>NC_091814.1:19382500-20632500 GCF_041296235.1 Equus asinus
GGAATCTCATCCCCTTAGAGGGGATCTGCCCAGGCCCTCCTGTCACAGAAGAGGAGGCTCCCTGGTGGGTGACCTTGTCCTGGGTCACGCAGGGCAGAGTCAGACCTGGAGCCTCGGTCTCCTCTCTTCCCGCCCAGGGCTCCTCCCCTGCAGGAGCTACCCACCAGCTCCCCTACCCTTTCCCTGCCCTCCCCAGGGCTCCTCCCTACCAGCACTGCTGTCTGATCCCAGGATCTGAGCAGGTCCCGGAGTCTCACCCTCCAACTTCCCTCTCCTGGGAAAGGGAAGCAAGACTTAGAGGGGTAGCAGAGCAGGGGCCTCTGGCTAGGGGAGGGTTAAACTGCAGCCCAGCCAGATTCCCCACTTTCTAGAGAGGAGCGACCTAGGGAGAGAAGAGGCTCAGCCCTCAGGCTGCAGGGAGGATTGGCTCCAGAAGCTGCGTGGGGAGCACCAGCTGTGAGGGAGATGGAAGAAGACTTAGAAAGAGGAAGAAGGCAAGAGCTCTCTGGGCCACAAAGGATCTAATCCTGAAGAAGAAAATCAAGCCTGGGGAGGGCATGATGGTAAACAGGATAGAGTTAAAATTCATTTAAATAATATAAAGTTTAACACTCAAAAATCACCATAAAATGTTATGCAGTTTTCTGACCCTTTCTCCTTTTTTTCTCCCAACACCCCCATCTCTCTCTGTCTCTCTTTCTATTTATATAATCTGACAACCCTAGGGACTTTGCAGAAAACTCTACATAATTTAACAGTCTTCTCCAGTTAAATAAAATTGAAGTGGAGAAAGCCGACATTTTACTGTTGACACTACGTTACCTAGTTAAAGGGGTCTAATGCAAAGCTCATCATGAATTCAAGACATCCTGTTTACAAACGCTCTGTAATCCACTAAATTTCATATAATTCCCTGCAACTTCGTATAGTGGCTGGGATATTAGAACAAAAAAATACAACCATGAAAGCTTTCACAGCCTTCACTTAAATTCCTAATTCAATGGTTGTTATTTTCCCACTATTTCTTTCTTTAATTACATTATATGTAAACATAAAATCTCCTATAAAGTCATAGATGAGATATCCGGCCGTCCTTAGCACAGCCTTCCTTTCAGTTCCCTTTTTGCTTAACCCTCCCCCTCTATACTTCCTCCTCCTCTGTCTCCTCCCCAAGTTCACCCTCCCTGAGAACCCACCTTAGCAATCTGCTGTTTCGTTTCACATTTTCTCCATTTATAAACAAGTAGGTACACAGACACCCTTAAATTTCGAGGTTCCTGTTCATTTACAAAATGAGAATTTCATGGTACTCAGTCTCCCGCATCTTGCTCCTGGAAATCCACATATCCGACCTCATGGAAATTGGAAATCCCACCCAGACAACGGATCATTCGTTTGTTTTTTCCTCCACATTGTTCCATGGTACAAATACTCCTCAATTTGTTCAATCATTCCCGAACTGCTGGGTACCTCCTTTCTTTCCAGAGTTTTTCTCTAAACCAGTGCTTTCAGTCTGGGGTCTCCAGGACCTGAGCAGCATTAGCAGTGTAGGGAGATGCAACCCACAGGCAGGAAAAATGGTGTCCCCCCAGAGGATTCACTTTACCCGAAGATAAATCCTTAACATTTAAGATGAAAACTAACACTGTAGTAAAATGCAAAATTCACAAGTAATTTGAAGTTGAAGGTGAGACTCCCAGGGACTCTCTCCTTGGTGCTTGGAGCTGAGCCCCAAACCCAGGCGGGCACCGCTCGTTCACTCTCCTTTTGAAGAGGAGAAGCCCAAGAAGCCCAGACTACAGTTGATTCCTCCAGCTCAGATATGGTGGTGCCAAGTCAGCCCTCTCTTCTACACAACAGCTGCTGAAGCTGGCAGGTCCCCTCTGAGTTTCAGGCCAGGGCTGCCCGGTTCCTACCCACTCTGTCTCCAGGAGTAGCTTCTTTGTCTGTCTCCATCCCTCGTCCCTGGGGAGCTCCAGGCTTTCCCTGCTGGCTTCACTGTTATTGCAGCAGAAGTAGCCTTGCCTCTCTGTTAATGGTCCCCTTAAGGCGGCACTGCTGGGACCTCAGGGTTCCCAGCCTCCACACAACCAAAAAGCCATTTGTTCTTTCTGTTCACCCATGGACAGTGCATTTGCTAAATTATAAGAGTTGTTTTGTCTTTTGTTCACCAAAGACAGCAGAGAGGGGAGGGAGACCTTGCCCCCCTGCTCCACCCTGCTGCCCTCCCTCCCAGGAGCCCGGACCACTCACTGAGGAGGAGGCTGCTGAAGCCCAGGAGCCAGGAGGCCCAGCAGAGGTGGGGGTCTTCTGAGCAGGGCCCCATCACAGGCTGCCTGCCAGCCTGTTCCGCTGCAGAGGAAGCATCTAGGAGGCAGAGACAAAAGCAGAGGGAAAGCTTCACTCAGACAAGCGGCTTATGCTCTTCCCTCCCCAGGGGCGGAGCAAAGTGTTAGTTCTGGATCGCAGCCCAATAGTTAGAGTAACTCATTCAGCTCTTTCATATCATCCCTGGTATCTACAGTAAGATGTCAATCATAATTGCAGAACCAATTATAAACAGCCTCACTCTATGATCCTCCTGGCCCAGTGTTGGAGAGACCCTCCCTGCAGTGATCTCACACTTTCCAGCCCTACACCCACTCAAAACCCTCACCTGCTTCTCCCGTCAACAGCCTGCCCCAGGCAGCCCTGGCCAGCAGTGTCAGTGTGGTCAGCTCAGAGGTCACTCTTTTAGAGCCTGGTTGGGCTAAGCCTCACCTTAATGAGTCAAATTTCCATTTGGATTTTCCACAAATTTCAACTGTCAGTCACCTAAGTAAGAAGCTCTGAGCAAAAAAGCAAAGCTCTTTGTGTGAAGTGTCAAATCCCCACACCCCAGTGCACATGTTGCCGTTTGCCTATTGCTTGCGCCTACATGGGTCCCTCAGCGGCCACTAGTGCTAGTGATGCTCCCCACACAGGGCGTAGACTAACCTCTACAGAAACTGACAGGCTCTTAGCTGCATCCCAACCAGGTTCTTCCTCTAAGCCTCTGCCAGCCCTACTCCCGCCATCACAGAGCAGCAGGGACAGAGACCTGCACATCCTCCTGGCCACAGCCCCAGCTGCCTCAGACTCACCACCCCTACTGAGGGTCAGGCCCCGGACTCTTCCCCCAGACTGGAGACTCTGCAACATCCGAGAACTCTTGCCTCCCCTACCTTAGGGGACCGGTGCCATCTTCCTAACTCCTGTAAGGGCCTCTTTCTCCTCCCCACTGAGGCTTCCCCCTCAGCTGCCCAGGTAGAACACCTCAAGGCTGGAGCTACAGGACTGGCCCCATGACCATGCACTCAAGGTAGTCAGGGCACTGCATAGTAACCCATATTTGGATGGGAAACCCAAGCCCTAAGGGCTTGTACAACTTGTGACGGTCACACAGCAAATCAAGGGTCAGGGTCTGCACTCTTAACAACAAACTCATGAAAAAAATCCCCAACATCACAGCTGTCCAATCCTACCATGTGGCCTCAAGCAAGTCACCTAATTCCAGTCTGTTTATCCACTAAACTGCTCTGCAGCATCCCAGACAAGAGAACATTCAACACTGGCTTGATTCCCCCACCCCACCTTGTAATGAGGACATCACTTCAAAAGGCAGTCCATGACTCCTATGGTCTGGAACTTCTTGTGTGGAGTCAAAATCCAGGCAGCTCCTCCACTAGTCACTCTCGGGTTGATGGGGAGCAAGTCTCATAGGGCCCCTTCCTCTATGTCCCTAGGCCTCTTGTGAAAGCACTCTTCATGTGGGAATTGTAGAGTTATGCGAACCAATTGCTTAAACCTCATTTCTACATCCCAGCCATCCTGTGCCAAGGTCTAACACACAGATAAGCTCACATGCTAGCTGCAGAACCTTTGGTAATAGTGTGCCACACGTAACTACCTGATGCCAGGAATGTTTGAAGAATTAGATGAGGGCACACCTGTATCCACAGCAGCATAATGTCTGTGTCAGGAAGGGCCAGGTAGGAGAAAAATGTAGAGTTCAGTGAGCTGAGCACACAGGAAGAATGAGAGATCTGAGAGGTGACCAAGAGAACGGAAGTTCCTAAGAAGTCACAGAAATTGTAGGTAATTCTCTGGACCCCCAAGGGAGTTGGTGGATGGTAATGTCCATTTTACTTGAATTTCAAAGGGCAGGACACCCTAGTTGAGAGAGGGTCATGTGAAGAATACATTTATGGATATCTACTCTATGCCAGAGGCTTTCCATGTGTTCTTTCAACTAATCCACAATATATGTTTAATTAAATCCTCAAAACACCATGTTATCTAAGCATTCATTCATTAATGAAGGAGCATCCTGAAAGTCCAAAGAGATCAAATAACTTATCCAAGGTCATATTTTACATAAATGGCAAAGTGGTCACAAGCTGACAATATCATCCCAGCTGTAGATGTGCTCTAGAGGAAAAGGAGGGCGTAGATTCTGAGAAATTCAAGTCACGACTGTGAAAGACCCTGGCAAGAGGGAGATTGGCCAGTTTATGATGTGAGGGGAACCTGTATCCCCAGGAGGAGGGCTAGGTGTTTAGGTAAAGGAGAGTTTGGAGGACAGGGTCTGAATTATGGTCTTTTCTCTGACCACCATGTCTGGGTGAAAGAGAAGAGCCACCTGCCCAGCCATGAATGTTTTGTAACAGAGCAGCAGGGCAGCCCCAGAGCTGGACTGGAGATAGAAGGAGACAGCAGCAGGTGCACACCAGTCATCACAATATGTTTTTTCTTCCTTCTCTCTTCCTCTCCAATTCAACTGCTTATTTTCTGATTTAAAAAAATATATAATTTGTGTTTCTACTAAAAATAAATAGAACTAAAACCTTGAAACGTCATAACAGGATAATGTTTAGTTTCAATGGGTCATTCAGGGAAAAGTATATAAATGCTGAACAACTTTAGCCATAATTAGAAAATTACTAATAAATTTACAATGTATATTAAAATGTGGAGGCTGAAAATGTCAGAGTAAGGACCTCCAAAAATTCTCTCCTTCACAAAACCAGTGACAAAACTGGCCTACCTTTTAGAAAACTTTTTCAGAACACTGAAAATTAACTACTGTCTTGCAGTAACCTGAGGAGCATTTATTCAAGAAAAATGGCATAACCCCAAATAAGAACAGGGAGCTATCTTGTGTTTTAACTTTTCCTAGTCACCTCTCTTGTCTCTGACAGTGCTGTATACTTGAAAAATAAATGTATGTATTCTTGGTGAACTCCAGCAACCTTGCAGCCACCAGAGACAGCCCTTTCAAAGCCTCATTCCCAGTAAAATTGTTACGATTTGACATGTGTAGTGGTACCCCTGAAGACCGTACTTGAAACAGAGTCTGTATTTGACTTAAACTTGGAGCTCTCCCACTATGAACAGCCCTTTACCCAGAAGAATTTGACAAAAGCTATTACAGGCAATTGTTTAACTTTGGGGCTTTCTGAGATAGTAGATAACAATTGACGTAAATAGACTAATTAAAACCTTGTAAGGAAAACCTGGGGAATGAGCTATCCATAGAGGAGTTGAAAAGCTTTGACATATTCCTGGAATTTAGAAGTCTAAGCATGTGCATATGGATGTGGGCATGTCAGAAAAGGCCTGAGAAGGCATTCATCCTTACCTGTGGCTAAGATTGTGGCTCTGTGAAAGCAGGAATTGAAGTCTAACAGCACTGCCTGGATGAGTATGGAAGATAAGACTAACACGCACACAGAGACTTTCCCTCAGCAAAGACTGAGAGAGTCACTAGGCTGAGGCATTTAAGGAAATCTCTGCACAACATTAGCAGACTACTAGACTAAATGAGCAGGAACTTTAGTAGACAAACACAACAAAGAATGCAAATGAGCATCGTTAGTTCAGAAATAGAACTAAACGAACAAGAAAAGCTACAACATACAGCAACAACTACAAGATCTGGAAAGGGAAAGAATCTGATTTTCAGAGTTGCCACATTATACGATTTTAAATGACCAAAAAAAATTTATAAGATATGCAAAGAAACAGAAACATATGATATATTCACAAGGCGGGGAAAAACAACATTCCTGTAGAAACACAATCTTTGGACTTACTTGAGAAAGACTTTAAATCAGCTATTTTCAATATGTTCAAAGAACTAAAGGAAATCATGTATGGAGAACTAAATAAAAGTATAAGATCAATGTATCAAATAGACAATATCAATAAAGATATAGAAGCTGTAACAAGGAACCAAGCAGAAATTCTGGAGTTGAAGAATATAACAACTGAAGTGAAAAATTCACTGGAGGAACTCATCAGCAGCTATGAGCAGACAGAAAAATAATCACTGAACTTGAAGATATGTAAGTTTAGATTATTCAGTCTGAGGAATAAAAAGAAAAAATAATAAAGAGCAATAAAAAGACATTCACAGACCTATTGGACTTCATCAAGCATAACACTAAACATCTAATGGATTTCTAGAAATAGAGGAGAAACAGAAAAGAGCAGAAAAAAGATAAAAAATGTTAGCAGTAAATTTCTCAAATTTTATTTTTTAAAAAACACTCTAAACTACAATCAACATACTCAGTGAGCTCCAAGTAGGTTAAATTCAATGAGATCCACATTGCAGAGATCCATATATCAGAATCAGATTACCAAAAGATAAAGGGAGGTCTGGTTCAAGATAGGGATGTAAGAGGATCCTGAAGTGACATCCTCCCAGGGGCCGCCAAATCGACATCTACATGCAAAATAATTTCCTCTGAAAAAGAATCAAATCCTAGGTGAGCAGCTCCTTCACGTTGGGGGAAGGTGACAAAAATCCACAAGAAAGTGAGTAGGAGAGGCTGAGTCACAATCTCACCATAGACCCCACCACTGATGTGGCAATTCTCAATCATGAGGGAATTCACAACCCAGACCTTCTCCCAAAGGAAGGAAGGGTTTGAACCCCACCTCTGACACCCCAACATTTAAGACCTGCACCTGACAGACAAGCCCCCAAATGCCTAACTGTGAAAGCCAACAGGGCTTGCATCTATGAGACCCACAGGCAATAGCGAACTGAGGAACAGTTCTTAAAGGATTTGTGCGTGAGGACTCACACCCCTCAGGGCCGAGCACAGAGGCAGCCAACTGAAAAGTGAGCAGACTTTCTATGAAAGAGGCCTATTTGCTGATATTAAAGCATTGGCCTGAGGGGAAGGCATCTAATTTAATATGTATCTATGGGCTACAGAAACAGTTTTTAAAGACAGAGGCCAGCAGGGACCATTTTTGTGCTTTCCCTCCACCTCACTCAAGGTTGCCAGTATCTTCCAAAAAAGAGGTTGCACACTCATCTGGCACCCCAATTTTTGCAGCTGCCACCCAGGGGAGACGTCTACATCACCTGGCTCTGATGGTCAGTGAGACTTACTCTTGTAGGTCCCACAGGACTATAACATAAGTAGAAAGAATTCTTAACCAGCTACCACCATCAGGGCACAGTAGAGAGGCTATAGACTGAGGCCTGCAGTCTTTCTGTGAAAGAAGCCTATTAGCTTATCTTCATAGCTGCAGCCTGAGGGGCAGGCTTCCAACTCAATACACATCTAAGTGCCAAGTGTAATCTTCTGCAGAGAGCTTGGAGGGCAGGTGTTATCTTTGCAAAGCTCGGATATCTCCTGGCAGGGATCTTATACATGCATCTGTTCCCAGTTTTTACATCTGGTGCCCTAGTTTTGTGGCCGCTGCCCAGGGTACATCCTTTGATCACTTGGGTCTTGTAGCAAGTGGGGCTTGTGTTCATGGGTCTAATAGGACTGTAACAAAGAGAGAGAGAGTTCTTGGCCTACTACTAACCCCAGGGCACAGCACTGAGATAGCGGACTGCAAGATACCACAGTCTTTCTGTGAAAGACACCTATTTGCTATACTTGGAGTTTCAGCCAGAGGGGCAGGCTTCAGGTTTGGCACACATCTAGAGGCTTTCTAAGGTGCTTTCTAGGGATGGAGGCTGGGTGTGCCATCTTTGCACTCTCCCTCTGTCTCACTCCAGGTCTCCAGTATCTCCTGGGGGGAGCTTGTGCACTCATCTGGCACCCTGATTTTTGCAGCTGCCACCCAGGGGATGCCTCTTGATTACCTGGCTCTGATGGATTGTGGACCTTGTGATAATGGGTCCCACAGGACTACTGAAAATGGGAAAACAGTTCTTAACCTGTTATCAACCCAATGGCACAGAACAGAGACAGCAGCAGATTGAAATGCACTCCTCGTGTTTCGTGAAAAAGGCCCGTTAGCTTATCTTCCTAGCTGTGGCCTGCGGGGCAGTCTTCCAATTAACACACTTGGGTCTGACTACAATCCTCTCCAGATGGCAGGGAGGCTGGTGAGTCCCATCTTCATGCTCTCCCTCTGCCCCACCCAGAGTGTCAGTGTCTCCAAGATAGAAGCTTGTGTACATATGTTGTACCCTGGATTTTGTGTCTGTTGCCCAGAGGATACATTCATTGATATCCCGGCGCGGGTGGCCAATAGGGCTTGTGCTTACAGGTTCAAAGGCAGCAAAGAAAGAAATAGTTCTTAACTGGCTATCACCCCAGGGCTCCGTGCAGAGGGAACACACAGAAATGCCCATCTCCCAGACTTCTCCTGAAAGAGGCATATTTGCATACTTCAAAAACTATTGCCTCAGAGTTGGGCTTTTAATGAGCCTGAATCTAGGTGCTGACTGAGATTGTTCCCTTTGGGACACTGACAAGACTTGGCACACACTTGGCTACTGGTACCTACTAAAAATACAGTAGGCTGCTTGAACAGTCACAGAAGCTTGAGAGACAACCAAGAGCTAGGACAGGGTCAAATGATAAAGTTCATCTCTTACTCAAGGCCACTCTTTTAAGACTGGGAGTGGTGGCTGTTTTATCTCATGCATAGACACCAACACAGAGAATCAAGAAAAATGAAGAAACAAAGGAATATCTTCTAAATGGAAGAACAAGACGAAATTTCATAAAAAGGCCTTAATGAAATGGAGATGAGTAATTTAACTGATAAAAAGTTCAAAATGATGGTCATAAAGATGTTCACTGAGCTCAGGGGAAGAATAGAGGAACAAAATGAGAATTTCAAGAAAGAGAAAATATAAGAAAGCACCAATTAGAAGTCATGGAGATGAAGAACACAGTAACTGAACAGAAAAATACAATAAAAATGTTCAATAACAGACTAAGTGAAGCAGAGGAAGGGAGCAGTGAACTTGAACACAGGGCAATGGATCTCACCCAGTCAGAGCACCAATAAGAACAAGAAAGACAGAGTGAAGATAGCCTAAGGCGCTATGAGACAACTTCAAGTTGACCAATGTTCATGGTATAGAGATCCCAAAAGGAGAAGAGAGAGAGAAGGGGGCAGAAAACTTATTTGAAGAAATAACAGCTGAAAACTTCCCTTACCTGGGAAGGAAACAGACATCCAGATCCGGGAAGTCCAGAGAGTGCCAAAAAAGAGGAACCCAAAGAGACTTACACCAAAACACATCATAATTAAAGTGTAAAAAGTTAAATACAAGAAAGAATCTTAAAAGCAACAAGATAAAAACAACTAGTTATGTAGAACAGAACCTCCATAAGAGTATCAGCAGATTTTTCAGCAGAAGCTTTGCAGGCCAGAAGGGAGTGGCATGATGTATTCAAAGTGCTGAAAGAAAAATCTCCCACCCAAGAATACTCCACTCTACGCAGCAAAGTTCTCATTTAGAATTGAAGGAGAAATAAAAAGTTGTCCAGGCACGCAAAAGCTAAAGGAGTTAATCACCAGATGGGCCTTCAAGAAATGTTAAAAGAACTTCTTTACGCTGAAATGAAAGGGCAGTCTTTAGTAACAGGAAAGCATATGAAAGTGTAAATCTCACCAGTAAAGGGAAACACACAGTAAAATTCAGAAAATCTAATGCTGTAAAGGTGGTGGGTTAATCACTTATAAAGCTAATATAAAGATTAAAAGACAAAAATAGCTGTAATTGCAATAACTTGTTAATGCATACAAAAGATAAAATATATAAATTATCATATCAAAAACATAAAAAGTGGAAGGGGGCAGTAAAATGTGGAGCTGTAGAACATTCAAACTTAAATTATCACCTTAAAATATACTGTTACAAATATAAGTTGTTTTATGTAATCCTCATGGTAACCACAAAGCAAAAGCATATAGTAGACACACAAAAGATAAAGGAATCTAAGCATACCACTACAGAAAATCATCAAATCACAAAAGAAGAAGGAGAAGAGGGAAGGAACAAGGAAATAACAAAACAACCAGAAAACAGTCAACAAAATGGCAATAAGTACACACCTATCAATAATTACTTTAAAAGTAAATAGACTAAATTCTCCAATCAAATGACGTAAAGTGGCTGAATGGATTAAAAAACTAGACCTATCCATATGCTGCATACAGAAGACTCACTGCAGAGGTAAGGACACACACAGACTGAAAGGGAAGGGATGTAAAAGGGTATTCCATGAAAATGGAAAGCAAAAGGAAGCTGGCTTAACTATGCTTATATCAGGCAAAATAGGCATTAAGACAAAGAATGTAATAAGGGATTGAGAAGGTCATTATATAATGATAAAGTGGTCAATTCAACCAGAAGATAAAACATTTGTAAATATTTATGTACCCAACATTGGAGCACCTAAATATTTAAAGCAAATGCTAACAGACCTAAAGGGAGAGATAGACAGCAGTACAATAATAGTAGGGGACTTTAAAGCCTACTTTCATCAATATATAGATCATCCATAAAGAAATTAAATAAGGGGGGCTGTTCCTGTGGCCAAGTGGTGAAGTTCATGTGCTCCGCTTCAGTAGCCCACGGTTCACTGGTTCAGATCCTGGGCATGGACCTACACTCCTCTCCTCGAGCCATGCTATGGTGGTATCCCACATAGAATAATTAGAACAACTTACCAGTAGGATATACACCTATATACTGGGGTTTGGGGGAGAAAAAACAAATACAAAGATGGGCAACAGAAGTTAGCTCAGGGCCAATCGTCCTCACCAAAAAAAAAAAAAAAGCACAACTTTAAAGAAAAAGAAGTTAAATAGGGAAACATTGGTCTTAAAGGACTTGTTAGACCGATGGACTTAACAGACATACAGAACATCCCACCCAAGAACAACAGAATAAACACTATTTTCAAGTGCTCATGGAACATTCTCTAGAATAGGTCATATGTTAGGCCACAAAACATGTCTTAATAAATTTAAGAGGATTGAAGTCATATCAAGCATCTTTGTTAATTACGATGATATGAAACTAGAAATTAATTACAAGAAGAAAATTGGAAAATTCACGAATATGTGGAGACTAAACAACATGGTACTAAACAATGAGGGGGTCAAAGAAAAAATCAAAAGATACCTTGACTCAAATGAAAATGGAAATACAACATACCAAAACTTATGGGATGCAGCAAAAGCATCTGAGAGGGAAAAATGCCCACGTTAAGAAACAAGAAAAAATATCAAAGGAACAAGCTAACTTTACAGCTAAAAGAACTAGAAAAAGAAGAGCAAGCAAAGTCCAAAGTTGGTAGAAGGAAGGAAATAACAAAGATTAGAGTGAGAATAAATGAAATAAATACTAAAAGACAAGGAAAAAGATAAATGAACTAACAGCAGGTTTTTTGAAAAGATAAACAATACAGAGAAAGTGTTAGCTAAATTCACCAAGAAAAAAAGAGAAAAAACTCAAATAAATAAAATGAGAAATAAAATAGGCAAGGATACAACTGATACCACAGGAATACAAAGGATCTGAAGAGACTGCTATGAACAATTATGCGCCAGAAAATTGGACAGCCTAGAAGAAATGAATAAATTCCTAGAAACATATAACCTACCAAGACTGAATCGTGCTGAAATAGAAAATCTGAACAGACTGATTACTAGCAAGGTGGTTGAATGAGGAATCAAAAACCTCCTGACAAACAAAAGACCAGGACCAGATTCACCCTTCACCAGTGAATTCTATGAAACATTTAGAGAGAGAATTAATACCAATCCTTCTCAAACTCTTCTTAAAAAACAAAAAAAGGAGGGGCTGGCCCCGTGGCCGAGTGGTTAAGTTCGCGCGCTCCGCTGCAGGCGGCCCAGTGTTTCGTCGGTTCGAATCCTGGGTGCGGACATGGCACTGCTTGTCGGACCACGCTGGGGCGGCGTCCCACATGCCACAACTAGAGGAACCCACAACGAAGAATACACAACTATCTACCGGGGGGCTTTGGGGAGAAAAAGGAAAAAATAAAATCTTTAAAAAAAACAAAAAAACAAAAAAACAAAAAAAGGAGAGAACACTTCCAAATTCATTATACAAGGCCAGCATTACCATGATACCAAAACCACATAAGCCACTATGAGAAAAAAAATTACAGGCCAATATTGCTGATGAACATAGATGCAAAAATCCTCAATAAAATATTAACAAACAGATTTCAACAATACAATACATTATATGGATCATATCCCTTGATCAGTTGGGACTTATTCCATGGAGGTAAGCAAAGCTCAACGTCCACAAATCAAACACTGTGACACAATACACTAATAAAACAAAGGACAAAAATCATATGATCATCTCAATAGATGCAGAAAAGCATTTGACAAAATAAAACATCCATTTATGATTAAAACTCTCAACAATATGGGTATAGATGGAACATACCCAAGATAACAAAGGCCAGGTATAACAAGCCCACAGAAAGCATCACACTCAATGGTGAAAAGCTGAAAACTCTTCCTCTAAGATCAAGAAGAAGACAAGGATACTTACATTCACCACTTTTACTCAAAATAGTATTAGAAGTCCTAGCCAAAGCAATCAGGTGAGAAAAAGAAATTAAAAGACATTCAAATCAGAAAGGAACAAGTAAAACTATCACTATTTGCAGAAGAAGAAATGTTAATCAAAACCACAATGAGGTATCACCTCACAACTGTTAAAATGGCTATTATCAGAAAGGCAAGAAATAACAAGTGTTGATGAGGCTGTAGTGAAAAGGAAACTTGTTCACTGTTGGTGGGAATGTAAATTGGTGCAGTCATAATAGAAAATAGTATGGAGGGTCCTGAAAAAATTAAGAGTAAGAAAAAATATAGAAAAAATCAATGAAACCAAGAGTTGGTCCTTTGAAAAGATAAACAAAATTGACAAACCTTTAACTAGATTCACCAAGAAAAGAAGAGAGAAGGCTCAAATAAACAAAATCAGAAATGAAAGAGGAGACATTACAATGGACACCTCAGAAATACAAAAGATTATAAGAGAATACTGTGAAAAGCTATATGCCAACAAATTTGATAATCTAGAAGGAATGGATAAATTCTTAGAATCACACAACCTTCTAAAACTGGATCAAGAAGAAGTAGAGAATTTGAATAGACCACTCACTGGTAAGGAGATTAAAACAGTAATCAAAGGTGTCCCAAAAAATAAAAGCCCAGGACCAGAAGGCTTCTGTGGTGAATTCAACCAAACATTCAAAGAAGACTTAATACTTATCCTTCTCAAACTGTTCCAAAAAATTGAAGAGAAGGGGAGGCTTCCTAACTCATTCTATGAAACCAATATTATCCTGATACCAAAACCAGACAAAGACAACACAAAAGAAGAAAATTATAGGCCAATATCACTGATGAACATTGATGCAAAAATCCTCAAGAAAATAATAGCAAAATGAATACAACAATACATCAAAAAGATTATGCACCATGATCATGTGGCATTCTCTCCAGGGGATGCAGGGAAGGTTCAACATCTGCAAATCAATCGATGTGATACACCACATTAACAAAATGAAGAATAAATATCACATGATCATCTCAATAGACGCAGAGAAAGCATTTGACAAGACAGAGCATTCATTTATATGAAAACTCTGAATAAAATGGGTATAGAAGGAAAGTATCTCAACATCATAAAGGCCGTATATGACAAACTCACAGCAAGTATCATTCTCAATGGATAAAAACTGAAAGCTATCCTTCTAAGAACAGGAGCCAGACAAGGATGCCCACTTTCACCACTCTTATTTAACATAGCATTGGAAGCCCTAGCCAGAGCAATCAGGCAAGAAAAGGAAATAAAAGGGATCCAAATTGGAAAGGAAGAAGTGAAAATGTCACTATTTGCAAATGACGTGATTTTATATAGAGAAAACCCTAAAGAATCCACTAAAAAACTTTTAGAAAGAATAAATGAATACAGTCAAGTCACAGGATACAAAATCAACATACAAAAATCGGTTGCGTTTTTATACACTAACAACTAAGTAGCAGAAAGGGAATTTAAGAATACAATCCCATTTACAATTGCAAGAAAAAGAATGAAATACCTAGGAATAAACTTAACGAAAGAGGTGAAAGATCTGTACACTGAAAACTATAAAACATTGCTGAATGAAATTGAAGAAGACACAAAGAAAAGCAAAGATATTCCATGCTCTTGTATTGGAAAAATTAGCATAGTTAAAATGTCCATACTTCCTAAAGCAATCTACAGATTCAATGCAATCTCGATCAAAGTTCCAATGACATTTTTTCACAGAAATAGAACAAAGAATCCTAAAATTTATATCTAACAACCAAAGACTCTGAATAGCCAAAGGAACCTTGAGAAAAAATGAGCAAAACTGGAGGTATTATACTCCCTGATTTCAAAATATACTACAAAGCTGTAGTAACAAAAACAGCATACTACTGGAACAAAAAGAAACACAGAGATCAATGGAACAAAATCGAGAGCCCAGAAATAAACCCACACATCTATGGACAGCTAATTTTTGACAAGAGAGCCAAGAACATACAATGAAGAGAGGGAAGTCTCTTCAATAAACGATTTTGGGAAAACTGAAAGTCACATGCAAAAGAAGGAAAGTAGACCATTATCTTACACCGTACACAAAAATTAACTCAAAATATATTAAAGACCTGAATGTAAGACCTGAAACCATGAAACTTCTGGAAGAAAACATAGGCAGTATGCTCTTCAACATCAGTCTTAGCAGCATATTTTCAAGTACCATGTCAGACCGGGCAAGGGAAACAATAGAAAAATAAACAAATGAGACTACAGCAAACTAAAAGCTTTCTGCACAGCGAAGGAAACCATCAACAAAGTGAAAAGACAACCTAACAATTCAGAGACAATATTGGCAAACCATATATCCGATAACGGGTTAATATCCAAAATATATAAAGAACTCATACATCTCAACAACTGAAAAACCTAACAATCCAATTTAAAAATGGGCAAAAGGGCTGAACCGACATTTCTCTAAAGAAGATATACAGATGGCCAACAGGCACATGAAAGGATGTCCCACATCGTTAACTGTCAGGGAAATGAAAATCAAAACTACAATGAGATATCACCTCACTCCTTTCAAAATGGCTATAATTAACAAGACAGAAAACAACAGGTGTTGGAGAGGATGTGAAGAGAAGGGAACTCTCATACCCTGCTAGTGGGAGTGCACACTGGTGCAGCCACTATCAAAAACAGTATGGAGATTCCTCAAAAAATTAAGAATACAACTACCATATGATCCAGCTATTCCACTACTGGGTATTTATCCAAAGAACATGAAAACACGAATGCATAAAGACACATGCATCTCTGTGTTCATTGCAGTATTCACAATAGCCAAGGCTTGGAAGCAACTAGTGCCCATCAAGGGACAAATAGATAACGAAGATGTGGTGTATATTGTGACAACACGGATGGACCTTGAGGGTATTATGCTAAGTGAAATAAGTAAGAGGGAGAAAGTCAAATACCATATGATCTCACCCATAAGTAGAAGATGAAAACAGCAAACACTCACAAGGAGACAGAGATGGATTTTGGTTGCCAGAGGGGAAGGGGGAAGGGAGAGGGTGAAAGGGGTGATTAGGCACATGTGTGGTGATGGATTGTAATTAGTCTTTCAGTGCTGAACATGAGTAATCTACACAGGAATCAAAATATAATGAGGTACACCTGAAATTCATAATTCATATAATGTCACAAACCAATGTTACCACAATAAAATGTATATATATTGCTAGGTTGGAGGTACTCCCCAAAGTGAACTACATATTCAATGCAATCCCCATCTACAATCCATCTGGAAGTTTTTGCAGAAATTTATAAGCCAATCCTAAAGTTCATATGGAAATAAAGGAGACCCAGAATACCCAAAACAATCTTGAAAAAGAGGAATACAGTTGGAAGATTCACACTTCATGGCTTCAAAATTTACTACAAAGATAAAGTAATCAAGACAATGTAGTACAGACAAGAGGATAGTTCATTGGAATAAAACTTGAAGGCACAGAAATAAGCCCACTCATCAGTGGTCAAGTGATTTTCAACAAAGGTGCCAAGACAAGTCAATAAGGGAAAGAACAAGGCTTCCAGAAAATGGTGCTGGGAAGACTGGATATCCAGACGCAAAAGAATGAAGTTGCAGCCTTACCTCAGACCATACACAAAAATTAACTCAACGTTAATCAAAGCCCTAAGTATGGGAGCTAAAGTCTAAAGGTACATAGGTTAAAATATTCATGATGTTGGATTAGGCAATAGTTTCTTCGATATGATAACTCAAGAAAAAGCAAGCAAATTAAGAGTAGATAAATTAGACTTCAATAAAAACAAAACGTTTTGTACCTCAAAGGACACTATCAAAAAAGTGAAATACTATCTAGAGAATGGGACAAAATATTTGCAAATCATATATCTGATAAGGCTCTAGTATCTGGAATACATAGCCAGCCCTGGTGGTCTAGTGGTTAAGAATCAGAGCTCTCACCTCTGCAGCCCAGTTTTGGTTCCCTGTCAGGGAACCACACTCCCCATCTGTCAGTTTACTCTGGTGGCTGCATGTGCTGTGATGCCACCAGTGTTTCAAATACCAGCAGGGTTACCCATGGTGGAGAGGTTTCAGCAGAGCTTCCATACTAAGACAGACTAGGAAGAAGGACCTGGCCAACCACTTCTGAAAAATTGGCCATGAAAATCCTATGAATAGCAGATGAGCACTGTCTGGTATAACACTGGAAGACCAGAAGATGGCACAAAAAGAATGGGCAGGCTTCCACTCTGTTGTACACAGGATTGCTAGGAGTCTGAAATGACTTGACAGCACTAACAATAAATCCTGACTACATAAAGGATTCTTACACCTTAATAATAAAAAGACAAATAACCCAATTTGCTGAAAGTGTTAAAGGAGTCAAATAGTTAATTTTCAAAAAAACCCCCCACAAATTGCCAATAAACACATGGAAAGATGTCCCACGTCATTAGTCATTAGAGAAATGCGAATCAAAACAACATTGAGGTAGTACATCATATGCACTTGATAAGTCTTTGTATTTTTGAATCAAAAAGTTGGACAATCACAAGTGTCAACAAGGATGTGGAAACATTGGAACCCTCATTCAACTGCTTGAGGGAATGTAAAATGGTGCAGTCAATTTGGAAAACTGCTTATTGTTCCTGTAAAATGTTCATTATACAGCTACCATATGACTCAGCATTCCACTTCTGGGTATACATCCAAGAAAATTGAAAACATGTTCACACAAAAACGTGGCATTTTTTATAATAGTCAAAAATTGCAAATGACTGAAATGTTCATCAAATGACAAATGGATAATCAAAATGTGGTATGTCCATACAATCAAATATTTAATCTTATTTCCTATTTTCTGCTTGTGTTGAGGTTGGTTTGCTCTTCTTTTTCTAGTTTCTTAAATTGAAAGGTTAGATTATTGATTTAATATCTTTCTTCTCTTTTAATATCGGCATTAAGCACTATAAAATTTCCTGTAATTACTGCTTTCAATATATCCCATAAGTTTGGGCACATTGTGTTTCCATTAGTGTTTTCATATTCTTTGGATAAATACCTAGAGGTGGAGTAGCTGGATCATATGGTAGTTCTAGTCTTAATTTTTTGAGAAATCTCCATACTGTTTTCCACAGTGGGTGCACCAATTTACATTCCCACCCTCGGTGTATGACAGTTGCCCTCTCTCAATATCCTCTCCAACACCTGTTGTTATTTCTTGCCTTTAATAATAGCCATTCTGGCAGGCATGAAGTGATATCTCATTGTGGTTTTGGTTTGCATTTCCCTAATAACTAGTGATGTTAAACATCTTTTGATGTGCTTGTTGCCCATCTGTATGTCTTCTTTGGAAAAATATCTATTCAGATCCTCTGCCCATTTTCAAATCAGCTTGTTTGTTCTGTTGTTGTTGAGCTGGATGACTGCTTTATATATTTTGGATATTAACCCTTTATCAGATGGACGATTTGCAAATTTCTTCTCCAAATCAGTAGGCTATGTTTTCACTTTGTTGATGATTTCCTTTGTTGTGCAGAAGCTTTTTATTTGATGTAGTCCCATTGGTTTATTTTTGCTTTTTTTTCCCCTTGGCTGAGGGGACATATTTGAAAACATACTGCTAAGAATGGTGTCAAAGACCATACTGCTTATGTTTTCTTCTAGGAGTTTTATGGTTTCAGGTGTTACATTCAAATCTTTAATTTGCTTTGAGTTAATTTTTATGTATGGTGTAAGATAGTGGTGTAGTTTCAGTCATGTGACTGAAGTCAAGTTTGCATGTGACTTTCCACTAATTGCTTTATATGTTCTATTGTCTTTTATTTCCTTAATAATCTTCTCTCTAGATTTTCTGTCCATTACTAAAATTGGGGTATTGAAGTTTCCAAATATTATTGTTGAATTGTGTCTTTCTACTTTCTATTGTGTCATTTTTTGCCTCCTGTATTTTGGGGCTCTGTTTGTAGGTCCATATAGGTTTATAATTGTTATATCTTCTTGATGGATAGACTACACTGTCATTATAAAATATACTTCTTTGTCTCTGGTAACAAGTTTTTTTTCTTTTGAGGAAGATTAGCCCTGAGCTAACATCTGCCACCCATCCTCCTCTTTTTTGCTGAGCAAGATGGGACCTGAGCTAACATCTGTGCCCATCATCCTCTACTTTATATGTGGGATGCCTTCCACACTATGGCTTGATAAGTGGTGCATAGGTCCACACCAAACACCAGACTGCAGAAGTGGAGCACGTGAACTTAACCACTGCACCACCAGGCCAGCCCCTCTAGTAACAAATTTTGTCCTAAAGTCTATTTAGTCTGAAATTAGTATATCCACTCTATCACTTTTAGTTATTATTTTCATGGCATATCTTTTCCCATCTCTTTATTTTCAGCCTATTTTTATCTTTGGAACTAAAGCATGTAACCTATTGGCAGTATATAGATGGATCACCCTATTTATTTTATTTATTGTGTCTAAATTTGCCTTTCAATTAGAACTATTAATATGCTTACATCTAATGTAAAAATTAACTTAAAATTTAGCTCTGCCATTTGGAAGCTTTACATCTGCCATTTTTCAATTAATTGTCTACCTTATGTATTTTTTGTTTCCTTATTCTGACATTACTATCTTCTTTATGTTAAACAGTTATTTTCTATTGTACAATTTTATTTTCTCGTCATTTCTTCCACTAGATAGTTTTCCATTATTTCCTACTGATTGTCCTGGAGATTACAATTTACATATTAATTTATAAATATCCAGTTTGTATTAATACCAACTTAATATATAGATTAACACTATTATAATGGATATAATGCTTATACAGGAGAAGTCAATTAAATAGGCTGAATTTAAGATCAACATATCAAAATTAATAAGCCATAACACATCAGTTGTAGCCAAACAAAACACAACTGAAGGAAAAATGTTGCAGTAAAATGATGCCTGTGATTAAATGTAATAAATGGTTTGCCTTAACTGAAACCTGCTTCTCCCCTTACAGATCGTTATCTCCCCCTGAGGCCCCAGAACCTCTCAAGAAGAGGATGAGCATTTTATCACCCACAAACCTTAGGAGAGAAAGGTAGTCAAGCCTTCCTTGCTTCTCCCTGTTGTAGCCAGGTCACAATTCCTCCACTACATGTCAATTCTTGTATCCTTTGAGGCTATATCTGACTATATTACACACTAACTGCCACATCACAGTAATCCATCAACCATTCTCCTGATCTCCTCTCACCAAAGACAGGATCAGACATTTTCTTCAGCCAAATTCCTGCACTCAGCATTGCATCAGTATCCATGTGTGTATCAATCAGGATGCTTTGCTACAAGCAAAAGAATGTCTCAGCTGTGATGCAGCAGTCAAGAAGCCATCACCAGCACTGCTGGTTGCAGAGCCATGTCTAACCTTCTAGATACACATTGGTAAAAAATCAATATCCAACAATTTGTCTCCCAATAGCCATGGATATTATGCTGCAGAAAACCCAGTGACTCCATGACAGGCCTTAACACAGAAACAGCAGAAACAGGGATGTCTTGAGTCTCACTTCTGCCTTCCAACCCGCCTCTGAAAATAACACTCACATCACACCCAGAACCCTAACTGCAAGAGAGCCTGGGAAATGTGGGTTAGCTCTCCTGACTCTGCAGTACAGGAATCCCACTGAGTGCCTGCATACCAAATCCACCACCATTTCTTCACCACCCTGCTAAAATTCCATGGGTCAACTCATAAACACTCTGGCCAGTCTCCTAAATGCACTTTTCCTGCTGACACTCAGTCTGACTTACTTAGTAAATTATAAACCTTGGATCAATCTAACTGTCCTCCACCTCTGCTCAACACTCACCCTGCCTGACAAAATCACTAACCTCCCAGACAACATCCTTATAAACTCACAATATCTAGCCTCAAGCAATCTTTAACACCACTCAGTAATCAGCCATGTGCATGACAGCTATTTCAATATAAATAATATAAATTTGTAATATCTAGCACTTATTTACTTCTTGCTATGTGACCTACAATATTATAATCATCCTGAGTGCTTTAACTCATTTAATCCTCATAAATGCTCAGTGAGATAGATATCATTGTCCCCATCTTCCAGATTAGAAAACTGAGACATGGAAAAACAAAGTCATTTGTTCAAATTTACATAGCTAGGAAACATCAGAACCAGGAGTCATTACAAGTAGTTTGGCTGCAAAGTCCACCTTTTTAAATCATTCTACTGACTACCTCTCACATTCAAAAACATTCATCAGCTATGGACCAAGTTGTGTACCCCTCAAAATTCATATAGCTCTAACTGCCAATGTGATGGTAGTTGGAGATTGAGCCTTTGCAGGGATTTTAGGGTTAGATGAGGTCCATCAGTGTTGGGCCCTCATGGTGAGATTACCACCGTGAGACAGATTCTCTCTCTCTCTGTTTCTCTCTCAATCGTGTGAGAACACAGGGAAAAGGTGGCCACTTGTAAGCCAGGAAGTGATTGCAAACCAGGAAGTAATCTTTCACCAGAACCCAAATATGCTGACACTCTGATCTGTGACTTCTAGCGTCCAGAACTGTGAGAACATTAATTTCTGTTGATTAAGCCACCATCCATATTATTCTATTATGGCAGCTGAGCAGACTGAGACAAATCCTCCCTTATCACTCTTGTCAAATGGCAGGGCCTCCTATTTCTCAGGGAAAAATGCACAGCAGAAAGGGATAATTTCAAATACCTACCACCAAACTTCTAACTGACCTGCACTTATTTATGTCTGTCCTAAGTTTCTCTCCTGTCCCCATGGAAGACATTGAGCTCCTACAGTCTAAAGTTAGTACCTTCACTGAACTTCGTGTCCCTTCTCCTCTCACCTTTTGTGGGAACCTAGCTTTCTAATATATTTCCTCTTTCTTTGCTGTGTTCCATTGATCCATCTCTGCCCACTCCTTTCCCGCACCCTTAAATATTCTCAGGAATCTCTCTATTTACATCCTCCTTAACCCCATACCCCTGACCATTGTCCTATGTCTCCCTCTTCCACATCACAGTCACACTGCTGCACTTTCTCCAAGATCCTCCTTCCTTGCCTTCTCCTACTACTCAGAACATCAGCAATTGACATTATTGACCTCTCCCTCCTGGAAACACTCTCTTCCTTCAGTTTCCTTGATGTCAGACTCTCCTGGATCTCCCCTTTCACAATGGCCATCCTCTTCAGGCTCTTTTGCTGGCTCCTCTTCCTCTGTATCCATTCTTCCCTCAAATGTTAGTGCTTCCAGTGGTCAGAGCCCCCTTTTCATCTCATTTTTCACTCTGTCACTAGGACATCTACTCTGTGAGCTCCAAGTATCATTCACATACTGCTAATGTCCACGTCTATATCCCCACCCCACATCATCTGCTTAGCATCAGATCCTGCATTCAATGCAACAAGACATCTCCACTCAGGGCTCACTCTCAACATGTCCACTGCTTCATTAATTATCTCCATTTCCAACCTATTTCTGTCTTCCCACTTTCAGGCAATGGACCACTCCAGAAACCTGGACATTTTGCTTGGCTCCTTCCTGTCCCTCCACACCCAGCGTGGTTGATCAAGTACCTACAATGCGTCAGGTCTCATGTTAAGCAACTCACATGCAAAGACTTTATTTTATTGACCCAATCTTAAGAAGGAAAAAATAAATAGTCAAACTTTAGATGTTTCTAGCACTTATTGGAAGGAAATTGAATGGGAATTGCCTAACTACAGCAGGCAGTAATATAATTCTTAACTACTCCTCAAACAATCTGTGAGAGAAGTGCCCAACATGAATTAGTAAATGATTCATATTTTCAGTTTAGAACAAACAGTAAGGGGGATGGATCAGAGACTGGAGATGAGTACACAAGACAATACCTACAGAGCCTGACAGACTCCATGCCACCAGTTTCTTGCCACACCCTCTAATCCATTTTGTAGAGATTGGCTAGATTAATCTTCATGTATGCAGACTCCTTCAAGAACCTCAATACACTTCCCACAACCTGGAATTCAAACTTTTGAACCTGGTGTTCATGTCTTTCATTAGTATATAGAAGTACAACAATATTTTTCTGCTGAGTTTCTTTCCTATAATCTTGCTAAACTCAATTATTAGTTCTAGAGGGTTTTTTATATAGACAAGCATGCTGTCTACAAATAATGATAGGTTTCTCCTGCCTCCTTCTCAATTTGTAGACCTTTTATTTCTCTTTCTCGCCATAATGCACTGGCTAGGACTTACAGTACAGTGTTGAATAGAACTGCTGAAATTGGACATATTTTCTTATTTCCAATACTAGAGGAAAAGCACTCAGTGTTTTCCCATTAAGACTGACTTAACTGTAGGTTTCAGGAATATACCCATTTTTAGATTTATCATTTTCATTAGTTTCTGCTCTTCTCTTTATTATTTCCTTCCTACTGCTTGTTTTAGCTGTTTTTAATTTTCAGGTTTCAGAAGATGAGAGCTTAAGTTATTTATGATATATTTCTTCTTCTCTAATATAAGCCTTTGATCCTACAATTTTTCTCTAAACACTACTTTAGCTTCATCCCATAAATTTTGATACGTTGTATTTTCATTTTCATTTAGTTCAATTATTTCCTAATTTCCTTGGAGAATTCCTCTTTGACCAACAGAATATCTACAAGTATCTTGTGTAATTTCTAAGAGTTTGGAGATGTTTCTGTTCTCTTTCTATTGCTCATTTCTAATCTAATTCCATTGTGTCAGACAATATATTTTTTAAAATCTTTTAAATTTGCCAAGTTTCCTTTTATGACCCAGGATAGAACCTATCTTGCTGAATTTTCCATGTTCTTTGAAAAAAATGCATAGCTTGCTGTCTTTTGGTAGAATGTTCTAAAATGTTAATTAAGTCAATTTAGCTGATAGTGGTGTTCAGTTCTTCTATATTGTTACTGATTTTCTATCTACTACTTCCACTTCTGAGAGAGGATTATCACAGCCTCTGACTATTGTTTCTTTCTCCTTTCAGTTCTGTCAGTTTTTGCTTCATTTGTGTGGAAGCACAGTTGTGATATGCATACACATTTAGGATTGTTATCTCTTTGTAATTCGACCCCTTCGTCATTATGTGATACTGTGATTTATAATAAAAACATATATTTGGTCTTCCTCTCCATTTCTGGCACAGAGCTCCTAAGACCTTTAGAATTTCCTGTGATGAGAGAGAGAAAAGTGTCTTTTGTTATGTTCATGAGGTGACTTTTGGAATGCACCTAAGGATGGGAGCTGGTTACCAGTGGGGCCAACCATATAATTAGAGGATTGCAACATTCAGTTCCACCTGCTGACCACTGGGGAGGGGAGAGGGGCTGGCAGTTGAATCAATCACTAATTGTCAATTAATCAATCATGCCTATGTAACAAAGCCTTCACAAAAACCTGAAAGAGCAGGGTTCAGAGAGCTTTCAGATTGCTGAACACGTGGAGTTTTGGGGACAGTGATGCACTCAGAGAGAGCTTGGAAACTCCATGCCCTTTCCCCATACCTTGCCCTATGCATCTCTTCCATCTGCCCGTTTCTGAGTTATATCCTTTTATAATAAACTGGTAATCTAGTAAAATGTTTCTGTGAGTTCTCTGAGCTGCTCTAGAACTTGCAGGACCCAAGGAGGGCATCATGGGAACCTGTGATTTATAGCCAGTCAGTCAGCAGTCCAGGTAACAAGCTGGCCTTGCGACTGGTGTCTGAAATGGAGAGGGGAGAGTCTGGTAGGACTGAACTCTTAAGTGGTGGAATATGATGCTATCTGCATGTAGATAGTGTCAGAATTGAGTTGAACTGTAGAAGACATAGCTAATGTCCAAGAATTGTTTGTTGGTATGGGGAAACACACACACCCACCCACACACACACATATACATTGAATTTGGTACCAGAAGCCAATTAAATATCCATCACTATTTCTGGTAATTTTTGTGCTCTGAAGTCGACTTTCTCTGATATCAATTAGCCATTCCAGCTTTCTTTGAATTAGTCTTTGCATGGCACATGTGTTTCTCTCTTCTTACTCTTAACCTATGTGTACCATTAATTTTAAGGTCAAGTCTGATGAAGAATGGTGGTTACTGAGTCATCGGGCCCTTTAGTCCTGTGTCCTGTTGCCTGCTTCCCTATCGGAGGTGTCCCTTTGGCCATCCTCTGCCTCTTCCTATTCCTCCCTACCAGGTCCTTGTTAAAGGCCCCACACAAATTGCACCACCCCTTTATCCATGCAGGGCCCCTGGTTTTCCTGACCGCTGATTTTTCTGAGATCCTCTCTCTCAACCTTCTTTTCTTCCTAACTTCTCTCCATTCTCACTTACTGTCACACTGAGTGTCATGCTTTTCTCGCTTTTACAGGGGCCATGCAGCCTAAGACAGGCTCCACCCACTCCTAACTCCCTGCCCCAGTGGGGCTGCATCTAGCGTGTGACAATGATAATAGTTTCCTTTGCGCTAAAGTTCCAGAACTGGACCTGAGGGGGAGGAGATGTGGGGAAGGCACCACGCGGAGAGGACTAGAGGGTTTCCTCACCACTTCACCCCCTGCCGAGGTTCTAAGGTCAAGGATAATGACAATGATTTATAGAGATGTCTCTTGTCAGAGCCAATTTCCCTTTCATAAATTTTTTTTAAATGCTATAAAAAATAAGTCAAGGGGACAAAGGTGAAAGAAGAGAAAGATTGTCAAATAGGGACAAGCGTTCACCCAACAGCCATGGTCCACATAGCAGGATAGTCACTGACAGTCCAGGCCAAGAGCAGGCGAGGGAGGCTTCAGGACGCTAGATGTACAAACGCCCTGGAGAGACAGTTCTCATTCTAAATACTCACTTTCTTTCCTGCTTCTAGGTATAAAAGGTTGAACATATTAAGTCCCACAAAACCTGGCTCTGGTCCTGCCTCTTGTCTCCTCAGACACATTGTTTCATCCATTATTCCCTCCCCAGTCTTGTGTCAACTTCTCCCTCTCTCCTGAATCTGTTCTGTCATCCTAAAAATATGACTCAACCTCTTCTACTAAAAAAGTCAAAAACTTACTAAATCTTATGACCTCCCTCCTGATCCATCTCTCTCTTGCTCATCTCAGGCAACCTTCCTGGAAGAAAAGTCTGCATCTTTTGTTCCACTTCTTCAGTTCTTTCCCACATCTCTCCCTGGCTCTCACTGTGCTCACTGGTGTAAGGAGACAGGAAAGTCTCACTCACCAGAATTCCCCAGGGGGGTTGCTGGTGAGGGCTGGAAGATGACAAGGTCGCTCTCTTGGAGAACGAATTAGAGTGAGGGGCAGTGGATTCTACACCCCACAGGACACTACAGGGCAGGAGAATGGTCATGTGTGAGGACCTTGGGCTTTAGAGGGAGGCTGTGATGGAGGTGATGGCAAAGAGGGGAAAGCCCGTGTGCTGCCAATGAGACTGATAACACCTCCCTGTGATAGACCGGAATCTACAGTACTGTCCACAAACAAACATGTTCTTGGCTCAACTGGGTTTTTTTCACGGAAACCAGGGTAGAAGAGAACCAAGAGAGCGGGTGTGAAGGCAGGCAAGATGCGGTTAATGTGGGAGGGAAAGGAAGCGGGGGGGACTATGAGCTGGTAAAGCAGTATATTTCAGGAGGCACCGGGGGGCTTGTATTGTGTCAAACCCAACAAGTGGTCAAACCGAGTTCAAACAGTTCCTTGAGGACAAGATTGGCAGATCCCATGGCCTTGCTCACCCAACACCCACTAAGTCCCTGATCGAGGATCCTCCCTGTACTGCAGGGGATGCAAATCTAAGAACTACGTTTTCCAGGTTCATTATGAGTAAGGTCCCAGCAATCATTTTTACACACACAAGACTTTTATTTGAGATTGAGTTACACTGGGTCCAGGCAGGATGCAGAGCATCCATTTTGCTGGCATGGAACGCTGGCAGAGAGCGAATGGGCACAGGCTAGCAGCTCCCGATCCTCCAGTTTCCTGTTCGTGGCAGAGGCAGCAGCCCTCTTAGCAACCAAATTCTGCAGTGAGGTCCTGGAAGTCATTTCTGGGATCTGACCTGAGTTTTCTTTCTTCAGCCCTATTAAAACACTGTTGACTTGATATATACCCTTTATTAAACGTCTTTCTTCTTAAGTAGCTGAAGAGAATAGTAAGTCTACAACTAAAAACTTGACACAAACAATACATAATATCAAAAATACTTGCACAGTTCTGTGTGAGACAGTTTTCAATTATCTCTATTTTGTGAGGCCAGGCAGCCTAAGACACTATTCTGGATGTGAGGGACCTCCAATGTTGGGCACTGGGGGCTGCTGTGCTCAGGTCACTGAAACAGGTCCCTGTGTCCATGGCAGTGAGATGGGAGCTCTGCCCTGAGCTAAGTTCTAGAGGGTTACGGATGGGAGAAGTCCGACTGATGGATAAATGGGGACACTGCTTAATCTGATCTTGCTGAATCTGCACAACAGACATTCCCATGGTCTCAAGTCTGTCAGGGGCATCCAGAGCTAAATCATCACCACCACCCACTTGTCTAGCACATTCCAGTTTACAAGCACTTCCACATGTGAGAGACAGGCATCATTAGGATTACCTTCCCATTTCACAGATGAGGAAACTGAGGATCCAAGGAGTTTCCTGCATAAACCCAAGGTCTGGGAGCCAGCAGGTGGCAGAACCAGGCCTAGAACCAGGTAGTGAGCCTTTCAGACCAATGGTCTTTCCAGATCCAGGTCCCTCCCAGGGAAATGAATCTCCCACACTAAGATGGCTTCAGAGCTTGAGAAGCCACACGGAGGGGGCGGGAGGCCTGTCCTGGTCTCCAGCGGGGCCTATGACCCTCATGTCTCTGAGCTGAAAGCTTCTGAGCCCTCCCCCCTCCCTGGGGCAGGGAGCGCTGTCCTCCTAAGGAGTGTCTCAGTCTGCCTTTCACAAGGTCTTTTCATTTGGTCTTAACCATCCCATCAGTCTCGCCAACTACAATACCATTAAACCTGGAGAGGTCCCACTGGTGGGAACTGCTCCCCTCCCCTGCCTGGCCCCAGCTCCTCTGAAGGGCTCCCGTCTAATCTCAGATTGTCGGTGACATTCATCCCACCCACATCAGTCAGCCCCTTCCTGCCGGACTTCCTTTATCACAAGGTTTCCCTCACGGGTCTCGGCTGGACGGGTTCCACCATCTCTCATCCATCCAATGGGGGAGGACAGGCCACGACACCCAGCACAACCTCCTGCCCACCCAGGGGCTCAGGCCACACCACTCCACCCCACAGGGCGGTGGGTAGGCTCTGCAGACCCCACAAACAGCCACTGAGAACATGCCCTGGGATCTTGGAGACTCCCTCCAGAGGAGGGTACAGAGGAGAGGGAGAGTCCTGTCTCCCCAGCAGGACAGTGAACTGGGAAAAGACCTCCCAATTTATAGGTGCCAATCCCCATCCCCTCTGGACCTAAGAGAGGACGCCCTGTCAGCCTCCAGACTGTGTGCCTGCTCCTGCTCCCTAGAGTAACACCCTTCCCTCTCGTCTCCCGTCACATGTCTGCTGACCCTTCCAGAAGCAGCTCAAATGGCCTCCCTGGGGGCCTGCCCTGTTCTGTCTCAGATGGAATTAGGTGCTCTCTGTGCTGGGTTCTCACAGAACTTTAGCAAGTCATCACTCATTTGTGATACCAACAGGCATCACTGGCTCTTGCCCTCCCTCTTATGATGCAGGACCCAGGCCCTGTGAACAGGTGAGGCGAGGAGGCCACTCTGGCTGGTGCAAGTGCAGGTCAGCACCTGAGAGTGGGTGTCTCACCCTAGTCCCAGCCCTGCCTGTGAGGACCCTGGGGTATCACATATGCTCTCGAACAAGACAACAAGCTTTCAGCTAAACTACACATGGCAGCCATCACTGGTTTCCACTCAGCAAATATTTACTGAGCACACCTGTGTCTCGGCGCTGCCAGGGACTTCCCTTCCTGTCCTGGTCACCATCTGCTGCTTCACTGAACCACGAGGTGGCTTCACAGGCAGCATGACCTCACCCAGCACCTCCTGTTCTGGCAAATTCAAGGGCCCAGACCACACCGTTCTGTGGGAAAATAAAGGTGAGCTCCTCTCTGCTAGTTGTCCCCACAGACCCTGAGCAGTCATGTGTGTGCTGTCCTTCCCTAGCTAACACCGCAGCCCACCCTGTCCCTGGTGGGTGCCCAACCTCCCTAGGACCCAGGCATGACTTCATCATGGATTGGGCCCAAAGACATCTTCCAGCATCAGCCACCTTGCTTTCCAGTGGAGACACAGCATATTCGTGTTTTACTACTCAAATTGAGTCATCTGCCCTCAACAACAAAAGAGAAGAGGGAGAAAAAAGAGGCAACTTAAATTGGGCAGCAATTCTACTCCAGTAGTATTTACTCTTCAAAACCTGAGGACTTGGAGGGATCTTGAGATGGAAGCTATAAATCCATGGGTTAGCCATGGGGTCCCTTGGTCCATCTCTCTGCTCCCACCGGCCTTTCCTGGTGGACAGTGGTGTGCTGGTAACTGCCTAACAGCTGGCTCCTCAGGAGGAACAAGCCCTGGTCTCTAGCATTCAAAAATTTCTGTGGTGTAAATACTCCCATTAGGGCTCATTTCAAACTACCGCCTTGATGGCATGAACACACCGTTGGGAAAAGATGCATGAAAGCAGCTCTCACAGCCAGTTCCAGCTGGCTCCAGCACACAGCTGTCTGTGGGGGAATCCGATGTTTCAATATGCAGAACACAGGTTTCATACAGCCTGGCCCCTCATACCAGCCCACTGTTTCATCAAGAAGAAAAGGCATGTGTTCCAGAGCAGGAGGAAACACCTGCTGAGGGTGGGAGGTCGGCCTGCAATCCCGCAGCATCCTAAGGGATTCGCAAGAGTAGTATTAACTGCATTTGATTTCCACCTTAAAACCTAATTCTCCCCTTCAACAACCAGAGCTAAGGCTTGGGGACTCCTCATGGACCCTCCTCCTTCACTAGACAGTCCTGGCCCAAACTCAAGTGAGATCCCCCCACACCCCATCTACCTCCCCACAAGACTTGTATCCTGAGGGCTCAGAATAACTTTTTCTTTGGGAGCCCAGCATGCTTGGAGGCAGGACTTTGGAGACAAACAGACCTTGATTCCGTTTCTGCCTCTATCACTAAGCTGTGTAATCGTGGGCAGATCCTCAATGGCCTCATCTGTAAACTGGGATAATACCTACTTCGCAGGGTTGTTGGGAGACTTAAATAAACATAGTATAAAAAGCACTCAGCACAAGGCAGCGCCAACAGGCACACCACCACTACTTCCCTCCTTCGTGTCCCCAGGGGAGTGGGGCCTGAGCCACAGTCAGACAATGTCGCAACTTAGTGGCTGAGCTCAAAAATCGCCCAAAGGCCTGTAGGTGTTCCTGGATTTGAGACAAACTGCTCAGAGAAGAGATGGGATGGTGGGTTTCTGATAAGAATGAAGACCGTGTTTTCTGAGAGGCCGTCTGGTGTTATGGAAAGTCATTGGGCACTAGTATCAGGTTCAGGTCCCAGCTTTGCCACATAGTAGCTGTTTGACCTTGGGCTAGTTATTCAATTTTTTCAAAACTCAGTTTCCTCATCTGTGAAATGGACCAAATGATTTCTATGTCATTAGATAAACACTCAATAGGTGTCTGATGCCCTTCTTCCTGCTCTTGACCCCTCTTCCAGCCCCCTTTCTAGACCCCAATAAATATCATCTGACTGCCTCCTACACCTCCTTGTGTTTGCCCCAACCACATTTTCTCAATCCTGTTTTCAGGGATGCTGCCTAATTTCCCTCAGGACTCTGAACCTCTTGGGAGAGAAGCTCAAAGGCCATAGCCATCCATAGTACTTCAGATCCTAATGCTCTAAATGTTTACAATATTCAGTAACGTCCAGACTCTTTGGTGATGCACTTGGGCTGACAAAGTTATGTCAAGGATGACATATGAAGTAGATGCCAAGTTATTCATTGCAGTAAAAGGCTCCACAGTCAAACCAGTGACCCAAGACACCCTCTTCCCATTAACAAGTTCGCTCCGCAACCACAAAGGGACCTCACTGGGCACAGATCCTGTGATGGTCAGGGTAGGGGTTATCTCTCCCACATTCGGGAACATTCTGAAACTTCCTGACTCAACTGAAACACCTCTGTGGTGGGCAGACTGCTCATGACCCCGATCCTGAGGACACGCACTGACCAGCGTGGCTTCTGTGCTGACTAGGGCCCTTCAGGTTATAGACCCTCCTGAGATGTGCCAGTGCCACAGTCGGCTGTTGTGGAAATGTGGACTAGATGGAATTAGGTCTGAATCTCATCTTTTTTACTTATTACCTGAGTGGCCCTGGACAAGTGGCTGAACTATTTGAGCCTACGAGCTACCACAACAGTGGGGGACATGTTCCTACCTCAGGAGTCTCTGGGTTTAGTAAATGGAGCCCTGTGTGCGCCCAGTGCGGTCACAACTGCTCAACAAATACTCCATGTTATCGAGAATCCACTGTATAGGAGACACTTCCTCCATTATGAATATGTTGGCTTCACTACTAGACCACAATTCTAGGGGCGTCCCCTGCTGGCAGTACATTTTCCTAATTTCCTTCAAAAAATATAACTGTCCTTGGGGATAGGAAACACCTGAGCATAAATACTCACTATTCCTTTCCGTAAACTTATTTCTGTATTTCAAGATATGAGCCACTGAAACTCTTCACAATGAAAGAAAAATGCAAATGTGTGTCATAACATACTTCCCAACATACACAGTGGATTCTCCACTCGCCAGAAAGAAATGCCATGAAACCTAAGCAAATGGAAACACAGAAGAAACTAGATATTCATGGCCATAGGACGGGAATAAATGGATCACAAAAGAAGAAATGCAATTACTTCACCTGTGCAGGAGGAAAAAATACGGGGTGACTCAATGAATGTTTGCCCCTAGGGTTGCAGTCTCTGGGTGCAGTTTTCAGCACATGTGCACTCCCCACTGGTCTTGCTATCTGAAACAGCAATCAGTATAAAACCAGACTAATCGTGAGGCAGAGATCCCTCTGGGGAGATTCATTTAGAACGTGCAGCCCTGTTCCTACCACCATCATCATGTGGGACACCAGCTCTATCAAGGAGAATGCTGTCTTCCTCCCTGGCTTTCAGAGCTCATGGGACCCAGCAAATGATGGTGGCATCTATTACCACTTAAACTACCCCACATGGGTGATGGAAGAACTTCTCCCTCCCAGAGTGGGCTCTCCTGGGGCTGAACCCATCCATCACTTAGATCTGCCTCTGATTCTCATCAAGACCTGCAGCGAGAGCTGGCCTCTGCCTATTGCATTCCTGTAACCATTCCACTGCTGTGTTCACTCTTTCTTTCCTCTGGGCCTTCAGCCTAGGGAATGTGTGGAGGAAGGGAGGCAAGTCACTGTCCCCATCTCTGTAGAGTTCACAGATCTAGGGGGACCCGTTTATCAGAATGTGAGCAATAGAGCAGCCCCCAGACCCCCACCTGGGGAAAATATCTACCACTAATTTCTCTGCCTGAATGTCACTACATTTTGGTCCTTAAAATAATTTTGACCCATTTCCTATACCTGTCCACACCAAAGGCCAAAATCTGCTTTTCTACCACATTTATTTGCAGGTGTCTGGACAGGCCCCATGGGCCTCAGGCATGTCATGTGGTCCATGTGTTTTCCCCTGAGCAGGTGCTCTGGGCATATTTCAGGCAGTTGACATTCATTGAGTGCTTACTATGTACAAGGCACCGAGACGAAGCACTTGATATGAATGATCTCATTAATCCTCCAACAGCTCTCTGGGCAGGTAGGATCATTATATCTCATCACAGATGAGAAAGTGGCTCAGAGGAATAAAATGACTTGTCCAAGATCCAAGCCTGACAAATTACAGAAAGGAGTCAAACCCAGGTCAGTCTGGCCCCAAAGCACTTGGTCTTGTCCTGTACTTCCAATACAATTGTATTTGTAAAAACAGCTTTGCTGAGATACACAATATGTTTCACCTACTTCAAGGGTCCAAATCAATGGCTTTAGTGTATTCACAGAGATGTGCAGCCATCCAAAGAGTCAATGTTAGGACACTTTCTCCACCTCAGAAAGGAACTTCGTGTCCTTCATCTGCCACTGCCTTCTCCCTTCTTCCCCACCCTCTCACAGCCCTGAACATCCGCTAATCTATTCTGGACTTCCATATGAGTGGAATCGCATACTATATGGTCTTTGGTGTCTGATTTCTTTCACTTAGCATAATGTGTCAAGGTTTATCCATGTTGTAGCGTGCATCAGTACGTCATTCCTTTCAATGAGTGAATAATATTCCATTGGATGCATGTACAACCTTTTTGGTTCATTTTTGTTTTGTTGGAGCAAAACTTAAACTTGTATTATCTGTAAGCCACTACCATTGGAGGTATTTCTGTTATATATAACCAAACTGATTTTTTTTTTTTTTTTGGTGAGGAAGACTGGCCCTGAGCTAATATTATACACTTGAAAGTTGTTAAGAGAGTGGATCAGAAATGTTATCATCACTCATGCAAAAGAATGGTAATTATGTGAGGAGATGGAGGTGTTACTATCCTCATTGTGGTAATCATTTTGCAATGCACACATTTATCAAATCACCGTGTTGTACATCTTAACATACATATGTTCAATTGCAGTCATATCTCCGTAAAGCTGGGGGAAAAGAATGTGTATGGTGGTTAACTTTGTGAGGTGTGATAACAAGTGATTTTTATTCTTCTCTTCAATTTTCTATGTTTTCTAAATTTTATATAATCAACATGGATTGTTCTCAGAAAAAAAAAATCCTTCCTTTTACACATTTTTATGTCCCTTGGCTCATCAGGCAAGAAGAGTGTGAGCTGAGAGGATTCAAAAGGAGAGTGAGGATGGGAGGGGGACCGGAGGCGGGGAGAGGAGGAGCCACTGGTCTAACCTTGTCAACAAGCAGTCATGGACTCCTTGTGCCACAGCTGGTTCTCCAGCCAGACCCTCATGCTCCAAATGAGCCTCCATCTCGGTGAGCAGCAGAGCAGGTGGGGTGGCTCCTAGGCGGTTGTGGAGGAGGCTGAGGAGCCACATGGGAGGGGGAGCTTGGGCTTGCATGGTATTAAAACTCTGACTCCTCCAGCTCTTTGAGGGTTAAGGGGGAGGGAAAGGGGCTAGGGCTTTTCTGGGATGCCTGAAACTTCCTCAGGACAGGAAAACCTCCATCAAACCTCTACCTCAAAGAGCAGTTATTTGTCCTGCTCTGTTGGGCTGCTGCCGCTGAGATCCTCAGACCAGCGTCTCATTTTCCACCTCCCTGTTTGGTGGGAACAAATCCACAGTCTCAGGTCCTTGTCTCTGTCTGCTCCCCAGGGCCAGCCTGCTTCCTTCTCCTCCCAGGCTGAGGAGGGCTTGTGTGGGGAGTGAGGGGTCAGAACAGCTCCCACTGCCCATCATTAGGGACAGCTGAGCTGTGGCACCATCTGCAGAGGTGGGGACCTGGGGGCCTCCGGTGTGGGGGCGAAGTGGGGTCTTCCCCTTTTGCTCTGCTGGTGACCTTTCTGTGTGGTTACCGGTTGTTTCTGAGCTCTCCGTGGGGGTGGGGGTTATGCTGTAGGAGCTGCCTCATGGGAACCAGGCTCAGACTGGGTGGCCTGGTCCCCTGCCCTTGTCCCCAGAACTTCCTTGTGGTGGAACGAGGGGCTGAATTTAGCAGTCAGACCCGCTGGGTCAAAATTCTCGTTCTGCCACATATTGACCATAAAATTTTGGACACATTGTAAATACCCTGCCGGAGTGACTTTATCTTTCTGGGCTTCAATTCCTCACCTGGAAAATGGATAGAATAATGCCTCACTCAAGATGTTCTTGGGAGAGTAAGTGAAATTGTGCACTTTCCGACCGGTGTCTGAACAGGGACACAGATTCTTCATGTATATAGCATCATACATTTCTTGCTGGATAAAAAACTTGCCAATAGACACTGTAATAAAAGGTGACGTTTCCTTGTTTCATAATTGACAGTGTTATCGTGATCCAACAGTGTAAAAACAGGAAAGGTTTCCCTCTGGGACATGAGGTAGTTGTGGTAACACAGAGGTTGCACACATCCCTACGCTCCCCACCGCCCTCCACCTCCTGCACTGTGGTGAACATTGTAGGAACCTTTGAAAAAGTCCATTCCCCCTTACCAATCAATAGGAGAAATATTACCACGATTGTTGATGATGAGCAGAGGATATGAGAGACGAAACATAAGGAAAAAATAGGCAAGATAAATAAGCATGAAAGACAGTCATGGTCACAGGTAATCAAACAAATGCAGATGAAGAAAACTAGGTATTGTATTTTGCCTGTCACATCAGCATGGGTTTTTTTTCTTAATGTGAATGCTCCGTTTGGCAATGGGACACTACGACAGGCACTCTCATATATGGTAGCCAGCTTTTTAAGTGAGGAAAAGCTTCTTGGTAGTATATTTGATGTGTCAGAAACATTTAAACATTTATAATATTTATACCTGGGAGCCAGCCCGGTGGTGTAGTGGTTCAGTTCACACGCTCCACTGGTGGCCTGGCGGCCCAGTGTATCCTGGGTGCAGACCTAACACCACTCGTCAAGCCACACTGTGGTGGCATCCCACATAAACAGAGGAAGATTGGAACAGAGGTTAACTCAAGACCAATCTTCCTCACAAAGAATAAATAAATAAATAAAATATTTCTACCTTTTCCTTGGTAACTCCACTTCTGGGACTTACCCCAAGGGAAAAACCTTCATGCAGAAGAAGCTTATGCACAAAGACATTCATTTTGGTCTATTTATAATAGTGAAAAAATTGGAACCCAATCAGAGGGTAAATGACATAAGGGCAAGTTACAACATTAAGGTGGTGACAACAACAGCCCCAGGTAAGCTGGGTTGGGCGGGTGACTGAGAAGATGGAAGGGATTTGGTCAGAAGGGACAGGAATAAACACGTGCTGAGCATCTACCATAGGCAAGATCTGCACCTGGAGTGTTCCATACACTCTCTCATCGCAGCCTCACATCACCATGCATTTCCTGTGGGGCTGGGAGGGATACTGAGGCAGGGAGGACAGGACAACGGAAGACCTGTTGCTAATGACCAGGCACTGTGACACATGGTAGGAATCTGGCTTTCCCCATTGTAGCCCCACTGAGTAGATGACACCACCCTCGTGTTACATTTGAGGAAACCAAGGCTCAGAGAGGCCAATGAACTTGCCTGAGAGCTCAGCACTACCAGGTCTTAGCCCAGGTATCTAAGAGCTCCAGGACCACGTTCTGCCTCAGACTGCAGAGAGCTGGGGACTCATGCTGTGTTGCCTTCCTCTCCTAACCCTCCCCGCCCCCACTTCCACACCCAGACCTCTGAATTCTTAACTAAGAGGATAGAGGAACCTATGCTATTTGACAGAAATTCCTCTCACACTTTCTGTTCCCGCCACCCCAGCCTCTAGGAAAATTATTCCTTTTATGTTTCTCAATAGGGAAACAGCTGCTCCCTTAGTGCCTTCCCCCATCTGAATTCTCTTTCCTTTTTCTGCTCAATAAATGCTATCATTTCTGGGTTAGGGTCATGGAGTCTGTGGGGTCAGTGAGCACTTTAAGGAGTCCTCCTGGGTTTTTCTTTCTGGAGCTGTAGTTACGTCTATGCTGGCTCCTCTGGGAGTGCTTCCACTGCTCTGCCATTGTAGCATTTGTCACCATTCTCAGAGAGCTGCACACATGGCAGGACCAGGGTGCACAGGAAGCTGCCTCTGTCCCCAGCTGCCCTCTCTTTGTGTGCTATTGGTTGCCACACAACCACTGAGGGCAGTAAGTCCCTCAGAGCAGAAAATTCAGCTGTTCCTGCCTCACCCAAGCTGGCATCAGCCTTACTGAATTCTAAGCAGATTGAGAGCAGCCATTACCAGGCTGCATGGGGTCTCATAGGACAGGGGAGGGCAGGGAAGTAGGAGGGGCCCCTGACTCTAGCCACAAAGTCCTTTCTATTCTTAAATATTGACAAAACAAAATCTCTTTCCTGTAAATGCATCTTAGATTAAAGCTGATTCAGGCAGCACTGGGTTCATGGTTAACTCATTTTTCTTAAGAATTGAAGTTGACTGAGCTAGTGAACTTTTGTCCGTTATTTATAAGAATTATTTTTAAAACATTCAAAGGATATAGCATCATGTCATCATGCTTAATTTTAGTTCCTTAAAATTTTACCAGGGAAAAATTTTATGGAAGTATATTTACATTGTCCTCAAGGAGGGCACGGGATGTGTTGGTATATGTGAGATGGATTGGCAGTCATCGCACTGCCCTTGCCCACTCTATCAGTCATTATTGGAATTGGTCCTTCCTGTATGTTTTATCTGTCAAAGCAGTGAACTAGGAAGAGAACTGGAAATCAGGAACCTGGATCTCATAAAGACTGTGGCACAAACTTCTCTCTAGTGATTTCTCTCAGTGTTCTTATAAATTGGAACTCCATCTCCCTGTTCATAGTAAAGAATCTTTTCTGTAGCCTGTGAGAAATAGCTTAATAAATTTCTTTAAACATAAGAGGGAAAGACAGAGAGACAGAGAGATAAAGCAGGAGTCAGGCAGTTGGAGACCACTCAGATGCACAGATCTAGCTTCACTGCTGTGTGAGCTCTGGCAGCTCTCTTCATTAAATCGTTGGTCTTTGGAAATTATCTCATTTCTATCTTTTCCTGAACCCTGGCTCCTTGCCTTCTATTTAGTGATTTAGGTCTATTGATGCAAATAATCCCTAATCAACCTTAAATCAAAATTGGGATGAGTTTATTATGAGCCACATTTGAGGACTATAATCCAGGGCCTACCTTCTTCAAGGAAGGAAGGGCAGCAAAGAAGTGTATAGAGTGGATATATACCATCTTGGGACAAAGAGCATACATCACATATGACAGGAATAGCCCTTTTCCTACTGTCACGAGATGCTTAGCTGGCACAGCAGGTTGGTGGTCAGCAGGCCAGTGGTCAAAAGACTAACACAGCAGAACAGAAATGAATCCTTAGTTCCTAGGAAAAGATGCTTATTTTTAAAGAAATGCTGATATGGGGGGAAATTACATACCTATATTTAAGGGCATTGAGCCTGTCTTTGCAACATGGTAAATGCTTAAAGCAGGTGTACAATGCATGTTCAACAGGCCACATCAGGCCCTTTGGAAAAACAAGGTCAGGCTGAATTAGTTTTAGAGTAAATGGCTTCCTCAAATACTACTGCTTTTCATTTATTCATCATTTCTCCCCTTTTTATCTATAATCTTTCAATAGAAAGCATTGATGATCAAAATATGGTCCCTCACTGCCAGGGTGCTTGCTGCCTGCCCCGGGTGCATCATGTCCTTCAGTGTTGGGCTTGGATCATATTAATTTGCCCAGTTATCCATGTTGGGAGGAAATAGTTGGACAAGCATAGACATATTATTTAACAGAGGAAGCATTTCATGGGTTGCATAATTTTTCAATTAATTTAGATTGTCACACAAACATCATGCATATACTTCACGTGACTCCTCATGCTCACATTGTTTACGATTATAGAATGGGTACAAGAACAATGTTGATAATTCAATATCTGAAAAGATTAGTTTTAAAATGAGTTCCTTGGCATAGTCTTTATTAAAAAAGGAAGTTTGTCCAGGGTTGTAAGATCGCTTGACCATCTCAAGTCACTGAGCAATCATTACTCTAGCCACCATGCCACTCTACAACACTGAGTAAAGAAAACAGTAACTAATTTGAATACTATGACTAATACAAGAATTCCAAGGAGTAATAGAAATAGGAATTGTAATCTGGGTCAAAAAAGGGAACCAATACCTGAAGGGGGCCAACCAAACAAATCAAGACTGGGTGTAGAATTACTTCAGGCATTCACCTATTTTTTTTTCCTGTGCTTTAGCAGAGATGACATATTGGAAGCTTCATCAGGTATAAGATCACAGCATTCAGTGTGAGTGATTGTACATGTATCACCTTGGGATGCAGTTAGGACATCTAAGGCCATTCTATTTTGAAGGATGGCTTTTCTCATTAAAGACATTTTAGTGTTTAGTAAGGCTATTTCTACTTGACTATCATTAAGATCTTGTTGAGTTAATTCAGTCAGGCCTTCTATATGTGATATGACATCTTCTTTCCCCAAGGAAAGAATAAATATAGCTACTAGGTGGCCATATCAGTGGGACACTGAATGACCCCATCTGGCCTTAAAGAGAACATTGGCAACACATGTTAGCTCAGGGTGACTCCTTCCCTGTATCCAAGGGAAGCTCAGGGTGCAGTGTTTTAGCCATATAGACAGTAGCCAAGGCCAGAGGTTTGTTTCATATGACCATTGGGTTCCATTAGGAGCCACCCAATAAATGCCTGACCTTCAAGACCAGTCTGTTCCAAATCAATCACTTTCTTTAAGTATGATAGTATTCTGAAACCTGAAATAGAACAATCATGAAATAGGTGTATGGTTTAAGCATTACAAAGGTTTAAATGAGGAGATATAAGGTTGGCAATACAGGCCTGGTCTGGAGTCTTGGGACAGCTGTCTACAACAGATGCCATCTTCTTCTCATCCTGGTTTGGAGATATTTGCATTGGTCAGTTAAAGCTGGGTATCAGAAATAGGAACTGAAACCCACTCAGGTGAAGAAGAGTTTTTTTTTTTTAATGAAAAATATGAATCCATGAGTCTATGCCTTTTGATTCCTCAGCACATGAATTGGTTACAAGTACCTGGAGTGTTCCTTTCCAACAGGGTTGCTAAGAGTCTTTTCTCTGGTGTCTTTTCCAATGAACAAAATGTCCAGGTTGAAGTCCGTGGTCCTTCAGGCTTTCGTCTCCCAGGAGATCACTGGAAAAAGAATCAGCTGCAAACCTCTCACTTCCATTAAATGTATTAATGAGACCTTACCAGTAATGTAGGATATCTCCTTTATGCAGAATTGGTTCATACATTCCTTGATCTAATTGCATATGTTGTCCAGTTATTATCTCCAAAGGGGACAACTGAAGTTTACTGAAGTGTGTAGATCTAAGGTTGAGGAGCACTTAGGGGAAGATCTTTTGGCCATGAGAGATTGAATGATCCCAAAGCTTTGCCAATTGAATTTTGATTGTGCCATTAGTTCTAGGGTTGTATTATTGGCCAAATGTCACACTAGATTTAATTTCTTGTCCAGTGAAATAAGCTCCTTGGTCACTGTGTAACTCAGAAGGATTTCCTCTAATAGGAATTATCCTTTCCAATAATAACTTACCTACAGCCATCACTCTTCTGCAAGCAAAGGCCTCAACCCAGTGTGAGAACATCCAGATGATTACAAGATATATTTATCATTGAGATCATGGCATTTGAACAAAGCCCAATTGCCATACCTCAAAGGATCCCTGAGGAAGGGAAGGTGGCCTTGTGACCCATGAAATAGTTTCCCTAGATAATATTTTGGGCATATAACACAACGAGTATAGGCTTTATGAGCCACTGTGGGAGAAAGTTTCCAAGAATTGTTTTCCCCATGAAATCATCTTTTCAGTCACCTAGTGGAAAATTGCTTGTATGCTGGAGCAGTGGCAATTGTGCTCCAGGAGGCACTATGGTTTTGGGGGGTTTTTTATTGAACCCAAAACACATCTGTGTGGTGGTGTCAAAAATTCCCTATTTTTATTGCCACCTTTGTTTCTCTTCTTCTGTGGCAATTTCTTGAGCCTGTAGAAGGAAATTTTTTACTGGCTTAGTAGAGTTAATAAGAAGTAGCAGGCATTCTTGAGGCTGGACAGCATATCCAGCTGGTTAATGTCCTTGCTTAGCATTTATTTAAGACCTATCTGTAAACCAAATTAGATAATCAAATGCTGTCATGGTCATTTTCCTCCTGTGGTGCTAGAAGCAAGGTGGCAGGATTAAGAAAATGAATAATATTTACCTACACAATATGACCTAAGAAGGCTTATCAGCATTTAGTTGACAATGCTTCCTGTGCAACTTAGCATAGCAAACAAGCCTAATTTGTTTAGTATCTTCCTCTTTCTAGGAAGAGAGAACACATTTCTCTGAGAGGGCCCAGGGTCACTGAAAATTAGCAGAGAAATTTTTAAGTCAAAAGAAAGACTTCATTAGGATATGAATTTAGGGGAGCTTGTGCAAAATATCAAAATGTTAAAACACTTGATCAAACAACGTCAATTGTTTCCTGAATTGTGTTGCTGTGAAACAGTGCTTTAGTTATCCATTTAGCCAAAGTGAGACTCACTTGAAAGTAAAGAAAACCTTTTATAATCTCTTAACCAAGAGCAGACTAAAAGTTCAGCAAAAGTATCCTTTTAAGAAAGAGAAAACCAAATTCTAACTTTTGTACTAGTTTACTTTTGATGTTAAACCTTACTCACTCCATTAAATTCATATTAATCCTGGCCAACTTGACAAGGTACAAAATTCTTTCCTCGGGGTTCCTCATCCACAAGTCCTCTATAACTTTCTTTTTACATTCAGAATTTTATCTCATGCCTTCTTTCCTTCCTAGTCCTTTAGGACAACTTTATCTTTCTTAACAAAACAAATGAAAATATTTCCATGCTTTATACCTTATTTACTGAAAACATACATCTTACTTTGTTTGAACACAAAGATGTTTTCCTTATTAAATTTTAGTAGCCTTAAACACATATATTAATTAGAATTTTTAAGCATTACAGACCATACTTTTTAGTGAAAACTAAGAAGTAAGCAATTATAAAGTGTCTTTTAAATGAGCATTCTGTGGCTTGGGAAACTTATATTTTTCGTAATTTCTAGAAACATGCTACTTCATAGTATAATTTTTAAATAAAATAAAAATATGCTTACTAATAGACCCAAGCATCTTTTGATTTCTCTCTACAAAGACAAAAGTAGATAAACTATATTTAATAATTAATGTCTAATATTTTATCTCATTTTGGAATGATCTAGATACTCAATAAATTTTATCATTTAACTCAATTAGCAAAACACTAAGCTTTCAAGTTTCCAAAAAGTTTTGAAATTAAGTACATACACCATAATTCAGAATTATTGTTAAAAATTCACTCAACATTTTTATCTTTTCCACGTCTATTTGGTTTACTTGTTTCCATGTTGAGAACTCTGAAAATGTGCTTATTTTAATCAAACCAGCAAACTTAAGCTTGCATTTACCAAAGGTGATTTTACGTCATGTTAGCTTGGAAGACACTTGGGTTAGTTTCCATTACATTTATAAAAGCACTTACTTTAAGCCAATTAAATAGAGCTTTTTGGAAATTATACCATCCAGAGGTAAAACATCACACATACATAACACACATATGGATACACACACACAACACTCCACAGCTACTCTTTTAAGATTACTGCCATGAATCAGGTGCAGTAATGTAAGGCTCACTAGTTATGAAAGAATAATTGAATCCAAATTTAGTTTTAAGCTTTTTCCACTAATATTTGTGGAGAAGACACTCAAGGTTCTAGATTTTGGGAGGAAGTGCTCTTATGGCTGTTTTTCTTGCCTTTTTTACTACTTTTTCTTCACTCTTACGAATTGGTGATGGACTAGATAACAGTTGCTGGAGGGATGATAAGCCTTTTGAGATAATGGAAATGAGTGGAATCTGAACTGCCTCTAGAGCTGCATTTCTAGTCTTGCAAGGACTGTTTTTTAAAGGACAGTTGCTCTTAATTCCTCAGAAATTGAGTTGTAACCTAAATGACACTATAGGTGGATGTAGCTGTCCAACTACATCAGCCCTAATTTGCTTTCTTCCCTGTGGATGTTTAGTTTTATTTTAACTTAGGGGAGAAGGCCTAGAAAGAAAATCCCTATCAGGCTTTGAATATCAGCTTCCAGTCTGGCTGAATTTCTGATTGTAAGTTGCTAAATCTTTTCAAGTGTCTTGTCAGGTTTCAGCCAGGACAACCAGTAACTACCTGGTAGTATTGAACCATTCCAGTGATCTTTAACGTAGCAGTTTCCCAGAAAGTCTCTCAGAGTCTCATTAACTCAGGGAGTAGATTACAGGGGTGTCTGTAAAACCATGGCCTAATATATTTTCCTTTTGGTACCTTTTATAACTTAATTTTTATTAGCCTTTTGCAACAAAACTTTCAATAAGGTTGTTTTGGAATTTTAAAGTCTTTGCTTTTAAGTGCACTTCTTAAGTGATCTTATCTAATCAGAACATTCCTTCTGATGGCCACTGTAATTCCCCGGAGGCTGGCAGCTGTTTGGGGGGACCCTCAGCATCCAATGGAATGCAACCCACATTTCTGTCGGACCATCTCTGACCAAAAAATGGGGTGCAACTGCATTTTTGTCTGAGTGTATTTTGGGACCCCAAACAGACGATTATTAAGCCAAGCCCTCAGGATACAAAACAAGTTTGGTAAGATTCTGCTCTTCTTCATAAATATTTACAGCTTCTGAAAGTTTAATCTTGAGCAATTGTGCTGGATGGCGGCAAGCTCGACTGTTTAAAAATTCCTCTATTGCGTGGCTCTTAAAAAGGAGTCCCACAGTAGCCACTGTAATTTTAAATTATCCCAGGTTATCTTGCCAGCCGTTTTGCAATCCAGATTTCATTACGAACCTGCAAGTTTCAGCATGAAGCCAGCTGCAGTTCTGAGAGAAGGCCGCCCATTCGGGAATTGGTTGGCTTTTAGAAACTCAAATTTAGAAATTCAAACTCATTTTTCTTTCAGTTTAATTTTACTATAACTAAACTAAGGACAGCATAGTGGGTCAGAAATGTGAGTGCTACTTCCTAACGAAAGGTCATAAACACTCTCTTATGTGCCTCAGTATCTCCCACCAGTCATCTAAAACTGCAGTGGGGGCTTGGAGCACTGGAAGACCACTCCTAATATGCCTGGACGAGCCTTTAATTAATTAACATGAACGATAGTGGAGTTCCCTATAGGAGCCCTATGCATCATAAGGATTGATCCTCTGACACTTCCGTGAGGTTCTCAGTCACCTGAAAATGCCTTTCAGCTGGAAGGAGCTGGTGTCCTGTTCTTTGGAACTGAACATGGTCACAATCTCATTTCTCTATCAAGCAGTTTGTTCAGATTTTATAAACACAATTCTTTCCAACTTAAAGCCAAATTAAAAAGGTCAGTCTGCCCCATTCACTCCACAGTACCCCCTAGCCTCCCCTGACCTGGGAAATTCCCATTGGGTTTCTCCTTCCTAGCAATTTCCCCTAGGTTCCTCTTTCCTAGGGTGTGTACCGGTACCCCCAAGGCACCTAGTCTTAAGGCTTATATAATCTGGACCATTGACTTAAAATAAGAAGGTCAGAGTTCAGAAGATCTCACCAGGGTCACCTGAAGAATGCAGTGATCCAGGGGGCTCAGTGGGCCCCTATTGGTACTGAATGCCAGTTCAGTGGAGGTTCCAGGTGGTCTCCAGTGCATTTCTCTGATATCCTGCTGTGACTAAGAAATGACGATGCAAGAATCCATAATCTATAAATCAAAATTGGGGTGACTTTATTATGAGCCAGTTTTGAGGACTATAGCTGAGACTTCTTTCTCCAAGGAAGGAAGAGCACCAAAGAAAGGGGCTGTACAGAGCAGTTGTGGACCATCTTGGAACAAAGAGCATACATCACATATGGCAGGAATATCTCTCTTACTACTGTCACAAGATGTTTAGCTGGGACAACAAGTTGGTGGTCACAAGGTGAACGCAGCAGGTCAGAAATGAATCCCTAGTTCCCAGGAAGTGACACTTATCCTTAAAGAAATGCCATATGTTAGGAAGGTACATCCCTATCTTTAAGGGCATCATTCTTGCCTGTGGGACATAGTAAATGTTTAAAGCAGATGTACAATGAATGCTCAACAGGCCATGTCAAGCTCTTTTGGAAACAGAAGTTCAGGCCAAATTAGTTGTAAACCAAATGGCTTCCTCTTATACTCCAATATAGACTATTGCTTTTCATTTATTCATCAGGTCCCTGTTTGAAAAACCAAACATTGCTTTGGGGAAACAAACTGTCTCCTACTTTGAAATGTTTTGTCTGAAACAGATGAAACCCCTGATTTATTGCCATGAGCACACAAGCATGATTGAGTGGTTCCAATCTTTCCAAACCCTCCCAGGAAAGCCTAAAGGCCCAAAATAAGAAATGAAACAGCAGGAAAAAATCACATACACAAAGGAAGTTAAGCAAAAAACTATTTTGCTTAACTTTATGCAAATTTATGGAAAACTGAGATGAAATGGATAATTTTCTAGGCAAATATAATTTACTGATAGTGACTCCAGAAGAGAAAGATAATCTAAACAGATAAATTACCTGCTATGGAAAAACATGATCCTCTGTTTCTCCTTTACTCTCATGCGACTACCACGCTACTTAAGAAACTAGATGTGTGTGCTCCTCTCCCCTCACAGAGCAATTTTGTGATTTCTCAGACACCAGCTGGGTGTCCTACAATTTTACTCAGTTCTAACACTGTTTTCCCGCAGTTTGTGTCAGATCCCACAGGTTTAGGGCTCAGTCCCACAAGACTATCATCCCCCGACTTCAGACACCAGTCACGAGTCCAGGTTGTTACCGACTGGCTTCCGACTGATGGGCTAAACATCGGAGGTTCCCATGACCTTCTGGTCAGGTTTGAGTAATTTGCTAGAGCAGCTCACAGAACAATGGGAAAACAGTTTACTTGCTAGATTCTTGGTTTATTATAAAAAGATATAACTCATGAAAAGCCAGTTGGAAGAGATGCACAGGGCAAGGTATGTGGAAGGGGTGTGGAGCTTCCATGCCCTCTCCAGGTGGGCCACCCTCCAGCACCTCCTTGTGCTCACCAACCCAGGCGCTCTCCTAACACCACCCTCCGGGGTTTTTATGGAGACTTTGTTACATAGGCTTGATTGAGTAGAGGTTACCAGAGGATGAGGAGGAGGACAAGACGGTAACTATTTGATGGGTATGGAGTGTTCTTCTGGGATGATCAAAATGTTTTGAAACTGGAGAGAGGTGGCACTGGCACAATATTGTGAATACACGAAATACCACTAAAAAATATGCACTTTATAATGTTAATTGTATGTATGAGGATTTCACTTCAGTGAAAAAAAAAAAAGACACCCACCTAAGAGTAGCTGATATAATTCTTACAATACCACGAAAAAGACCAAAAACTTAGAAAGCTTCCACAGAAAAAATACTTTGAAATGAAAAATAATCAAACTTCTTGTCTGCAATAACAAGTTTGATGACAGTGAAAGGACATCTATGTACTGCTTAAAGGAAAGAACAGCAATTGACAAATCCTTGCAAATCAGCTAGATGTCACTTACTGTCAGGGTAAGACAAAATATTGGCACTAAGGTAAGGATTCAGAGAATATATCAGCACAGAGAAAATTTGAGGAAAATCCTTCAAACAATTCTCCATCAAATAACAAATTCATCATAACAGACATCTCTAGAATCGGGAAAGATAGAGTCAACAATGATAGCAAAGAACCACATGACAATTGTAATTAAACACAATGGAAGATGGTAATGTGACTGGGAACTTATGATTTAAGTGCAAAGTAAAGATTCCTGGAACAAGGAAGTCACATTTTTGGAGAAAATCTAATAAGGTCTGGAAATAGAATACTTGACTGTTTCGGTGAAGCCTCTAGGTTGGAAGGCTGCTGCAGGGAGAGGGGTAAGAATGTTATAAGACTGTGAGGTGGCAGAGAACGTGGGCTTCTGCATTCTCATCCTACTTGGGGTGCTGAGCAGTGGGACATAGAGGGCAGAGGGGTATAGTTTGAATATTCAATATAATAGCAGGGAAATGTATGTATTACTGGGGTAAGCACCGGTGGAATGGAGAAGCACCAAAGAATTTTGGATGTACTCAGGAGGATAAGAAAAGAACAGAGGGCAGCCTGGCCTCACTCTCAGCAGGGCTGTCACAGTGGCCTCCCCTCTCTTCCTGAAACTCCTTCTTTGGCTTTTGCCACACTGCGCTCACTGGCATTTCCCTTTGGCTGCTCCTTCTCCCTCTCTCTTAATGGTGGTTGGTGCTATACCATCTTTTCTTCCCTAGCTATAATCCCCCCCCAGGTGATTTTAGCTGATCCCATGGCTTTAGTAGCATGGCTGGGCTGAGGGCCACGTCTCCAGCCCTGACCTTCCCGTGAGCTTCAGACCCAGACCCATGGTCTATTTAACATCTGTTCTTGGAAGCCAAGATTAAAGATTGGATATAAAACCAAATTCTTGCTTTATGCCTCCCCTCACGCAGAACCTGCTCCTCCTTATGCTTTAATAATAATTACAGGTGGCCGGCCCCATGATCTAGTGGTTAAGTTTGGTGCACTCTGCTGTGGCAGCCGGGGCAGTTCCCACGCGTGGACCTACACCACTCATTGCCGGACATGCTGTGGCACTGACTCACATACAAAATAGAAGACTGGCACAGAGGTTAGTGCGGGGTGAATCTTCCTCAAGCAAAAAAAGGAAGATTGGCAATAGATGTTATTTCAGAGCCAATCTTTCTCATCAAAAAGAAAGAAAAAGAGGAAAAAAGGGAAAGAAAGAAGGAAAGAAATGAAGGTAAGAGGGAAGGAAGGAAGCAAGGAAGAAAGAAAAGAAGAAATAAAGAAAAAAGAAAATATTTACTGTTCAATAAATGTCACACTATCTACCCACTTACTTAAGCTGAAAACCAGGAAGTCATCCTTGTTTCTTCTTTTCCTTCTCTCTGACATCCAGTCCATCAGCAATCCATGTCAGCTCTACCTCCCAATCTTTCCTGAGTCTCTCCACTTCTCCCCATCCCCTGCCACCATCCTTCTCTCACTTAACCTATTGCAAGAACCCCCTCACTGGAATCCTTTTTCCTAGCCTTTCCCTCCTATCAATCATTCTCCAGACCATATCTAGTCTAAAGTGGTCATTAAGAATGTAAATCACGTGATATCACTTTGCTAAGAACCATCTGGCAGCTTCCTGTTGCACTCAGACTATGTCCAATCTCCCTACCGTCCCTGCAAAGCCTTCCCTGCTCCCAGTCTCGTGTCTTCAGATCTCTGCTTCGCTCCTTCCGCCCCAGCCGCGGTGCTCCTTCTGTCCCACATGCAGGCCAAGATCATTTCTACACTGGGAACTTGGCACATGCTCTTTCCTCTGCCAGGAATAATTCATTCTGTCCTGTCATCATTCAGGACTCACCTTAATTCTTATCCACTATTAGGGGACTTTCTTGATGAACCACCCACACCTCAACATCTCCACCCAGCTAAGACTCTTCTATCACATTATCCTAAGTGTCAGTCAGGGTTCTTGCTTACAAGCAAGAGAAAGCAGCTGACTAATTGGGTATGTATATATTAGAGCTTAGCAGGTGGCCCACAGACCTTTGATGCATCCAGATGGCCAGGCTTTGAGACCACTCATCCAGGAGCCACACCCTGAGTCATACCACCAGAGCTGGTCCAGTAGAAGCTGGTCCACTAATCCTGGCCAAGACATCACAGCTCAAACTCCTATTCCACTGACTCTGGACACTTTCTCTGCCCCAGAACTGCTGCCACCACTGCCTCAGGCAACTGCAGGTGGCTGCTGCCATGACTGCCATTGTCAATAGCACAGATCCTGTGGGCCACCTCACTTCATGTCATCAGCTTGTGTTTGAAAGTCTGTGGTAGGTGCATCCGATTGGAAGAGCCCAGGTCATGTGCTGTCTCAGCTGCAAAGGAGGCTGGGAAAGTATCTGGCATTCATAGCGGGAGGTGGGCTCTGCCTCATAAGGTAGAAAATTCCACAGATATGTGAAGGAAGTTCAGATGCCAGGCAATGGAAATGAAATCTATGCCACATCCTTTTCATTTTCTTCACAGCACTTATAATTGTCTGAAGTCATTTGTTTTCCCTGATTTTTTCAGCAGTGTCCCTCACTAGAATGGACGGCTCCATGAGAGCAGGGACCAGGTCTGCTTGTTCATCACTGTGCCCCCAGCAACCTCAACAGCACTGAGCTTATTAAGCATTTACTGAGTGAAGGCTGGCTGAGGGCGCAGAGGGAGAAAAATTTGTATCAAATAAGTAGAATTTCAAGGAAGGAAGAACAATGATACGTCAAATGCCACAAGATGGTCCTGAACAACTACGACGAAACAATGACAGTTGACTTTGTTAATTTCAGGGAGTTGTTAGTGACCCAATCAAGAGCAATTTCAGAGGCGTGATGGGCCAGCAGCCACACTGCAGCGGGTTAAGGGGAAAATGGTGGCAACAGAGAAAGCTGGAATGATTTTCTTCTGGTGTGTACAAACTAATGGAGAAACTGGATTATTGTTTAGCAGTGTTAATATTTTCAGTTTCCTTTTTCTGCAATGAAACCAAAGACCATGTTAGGTGCAAGCTGCAAGAAAAGGAAAGAGCGTGAGTGTGGGAGGGTGACAGACACGTGCTTGAATCCAAACTGCCATGTTCTAGGCAGGACCAAGGCCTGGGCAAGTTGCCTCTCAGTTTTGGTTCCCTGTCCGTAAAAAGAGAGAATTCTCTTTGTATGAATATAAAGTTAATGAGATGTGAAAGCAGAGAGGAGATGCAGCGTGGTGTTTGCCCTGTTTCTTCGTTTCCTCAATCTCAGCTGTTCTCTCACCAGGTTCCCAGACTGTCAAAGACCCCAGCTCGTCCTGCACGTTGCAAAGGACCGTGGGGGGATCCGTGCAGCTGCAACTGACCTCCTCCTCGTCTCCTGATGTTCGAGAGATTGAGTGGATTCGGGATTCTGGTGATGAGAGAGATTTGATCCTGGTGTCCTGGAAACCTGATACCTATACTCCTGAATGTATGGCCTTGAAGAAAAATGCAAACACAGATTCACCCTAACAGAGCTGGCTTTCTTGATCATCAGAAATCTCAGTATGGAAATGAGTGGACTGTACACAGTGAAAATCAAGTTCCAGTCAGGAAAATCCCAGGAGGAAGCCTTCAGGCTCTGTTTATACAGTAAGGTTTGTAGGGACCATGCCCCACACAGGCATTCTGACAACCACTTTGTCTAAAGCAAGTTAGACTAGAATCGGGTAAAAAAAAAAGGAAAAAAAAACATTTTTCAGGAGTTTTGCATTTCTTCTCATGCGCTAAAGATAAAACTAAATTTTAAAGATTACACCCCAGGAAAAAATATTTATAATTTCTTAAAAAAGTATAAAATATAAATGAAACGAGAGAGGCAGAAGGACCCACTGAAAAGGATAAAAAAAAATTTCTTCAATCATAAAAATACTGCAAAATTAATTATAAGAAATATGCAATTATATCAAAAATGTCCTGAATTGGTTGATTGAAAACCTGATTTCAAAATGTTTAAATGACCCAAAAAGTTGGCAACACCAAAGCAACAAAACAGGACACAAAAAAGATGAAATAAAAACGCCAAGAAGGAGATTGATGATAGGACGAGTCATTAGGTAAAACACTTTGAGACCAATTGACCTGAAGTCCAGCTGCAGAGATCTCAGGACAAAGCTCTGTCCCGCTCTGTCCAAGTCAAAGACGCAGGAGGAGACCCAGCCGCTGTGCCCTGGAGCTCTCAGGCCAACGGGGAGCCCAACACCCTGCCCCAGGAAGCAGAGAACCTGGGCAGACGTGCAGTGGAGAAAGCAGAAAAAAGGGAGGAGGGGGAGTAGATCCTGGGCCATCCAACCTGCCAGAGTTCTTGCCCATTGCTCCTCTCTGCCTCCACCCTCCGTCTCCTCTGCTTGGGTGATCCCAGCAGCCTCCTAATGGGCCTCCCTGCCTGTTGTCTCTTCCTCCTTCCAAATCACCCTCCAATCAGCTGATATTTGGATCTTTTTAAAAATGCAGTACTCTTCCTGTTATTCCCCTGCTTAAAACCAAATAATGTTTCTTGTCCCCACCCCCACAGGATAATGGCACTCAGGAAAAGTCCAACCCCACACAGGATCTGGTCCCTGGCTGCCTCTCTAGCCTCATTTCCCAGCACTGTTGCTAGTGGCCATGCTCCAAATTAGCTACCCTTCACTCACCCACCTGGCCCTTTCTCTTCTCCTGGACATATGCTGGTGGCTCTCTAGGGGACATCCACCTCCCAAGCTTCCCCTACACAACTGGCAAATCCTCACCCAGTGGGAGCAGGGGAGGGGTGAGGGACTCCAACATGGGGGATGGGAAAGCTTGTAAGAAGAGACTGGGGTGACTGGTTTCACTGTCCAAGCTGGGGTTTTCCATTGGTGATGGGTGGAGAATACACCCACTGCCCCTTGGCCTCCAGCTCTTGATTCCTGATCTTGTCTCTGTCCTCCTTGGCTGATAAATTCCTTGCATAGCTTTCTCAGTGACATCATATTGGTACAGTCTCATCCTATCTCTTTTGGCAGCAAGAAATGGAAACCTACTCAAATTAGGTCAATGAAGAGGTTTTCATTATAAAGACACATAGGTTTTCGCTCCATGACACAGCAGTTAAGCTTGCACGTTCCGCTTCAGCAGGCTGGGGTTCACCGGTTAGGATCCTGGGTGTGGACATGGCACCGTTTGGCAAGCCATGCTGTGGTAGGCGTCCCACATATAAAGTAGAGGAAGATGAGCGTGGATGTTACCTCAGGGCCAGTCTTCCTCAGAGAAAACAGAGGAGGATTAGCAGCAGATCTGTAGGAGGAAGATGCATACAGGAGCTCCTCTGGCCCTCATGCTCAGGGACTGGAAAGCTGATGGGCTCTCTCTCCTCTCTGTCAGGGACTGTATCGTCTCTCATCTTTGCTCTCAGTGTCTCTCTCTCTCTCTTTTTCCTATTCTCCTGGGCTTCTCCACATGGTAGGGAACATGGCCTTCTGCAGCTACGGGTCCCGCTGGATCAGACAGCAAAGGGACTTTCCTGGTTCACTCCACATGGAAAATCCAGGGAAGGACCCTTGTTGGCTGGTCTTGGGTCACAAGACCACCCCTAGATGGCTCACTGGCCAGAGGAATAGTAGATTTTATTGGCAAGGCCTGAGAATGTGCCCTCCCCTGTAACCAGGATTAGGGTGCTATGATTAACATAATATCAAAAACAAGGTTGGAGCAGAATAGAATTTGCTGAAAGAAGAAGTGCTACTAGCTGGTTTCCTTTGGCCTTGTTTTCCATTCCCTGACATCCCATCAATGCCCAAGTTCAGTCTTCCAACAACACTCGCTCTCTCCCCATCACCTGTAGGACTAAGTACTCATCACAGCTTTAGGCCCTCCACCAACTGACGCCGTCATTCCAGCCTTGTTTCCAGCCAAACATATTGTGCCTCAAATACAGCCTCTCTCTCCCTCATGGCTTTCAGAACTGCCATGGCCTAAGAAAATGATTTTCTGATCCATATTAAATGAATATTTCCATTTTGAAGTCCCAAAGTTCTTTCTCCTAGTTCTCCTGCAGATCGTGTTTCTGTCTGCCTTGCACTACCATTGTTTGTGTGTGGTCTACTCTCCACTTGAGAGCAGGGTCTGTGCCCTGCTCTCCTTGGCATCTGCCCAGTGTTTTCTACAGCTCCCAGCAGGCCTTCAGGAAGTACTGTATTCCTGTAACCAGATAGAGTTAAGCAATATTTAAAGGATACCTACAGAAACACACCTACTTTTTCCAGGATTTTTGATTATTCAAGCCTGATTACTATTCCTTCACCTCTTCAACAGAGCAGAATAAAGATTCATGTAAACCAATTATTGAGTGAATACTCTAAATGCCTAAGAGCATGAGCTTTCTAAACACCCGTCTGTGCTTCCTTACTCTGTGTAGCAGACAGTCTATTTGGTTTTATATTTAAATTATTATCTGTTCATTAAGTCAGATCTTTCAAAAAGATAAGTAAATATCATTTTCCCCAGACACATGTTCAAACAGTCTTGAGGAGGGTCCACACATTTGTATTTTTAATAACTGCCCAAGATCAGGACCTGGTAAACTATACCCATTGGTCAAATCCAGCCCAGTGTCTGTTTTTATACATAAAGTTTTATTGGAACACAGCCACATCCATTCATTAACATGTTGTATTTGGCTCCTTTCGTGCTATAACGTCAAAGTTGTGTAGTTGTGACAGAGCCCATATGGCTGGTGAAACCTAAAATATTTGCTATCTGACCCTTTACAGAAAAGTTTGCCTCCCCTGCCGAGATGAATCTACTGACAGCTGATCCAGGTAACTTCAGAGGTTAACATGAGGATTAAATGAGTCCATGTAATCCTTTGGAGCCATGACTGGAAATACATACCTGCTCAATGAGTGCTAGCTGTGGTTTTCTTTTCATCTGCTAATGGAGTAAATTACATTAATAAATTTCTGGATTACACTAACTTTGCATTCCTATAATAAACCCAACTTGATCATGATGTATTGTGTGACCGTATTTGCCAATATTTAATTTAGGAATTTTAAGTTCTCTGTTTGTCGCTGACATTAACCCATGGATTTGCAAGTGTGTTTTGTCTTGTGTTGGTGGTGGTATTCTCCTTGTCTGATGTGAGCATTCAAGTTCAACTATCCTTTCAGAACGACCTGAGAAACGTTTTGCCTTTTTCTAAGCTCTGAAACAGTGTCTGTAACACAGCAATTCCATTTTCCTTGGCCATTGGGGAGCACTCACCCCTGAAACCATATGCACTTCATGCCCTTTGTAAGGACAAATTGTTGTCCACCTTTCTACTTTCTTCTAAGGCTGTGGGTGTATTCAGGTTTGCTGCTGCCTCTTAACAGAATTTTGATCATTTACACTTTCCTGGAAAAGCATTATTTCATTTACATTTTCACATTATTTGACATGTAGTTGTACATAGTATTTCCTTATAATTTTTTAATATCTGTAATTTTGCCCCAATACTCATTCCTATGATATTTATTATAGCTTGAATTTTTTAGTTAGATATCAATATGGCCTCTTTTAATTGGCCTGTTTTTGAAAAATCAGCTTTTGATTTTGCTGATGGAATCTCCTTTTTTATTGTTACCTATGCATATAAGTTAAGAATATATTTGACTGCAATTAGCATAAAACTTGATTTTCAAAGGTTTAAGCAAAGTTGTTTTTCTCATGGAACGAAGTCAAGAGATAGCATTTGCTGGTGTTGGGCCATTTGCTAGGCGCTGTCATGGGGACCCAGGCTCGCTCTGTCTTCCTGCTCTGCCATCCTCGGCACATAGACTTTTGTCCTCATGCTTGTTGCCTCGTGGTCCAGAGGTGGCGTTGCTCCAGACGTCACTCCACAATAAAGGCAGCAAGGAGAGAAGGACAAGGGGAAGGTCCTTCTCGGTCTGGGGCTCTGTCTTTTCAGGAGTGAAGGCCTTTCCTCCCCCAGCAGATCCCCCTACTTCCCTGGTCAGCACCAATGCAGCTGTAAGAAAGACCGAAACCGAGACTTTGGCTCTCTAGATTCCACAGCAGAGGAAGCGAGGACAGAGAGGGAAGTGGGGCTGCGTGTGGATGGGCCGCCTCTCAGATTGGCCACGTGGCCGTTACTGGCTGGTTTTACCTGTGTCACATCCTTTGCTCTGGTCTACCCACCATAGTAAAATAATCCACTGGAGTAATAGTGGATTTGAAAATTTCTCCTTGAATTTCCAATAGTGTTTTGGCTTTGATTTTGTTTTGTTTTGCTTTATAACATTTATGCATTTCCAAACCATGTTGTTAGGTACATATTAATCTAAAATATCTCTATTTGGCCTGCTAATGTTTTTTATCTTAAATTTTATTTGATCTGTAATGACTCTTGCCACACCTGCAGTCATTTTCTTGACATTTTCTTCATCTGCTGTTTCCCATCTCTTTCTTTTTGATCTTTCCGTGTCGTTAGGTAATGGAAATAGTGTGCAGCTGGCTTTACCTCATCTGAGTCCTGGCTTTTAACAGCGGGATATAATGCTTTCCAAGGTATTTCGTTTTTTTACAGGTATGGACCTAAACTCCTGAAATCTTGTTTAATGTTTTTTGGGGGGATTGTTTTTTTTCTTTCAAAGATTGGCACCTGAGCTAACATCTGCTGCCAATCCTTTTTTTTTATTTATTTTTCCTTCTTCTCCCCAAAGCCCCCCAGTACATAGCTGAATATTCTAGCAGTAGGTCCCTCTCATTCTGCAAGGTGGGACACTGCCTCAGCATGGCTTGATGAGCGCTGCTAGGTCCGGGCCCAGGATCAGAACCAGCAAAACCCTGGGCCACCAAAGCAGAGTGCATGAACTTACCCACTCAGCCACGGGGCCGGCCCCTAAAGATTTTTATTTACCTTTTTTCCCTTCCTTTTCTTATTTTTTCTTGCTTTTATTTGATTAGTAGAGTTTTCTTTGACCTAAACTTTTCTAGTAGTTTGGAAGTTATACCACCTTGGATTTTTATCCTACAGCTTACTGAAATTAAATTTTTATTTCACCATTTAAAGATAATCAGTATCCTTTTGTTTCTGTGAACAAAGCTTGAACTTTAACATGTTTTTTCCACTGTATTCTCAACACTCCCATGTTGTAGTTATTATATATAAGAATATATAAAATTATTATCATCCATATGATTATCATGGATACATATCATTGTGTAGTTATCATATACATCATGTCTATTTAATCATCTAGGCTTAACTGGGCACGGGAGGGACTCAGCCATCTGCCCCTGGGCTGGAGTCAGAACCCCTTGGGCCAGAGGGAGAAGGGTCCTTCCCCAGGGCTGCAGTTAGGAACCTCACACAGCTGCACCACCTTAGTGAGAGCGGATGATGTACTTGGGGAGCCTCCAGTCCTGAAGGTCAGTTTCTCTTTTGTCCCCCCTTGCCCCAGAACCCAGCCCCCAGCCCCAGATTCAGATTCATTCATCCTCTCACATCAGGCTGGTGCAACATCAGCCTGGAGTGTGGGACCCCAGGAGCCACAGACAACCTGGCAGTGACCTGGCTGAGCAAGGGCCTCCCCAGGGAGCTGGAGCTGAGAGAGACACTGGGGCCAGTCCCCAATTCCAGGAATCTAAGCCTGAGCCTGCCCCTGGGCCAGTTGAACGGCCACCTCACCTGTATGGTCAGCAACCCTGTGGATGAGAAGAATGCAACCTTACACCTGGAGAACATCTGTCCATTGACGGGTGGGTGCGATTTGCTGGGAAGAGTGACGAAAGTGGTCTAGCAGAGAATGGGGAAGGGACGAGACTGGGTGGGCTCAGGGAATGTGGCAGGACAGGGGAATATTTTAAGGCAATTGATGTGGTGCAACCAACAGGTCCCCACCCCAGTGAATGGCCACACCCTCGTTATAGTCTTTAAACTTGCAAGTCCAGAAATTGGACCAATATGTGGAGACTGCTATATCACCCAGGACATAAACCCAGGACTGGCATGTGGGCACCCCCTTTCCCAGCCTTGAGGAGCCTGGAAGGCTGAATTAGTCATCAGAATCCAAGCAGAGGAGGAGGAGGACTTGAGGATTAAGGACTGAGGATTCCTTAGACCTGGAAAGCTCATGTCACCCAGACTCGGGCCCCCTCCCTGGATGGGCTGGACATGTTTAGCACATTCAGGCTGATAGATGCCTATTTTTTGCTGCATGTCAGTGGTGCCATTTCTGAGATGATTAGCACCTCTGAGTAAGTAAACCACAATTCAACCATCCACTGAGCAGTGAGAGCACCTGTGGTCACTACAGCCAGTTACCCACTTCCCCCATCAGCCTAAGGTGTCACCTTGCTAGATAAAGGGATGGTCCAGGGTAGGTTAGGGGGTGGAAGCCCTTGCAAAGGAGCCTGGGACCTGGTTTCATACAATACAAAACCTCCTACTTTCCCTAGGATTACGCAGGAGGAACAACAGATGGATAAAAGGAGGATGAGTTCGGCAGTCCCCTCCCACCCACGTCTCCCTGAGCTCTGCTTGCTCACGTGGGGCTCCCGTGTGAACAGTCTCCTCCGTGTCACTTCCTCACTCACTCAGCCACTCAGCATTCAACCCTGACACTAGCACTGAGGTTCTACCATGTGCTAGGGGGGGGGTCGGTGAGCGGTAAGATGAGCCCCGCCCTCAAGGAGCTTACAGTGCAGTGGGGCATTGCAGCACACCAGCTGTGTGACCCTGGACAAGTCACTTGATTTTTGGAGCCTTTTTGTAAGATGTGCAATAATTGTATCTACTTCATAGGGCTGTTGTGCGAATTCAAAGGGAAATCTATGGAAAGTTATCAATACAGTGTGTGGCATAGATTGTGTCAATAATTATTAGAAAATACTTCAAAGAAGAGGAGGAATAAATTTCTAAATATAAAGCCACACATTAAGTGCTGAAGTCGAAGCAAATACAAAGGATATGGTTCAAGCACAAAAAAGAAAGAAAGAAACTGAGCAACTGCTGCAGGAGTTGGGAAAGGCATCACAGAGAAAGAAACACCTGAATTGGGCCCTGAAGGATGAATAGGAGTTTTCTTGTGGGAGTATGAGAAAGATACCCCAAACAGAGAGCAGAACATGTCCTGAGATCTGGTGACCCCAGATTCTTCCATTCCCTCCCTCTCTTGGGATATATTTCTTTTCTGGGATTCTGAGAGGAGAAAAGAGAGCCAGGTTGAGGGGATGACCAATGGGACATCTGGTTGGTGGGGGCCTCCAAGTTGCCTGTGCAGAGAAGAGACAGAAAGCCTAGCAGAAGAAACGTTAAAGTGACAGTGGGAAGTGTGCAGTGAGACTAGAAGGGAGGAAACCTGTCAGGGCTGCATCAAGGATGTCCACTTGGGATACAGGTCCTGAGCCAGGGTGGTCCCACCTCCTCCCCCTGCCTGCACCAGGCCTGACTGAGGCAGACCTGACACCAGCCTTTGACCCCACATTCGTTTCAGAACAAACTGCTTTGGAGAGGCATCCGTCCCATGGTTCTGATGGTGGGCCTGGGCGCTGGAGTGTGGATCTGGATGAGGAAGAAGACGGAGACTGGGAGAGGTAGGTGCTGGAGAGACGCTGAGAGGAGCAGTGGGATGGGGGGCCTGGAGGACACCCCAGGGAGCGGGGCAGGACTGGGCAGGACAATGGGCAGACAGAGGCTCATGGACCTCTCCTGTGAATCATCCCTGGAAGGCTGGGGTAGAGCCTGCTGGGGGTGGGAGCTGAAAACATGCCCAGGAAGGAAGGTGATGTGTGGCAGGGATGGGGCAGGGGTCTGGGACCTGAGCTTACAGCCTGGGGAGCAATAGCTGCCCTCACCCAAGGGCTGATGAGGGGTCACCTCAATTCCACGCAGCCTCACCGAGTCTCTGCTGTGTGCAGGTGGGTCTGCTCTCCTGCCCGAGGGGCCCGGCTCAGCAGCTGCTCCCCAGGCCCTTCCCACAGAAGAATCTGCTGACCTGCAGACTGGTGAGGCTGACATCCATGACTCACCCTACATGAAGATCAGACTCCTGGGACACCCTGAGGTGGGTCTGAAGGAATCAAATCAGGTTGACCAACATCTACTCAGAGGTCATGAATCCCGGGAAGTCCAGGGTACTCTGCTTCTTGTCGGCTCTGGGTTCAATCCTTGCTTTGGATGATATGGTTGCTGTTCCCGGGCACTCACAGGATGCTGGGAGCTGAGGTGCAATGGGAGGAAACCACTGATGGGGAGGACACCTCGACCGAGTGTCCACAATCTCACCAGATGTCGCTGCCACCTAGGGTGGAGGGGTGGCAGAGCAGGAGAGGCAAGAATGTAAATGGACAGGTGTCTGGTAGACCCTCCCATCTGCATAGGACCCAAAGGAAGCAAAAGTAGGTGAGACCAGCAGGGCCTGGAGGTGGGGCAGACCCAAGGATCTGAGGAACATCAGGAAATCTCCTCCCTGCAGTCTGTCTCCCTCCTACCTGCCTGAGACCCTGCCATTAATGCCACCTCTTTGGGTAAAGGCATTGTTGTCACCACTGATGAGATGTCCCAGGGAGAGCATCTCATGTGGCCACTCACCCTTAGATGGAAATTGGTGCTGTGATCACAGAAGGAATGATTCCACCAAAGGGAAAGAGCTGGAGACAGGACAACTGTAGGAAGCGAGGACACTTAAGGGACTTCCCTAGAAGCAATGGTTCTTAAACTGAGCTCACATCAGAAATGCCATTAGGGCGTGGTAAAATAAAGGTTGCTGGGCCCACATGCAGAGTTTCTGATTCAGCAGGTCTAGGAAGACCTGAGCATTTGCTCAATCCTAATGAGTTCCCAAAGGATGCTGACACTCTTGTTCCCACTCTTTGAGAACTACTGGGCTAAAGAAGGAGCCAGGGAAAGGCAAGTAGAGCCGCTGTCTGGATGTCCAGGACTAGCCGGTGGCCGAGGCCTTTCCTCTCCCATCCTTTGATTTCTTTAAGAGGGAGCACTCTGGATCATTGTGCCACAGAACATCAGGATCTTAGAAATCCCTTGGTCTGGTCCCAGAAGTTTAGAGTTGGGAAAGTGGGACCCAGAAGAAACACTGGGGCTTGGGCAGAGAACCACGCAAGCACAGGGCAGAACAAGTGTGTCCTCACTCCCCGTCCAGTGCTCTGTGCACTGTGCCCAGTTGCCTTAGTGCCTGCCACCTTGCGACTTCCTGTCTCAGCCCCTCTGAGTTATGTCCCCCTCTGTTTTGGGCCTCAGGGATCTCAGGAAATAGCTCCTTGGGTCCAAACCCCAATTCCCCCTACCAGAGAAGCACAGGAAAGGAGCAATGTGTGACTTTGGGACAGAGAAACAAATCAGGCCACATCTGATCCAGACACTCAGCCCAGCCCTGAAGCCCCTGCCACCATAGTCCCTGCCCTTGGGGCACTCCCAGTCTGATGGAGAAAATGAATTCCCTGCCAGGACACAGGGAGACAGCAGAGAAGAGAGATTGGGGTGGCATGAAGGAGCAGAGTCCAGAGAAATGGATGTGAAACCCAGCCCTGATACTGACTTCTTGATCAACCTTAGAAAGGTTACTTTACTTCCTAGGCCTCAGTTTCTTCTTTTATAAGATGAGGATTACAGTAATAACACTTTCGTTTATCTGATGCTTTATAATTTTTCAAAGCACTTTTTCAATGATAGAACAAGGTGATTGACACATTTGTCCAAGAAATATTTAGGGAGTGTCTCCTGTGTTCCCAGAATTGTTCTGATCTGGGCTACGTGAGTTAACAGAACAACAAAAGTCCCTGGCCTCATAGAATATACATTCTAGGTTGAGGGATGGGAGAATGAAAAACAACATAAGCAAAACATGAAGGGTCAGATGGCAATAAATGCTAAAGAGAAAACAAAGCAGAGAAGAGGGATGGAGGGATTGGGTACGATTTTAACAAGCCTGTCAGGGAAAACCTCACCATGAAGAGATGAAGGAGTGAGCAAAGTGGAGGTCTTGGAGGGTGTGGGCGGGGCGGGGAGAGGGCTAGGATCCTGGGTCTAGGACAGAGCAAGGGGAAAGATTCTGCAGTGTTCAAGGGAGAGGTCTGCACCAAAGCCGTATTCTGGGGAGTTGTCAGGATGGAGAGCCAGAACTACCTGGTTGAGGACAAGAAGCACATGAAGAGATGTAGCTTGAATAACCCTGTTCCTAATTCTTAGAAACTGACCAAGACCACTCCTAAACCCTTCTTGAATTGTAGAAAGACATGGAGAAGGGCAGCTGCCATTCATATAGCCCTGAGCGTGCTCCAGTAGTCCACACTATCTACAAGAAGATCCAGAAAAGCCCAGAACTCCAGGGGAACACCTAGACCACAAAGATGCTGGGGCAGTGAGGGACCTTGGCAAGCTCTCCCCCACCTCACCCTTCACCCCAGGATCCCAAGATCTCCCTCCTTAAGGTGGAGCTGGGACTAGACCCCAAGTCTTCCTGACCCATCCCACTGAGACAGCAGAGCAGCAGGAGCTGCTCCCCTGGGTTCCTCTCCAAAGTTTCCTCCCTTCACAGACTGTGGTCAGTGATGGTGCTACTCGAATATTCAAGTACAAGAGGTAAGCCTTTCAGCAGTCAGCCAGATTTCTGACCTGTGACCATCTTAACCCCATTAGGGAACACCCATGGTTAGGCGGGACGTGTATAGGGATGGTCAGGGACAGAAAGTCTTTCCTGGAATAGGGAGGGTCCTGGTGCCCCCAAGAAGCATGGGCCTTGGTTGGAGGACCTTTAGCATTTCTCAGTCCAGCCCAGTACCCAAGAATTGAGAAAGCGATGGCCTTTGACTATGGAAAAGCAAGAGGCTGGCAGATACATGATCCCGGGTCAGTCGTGCCTTAGAAGGGAGGGGTGGAAAGGGAGGGAAACATGTTTTGAGCTCCATCACCTACCAGACTCAATTCTAAGCACAGTAAATGGACTATCTCAGGATTTCTCAAATTGAGTAACTCACAGTCCCTTTTTGTTCCCATAATATATGCATGCAGTATAAAGGTCAAAAGGCAGGTCTTGTTGACATGATAATGTATCATCATTTGTTACTATTGTAAATAGGGTCTTGTTCCCATTAGATCTTTCAGCTAGTTGATTAAAATAACACATACATAATGTATTAATGAAGCTGTGTTACCGAATTTCTCTATGTTTGTAACGGTTTTCAGTTGATCCCTTTCTATTTCTGGGTAAATGACCATTTTCTTCTTTCCAGTTTTTGTGCCTTATTCCTTCTCTAAGTCCTTTGTCTAATTGCATTGGGTAACACCTCCAAAATGAGGTTAAATAATAGTGATGATAAAGGATATCCTCATATTGTTCTGACTTCAATATCAATGCTCCTAGCCTTTCTCCGTTACGCAGGATGTTCTCATTTGGTTAAGGCATATATTTTATCTTGTTAAGGAATCATGTATTTATTACTATTTTATCAAGAGTTTTACTGAGAATAAAATGTTAAATTTTATCATTTCTCTTTTCCTTTGTGAATATTTCATATGGTTTTTCATCTATTAATAATGCCTTAACAGATTTCCTAATATTGAACTACTTTTGCATTATTGGAATAAATCCCACTTTATGTATTATTTTTTTAATGTGCTACTCTTTGATAATATTTTTATCTGGGATTTTTCATCATTATTCATAAATGAAATTCTCCTGTATTTTTTTTATGCTTTACTTTGTCTATTTGGTATTTTTGTGATACTTATTAAAGATGCCTTTTATCCCCATATGTTGTAATAATTCCATAAAAATTTTCTTTAGAGTCCAAAACATAATCCATTTAAAGAAAAGAATTCCCATTACCCAGTGTTCACTTAAATTATTTTTATTATAAATTTACTTAAAGATGTATAAACATGAAACTATGTATAAATGTCTTGCGCTTATAGCTTTTATATTATAAACCAAAAAACGTGCATAAAGTAAATGAAAACAAAGCAGTAAGACAATAAAGCAATGGTCATTCAAACTAACATTCAAACCTACAACTTTAACGTGATGGGTGTTCTTGTTTTGCTGAAACTAAATGATTAATGTTGGGATTATAGGAAAAAACTGTAGGTTCCCACCAGATTGAGTATTTAATTTATTTTTTAACTTTAACACAAAGACTGCCACTTCATGTACATTTATTGGACAACACTTGATTAAAGTCTTTGTTTACCAGTTCAAGACGGTCAACTTCGTTCTTAACCAAAACTCAGCCAGGTGACAATTGAGAGATCTATAAATTGTTTGATTCACCTGAAAAGAATTAACATTGCAGCATTATGGAAATCTTCACTGAATACACATCTATCTACTTACTACTGAAACCCTAGACCAAAAAATTCTTCTTTGGATATTTGCTACTGTAGCGGGTATTTACTACATTACTGCGAATGAACTTTGGAAAGTTGTTACTACAAAGACAGAATCCCACACCTCTGCGTGCAGGGCAGATACGCCCCTGACCACTACAGAGCAGGAACTTTGGAGCTTGACCTGCCTGTTTGAGAAGAGCTGTGGGCCAATTACAGGCCAATTCAGTGAATGATCAAGCCATCAAAGTGATCAAATCTACCCATTTACCAGAACCTTCTTTCTTTTAACTGTGTATAAAGCTTAAAGCAATTCATATTGCATAGTCTCGTTTAACAGCTTTTGAAGATTTCTGTCTTTTTCGTTGGCAGGTTTTCACTATTTCCTCCTAAAAGCACCTAAAACAATGTTTGATGTTTCTCTACTCAGCTCCCTGCGAGGAGAAAGAAGAAGTCAGTTCACAGGACAGCCTGAATTGGTGATTCCTGAAAGGGGGTGATCGGGGGGCAGAGAGGTGAGGAGACTGACAGGCAGAGCGAGGAGGAGACTGAGGGTCAGGGAGGCAATCTGAAGCCGGAACCCTGGAGTCTTTGCTCCCCAGGGTTCTCATAGGCCCTGTTGATCCATTCGATTCACATTGTTATAAATTTTATCAATAATTGATAGAAGTACAGATTTTATCAATTTAGCAAATAGATCATTGAGTGATTTGCTTGTTTAGGAAACGGTTTCTTCTGTAAACTGTTTTTCAGCAAACCAGTTTTAGATGAATTGACCTTTGGGCAGGTTGATGTGAGCCTTACTGCTTAACAGGTAAGAAATTTGGCTTTGGGGCCAGCTGCCTGCGTTAAGCCCTCACTCCACTTACTGGCTGTCTATTCTTGAGCAGGGTCTTGACCTCTCAGAGCCTCAGTTTCCCCATCCATAAAAGTGGAGTGATCAAGGGCCTCCCTCCTAGACTTATTGGAAGAGTCAACGAGTTAACCCACTCACAGCCCTCAGAGCAGCACTCGCGTCACCAGTGCTCAGTATACGTTATTACTGTCATTCTGCCCTCCCCGCCTGATGGCCGATCCTCCCAACTGTCTCCTCTACATGAACCCCGCACTGGACAGTCCCCATCAGGACCACCGTCTGTGTCGTCATCTGGTCCTCCTGTGAAGATGCTTTAACACGAAAGTAAGCAGAGCCCCGAAAATGCCTGTAATAAGGTGGTCACTGCAGGATCCAGAACATGCACATGTTAATGTTCAGATTATTATCAAAATGAAAGCATGAAATATAAACATTCTAACAGAGCACTGGCAGGCCCCTGAGACTACCAGGCACACCAGTTTGGGAAACACCGTTCTAGGAGCAACGGACCCAGACAGGAAAGACAGCAGACAAAAGAGCAAGAGGGGCAGGGTTGGGGTAAGCCCAGGAGCCACCAGGATGTCACGCCACATAGCTGGCCCAGGCTGATGGGAGGAGGGGAAAAGGAATGGAATCCCACAGGGCATTCCTCGAGGAACAGGAATACTCCACTCAGTGGAGACTGTCTCCATGTGGTTTTCACAGAACTGCAGCGGATGGAGCAGACGGGGTTCTCAACTCCTGTTGCCCAAAGTTCCTGCTCTCTTCCTACGCTGCCCAGGCCACTGTGGGACCAAACAAAGAATACAGCCATTATATCTAGTTCTCTGACTCCTGTGCTAAGAGCTCAGTGTCCTGACAGAAAGCAAAGTCAAAAGCAATCCAAACACTGGTTTGCAGAGGCAAAGAGCAAAATAAATAGGAAGACCTCAACCAAAGATGAAAAAGCAGAAGGAAAAAACCCAACATGGGATTTATGCAAATAACTGGCCCTCCAAAATAGAGGAAAGGAACAACAGTTTGCAAAAGACTGATGCAACCAGAGGCGGAAGATAAACGAAGATATCAGAATATGATTGAGGGAGGGATGAAGAAAATAATTGAGGGGAAAAGTCATTCTTTTGCAGAATTTAAAAATGCAAAGTGATGAATAAATGATAAACGATAGGCTACATTGGAGTATATGAGGAAGCCATTTGGTTTAAAACTAATTCGGCCTGAACTTGTATTTCCAGAAAAGCCCGATGTGCCCTGTTGAGCATTCCTTGTACATTTCCCTTAAACATTTACAATGTCTAAAAACCAAGAATGACACCCTTAAAGATAGGGCTGTAGCTCCCCTGACATGGGCACTTCCTTAAGGATAAGCATCTCTTCCAGAAACTAAGGATTAATTACTGACCTGCTGTATTCATCTTGTGACCACTGATGCGGGAAGGAGCAGCGTGTGGACAGGTGAAAGGGAATGGTTTTGGAGTTTGCTGGTTGCTTTGTATCTGCTAAGTTATAGAGCACAGAGAAGGAGGGGCTGGAGAATAAGTTGGACACGGTGATTGAAATTAGGTTTGGACTTCTTGTTCAAGATGTTCATGAACCAAGTAGGTGCATCCTTCTCCTCTCCTTCCCCAGAACCTTAAAACTATACTAAATTGATTTTCATTAAGTGTATACATCACAAAACGAAAGAGAGACAGGAATAACTAGTCAGCAGACCTGAGACTCCTGGAGTTTCAGAGCGAGAAGGAAGAGGGCAGCCTAGCAGGGCAGAGCCAGACCCCAGACCAATGACGTCAGCATCTCTGGGCTAGTGCCCAGGAACAGTATTTTTTCAATGGCCCAGGTGAGCCCAATGTGCAGCCAAGTTTGAGAACCAGTGACCTAGGACACACACTTAGGGGCTCAGCAGGGGTCAAAGCTGTATGCCCAGAGGAACCCACAGGGGCTCTGAACTCACAGCCCCAGGTAGGATGGAGGGTGGGGTGAGAACAGGGCTGAAACAGGGAGAATAGTGGGAGGTTTGTGCATGGAATAGTCAACCCCGAAACCTCTGTCCAGCTCTGGCCATGGACCGTCATGGAGCCAGGCATTTCCTTCTCAGCATCAACAAAGGAGAGCTCTTCCAAAACCAAAACCAAAATCCCTCAATGCACTGTCTGGAGAGACTTGACAGCTTGTGTGGGTATGTCACTCTGACATTTAGGGGTTCTGGGCATAAAAGCCAGCTCCCTGCCCACCCACCCCCACAGTGGAGCCTGATGCCCACAGAGCTGCGTGGCTCATTTTATAATTATAAGAGGAAAACCAAGGATCACCAGGCAAATGAGAAAACCTGGCAACAGGAGGGTCAGTTCCAACCACTGGGAGGCAGAAGGGGAGGCAGGAATGGCATCAGTGAGTAAATCCCCCCCCAGAGTAGCGGGAAGTCACTAGGTGATGTCTCAGTTTGAAAACTCCAGAAATAGCCTTAGAAGCATCAGCTAGACACATAGAAGTAACCACAGGAAGACTAAAGCCAGAAATAATAATAGAAGTGGTTGCCTCTGGCAAGAAGAATTGAGGTCAACAGAATACTGAGAATTTTCAGCACACTTTTTAAAACCATATACATGTATGACTTTGATGATATATATATTTATGTTATACGGATATTAAATATCTGATCACATATATATTTAAAAAGGAGAAATCAGTCCATAAAGCAGCACTTGTGCAACTTGAATGTGCACATGAGTCACTTGGCAATCGTGTTGAAAAGCAGATTCTGGGGGGCCCACGAGTCTGCACTTTTTATAGGCCCCTGGGAGACAGTGATGCTGCAGGGCTTAGGACCATACTCTGCGTAGCAAGGCTGTAGGTGATGCTGCAACCAGGCTGAAGCATCTGAAATAAATTCTGTGAATAGCTGGAAGTCAGTGAAGCTCTGTGAACAGGGTGAGGCAGGATAAGAGGATGCTTGAGAGGACTAATCAGGGTAGCATGGCCTCTTGGGAGACACTGGAGGCACAGGGCATGTTGTAAAAACCCAGGCAAGAGACGAGGGGCTGAGTCAGGGTGGGGATGGAGGGGGATAGGATAGAGAGATGTGGCTGCGGGAGAACCACTGGGAGAGGACTGGATGCGAGGAGTGAAGGCAAGGACATCCAGCATCCAGGGGAGAAGGTGCTGGGCCTTCACCCTGGGGATGAAGAGGAGGCCCAAGCTGGGCGGCTTGAGTGTGAGGGGCCTGTGAGACCACCAATGACAGGTAATTTTGAGATAATAGAAAATGCACATTGGTCTCTGCCCTGGGTTCCTGGCACAGAATTTGTAAAACCTTTGTAATTTCCAAGGTGATAAGAGTACCACGAACATCTTTTGTTCTAACATTTGGTCTTTGACCCTGGTTCCCGACACAGCATTCCTAACTGCCTTAGAATTTTCGGGGTGACAGCAGTGTCTTTTGTTCTAATGAGGTGGCTCTGAGTGGCATCCTAGATAGGGGCTGGTCACCAGGAAGACCAAGCTATGATTAGCAGCTTGAAACTTTCGGCCCCACCCCTCATTCTCCAAAGAGGGGACAGGGTTTAGAAACGGAGTTAATGATTGAGCATGCCTATGTGAGGAAGGCTCCATAAAAATCCCAAAACTATGGGGTTCGGAGAGCTTCCAAGTGGGTGAAGACGTGGCTGTGCTGGGAGAGTGGCGTGCTCAGAGAGGGCACAGGAGCTCCACGCCCCTTCCCACTACCTTGCCCTGTGCATCTCTTCCATCTGGCTGTTCATCTGTATTCTTTATCACATCCTTTTATAATAAACTGGCAAATGGTAAGTTGACTATTATCTTGAGTCCTGTGAGCCACTCTAGCAAGCTAATGGAACCTGAGAAGGGGGTCATGGGAACCTCTGATTTCTAGCCGATGAATCAGAAGTGCAGGTAACAGCCTGGACTTGCAATTGGCATCTGAAGTGGGGTGGGGTGGGGGGAGTACTCTTGTAGGACTGAGCCCTTAACCTGTGGAATCCGATGCTATCTCTGGATAGATGGTGTCAGAATTGAGTTGAATTGTAGGACACCCAGCTGGTATCTCAGAATTCCTTGGGGTGGGAAAAATCCCCAGATATCTGGTGTCAGAAGCGTTGTGTTGTGTGTGTGGCAGTAGCAGTAGTGTGAGAGTAAAGGAGAGACACACAGGAGGAAAGGCTGAGTTTTTCCTACATGTTAATGCAGAGCCAGGAGCTCAGAAGAGGCGGAAATTAGCGAGGAAGTGACCCAAGGGCAGGAACCATCCATCACTCCTAGCTGTGTCAGGAGCACACCCAGGGCCTGCATCCGATGTGGGTTCCAGCTCTCAGGGACAGATTGAGGCCATTCAGGCAGCCTCCTTCCTGCACCCCACTCTACTCTGGGGCTCCGTTCTCCAATCCTAACAGCACATTTGTAAGTCCAGGGCCTAAAGCTGACCAGAAGAGCCAGGACAATTCTGGCCCCTCCAGAGAAGGGCCTCAGGGTCCCAGAACAGACCTCATTCTCAAGGAGATGTGACCTCCGCTGTGGGCTGGGCCCAGAGTTTCACTTTACATGCCTCCCAACAAGGCTGGGGGTGAGGCAGAGAGGCAGGGAGATGGACACCCTCCCTATGGGTGACCTCCATCTTTTCAACTCAAGAGATACTCACTGAGCATAGATAAAATTCTAAATATATGCATAGTCTCAGGATAGTCACTGAGAAACCCATTAAATGTGGCACTGTAGGTTAAGTTTTTACATCTAATATTTTCAGGATACTTTTGTTTTTTTCAATCTGTAATATGATTTGCCAGAGTATCAAAAGAGAAAATGAAAACAGCTGCATGGTTCTGTGGGGGACACTTGAGAAGGATCTCCATTGTCCGAGGCTGAGCAGCCTGAGAGAAACAATTCTGTGGGTGAGCGGTCCCCAGAGGTGGCTCATGGAAGCTCCTGTGCTCAGGTCACTGAAACAAGTCCCTGTGCCCATGGCAATGAGGTAGGAACCCTGCCCTGGGCTAAGTTCTGAAGGGTTAAGGATGGGAGAAATCTGACTGATGGATAAATGGCAGCACTGCTTAATCTGTTCTTGCTGAATCTACATAACAGACATTCCCATGGTCTTCACTCTGTCAGGGGCATCCAGAGCTAAATCATCTTCAGCGCCTCTTACTTGTCTAGCATGTTGCAGTTTACAAGCACTTCCACCTGTGAGAGACAGGCACCATTAGGATTACCTTCCCATTTCACAGATGAGGAAACTGAGGTCCCATAGAGTTTCATGGATAAACCCAAGGTCTGGAAGCCAGTAGGTGGCAGAGCCAGGCCTAGAACCAGGTGGTCAGCCTTTCAGACCCATGGTCTTTCCAGATCCAGGTCCCTTGGATCTGAAGTGAGGTGAATCTCCCACAGTAAGACGGCTTCAGAGCTTGAGAAGCCACACGGAGGGGGAGAGAGGCCTGTCCCACTGCAGCCTCTCACCTCCTTCACACCACCCCCAGGCAGGGGAACCAAGGCCTGTGGCTGCATCTCACAGCCTCTGAGAACCAAGGCGGCCCCTGGCCAACCACAGCCGCCTCCCCCTGCACTCAGTGCATCACAAATGGGCCTGCGCCTCCAGCCCAGCCCACGCCTGCAAAGGCTGCTGGCCTGAGGAGCCTCAGCTGGTCTCCAGCAGGGCCTGGGACCCTCATGTGTGTGAGCTGGAGGCTGGTGAACCCTCCCCCCTCCCTGGGTCAGGGAGCACTGTCCTCCTAGGGAGTGTCTCAGTCCGCCTTTCATAAGGTCTTTTCATTAGTCTTAACTGTCTCATCAGTCACGCCAACTACATCACCCTTTAAATCTGGAGAAGCCCCACTGGTGGAGACTGTTCCCTTCTCCTGCTTGAGCCCACCTCCCTTGGTAGGACTCCTGACTAACCTCAGTTTGTCGGTGACACTTACCCCAACCAAATCAGTCAGCCCCTTCCTGCCAGACTTCTTTTATCACAAGGTTTCCCTTGCAGGTCTTGGCTGGACGGGTTCCCACCATCTCTCATCTGTCCAGTGGGGGAGGACATACTATGACACCCAGCACCACCTTCTGCCCACCCCAGGGGCTCCGGCCACGCCACTCCACCCCACAGGGCAGTGGGTAGGCTCTTCAGATTCCACACAGCCCCTGAGAATGTGCCCTCGGACCTTTGAGACCCCCTCCTGATGGGGGCAGAGAGGGGAGGGAGAGCCCCAGCAGGACAGATAACGAGGAAAAGATCTCCCCGTTTATAGGGGTCAATCCTTATGCCCTGTGGACCTAAGAAAGGATGCCCCGTCAGCCTCCACCCTGTGTGTCTGCTCCTGCTCCCTGGTGTAAGACCCTTCCCTCTCGTCTCCTGACACATGTCTGCTGACCCTTCCAGAAGCAGCTCAAATGGCCTCCCTGGGAGTCTGCCCTGTCCTGTCTCAGATGGAATTAGGTGATCTCTGTGCTGGGCTGTTACAGCACTTTAGCAAGTTGTTTGTCATTTGTGACATCAACATCAACTGGCTCTGTCCTTCCGCTTCTGATGCAGGATCCAGGCCCTGTGAAGAGGTGAGATGAGGAGGCCCCTCAGGCTGCTCCAAGCGCAGGTCGGCACCTGAGAGTGGGTGTCTCACCCTAGTCCCAACCCTGCCTGTGAGGACCCTGGGTTGTCACATATTCTCTCGAACAAGACAACCACCTTTCAGCTAAAGTGCACATGGCAGCCATCACTAGTTTCTATTCAGCAGATATTTACTGAGCACGCCTATGTCTCAGCGCTGCCAGGGACTTCCCTTCCCGTCTTGGTCACCATCACTGAGCCCTGAGGTGGCTTCACAGGCAGCATGACCTCACCCGGTACCTCCTCTTCTGATGAACACTAGGCCCCGGAGGGCCCACGCCACAGCGTTCTGTGGGAAAACAAAGGTGAGCTCCTCTCTGCTAGTTGTCCCCACAGACCCTGAGCAGTCACATGTGTGCTGTCCTTCCCCAGCTAACACCACAGCCCACCCTGTCCTGGGTGGGTGCCCCACCTCCCCAGGACTCAGGCATGACTCCGTCATGGGTTGGGCCCAAAGACATCTTCCAGTGTCAGCCATCTTGCTTTCCAGTGAAGACACAGCATACTCGTGTTTTACTACTCAAATTCAGTTATTTGCCTCAACAACAAAAAATAAGAGAAAAAATAGCTGTTTAAATTATGTAGCAATTATATTCTAATAGAAGCACTCTCTTCAAATGCTGAAGGACTTGGAGGGAGTTTCAGAGGGAAGCTATAAATCCATGGGTTAGCCTTGGGGTCCCTTGGTCCATCTCTCTGCTCCCACCGGCCTTTCCTGGTGGGCAGTGGTGTGCTGGTAACTGCCTAACAGCTGGCTCCTCAGGAGGAACAAGCCCTGGTCTCCAGCCTTCGAAAACTTCTGTGGTGTAAATACTCCCACTAGGGCTCATTTCAAACTACCACCTTGATGACATGAACACACCGCTGGGAAAAGATGCATGAAAGCAGCTCCCACAGCCAGTTCCAGCTGGCTCCAGCACACCACTGTCTGTGGGGGACTCCGATGTTTCAATATGCAGAACACAGGTTTCATACAGCCTGGCCCCTCATACCAGCCCACTGTTTCATCAAGAAGAAAAGGCATGTCTTCCAGAGCAGGAGGAAACATTTGCTGAGGGTGGGAGGTTGGCCTGCAATCCCGCAGCATCCTAAGGGATTCGCAAGAGTAGTATTAACTGCATTTGATTTCCACCTTAAAACCTAATTCTCCCCTTCAACAACCAGAGCTAAGGCTTGGGGACTCCTCATGGACCCTCCTCCTTCACTAGACAGTCCTGGCCCAAACTCAAGTGGCATCCCCCACACCCCATCTACCTCTCCAGGAGACTGTGTATCCTAAGGGCACAGAATAACTTTTTCTTTGGGAGCCCATCAGGCTTGGAGGCAGGACTTTGTAGACAAACAGACCTTGATTCCATTCCTGCCTCTACCAGTAAGCTGTGTAATCGTGGGCAGATCCTCAATGGCCTCATCTGTAAAATAGATAACACGTATTTCACAGGGTTGTTGGGAGGACTAAATAAATAAAGTACAGAGAGCGCCTAGCACAGGGAACACCACCACTGCTAGTTTCCTCCTTCATCTCCCCAGGGGAGTGGGGCCTGAGCCATAGTCAGTGTCGCTACTTAGTGGCTGAGCTCAGAGTCACCAAAAGGCCTGTAGGTGTTCCTGGATTTGAGGAAAACTGCTTAAAGAAGAGGAGGGATGGTGGGTGTCTGGTGAGAATCAAGACCACATTTTCTGAGAGGCCGTCTGGTGTTATGGAAAGAGACTGGGCACTAGTATCAGGGTCAGGTCCCAGCTTTGCCAAATAGTAGCGGTTTGACCTTGGGCTAGTTATTCAATTTCTTCAAAACTCAGTTTCTTCATCTGTGAAATGGACAAAATGATTTCTATGTCATTAGATAAACACTCAATAGGTGTCTGTTGCCCTTCTTCCTGCTCTTGACTCCTCTTCCAGCCGCCTTTCCAGACCCTAATAAATATCATCTTGCTGCCTCCTATACCGCCTTGGTGGTTGCCCCAATCACATTTTCTCAACCCTGTTTTCAGGGATGCTGCCTAATTTCCCTCAGGACTCTGCCCCTCTTAGGGAGAGAATCTCAAAGGCCACAGCCATCCACAGTACTTCAGGTCCCAAAGGTCTAAGTGTTTACAACATTCAATAATGTTAAGACTCTTGGTGATGCACTCATGCTGACAAAATTATGTCAAGGATGACATATAAAATAGATGCCAAGCTATTCATTTGTAGTAAAAGACTCCCCGGTCAAACCAGTGACCCAAGACACCTTCTTCCCATTGACAAGTTCTCTTCCTAACCACAGGGGGCCTTGCTGAGCACAGACCGGGCCCTGGTCAGGGTGGGGATTATTTTTGCCACATTCGGGAACATTCTGAAACTTCCTGACTAGCCTGGAAACACCTCTCTGGTGGGAAGATTGCTCACGACCCCGATCCTGAGGACACACACTGACCAGCGTGGCTTCTGTGCTGACCATTGCCCTTCCCGTTACGGACCCTCTCGAGATGTGCTAACTCCAGTCGGCTGTCCTGGGAACGCAGGGCTTTAGGACTAGAAGGAATTAGGTCTGAATCTCATCTCTTTTACTTATTACCTGAGTGACCTTGGACAAGTGGCTGAACTATTTGAGCCTACAAGCTGCCACAACAGTGGGGGTACCTCAGGCGTCTCTGGGTTTAGTAAATGGGGCCCTGTGCATGTGCCAGGTGCGCTCACTGGCAGATATTCAACAAATAATCCCATGTTATCTATGATCCCCTATTTAGGAGATACTTCCTCCATTATGAATGTGTTGGCTTTGCTACTAGACCAGAATTCCAGGGGCGCCCCCTCGTGGCACTACATTTTCTTAATTTCCTTTAAAAAAAATAAAACAGTCCTTGGGGATAGGAAACACCTGAGGATAAATATCCACTAATCCTCTCGGTCAACTCATTTCTATTTCAAGATGTGAGCCACTGAAACTCTTTACAATGAAAGAAAAATGTAAATGTGTGTCATAACATACTTCCCAACACATGCAGTAGATTCTCCACTCACCAGAAAGAAATGCCATGAAACCTAAACAAATAGAAGAAACTAGATATTTGTGAACATAGGATGAGAATAAATAGGTGACATAACAAGAAATGCAACTACTTCACATGTGCAGTAGGAAAAACATGGAATGACTGAGTAAATGTTTGCCCCTAGGGTTGCAGTCTCTGGTTGGAATTTTTAGCACATGCACGCTCCCCACTGGCCTCGCTATCTGAAACAGCAGTTTGTATAAAACCAGACTAATCGTGAGGCAGAGACCCCTCCATCCCACTTGGGGATTCATTTAGAGAGCGCAGCTCTGTTCTTACCACCATCATCCTTTAGGGTACCAGCTCCCAAGGACAATGCTCTCTCCTCACTGGCTTTCAAAGTCCATGGGATTCCACAAATGATCTTGGCCTCTATTACTTCTCAAACCTCCCCATGTGGGTGATGGAAGGACTTCTCCCTCCCAGAGCGGGCTCTCCTGGGGCTGAACCCATCCATCACTTAGATCTGCCTCTGATTCTCATCAAGACCGTCAGCGAGAGCTGGCCTCTGCCCATTGCATTCCTGTAACCATTCCACTGGTGTGTTCCCCCTTTCTTTCCTCTGGGCCTTCAGCCTAGGGAATGTGTGGAGGAAGGGAGGCAAGTCGCTGTCCCCATTCTCTGTAGGGTTCGCAGGTCTAGGGGGACCCATTTATCAGAATCTGAGCAATAGAGCAGCCCCCAGACCCCTACTTGGGAAAAATATCTACCACTAATTTCTCTGCCTGAATGTCACTATATTTTGGTCCTTAAAATAATTTTGACCCATTTCCTATAGCTGTCCACAAAGGCCAAAATCTGATTTTCTACCAAATTTATTTGCAGGTATCTGAATAGGCCTTGTGGGCCTCGGGCACATCATGTGCTCTATGGGTTTTCCCCTGACCGGGTGCTCCTGGTGTATTACAGGCAGTTGACATTTATTAAGTGCTTACTATGTACAAGGCACAGAGACTAAGACTAACGAATTATCTCATGAATCCTCAAAGAACTCTCTGGGCTGGTATGATCATGATACCTACTTTACAGATGAGAAACTGAGGCTCCTAGCTGTAGAATGGCTTGTCTAGGAGCCAAGGCTGATAAATTACTGTAAGGATTTAAACCCAAGTCGGTCTAGTCTCAAAGCACTCGGTCTTGTCCTGTACTTCCAATACAATTTCATTTTAAAAAACAGCTTTGCTGAGATATACCATACATTTCACCCACTTAAATGGTACAAATCAAAGGTTCTAGTATATTCACAGATACGTGCAGCCATCAAGAGCCAATGTTAGAACACTTTTGTCACCTCAGAAAGAAATTTTGCATACTTCATCTGTCACTCTCTTTTCCGTCTCTTCCCCACCCTCTCTCAGGTCTAATCAACTGCTAATCTGTTTTCTGTCTCTGTAGAGTTCCCTTTTCTGGACATCCATATGACTGGAATCATAAAGTATATGGGCTTTGTGAATGGTTTCTCTCACTTAGCATAATGTTTCGAGGTTTATCCATGTCACAGCCTGTATCAGTACATCATTCCTTTTTATGACCGAATAATATTCCATTGTATGGCTATACAACATTTTGGGTTTGTATTGTTTGAGAAAAAATTAAACTTCTATTATGTGTAAGCTGCTATCCTTGGAGGTATTTTTGTTATGTACAGACAAACTAATTTTTTACAGGTACATTCATACCTTCTGTTACTTCAGTTGAGGCCATGGCTAAGAGCACAGCAAAGCAATTAAAAGCTGAAGATGTTTTGTGAAACTCCCTTGGTTGAAAGCACTAGTTTAAAGAAGACAGTGTGAAGGGAGATTATTTCCGTTTTTCTATTTTATTGAGGTCACATTGGTTTATAACATCATACATTTCAGGTTTACGTCATTATATTTTGGCTTCTGTATAGACTGCATCTTGTTCATCACCGAAAGTTAAGCTTCCGTCCATCATCATACATACGTGCCCATTTACCCTGTTCACACTCCCTCCACTCTCCTCTGCTCTGGGAACTACCAATCTTTTCTCCTTATCTATGTGTTTATCCTCCACATATGAGTGAAATCATATGGTATTTGTCTTTCTCTGTCTGATTTTGCTTAGCATGACACCCTCAAGATCCATCCATGTTGTCTCAAATGGCATGATTTTGTCTTTTTTATGGCTAAGTAGTATTCCATTGTGTATATATATATATATATACCACATCTCTTTATCCATTCATCCAATTATGGCATTTAGGTTGTCTCCAAGTCTTGGCTATTGTCAATAATGCTGCAGTGAACATAGGAGTACACAGATCTTTTGAATTAGTGTTTTCACATTCCTTGTATAAATACACAGAAGAGGAATATCTGGATTATATGTTAGTTCTATTTTTAAGTTTTTGAAGCATCTCCTTACTGTTTTCCACAGCGGCTGCACCAGTTTGCATCCCCACCAGCAACGTATAAGGGTTTGTGAGGGAGAATCTTGTGTGTCTCAGGACCATGTTTGGTCACAAGGCTGCCCCAGTGCAGTTGGCAGAGGGCTAGATGGGGTGGAGCAGAGGCCATGCCCCTGGGAAGACTGCCCTCGGTCTCCGAGGCACCTCCTCTGTGTTTCCCGCCTTCACAACAGACCCAAAGGAAACAGCAGCTGGTCACTGCCAGGAAGTAAAGGACACAGGTTTTGGGGTCATGGGAAAGGGGCCAGGGAGGCCAGGGGAGGCCCTTCCATTCTGGGCACAAGCCTAAGGAAAATTTGGTAAAAAGAATAGCAAAAGCTTCTTGTGATGTGAAATCCACTTTCTGCACCCAAAGGAAGAGACTCTGATCTGCCACATAAAGTGCATACAATTCCTCTTTATAGCAAAAGACACAACCAAATGAGCTGGACTTCCTACAATTCACAGGGCTGAACAATCATTTCCAAAATTCAATTTGCTGCTAGAATTTGAGACATGTGTTTTGCTGAACACTCAGTAGAGGTAAAGCACAATGTTTTCTGTCTATTTGCAAACCTATAATGCCAAGTTCAAGCGTGCATTATATATCATACCTCTTGAGAATGAGGTGACAAATTTGCTTTCCTTTAAGGCCCATCTTAAAATACATCAAATCACAGCATTTTTCTCTCAAGATTTTCTTCCTTATTTTTACATTGCTGTGAATCTTTGTCTATTGTGTTCCTCACAGGACCTCCAGCACCTACAATAACGTTTTTCTGGAACAGGGCTGGAAATGCCCTCATATGGTCAGTTTGCCATCTGCAAAAGAAGTCATCATGCTTCTGCAAGAGACACATTTTGTGCAGTCCTTCAGTACATCTAATGGCCATACACAAAGTATTTGGAAGAGATTATTTAAATTGTACATTGTCAGGAATTAAACATTCAAGTTTAATAAGTTTAATTGATGAAGGGATTTTTATTTCAGATAATGTAGTAACCAAAAAAGCACATCCATGAGAATGTACTTTGAAAAATATATTTAAATGTTGATTTCCTCTGTAGCTCCTCCATAAGGAAGCTGTCTTGTTCCAAATGAAATGGAGCCATCACTCAAGGGCTGGGAAATGCATCATGGAGGTGTCTGTGAAGAACTCAGCCAGAGAGGCCTGTCCTTGTCCAAGATGGATGCACCCACCAGGGTATGCAGGGCCCAAATGGGGGGCCCTCTTCCTCATCCTTCTCCAGCTTCTGAGCTGACTCTCGGATGGTGATGTTTGCTGTGTTGGGTTGTATTGGTTGCCATACATCTTCCCAACAGGCCCCGGGAGTGTCCAGGACTTAGAGATGGGGGGTAGCAATGATGAAGAGTGAGAGTGTGTGTGTGTGGAACATTTTGTGTATCCACTTATCCATTGTTTGATATTTGGGTTATTTCTACCTTTTAGCTATTATGAATAATGCTGCTATAAACATTTGTATACAAGTGAACATGTGTTTTCGTTTCTCTTGGGTACCTGCTTAGAAGTGGAATCACTGGGCTACATGGTAACTTTACATTAAATGATTTGAGGAACTGCCAGACTTCTTTCTAAAGCAGTGGCACCATTTTACATCCCACCAGCGGTGTATGAGGGCTCCAATTTGTAGATGTCTTCACAGACCTTTGCTGTTATGTGACTTTTGATTCTAGCCATCCTAGCGGGTATGAAGTGGCATCTCATTGTGGTTTTGATTTGCATTTCCCTAGTGACTAATGATGTTGAGAAACTTTTCACATGTTTATTGGTCATGTTTAAAATCTACTTTGAAGAAATGTCTATTTAGATCCTTTGCCCATTTTTAAATTGGGTTATTTGTCTTCTTATTGTTAAGTTGTGAGACTTCTTCATATATTCTGGATAAAAGTAACGTAGATACAGAACATGCAAATATCTTCTCCCATTCTGTGGGTTGTCTTTTCACTTTCTTAATGGTTCCTTGGAAGCACAAAAGTTTTGAATTTTGATGAGGTCCAATTTATCTACACTTTGCTTTATTGTTTGTGCTTTTGGTATCATAACTATAAGAATCCATTGCCAAATCCAAGATCATGAAAATTTACCCCTATGGTCCATTTTATGGTAATTTGTGTCTATAGTGTGAGGCAAGGGTTCAACTTCACTCTTTTGCACAAGACTGTCCTGTTGTTTCAGCACCATTTGTGGGAAAGTTTATTCCCCATTGAATGAGATTGGCAACCTTGTTGAAATTTGTTGGCGATAGATGCATAGGGTTTTTTTCTGGACTCTCAATCTATATCGTTGATCTAAATGATGTTCTTGTGTTAGTAGACACAAGTGTCTTGCTGTCTTGATTACTGTTGCCTTGTAGTAACTTTTGACATCTGGGAGTGTGAGTTCTCCTACTTCTTCCTTTCAGGGTTGTTTTGGACATTCTGTGTCCCTTTCAATTCCTTATGAATTTAGAATCAGCTTGTCAATTTCTACAGGGAGGTCAGCTGGGATTCTAATAAGGATTGCACTGAAACTGTTCATCAGTTTAGGGAGTATCGCCATCTTAACAATGTTGAGTCTTCTGATACATGAACATGGACTGTGTTTCCATTTTTCAGATCTTCTTTAGCTGTTTTGAGAATATTTGTAGTTTTCAGAATATTAGTTTAGCACCTCTTTTGCTAAATTTATTTCTAAGCGTTTTATTCATTTTGATGCTATTGCTAATGAAATTATTTTCTTAATTTTGTTTGTGGCTACTTCATCACAAGTGTATAGAAACATAAATGATTTTTGTGTATTGATCTTCTATTCTGTGACCTTGCTGAACTCATTTATTAATTGTAATAATCTTTTTTAATGGATCCTTTAGGATTTTCTATATAGAAAATCATGTTATCTGCAAATAGAGATATCTCTACTTCCTTTATGATCGGAATGGCTCATATTTATTTTCCTTGCCCAACCGCCCTGGCTAGAACCTCCAGGACAATGTTGAATAGAAGTGGCAAGAATAGACATCCTTGTCTCATTCCGGATCTCAGGGGGAAATAATCCAGTCTTTCATCATTAAGTATGATGTCAGCTGTGGATTTTTCATAGATGCCCTTTATCATGTTGAGGAATTCCCTTCTATTTCTTGTTTGTTGGGTGTATTTAGCATGAGAGGCTGTTGGATTTTGGAAAGTGTCTTTTCCGTGTTTATTAAGGTGATCATGTGGTTTTTGTACCTGCTAGTTTTACTCTCTTGGATTGCTGTATGCATGTGATATTATAACTTATAATAAGAAATACATATTTGGTCTTCATCTCCATTCTGAGCACAGAGCTCCTAAAACTCTTGGAATTTCCTAAGTGAGAAGACCTATAAGGAGTCTTTTGTTATGTTAATAAGATGATTTTTTGAAAGCTTCTTTGGATAGGAGTGGGGAATCAAGGGGACCAACCTTATGATGAGAGAGGTGAAACTTTCAGTCACCCCCGACCCCCAATCTCTGAGGAGTGGAAAGGCGGTGGAGGTTAAATCAATTGTCGATGGCAATTGAAGCTTCTATAAAAAAAAGCGATCGGTTTCAGAGAGCTTCTGGATTGGGGAACAGGTGGAGATTCAGGAAGAGTGGTGTGCCCAGAGAGATCATGGAAGCTCCGTGCCCTTTCCCGCATAACTTGCCGTATGCATTCCCTCCGTCTGACTGTTTCTGAATTATATCCTTTTATAATAAACTGGTAACCTAGTAAGTCAAATGTTTCTCTGAGTTCTGTGAGCTGCTCTAGCAAATTAATCAAACCCGAGGAGGGGATCATGGCAATCTCTGATTTATAGCCAGTTGGTCAGAAGCACAGGTGACAACCTGGACTTACTCATTGGTATCTGAAGTGTGTGTGTGTGCGTTGCAGGGGTCTTGTAGGATCCAGCCCTTAACCCAGGGAATTTGGTGCTAACCCCAGGTAGATATTGTAAGAACTGAGCTAACTGCTTGGTGGTGTGGGAAAAAACACACACCAGAATTGAAATTCCATTAATTGATATTTCTATGTTAAACCAACCTTGAATTCTTAGGATGAAGTCCATGGGGTATAATTATTTTTACATGCTGCTGGATTTGGTTTGCTGCTGTTTTGTTGAAAATTATTGCATTCATATTCATAAGACATATTGGTCTGTAAGTTTTCCAGCGATGCCTTTTTCTGGTTTTGCTATGAAGGTGATACTGATCTTATAAAGTGAGTTGATAAGTGTTCTTTCCTCTTCTACGTGTTGGAAGAATTTGTGAAGAAGTGGTATGAATTCTTCTCTGAATGTTTGATAGAATTCAGCAGAGAAGCGATCTGGGTCTGGAATTTTTTTTATGGTTAGTTTTTGATTACTTAGTCAATCTCTTCACTGGTCATGGATGTATTCCAATTGTCCATTTCTTTTTGTGTCACTTTTGGTACTTTGTGTCTTTCCAGAAATTTGTCCATTTCACCTATGTTATGTTTGTTATTGGTGTAAAAGTACTCATACCATTCCTTTATATCTTCCTTATAGCTGCAAGGTCATTAGTAGTGACCTCTCTTTCATTTCTGATTCTAGTACTTTTAGTCTTCTTTGGGTTTTTTTGCTCAAACTAGTTTACAATTACCAATTTAGTTGATCTTTTCAAAGAACCAGCTTTTGCTTTCATTGATTTTATCTATTGGTTTTCTATTTCATTAATTTCCATTCTAATATTTACTATTCCTTTCTTGTGCTTACGTTAGTTTTAGTTTGCTCTTCTTTTTCGAAGGTCTTTGGTGGAACGTAATGTTATTAATTTGAGATCATTTTTCTTTCTTATTGTGGGTATTTACAGGTATAAATTTCCCTCCAAGCACTGTACTAGCTATGCCCCATAAGTTTTGGCATGTTGCGCCTTTATTTCCATCAACTCAGAGTATCTTCTGATTTTCTTTTTGATTTATTCCTTGACGCACTGGTTTTTTAGGAGGATGTTGTTTAATTTCCACATACTTCTTGGTTTCTCAAATTTTCCCCTGTTATTAATTTCTAGTTCCCTTCCATTGTGATTGTAGAAAATACTATTATTTCTATCCTTAAAAAATGTATTGAGATTGATTTTATGGACTAACATATGGTCTATCCTTGAGAATGTTCATGTACAATTGAGAATAATATATATTCTGTTGTGGTTTGGTGGAACGTTCCATAAAAGTCTGTTAAGTCTAGTTGGTTCATAGTGTTGCTCAACTCTTCTATTTCCTTTTTCTCTTCTGTCTAGTTGTTCTACCCATTTTTTAAAGTGGCACGTGGAAGCCACCAACCGTCATTGTTGAATTGCTCCTTCATATGTCAGTTTTGCTTCATGTATTTTTAGTGGATGGTTTGTGGTACTCTGTAATCAAGTGCATATACGTTTACTATTGTTATATTTTCATGCTATATGTTTTTACATGATTCTTTAAGCTTTTACTTTAACCTATTAGTGTCTCTGAATCTACATTGTATTTCCTGTAGACAACTTACAGTTGGATCAATTTTTTTTAATCCAGTTTGACAATCTCTGCCTTTTGATTGGATTGTTTAGTCCATTCACATTTACTGGACTTATTTAATGTTATTATTGATATGCTTTGATTTATGTCTGCCATCTCACTTCTGTTTTCTGTATGTTTCAAATCTTTTTTTGTGTCCTTTTTGCTCCTTTGCTGCTTTCTTTTGCATTGAGTGAATATTTTTGGGTGTTGCACTTTAACATAATCAGCAATATTTTCACTGTATTTTTGAAGCTTTCCTTTTAGAGGTTTCTCTAGGGTTTCCCATAAATATCTTAATGTATCAGAATCAGCCTCAGGTTTATACTAGCTTAATATCAGTAATATATAGAAGTGCTGTTCTTATATAGCTCTGGTCACTTTTCCCCATGGTTATGGTATTATTTTTTTTATATATTACATCTATTAATGTTAGAAACCCAAGAATACATTGTTAAAATTCTTACTTGACCATGTGTAGTCATTTCCTTAGCCCACACAGCTTTTCCCAAGCCTCCTTTCCATGAGTTTACAGAAATAACCAAATTACCCACCTTGGACCACACCTGTCTGGGACTTAGCCTCAGCAACAGACATGAGAAATGTTGAGTCCTGCTCCCAGCTGGAAGAAAGATCTCTGGCTGGGCGCTCTTGGGTTGAGGGAGTTGGAGAGCCCTGTGTTCTCAGCTACAGCAGTCTGCAGTAGAGTCTCTGCCTTCCTAAGCTGAAAGGGAGAAGAAAAGGAGCAGTTTTGTCCAAATACCACAGACTCCCACCTTTCTTACTGAGTTTACACAGATTTTCTTGAGTAGATGTTTCTTCCTTTGCTGATTATCCTAAGGACCATTTCTAGAGACTTTAATTTCTTAAAAATAATTTTTCCACTGGGAGGTAGGTTAACCAGTATGATGCCAGAAGTCAACCAATCTTTCCAATACAATCTTGATTGCTTTTACAACAGGCCTTTACAACAGCATCTGAGCTGTAGCTATTACTTAGCTAATTCAGCAATAAGCCATAGACTCTCCCTCTGTTTTCCTTGCTTGATTATCAACTTCTTGGTATTTTTCCAGCCAAATGACATTTCCTTTAGTGCCTTTTATTTTAATTACTCTTGCTTCTAAAGATGCTTGTGATAATTTTCTAACCACTTTGTGTCATTAAAGTCTATTCATGTCTTAAAAAGCAGGACTATAATAAGGCCGGTGGGTTTGGGTAGAATCTCTGTCTATGGATGAGAAATCTTGTTCTCTATTCCTAACACTTGAAAAAGTGCTGCCACCTAAAGTAGTACCAGGTGGAGCTAGTGCCCAGATCTTAGTTTTAATACTGCTCCTAAACAAGAAGAACTGGAGCTTTTTGGAGACATGGGTGAATCTAGGTCTGGGGCAGGGAATATACAAGTTGAGCCTGGAGCATCTTGCAGTGCCAGAAAGTAAGGAAACACTCAAAAACATAACAAAACAGCCTACCATTATGAGGATATGTCAAAGGGACCAGGAGTCAACTAGAGGAACTCCCAGGAGCCAAAGCTAGAACAATTTGAGTCAAAAAATAAAGGAATATTAGACTATATCTCAAGGATAAAATAAATATCTGAGTTCATACTGTACAAAAGACTGAATAAATAAATAGATAAGGGAGAAGAGACAAACTTCCCATGCACAAGAAATTAAAACACAGAATCATGTAGTATTTAATTTAACCCTTTAAACAGCTTGATGAGGTCAGTGTTGTTAACATCCATTTTGAACTCATGAGAAATCAGAGGTTCTGAGAAGTTGGGTGACTTGCCCAAGGTCACACAGCCAGGGAAGGGGAAGCCAGGCTTCCAGCCCCAGCAGTCAGGCACCCAAGCTGTGAGTGCTCCAGGTGTGAAAAGATCCAGACAAGTGCCTTACAGGTGCCAAGCACCGTGCATCCATCATCTCAGCCTGTCTCCAAACCGACCTGAGAGGCAGGGAGGACTATCTCCACTCTACAGAAAAAAACAAAACCCACCTCAAAGGTGAACAGTGAGCATGGAAAGAGTGACAGAGGCATAACTGCGGGAGGTGGGTTTGCTCTTGACTGGGGGGCTTTTTCTCAGCCCTTCAAAGCAGGCTCCACTTCTAGGGAGCAAAATATTCTACCCAGAGCTGGGTATTTGCCTCCAAATGACACCCCAGCCAGGAAAACCCCTGCGTCCCATCTGCCTTCCCAAGGCGATCCGCCTTCACTTCTCAGAGTCTGTGTCAAGGTGTGGGGTGAAGGCTCCCCACTCTCCTCTTTGAAGCTGTTTCACCACAGAAGCCTCATATGTGGATCAAGACCTTAAATCTGAGGTTCAGGATCCTCAAAGGTCCCCCACTCCCAATGGTGACACACTCCACTCCCAGCCCAAAACAATTCTCATCCAGTGGAATCAGAGACGTGGACCTCAAGATCCCCCGCCAGAACCCTGAGTTACGACCTCTCCTACATCAGGACCTCGCCCCTGACTTCTCAGATGAGCTCATACCGCCTGGACTTGGCTCGCAACCGCTGAATCCTGCGGGCATGTTTGCTATGTACTGCTGCCCCAGCTACTGACCACCCTCTCCCAGTTTCTCTGCCTCTCACCACTCCTAGCCGCCCCTGTGGTCAATCTGGGAGCCAAAGGGGAAGACTGACCCCACAGCGCCGCCTGCAACCAGCGCCTCAGCCTCCCTCAAAGCATCCTCCGCCCCGCCCACAGGCAGCGGCCGGGCACTCGTGCCACCTGGCGGCTGGAGACCAAACTGCCACCAGAGATTTCCTGATAGGAGGCCTTGCGACATCAGGTCACCATTCAACAAACATGAAATCAATGCCTACTGTGTGCCAGCACCGTGGGATGCAAAGACAGGAAGCAGAGCCATTGTCCTAGAGGAGCCCACAGTCCAGGGAGGTAGAAGCAGAAATCATTTCCGTGCAGGTTGTAAGTTCTGTAGTACAGACGCTGAAGAAGCATTTTCTTTCATCAAGAAGACAAGTGGAAACTGAAATAAAGGAGGAAGGCGTCTTTGAGGAGGCATGCAGGATGACCTGCTAGGGACAGGTGGAGCGCGCACAGCCGGCAGGAGGGGAAGGGGCTACAGGAGTGGGAGGAGACGTAGCTCAGAGCCCTGTGGCCCGGGTCTCTGCTCCTGATGGAGGCCAAGGCGGCTGTAAAGGAGGAGATGATCCACGTCCTGGGGACCCACGTTCCTGAGTCTGCAGGTGACTGTTCTAAGGATGTTAGAAGTGGCCGAGGCAATGGCCTTAAGGTGAAGTAAATAGGAAAAAAAGAGCTTCTCATGCATAAAATTCACCAGTAGCATGACAGTCTGAAGCAGAAGAGCAAAAGGGGAGTAAGTGAGCCCAGTGCCTGCCTAGGTTGTCCCCAGATCCCTCTTCACTCATCTCCAGGGGCTCAGGTAAGGTTCGGGGTCTCAGCACAGGGGACGGAAGCACACAGGACTGATGAGGAGAAGGGACTCCTGCACTGCCCCTTCCAGCTGTGAGTCAGTGTCCAGAGGGCTGATGTGAGCTGGGGGGATGGTGGTCCCATGGCCAGGCCCTAAGAGGACGGACAGTGACAACAGCAGCCTGAAGGCAAGCGTGGTGACAGAATTCAGCAGCGGTGTGTTCCTGGTAAACCATCCACTCAGAGCAAGACTCAGCCAGCCGAGAGGAGGGCTGTGGAGAAGCGAGGGAAGCCACAAGCAGAGACGCAGAGCAAGGTCAAGCTGACTGGGGCAAAGGCCAGGAGGGCAAGGCCAGCCACGACCCAGGGAAGGTGGACAGAGCCCAGTGTCACAGGCCACATCGACATGATGAAAATACAGAGCAGCAGCACGACCGTGACCTCCCATCTCCCAGACTGTGGGTCCTGGTCTGGCTGCAGGTGGGGCCTGTGGCCCCCACAGGAAGTAGAGGTCCCTGAGGACAAGGACAGTCATTTCCACTCTGTGTGCTCAGGCTTCACTCAGGCCCTTCAGACAGTGGGTGCTGAGTAAACGTGTGCTGGGTGTGAGGACGGTTCAGCTTCCACAAGTGTTGCAGGTGGAATTGTGACAATTCTCCTCTGGAGACTTGGCTCCCATGTGGTAATTCAGCCCCTGGAACAACAGAGAATTCCTCCCACCTCCAGGTCTCCCTGAGGATTGAAGGCCTTGGGCTCTGAGCTAACTTTCTCCGGAAGGTGTTCTAGGCTCCAGTCGGGGCTCAGAGGCACCTGCCTGCTGTGAACTCTGCTCCTCGGGGTCCCCAGAGGTCCCTGTAGAGAAGGCTGTCTCCTCCCACACCCTGACCTACCCAGTGAGCACTTCCTGCCCCCTGTCCCAGCTCAGCCGAGACCCTGGCCCCATGCAGGTCGTGACTGGGGACAGCGACCGTGGGCTGCATGCCTGGTGTTTCTCGACCTGGGCCCACGCCTTCATCCATGGACTCAGTGATCACAGGCTGACTGTAGCCAGGCCACCTAGACAGCCCGGACGACAACTGAACAAAAGTGGGCCCGGAGCTCATTCTGGGCTTTCCTGGTTACCGCCCCAATTGGTATTGGAGTTCATCCTCCTCCCAGGAGAGTCAGCAGCCACACTCAACTGCCCATGAGATCATGAGCTCTCCTCCCTAGGACAGAGGGCTCACCAGTGTCCTCAGGTCCCCCAGGGCCCTGGTGCTGGGCAGCCCACACCCCAGAAAACTCTTGTCAATTGCTGGCACCTAACCTGGACTCTTGGGGTCACAGATCTACCCATCCCCTCACTGTCGAGGTTGCCCTCACCGCTTGCCCTGTAAGAAGGGGAAGGACTTGGGACCAGGGTCCCTCATCTGGAACACAGCCCCACTCTCTGTGCATCCAGCAAATTGCTGAGGCCTGGCCACACCTTTCTATCTGATGATGGGAGGAGGATGAGGAGTCCCATTCCTTTTCTCTTCTTGCCAACCTCTCTGGTAAGTTTCCAGGATAAAGCCTGCTCCTTAACCCGTGTGGATTCTCAGGAATTCTTCCTGAGACCTGGCATACATGGTGGCAACTACAATAGGACACACCCTGCAAAATGGCACAAGACACTGGAAACTGAGCAGGGGGACACAAAGCTGATGTTTTAAAGGACAGAGTCAAAAAGAGGGGGGATTAAGGCCCCGAGGCTGTTTCTCCAGGCCCGGCTCTGCCCACACTGCCCCTCTCCAAGTCTGGCAGCCACCTCGCTGCCCTAGCCCTGCCTCCCACCCCTGCAAGTTCCTGTGGGCTCCACTTCCCGGATTTCATTCTTTTTTGCCTCAACTTCTTTGAAACAATGTCCGAAAAGCCTGAGTATTCATCCTCCTCTGAAATAGAGCTGAAACCTTTCCCACTTCCCTGTGTAAAGATCCACCCACTGAGAGCTCAGCAGCGCGGTCCTTCCCGCAAAGGGTCTTAGTGAGGAACCAGGGGCGGAGACAGGGGCGGCCTCCACCTGGGTGACCCTGTCTTGTTCCTGGAAGAAAATCCTAAGGGGCCCTCAGATGAGCAGGAGCTGTGTGGGCGGCAGAGGGATAGAACACAGAGACAGCCCTGTCCCAGGAGCCAGGGGAGAGAGCCCGGACTCGGGGCGGCAGTAAGAAGCGGTGGTAGCGGGATGGGCAGCAGATCGTACTGGGGAGGGGGCAGGGAGAGCCCTGCTTCAAACATGGGGCTGGGCCCTTGTCACAGAGCTGGGGAAAGAATGACACCTGTACTCAGTGTGCCCCCCCCCCTTATGTTGGGTCTGTGACGAGGGCTTCCCTGCGTTTGTTCCCCCACGGAATACCCAGGACTCAGCGATTCTGCCCCTGCCTGCCGGGTGTACAGAAATGCATGCACTGCACTCCGGAGACACGTGCACTCCTGTGATGTGGGTCACTCTGTGACTTCACTTGTGTGAACCCCAAAAACAGGTGTAGGGGAGGAACATTTCCTCTACTCACTCTATGTCCTTCTGGCTGGGCTAAGAATTAAATTGACATGAGACAGAATAACAGAAAATCAAACAAAGATTTGTAACATGTATACATGGGAGAGAGGAAGGAAAACTGAGCAACTTGTCAAAATGGCAGAGGCTCTCATCTTAAACACCAGCTTTAGCTACAGACAAAGGATGATGTTGGGGGTGGGGGGAGTCAGTTATGGGAGATTACCAGAAAAGCACAGGAAAGGAGAGCAAGGTTATTATGCTGATTAGTCCTTGCCTTCCACATTGGTAAGAGTTTCTGGAAAAAAGATCATCCCCCCTGCTTCCGGTACAGCCAGGGAGTACCTTTACAGTTGGAGATTTCCCTTACAAATGTAAATGTCTCTCACAAATGGTGAATTCTACTTTTGCTTGGTTTTCAGAGATGTTCCCTATGTTTGCAGTTTTTGAAAGTAACCAGCCCCAAATAATCCTCATGCCAAAGAGACACAAAGGTGGCCAATTCTGATCCATCATATTCATGGACGCCTACTGACGTGGTCAGACAGGGAGGAAAGCAAGGAAGTGGTTATCTGGGAGGGGACGGGGCCTTGCGATTTGTAAGGGACTCAGAGACTCCTGGGTGCTGGGGTGTTCCACCTCATGACCCGTGGTGCTTACATTGAGTGTTTCTTCATGATAGTTCATTAAGCTGTACGCTTGTCATTATGTTCTCCTTGTGTTGTGTTTCTCGATCAAAAAGGTCTGTAACAAAGAATACCGTGGATAACTTTTGAACATAAAGTGTTTCCAATATTTACGGTTTTTTCCTTAGGATTTAGTCACAGATTCAGCAATGAGGCACATGGTGATGTGGGTCAAAGCTGCCCCAGGGAGAGAAGCCCAAGGCCTTCTGGCCTACCTGCTGATCTATACCACCCTCCGGGAAGTATAGGACATCCTGACCTGATTCATATCTAAAGTCATAAGACCACACGATAACCAGACCCCACCTGCACTGATAGCATTTTAACAACGTTTTTTACTTGATCTTTCCTTTGTCTTGTAAAAAATAACTCACATACCTATGCCTTATAAATTCATCCCTACCCTCAACACATTGCAGCTCTTCACTCCCCATGGGTCCTGTCCCCATGCCCTTCTCTGAATAAAGGAGCACTACCACCAGAACTTGAGAGTCCAAGAAATCTTTCTTTCGACTCCTTGGCTCGTGGAGCCTGCATCACATGATATGAACACTTTATAGTTCTTGAAACACGTTACATTTGCATGTCTATGACTACTATTAAGTTAGAAAATGTGCCCAAATGTTTCTTAGCTGGTTGGATTTCCTACTTTGTGAATCATCTACACATATCTTTGAATATTTTCCTTTGAGGAAATCTAGTCATCTTTGGGATGGTAACTCCTCAGCATTTTGAGGGGAGAGAAGGACCCACGGAGAGGAAGATACTCCAAACACCGAGGGGACCTGGGCTACTGGAGGAGTAGCCAGGCCCCTCTTCTTGCAGAACCTGTGATGAGCTGGGGCCCCTTCCCAGGCTGTGGACACAGAGTGTGCGAGTCCTTTCCTTTGGCTCCATTCATCCTGCGTCCACTGCAGCAGCTCACAGGCAGGCCCTGGGGATGCTGGTGAGCTGACTTTGTACCTGCCCGGGGGGAGTAAGTCCAGAGGGGTGGCAGACAAACCACAAGACAACTGAGCCCCATTTGGATGGAATACGCACAGTGATGGGTGTAGACGATGCACACAGGCGGGGTTGGGGAAAGGGGCACTTGAGCAGAGCCAGGAGGAGTTCTGGAGAGAGGGCTGGTGGGTGGGGAGATGAAAGAACCATGAGCAAGTAGAGAACTGCAGATTTTGGGTGAAACGTGGGGCATGTTCGAGACTAGTCTGGAGAGACCAGAAGAGACTGTGAAGGCCTTGGATGCTGTGCTCAAGGTTCAGCTTTATCTTATAAGGCAGCGTTAGTCATGAATTTAGCAGGTGCTCAGTAGAGCTTTTACTTGAAAAAAGAAAGAAGGAACGTGGAATCCCATGGTCATGTATGTTGTGAATTACCAGATGAAAGAATTTTAAACTGATGTTCCCTCTGGAGTCAGGACTCTGAATATCTCAGAAGGGATCCGGTCTGTAGCATTTCCCAAATTTATCTGAAGTTTGCACCCCACTCCTTCTTTGAGGAACATTCCTCAGAACGGGTGTTCCATGGAGCACACAGAGGATATCTGACGTAAGTAAACTGAGTGCCAGTTTGTGGATTTGGTGAGTGACAGGGGCCAAGCTATGTGTGTTCTCCCACAAGCCCACGCCTTCTTCTCGTTCTCCCCACTTATGATCGCTCATCAGCAATGTGGGCCTTTCAGTGAAACCCCGTTTTGGTCACAGTAACACAACCATTGCTACTCACTAAATATGAGCTATTTAGGGTGGACCTGTCTGCCCCCCAACCAGGACCCTCCTCAGTGGTACACTCAGTTCTTCAGCAATGGTCATGAGCTCCTGCTGCGTGCCAGCCACTGGTCCAGGTGCTCAGGACACGTCCATGAATGAGTTCAACAAACTCTCTGCCCTCGACTAACAGGAGGAAGGCACTACACAATAGCCGTAATAGACAAGGAAATGGTACAGGATGTGAGAAGGTGATAAGGGCTCTGGAAAAGAGCAGGTTGGGAGGGTCAGGACCTGGGGGGGAGGTTTCAATTTTACATCAGGAGGTCAGAACAGGCTCCATCAAGGAGCAGACTTTGAGAAAAGACTGGAAGGAGGTGAGGGAGTGACCAAGTGGACATCTGGGGGAGTAACTTTCCTGGCAGAGGTGACAGCCTTGCAATGCTCTCAGAGGGGACCACGCCTGGTGTGTTCCAAGAGCAGGAGGCCAGTTTGGCTGGACAGATGTGAGCACAGGCAAGAGAAGTAAGAGCTTCTGAGATCAGAGAGGTAACAGGGAGCCAGATCAGGTCCATCCTGACCTAGAATCTCGGGATGCCCGAGTCTGAAGGGGCCTCGGACACTGTGTGGTAACCCACCGCTTGCTGGACAGGTGAGAAACGAGGTGGTCAGGGTAGGATGCATTGGGTCCTGGACAGTCCTTCTCAAACCCAACTCTTACTGGAGCAGACCTTGCCTGGGCCCTGTGCAGGGCTGTGCTCCCCACTCTCCAGGTGTCCAGGAAAGACCGGCCACCGGCCAGGGTGCAGGGCTGGAGACCTGGCTCTGGGTGGCTGCCGCTGCAACACTCTCCACCAGGGGGCGCTGGCCCAGCGCGCAGCTTCTCTCTCCCTCTCTGCAAACCCCCTGTTCTGGGTTCACAGGGCAGCCCCCACCCCATCTGACCCTGACTCCAGCCCACCCAGTGATTCCTTCCCCCCTGCTTGACCTTTTGCCTCAGTTTCTCTCGCTCACCTCTGCCCCTGGCTGTGGGGTGGGACAGCCCAGCCCCGCGAAGAGCTCTGAAGAGGGGATCCCAGCCTGGGTGTTGAAGGGCAGAGGAGGGGGAGACAAGGAAGGATGCCTGAGGGCCGGTTGTGGGGCGGTGAGGAATGTGCACAGTCACCCTGTTGTCTGCCCAGTGCCCGGGGGGCTTGCTCTTGCTCTTTTCCTCTTGTGTTTGCTGGGAAGGGGTCCCCAGGGGCTCATTTGGAGCCAGGGAACAGGGCAACCAGGGGATAAGGGCAGAGGCGAGAGTCAGAGAGGAGAGAGAGGCCTCTGGATGACTGGGAGGCATTTACCAGGCCAGAGCCACTGGGAAAGGAAGCCATTCCCCCACAGCTCTGTCCACAGGGGTCATCACTTCCTACAGCAGCAGACCCAGACAGGGGGAAACAGGCACCAGAGAAAAGGCTGGCCTCCAGGTGCCCTCCTTTCCTGCCCCTAATTCCTGGATGTCTCAGGTGTCTCATGGGGACTCTGCCCACACACCCGTTCTGCTCTGGGGCCACAATGGGGTTCCCATGAGGGCTGGGGAGGGTGGTGCTGCCACAGGCCCCTTACCGACACTCTGTGCCCTGCCACACCCACCTGGCACACAACCCAGCTGGGAGAGGAGACAGTCCCTGCTCCATAGGCTGAAGGATGGGGGAAGCCAGGACTGGCAGAGGCAGGCAGGGGCAGCATAGAGTGTCTCTCACCCACTGCCCTCAGCGCCTCCTCTACCTCTTGCCCCAGGCCCTGACCTTGCGCTCTGGGCCTCTGAGGCCTAAACCCCCAAACCTGAATAGTAGAGGTCCGTGGGAGTCCCCAGCTGACAGAGAAACAGGCTCGTCCCCTGAACTTTGGTCTGGCTTAGTAGCTGGCCTGAGGCCAACTATCAGGTTTCCCATATCCAAGGCCTACTTCCTGCTGGCCCTCAGCTGGGGAAATCCCAGAACATGAATTGTCCTTGCCCCCAGGGACTCACAGCCCCCCCAGGTCAGGGCAGGGAGCTTCTGTGCCCTCCTGATGGCAGAGGGGGTCCCAGGGCAGAGGGTGGGGCTGGGCACTCAGGGAAGGGCTCAGGCTGGGACAAACCAAAGAGGAGGGATGGGGGTTTAAAAGGGGGCTGGGAGATACAAGAGGACAGGGCGGGGCCATGCGGGAGAGAGAGATGACTTCATTCACCTCATTGCCTCTTGGTTATCAGATTTTATCTCTATCAGCCAGCTCAGGGCAGAGGGTGAGGGCTGGGGGAGAGTGGACAGGAGAGGTGGGGGCCGGGAGACACTGTGCAATGCTCGATTTGTCTGTTGGGACCAGACTGTGGGCCCTGCCAGCCAGGAGGAAGGGGTGGTGATGGGCTGAGGGGAGGCAGGAGGCACCTGGCAAGGCCCACCCTCCCCCACTTGCTGGGGGGTGGTGGCCCCACCTCCCCAGGGTCTGCTGGGGCAGAAAGTTTGGGAGTGGAGGAACAGGGAGTGGGAGTGAGGGGTGTCCACATGGCAGAAAGCAAAGCCCCACAGGGACAGAAGGACCTGAGCATGGAATGGGGCTGGGCACTGGAGTAGTTATTGTCATCCTGTCTCCTAGAGATCTCATCCGGGCCCTCACAATAGCTGTAGTGTGTTCTTTCTCCAGCATCCTGCTGACGGGTTAGGGGACCAGCCTGGACTCCCAGCCGGGGGCAGGAAGCCTAGTCTTCCCTCAGTGAGCACCCCCCCTCCCCAGTTCTGTCTTCCTCCTTTGCAGCTGACTGCCCCCTGCTGGGCAAAGCTGAGCCTCCTCCCTGCCTCATCCTCTTCTCCAAGAAGCTCTCCTAGACTGACCCCTGTGCACCCCACTCACTCCAGGGCTCCTCATCCTCCCACGGTGACCAGACACCCTTTCTTTTCAAGGCGTTGATAGGCAGCTGTGTAAGTGTTCTAACACTATGGGTTCCTGGGTGTGTCTCAGGTGTCTCCCTTTAGGAACAACTCGTGGGCCAGGACCTTGACGTCAGGTCACATGCCAGTCCACGAGGAGGGTGTAGGGAGCTGCCAGAGGGGTTTCTGCAGCCTGGAATCCTAATTCAGTGGCCACCATCTCTCCATCACAACCTGCCTAAACCTGACCTTCGCATCTCGTCTTCCCCCACTTTCTTCTCAAACCCGAGCCATCAGCTTCTCCCAACTTCCCTTTCTCTGCCAACAGTTCCACCTTCCCCACCTACCCAGATGTGAACCCTGGAGTCATCTTTGTCATCCCAGATATGGGCTCATGTGGAGCCCTGCCTTTTCCAGGAATCCCATCCCCATTCCCTCCTTTCAGGTCAGGTCAAGAAGCATTCTTGCGCACCTTCCAGGGGACGTCAGTGCTGGTCCACAAAAGATGAGTAAGACACCGGCCTTGCCCTCGAGGGAGTCCCTGACTATAAGCAGACTGTAACAAGTGTTATTCTAGAAGCACAGAGAGCTTTGGCATCAGGGAGATGAGTATCCACTTGGATGAGGAAGGCAGTCTGGATTGTGTTTCTCCTTCATAGAAAGATGGGCTTCTGGCTCCCCAGTGACGGGCTGGGTGGCCTTGGGCAGGTTACTTAACCTCTGAGCCTTTGTTTCCTCAACAACAGTGTGGGGATGATGCAAACCCTTGCAGGATTTGAGGGGATCGGCTATGATAATAGCTAACGTTTATTAGCTCTCATCAGGTACCAGGCGCTGTCCTAAGTGTTTCATAAGTATTGTGTCACTTTATCCTTGCACCTGCCCCAGGAGGTAGGTGACATTATCATCTCTATTTTCAGATGGAGAAACTGAGGCTCAGGGAGGTAAGGTAAACTGTCCATGTGAGACTAACTAACCAGGAAGGAGCGAGGATTGGATGCAAGACAGTATTTCATAATCCAATCCATGCGACTTTGTCTTCAAAATAACTCTACTAGTAGCTAGCTTTTTTTCAGCATTACTCTGTGCCGGGCTCTATGTGATTGTTTTCATTCCTTTTATTCCTTAAAGCCATCCTAAATAGGAAAATACTCTTATATGATATTACGAGAAAATTGAGGCCCAGAAAGATTAAGAAACGCCCAATCTTGCAGGTAGCTCCCTGCAGAGCTAGACTTAACCCTGAGTCTGTCTGAAAAGGAGCCTACCTAGCCTAGAGTAGAAGTTTATAGTAGGCTTGGGTTGGGAGAAAAGGCAGATTATGCAGCCGTCACCTGCTCCAGAAGCTTCTCTCCTGCCCCTCCCTCACTCAGCTTTGAGAGCAGGATATGCAGAGAGCTCCAGGCTGGGTCGAGGAGGGGAGGTTGTCATTTTCCAGGGTCACTCAACAGAAGGCAGTGGCATCAGGTGCAGCAGTGGGAGGGAGAGCCGAGGCATTTCCCCTTCAGTGCTGGCAGCTGCTTAACCTGGGTTCTCACTGCTTCTGCCCCTTCAGAGCCTCAGACAAGGATCCTGGGCCTGGGAGATGCAGAAGCTGTGAAAGGGTCGAGGGGAGGAGTGCACCCAAGGGCACCTCCAGCTATGCGTGGAGCACGACATCAAGAGCAACCACAGTCTTGCCAGCTGAAGGAGCCAGAGGTCAGAGATCAATGCTGTCAGGTAGCTGGAAGTTTGAAAGGAAAATCTGGAAGCATGGGAATTTAGGAGTGTGAAATGCAAATTCATGAAATAAATTAAGTGCCTGAATGGCAGCTAAACTATTTAGATGTGAGCAGGAGATGCTCATGGCCTGGCAAAAAAGAAGGGATGCAGCAAACAGACATCAGTTGTTGTCAAATAGAACAATGCAAACCAGACCTGTGAATCTTTTTTTCTTTTAACTGAATTCATGCCCCAATTGTGTGCTTCTTAATAGTAAAAAGCTGTAGCCAGGCAGGCTTGAAGTGTTAAAGAGCAGAGTCCACATGTGGCAGAGCAACTGCAAAAATGGGGGAATACCTAGAAGCAGGGAAACGATGGAGAGGGTGAGGCCATCGCCGCTCAAACCTTGGCTGACGGTCCGTTTCCCAGGCTCAGGAAGTCCTACGGGCTAAAGAAGCAGCAGTGGCAAGTCAGAAGAACAGATATTGGCAGCTGCATACTGCAAGAGAGATGACTTTTTCAGCTTCAATTTAAGCAAATTAACTGCCTCCTAGAACAATTTTCATCTTCAGAAGAACGTGGCGGAATCCAGAAATGCTATGACATATTGTTCACAATGCTAGTTTTTAACCAAAAATACTAGACATGCAAAGAAAGAGTGAAGTGTGATCTATGTAAAGAAACGGTAAAGTGTGATCCACATTCAGGAAAAAAGACCATCAATGGAAACTACCTTTACAAGGACCCAGATGCAGGATTTAGCAGAGAAAAATAAAAAATTAAGTGTTGTAAATATGTTCAAAGAATTGAAGGAAATATGCTACCAATGAAAGACCACGAAGAGTATCTCAATGGAAAAATGGAAATTACAGAAGAAATAAGATGGAAGTTCTGGACTTTAAAATTACAATAACTGAAATTAAAAATATTTGATTTGCTCACAAGTATATTAGATATGATGGAAGAAAGAGTTCATTAACTAGGAGATAAATCAATAAAAATTTCTCATTTTGAAAAAAATTAAGATTGAACATTGAATGAAAATGAATAGAATCCCAGACCGGTGGGACAATATGAATAAGTCCAAGGTATGTGTAATTGAAATTCCAGAAAAAGAGGGGCAAAGAAGTGGAAAATATATTTGAAGAAATAAAAGTGACTCCAATTTGTCCAAAATTTGATGGAAATCATTAATTTTAGAATCAAGAAGCTCACAGAAAATAACCACTAGTCACATTATAGTCAAACTGCTGAAAACCAAAAGTACAGGAAAAATCTTGACAAGAGCGGGAGAAAAATAGTGTTTTAGCTACAGGGGAACAGTGATGATGACTAACTTTGCAGCAGAAGACATTGGAATGGTTATTCAAAATACCGAAGGAAAAAAATGTCAATTGATATCCAATGAACTTGAAATCTAATGATGTTCTCCTTCAAAAATGGAAAAGTAAAGACATTTTCAGATAAACAATAGTACAGAAATTTGAGTCCAGCATATCTGTACAAGTAATTCCAGAGACTTCTTCAGTCCAAAGGGAAATGACTCAAGAGGACAACTCAGATAAGCAAGAAGGAAAAAAGACACTGGAAATGTCAAAAATGTCAATAAATATAAAAGATCAAACATAATTGTGGTTTCCTTCTCTTGAGTGTTTATAAAGACATGGTACTATAAAGCAAAAATTATAACACTATGTTGGAGGCTTTTATACATCTTTCCCAGAAGTTAATAGAACAATTAGAAAAAAAAAAACCCACTAAGAATATAGGTGATCTGAATGACATAATCAACTTCTTTAACCCAGTTGACATTTATAGGAACTACACTCAGCTGCTAAAAAATGCACAGTCTTTTCAAGGGCACATATAAAATGCCCATCAAGATAGACCATATTCTCAGCCATAAAACAAACCTCAATAGTTGTTGAAATATTGCAGAGTATGTTCTCTGACCACAATGAAATTAAATTAGAAGTCAAAAAATATAAAATATCCTTAAAAATGCCCCCAAAGTTATGGAAATTAAATAACTCTCTTTTAAATGACCTGTGGGTCAAAGAAGAAATTACAAAGGAAGTGAGAAAGCATGTCTGAAGTAGGTGACAATAAAAACACAGCATATTAAATTTGGGGGATGCAGCAAAGGCCCCATAGCATTACGTGCTGATAGAAGAAAGTAAGAAAGTTCTCAAATGACTCATCTAAGCTTCCACTTTAACAAATCAGAAAAACAAGAGCAAACGAGATCGAAAGTAAGAAGAAGAAAGAAAACAATACAGACAGACCAGAAATCAACAAAACCGAAAGCGAAAAACAATAGAGGAAAACCAGCAAAATCAAACACATGAGGAAACAATGGAGAGAGGACACAAATCAGCAACATGAGAAGAGAGAACATTGCTACAGACACAGCACACATCAGAGTAATAATAAGGAAATATCACAACCAACTTTATCAATAAGCTTGATGATGTTGATGATATAGACCAATTCTTTGAAAGACACAAGTTACAAAAGTTTACTTAAGAAATAAATAATTTGAACAGGACTTTATCTGTTAAAGAAATTAAATCTAGGGGCTGGCCCCGTGGCCGAGTGGTTAAGTTTGCGCGCTCCGCTGCAGGCGGCCCAGTGTTTCGTCGGTTCGAATCCTCGGCGCGGACATGGCACTGCTCGTCAGACCACGCTGAGGCAGCGTCCCACATGCCACAACTAGAGGAACCCACAACGAAGAATACACAACTATGTACCGGGGGGCTTTGGGGAGAAAAAGGAAAAAATAAAATCTTAAAAAAAAAAAAAAAAGAAATTAAATCTATAGCTAAAAATCTTCACACAAAGATAATTCTAGTTCCATATGGCTTCACTGCTGAATTTTACCAAACACTGAAGGCAGAAGGATCACAAATCTCCAGAAATGCTTTGAGAAAATATGAGAAGAGGAAACACTTCCTAACTCACCTCATAAGGCTGGCATTACCCAGATGCCCAAACCCAACAAGACACGACAAGAAAATAAAGCTACTGACCAGTCTTCCTCATGAATTTAGATGCAAAATTCCTTCTGAAAATATTAGGAAACAGGATCTTGCAATATACAAAAAGGATACAATATTTTGACCAAGTGGGGTTCACGTCAGGAATGCAAGGTTGATGGAACATTCAAAATCAAGCAATGTAATTCACCATATTACCATATGATCATCTCAATAAATCCAGAAAAAGTATGTGACAAAATTCAATGCCATGATAAAAATTCCCAGCAAAGTGGAATGGAAGACAACTTACACTGACGAAGGTCATTTATGAAAAATGTTTAGGGAGTCCATAGAGTAAGAGAAAATATTTGTAAAATGTATATCTGATAAAGAACTTCTGTTAAGAATATATACAGAACTCTTAGGCTCCATAAGATGAACAACCTCTAAAAAACAAGTAAATGACCTCAACAGACATTTCACCAAAGGAGACAGACAAATTGCAAAGAAGCACCTGAAAGATGGAGAAGTGCTTATGTCATTAATCGTGAGGAAAATGCAAATGAAAATCGCACTGAGATACCACTACACAACCCTACAATGGCTAACACAGGATAACTGGAAATACCAAGTGTTGGAGAAGATTTGGAGCAACTGGAATTCTCATATGCTGGTAGAAGTAATGAAAATGGTACATCCACTTTGGGAATGTGGCAATTTCTTATAATTTTAACCATACATTTACCATATGAGCGTTCCACTCATAGATATTGACTCCACAGTGCCATTCCTAAGGAAATGAAAACCAAGGCTGAGATTAGGCGAGGCAAGATAGGCGCCCAGGGAGCACAGTGCCTCCTTATGTTTTGTACCCTAGATGCCTGCCTTTCCTCAGACCAGTCCCAGCCCTGAGGAAACATATCTACACAACTGTACGCGTGTTCACAGTGTCTTTATTTGTAATAGACAAAATCTGGAAGCAACTCAAATGTCTATCCATCGGTGAATGGATACCACCTAGTGGTCCCTCCATACAATGGGGTACTACTCAGCAACCAAAAGAAATGAACCGCCAGTACTCACAGAAACATGGAACACTCTCCAAGGCTTTACGCTAAATGAAAGAAGTCAGACACAAAAGACTACCTACTATGTGAGTTCATTTACACAAGTTTCTAGAAAAGACAAAGTTATAGTGTCAGAAAGCAGATCTGTGTTTCCTGGATGGAGGAGGATGCGGAGGGAAGGAGATTGATTGCAAAGGGATACAACGGAATTTTTTGGAGTGATAGAGATATTCTACATCTTGATTGTGCGGTGACTACTTCACTGTATACGTTTGCGTGAATATGGGAACGAATGCATCCCTCAGAGGCAGACAGAGTTTGTTGGATCCCTGAGACATGCTTAGAAGCCCTGAGGCTGAAAGACAATATACAGACTCTGCTGGTGACTGGCCCAAATGCCAGAAGAGGATTTGTTGAGTCCAAGGACTTTTCACCTTCCAAAGACTGGGTGAAAGGTAACATCCGGGGCTCATCCGGTGATGAGCAAGCAGCTTCTTGTGGAGCTTAAATCTAAAGAGAGAACCACACATTAAAGAAACAGACATATCTGTCCTTAATTACAAATAAATGCTTCAGAAGCACAGTAAAGGGTGCCAGTGATCAGATGTAGTAGGAAGGAGCTGGGAGTTGGGAGAGAATGGATATCACATTCCAGGCAGAGGGAATGGCATGTGAAAAGCCCTGAGGTAGGAGGGAGCAAGGTTCACTTTTCAGAGAATGACTATTTTGTATTGAGATGTCATTTACATACAGTGGCCAATTTTAAGTGCATAAGAAGATTTTCTTATGTTTCCTAGAGAAAAATTTTAGCTTTTCTACAACTGTGTATTAGATTCATCCAGGGCTTTATTTCTTAAATTGGAGTGGGAACAAATTGGTCTGGCATTTTCCTCAAGATGTTAGAGTAAAACCATGCCTCCCTATCCTGTTTGGAACTTCCCTCGAGAAGCTAAGTGGTTGGGCCAGATGTTGATGTTGGCTGTGTAGCTACTCACTTGTTGAAACAGGTGGATTTAGACATGGGACTGTGGGTGGCCATTCTGAGAGCTTAGTCTGTGTGGTTTTTCTCTGAATTTGCTAGGAACGCTTGCACCTCAGGCCAGTGCCCTGGGCATATGAGTTTGTTCTCTTCCATGATGCAGTAGTGCCCCTTTGATTTATATGTGTGTGTATTTTCATTTCTGCGTGGCCCAGCAAGTTTGGTAACCAGCATCACTGGTATTATTATCTGTAGGAGCACAGCCTGGAGAAAACAGCATGCTGGCAAACATTGATCACTACAGACCCTCCTGGAAGAAATTCTTGGGTGACGATGAAGATCTTGGCAGAAGTTACAAAGATTTTTTTTTACTGCAGCAAAAAGCATAGTAGGGTATCTAGGCTGTTGTAGGACTGAGATTTGGGTTGCCTTGGAAGTAAGCAGTTCCTCTCACATGAATGCTCATCAGTATTGGGGCAGACCAGCTTCCATTGTAGAACGTTGAAGAAAATATTGAAACTACAGTTGAGTATTCGGGAACTTTTTTCAACAGATGCCTATCCACATCTTCCAACATCTTGTCGTGTACAGTAGCATCATGGTAATGGACTGGTAGCTGAGGTGAGCTGATGGGGCTCCTCTCCTTATACTTTAAGTTTCAGAGGCTTGGGGATGAGTGGAACCCTGGCATGGATTCCCAGCTTTCCAGTTTCATTCTCAGCATTCGAAGCTGTTCTGCCACGGCCCCTTTCAGACCCTGCATCGTGAGGTACAGAGCTGAGGCCCCTGAGCTGAGCTGAGCTGAGCTGGGAGGGGACCCAGATGCTTGGCCTCACACATGAGATCAGCTGCAGCAGCTCACGGCCCTGAGGTCAGCGGTCTCTGACGCAAAAGCTGGTGGAGGCAGCTATGTGGGGCCTTGAGGCTGCAAGGACCTCCATGGCAGGGGCGAGCATCTGCACATCTTGGCCCTGGCTGCACCACCTGGGTTGTTAGGAGGATGGAGGGGACCTGGTGGCTTCTACTCCCCAGGGTCTGGCCAGCTGTCATTGGCTGAGGAGCATGAGGAAAATATTAATAGTAACTGCAATGGTTTGTGTTTACGCATAACTCTTTTAGGAGAATATTTCAAAGGTCATTAGCCTTAGAATGAATCAATACTGCAAGGGGTCGTGTAAAATGGGGTATGAGTGAATTGAGTTATTGAGGTTGCAGTCTTCAATTTATTGACTCATGGAAATAAATGGTTGATGGCTTAAAATGAGTAAATTTTTAAATAGGAATTTTAGAAATGACTCAAATGATGGTGAGTCATGTTTATCGTAAATCGACTCAAGTCAATAACCTTTGGAACAAAAACTGTGAATTCACAGTAATCTTATTAAATTCCAATCACCAATTTAGTTCCAGCAGAATAACATTGCCCACCACATGAAATTAATGTTAACTTGAATTTTATTGCTCTGTTTCAGTTTTTATACTTTAAACTTTTATTGATATGAGACAAGCATAAAGTGTATAGATTTTGTATTTGTAAATCTTTGAGTAACGTAACAATAAAATAACTTAAATCAAAGCTGCGGTTCGAAGTGTACATGATGAGTTTTACTTCTAAAGAGATCTCTGATTCTTTTTTTTTTAAGATTTTATTTTTTCCTTTTTCTCCCCAAAGCCCCCCGGTACATAGTTGTGCATTCTTCGTTGTGGCTTCTTCTAGTTGTGGCATGTGGGACGCTGCCTCAGCGTGGTCTGATGAGCAGTGCCATGTCCGCGTCCAGGATTCGAACTAACGAAACACTGGGCCGCCTGAAGCGGAGCGCGCGAACTTAACCACTCGGCCACGGGGCCAGCCCCGAGATCTCTGATTCTTGCTCCTAAGGGAAGTAGTGTCCACCACACATAATGGCAGTGACCAACCTAGTGGTTGGAGGAAGGACTGCAACTTCACTGAATGGTGGCCCGTTTAAACAGCCTTGCCTTAGATAAACTTCTGCATTCTTCTGGGGAGGTCTTGAAATGTGGTGAGCACCAGTCCCTCATCTCTCCCGTATTGACCTGTTCCATACTGCGGTTCTCTAGCTATATGAAGCAACTATATGAGCGAGAAAATTAGACTCTGTGTGCTGAGAACAGAATGTGGGAACAAATGATGACTTTCAGAGTGAGGAAGTTTTCAGGAAAGCGTTGCTAACAGAGTGATCCAGCAATGTACACAGTTTGGCTAGAAATTCTCTTCAATTTTTACTTTTGGAAGCTCTAACATTTCTTGACCTTTTGCCCTCTGGGTAATCCATTCCCAACCACCAGAAGAGTTTAACCAGCAGCTAATGACCACCGGTCAGGGATTCTATTGACGGGCCTCCTGCATTTGGGTTAGAAGGCCTCCTGGCTGGGCTCAGATTTGAATTTGATTCCAGCGACTCTATGAAGGTAGGAGGGGGGAGAGGAGGCCCAGAGCAGGTGGGCGGGACGTGTTGGTCCAGCTTGTTGGGCTCAGGCCCACTCTGCTCCATCCGCTTCTGAATGGTGTCCATCCAGGTCTCCATCCTCACTGTCTCCATGTCACTTGAGCTCTTATTAGGGTCACTTGAATAAAACCTTGCTACTGCCCTCTCCACTGGGGTGTCCTACAAGTGACTTTGCTGACCAGGGGACAGAGACACTCAGCCCCTGGACTGTCCTGAGCCAGGCCAGAGGGGGCATCTCTCCATCTTGTGGAGTCTTTTGCCAAATGAGTGAGGAGGTAATGCAGTCAGCTCAGGGCAGGTTGGGTTCAGACTCCTTGTCCTGGGGGTTGGGGATGACCTGGCCCCCACCTGGGCACAAAGCAGGAGCTCCATGGAGCTTGAAACAGGAGGTGCCCCATGAATGGAAGCCAAGCAGGCCTTTCCCTAACTCTGTCTTGAGCCACCCTAGGAGAAACGTTGAACCTTTTCCTTATATGATAAACAACAGCTGAATGATAAGACCTATTGTTTACATGAGGAATCTTGGTTAAACCAGGTTACAAAGTACAGGTGTGCCGTTGCTTTAGTTTTATATCCGGTGCTTGTGTGACAATGGCCGTCAAAAATATGTACAGGATTAACCAAAAAACCAACTCAATGTAGGGACATAGCCCTAAAAGACAAAATATTATGTGGGAGATACATGTTGAAGACTGACCCAGAGACAATGCTGACCTCCTGGTTGCCACTCCTGCCTCCCACCTGGGGTGTGGCTCTTGTCAGCTCCCCGAGGAACTCTGGGTAAAGAGGTACCAGAACAGCGCGATTCTTGAACGTTTTTGCCCCTGACTCACAGTAAGAAACACATATTACATCACCAGCTCTAGGAAATCTGATGAACTCTGGGACTTCCATTCCATTCCATTTCATTCCATTCTGTTTTCTGGTCCACTAATTGGCTTTTACAACATTGGGTCTTTGAGACTTTTGTTTTATTTATTCGTATATCCTCAGTCCCCAGGACAATATTGCTTGGAATAGAGGAGAGTAGATGCCTAATAAACGCTGGTCAAAAGATGAAGAACTAATACGGAGTGATGACTTGCACCGGGACGTTTGTGGTTCGGGATGCTCTGAACATTTTGTGATCTGTTGACGTGTGCTCTAAAGTTATGTGTTGTATCTGGCTGTTTTATGACTAATTAACTTTATCTGAAAAATGTAATACTTTGTCTTTTAGGCAGTAGGTCCCTGCATTGAATTAAGTTGGAATGTGTGTGTCCCTAATTAGTTTTGGATAATTATGTACATATGTTTGCCTGCCATAGTTATGTAAGTGCCAGATATAAACCTAATCCATACTTTGTAACCTCATGAAATCAAGATTCCTCATGTAAAAAGCAGGTCTTATTTTTTGGCTATTTCCTGTATAAATAAAAGTTGCCACTTAAAGGAATCTCCCTGCATCTCCAACTGACAGAGCCTGGTAAAGGAGATCTCCTTGCACCGGGACATGTTGGCAGCTTGGGCACGTGACTGCCCTGAGGCTGGAAGCCGAGGGGTAGAAGACAGTGTGACTGTGGGGCTCGGTGGGGAAGGGACACATGTCCTGCAAACCAATAAGACTCTGCTTCAGAAACAACAGTACTGCTTAAGCCGGTGGTTCTCAAGGTGTGCTCCCAGGACCAGCAGCATGGACATCATTTGGGAACTTATTAGCCAGGCAAATTCTTGGGCTCCACCCCAGGCCTTCTAAATCAGACACTCTACGGGTGGGGCTGGCATCCGTGTTCCAAGAGGCCTCGGTGGTTCTGATGCAGCTGGAGCGTGAGAATCCATGCCCTAGAGGAGGCTACCTAGGCCCAAAGATGGTTCTTGAAGCTCTTTTCGAGAGCAAACATGCCCCAAATGGCCAACAGATCAGGGAAAGAATTGCGCCTTTGTCACTATGAGAGAATCAGAGGTGGCCATGTTCTTAACGTGTGACAATAGTGCAGATGGGGACTCAGGAATCAAAGTCGTAGATTTACAGAATAATCCCAATAAGAACAGTAGGTGCAACCCCTAAAATCCTCTCACCGGTGTGAGGCCTGTCCACTATCACACCTGAAGGGAGACCGACAGAAGCCAGGAAGAAGAGTGGGGACAATGTGAGATTGTCTAAAACAAATATGACAAAATCAGGCAGGTCATGGGCAAAATGCAACCAGAGGTTATGAGATATTCACTATGAGTACCACTGTGAGTGAGGTCCTGTTTAGAAAGAAGAGACTTATGGGGATCCTGAGATAAGAAGAACTTGTAATCTAAAGAAATATTGAAAACAGAGCAAAACCAAGGAATTGCTGTGGTTCCTACAGAACTAGAGTGGGGACAGAACAAGGGAGTTCTCATTAAATGAAGGAGGCAACCTAACACATTCAGAGGCATGTGAAGGCCTCAGGGTTCCAGGATCCCCAGAACTGGGAAGAGATCATGTGCAAAAGCCCTTCTCAGCAATGTCACGAGGCCTTTCCTTGGGATTGAATTTCTGGCCTCAGAGCCTCTGTGTTGCAGGCCCTGGATCTGTGCTGTTTGTGGGAGGTGCTGCTCACTTTGGGAAATCTACTTGATCTAAGACCAAGATCCACATGTTATGCAGGGTGACCTGACCATCGTCTCCATAATTGGTTTCCTGCCTGCAAACTACCAGGTGAGATTGTGGGTGCCCTGGCTGAACTTGACAGGAATTTCCTCAGAATCAGGTGATGCTGTGATCTGTTGCCCAGGGAGAATGCAGACTTCTTCAGTGAGCCTGGCCTTTGGGCCCATTTGGGGTGCCCCGGCAGCATGGCCATATTATTGGGTGAAATCCCAGGCTTTCCATGTGGGGGCAGGGCTGGTCCTCATGGAGATACAGGTGGATCTGATGTCCTGCAAGGATCAGAGGGAGTTTGTGTGGCCTGGGGATGGGGCATGGTTTTGTGGGTCCAAAATGTGACTGACCACCTGGAGACATGCTCTGAGAGCAGAGACTGAGTATGCAGGCCTTGCAGACAGGCGGCGACCTCTGTCACCTTCTAGTTGAATGAGCTTGGGCAAGGTAGTGAACTCTGAGCCTTAGTTTCCTTTCTTTCTAAGATGAGGATGTGAAAGTATTAATTGCACCTACCCCAGAGGACTGCATGGAATAATGCCTTGAGGTGCCTAGGTCAGTGCCAGGCACATGGCAGGACCTCGGCAGAGATGAGTTGCGGTTACTACAAACCTGTGGATAGGACAGACCAGGGCCAAGGGGTCCATCTGGTTGTCTGGGATTTCACAGGACAGGCCTTTGCTGTAGAATACTGTTAAATGGTCTGGATTATGAAGATTGGATTTACAAGATTTAGGAAGCCAATAGAGACCAATCATGAGGCATCTCTCTCTCTTCTCTCCTTCTCCCCATCCCTGGTTGCAAAAAGACAATTATGAAAAGTCCTGAAGTGTTTGGTGCCTCCATGATGCTACAAGCAACTCTTTTCAGGATGCCTGTAACTTGGGTGGAAAAGCTTGTGTGGTAATGGGAGTGGGGTCAGGCATAGGCCGCCGAGGAGGGATGGTGTAAAGACTATGATGACCTTTGGAATTCTGTAACTTAACATCAGTAGGTTTGACTATCGATGAATGACCTGAAGGTCTGTGGCATGTAATGCATAAATTTACGAGTACAAAACTTCAAATCACATGCTCTGTGAGGCTAGTGTGCCTTGTAAGTTGCTTAGCTAGTGAGCGAGCCTAGGAGACGGCCCAGCACACCCAACCAACGTGGTCCTCTATGGGTCTTCATGAGCATGGTAGCTCTGGAGATTTGATTAAGAACGAGTGTGTGTAGGGCCAGCCCCGTGGCCGAGTGGTTAAGTTCACCTGCTCCCCTTCAGCCGCCCAGGGCTTCACTGGTTCGAATGCTGGGTGAGGACATGGCACCGCTCATCAGGCCATGTTGAGGCAGTGTCCCACATGGCACAACCAGATGCACTCACAACTAGAATATACACAACTAGGTACTAGGGGACTTAGTACATAGGAGGAAAAAGGAGGAAAAACAGAAAAGATTGGTGACAGTTGTTAGCTCAGGTGCCAATCTTTAAAAAAAAAAAGAACGAGTGTGTATGTGTGTGTGAAAATGGCTCTCCAAGGAGAGAAACATGTTGGTGAAAGACAAAATTGTCTTATAGCACGAGAATATTCACAGGAAACATCTGACTCTTAATGAAAGTGTGGTCCTGGGGACAGAAGAGAGGCCGCTCCCATGGCTCCGTACATGTGAGTTTGGGGATATTTGCAGGTGTCCAGAGAAAACCTAGAAAATACCCAGGGTGTCCTGGATGATCGTAATGTCCTGGAGGAAGTGAGGCCTTGTCTGCTCAGACTCTGAGGGTGCCCCTCACGCAGGGCCAGGGACGGACCCAGGCTCCCGGCTGCTATCAGAAGCCGGCCCTTTTGTGAATGGAGATTGGGGTCTATCAAGTGGTAACAATGTCCATTGATGTCAGGGTGTGACAGCACTGTGGTGACATACGTATACATTGCACTGACACTCTGGTGACCCTCCTTATGATGAGATCTTAAGCCTATGTGTTGATGCTGTGACCAAAATGATGAGGGTTGAAGGGAAGTTAAGAAATCTGTATGTGTCTCTGCCTTAAGGAAACACTAACCCTTTGAGAAACTTCCCCTTTCTATCCTTTCCACCATCATGGGTGACAAAACAAGCATACTAATAAAAGGAAATTGTTTTCTCTCCTCTTCTCACCTCTTGCCCCTAGCTGGGAGAAGCACACACACACACAGGTCCTCTCTGGAGGGTCCCGGACACAGGAACGCTTTCTTCCATCAGGTTGAATGTTTCTCAGCTGCTTCATGTGGGGCACAAATCTTGAGTGTGTCCATGGATGTCAGTCTGAAGACCAGGGAGAGATCACGGTGAGAAACACTGAGCCACCTTGCCTCCCCTCCCTGCCACCGCCCCACCCAGTGGCTTTCTGTCTGGATGCTGCTGGGCTTTGAGAGTGAGGCCCTGGTTGCTCAGTCTGTTTATACCCCTCCTTTGCTTTTACCATAGGCATGCTCCTTTGCAGAGCATTCACAGAAATACTGGAAATGGCCCCACATGGTAGAGCTCTTGCCTGACTGGGTGATAAATTCTTCCACATGTGCTGAGGCAAGCGATGTTCTTACCGACACTGATACATGATAGCCGTGTCCTAGTCAAGCATCTTTCCATCTTTCTATCATTTTACCAAGGGTTCTTTTGCAATCATATGCTGGTACACATGCTGGGGCAACGGTCCGGTTGTGGGGAGGGAAGGTGTAAATTCTCCGTGGAGAAGTCGTGAGCTCTGTAGTGGCTCCGTGGATTTCTGCCCGGTGAAATGAGGCTCTCCTGAGTTCATTTGTCAGGCTCAGGCCACTTCCCATCATTTGTCTTGAGGGCTTCTTGTTTGCTTTTCTGTTTGTTTGAAAGCACTCCTTTTATTCCTTAGAGTGGCAGTCCTGTGAAAATAGCTTTTCACAAAGAATAAAGTGTAGATGTTACTCTAGAGAATATATTGTGAAAGCCTTTTGCATCCAAGTGGGGGGTTTTTGAGGCTTCAGACATTACGTTATCAATCATCAAAAAGTTGACATTCCCCTTGGGAAATGGTTATTGAGTCCACACTACAGTTCCAGGTTGACCCCAAAAGGGAGCTGTGAGAACTTGTGCTGTGCGTCGTTATACAGCCCTGCAAAGGGCTGTGGTATCTGACAATTTCTTCAAGTCCACATGACAGTATTTGTTATCATGTTTTAGTTTTTTAGTTTTGTTTTTTGGTTGGTCTTTTACGAATAGCCTCTAACCAGAATGGGCGGAGGTGGGAGGGCCTGGGCGACGGGAACCCCTGAGTAGGGCCCTGTGAGGACCTGTCAGGGGCTCAGCAACCGGGTGCCCAGTTGTGAAATGATCAGTCAGGACTTTTACATGTTTGCTCGGTGTGTACAGCAGTCCCCCTGCTCTGTGGTTTCACTTTTCACCGTTTCAGTTACTCATGGTCAACCACAGTCTGCAAATGTTAAAAACAAAATTCCAGAATGAAACAATTCCTATAAATTGCCTGACATTGGGAATAGCATGATGAAATCTCACACCGTCCCGCTCTGTTAGGCCTGGGACGTGAATCATCGCTTTGTGCAGCGTATCCACACTGTGTACACGACCCACCCGTTAGTCACTTGGTAGCTGTCTACCGAGGGCTACCACCCTCTGCCTCTGTCAGATCGACGGTGGTGGTATCGCGGTGCCTGTGCTCAAATAACTCTTATTTTACTTAATCACGGCCCCAAAGTGCAAGAGTAGTGATGCTGGCAATTCGGATATACCACAGAGTAGCCGCAGAGTGCTTCCTTTAAGTGAAAAGGTAAAAGTTCTCAACTTAATGTAGAAAAAAATATTGATATGACAAGGATGCTAAGATCTCCGGGAACTCTTATTACACTATATTGTGATAATTGCTTTATTTTATCATTATTTATTGTTGTTAATCTCTCACTAGGCCTAATTTATAAATTAAACTTTATCATAGGTGTGTATGTATAGGAAAGAACATAGTATATATAGGACTTGATATTATCCACCATTTCAGGCATCCAGTGGGGGTCTTGGAACATTTCCCCATGAATAAGAGGGACTACTATATTTTTCTCAAGCTTCGTCTCATTCATTTAGCACTTCCTGTGGTGGAAAATCTTGGTCTGATGCTCAACCATCTGCCTATTACCACAGACTCTTCTGGAAAACACTGTTGATGATGATGCCTATCTCCGGAGCCCTGATGGCCTCGCCTTACTCAGTGGCCACACAGCCACCATATGTCCTGCTTTGGTCACTTGAGTCCTACACCTGTTATGTTCCCGCCTCCCTGTGTTGGTGGTCTGTGCACTTTGTACCCACCACACAGGGTGACGAGCTCTCAATGGTCTTAGAAGAAGGACAGAAACTGAAGACTCCTTCCGTTTTGTGGCTGGTGACCCCATGAATGTGGGTCCCTGTCCTGCTGAGGATGAAGAATCTGAAGAGTGTCTGGCGGTCCCACAGGCCTTCCTGTAGGAATCCGGCCCTCCCTGACCCCCTTCCCTTCCCTCCCACAGGGCCGAGGGCCTAACTTATTCTTCTTTCCTTTTAGAGCTTTCACCAGCCAGTTTACCTGAGTTTTCTCTTCCCTTGACCCTGACTTTGGATCCAGCTCCCTTGTGCTTGCCTATTCCTGGGCCCCTTCATTTTGAGGATTTTACTGGGTTTATTCTGAGGGATGTAGACTAGGGGTTCAAAAATAGGCAAGTTATAAAGTTCAAGAAGTCCTAGGGGTGTAACCTGAGGCTTACCAACTGCTGAGAGTTTTTGTGAAAACCTGTCTGGCTGCAGGCTGCCAAGGTGAGAAAGGGGGGACTGGGTGGGAGTCATGGCCAAAAGCCTGGGGGTATTTTCCACCCCTACTAGGAACCAGAGAGACAGGCGAGCGTGTTTCTGATGAGAAAGACGGTGATCACCAAAACGAAATCATCACATTGGGTTTGGGTTTTAATTTAAAAATTCAGAAATCACTTGAAAATTTTTTGTTCTTATTGGAAGAGAACAGTGAAATTGTTCCCCTGACACCACAATTAACTTTTCAGCATGAAAAATAAGTCCTTGACTACTGTGGACTTAAAAAGTTTGATCAGTTTACTGCTGAATTATTTCTATCACCCTATGTAATTTTCCAAATCACCTTTCATTTTTACCCTCATTATTTTCTTATGGCTTAATTATCTAAACAACATTTCAGTCCTTCAAACTATTGAAACATGAAGGTTTTAATGTGTATCATGTGAACAAAATTGGCAAGTTTCTTTGGATTAAGGGAGTCCTCATTACCGTGGTTTGTTAGGGTTTGAATATAGTAAGTGCAGTCAAAGCCAGAGAAAATAAAAACAGAAAACAACAACAAATGTTTGCCCTGAGACTTTTTATTTAAATCTCAATAGCTACAACTTTACTGATTGGAAGCTGTTTTAGTCTATTAGAGATGCTGTATTAGCCAGGGTTCTCCAGAGAAACAGAACCAATAGGATAGATAGACGATGGATGGCTAGCTAGCTAAAAAGGGATTTATTATGAGGGATTGGCTCACCCCGTTATGGAGGCTGAGAGGTCCCACAATCTTCCCTCTGAAAGATGGAGGCCCAGGAAAGCTGGTGGTGTTAGTCCCAGTCTGGGTCCACAGACCCAGAAATCAGGAGCGCTGATGTCTGAGGGCAGAAGACGGGTGTTCCAGCTCAGTCGAGGGCAAATTCATCCTGCCTCTTCCTTTTTGTTCTCTTCAGACCCTCAGCAGGTTGGATGACACCCACCCACCCACAGTGGTGAGGGGATCTTCTCTGCTTAGTCCACTAATTCTAATGCAAATTTCTTCTGGAAAGACTGTCACAGAACACTCAGAATTAATGATTTACCAGCTATCTGAGCATCTCTCAGCTGAATCTAGTCGATACATGAAATTAACCATCACAGCTGCCATAACAAAATACTGCCAATTCTACAAGTATTGATAACTATAGCTTTGTAGTATCGTTTGAAATCAGGAAGTGTGTTACATCCAGCTTTGGTCTTCTTTCTCAAGATGGCTTTGGCTATTCAGGATCATTTTTGGTTCCATACAAATTTTAGAATTATTTCTTTTAGTTCTGTGAAAATTGCCATTGGAATTTGAATGGGGATTGCATTGAATCTGTAGATTGCCTCAGATAGTATGGACATTTTCACAGTTTGAATTCTTTCAATTCATGGGCATGGAATATTTTTCCATTTATTTGTATCTTCTTCAATTTCTTTCATCAGTGTCTTATAGGTTTCAGTGTACTAAACTAGAAAATATATTAAAGAAATAGACACCTAAAGTATTACTTGGGATTGGCCTTGAATTTCTTCCTCCACACCAACCCATCTTAAATGTTAGTGAAACTTGCCCTGCTGGTGAGTCTGAGTGTTGGACTCAGCAGTCCATCTTCCTTCACAGGCACCAGCAGTCTATGACCTAAGCTGCCTAAAGTGCAGCCTGTGTCAACCTGTTGAGATTAGAACTCCTATTTGCCACTGATGGGTGTGTCTGTAGGGGTGGGTGGGTGGAATGTGCATAGAGGCTGAAGATGGACAGAAAGACCATGGGTTGTATTTAGGGAGGAGCTGAGACTTGGTTGTAGGAAGACTTGGGGTGTATTTAGGCAGGAGCTGAGAGCAAAGAATCAGAACCATTTGTCTGTCTGCATCCCCACTTCCCCTCTCAGCAGGGCTGAATTCCCCGCACCAAGGAAAGGGTGGAGTTGGCCCACATCAGTGTGATGGCCTGCAGACCCCATGCCTTCTTGAGTTTTATAGCAACTGTTCTATGCCTGGACAGCTGGAACAACATGACCTGCCATTGGCTGAGCCTTTATAATATGTGTGGTACTTCGGCTGAAGAGAAGTCTACTTACATTACCCCCAATGTCATTTATCATTTTAATAATGACACATGGACTGGACCAATTACTACTACTAATAGTGATAAATATCATGACACATGATGATGGTAATAGCTAATGTTTAATGAGTTCTTTCCATGTGCTAGGCATACTCTGAGTATTTTATTCATTCATCATTCATAAAATACTTAATGAGCTCCTGCTGTGTAGTAACTATGATTCTAAGAGGAGGACATGCAGAGAACAGGACAGACTCAGTCTCATGGACGGCACCTTGGAGCTGGGCAGAGAGCAGATAAACAAAGAAACAGGCCTGTGCCACCTGAGGTCATGCAGTGATAAGTGCCATGAAGAAACTACAAGCAGGGCACAGGGGCAGTGCATGACGGAGCGAAAGCCAATGTGTGTCATTGTTTTCAGTAGAAGGGTCAGAGCCAGCCTCTCTCAGGAAGCATCATCTGAGTAGAACCTCGAATGCAGTGCAAGAGTGAGCCCTGCGAAGATCTAGGGGAGAAAAGTGGGGGCATAGCAGGGTCCAAGTCTCTTAGGCAGGAATAACCTGGACTGAAAAACAGCTCCCCTCACATTTAAAAATGTATCCTCTTTGGGGCTGGCCCCGTGGCCGAGTGGTTAAGTTCGCGCGCTCCGCTGCAGGCTGCCCAGTGTTTCGTTGGTTCGAATCCTGGGCGCGGACATGGCACTGCTCATCAGGCCACGCTGAGGCAACGTCCCACATGCCACAACTAGAAGGACCCACAACGAAGAATATACAACTATGTACTGGGGGGCTTTGGGGGAAAAAAATAAAAAAATATTTAAAAAAAAAATGTATCCTCTTTTTAGCATATAGTCTATGAGTTTTGACAAACATACACATTCATATCACCACCACCACAGTCAAGATAGAACATTCCATTGCCCCCAGAACCCTGTGTCCCTTTGTAGTGAAACTTTTCTGCCCCCCCTCACCCCACCCCCGTCTCTGGCAGCCACAGATGTATTTGCTGACCCCGTCATTTGGCCTCGTAAGAAAATCATGACAGTGGCATCGTGCGGAGTGTAGTTCTGAGAGTGGCTCCCTCCACTTGGCACAGTGTGTGAGATTCATCTGCGTTGCTGCAGCGTCAGCAGCTTGCTCTTTTGAAATTTGCTGAACAGGGTTCCATTGTATGGACCTTGTCCATTTTGCTTATCCTATTCCCAGTTAGGGAATATTTGGGTTGTTTCCAGTTTGGGGCCACTATCAACAAAACTGCTAAAAACATTCACGTGCGGGGTTTGGTATCAACGGAGGTTTCCGTTTCACCTGGGCAAACGCCTAGGCCTGAGATTGCTGGGTTGAAAAGCGAGTGTGCGTTTCACTGTACAGGAAACTGCCAAATTGAGAAAGAGTTTTTAAAATTTCTTAGATCTTAGTCTTTACAATAATTGTTTGGGGTGGGTACCATCATTATCCCACATTCCAGGTGAGGGTTCTGAGCTCTCCTGTGGTGGATCTCGGGAATTTGGGCTCAACTCTCTTGCCTGATGTAATTGCTTCTCTCTGCCCAGTGGCTTCTTTCTGGTCTCTCAGGCTGGTTTCCTTGGCTTTCTCGCAGTTTCTGCCTCTCCTAGCATGCAGGTTGGCCCAGGCCTGGCCTCCTGGGGCATCTTCTCCATCAGGACATGTTCTCCCGTGGTGGTGCCATGGGGGGCTGCCCAGGCACTTCTGCCACGGCTGCCTGCTGAGGGGCCCCTGCTACTGTGCACTACCCATTGTCCAACCTGAGGCTGCCCATGTCTGGGACATGGCTGGCTGTGTGCAGAATGCCAGCTCTTGCTGCTGGCAGAGCCACTGGTCTCCAGCTGCTGCCTCCTTCTGCCCCCTTCCCTGTCACGGCCCCAAGGAGACAGGAGGCAGCTCCCCCAGGTTGTTACTGGGTACTAGTCACCCTCCCAGCCTAGCACCAGCCCGGGGACACAGTGACCTAGTGGTCACTAGTTAGAACTGTGGCTTTACATTGAGTTTCTGATGAGTTGACAATACCCTCTCTGGCGCACCTCCTCACGAACTAGACACATTCCTGTGGACAAAATTCACGCTCGTGTTTACAAACTCAAACAGTAGACGAAAGTACTCGATAATAGTAACATTCTCCTCCCTCTTGCTCCAGTTTTAGTCCTGCAATTACCAACTTCTGGTTTTAGCCACCTAGTTATTAGCACACAAAAACAAATAGCTTACGATATGTATGTAAATTATTGCTTTATCAGCTTTAGATAGTGTCTGTTAACCACGTTGTAGGAAAGATAAAGAATTTAGGGCATTATATGACCTTCCTTTCTTCCTGCCCTCTCTGCTTGCTGGTTTTGATCTGTAATGTTACGGGGTTTTCTAGTGGTTAGATGCATGCTTAAAACGAGTGTACTTAAATCTCTATTTCTTGATGGATCGTCTTTACACAAAATCTATTGATGCTCCACAACCCAAAACAAGGAAATTAGTGCACGTAGACTTCCCTCCGCTCTCCGCCTCCAGAGTTCCGCCAGCCATACTATCACTTTCATACTGAGCGTGTTTATAGCGTTTAAATACTGAAACAACTATAATTAAGTATTCTATACTTTGGGTTGATTCTGAAAACTGAAAACCCTTAAACAGTGTTTAATGCATTCTGATTATGTAAACATCATTCACTGCAGAACCAAGTCCTCTGATTAGACTCATGGAAAAGGAAATAAAGGACTGTGTAATTAAACTTTGGGCACTCAAGGACAATGTTCTGTGAATGAAGGTCTCTTTTCTTCCACTCTGTCATTTACCCACAATTACCGCACGCTTCAGTTTGCATCAAATTTGAACCATGACTTTCTTAAACTGTCTCGTTTTTCCCAAGGTTTCTAATTGCCATTTTATTTGTTGTTTTTAGAGAATCACATATTTCTTCATTTTATCATTTCGAATTGACGAAGACCTCCTTAGGATCTTTATTTTGAGTTCTTATTCATGTAACTTGTACAGTGGAAATGACTTGCTTTCTGAATACAATCTGTACAGAGTCCTCTGACTGTTTTGGGGCCATTTGCTTCCTAGGGCTGCTGTGTGGCTGTCAGCTTGGGAGTTTTTCATTGCCCACCTGAGTCCTACATTCTCCTTGATCTGGGACACTTTCTTTTTTGGAATTCATTATCATTGCTGAAATTTAGATTTGCTGGGTGCATACTCCATCAGTGTAGCATACCAGTTAAGAATTGGTCTCCTGAGTCTGAAATCTGTCTTCACTACTTATTAATTCTGTGCTCTTGAACAACTGTGGCTCAGGGCCTTGGTATCCCCATCTATAAAATGAGTGGACTATAGCCCCCACACTGGGTATTTCAGGATGGGCTAAGAGCGACCAATAAACAATACAAATTAATATTTTGGTGGATTCTGGGAGGGAGAGGAGTAAATTGGTGTGCTCGTGTGACCATCCTGGACCTGGCAGACAAGCGTATTTCTGAAGTAGTCATGAAGGACTGCTCTGCCACGATGCGCTCCCTGATTATCTCACGCTGTATTTTACGGCCAAGAAGCCCACACGCATGTGTCCAGACCTCCCTCCCAAGCCCAGACTCCCATCGCTGTCTCCACTTGCATGTCCAGTACACATCTCAAATGCAACTGTTCAGAACTAAAGTCCTGATCTTCTCCCCCAAACTGGTTCCACTCACTATCTGTTTTCCGCTGCTAGAATGACAGCTCCCTGAGGGCAGAGTTTTGATCTGTTTTGTTCACCGATGGATCCAAGTGCCTAGCACGTGCCTGGCTCAGTTGTAGGCACTAAATAAACCTTGTCGAATGAATGAGTGAATGGCATTGGGGAGAGCCGAGGTTCTCCCACACTGCCTTGCTCCACTGGTGCAGCTCTTTGAAGGTAACACCTGGAGGGGTCCGTCTGGTTAATAAGTCCAGAGAGCAGAATCTCCTTAAGGGTAAGAGTCACAGGGAGGTGGCTTCCAGAGTGCAAGAAGGGAGACAAGAAACATGAGGATTTCCCACCCCAGCCATCACCAGACCAACTGGTCTCAAGGGTTCTCTCCAGCTCTAACCTTCTGTGGCCTCACAGCATGCTGAGCTCCCTGGCCCTGGAGGTGTTCCAGCATAGGCTGGATGATGTCTCAATAAGGATAACAAGGGGGGACTCAAGCATGAGAAAAGTACCAAGAGTGGATGACCTTCAAGTTCTCCTCTAATAATAAGATTTGATAATTAGGTGACTAGCCTCCCGCTTGTCTCTCCCATCTCCCAAAGCCAGAGTCACAGCCCTGGAATCCATGGCCTGCTGGGTGCTCTTGAGCCCTGTCCTGACCCTCACTACTACGCTATTACTCCATGGTCACGGCCAAAGAAGCTGGTTTCCATTCCCTACAGAATTTATTCTATGTTTGACGAGCAATATGGAATGTCCTTGACTGAGAGAGGACATACTGGACAGATGGAGGGGAGGCTAGAGAGGGACATCTGCCTCTCAGTCTTGCTCTTCCATCTCTTCTCCCAATTCTCGCCCCTCCTCACTGACATGGCCACATGGCCAGCTCTGGAGCAGACCTATCCATCAGGATGCACTGTGGCTCTTCACGTGGAGAGACAGGTGGACATGTGGGTTCAGAGGTGTAGAGCAAGCCCGGGAGAGATCTGGATTAGAACAGTGACAATCAGGTGGGAAGTGAAGCTGGGGGCTGGGGCGTGGAGGAACAGCCCCGAGGGTCCCATTAGCCTGAATACTCTCATTTTGTCTCTTTTCCTCCTAGTTCTGGGTCCTTCAGCTTCCTGGTGCCAGGAAACCTAGCGCTGCAGGATATGCTGCCCCTTGCCCAAAGAATTGGTATTTATTTCAAGCCCTCTTGAGATCAAACGACATGCTCTTTGGTCAAGAAGAGATCTGGAAGAATGCATCTAGGGAATTCACTCCTTTGCTCTTATTTCTCTGGAAAATGGCCAGATAACACCCAAATCACAAAGGTCAATTCCTGAAATGCTAAACACCCATATTCTCACACCTCCCGCCTAATTATCCCATTCCCCTCCTGTTAAAAAGGGTACCAAGTGATTTTCCACAGTTTTTCTTCTGGAGTGTCTTTTTGCCAGTTCAGCAGCTGCTTCACTGTAATGATAGGATTGGGACCAATAAAGCAAACAGAAACCAAGGCAAACTCTGTAATGAGCACAGATACCTCACCATCTGCTTCTGAGGACACCTGCTCGGTGTATACACAAACCTCCTCTCCTTCGATATGTAATCCAGTCAGCAGCTGTTATTATTTTTCCCATTTACAGATGAGGGAACCAGAGCGTGGAGAGGCTAGATGGTGAGTGATGGACCCTTACAGGAGCCAGGCCTTCTGACTCCAAGGTTCATGCGCTCCTCTACTTCTGCACAAATGCCTCTGTCCAAATGGGACTAGCGGCCTGTGAAGCCCATCCAGGCCATTTGGTGAAGTGGTTAAGAGCATGGACGTGGGCGCAGGACAGTTCAAGCTCCAAATTACTAATCTGTGACTTTGGGTAAATTGCTGCATCTCTGTAAACTTCAGTTTCCTCATCTGTAAAAGGGACAGCAATGGATACTCATTGTGTAGGTTTGTTGTGAGAATTAAACGATGTATGCAGAATGCCTAGTGTGATGCCTGACACATTAATTCTTCAACAAATAGTGACTATTCTTATGAGCTAGGTCTCTGTTGAGTGGGCAGAACCGATCAGAAGGGCAGGAGGAGGGGAAGACAACAAGGTTGGCTAGTGGAAGTAGAAGGACTTAAATCAGGAGACGTTGTGCAGGTCGGGCAGATGTCAAAAAGAAAGATGGACTTGAAGAGGGATAGAGGTGAAAACAGAAAGAGAAAACAGGTGCACCGTTGATATGATTGACATTCTTTTGACCACAAAGTGAGGGAGGCCAGGCAGGCACCTCTCCTCCTTGAGGAGACCCCCAAATAATGCCCCTCTTTCCTGTCAGAGTTCTGAGCCAATTGAGAAACAGACCAAAAGATTTAATGGTGCCAATAGACCACCTTTGTGCCTGTGATGGTGAATTTTGTGTGTCACCTTGACTGGGCCATGGGGTGCCCAGACATCTGGACAAACATTCTGGGTGTGTCAAGGCAGGTGTTTCTGGATGAGATTAGCATGTGAATTGGCAGACTGAGTAAAGCGGATTTTTCTGCCTAACGTGGGTGGGCCTCATCCAATGGGTCAAAGGCCTGATAGAACAACAAAGGTTGTTTCTCCTCCAAGTAAGGGGCGATTTCTCCTGCCTGACTAGCTTCAAGCTGGATAATCATTTTCCTTCCCACCCTGGACTCAAACTGAAATATTGGCTCTTTCTGGGTCTCAAACCTGCTGGCATTTCGACTAGAGCTACGGCATCAGCTCTTCTGTGTCTCCAGTTTGCCAAATGCAAATCTTGGGACTTGTCATAATCACGTGAGCCAATTCCTTATAATAAATCAATCTCTCTCTCCTCTCTCTCTCTCTCTCTACATATATATTCTATTGATTCTGTTTCTCTTGGAGAACCCTAATGCAATGATTAATAAAGCTCAGTTGTGAGAGCCAAATGGACTTGCTAACTGCCTACTCTCCAGGGTGACCTTGAGACAGCCCACCTCAGGGAAAATTTCGGTCTTCAGAGAAGATACACTTCTCTAGATTGCAGGCTTATGCTGGTCCTGAGTAGAGAGGAAGGAGAAGGAGAGCAAATCCTCACGCTTAGGACTTGGATAGAGTAGATTCACCAGTGAAGACAAGTGAACCAATGGCCCTCACCCACTAACTGAGGAAGAGTAAGGGATGTTTAGAGAAAATGCTAATGTTCTGTAGACTTTGTTCAGACCGTTGTGCTCATCCATTAAGCCTGTGGTTGATCAGGGGTGAGGTCAGCAGAAAGAATATCTAGACTGACCACCTACGCAGGGCTGCTTCTCCAAATCAGATATTCCGTTTCTGTGCAGCCTCCTGGGAACGCTGCTGGGCAGGTGGGGTTTTGTCCCTAGGGAGCTCTGAAAGGGGTCAGAGCAGTGAGCAAGTTGGAGTCCACTCCAGGTCACCGGCACCTGACGCTGAGCGCTTCCTCTCTGTTCTATTACCCATCCTGAGTTATTTCATCCATATGTTCCAGCCGTTTATCAGAGGCTCTGCAATGAGATCCGATGACATCATTGAGCCCTCCAATCATAACATGCCAGCAGATAGATACTCTGATGATGAAAACAAAATCCATTCCATTAGGGAATCCTCAGGGAAGAAGACAGTTCAAAGGTTAAATTCCCAAGGAAATTAAAGCAAAATATTTTAAATTAAAAAGCCCAGCCGTCGTCCTCGAAGTCTTATCTGGCTATATCGTTGGGGGGGCGTCCCAGTGCCTGAGCCAGGCAGGGCTCATTCCACACTGGGAGTGGCAGATGGTGGCCCCCAGGACGGAGGGAAGTTCTATCGGCAACTTGGGGTGCTATCAATTCAACACTGAGCATCTGAGGGGCTCCATCCTCCCCGACCCAATGTTTTAATTACAGAATTTTCAAATTTCGGAAAACTCGAAAGAGAACAATGTAATGAACACTGGTGTGCCCTTCCTTGCATTCACCAATTGTCAATTTTCTTTGGGTTATGTTTGTACTCTTTCTCTCTCTCTCTCTCCACACACACACATTTTAAAGATTTTTACTGAATCATTTGAAAGTATTTCAAATATTTTAAAAAATATGTCTAAAGTAATGTCAGATTATCGATTCAATAGTATCAGTAATACATAGTCCATATTCAACTTTCTGTAATTATCTTCAGAATTTCTCCAATGTTTTTTCCTCTGGATCCAGAATCCAATCAAGGTTCCTCTGAGGTTGTTGCGTGTCTTCAGCTTCCCTTAGTCTCGCTGCCCTTTTGTTTTGTCTTTTGTGACTTCCGCAGTTTCAGGAGTCTCTCTCCAAATGGCCCACGTTCTAAATTTGTTCATCTTCTCCCATAGGTTCTGGATGAGCTTCTTTGACAAGAGCACTCTAAGGGGGAGCCTGGACTCGCCCCTGCTCCCATCAGAGGGCACATAGGGTCAGTGGCGCCCACTACTGGTGATGCCATGTCTGATCACATCATTAGGACTGGCCCTGCCAGCTCTCTCCATTGTAAAGGTACAGTCCCCCTTTTGATTGACAAGCACTGAGAGTGGTGATGCATTGAGATCCTGTGGATGGCCTGTTGCCCAGCAACCTCTCACCCAGTAATTTTAACATCCATTGGTGATCCTTGCCTGAAGCAATTGTTACCAGGGGATGGCAAAGTGATTTCCTAAGGTCAACATTCCTTCAACATTTACTATCTGTTTTCTTCTGTAAAGAAGAGCTTTTGCCTACCCTTTTTTTCTTTTGAGAATAGTTATCTCACGAATTCTTTTCAAATTCAGTGTTATAGCTTGTTACTACCAACATTCTTTTTCATGCTCACATTATCCCAAGGTTAGCTGGTAGATGATTTGTCTTACAATTTGCCACATACTGAATGTTTGTGTCTCCTCCAAATTCATATGTTGAAACCTAATCCCCCATGTGGTGGTAGTAGGAGATGGGGCCTTTGGGAGGTGATTAGGTCATGAGCACAGAGCCCTCACAGAGGGGATTAGTGCTCTTATAAAAGAGGCCCCAGGGAGCTCCCTTGCCCCTTCTGCCATGTGAGCACATGTCTATGAACCAAGAAGCAGGCCCTCACCAGACACTGACTCTGCCGGCAACTTGCCTGTGGAAATCCCAGCTTTCACAGCTGTAAGTAAGCAATTTCTGCTGTTTGTAAGCCACACAGTCTAGGATGTTTTTCTTACAGCAGCCCGGGCAGACTGAGACACTATTTAAAACAATCTAGAGAGTAACTAGGACACGTCAGACTACGCAGCACTGGCCCTAGACTCACCGACTGTAGAAAAGGAGCCAGTCTCAAACTCCTGAGCAGTTATCCCAATAAATTCATGTCCCCAGGGCCCGGCATTTAGCGTTGCCAAAGAGACTGTGTCTGAATCATGGAGGGGAGAGGGAAAAGATCTCTTTAGTGTTAGTCTTGCCAGAATGACCTCAATCTTTATATCTGTCTGGAGTCTACAATTGTAACTCAAGTGGAAGAGATCTTTCCAGAAGAGGTTTGCTTTGCCAGGATGCAAAGGGGAGGGGGAAGGAGGAGACATCCACCTGGGAGGAGCCTTCCTCTCCCCTTGAGGGATTTTAACATTTCCTATCTTGAGCCTGGTGCTTCTGAGTTCCCTGAGCCACACTGAGGCTGAGCTTTACTGGGTCATGTGGCCTCCATAATAGAGTGGGACAGAGTTCTTCCTCTGGTCCTGGGCTACTCTTGCTATTGGCTTCTCTTGATTTGCAATTAGGCCTAAAATCCTGCCTCCCAGGGCCTGCTTGCCCCCGCTTCACCCTGGGTTAGCTGCAGTTCTGTGGTGGAGAGCAGGTCTCTCCCTCGTGCTCTGCAAGGCAGCACGGGGCGCAGTTCAGGCTCTTGTCTCTGGTGTCTGGTTTCCTTTTTGAAAGGCTCAGCTGAGGCTCGGGCAGCAGGTGCAGCACTGCCTATCTTGGCAAGAAGCTAACACCTAACAGCTTGAAAAGCTTTAGGACACGCAAAAAGTCAGCTGCCTTAGATTAAAAGCAGAAAACATTGCCCTGGCTCCCAATATGTCAAAGGCCTTTCATGAAAAAGTTCTTTTTTATGGTTGAATCTTTGTCGCAGCCACGGCTGTTCAGGAAACCCACATCTGTTGAAGCAAAAGTGGGTATTTTTCAAGGCCCTGGCTTTGCTGAGGATCTCACCATGCCCTCCCACTTGCTGAGGCCACATTCGGGGCATCTGACTGTTAGGTCCCACATGGCAACCATTTGGCTGAAACTCTGTGTGGCTTGAGGCCTATGGAACCTCCTGTCTTAGCTCTGGTTCCCTAGAAAATAGCCTGAAGAAAAGCTCACGGACTAACCCATTATGAGTGAGTACAATCCCAGGGAAGCAGGAGTGAGAGGGGATGGGGAGGCTGGGGGAGAAGGAGGACACATTTGAGGGTGTGTGTATGCGACTTGGCCACAGCTTACAATAGGTTAATGGCTTGTTCTCTCAGGATGTCCTCTGAGAGGTCACATAAAGCCTTTGTATCTCTGAGTAGTCCATTGAGGAAGGGTTTAGAGTGGAGAAAAGGAGCAAAATTTATTCACTGATTGCAATATCCCATTGCTAAGGTCAACTTCTCTGCACATCTGCACTTCAGCCCAAGAGAGGAGCCCCAGGGTGGAGCTGGAAGGTGCATGGTGTATGTGAGGGAGGTGCTGTCAGGTCATGCCTCCATGGGAGGAACTGGGACCCTTGCTTGGTAGAGGAAGCTGTCTGAATTCATAACCACAGGAACAGCGCAAGCCACATCTAGGGCCGCTACAGCCTAAAGAGTCCAGTGCACCTGCTCACCTCTGCTTAGTGGTCAGTGTGCGCAGCCCCAGCCCCAATGCCCTTGGTCAAAGCTGGTCCAAGCTCTAGAAACTTGCCAAGATACACTGCAGCCTAAGGCTTGGAGCTCCTCCCCCCAGTTCAGCATCCAAAAGCCCACTTCATTCCAAACAGATTGATGGCTCTTAGTCAATTGCCATGAAGAACCACAGTAAAACCCACACGGCCTCTGCGGGGTAAGCACCTCCAAAGCGTGAAGCCACCTGCCCTGGTTGGAGCAGAAGCCTCCATCTCTCGCTGTGCATTTTGCTCCCCTGACTCCTCTATTTTTATTTCTTAAGGTTTGAAGCCTCATGAGTCAAATATTGAGGTTGGGGTTACGCCTGTGAAACCATAAGCAGCCCTCTGAGATGCATGTCCTTTTCAAACTTAGAGAAGAGGAGAACACAAGCTCCTGTGGGCTGCTGTTGGCCTTGAGGACGGGAGACCGAGAGGCAGGGCCATGCAGGCTCTTGTTCACCTTCTAAGCCCACTAGAGACATAAGGAACTGTTCCTCCTCTGGGGAATGAGTGAGGGCAGGAGTGTTACACTCATGGAACTCCTTCCCCATGGGAGGAAACAACATGAGTGGAGGAGAAGACATTCCTCTCTAACGTCCCCAAACTCCAGGGCCCTCGTGTCAAGATCTCTTAAAAGCTTTCTCACTGGGCTTGGATCTGAGGGCCACTCCAGAAGAGCCAGTGAGTTCCTGAGGCTCAAGAAATCTCCTTGAGTGGTGAGGGACTGTCTTCCCTTCTCTAAGCAATTATCTAGGGGTCCTGTCTTCCCCTGGCTGGAGTTCAGATGGGAGGTAAAATGCCCAGGGCCCCTCACTGGATCACCATCTCCTTCCCTATCATCATCCTTAGTGAACTCTAGACATCAGCTCATAAAGGATATATGAGGAGCCAGGGAAGTGCTCAAGAGTGGTGTGGCCACTTCTTAGTTGATCCTGTGGTGATGTGTCTAGAAACTGCTCTTCAAAACATGTGGGTAACTATCAACTGTTGAGCTCAGCATTGGGGCTTTAAGTGTTACTCTGAGAAAACAGGAAACGTCCCATTCCACACCACTGCCCATTCATTGTTTCACTAGGAATTGAGCATCTGTGATTTACCAGACCCTGTGATGTGCGTTGGGGTATGTGAGGATGCGGGGAGGATTCTAAACTAGAGCAAGTCATAACACTCGATCCTGGAGAGGCTTTAAATAGTCCAGGGAGGGAAGCAGACACACACACATACACGCACATGCACATGCACACAAACACACACACTCCTGCAAGGACTACAAGAAATGTCGATTCAAAAGGCTATGGAAACCCAGAAGGAAAAGTGAGGCTTCCTTTGACATTTGAACTCGGTCTTGAAGGACGAGTGAGTTTGACAGAGAGGACAAAAAGGGAAAAGTTAGTAGGAAAAGGCATAGCATGTGCAAAGTCACGGCTGCTTGAAAGGAAGTGGTACAGACAGGAAATCGAGAGGTTTGTGTGGCAGCAGCACAGGGTGTATGTCCTTGTTGGTTCATGTTTCCAGACTTTACGGACGCTTGGTATATACCAGGCACTGAGCTAGTTCTTGTTGATTCTATCGTTATCCCTATTTTATAGATGAAAAAGATGGAGTTTCCAAAAGGTGAAGTGACTTACTCAATGCTATGTAACGAGAAAGGGAAAGAGCAATATTCAAACCGGGCTCCAATGCCTCCACTCTCAGAGAGATGAGGATCTCAGAGAAATCAGTAATTAGAAAGGCTCTGAGGAACCCTGTATGTTTTGGATGCTGCTACCATGGGCTTGCCCAGGGATAGTTGTGAGCTATGGTGTGCCTCCTAAAGTCAGCCTTTGGGATCCAAGATGGCAGCCTCTTCTCCACAGGCACCACCTCCTGTTGGCAGAGTGGTCTTTCTGAGTGGCCAACTTGTGTTACTCCATCCTCTTGGGTCTCATCACAATAGGTATTGGTTAGGTTGGCCATACCCTGACTTTCCAGGATGATTAAGCTAAGATCATCTGAAGACTTGGGCAGATTCAGTGGTCATAGTGATCACTCAGGCAACCAAGTAACAGTGGTACAAGCATGTAAGTTAAAAAATAATAAGCATCAATATTTGATGCAAGAAAAGGTCCTATGTGGCTAAGGCTGTGGGAGGTCCTGGGAATTGCCTTAAGATATCCCAAGAGCGGTGGCAACGTGAAATTGACAGAATCCATCTCAGTGACATGAAGCAGTGACTGTGCTCTCAGCAGTAACCAGACTCAACTCCATTTTTATACCCTGTAGTCATTTCATTAAACACAGGAATACAGCCTAGCTCTTACCTGGAGAGGTCAGAGGTAGGCCTTCTTCCTGCAAAGGAAAGCAGAGGGACATTGGATCCGGGAGAAGGAGGACTTCACAAGGAGCACAGCTTGTAAGAGGCTCGCCCAGAACCTGCCAGGAGTCGCTTCACTCAGGTGTGAACCCTTCTTCTCTACATCCAAGGGAGGAGGCAGATTGGGCAAAAACTATGGCCCCTGACTTCCAGAGGGGTAGAGTTATAATGTGAAAGGGGAACCCACAATCCATAATCCTTCAACCTGGAGTTTGTAAAGAACAATGGTCAGTAGCTACAGGTGGGAAAGCAGACTTGATCAGCAATGAAAATAATGGACATTTAAGAAATCAGTAAGTTATCAAATCCCATTTGGTTCCTGTTTTCACTCCTGTTTCTCAGAGTCTTTCTTCTCCTCTTCGCGTTTTTTGGGGATGATCTTGTAAGTGGAGAGAGGTAGGTACACTGCAGCTTATGGTGTTGAATAAACTACATCTCATCAAGTCATCTTCTGCCCGATAGGGTTGCTTTGGAAACTTTGCGTTTGGTAAAGACAAATTCTGGGGGACCTAGAGGGAAAGTGGGGACTGTGGGACAGTGGTGGGAGGAGCTGTTGAGAGCTTGGGGGTGGTTACAAAGACAGCAGGAGCCTGAGGAATTGGAGATGGGAAGGGCATGGACTCAAGCTCAGGTTAGCCAGGGAGTTACCCACCTGCTTTTCTTGGGAGCCAGTAATAGAGCAGCAGTCCCGCAGCAGCAAGGCCCAACAGGCTGAGCAGTCCGCCGGTGACACCTGTGGCGACAGGGCCACTTCTGCTCCCTGTCAACCATGAAAAGCAAACCCCGTGCATGAGCCAGAGGGAGAGGCTTGTGGTCTTGGACTCCTGCTTCCCCTGGGTCAGAACTGATGCCTGGGCATGGGGAGAGAGGATAAACCTAGGGGACGAGGGTTCCTGAGGCTAAGCAGGTGTTGGTGTGGCACAGGAAATGGCTCTTCTCTTTGTGCAGAAGCTCATCTCTGCTGATGAGGCAACGGGTGAAGGTCAGGATGGACAGCGCCAGCAAAGGGCATTAAATTCAGTGATCCTCTTTGGCCCCTCTCTCCTGCCCCAGTACTATCACTTCAGAAATACTGCAGAAAACGGCAATTTAGAGAACTGCCAGCTTTGTGTACCTGTGCCTGAGAAGCACTGTCTTGGTCAAGCATCAGGACGGTTATCAGAGAATCTTTGGAGGAAATATTTTCTCCACATCTATGGCATGGGCGTAGAAAACTTACTTGTGATAGAAAGTGTCACTGTGTCACTGCGCTGGATACCCAGGCCATTGTTGGCCTCACAAGAGTAGTTCCCAGAATGTTCTTCAGTCAGAGAGAGGTTGAAGGAAGATCCTCCTCCAAAGAGGCTTGAGTTGCTCTCCAAGGTGACATCATTGCGATAAAACCGGTACTGGATTGGGGGAGAGCCTCTCTGAGCCTCACAGTGAAGCTCCACCACGTCCCCCACCACAGTCTGGGCCCCGGGAGCCCTGAGGGTCAGGACAGGGCGAGACACTGGACCTGAGAGAGACAAAAAGTCAATGGAAGTTCCTACTTCCAATCTATTCATAAGTGAACAAATAACATCTCAAACAAATGGCAAAAGTCGGGTCCCAATTTGGAAAATAGACTGAAACGCATATGACAGCCAAAGCTAGTAACTTTAATCTAAAAATAGATGTCAGTGCACAAGAACAGCCAACAGAAAAGTGTGGAAAGGGTATGAACCACGAAAAACTTCAAATAGCCGATAAAAGTATAAAAAGATTATCATCTTCCTTACTAACTGAATATACACAAATAAAAACACTGGTCCCCTCTGCACCCATTGCTTAAGAATCACTTTGAAAACTAACTTGGACTGGTTGTGTCTCCCGAAAGGCCGTGCACGCAGCTAACGTCAACAGAGAATTTTTGACATGGAAATGTGAGGCCTGTTTATACCCCTGGTAATGAAAGAAACTCAAGAGTAGAGACTTGTGGGGAGTCAATGAGAGAAAAACCAGGACAAGGAATGGCCAAACATTTTTTGGAACAGGGACAGCCGTACGCAGAATTCTTTAGTTTCCCTTTTGTATCATAACTGCAGATAGGAATGCAGTGTGTGTTCTAGGAAAGTCTTCTTTGCATTTTTAGTGAGGAGTTTTCAAGACATTCAGGAGGACTGCTTGAACTGTGCTTCTGGGGAGGTCTGGGTTTCTGAAACCACAGGAAAGGTCCTAGACTTCCAAACAGATTTTCCGTGGGCAGGAAGTCTGCTGGGGTACTTCATAGCAGCAGGTGGGAGAGCTGGAGCCGCATTTCAGCTGCTTGGGAGAGAAGGCAGTCAGTCCCTGTTTGTGCTGCTGGTGGGCAGGACCAACTCACCTAAGACATTGAGTGTCACCACCTCACTGCGCTGGGGCCCCAGGTCATTGTTGGCCTCGCAGGAGTAGTTTCCAGAATGTTCTGCACTCAGGGAGAGGTTGAAGAATGCTCCTCCTCCAGAGGGGGCCGAGCTGCTCCCCAGGGTGACATCCTCATGATAAAACTGGTACCAGATTGGGGGAGAGCCTCTATGGGCCTCACAGGGAAGCTCCACCATGTCCCACACCACAGTCTGAGCCCTGGGAGCCCTGAGGGTGTGGACAGGGCGAGACAGTGGAACTGAGGGAGAAAAAATAGTTAATTATTACTTCCTACTGTTTAACTAAACTCTTCCGTAGGAAAGACATTTCAAACAGGGAAATGCTTTTCTCAGTTTTTAATGACCTTGTGACATCACTCAGAACTCAGCTATAATTTCGTCAGACTGGAAGAAACAGCAACACTTGTGTAGTGCTCTGTAGAGTCTGCAGTGCCCGGATACACAATCTCAAGTGTGTTTGGGGGATCTGAAGAGAAAGATGAAATTGAACCCTGGGGTCTGAGAAGTCAAGAGACAACTGGGAAAAAGGAGATCAGCTCGTGGAAAATAAGGAACTGGAGAGACCTGTTGCTGACAAAGCCAAGGATGTAACTGAGCCTGGGCAGCATCAGAAAGGAGGCCCACAAGAGAATGAATATTGATTACTTCATTTGCTCATTGTTATATTCATTCATTCATAAAAATAATTGAGCAATTAATACTGGCACTATTTTCTGGGGAATCAATAGTGGGAAAGACACAGTCCCTGCTCTCATGAAGCCTAGCATCTAGAGGAGATGATAGACAGCAATGAAATTAAAAAATGTAGATGTAAAACATTGATAATTGATACAAAATAAAAAATAGGGTGCTATGAAATGTATAATTCAGGGGTCAAATGTGTTAACGGTTAGTCAGGGAACACTTCCTCATTAAGTGACATTTGAAACTAACTAGGTGAAGAGGGATACGAAGAATGCACCAGGAAGGCAAACAGTATGTGCAAAGGCCCTGAGTTTGGAAGAAGGTTGGAACTTTTGAGTTATTCAAACAAGGTGACAACAACGCTAAGAGAAGTGTCTGAAGACTGCTGTGAAATAGAAGGCTGGAGAGCGAGACAAGGCTTCAGGAGCCACGATAAGGGTTTTGATCTTTCTTCACAGAAGAATAGGAAGTCTATAAGTGTCTCTCTACAGGGGCATGAAATGATCAAATCTGTCTTTTTAAGAGATCATTCAGACATCAGTTTGCAAAATGGATTGCAGTGGGACAGAAGTGGAGTGGAGAGGTAGTTAGAAGTGCAGTGGAGAAGTAGCATTGCAGTATAATTTGAGTGATGGTAGGCTTGACTAGGAGAGTGGTAGTGGAGATGGAAGGCAAAGATCCAAGAAATATTTAGGAAGTAAAATCCACAGAACTTAATGATTAACTGGCTATGAAGAGCAAGGGAGAGAAATGCCAAGGAAGACTGCTGGGCTTTGCTTTGTATATCTGGGTAAAAGCTATCTGGCTGTTATCTGGCTGTATCTTGACAGAGGTAGGGACATGTGGAGAGGAACAGGTCTGGGGGGAACAAGACGAGCTCAGTTTTGGAGATATCCAGGTTCATGAGCTTGTAGGCTATTTGAGTGGAGACATGGTGTGTGCAGGTGGTCAGGTGGGAGGTCTCCTTTGGACATAGAAGCGTAGGACTCATTTATAGATGACATCCTCAGGATCATCCAGAGAAAGAATACAGATAAGAGAAGAGGGTGCATGCAAGACAAAGCTTGGGAAAAGACCTACACTTAGTTTGTCTATAAAAGGAGGAGCCAGTAAAGGAGACTGATAAGGAGGGCAGAGAGACGAGAGCTAGGAGAGGGTGGAGTTATTGAAGAAATGGAAAGGAAAGTCAAGAGACAAGAAAATATGGACAATGTGGGCTATTTCTGAGAGTTCAAGTAAGATGAGGTTTGGAAAACGGCCATTGGATTTTAAGTTCTGGAGGTCATTGGTGACCCTTGTGAGAACCATTTTGGTAGATAGGTCAGAAGAAACCAATGAATTAGAATGCAGGGGGTAACAAGGAAAAGGAAACAATCTGTGTGGCTCACCCTGTTTAGAAATTTAGCCATGATAGAGCAGTGGCTGGAGGCATAAGTAGGATCGAGTTTGGGTTTTTCTTAGCCGTGGGAGAGACATAGCATATTAAATGTCAACGTGAAAGATCCTATACTGGGGAACATAAGATTGAAAGGGATAATTGGTTGTGCAAAGTGTCTGAGAATGCAAGAAGGATCTAATCTAGAGATCAGGTGGAGATTTTGATTTTTCATAGGCAACAGAGTCCTCTCTTCTATACCTTAGGAAGAGGAGGGATGAGTCACTGGATGGATACAGAGACAAACACCCAATATGGTGGTGAGAGTGGAGGGTGTCATTGCCTCAGAGGGAGTAGAGGTGTTAATGAACTGAGGGTTCTGGGGATATAGGAGAAGAATAGTGATTGGAAGAGTTGAAGAAGCGAGTAGAAGGATAGGAGGTTGTGGTCAGACAATTGGAGTGCTGTGTGAATGTGGGAGTGGGTGGTTGATGTGGAGAGAATGACAAGCCATGGTGTTGAGTGGATCATCCATGTGGACATTAGAGTCATGGAATGATGGCAGAATGTAGGGTATAGACCTCCTAGACTATGAGCTTGGACATGCGAGGACGTGACCTGGAGGTCAGCCTATGACAGGGCCAGGTGGGAGAGAGTGCTCTAGCTGAGTGTATTAGGGACATATAAGAAGTCAGGAGAATGATGTTGGGAAGTCTTTTAGCAAGGGTTCTGGGTCGGGTGCTGAGCTGCTGTGGGACAGGGGCAGGAGAAGCTAGAGAGAAACTCATGAGCCACTGAGAGAATGAGTTGGCCTTTGGATTGATTGACAGACCGTGGAAGCCCCAACTAAATTTCTTCTGAGGTCAGACATGCTGAACTTCTTAATTTCCTTCCCTGCTGATTGTGAGTTGACCAGGACGTGATTTCTGTTTTGAAAGCGTTTACTCCTACGTTAGGTGAGTTTGGTCACGATGGCTGCACTCTTGCTACCAGGAAAGGCATAGCAAGCAAAGGGAAGGTGCAAGTTCCTGGAAATGTAGAATCCAGAACTCTCGAATGGAGGCCTACTATGATGTCACACAGCAAATGGCCCTGTGGGACCTCCAATCTTGGCTATTGGGGAAAGGGGGAGATGGTCTTTCCCCGGTTGTACTATAGTTTGTAGGGTCAACTTACCTGTGACTCTGAGTGACACTGCATCACTGCGCCGGACACCCAGACCATTGTTGGCCTCACAGGAGTAGTTCCCAGAATGTTCTTCAGTCAGAGAGAGATTGAAGGAAGATCCTCCTCCAGAGAGGCTTGAGTTGCTCTCCAAGGTGACATCATTGCGATAAAACCAGCACTGGATTGGGGGAGAACCTCTCTGGGCCTCACAGTGAAGCTCCACCACGTCGCCCACCACAGTCTGGGCCCCGGGAGCCCTGAGGGTGAGGACAGGGCGAGACACTGGAACTGAGAGCAAAAATGAGGTAATTGACACCAGTATTTTTTCCTATTTCTTTTATTTTTATTTTCCAGAGATTAATTCTGTTGAGTATTTAGTGACACATTCTAGATCTGTTCTCTGTTTAAGAACACTCACTCATATCAACACACAAATATGAACATTAAAGCACGCACACACACACACACACACACACACACACACAAGTGCATGGTTTCACAATATGCATACTGGTTTACAACCTGAGTTTTCCTCTTTGCAACATATCCTGGGCGTCTTTCTGTGTTATTACTTAAAGATCTATCTCATTCACTTTGAAAAATCAGCTTTACTAGGACATAATTTACACAAAATAAAATGCATCTTTCTTAAATTTAGAATTTGATAATTTGGGGTAAACATTCCTTGATTATTTTTAACAATCACAAAGCATTCCCTTGTATGGATTTACTGTAATGTATTTGAGCAATTCCCCTTTAACGGATATTTAGGTTAGCTATTTTCTATTTTCAGATAATGCCACATGGAACCATTGTGTATATATATCATTTTACATTGTGCATGCTTTTAAAAGAAATAATTCTTATAGGTAAAATTTTGGGGATGAGGGATAGAGGCATTTCAAATAATGATATTTAATGCTAAATTGTTCTTCAAAAACTTTGTACCAATTTACACTGCACTATTGGTTTACAAGAGTTTCAGTGTCCCAACTCAGCGATCAGTTATAGTCTTATAAAAGTAAAAGTTTATTTTCATTACTTATTCTCTTTTCCTAGTCTTAAACTCTACAGTTATTCTATCTGAACAATTCACTCATTCTGTCCATCTGAGCAGGTCACTCTAGCAGCCCAACAGTCTATTATTTGACTTTTCATGGATGACTAGTGAACTATAATCTTTTTTTTTTAAGATTTTATTTTTCTTTTTTTTAGCCAAAGCCCCCGGTACATAGCTGTGTACTTTTAGTTGTGGGTCCTTCTAGTTGTGGCATGTGGGATGCCCCTCAGCTTAGCCTGTTGAGCGGTGCCATGTCCGCGCCCAGGATTCGAACCGGTGAAACCCTGGGTCACTGCAGCGGAGCGCGCGAACTTAACCACTTGGCCACGGGGCCGGCCCCTATGAACTATAATCTATTTTTGATGAGTTACTATCTGCAAAGTTTTCAAATTATTTTCAAAATAGAAATTTCGAAATCTGTCATAAATTTTTCCAAATTATCACATTAATTCTTTTTTGTTCTCCTCTACGAAATAATAATTATGAGAAAATTATTGTTCTTTTATTTCTTCTCTCTCTGACCAACTGACTTTTTTTGTGTATATTTTTTACACTTTCAGCATTAGTAATACTTGATTCCTCTCCTGTAACTATAATTCTCACACTTGATTAACCTTTCTTTTTATATTTGCATCAGTGGTTTTCAAACCCATTTGAACAATACTCTCATCTGAGGATGTGTTAAAAAATATGGATTCTAAGGCCCCATCTGAGAGACTCTGAATTTAATTTGTCTGGAGAGGGCTTAGTATAAGTTTTTTTCCCAAAGTTCCTAGGTGATTCTAATATGCAGCCAGGGCTGAGAACTCCTGATTTAAACAGATTCAGTACTCACATTTCATACCACAGTTTCCTCATTTTGAGTCTTTTAAACTGATTCATAGCTCGGCTGCCTGGATTTTGTCATCAAGTAATTTTCTCAGGAAGGGTTAATGGGTCCCAAGTTCCCTGAGTCCCTGCGTGTTTGAGAACGCCTTTTTGCTTTGACGTAAAACTCCCAGTTCTCATTCCTCCCCTGAAAGTGCAAGTCTGGACACCACCCCTCTCTCTTCTAGCACTGACTTCTGTGGAAAGTCTAAGACCAACAATATTTTTTCTTTCTGAGATGATGGCTGCTTTTTTCTTTTGCCATGATCACACACACACACATACACACACACATACATTTTTAACCTTGAAATCCAATAACCTCATTAGGATATGTCTTTTCATCTACATATTAAAGTTTTCTACCCTGAGGAAAAATTTCTGTTACATCTTTGGGCTTTGCTTTTGTCTTCAGTTTGGTTTTCTAACTTAGAGACTCAATTATTGATGTAAGGGGTCTCCATTGTCTGATTTCCATATTTAAATTTTTTCCTTTTTGTCTTTATTTCTGCATCTTTCTACTCTGTGTTCTGTACTGTTTTCTCAAACTAATTCTCCATTCAATTAACAGTTTTCAGAAGAATACAATATATTCTTACTGCCTCAACTTTGGGTTTCAATTCTAAAATAACTTTATAATTTTCTTTGGTTTTCCTCCTGAGCTTCACTAGGTGATTTTTTAGTCTCTTCTGTTATCTTATCACATCTTCTTTAATCTTTTAAAATTCCTGTTTGTACTTTTTTTCCCTGGAGTCCATATTTTCTTTAATTGTGTTGAGAATATCCAGAAGATTTTTTTTTCTATTTCCTTTAGCAATTCTTCTTAAAAATACTGCTTACTATGTATCTTTTCTTCCCTTTTATAATTTTAAATGCATCAATGCAAAGATTCTCATATTGGACTTGTTTTGATTATCCTTCAATAAATAAAGTTATATTCAGAGTCTTGAGTTTGCTTGAGAGTGTTGTGTGTGTGTGTGTGTGTATATATATTTCAGTGACCAAGGGCTGTTGATAGAGTCAAAATGGGTATATTGAATCAGAACACATTCCCATGAAATCTCTGTGTCTTTTCTTTGGGGTACATTCCCTCAAATAAAGTAGATTATTCTGCCAGAAAGCCTGCCTGGCTCACAGTGAAGCTTTTCAGCTCACAGACAACTTGTTTGCTAATTTAGAGCTCATTTATTTGTCCAGTTGATACAAGCAGATGCAAAGATCAGTGTTCTTTCCCTGCTCTTCTCTTCCTCATCTCACCTCAAAGACCTTTTGTTCATTGAATTACAAATGCTGACTGAGGACTTCCTCTGTGCCAGACACCAAGCAGGCACAGGGATGTAGAGGGGAGCAAAGCTGATGAGGTTCCATCCTCATGAAGCTTATATTCTGGTATTGAGGCAGACAGACAAGAAACAGGAAATAAAGAGGTTTTAGATATTGCTAAATTCGAGAAGAAAATAAAACATGATAATGGGATAGAGGATGCCTTAGGGCTGGGGGCTATCCTACATAGATTGGGTTCTGGCTTTGGAGTCTGGGTCTCAGAACATTTGATTTTCTTAAATAATCTCTTTACCCAACAATTTATATGGGGAAGGCTTCCTTTGGTCATTCTTGATTTCCATGATCTGAAACAGGAGCTATCGAGGAGCAAGTGATCCTTCAGATACATATGTTCCAAGACAAGACCATAGTAATAGGAATTCCAAATGGAATCCTGTGTTCCCAAGACCACAGACTGTTCCTGCAACTCGACTAGTTGACAAATTCTGACCAGACCACACTTTCGGTTACAATCACACTCTCACTAATTTCTTCTTCTGAAACCCTATAAGTACCTCCCCTAACGCTCCCTGTGAGCAAGGATGAGACTGTCAGGGGGATGCTCTCTCTTGCTTTGCCAGGTAAGTGAGCCCAGCTCTGTGGCAGCCACAGTGTCCCTGGTCTTCTCATATGGGACTTTGGCAAATGCTTCTCAGCCTCTTTCTTGCCTCATTTCTTCCAGAGCTTTGTGGATTCCTGGTCTTTGGGTTCCTGTTCCAGGTCAAATCCCAGAATTCTGAGGCTAGAGGGATGCTAATTATTATCTTATCTAACTTTCAATATTTGTGGAAACAGTAAGAGAAATAAAGTTTAAATGTTTTGCCCAAATTATGAACTAGCTATTTTCATAGCCAGAGCTAGATTTCAAGTTTTCCGACCCATACTTATACCAGACAACCCAGGCAATGTGTTTTTCACATACACTGGTTTTCTCCAGGAGACCTCAGAGTCTCTGCTGTGCCTGGTACTTTTATTTCTTACCCCAAAAGTAGTATTTTCTTAAACATAATTCATTATGTGTCATGTTGTCCCAAGTGACTCTGCTATCTTGTCCATAATTTACTGAACTAGCGGCAGGCAGTTTGTTTAAGAACAACCCATGTATTGACTTACCAGTGGCCTAGGAGGTGGCTTAGAGGCTAGGCTGCCCTACTAGTTAGACTAGTTAGGACCACTGGTTGGCAGTGAGCCGTATAGCATTGGCAGTTGGAGCAGAAGCTGAAACAGAGCAAGTAGTCATTACCATAAGCCCAAGGCAGTCAATGCTGGGGTCAGCAGAAGCCCAGAGTAAAGAGAAGTCATGAGATAGAGGGAACGAGAGTGGAGCGCACTTTTAGAAGCCGCATGGGCAATGGGGCAAAAGGACAGAGAAATAAAATTGTTTATGGGCATATGAGTAGAGAGTAATGGAAGCTTCTAGGCTCATCAGGGATCAATACAATCCGTTTTTGAGAAATAAATTATATTCTGAGAGATCTCTTCATTCTCCTTCAATTAATCTTGGTATGTCATCGTTCTTGTTTTTCTTACTACCTGAATATTCATACAACAAACCCTCACTCACTGGGGACACCTGGGGTCTCTGTTTTCTTGTGATGTAAAATGTTCTGAGGAACCAGACTCAGGATTTTTCTATCATACTTCTGCTTCTCTGAAAAGAAAGCTAAACTTTCACTCTACTAAACAAAGATCCAGGTGTAAACAGAAGCAATGTTGCTTTTAAAATGACATTTTTTTGATGGTTCCATGGGTAACCATGAGCTATAGACCTATGAGGTATATACACTCTTCTGAATGTATGTCATACTGCAACAAAATTTTTAAAATGTAAGACAATAGTGGCTGGCCTGGTGGCATAGTGGTTAAGTTTGCACGCTCTGCTTCAGAGATCCCGGGTTTGCAGGTCTGGATCCTGGGTGCAGACCTACACACAGCTCATCAAGCCATGCTGTGGCGGTGTCCCACATACAAAATGGAGGAAGATTGGCACGGATGTTAGCTCGGCAACAATCTTCCTCAAGCAAAGAGAGGAAGATTGGCAACAGGTGTTAGCTCAGGGCCAATCTTCCTCACAAAGAAAAAAAAGCAAACAAAACACAGCACAATAAAATGGCACTTAGTTTAATGGATTAAGACAAAGGAGCATAGAAACCCCAGAAAACCAAGGAGTTGGTTCCCAGGAAGCCATTTCCTCCCTTCCCTTCACCTTCAGCCCTCTCCAAATCTACTCTGAGAGCTGGAACTGCTTGGGAACTCTTTGGAGAAAGTAAGATCTTGCCCATGCTTTGTCCACATGACTGTGCTTGCAGCTAAGTCAATATTTAAGCGTTAGTAGGGAAGTGCAAGATGCTTCTGTGCATCGAGTTAAGAGAAATTGGCTTAGGAACTGAACTTACAGGTCATGAGAAGATAACTTGAGAAAATACATTCATTTGGTAAAAGCTGGGGAATGTGCTGAGCTATCTTAGCGGTCTGGTTGAGCCAGGGCTGGATGAGGACTGAGGCCCACAGATAGTTGGCTCTATGAGATAGGAGCAAAGTGGGACATCAGGTTCGTTGGGGTAGGAAACTGGAAGGTACATGGAGACTTCTGAAGGAGTTGGTGCCAGAGGGGTCAGGGATAAGTGACTGGCAGGAATCCAGGGCTTACCTGTGACAGAGAGGCTAACGGCCTCACTATGTTTGGCACCAAAGCCATTGTCAGCTGTACAGTGGTAGTTTCCAGAATGCTCTGAGGTCAGAGAGAAGCTGAAGCATGCTCCTACTCCAGATGGAATTGAACTGCTCCCCAGGGTGAAGTCCCCATGATAAAACTGGTACTGGATGGGGGGAGAGGCTTTCTGGGCTACACAGTGAAGTGTCATCAAATCTTCCTCAACAGCCCAGGGCCCAGGAGGGCTGAGGGTGAGGACAGGAGAAGACACTGGAGCTAAGAGAGAGAAAAAATTAGTCAGGAGTTGCTTTTGCCCCTTACTGTAGATTTCAACCAGTGGTCAGTGAAATGCCAGTCTCATCTCCACTGGCCCTCAGGGTGGCCCAGTGGCCTCCCCGGCTGTTCGCAGCAGCTCTTTCCTGTCCTCACACTGGTCTTTTCCTTTCCCCTCAGACCTCTGACCCCTTCCCCTCTCCTGTCTCCCCTTGGTAGGTGACCTCACTCCTGTTTACCAGAGGAAGAAGTCCTTTATCTTGCTGCCATCAGACCCACACCCTTGCCTACATCAGCCCCTCGCTCCTCCTCTCTGCCCAGTGACCATGGAAGTGCTGTCCCTCCCCACTACCGAAGGAGGATCCTTCTTTTGCTTGACCTTGAGCCCCCCTGCCTGTGTCCTGGATGTAAATTCTCTGATTCTGTTGGCTTCTTGCAAACACCATTTAGATGCATTTAACCCTGTCTACACTAGAAAATAAAACAAACAAAACAACCCTAACTGCACTTAATTTTCCCCATGGCCCCTTTCTCCTTTTTTTCTGTGGACAGATTTCTGGAAAAAGTGGCCTACATTTATTGTCTCTATTTCTGTACCTCACATTTATTTGTTGTCCATTACAACCTGGTTTTTATCCTCACCACTCTACTAAAGTTGATAGCTCATGTTTACGATTATAATGATGATGCTCATAATGATAAGAGATACTTATAATGACAATGTAGTGCTTTAAAATATGTGTCTGGTGTACGTGTATTTGTCATATATAATTTGTAAATACATGTATGCAGACGCTAATTTAACTATCAAAACAATCCCATGAGGCAGGTACTTTTATTGTTTCTATTTTACAGATGAGGAAACTGAGGCCCAAAGGGGTTAAATTGCACAGTTAGTAAGTGGTGAGCCAGCAGTCAAACCCCAGTATTCCAGTTCTCGTTTGTGTTCTTCTGCTTTTGTATTCAGTGTTTTGTGACTAAGTTCAGGGGAGGTGACTTTAGCTTTCCTCATCTATCAGCTCTGCCTTATCTGAATTGACCCACTATCTTTTGCTGAAAACACTCTGTCCTTTGGTTTCTGTGGTACACACTTCCATAGTGTCTCTCCTCTCAGCCACAGTCCCTCTCAGTGTCCCTCCTTCTCAGCAGAGGCTGGCCTGGGGTCCTGTCTGACTGTGCACTCTCCTCATAGTCCATCTCCTCTACTCCTGGCTGTTCCCCAGACTGGCCCTTCTACCATCCATTCTTCACCCTGCGACTGGAGTGATGTTCCCCAGTATTAAAACCATTCTCGGGCCTCAGATTACCCTTAAGAATAAAGCCCAAGCCCTTACCACTGCTTCTAAGTCCTAATAACCTGGGCCTGCCCTCCTCCCCCACCTCATCCCACCCCTTCCAACCATTTCCCTCTATGTTGCGGTCAATGAGGAAAGATCTCCTTCCAGTTCCTTGAACATTTCTTCCTTCCCTCACCACAGTTCTTTAGCACGTGACTCAGCCTGGAACACAGCCTCTTTCTTCCTCCCTCAACCTCTCCTTTCTTCTCCTGGAATCTTCCTACTCAGCTTCAGGTCTCAACTCACACATGAACTCTTCTAAGAAATGTCCTCTCAGCTCCCAACTCAGGTTGAGGTGCTCTCCCATTTGCCCCACAGCCTCCTGGCACTTCTATCCCTTGGATTGGTGTTTGCCCTCTTGCTCATGCACATCTGCTCTTAGACTCTAAGCACTGTGTGCACAGGGCCATGTTGGTCTAGTCTGATGCATCCTTGGACAGCAGTACAGTCTGGCATACAGTATATATATATATATATATATGTATATATATATATATATATATATATATATATATATAAAACAATCATTTATTTGGTGAATAAATGTGTCATTGTATAGAACTTTATACATCTCTGAGAGCATTTGATAATAACGTCGCTGCCTCCAATTTCCTTGGGCCTCTGGATTCAGGAGCACAGCCAATCTGTCTCTTTCCTTGGATATCTCCCTCAAGGGTTTTCTGATCCTTGCCTTTGTAATCTTTTGCACATCTATCATGGGATAGGCTAGATTTTAGCTTGTCTCCAACCTCATTTTGTTTTTTTACATAAGAGGAAACTGAAGCTGCTTCCAGGACCAACTAGGACTGGACTCTCTGCCACTAACACAAGCCTAAATCACACTGTCCCCTAAAATTGGGCTTGGAATTTGGCTGTACATAGATGCACGAAACTGAGATTCAAGGCTCAACAGAAACCATTTAACTCCATAACTGGTTGACAATTCCCTTCACGGCCTTGGAGGCATCAAGCTTAGTGAGCAGAGGAGAAGTCATCTCTGCTCACTAGGGGCTCTCTCTTGCCCTTCTTCCAACTGCTCCCCTGTCTGTTTCTCCCTCCCGCTATTGCCTAAGCAACTCCGAAAGTGCTTAAGCGAGAGGGACACCTTTTGAGTAACTATGATCATGCTACCTGTCTTTGTATCTTACATGGTTTTGTACACTGTTCATGATCAATATCTGATATTAAAGGGACAAGAGACACCTCTGTGCCCCTGGAACTGATTTTATAGCTACTGAGAACAACTTACTAAATAAAAAATCAGGCATCTAAGGATTCACAGACAAGTGGAGAGAAAGAGAAAAGCATTTGGCTCCTCAAAGTTTGGGGGCCAGGAGAGAGAAAGTGCTGTGCAGACAGCCAGGGGTGTAATGGTACCTGGCTGCTCAAGGAACGAGGCTCGAAAGCAGCCAACAGCTGTTTCAGTGAGCCAGGGAGTCTCGAAGGACATGGGGTTAGCCTGAGAAAGAAGCAGAGGAAACTGGAAGGTGGGAATGCATTTGTGGAGGGGTTGGTGAGAGAGGCCAGGGCTGGGTGATTGGCAGAATCTAGGGCTTACTGATGATGGAGAGGTGCACTGCTCTGCTGCGCTGGGCCCCCAGGCCATTGTCAGCGGTGCAGTAGTAGTTCCCAGAATGCTCTGCAGTCAGAGAGAAGCTGAAGGAACTTGTTCTCAATGAAGTGACTTCTATCTCCTTGAGAAATACATCTTCACGAAAAAACTGGTACTGGATTGGAAGAGAACCTCTCTGGGCTTTACACTGAAGTGTCACCACATCTCCTTCAGGAGCCCGGTCCCCAGGAGGGCTGAGGGTGAGGCCAGGAGGAGCCACGGGAACTGAGGGAGAGAAAAAATTACTCAACAGTTGCTTTTGCCCCTTACTGTCGATTCCAACCAGTGGCCAGTGAAATGCCCCATCTCATCTGCTCTGGCCTCAGGGCGGCCCAGCGGCCTCCCAGGCTTTTCTCAGCAGGTCTCTCCTGTCCTCACCCTGGTCTTTTCCTTTCCCATCAGACCTCTGGACCCCTTTGTCCTCTCCTGTCTCCCCTTGTAGGTAACCTCACTCCCATTTTTCAGAGGGAACGCCACTCTCAGGGAAAAAGTCCTTTATCTTACTGCCATCAGACCCACACCCTTACCTTGTTCCTTCCCTCTGCTGTATGACCGTGGAAGAGCTGCTCCCTACCTGCCAAGCCATTCTGACTTTCTTGTCAGTTACTGTTCTCCCTTCACTGGGGTTGGCCTCAGGTCTCTGCATGTTCATTGGCAAATACAAACTCATACACTCTTCCAGGACCCTCTCCTCTGTTCCTACAGTTTCCCTGCATCCAATATGACCCTCTCTATTTACAGGTGAGTATATGGTGTCAGGAAGAGGTTAGGACAGCTGCCTGTCGCCACTCAGCAGGCTGTTTCCAGAGCCACACAGGACCTGGCTCCGTCTCCTGACCCTTGGTCCAGTGCTGAGTCACATTATCTCCTTAAAAGAGCACATCGAGTTTGCCATGAGTGGAGGGGATGGCACAGGGCTCCACAGAAGCTGTTTTCCTCTCACCACCACAACAACCTTTGCAGCTTTGAGGGCAGGATGGCATCAGATACTCGTATAGGAGGCGATGAAGTCTGGGGTTCTCCCTACCCGCACAGTTACATCTTTGGAGTAACTATGATGTTGCTACTATGATGTTGCTACCTGTCTCTGTAACATACATGGTTGTGTACATTGGTTATTGTCAAAAATTAACTTCATTGAGACAACATGTGGATGGATGCTTCCATAACTCTGGTAGATAGAAATGATTTGTGAGCTACTCAGATTGATTGAGTACTTAAGTATCTGGGGATTCAGAGGACAAAAAAGAGAGAGAAACAGAGTTCTACAGATGTTGGGGACCAGGAGAGAGAGAGGGATACTGCAGGCACTTTACGGGGTGTGACAGTATCTAGGCTGGTTGGATAATGAGGCCCACAAGAGATAGACACTTGTTCCAAGATCTGGGAGCCAAAGAGGACATTAGGATGGTGTTATGAACTGAACTGTTTCCCTCCAAAATGTATATGTTGAAGCTCTAACCCTCAGTAACCCCCCACTGTGACTGTATTTGGAGATAGGGCCTTTAAGGAGATAATTAAGGTTAAATGTGATTATAAAGATGAGGCCCTAATCCTATAAGACTGACGTCCTTATAAGAAGAGGAAGAGACACCAGAGACCTCTCTCTCTCTCTCAGCCCACGTAGAAGAAAAGCCATGTGAGGACACACTGAGAAGGTAGCCAACTGCAAGCCAGAAAGAAAGCCCTCATTAAACACCAATCCTACAGGCACTTTGATCTTGGACTTCTAGTCTCCATAACTGTGAGAAAATACATTTCTGTTGCTTAAGCCACCCAGTATTTTGTTATGGCAGCCTGAACAGACTAATGCAGATGACTTGGGTAAGAGACAATAAGCAGGTAAGAGTAGAGATTTGTTGGGTAGCAGTAAGAGGAGGAGTGAAACCAGGAGTGGCTGGACTTTTGTTGACTGACAGAAGACTCAAGGACTGAGTATTATCTAAGTCAGGTGATGCTGAACTCTGTAATTTCTCTTTGGCCAGAGATTGCTGATCTGACAGGGTTTGGACTCTAAAAAGTTCTCATAACGATGTTAGCGGAGTTTGGGTCAGACTGTATGTTTTCATGTTGATTCACTCTAAGGAATTCCTGAGTTCCTGAGAATGTGGTCACAGGGAAGAGCTCAGAACTGCCAAGTGGAGGTAACAAGCTTGCTCTGATCCCATGTGAGCCACAGCCTATGACTTTCAGAAGTTGGAGTCTCTAGACTGTGGAGAACATGTAGCCTGACCCTGGCTGTGACTTCTTGCGGTCAGTTAACTCATTTTTTATGGAAAGTGGCCTCTCCTTGCTGGCTGGGTCTCCAGGCCATCATCTGGGCACAGGAGTCATTCCCAGAATGTTCTGTGGGCACGGAGATTGAGGGACGCTCCTCCTCTATAGAGGTCTGGGGTCCTCAGGATTTCAGCCTCATGATAAAACTGATACAGGATGGGAGAGAGGCTCCCTTGATTTCCCAGTGAAACTCGACCACTTTCTTCACAACATCCTGTACCCTAGGGACCCTGATGGTGAAGAAAGGATGTGTTACTGGGGCTGCAAGAGACAACAAGCTGGTCAGGGAGGGTTCCTGCACATCCTTAAATCAATGAGGCTTAACGAGAGACACAGAGCCAGATGAGACCTGGTTTCAATATTGTATTTGTTCTGCCTTTATTCCCAGGAGACATTTCATTTACACTAAGAAGGAATTTGTAAAAATAAAGGGCTATTCAGAGTATTAAATCATTGCTAACTGTCGATATCCATTCCCTCCCAACTACCTTGTAGTCTTCACTAAGTTTGATAACCCATTCCTCAGATAATATCTAGCAGACGCACCTTTCACGTTGATGGTCACTGGCTTGCTGCGAAAGGAGAGGTGACTATTGTTGGCTTCACAGTAATACTTTCCAGCATCTCTCTTTTTCACCATGGAGATCTTGAATTCTTCATTCAGGGAATTCTGAATCTTTGCTTTCATAGGCTGCTTCTTTGATGTTTTGTACCATAAAATTCTGACAGGCCCTGGGACTCCATCTACTGAGCAAATGAGGACCAGTTCCTGCCCTGCAAACACCAACTCTAAGGCTGGGCGGGTGTGCATTTGGACGTTGGCAACAACTCCTAAATGAATAAAAATGACGTATAAGACTCTTGGCAGTGGGGTACTCATGGCTAGAAAAGAGTCATAGGATCGGAAGGGCTAAATCTGCTGATCCAATGTGAAGTATTGGCCTGGGGTGGAATTGGGCTTTTTCCTTGAGAAGAAGGAGGAAGTCGTGGAGAGACTGTGTTCCCTCCATGCTTTGGGAGACTCTCTACTCCCTAATGATCTTGTGGAGGATGCTGCTCAATGAAAGAGGCAACCCTGTCCACTTTCCCTCATGTCCCACCTGTTCCCTGGCAGAGCACAGACCAGTCATTCCAGAGATTACATCCAGTACCCAGGCATTGCTTGAGGGAAGTGGTGGGGGTGGTGAAGAGGACAGGGAGATTTGGCATCTGAGATGCTTGCCCTGGAGCTGTGGTCACTGCAGTGGCTAGCTGGACATCAATCATTGGCGTATACAATAAGTTTACCCTCAAGCAAGTACTTCTTAACCCCTCTAGCTTGTCAGTTAAATGGTCAGAGGAGGCGGACCCAGGACAGTCCTCCTAGGTGGGAAAATCTGTGATGAAAATGCTCCACTCTCTAGGTGGATACATACTGATATTGGACTAGAGCAGTGTCTTTTTGAGTCTTCCTGGGGTCACGAAGATCAAGATACCTGAACACAGTGGGAACAGAGCTAGAGGCTGGGGTTCCATTAATTCTGCTGGGGGAGATTCTATGCTAGAAATTACTGTGTTGCAAGTCTTGGGGAACAAGCTCTCCACCAACTCTGAACTGTCATTCTTTAAGCTGGTGTTGGAAGAAACACCTGCTACCTGTGATTGGAGAAGAGAAGATTATAAAATCTAGGAAGTTTAGAAGAAACAGTTATAGAACCTTTTTTTTTTGCCTAGGATTGGGAATGAATTTATAGAGTGTCCTACCACTTTCACTCCCTTCTCACTCAGCAAAGCATGCACCCCAGACTGTGTATCCCTTCCTAATGCTCAAAAAGATTTCCTATGAAACAGGCCAAATTTAATCTGGGGAGGCATTTGACCATTGGTTGTCAGCTGTGCTTGAAACCTATACAACTTCAGAGACTTAGAGAAAAGCAAAAGTTGGTACAAAACCATCCCTGGTGACATTAAGTTGGGACCATTTATTCCCAAAACTTCTGTCCTTTGATTGTCTTATTCTTAGGTGTTCTGCTCCAGGCATCTAACATTCTAGGAATCTGTCCATCTGGCTGAGCAGAGTCCATCTCGCCCAGCCGGAGAGCTCTGCCATAGCCCACAGCTTATGCCTATGGGCCTAGCAGGAAAAAAAATGGTGTCAAGGAAGAGATCTTTCAGAGGGCAAAGAAACAGTTCTATCTCATGGGATTGAAGGAAAAAAAATAACCTTTTCTTAGACTTTCTTGGTTCTAAGTTCTTCTAAGATGTCCACAAGAGTTGATGTACAGCTCCCTTTCCCATACATATGAGAAGCACTTTCCACATGGACCAGTGGCCCAAGAGGATGTGCAACCCTGTCTGGCTCTGGGAAGCCCCAGTCCTGGGAAATCTCAGAACCCACTGACACTCACTCCGCGTGTATATCTGGGATGTCCGGCTCTGTTTCCAGACACGGGAAGTCACTGTCTGTGCCTTGCACCAGTAAGACCCTGAGTCTTCTCTCCATATGGTGTTGATCTGGAATTCTGGGGAGCTGCTCCACCCTGGCCCCAGGATCTGTCCATCTTTGAAGAAGCAGAACTGGAGCCGGACATCTGACCTCTGTGGAGGGAGCTGGATCTCACAGGTGAGGGTCACCGGTTCCCCCTCAGTGGGCCAGGAGGAGTTGGCTCTCAGCACAGGATGGTGAAGCAGCTCTACAGAAAGATTACAACAGTCCCAATGCAATGAGGTTTGGAAGTGCTCTGGAGAAAAACATAATTCATCCTCAGCACCCGCATGCAGAGCATACAAAAGCAGGCACAGAAAGAGATGCCACTTTTGACTCCTAGCATCCTTCAGCCCAAAGCACAGTTGCGCTTTCTCTGTTCCTTAAAGGAATGCGCCTGGAGGTTCAATGGTATTCCAGTCCACCTGTTTCTTCCTATTCACCCTCTACAACCTCAGAGATCCTCCTTCTGACTAACCCATTTCACAAGTAATGAAGTCTTTACCTTGGACTTGGATATTGACTCTGTTTGAAATAACAGAGCGACAACCTTTCTTAAATCCAGTACAGTGATATGCTCCATTGTCCTTCAGATCTGCTTGATGAATCTGAAAGTCAGAGGTGTTACTAAGGAATGCCAGCAATCTATCATTCTTGTATAGGGTCACATTAGTCAGTGCTACTCCTGCCGTTTCTCGGCATCTCAGAACCACGGAGTCTCCTTCAAACACATAAAGTGGAGCCTGCAGAATGAGGGTAGCTGTAGGAAACACAAGACCAGTTATTTCTTTCACCCCATTGTTTCTCCCTTCTTTTTGTTATTGTTCCAATTAGATTTTATAAGAAAGAGGGCTGGGAAAGGATTCTTAAAATAATTGTCATTTCTGCTTTCTGATTTTACATTGAACACATATGTCTTGAAAAAGTTAGGAAAGCAGAAATGTAAATAAAAATCTCCTATCATCTCACCACCCAGATTTTGGCATAGGCTTTTCCAGTTCTCTTTTCCATGTGCATATATGTGAGAGTGTGTGTATTTTTTTCTTTTTATGAAATTGGAATAATATTCATCTCTTTGATAACTTGCTTTTCCCTTACTATGCCCTGAACACTTTTCTGTCATCAATATCACTACTGAACCCAGTTTTCAATGGTCACAAAGTTTCCTTCAATGGCAGCAATGTAATTTATTTAATGAGTTTTCTTTTCTTGACCATTTAAGGTCCTGCAGTTTCATAGGTGTATAGCCATGATTGTTTCAGTAGGTAAATTCTTAAGAGGGGAATTGTCGGGTCAAAGAGGATAAGCATTTTATTTATTCATTGCTACTGTACTGTTTCCTTGTTCACTAAATTAAAGAGCATTATAACTAGAGACATACTCCTTCAAATTCAAAACAGCTGGCTTTAGGACAAAATAGGAAATGTTTCTTCTTTTCTCCAACTCTCTCTCCCTGTACCCATCTATCTATCATCTCTAAATATGAATAATCCTCATGCTGCTTATTATTTCATGTAAATGATCTATTCTTAAAACCATACATAGATCCAGGAACCATTCAAATAAATTGTTCTCAAATTTCCTTTTGCTAGAGAAGCTTGTACAAAATAAAAATTCCTCAGTCCTATTCCTATAGATTCTGATTCAGTAAATATTGGGTAAGTTTTAGGTAACTATATGATTTCAAAAGTTTTTAATTCTTTCACTTTTTTCTCACCTGCAGAAAGAGCAAGCTCGCAGTGTTACTTAGGAGTGAGCCTGAGGTCTGGAAACTGTACTCCCCAGAATCATGAACCTCATGGGTGTTATTTAGGGTTTCACTTGATATTTCTCCCCTATGGTACCAACGGTACCATGTTGCTTTCCCTGGTTGGCTGAAGTGAGGTCCATTGCAGATCAGTTTCACCTTCTCTCTTTGGGAGGCAGCGGTCCATGGAGGATGGAGGGAAATCACAGATTTAGGTCCAGTTGCTGAGGAGGAAACACAAAAAGAATCTGAGCTGGAGTTGCCTGCAGTCCCCATTACTGTGGTTTGTGAGGGACAGACTAGAGAATATGACTTTAGAAAATCCCAAAGAAAACCCCCTGAGAAGGTTATTGATCACTCATGTCTGCGTGTCAGCAAGCGCACTCACCTTCCCAGGGGACAGTGATTGCTCAGGGGATGGCAATAAGCAAAATGACTTTAAGAGGGCAATAGCAGCAAGATTCACTGCCAACCGTCAATGGGAAAAAATGGCTACTTATCCTGTTATGTAACGGATCCTAGAAAAGTCACCCCTTGCCCCTGCCACTTCATCCTGTTCATAAAACCATAACAACTTCCCAAAGAGTTATTAAAATCACAATTTTGCACTTTCCCTAAAAGGATGAACTATGTTACCTTAAGATTTTGGCACTGAGAAAAGCCTGAGAGATGAACTTGTCTAATACCTTCCTTTTATCCATAATGATGCAAATGATCAGAAAAATCCCATCATAGCTAATTGTGGCAGAGCAAAGGATAAACAAGTCATTCACTGGAATCCAGACATGACCTAGACAAGGATGAAAATCTGCTGCAGCTGATTTTGGACAAGGAATGAGATTTAAGAGTGTTCTTGCTATTCATACATCCTCAAGTATCCAAGACATTCTCTGACTGAGAAGAATGGCAATGAGAGTCAGAACTAAGAAAGTATGTGAAATAGACAATTTGTTTTCTCTCCTAATCTCCAATTTTTATGCATTTCTTCCTTTTAAGGGCTCAGTTGTTGGATGTTCTCATGCTCTCCACACATTTCCTGGAGGATTTTACTCCTGAAACTGTATAGGATGCGATATTGCTGCCGTATCTCCACAATGTGATGTTTTCAGAGGAGCTTTTCTGGCTTGCTGGCTCAGGAAAATCTTATCCCAAGCCCTGCACATTTGCAGTGGAGTGGAAGATATCTTGTCTTGTTAACTGGAGTCCATTTGCAATAGGACTAAGTGTGGGGCATGGCAAACACCAGGAGCTGCTTATGCATATACCACTTCTTCCAGGGAGGTTCAGAGGGTGATCATGAAGCTATCCTGGGTAATGTCAATAGACCAGGTGACATTGTCACATCTCTACTGGTCTTCACAAAAAGAACAGGAGACATTAGGGATCCTCAGACAGCCATTATAAATGTTTCATATTTATTAGGGAGACATTTTTATCCAGAGACACTGAAGAGCAAAAGAAAGGAGAACTCACCAAATTGTCCACTGATAGGAGCTGCAAAACACAAATAAATAAATAAATAATCAACCAGAGGTAAGCATAGAACAAGAATTTGTTGGCTTTCCAAAGGCAATGCCTATTTTTTCTGTCCATTTATTATTTCTTCCATTAAAAACTCATTTTTAAAAATTTAATGGTCATTTATTAATTGTCTATACATATTAGGCATTGTGCTTGGACCTGTAAGATGAATGAAAAATGGTATCTGCTAGCAAGAATTTGATTGGTGGGAGAAACAGAAATATGAAGCAAAGTAATATAATTATCATATAAGGTGTAAGTGAAATAATAGAAACACACAGAAGGGCCACCCATCCCAGTGTATAGGGTGTGTGGTAAACAGGATAGGTTGATCATTAGAGGTACCTGAAGGAAGTGATGCTTGAGAAAACTGAATGAGAACATAGGAGTCAGCCAGGCAAAGATGTTTGTGTGTGGCAAGAGATTATAGGGAGGGTAATCAAAGGAGAAAGGGCAAAAAAGTGAAGAAATGGCATTTGTGTTCATGAGTTGGGGGTTCTGGGAAGTAGGGAGTAGTGGGAGAGATCAGATGAGAGAGTCATGCAGGGCCCAAGTCATGGATGGTAAGTAGCTCGGATTTTATTATAAAAGCAATGGAGATCCATGGAAGGGCTTCAAGTAGGAGAGTGACAACGTCAGAATTTGTAATTTAGATGTATCACTCTGGCAGTGGGCAGACTTCAGTGACACCAGATGTGAAGCAGAGAAACTAGTTAGGATGCAGAGCAAGAGATGACTGTGTTTCATTTTCTTCAGAGTGTTTATCTGAAATTATCTTACTTACTTCTTTACTTTGTTTATTTACTTTCCCCTCTCTAGAGTAGAAATTCTGTGAGATCAGGTTCACCATGTATTCCCTAGGACCTATAACAGTGCCTGGCAAATAGGAGACATTCCATAAATATTTATTGAATATTTATTCATTGTGTAATCATTTAATTAGAGAACTAGTAAAATAAGTAGAGATAGGTGGGTACAGGTTTCAGAATTGGGTAATGGGGAGAGAAAGGAGGCAAAATTGGCAAATTTATAAGTTGATTAGACATTCCAGATGAGGGCTAGATTTGGTTCAACAAAAATTTTTGAAATGCCAACCATATGCTAGGAACTGGACAAGACAATGGAAATCCAGCAGTGTGTGTGTGTGAGAGAGATACTGTTCTGGTCCACATGGGGCTGATAGAGGAGTCATCTAAACCTAAGTGCTTTATAGAGATCAACGGATTTTTTGCCATTACCTAGATATCTTGGTCACAATGGATTTTGTATTGTTTTAAATGTAGTTAATATTTTTCTGAATGCATTCTATGTGGTAGACATTCACATATATTATTTCATGTAATCTTGTCAATATCCCCATGAGATAAGTTTTATGATTGATTATCCCCATTTTACACACCAAAAATAGTTTAAGTAGACAGTAGGTGACAGAATGGAGTTTTGAGCCCATTAATTTAAACCCATCCTGTTTGACCCCAAAGCGCATGCTCCTGGCCATTAGCCTGTTCTGCCTTTCTGTATTGGTGTCACACTGGAATGTACTTCCTATTTCTGAAGTATTTCATGCAGCTTCCAACTGTGGGGTCCTTTTTTATTACATTGTGCTCCATTCCATCCCCGCCCCCTCCAGCTCCTAGTCCCCCTCTGTTTCATAAAGTCATTACCAGCTACCTGCATATGCTTTATTAGCTGCTTGCACCATTGCTGGTAACTTTGCCTGGACAATTATTTTACTGGGATCTTGTTACATAGCTGCTTCTTATACATTGGTCTTGTTGGGGGCCCTTCTGTATAAGGAGCTGCCTGAGCACAGAAATACTGCCTCCCATGTCTTCCCATTATGCTCAGCACCTAGTGAAGTGCTGTGCATAAATGTTACTAAAATTTTTTTTGAGTAAATGAATAAATATTTTTTATTCTAATATTCTCCACTTTGGTGAAAACCAACCAGTTTATGTGTATGAATTGATAGAGGCTTATACACACTCACAGGTACAATTAGAATATCATGTGCTGGAAGCAAGATGGTGGAATAAGAGGTCTACACCCTGCATTCCCCCCAAAAGAAACCAATATTTGGCAGCCATCTTCAGACAAAAGTGGGAAGATTCCAGATCCAAGTAAGAGGGTTGTGAAACCCCAGTGGAGCCCAAGACCAAGGACAGCCACTTTAAGAAGGCAGGCACATGCCCTGGTGGCAGCCTCACTGACTATAACCCCATCTGCAAACTGAAAGCTGCCCCATCCTCCTGTGCATTCAACTCTAGCCCTACTTGTCTGTGTTTCTGCCACCAGTCACTTCTGCCATGGGACCAAGGAGGACCCATGCCCATCTATGCCCTGGTAACATGCTCACCGACCTCAGACCTGACTGCTGTTGCTGAAGCAATCCTGTGACCTTGCTCCACTCCCACTCCACTGTGGTCCAAAGGTAGTTCTTGCTCCCCAGGGACCACCCAAGTGACCCAACAGAGCTGTACTCAAAGACCCAGCAGAAATCACACCCATCCACATCCCCAATAACACAGTTGCTAACTAAAGACCCAAGTGCAGACCCAGCAACAGCTGCAAGGCCCAGCTCCAGCCCTGCTCCATCACAATCCTGGAGGCAGCCCCATAAGTCAAAGGAAGCAGCAGAGGATGGGATTTATCTGCCAAAACCAGTCTGTAAAGACTGGAAGAGGTGCCTGCTCTTCTAAATACACAAACACCAATGCAAGGCTGCACAAACCATGAAGAGTCAGGCAAACATGACAACACCAAAGGAAACTAATAGAGTGCCAGTAACTGACCCTAAAGAAATGGAGATCCATGAACTACCCAACAAAGAATTCAAAATAATTGTTTTAAAGTAGCTCAATGAACTACTAGAGAACCCAGACAACTAAATAAAATCAGATAAACAATACATACACCACATGGAAATTTTAAAAAAGAAATAGAAAACATAAAAAAGAACTAAACAGAAATCTTGGAACTAAAGAATACAATAACTGAACCAAAAAGTTTAATGGTGACCTTCAATAGCATAATCAATCATGCAAGAGAATGAATCAACAAACTCGAAGACAAGTCATTTGAAATTATCCAGTTAAAGGAACAAAAAGAAAAAGGAATGAAAAAGTGTAAGAAAGCCTATGTGACTTATGGGTACCATTAAAATAACCAGTATACACACTACTGGAGTCCCAGAAAGAGCAAACGACAAGGGCGTAAAGATTATTTAAAGAAACAATGACAGAAAACTTATCAAATCTGAGGAGGAAAATGAACACCCAGGTTCATGATTCTCAAAGTACCCCAAATAAGTTGAACATCAAAAGATCTAAACCAAGACATATTGTAATCAAATTCTTAAAAGTCAAACACAAAGAGAGAATTTTGAAATCAACAAGAGAAAAGTTACTCTTCACGTACCAGGGAGCCCCGGTAAAACTTAGAGTGGATTTCTCAGTAGAAATATTACAGGCCAGGGAAGGGTGGGATGATATATTCAAAACAGTGAAAGAAAAAAACTTCCAACCCCAAATACTATACCTGGAAAATCTGTCCTTCAAAAATGAAGGGGAGATAAAGATTTTCACAGGACAAAAAAAGCTGGGGGAGTTACCATGAGAACTGCCTTACAAAAAAACTAAAAGGAACTCTTCAAGTTGAAATGAACAGACACTGATTAGCACATGAAAACACACAAAGGTATAAAACTCACTGGTAAAGGTAACTGTGTAGTCAAATTCAAAACTCTCTAATCCTGTTTCTTAGTCCATTCAGGCTGCTATGACAAAAATGCTATAGACTGGGTAGCTTATAAACAACAGGTATTTATTTCTCACAGTTCTGGAGGCTGTAAAGTCCAAGAGCAAGGTACTAGTGTATTCGTATCTGGTGAGGATCCAGTTGATTGTAGACAGTCATCTTCTCACTGTAACCCTACATGGCAGAGTGTGTGAGAGAGCTCCTCTGACCTCATGTATAAGGGCACTAATCTCATTCATGAGGATTCTGCCCTCATGACCTAATCACCTCTCAAAGGCCCCATCTCCTGATAGTATCACCTTAAGTGTTAGGATTTTAACATGTGAATTTTGGGGGACACAAATATTCAGACCATAGTACACTATAATGGTGGTACATAAATCATGTTTAACTCAAGCAGAAAAGTTAAAAAAGATAAAAACAACTATAACTACAATTACTTGTTAATGTACAAACAGTATAAAAATATATAAATTGTGACATCAAAACAAAATGTGGAAATAAGAGAAGAAAGAGGAGAGTTTTTAAATGTGATTAAAGTATAGTTCTTAGTTTAAATTGACCCCTTAACTATAAGATTTCTCAGTAATTATGGTAATCACAAAGAAAAAAAAAAACTATAGTAGAAAGTGACATCAGCATCATGGCAGAGTGAGTTGTTCCCTTTGCTTCTCCCCTCTAAGTCACATCCAATTGGACATATTCTCATATCCAACAATGAGTTCAACATCCATTGACCAAGAGAGGATTCCCTACACAGCACAACAGAATGCATAAGAAATCCAGGCATCTATACAGCTGAAGGTGGGTGGACTGGACCCTTGGAAGGAAGTGGAACTAGGGGAGATGCCCCCTCCTGCCTGCCTTAGCAGCAATGATTAAAGGCACAGATCCCCAAACTGGTCCAGAAATTTGCAAGGAAACAAGCGTGGCTTGCTTGAACAGTCTGGCAAGGGCAGAGAGTGTGGATCAGAGTGCTCCCTGCCTGTCTACCAGCAGATCCAGTTTGCATGCCCCTTACCCCTTCTACAGCATTGGCCAGGTCTTTCCAACAGTGGAGATAGTATTCAAAGCTTGATTTCCCAGCTGGGGTGGGATACTCTAACCTGAGTTTTAAAAACACACCAGCCACCACTAGAGATCAGAAGCTGCACAGTGAGCAACCACAAAAACTTCAACCTACTTAGCCCCTCCTCCCCCCTAGTGGTAGCAGGTGGAACCTATGACCAGATGCTTCAGTAACCACAGCAGAACTGGTGATCCAGCCCCCAGTCATGGCATCACCACCATCAGCTCCACCAACAGTGGGGGCTGTGCACAGTTCTCCAAGTCCCTTGGCCCAAGCGGTGACAGCAAAACCTATGAATCCAGCACCCATGGTTGCAGTGCAACCAGAAACCACAGACAAGCCAAGAACAGCAGCACAGGTGGTGCATGGGGCAGCAGCATTTGAACCCAAGAAGAGCCTCTGGAGAACCACTTGAGGAACACAAGACCAAGGTGACCACAGAAATATTAGAAATGCTTGCAGCCTGGTGACCCTGGTAGTGACACTTGAGACTAAAGGAAAGGCATCAGCAGCCACAGAGGCATGAGCTGCACAAGGAGGGCACTGGAGGCAGTGGAGAGAGGAATGTGTAGGCTCTCAAATATAACCCAAAGCAGTACAGAAACAAAGTAACCAAAGCCATACCTAAATAAGAAAGGTGATTAGTATCATAAAAGTGTCAGCAGAAGACCAATTCATCAAACACCTTGAAGAATTACAGTAACATGGCAGAAGAGAAGGAGAAGGACTGCTCTCCAGAAACCAAACTTAAAAGTCACAGATTACAATCTGACTGACAGAGAGTTCATAATAGCTGTCATAAAGAAAATGAGTTACAAGAAAACTCAGAGAGATAGTTCAATGAGGACAGGAATAAAATTAGTGAACAGAAGGAGTACTTCATCAAGGAAATTGAAACTCTAAAAAAAAAAAAAACAGAACTTCTGGAGATGAAGAACACAATAAGTGAAATGAAAAATAATGTAGAAAGCATTAAAAATAGATGAGACTATATAAAGGAGAGAATTAGTGAGCTCGAGGATAGAAACCTAGAAATGAGTCAAGTGGAGCAGGAGAGGGAACAAAGATTTAAAACAAAATGAAGAAATTCTTTGAGCAATATCTGACACAATTAGGAAAAATAGCATAAGGATCACAGGTATCCCAAAAGGAGAATAAAGGGATAATGGAGCAAAGAGCTTGTTCAAAGAAATAATAGCTGAGAATTTCCCAATCCTGGGGAAGGAATCAGTCTTACAAATACCTGAGCCAATAAAACTCCTAATTACATCACTGTAGAAAGATCTTCTCCAAGGCATATAATAGTAAGACTGGAAAAAGTCAACGACAAAGAAAAAATATTAAGGGCAGCAAGGAAGAAGAAAGTGACCTACAAAGGAACCCCTATCAGTCTTTAGAAGATTTCTCGGCAGAAACCTTACAGGCTAGGAGAGGATGGAATGAATATTCAAAATACTGAAAGACAAAAACTTTCAGCCAAGAATACTTTATCCAGCAAAACTATCCTTCAGATATGATCAAGCAATAAAATCTTACCCAGATAAACAAAAACTGAGAGGGTTCATCACCTCTAGACCTCCCCTACTGGATTGATTAAGGATGCTCTCATATTTGAAACAAAAAGGCAAAGGTCTACAAGGCTTTGAGCAAGGAGATAAAGAGACAGACAAAATCAGAAAATGGCAGCTCTCTTTTAGAACAGGGTAGCAAACACTTAATTATAACTTAAAAGATAAAGGGAAGGAAAGTATCAAAAGTAACTATACAACACTTCAACATAGTCACAAACACAACACAAAACAGAAGAATCTGTGACAACAGTAACTCAGAAGGAGAAGAGGGAAGGAATGAAACCTGCTTAGGTTAATGGAGATAAGATGCTGTCTGAAAACAGACTATCTCATTTATGAGAGCTTTTATAAAAACCTCACAGTAACCACTAGACAAAAAAATCAGAGCAAAACCACAATTCCTAAGCAAAGAGAAAACCGAGAAAACCTCCACAGAAACCCAACATAATGAAATACAGTGGAAGAGAAACAAAAGAAATATAGAACAATTAGAAAATAAGAGGTAAAATGGCAGTATTAAGCCCTTATATATTAATAACCACTCTATATGTAAATAGATTGAATTCTTCAATCAAAAGATACAGAATAGCTGGATGGATTAGGAAACAAAACCCAACAATATGCTGCCACCAGGAAACACATCTCAGCTCTAAAGACAGACATAGGCTCAGAGTGAAGGGATGGAAGATGATCCTCCAAGCAAATAAATGGCAAACAAGAGAAAGCAGATGTTGCCATATTTATATCAGACAAAGCATAATTCAAGATAAAAAAGACAATAAGAGACAAAGAGGGGCAGTATGTAATGATAAAAGAGACTTTCCACCAAGAGAACATAACACTTTTAAATATATGTGCACCTAACACAGGAGCATCATGGTATATAAAGCAACCATTAAAAGACCTAAAGGGAGAAATTAAAAGCAACATAATAATAGTAGGGGACCTCAACACCCCACTTATATCAATGGATAGATCATCCAGACAGAATGTCAACAAGGAAATAGTGGATTTAAATGAAACACTAGACCAGATGGACTTAATAGATATACAGAGAGCATTCCATCCAAAAACAGCAGAGTACACCTGCTTCTCAAGTGCACATGGAATATTCTTAAAGATAGAATATATGTTGGGAAACAAGGCAAACCTCAATAAATTTAAAAAGATTAAAATCATACCAAGCATCTTTTCCAACCAAAATGCTATGAAACTAGGAATCAACTACTAGGAAAAGGCTGGGAAAGTCAAAAATATGTGGAAACTAAACAATATTCTACTGAACACCCGTTGGATCAATGACGAAATCAAAGGAGAAATTCAAAAATACCTGGAGACGAATGAAAATGAAAATACAACATACCGACTCTTCTGGGATGCAGCAAAAGCAGTTATAAGAGGGAAACTCATAACAATACAGGCCCACCTCAACAAACAAGAAAATATCAAATAGGTAATCTTAAACTATATCTAAAAGAACTAGACAAGGAAGAACAAGTGAAGTCCAAAGTGAGCAGAAGGAGGGAAACAATAAAAATTAGAGCAGAAATAAATGAAATAGAGACTGAAAAAAAAAACAACAACAACAGTAGCGTGATCAATGAAACTAGAGCTGGTTCTTTGAGAAGACTGACAAACCATTAGCCAGACTCACAAAGGAAAACAGAGAGAAGCTCAAATAAATAAAATTAGAAACAAAAGAGGAGAAATTACAATGGATACCACAGAAATACAAAGGACTATAAGAATACTATAAAAAACTATATGCCCACAAATTTGATATTCTAGAAGAAGTAGGTAAATTCTTAGACTCAAACAATGTCCCAAAAAGAAAGAGAAAATCTGCATATATCAATCACAAGTAAAGAGATTGAAACAGTAATCAAAAACCTCCCCCAAAACAAAGGTCCTGGACCAGATGGCTTCTCTGGAGAATTCTACCAAACATTCAAAGAAGATTTAATACCTATCCTTCTCAAACTATTCTAAAAAATTGAAGAAGATGGACTGCTTCCTAACTCATTCTAGGAGGCAAACATTACCCTGATGACAAAACCAGCAGAGACAGCACAAAGAAGGAAAACTATGGGCCAATATCGCTGAAGAACATAGATGATAAAATCCTCAACAAAATATTGGTGAACCAAATATAGCAATACATTTAAAGGGTCATGCACCATGATCAATGATTTATACAACGGACACAGGGATGGTTCAACATGTGCCAATCAATCAATGTAATACACCACATTAACCAAATGAACAATAAAAATCACATGATCATCTCAATAGCTGCAGAGAAAGCATTTGACAAGATCTAACATCAATTTATGATAAGAACTCTCAATAAAATGGGTATAGAAGGAAAGTCCCTCAACATAATACAGGACATATATGACAAATCCACAGCTAATATCATACTAAATGGTGAAAAACTAGAAGTCATCCATCTCAGCACAGGAACAAGACAAGTGTGCCCACTCTTGCCACTCATATTCAGCATGGTACTGGAGGTTTGGGCCAGAGCAATTAGGCAAGAAAAAGAAATAAGAGGGATTCAAATAGGAGAGGAAGAATTAAAACTGTCAGTATTTGCAAATGACAGAACTCTCTATGTAGAAAACCCTACAGAATCCATCAGAAAGCTATTAGAAATAATCAACAACTACAGCAATGTTGTAGGGTACAAAATCAACTTACAAAAATTAGTTGTATTCCTATACACTAATAATGAACTAGCAGAAAGAGAAGTCAAGTATACAACCCCATTTACAATTGCAACAAGAAGAATAAAATATCTCGGAATAAATTTAACCAAAGAGGTAAAAGACCTATACACTGAAAACTATAAGACATTATTGAACGAAATTGGGGGCCGGCCCTGTGGCCAAGTGGTTAAGTTTGTGCGTTCCACTTCAGCAGACCAGGGTTTCACTGGTTTGGATCCTAGCACTGCTCATCAAGGCATGCTGAAGTGGTGTCCTGCATAGCAGAACCTGAAGGACCTACAACTAGAATATACAACTATGTACTTGGTGGCTTTGGGAAGAAGAAGGAAAAAAGAAAAGGAAGATTGGCAACAGATGTTAGCTCAGGTGCCAATCTATAAAAAAAAAAAGAAATTGAAGAAGATGTAAATAAATGGAGCATATTTCATTCTCATGGATTGGAAGCATAAACACAGTTAAAATGTCCATATTACCTGAAGCAACCTACTGATTAAATGCAACCCCAATCAGAATACCAATAACATTCTTCATGGAAATAGAACAAAGAAATAGAACAAATTTATGTGGAACAAGAAAGATCTTGAATAACGAAGCAACCCTGAGAAAAAAGAACAAAGCTGGAGACATCACAATCCTAGACTTTGAGATATACAATGGAAGCAATAGTAATCAAAATTGTGGTACTGGAATAAAAACAGACACATAGAACAATGGAACAGAATCAAAAGCCCAGAAATAAACTCACACACCTATGGTCAGTCAATCTTCAACAAAGGAGCCAAGAACATACAATGGAGAAAGGAAAATTTATTCAATAATTGGTGTTGGGAAAACTGGACAGCCACATGCAAAAGAATGAAAATAGACCATTATCTTGCACCATACACAAAAATTAACTCAAAATGGATTAGACTTGAATGTATGACATGAAACCATAAAACACCTGGAAGAAAATATAGGCAGTATACTCTTTGACATTGATCTTAGCAGCATTGTTTCAAATACCATGTCTACTCAGGCAAGGGAAAGTAAAGAAAAAATTAACAAATGGTGCTATATCAGACTATGAACTAAATGGGGAACCATGAACTAAATGGGAAGACAGTCCACCAACTGGGAGAAAACATTTGCAAATCATGTATACGACAAGGGGTTAATTTCCAAAAGACGTAAAAAACACATACTACTCAACAACAAATAAATGAATAACCCTATCCACAAGTAGGCAGAGGATATGAACAGGGCTTTTTCCAAAGGAGATATACAGGTGGCCAACAGGCACATGAAAAGATGTTTAACATCTGTAATTCTCAGGGAAATGCAAAACATAACTACAGTGAGATATCACCTTACAACTGTCAGAATGGCTATAATTAACAAGACAAGAAATGAGAAGTGTTGGAGAGAATGTGGAGAAAACGGAACCCTCATACACTGCTAGTGGGAGTGCAAACTGGTGCAGCCGCTTTGGAAAACAGCATGAAAATTTCACAAAAAAATTAAAAATAGAAATACTATATGATCCAGCTATCCCACTATTGGTTATTGTTGGATATTTATCCAAAGAACTGGAAATCAACAATTCAGTAAGATGTATGCTCCCCTATGATCATCACAGCATTCTTTACAATAGCCAAGACATAGAAGCAACCCAAGTGTCCATCAATGGATGAATGGATAAAGAAGATGTGGTACATATATACAATGGAATAGTACTCAGCCATAAAAAGGACAAAATTGTGCCTTTTGTGACAACACAAATGGACCTTGATATTATGCTGAGCAAATAAGTCAGACTGAGAAAGACAAATACCATATGATTTCACTCATATGTGGAAGATAAAACAAACAAACACACAGATAAGGAGAATACATTAATGGTTACCAGAAGGGGGGGTATGGGGAGGGTGTAAGGGGTAAATGGGCTCATATGCATGGTGACAGATAAAAACTGAACTGTTGGTGGTGAACATGATTCAGTCTATACAGAAACTGATATATAGTGATGTAGAAATTTACACAACGTTGTAAGTTAATATGACCCCAATAAAATAAATTTTAAAAACTGTAGTAGATACCGAAAAGATCAAGAGAAAGTAATCATAGTGTGACACTAAAGAAAATCATCAAATCACAAAGGAAGGCAATAGAAAAGGAAGAAAGGAAAAAAAGAACTACAAAATAGTCAGAAAACAATTAACAAAATAACATTAGCAAGTCCTTACCTATTAATAACTACTTTTAATGTAAAAGGATGAAATTTTCCAATAAAAATCATAGAGTAGCTGAATGGATAAAAAACAAATCCAACTATATGCTGCATACAAGATTCATTTTAGATTTAAGGACATACATAGGCTGACATTGAAGGGATGGAAAAAGATATTCCATGCAAGTGGTAAACAAAAGAGCGCAGGAGTGACTCTACTTTTCTCAGACAAAATAGATTTTAACTGAAAAACCATAGAGGAGACAAAGAAAGTCATTGTATAATGATAAAGTGAACAATTTATCAACAGGATATAACAATCATAAACATATATCCACCCAATATTAGAGCACGAGAATAAATAAAACAAATATTGACAGGACTCAAGTGAGAAATAGATAACAATACAATAATAGTAGGGTACTTCAATATCCCACTTTGAATGATGGGTTGATAGTTCAGACAGAAAATCATTAAGGAAAAAGCAGAGTTGAGCAAAACTATAGACCAAATAGTCTATGTATCTAATGTGTTCACCTAATGGGCTCATACAGAGCATTCTATCCTACAGTAGCAGAATACCGTTCTTCTCAAGTGAACAGGGAACATTCTCAAGGACAGATCATATGTTAGGTCACAAAACAAGTCTTAACAAATTTAAGAAGATGGAAATTACATCAACGATATTTTCTGACCACAATGGTGTAAAACTAGAAAACAATATCAGGATGAAAACTGGAAAATTCAAAAATAAATGAAAATTAAGCAACACATTCTGGAATAAACAATGAGTCAAAGAAGAAATCAAAAGGGAAATCAGAAAGTATCTTAAGAGAAACAAATATAGAAACATAGTATACTAAAATGTATGAAATATAGCAAAAGCAACACTAAGAGGAAAGTTAATAGCAAGAAATGCCTACATTAAGAATAAAATAAAGCTTTCAAGTAAACAACCTAATTTTATGTCTCAAAGATTTAGAAAAAGAAGCCCAAAGGTGGCAGAAGGAAGGAAATCATAAAGATTAGAGCAGAAATAATCAAATAGAGAATAAAAAACAATAGAAAAGATCAACAAAACTAAGACTGGTTTTATGAAAAGATAAACAAAATTGTCAACCCTTTAGTTAGACTAAGAAAAAAAGAAGATTCAAAATCAGAAATGAAAGGGGACACATTACAACTGATACCACAGAAATATAAACAACCAAGGAGATTGCTATGAACTTTGTAGGCCAACAAATTGAATAACCTAGAAGAAATCAATAAATTTCTAGAAGCATACAACCTACCAAGTCTGAATCATGAATAAATAGAAAATCTGAACAGGACAATAACAAGTAAGAAGATTGAATTATTTAAAAAAAAAAAAAATCTCCCCAAAAGAAAAGCCCAGGACCAGATGGCTTTCCTGCTGAATTCTACCAAATATTTAAAGAAGAATTAACTCCAGTCGTTCTCAGAAACTTCCAAAAAAAAAAAAAAAAATGAAGAGGAGAGATTACTTCCAAACACACTTTATGAGGTTAGCTAAACAAGTACACTACAAGAAAACAAAACTACAGGACAATATCCCTCATGAGCATAGATACAAAAACCCTGAAACAAAATACTGGCAAACTGAATTCAACAGTATATTAAACAGATCATACACCATGATCAAGTGGGATTTATCCCTGGCATGCAAGTAGATCCAACATCTGCAAGTCAATAAATGTCATACACCACCTTAACAGCATGAAGGATAAAAATCATACAATCTTCTCAATAGGTGCATAAAAAGCATTTGACAAAATTCAACGTGATTTCATGATAAAAACTCTCAACAAATTAGGTATAGAATCAAATTATCTTAACATACTAAAGGCTGTATATGGCAAGCTCGCAAATAACATCGTACTCAGTGGTGAAAAGCTGAAAGTGTTTCCTTTGAGATCAGCAACTCCCTGGTTTTTGGCTGGAGGCTGCCCTCAGTTCCTCACCATGTGGGCCTCTCCACAGGGCAGCTGACAACATGGCAGATGGTTTCATCGGCTGGAGGGAGACAGAGAGTGAGAGCAAGATGGGTCACCTTGCATCGCTAAGTGGCTCCCATCACCTTTGCTGTATCCTGGTCCTTAGAAGCAAGTCATCAGGTACAGACCACACTCCAGGGGAGGTGGTTACAAAGGGTGTAAACATGAGGAGGGAGGGCTCCTTGGACCCACTTTGGAACCTGCCTCCTACAGATATGCACTTAATATGTGTCAGAAAATATGCTGACGCTTTTAATTCTTGAGCTCATTTAATTCACACTATCATTTTGAGGCAGGTAGGGAAACTGCTGGTTAGCAAGTTAAGTAAACTGTTCAAGGTTACACTCCACTGGAACCAGGACTTGATTCCAGAATTGCTTCAAATTCATCGTACTAGGCTGCCCTCCAGGAATCAAGGGAGTGTATTGGATGGATTTCATTTCAAAAGAGGTCTTGTGGTTCTCTCTTTTATCCTTGATCAAAAAACGCTCACTTTCCTGTTTCCAATGCCCTGGTGTCCGCACCACTGGGATCAAGATTTCTGGAGCACATGGTTCTGCACTTCAGGATTCTGGAGCCTACATTCCTCTGAAGGGGATCCAAGGATGTTCTGTGTTGTTTCATGTGATCAAGGAGCCAGGAACAGAGCAGGAGGAGATCTTGTGGGGCTTTGGAGCTGACTTAAAATGGAGAGCCATGCTCCAAGTCCATAGTGGGACAGAAGAGGTTCCACCCTGGGTCTGACTCCAGGACAAGTATGAGCAGAGGGTCTATGTGCCCAACATGACATCCCTGAGAATTGAGAACTTGACCCATAAGTACAGTGGACAGTAACGGGCTGTAGCCAGCTTAACTGGAAGGGTGGAATCTATCCATATTTTTCACCTCACTGTCTATGGTACATGACACCCCCTCACCTCAATCCCATGGCTACGGTCATCTTTTGTGCCTAAGAGTGTCACGTGGGCCCTATTTTGCAGGACTCCTTTCAGATACCAGCCATCAGGCTCTATTTTCCCTCTTGAAATTAGGATAAGCGGTTTCAGCACAAATGGAGAGCAGAGCTGAGACTCACACCAGGAATAAAATCACTTCAGTGTTTTGGGAGAGGAAAATAGAACTTTGGGGGAAATGGATTTTTTGCAATAACACCTATTCTTTAGAGGATTAAGTTGATTTATTTTGTGTATTAGTTTCCTATTGCCGCTACGACAAATTACAGCAGTACCCCGTTATCCACGGGAAACACGTTCCAAGACCACCAGTGGATGCCTGAAACCATGGATAGTTTTGAATCTTTTATATACTATGTTTTTTCCTATGCATACACACCTATGATAAAGTTGTGTTTATAAATTAGGCACAGTAAGAGTTTAAAAACCATAACTAATAATGAAATAGAGCAATTATAACAATATACTATAATAAAAGTTACCATAGATTTTAGGATCCTGCATAGGGTTTTTTTTTATTTCTTATTAAGTCAAAAACTTTCACCTTTTCACCTACAGGAAGCACTTTTTGGCTTCTATTTGGCATATCCAAATTGCCAGCATCACAACTCTTGTTCTTTGAGGCCATTATTAAGTAAAATAAGGGTTACTTGAACACAACAACTGCAATAATGCAATAATCATCTGATAACTGAGATGCCTACCGAGTGACTAATGGGTGGGTAGCATATAAAGTGTGGATAAACTGGACAAAAGGACGATTCACATCCTGGACAGGATGAAGTGGGATGAAGTGAGATTCCAACACACTACTCAGAGCAGTGGGCAATTTAAAACATGAACTGTTAACATCTGGAATTTTCCATTTAACATTTTTGGGCTGCAGTTGACCTTGGGTAAATGAAGCCAGGGAGAGTGAAATCTCAGGTGAGGGGAGACTACTGTACTACAAACTCAGTGGCTTAAATTGACACAAATTTATCTTACCGTACTGTACGTAGGTCAGGAGTCAGAGACGTGTCTCACTGACCTAAAGTCAAAGTGTCGTCAGGGCTGTGTTCCTTTCTTGAGGAGCCAGGAGAGAAATATTTTCTTGCCTTTTCCATCTTCTAGTGGCTACCTACGTACCTAGCTAGTGACCACCTCCCTCTATCTTCAAAACCAGCAATAGTGGGATGAGTCCTCCTCACTTTGCATCCCTCTGAACTCCTCTCTTTCTTCTTTCACTTTTAAGGCCCATAATTACATTGGTCCCATCCAGATAATGCAGAAAAATCTCACTATTTTGATGTCAACTGGTTAGCAACTTTAATTCTTTCTATTACCTTAATTCCCGTTGGCCATTAACTTAAGATATTCACAGTTTCTGAGGGTTAAGATGTGGACATCTTTAGGGGGGCACTATTCTGCCTACCACAATTCAGAAATCTTGTATAGTCCATCCTCCTTATCTCCTGTGCTCTTCCTGAGCCTCAGCCCGAGGCCAGCCTCACTCACAAAATCCAGCCCTAAGAGCCTCCATGGATATACGAGAAAGTCTAGCCTGCCACAATTCTTAAGAACCTCATTTAGTAACTCTTTCTTTCCTTACAGTTTCTCTGCATAGAGAAATACCCTGCCGTGTAGACAGTGGCTTTGACAGCTTTAGGACCCCATGGGATTTCTATGACTGGCTTGTAAATTCCCCACTCCACTTCCTCTGTGTACCGTAAGTCTAGTGGCATGTTCTAACCACACGTGGGGTTGTCATTCCCAGTCACTACAACTGCATCTCCCACAAATGTGTCTACTTTGGGGCCTTCCTCTGGACTCCCAGAGCTGGTCAGATGTCCTTCTTCACCATGTGTTGCGTAGTACCAGGCATCATCTCAGCAGGTGAAGCAGGAAGAGGTCCCTGAATCAGGACAAGTCCTTCATTCCCAACTTCTTCTCCTTGAGGAGAAACCCAATTTCTAAAAGTAATGGGCCTTGGGTAGGTGGACTGCAGGCTTTATTTTCTTGTGGGAGATTTTTAAGACTTGCTCAGTCTAGTGTAATCACATAAGGTTTAACTCAGTGGCTCCCTTCCTTCTTGTCTCTTTCTATGTATTTAGCTTTGGGCAAATTCTATTTTGTCTACAAAATGTCTCACCTTCTGTACAAGGAGGAAACCAGAGCTTCAGTGAGATAATGGATTATAATGTTTGTAATGTAATTGTAATGTTCTCCACTCATGTAAAGCTCCATTCTCTTGACCATCCTACCCCAGAACCTGTATCCCTTCCCAAGATTCTGGTCTGGTCACTGTCCATCATACCCAGGTGGAGTAACATCACCCTGGAGTGCAGGCTGTGGCAGTCATAGAGCACCTGAACATGATCAGGGAGAGCTTGGACTTTAGAGTCAGCAAGACTTAAGCTCCACTTAAGTTGAAGTCCAGGTCCTCCATTTTCTAGCTGTGTGGACTTGAGCTGTTATTTAACCTCTCTTCCTTTCTCATCTGTGAAATGGAAATATTAACAGTGCTTACCTCACAGAACTATTGTGGGGATTTAAGAAGATAAAAGCTTTCAGCACAGTGGTTGATAATTGTTCCATAAATATGTTCCTTCACATTATGATGACGATTATTCTTGACCAAGCCCACCTGGCATCAGAACCAGACATTCCCAGGTCCCAGAGTAGTGCCCTTTCCTCTCCCCCAGCTGTCCTCTCAGGGTCTCCAACTGGGTACAGTGATGGGCTTGTGGGGGCCTGGAATTGGCCACCCCAAGATATGTCTCTTTGGCATGATGATTATTTGAGGCTGGTTACTTTGCAGACAGGAAAGCAACTGAAAAGTAGAATTTACTTACCCTTTGTAAGACACTTACATTGTAAAGGAAATCTCCATCTGTAAAGATATCTCCCTCTCTACCAGGAAGAAGCGGGGATGACCTCATCTCTAGAAACTCTTAATCAATGGGGAAGGCAAGGACTTAAATCTGCATTTGTTTATTGTGCTTGTCTGGCAACCTCCTGTAACTGACTTCCTCCACCCCCAAAATACTCCTTTGTCTTTAGCTGGATATGATATTTAAGTGGGGACTTCAGCCATTTTGGTGAGTTGCTCAGCTTGCCTGACATCTCCCATGTATACATGTTATAAAGCTTTGTTTAATTTTCTCCTGCTATTCTGTCTCATGTGAGTTTAGTTCATCCTCTGGCCAGACGAACCCACATTGGGTAGAGGAAATGTCTTCCCCCCCTACAGGCTCCAGGGAGTCAGACACCCATGGGTGTGATCCCACAGATGGTTGTAAGGAGTCAAAGTCTACCCAGGGCCTTCTTGTTTTCCAAAGCCCTCGGACTGAATGGAAGTTTATTGCTGTGTCCAGAGCAGCTGACTTCCATAGCCACTGTCAACTCCCATGTTGCCAGGTACCCAAGGACATCTGTGCTGCCAGGGAGAATGGTAAAGATGGAGGAAAGACAGGCTACATGTTATCTCAAGCTTGAGTTGAGAAAATTTATATTGTTAACTCAATTTGATGTGGGCATTTTCCCCTTTCTGTAGTAAGTTGCTTTGTAATTGTAAAAGTATAATGTGTTCATAAAAAACTACCATATAGATTATGGAATTGATTCAAGTAAAAGTTCAAAGAGCACCTCCTCCCAAAGGTAAGCACTGTTATTAACATGTATCCTTCCATACCTTTCTCTATGTAACCACAAATACAATAAACTCTGTAAACACAGGGCATCTGTTTGTAAATTCATTCTGAAACTCAGAACTAAGGAGTTAAAAAATTCTCCCTAGAGCCAAAATGTTGAGATGGGCTTTGCTGACTGCAACTGTGAATATTCAACATGGTCAACTGTTGTTCAAAGCTAACCAGGTTTCCCATCCCTCCTTAGCATATGAGTGAGCTCTTTGCCAGGAAGTCAAGGTCCAGACATCAAGATTCAGCCTCCCAAGGCCAAACACAGTCTTAAGATGAAAACTGATCAGAAAAGTCCAGAGAGTAAAGGGAAAAGAAATTAAATCTTCAAAGCCTAGTGTAGGCTGGTGGGAAGACACCAATGAGCAAGGCCACATGCACCACATCCTGCCTAAAACCCCAGATAAAAAACCCTCTCTTTTTACCTTTGAGGAGGTAGACCTGAGTTCTAACTACCAACTCCTCATCTGCCTGCCTTTCAATAATAATAAACCCTCTTTCCTTGCCACAAGCCTGATGTTTCCGTTTTTGGCACTACTGTGCAATGAGTAAACGAACCTATGTTTGTGTTCGGTAACAACTCCAACATTTGTGATGGCTTATATGGGTGTGGTCTCTTACTCTTCCCTTGAACCAGTTCTAATAGGCTACTGGTTCTCTCATTAATTAATGAGTGAAATCAAGGTATTTTTTAACACCTCAGTCAATCACGGCATTCCGAGGTAATCGCATGTTGAAATATGCAGTTTTGGGTACAGCGATGGACACTAACCATAAGCGCTCTATTTAACCTGGGGCTCAATGGAACACCCCGGTTCCAATGGGGAAATGTGCAGATGGCTGTACTGAGAGACAGCATTTCAGTTTCCAGTGTGGCACCTTATAAGCTCTAGCCGAGGTTCTCAGTTAACTGTTTCTGAGCAGCACTGCTGTAGCATGCTTTCCTGAGCAGGGTTTGCAGATGTAGTCCCACACACTGGGGGAAGAAGATGATGTCCTTCCAGGTGGCATTGAGACTCCTCTCAGGAGCAGAGAGAGAGAAAACAGAGGGCCAGGCTGGATCCCAAAGAAGAGGCTTGAAGAGGAGGATTCCCTCTCTCCTTGGAGGGCTGAGGAAGTGACCACAGGGACTGCCAGGGGTCTTCTCTTTGAAGGTGCCCTAAACAGGTTTACCAGCTGGCAACAAGACAAGATGAAGAGACAGAGGGAGACCTTGAAGTAGCCACAGGAGAGTCCTGTTTGGGTGGATGCACAAATCTCAGCATGTCATAGCTGGGAGGGGACTTAGAGGGAATTTGAACAGGCCCCTGCTTTCACAGGGCGGGAGGCCCCTTGATGGATGACCTTGTCCTGGATCACACAGGACAGAGCCAGACCTGGAACCTGGGTCTCCTCTCTTCCCACCCAGAGCTTCTCTCCTGCAGGAGCTGCCCATCAGCTCTCCCACCCTTTCCCTGTCCTCCCCAGGGCTCCTCTCTCCCAGGACTTTGATTACCAGGATCTGAGCAGGTCTTGTAGTCTCATCCTCCAACTTCCCTCTCCAGGGATAGAGGAAGCCAGTACTTACAGGGGTTAGCAGAGCAGGGACTTCTTGCTAGGGGAGGGTTAAACAGAAGCCCAGTCAGGCTCCCCAATTTCTAGAAAGGAGGGACCCAGAGAGAGAGGAGGCTAAGCTCTCAGGCTTCAGGGGATGATCTGCCCCAGAAGCTGGATGGGGAGTACCAGCTGTGAGGAAGATGGAAGAAGACTTAGAAAGAGAAGGAAAGCAGCAAGAGCTCTCTGGTCTACAAAAGATCTAATCCTGAAGAAGAAAATAAAGCCATGGGAAGGCATGATAGTCAGAAAGACAGAGTTAAAATTCAATCAAATGATATAAAATTTAACACTCAAAAATCATCATAAATGTCCGTTTTACTGAAACTTCCTTGTTTTCTTCCTCTCTTTCCCTCCCTACTTCCTTCCCTCCCTCCCTTTCTCTCTCTTTCCTATATAATTTTACAACCCCAGGGGCTATGGAGAAAACCCTATATAATTTAACATATTTCTCCATTTGAATAAAACTGAAGAAGTGGAGAAAGCCTACATTTTACTGTTGACGTTAGGTTACATAGTTAAAGGGGTCTAATGCAAAGCTCACTGTTAATTCAAGACATCCTGTGCACAGATGCTCTCTAATCCACTATATTTCATATAATTCCCTGCAACTTCATTTAGCAGATGGAATATTAGGACAAAACACTACAACAGTGAAAGCTTTCACAGCTTTCATCTGAATTCCTACTTCACTAGTTGTTATTTTGTTCCCATTAGTTCTAACAAGAGATTTTCACATATTGAGGTATATGAGGTAACTATTTTTGTTCAAAACTGATTCAGCTTGAACTAAAGAAACCTGACTTGTGGCCTATCAAACATACATTGTATTTCTGCTTTAAACATTAAATTAGGGAATGCAATCTCAAGATAAGAATGCATACTTCCCCTCCTATGCCCTATTGTTAATGCCCAGATTAGTCCCTTTCCTGACCTCAGGGTCAAGTTGACCTGCTAATTTGCAACTGAATACCTCTTTGAAAGTTTGATGAAAATGTATCCTAGGTGTGTTTAATATGTATGTTCTTTGTTCTAAAAAGATACAAGACTGTAATGAAAACGATCCTTCTCTGGAATGTTTTCTAAGGCCTTGGTGGGTTATAATCCTCACTCTGGCTCAAGTATAACTCTCCTTATTTCTTTTATCTATAGAATGGTTATTGGTTATTTTGCATTGACATTTCTTGGCATAGTGAGGCAAGATTTCTGAGAAACCCACTGGAGACCACCTGGAATACACTTTGAACTGTTGCTTGGTGCCACTATGGCCCATTGAGCTCTTCTGGCTTCACTACACAGTTCAGGTGGCCCTTGTAAGTTTTCCTGAAGCCTGGACCTCTTTATTTAAGCTGTAGGTCCTGACTCCTAATTGAGCTGCTTCAAGTCTTAAGACAAGGCATCTTAAGGGACTGCTGGTACATTTCCTAGGTAAGAGGAATCTATGGGGAATTCCCTAGGCAAGAGAAACCTAGGAGGAATTTCCTAAGCCAGGGGAGCCTAGGGGGAACTTTGGAATGAACAGAGCGGGCAGGCCTGTTTAATTTGACTTTAAATTGGAAGACATTTTCTCTATAAAGTCTGAACAAATTGTTTAATAGGTCCTTAGAAGTTGTTCAGACTTTGTAGTAAAACCATACTAAAAGAAAATGGAAAGTCACACTTCTAAAAGCTGACCAGTTCCCAAAAGGCAGCCTCCCCTGGAACTTTGACTGACTTCATGTACAATACATTTGGTGGAGCAGATACTTGCAAGTGCTTAACAAAATGGAGACAACTGTAAATGGTTGGATCCTTGGATCAAGATAACCTGGGATAATTTAAAATTACAGTAGCCACTTTGGGGCTCCTTTGAGCTCCAAAACTTGCACACTGGCCATTAGATGGAATGTTCCAATTAAGTGAGATCACGTAAGAAGTGCATTTAGTAAGTCCTGGCTTTAAGGGCATCCTCATAACCTACCTTCAAACGAGGACATGATATGAGCCCCTCTCAGGGTTAATAAGACCCTGAGAGATTTTTCTGGGAAACTACTACCTTTAAATAGTTAAGGGGAGACTAAGATTAAAAATTAGTGGAATTGTTTAATGCTGCCAGGTATAGTTACTGTTTGTCCCAGCGAAAACTGACAAGATATTTGAAAGGATTTAGTAACTCATGATCAGAAATTTAGCCAAATTAGAAGCTGATCTTCAAAGCCTGATAGGAGTTTTTAGGCCTTCCTGCCTAAATTAAGGTAAAATTAAGCACCCAGAGGGAAAAAAGCAAATTAAGGAAAATGTAATTGTGTGTGTCAGTCTTTTGATAAGTAAGTAACCTCCTCTGTTTTTCTCAAAAAAACTTGTGACCTCTCTGGGATCTATTATCTAGACTATCCTAGATTCCTAAATCTGGAGGAAAAAAGGGGGAATGGGGGGGGGGAGAATCTTTTGGAGATACAGACTGCTGCAAAAACACCCTTACCCAAAGATCTAAGGAAAATTTTAAAAATGAACACTATAAAATCTTTGTTGCATCAGTCTGTGTGTTTATGTGTGTCCCTCTATATGTGTTATATATGTGATGCTTTTCTACCTCTGAGTGGCATAATTTCTAAAGAAGATCTATTTAATTGGTTTAAAGTAAGTGCTTACATTAGTTATTTCTAAATGTAATAGAAACTAACCAAAATATCTCTCAAGTTAATATAATATGAAATAAGCTTTGGTAAACAAAAGCTTGTTTAAATAGGCATGTCCCCTGAGTCATCAGTGTTGGAATGATGCAGACTCGCATCTCAGGTTTATTAGTCAAATAAGCTCACATACCTCTGTTACAAAATTTGTCAGCAAAATAGTGTAGAATGAAACTCAAAATGGATCAAAGACCTAAAGATTAGGCCTGAAGCAATAAGTCTTCTGGAAAAGAATATAGGCAGTACGCTCTTTGACATCAGTTTCAAAAGAATCTTTTCGGACACCATAACCCCTCAGACGAGGGAAACAATAGAAAGAATAAACAAATGGGACTTCATCAGACTAAAGAGCTTCTTCAAGGCAAGGGAAAACAGGACTGAAACAAAAAAACAGCCCACTAATTGGGAAAAAATATTTACAAGTTATTTATCTGACAAAGGGTTAATCTCCATAATATATGAAGAACTCACACAGCTCAACAACAAAACATCAAACAACCCAATCAAAAAATGGGCAGGGGACATGAACAGACATTTCTCCAAAGAAGATATACGGATGGCCAATAGACACATGAAAAGATGCTCATCCTCACTAATCATCAGGGAAATGCAAATCAAAACTACACTAAGATATCACCTTACACCTGTTAGAATGGCAAAAATATCCAAAACCAAGAGTGACAAATGTTAGAGAGGCTGTGGAGAAAAAGGAACCCTCATACACTGTTGGTGGGAATGCAAACTGATGCAACCACTATGGAAAACAGTACGGAGATTTCTCAAAAAGTTAAAACTAGAAATACCTTATGACCCAGCCATTCCACTACTGGGTTTCTATCCTAAGAACCTGAAATCAGCAATTCCAAAAGTCCCATGCACCCCTGTGTTCATCACAGCATTATTCACAATAGCCAAGACATGGAAGCAACCTAAGTGCCCAGCAAATGATGATTGGATGAAAAAGAGATGGTATATATATACAATGGAATACTACTCAGCCATAAAAAAGGGCAAAGTCATCCCATTCACAACAACATGGATAGACCTTGAGGGTATTATGTTGTGTGAAATAAGCCAGAGAGAGAAAGACAAACTCTGTATGACTCCACTCATAGGTGGCAGTTAACATATAGACAAAGAGAACTGATCAGTGGTTACCAGGGGAAAGGGAGGGAGGGGAGAGGGCACTAAGGGTGAAGTGGTGTACCTACAACATGACTAATAATAATGTACAACTGTAATTTCACAAGGTTGTTATCTCTCAAAATCTTAATAAAAAATAGTGTAGAATGATAGCTGATTTTGTCTAATGTCTCATAAAGTTTTTGTAGGCAATCTAAATATAATTATTGGAAACAAGTAAACCAAGTGGATGAGAAAAGATAAAAGTTTTGGAGTGAAATTTTAACAATAATTACATGTTATGGTGTATGTACTTAACTTCAAAACCTTTTGGTGACTTGGAACCTTAGAGTTTTGTTAAATTAGGTTAAATGATAGAAATTTATTGAGTATCTAGGTCATTTCCATATGAGATAAAATATTAGATATTCATTACTAAATATAAGTTTATCTACTTTTGCCTTCTTATTACAGAGAGACTAAAAGATGTTTGGGTCTATTATCAAACAAGTCTTGCATTTTATTAAAAGATTGTACTATGAAGTAGCATTTTTCTAGAAATTGTAAAAAGTATTTATAAATTTGCCAAGCCACAGAATACTAATGCAAAAGACAGTTTATAATTGCCTACTTCTTGGTTTTCACTAAAAATTAGGGTCTGTAAGGGTTAAGAATCCTAATTAACACATGTGATTAAAGCTACTAAAAATTAGTAAGGAAAACATCTTTACATTCAAGGAAAGTAAGATGTATGTTTTCAGTAAAGAAGCTATGAAGAAAGGAAATATTTTTGTTTTGTTAAGAAAGATAAATTTGTCCTAAAGTACTAGGGGAAAAAAATGAAGGCATGGGACAAATTCTGAATGTACAAAGAAATTTATAGAAAGTTTGCAAAAAAGGAACCCTGAGAAAAGAGTTTTATGCATGGTCAAGCTGGCTAAGATTGGAATAAATTTAACTAAGTAAATGAGTTTAAATATCAAAAGTAAGCTGACGAAAAATCAGAATTTGGTTTTCTCTTTCTTAGAAGGCTAATTTTCCTGAACTTTTAGTCTGCTGTTGATAATAAGATTATAAAGGGTATTTTCTTATTTATTTTGAGCACCTCAGTGCTCAAAAGAAGTCTACCTAAAAGACAGACATTCTATGTTTTGTCAAAATAATTTCCTATGTTCTAAAAGGCTGAAATACCTCTGTTAAAGGAACTAAGGTGTTTTTTTTTAACTGTTTGTCTTTAAAATCTGTTGCACTGGAGCCAGACCGATGGCACAGCGATTAAGTATGCATGTTCCGCTTTGGTAGCCCAAGGTTCACTGGTTCGGATCTTGGGTGCGGACATGCCATTGCTTGGCAAGCCATGCTGTGGTAGGTATCCCACATAGAAAGTAGAGGAAGATAGGCACAATGTTAGCTCAGGGCCAGTCTTCCTCAGCAAAAAAAGGAGGATTGGTAGCAGTTAGCTCAGGGCTAATCTTCCTCAAAAAGAAAAAAATCTGTGGTGCTTTGGTTAAATGGATAACTAAGTATTATTTCACAGCAACCAGTGTTTCAGAGCAACACAAGATCAGCAAAACACCTGATCTTATTTGATCATGTTTTAAAACCTTTTGATATTTTTGACAAGCTTCTCCCAAAACTCAGATCTTAAATGAAGTCTTTGATTTGACCTGAAATAAATTATTTCTTTGAGAATTTTCAAAGGACCCCTGGGACTGCTTGAAGAAATTTGTCCTCCCTATAAAGGGGGAGATACTGAACTAATTAGGCTTGTTTGATATGCTAAATTGCATGGGTAGCATTAAGTGTTGACAAACCTTTTCAGGTTACATTTCATAGGCAAATATTATTCATTATCTTAACCCTGCTACCTTGCTTCCAGCACCAGAGGAGGAAGACAATCATGACAGCTTTATATTATCTGATTTGGTTTACAGATGGGTCTTACCTAAAGGATAAGCAAGGACATTATCAAGCAGGATATGCTGTCCAGCCTCAAGAATGCCCACTACTTTCTATTAACTCTGCTAACCCAGTCAAAGATTTCCTTCTCCAGGCTCACGAAATTGCCATGGAAGAAGAGAAGCAGAGGTGGCAACAAAAGGGGGAATTTTTGACACCACCACACAGATGTGGTTCCAGTTTCATAACAAACCACAGTGCCTACTGGAGCACAATTTCCACTGCATCATGATATGCATCAATTTCCCATTGAGCACCTTAAAAGATGATTTTGTGGGGAAAACAATAGTTTTTGAAACTTTCTCCCACAGTGGTTCATAAAGCATATGCTCATTGTATTATATGTCCTAAATATAATCCCAGGAAAACCCTTCATGGGTCAAATGGTCACTTTTCCCTTCCTAAGCGACCCTTTGAGGTATGGCAATTGGACTTTGTTCAAACACGACCATCTCATGGGTATAATTATCTTATTAATGACCTATTTATTTTCATATTGGGTTGAGGCCTTTCCCTGAAGAAGAGCAGTGGCTTTAGTAGTAGGTACATTATTGGAAGGAATGATTCTGTTTGGGGAATTCCTACTGAGTTACCCAGTGACCAGAAAACTCATTTCACTGGACAAATAATTAAATCTATTTGTAACATTTGGCCAATAATGCAACATTTTAACTAACAGTATAATCAAAACTCAATTGGCAAAGATTTCAAACATTTAATCTCTCACGGCCAAAAGCTCTTCAGCCAGTACTTCTCAGTCTTGGATCTACACCTTTTGGTAAATATCAATTGTCTCCTTTTGAAATGATAACAGGACAGCCTAAGTAATTAGATGAGGAAATGTATGAACCAACTTAGCTTAAGGGTGATATATTACATTGTTGTCAGTGTCTCACTGAGGTGCTTAAAAGAAATGAAAGATTAGTCACTGATTTCTTTTACAGAGAGCTCCTGAGAGATAAAGACCTTAAGGATCATGGACTATGACCTGGAGAACTTATTTACTGGAAGAAGCATCAAATAAAAGAGTTTCAGCAGTTCCTTTGGAAAGAACCATAACAGGTAATTTTAACCAGTCCTTGTGCTGCAGAAATAAAGGGCATAGACTCATGGGTTCACATTTGTCATTAAAAAAAGGCTCTTCTGCCTGAATGGATTTCAACTCCTGTTTCTGACACCTGACTTCAACTGACCAAGACAAATACCTCCAGACCAGGATGAGAAGAAGATGGGATCTGTTGTAGACACCTGTTCCAAGACTCTGGACCACACCTGTATTCCCAACCTTCTATCTCATCATTTAAACCCTTGTAATGCTGAAATCATATACCCATTTTATAATTGTTCCATTTAAGGTTTTCATAATACTATCATACTCAAAGAAAGTGATTGGTTTGGAACAGACTGGTCTTGAAGGCCAGGCATATATTAGGTGGCTCCTAATGGAACTGAATGGTTATGTGGAACAAATCCCTGGCCTTGGCTACCACCCAGATGGCTAGGGCATTGCATCCTGGGTTTCCCTTGGATTCAGGGAGGGACTTGCCCTGAACCAACAATAATTGCCAATCTTCTTTCCTTACGGACAGTTGGGCTCATTCATTGTTTCCCTGACATGGCCATCTAGTGGCTATATTTGCTCCTTCTTTGGGGCTAGAAGATGTCTTATCATATGTAGAAGCCCAGACTAAATTTACTCAACAAGCCCTTAATGATAGTCAAGCAGGAATAGCCTTATTAAATACTGAAGTGTCTTTAATGAGAAAGGCTGCCCTTTAAAATAAAATGGCTTTAGATATTTCAACTGCATCCCAAGGTGGTATGTGTGTAATCATTCAAACTGAATGCTATGCTTTTATATCTGATGAAGCTTACAAAGTGTCATCTCTGTTACACCACATGAAAAATTAGGTGAATGCCCTAAGGGTCCCTACACCAAGCCTTGATTTGTTTAGTTGCCTCCTTTCCAGTATTGGCTCCCTTTTGCAATCTGGATTGTAATTCCTATTTCTACTACTCCTTTTTTTTTTTTTTTTTTTTGAGGAAGATTAGCTCCGAGCTAACATTTACTGCCAATCCTCCTCTTTTTGCTTAGGAAGATTGACCCTGTTCTAACATCTGTGCCCATATTCCTCTACTTTTTATATGTGGGACGCCTACCACAGCATGGCTTGACAAGTGGTGCCATGTCCACACCCAGGATTCGAACTGGCAAATCTCAGGCCGCAAAAGCAAAACATGTGCACTTAACCCCTGCACCACAGGGCTGGCCCCTCTACTACTCCTTAGAATTCTTGTATTAGTCATAATATTCTAACTAATTATTTTTTTCTTTGCTCAGTGTTGTAAGACTGGCATGCAGGCTAGAGCAATGACTGCTCAGCAAATTGAGATGGTTGATCAATCTTACAAGTCTGAACAAATTTTCTTTTCTTATTAAGACTATGCTTAAGTATTCATTTTTAAGTGAATCATCCCAAGTATTTGATTGCCTCTTCAATAATTGTTGTAAACAATGTAACTATAGGAAGTCATGTAAAGCACATGTGCAATGTTTGTGTGATAATCTAAAAATAGTTGACAAGTTACATATCCTATGAAATGCTTCCCCTATTAATATATATGTCTATGCTTGTCCACTATATCTGACCTTTTCCCTCCAACATGGATAACTGGGAAAACTGATGAAATAAAAACCCAGCACCAAGGGACATGATGGACTCAGGGCAGGCAGCAACTATGCTGCCACCGAGGGACAATATTTTGGTCAGCAATGCTTTCTATTGAAAGATTATTGATCAAAAGGGGAAAATGAGAAGAGATTTTCACATACTGAGGTATATCTGGTAACTATTTGGGTTCAAAACTGATTCAGCTTGAACAAAAGAAGCCTGACTTGTGGCCTATACATACATTGTACTTCTGATTTAAACAATAAATTAAAGAATGCAATCTCAAGATAGGAATGCATCCTTCCTCTCCTATGACCTATTGGCAATGCCCAGATTAGTCCCTTTCCTGACATCAGAGTTGTGTTGACCTACTAATTTGCAACTAAACACCTCTCTGAAACTTTGATGAAAATGTATCGTGGGTGTGTTTAATGGATGTTCTTTCTTCTAAAAAGATATAAGACTGTACTGAAAATGATGCTTCTCTGGAACTCTTTCTAAAGCCTTCCCTGATTATAATGCTCACTCTGGCTCAAGTAAAACTCACCTTATTTCTCTTATCTATAGAATGGTTATTGGCTATTTTGCACTGACAGTTCTTTATTTAATTTCATTATACATAAACACAACTCTCAAAGTCATAAATGAGATACTCAGCCTTCCATAAGACAGTCTTTCTTTCAATTCTCTTTCTGCTTAACCCTTCCCCATGTCTACTTCCCTCTCCTCAGTTTCCTCCTCAAGATTGTCCTCTCCAGGAATCCATTTTAGCAGTCTGCTGCTTCCTTCCACATTTTCTCCAATTATAAACGTGTGGCTACAGAGATATCCTTAAATTTTGAAGGCTCCTGTTCACTTACAAAATCAGAATTTCATCGTATTCAGTGTCCTGTATCTTGCTTATGGAAATTCATGCATCTGAGTTCATGGAAATTGGAAATCCCATCCAGACAACTGGTACACTTGTTTTTTTATCCTCCATGTTATTCCATGGTACACATATTCCTCACTTTGTTCAATCATTCCTGAACTGATGTGTATCTTCTTTGTTTCCAGGGTTTTTCTCTAAAACAGTGCCTTCAGTCTGGTAGTAGGAGATGCAACCCACAGGGATGAAAAGGGCATCATCCTAGAGGATCACTTTACTCAAAGATAAATATTTCTTACCTTTTTTTTTTTTGAGGAAGACTTGCCCTGAACTAATATCTGTGCCCATCTTCCTCTATTTTATGTGGGACGCCCGCCACAGCATGGCTTGATAAGTGGTGTGTAGGTCCGCACCTTGGATCTGAACTGGTAAACCCTGGACCACCGAAGCTGAACATGCGAACTTAACCTGTGCACCACTGGGCTGGCCCCACTTCTTAACTTTTTCAGATGAAAACTATAGTGGAACAAAATTCACAAGTAATTTTAAGTTAAATGTGAGACTCCCAAAGACTCTCTCCTTGGTGCTTAGAGCTGAGCCCCAAACACAGGTCGAGAGTGTTTATTCACTCTCCTTTTCAGAGGAGAAGCCCAGACTAGAGCTGATTCCTCCAGCTCAGACATAGGAGTGCTATGTCAGCCCCCTCCTCCACGTGACACTTGAAGAGGCCGTCAGATCTCCTCTGAGTTTCAGGCCAAGAGTGCCTGGTTCCCACTCTCTCTGTCCCCAGGAGACATTTCTTTGTCTGTCTCCATCCCTCTCCCCAGGCAGCTCCAGGCTCTCCTGCCTTACTTCTATGGCAGCAGAAGTGGCCTCGCCTCCACGTTAATGGTCTCTTAATGCAGCCAAGGCTGCTCTAGCTCAGGGTTCCCAGACTCCCCACAACCAAAAGGCCATTTGTTCTTTCTGTTCACCCCTGGACTCTAAACCAAAAGCAGCGCATTTGCTAAATTATAAGATTTATTTTGTCTTTTTGTTCACCAAAGACATAAAACAGGAAAGGAAGACCCTGCCTCTCTGTTCCATCCAACTTCCCCCCCTCCCAGGAACCCGGACAACTCACTGAGGAGGAGGCTGGTGATTCCCAGGAGCCAAGCGGCCCAGCAGAGGTGGCGGTCTTCTGAACAGGGCTCCATCTCAGTCTGCCTGCCAGCCTGTTCAGTTGCAGTGAAAACATCTAAGAGGCAGAGACAAAAGAAGATGAAAAGCTTCACTCAGAGAAGCCCCTTATGCACTTCCCCACCCCAAGGGCGGAGCTAAATATTTTTTATAGGATGGCAGCCCGATAGTCAAGAGTAACTCATTCAGCTCTTTCATATCATCCCCAGCACCTACAGTAGGACCTTGATCATGAGTGCAGAATAAATTATAAACAGCCTCACTCTATGATATGCCAGGCCCTGTGTTGGAGACACCCCTCCCTGTGGCAGTGATCTCACCCTTTCCACCCCTACAGCTGCTCAAAACCCGTACCAGCTTCTCTTGGTTAACAGCCTGCCCCAGGCAGCCCTGCCCACCAAGGCCAGCCTATGGTCAGCTCAGAGGTCACTCTATTACAGCCAGGCTGGACTAAGCCTTTCATGTCCTCTGTTCCTATGCTGTTTAATGAGTCAAACTTCCATTCAGATTTTCCACAAATTTCAACTATCAGTTGCCTAAATAAGAAACTCTGAGCCAAAAAGCTTTTTGAGGGAAACGTCAAACCCCTACACCCCCAAAGCACATGTTGCCGTTTGCCTATTGCTTGCACCTACATGGCTTTCTTACCTGCCACTAGTGCTAGTGATGCTCCCCACGCAGGACAAAGCCAAACCCCCAGTGAAACTGATAGGCTCTGAGCTGCACCAAAACCAAGTATTTCCTTTTAAGCCTCTGTCAGCTCTGCTCCTGCCATCACAGAGTGGCAGGGGTGCACATCTGCACACTCCCCCTGGCCACAGCCTCAGGTGCCTCAGACTCACCATCATCTACTGAGGGTCAAGCCCTGGACCCTTTTCCCCAGACTGGATACTCTGCAACATCCAAGAACTCTTGCCTCCTGTAACCTAGAAGAGCAGCACCATCTTGCTAACCCCAGGGCAGTGCCTCCTTCTCCTCCCCACTGAGGCTTCCCCCTCAGCTGCCCAGATAGCACACCCCAAGACTGGAGCTGCAGCACTGGCCCCATGACCATGCACTCAAGGTAGTCAGGGCATTGTGTACTAAGCCCGTTTATGGATGTGAAACCCGAGTCCTAAGGGATTGTACAACCTGTGAAAGGTCACACAATAAATCAAGAGCCAGGTCCAGACTCTTAATAAACTCTGGAAAAAAGTCCCCAACATGACAGTTGTGGTCCAGTCCTACTACGTGGCCTCAAGTAAGTGATCCGATTCCAGTCAGTGCATCCCCTAAACTGCTCTTCAGCATCCCAGACAAGAGAACATTCAACACTGGCTTGGTTCCCCACAACCCCACCTAGTAATGAGGAAATTACTTCAAAGACTGTCCATGAGTCCTATGGTCAGAAACTTCCTGTATGGAGTCAAAGTCTGGGCAGCTCCTCCAATGGTCACTCTCAGGGTGATGGGTTAGGAGGTCTCTTAGGTCCCCCTCCCCTATGTCCCTACACCTCTTGTGAGAGCACTCTTCATGTGAGAATGGTTGAGTTACAAAAAGCAATTGCTCAAGGGGGGTAGGGAGGTGGAGCCTAGAGAGAGGGAACCAGCAATGTAGGCACAGGCCAGGGACACTGCAGAGAGCCAGACTGGAGACTTTTTCATGCTGGAAAAATGCCAGACATTTTTTAAAAATCCAGATATCTAACCTCATTTCTACATCCCAGCCATCCTGTGCCAAGGCATAACACACAAACAAGCACACATGCCAGCTGCAGAACCTTTGGTAAAAATGTGATACACACAACTACCTGATGCCGGGAACATTATGGGCATTAAAGAAAGGTACACTTGGATCTACAGCAGCATAATGTATGTGTCAGGAATGGCCAGGTAGGAGAAAAATGTAGAGTTCAGTGAGCTGAGCACACAGGAAGAACGAGAGACCTGAGAGGTGACCAGGAGAACGGAAGTTCCTAAGAAGTCACAGAAATTGTAGGTAATTCTCTGGACCTCCAAGGGAGTTGGTGGGTGGTAATGTCTATTTTACTGGAATTCTACAGGGCAAGACACCCTAGTTGAGAGAGGGTCATGTGAAGAATACATTTATTGAATCTCTACATGCCAGAGGCTTTCCATGTGTTCTTTCCACTAATCCACAATATATGTTTAATTAAATCCTCTTGACACCATATTACCTAAGCATTCATTCACTAATGAAGGAGCGTCCTGAAAGTCCAAAGAGGTTAAGTAACTTGTCCAAGGTCATATTTTACATAAATGGCAAAGTGCTCACAAGCTGACATCATCATCCCAGCCATGGATATGCCTCAGAGGAAAAAGAGGGTGTAGATTCTGAGAAATCCAAGTCATGACTGTGAAAGACCCTGGGCAGAAACAGATTGGTTGCTTTATCATGTGAGGGGAGCATGTATCCCCAGGAGGAGGGGTAGGTGTTTGGGTAAAGGAGAGTTTGATGAAAGACTTTATTTGTGGCCTTTTCCTGACCACTCTTCCTGGGTGAAAGAGAAGAGCCACCTGCCCAGCCATGAATGGTTTGTAACACAGCAGCAGGGCAGCCCCAGAACTGAAGTGGAGAGAAGAGGAGACAGCAGTAGGTGCAGACTGATAATCACTATCATTTTTCATCCTTCCCTCTTCCTCTATAATCCAACTAACTATTTGCTGGTAAAAAAAAAATTATAATTAATATTTTTATTAAAAGTAAATAGAACTAAAACTTTTGAAAGTAATAACAGGATAATGTTTGGTTCCAATGGGTGATTTAGTGAGAAGTATGTAAATGCTGAACAACTTTAGTCATAATTGGAATAAAATTAATAATTTACAAGGTATGTTAAAATGTGAAGGGTAGAAACGTAAGAGTAAAGACCTTCAAAAATGCTCTCCTTCATAAAAATGAGAAAACTGCCGTGCTTAAAGAACTTTGTCAGAACACGGGAAATTAACTAATGGCATATTATAACCTAAGGAGCATTTATTCCAGAAAAATGGCTTCATCTCAATAAGAACAGGGAGCTTTGTTGTGCTTTCTCTTTCCCTAGTCGCTTCTCTGCTCTCTAGCAGAGCTCTATGCTGGGAAAATAAATGCCTGTGTTCTTAGTGAACACCAGGAGCCTTTCAGCCACTAGAGGGAGCACTTTCAAAGCTTCATTCCTAGTAAATTATTATGATCTGACTTGTCTGGTCATACCCTGAAGACCCCACTTGCAACAGAGTCTGCATTTTCCTTAACTTTGAGCTCTCCTACTGTGAGCTGCCCTTTACCCAGCAGGCAATTGTTTAACTTCAGGGCTGCCTGAGGTAGTGGATAACAGTGGATGCATAGAGACTAATTAAAACTTTATAAGGGATGGGGCCAACCCCATGGCACAGCGGTTAAATGCACACATTCCACTTCAGCGGCCCGGGGTTCACTGGTTTGGATCCCAGGTACAGACATGGCACTGCTTAGCAAGACATGCTGTGGCAAGAGTCCCAGATATAAAGTAGAGGAAGATGGGCACAGATGTTAACTCAAGGCCAGTCTTCCTCAACAAAAAGAGGAGGATTGGCAGCAGATGTTAGCTCAGGGCTAATCTTCCTCAAAACAAAAACAAAAACAAAAAAAAACCTTATAAGGGAAAGCTGGAAAGTGAGATATGTGTGGAGGCTTTGAAAAGCTCTGACATATTCCTAGAATTTAGAAATCTAAGCACATGCATATGGCTATGTGCATGCTCAAAAAAGGCCTAAAAAATCTTCATCCTAAGCCATGGCTAACACTCAGGCTCTGTGCAAGCTGGAATTGAACTCTAAAGGCACAGTTGTCAAATCCCTGGATGAGTGTGGACGACAAGACCAACATGCACACAGAGAACTTCCCTCAGCAAAGACTGGGAGGCTTATTGGGCACAGGTGTTAAAGGAAATTTGCAAAACATTAGTTGATTACCAGGCTAAATGAGCAGAAACATTAGCAGCCACACACAACAAAGAATGCAAATAAAAAGAAAGAGTTCAGAAATGGACCTAAACAAACAGGAAAAACTACAACATACAGCAACAACAACAAGCCCCAGAAAGGGAAAGAATCTGATTTTTAGAGTTTCCATGTTATACTACTTTAAATGTTATTTACTTTTCAAAAGTAATTTAAAAGTTATACTACTTTAAATGACTGGTTTTCAACAAAAAATTATAAGACATGCAAACAAACAAGAATATATGACACATTCACAAGAAAAAAACACAATATCCCTGGAAAAGATCAATCAATGGACTGATTTGACCAAGACTTTAAATCTGCTCCTTTAGATATGTTCAGATAACTAAAGGAAATCATATAGGAAAAACAAAAGAAAGCACAACATCAATGCATCAAATAGAAAAGATTGATAAAAAGAGAAATTCTAACAAAGAAGCAAGTAGAAATTCTGGAGTTGAAGAATACCATAACTGGAGTGAAAAATTCACTGGAAGAGCTCAACAGCAGAAATGAGCAGACAGAAACATAATCAAGGAACTTGAAAATATGTAAACTAACTTATCCAGTCTGAGGAATACAAGGAGAAAATAAGGAAGAAAAATAAAAAGACACTTAGAGACTTATAGGATATCTTCAAGCATAACATCAAATACCTAATGGAATTCTAAAAATAGAGAAGAAAGGAGTAGGAAAAATATGTGAAGAAATATTGGCAGTAAATTTCCCAGATTTTATTTTTTCCAAAACCCTCTAAACTACACTCGAGAAGCTCAATGAGTTCTGAGTAGGTTAAACTCAAAGAGATCCACATCTAGAAATCAGAATCAGATTATTAAAAGATACAGAGTGTCTGGTTCAAGACTGCAATGTAAGAGAATCCTGATGTCATATCCTCCATGGACATACCAAATCTACACCTATGTATGAAACAATTTCCTGTGAAAAAAACCCCCAAAACTAGCCAAGTGGCTCCTGCACGCAGGGGAAGGAGAAAAAACTCACATAGAAGTCACTGGGAAAGGCTAAGTCACAGTCTCACCATAAACTCCAACCCTGGCATGGCAACTCACAATCAAGAGAGAACTCAAACCCAAGGTACTCCCTGAGGAGCAAAGACTTTGAATCTCACCTCTTGCACCCCAACTTTTAAGACATGCACCTGACAAACAAGCCACAAAATATCTAACTTTGAAAGCCAACAGGGCTTGTGTCCATGAGATGCACAAGGTTTTAGTGAATTGAGAAAGAGTCATTAAAGAGCTTATGCATGAGGACTCACAACCCCCAGAGTTGGGGTCACAATCAGACTGAATCTAGGTGCTGACTAAAATTCTCCCGTTTGGGACACTAACAGGACTTGGCACACAGTCAACTACTATGAGCCACTAAAAATACAGTATGTTGCCTGAATGATCCCAAAGGTTTGAGAGACAACCAAGAGCTAGGGCAGGGTTGAATGATAAAGTTCATCTCTTACTTGAGGCCACTCCTTTAAGACTGGGAGAGGTGGCTTTTTCATCTAATGCAGAGAAACCAACACAGAGAGTTAAGGAAAAAGAAGCAACAAAGGAACATGTTCCAAATGGAAGAATAAGATAAAACTTCAGAAAAAGATCTTAATGAAATAGAGAAGAGTGATTTACCTGAAAAAATTTCAAAATAATGGTCATAAAGATGCTCACTGAGCTCAGGGGAAGAATAGATGAAGAAAGGGGGAATTTCAACAAAGAGATAGAAAATATAAGAAAGTACCAAATATCAAGATGGGAAGATGGTGGCACATGATGATTATGAGCTCACCTTCTTCCATGGACTCAAAAAACTTACAACTACTCTTGGAACAGTTACCCCTCAGAGAAAACTGAAAATTGAAAACTGGATGAAAGGAACCCCCACAACAAGGGACAGTGCTGAATGAGGTAGAAGAAGAAGAAATTCCTTTCTTAAGAGGATAAAACCACATTTTAGCCACGGCACTTCATGACCAGGAGCAATCGTAAGGTATGAAGATTTCTAGAGAAGCAAAAACTAAAGGAGTTCATAACCGCTAGACTGACATTGGAAAAATTTTAAGGAACTTCTTTAAGCTGAAATTAAAGGGCATTCTTTAGTAACAGGAAAACATGTGAAAGTATAAATCTCACTGGTAAAGGTAAATATATAGTAAAATTCAGAATAATCAAATGTTGTAAAGGTGCTGGGTTAATCACTTAGAAAACTAATATAAAGGGTAAAATTAAAAAGTAGTAAAAATAACTGTAATATCAATAATTTTTTAATGGATACACAAGACACAAGAAGGAAATTGCCATATCAAAAACAAAATGCGTGGGGGGAAGTAAAATATAGAGCTTTAAAACATTCAAGCTTAAGTTGTTATTATCTTAAAATTGACTGTGAATATAAGTTGTTCTATGTAAGCCTCATGGTAACCACAAAGCAAAAACCTATTGTAGATACACAAAAGATAAAGGAGTCTAGCACACCACTACAGTAAATCAGGAAATCACCAGAGAAGAGGGCAAGAGAAGAAAGGAACAAAACAGCCAGAAAACAGTGAACAAAATGGCAATAAGTATAAACATATCAATAATTACTTTAAAAGTAACTGAAATAAATTCTCCAATCAAATGACATAGAGTGGCTGAATGGAAAAACAGTAAAACTAGACTCATCTATATGCTGCATAGAAAAACTCACTTTAGATGTAAGGACACACACACTGACTGAAGTGAAAGGATATAGAAATATAGTCCACACAAATGGAAACTAAAGGAAAGCTGGATTACCTATACTTATATCAGGCAAAATATACTTTCAGAGAAAGAATGTAATAAGAGACTAAGAAGGTCGTTATATAATGATAAAGAGGTCAATTCAATGAGAGGATAGAACATTTGTAATTATTTATGCTCCCAACATAGGAACACCTAAATATATAAAGGAAATCTTAACAGACCTAAAGGAAGAAATAGACAGCAATACAACAATAGTAGGGAACTTTAATACTGCATTTTCACAGATGGATAAGTAATCCACACAGAAATTAAATAAGGAAATATTGGTCTTAAAGGACATGTTAGACTAGACAGACTTAACAGATGAATGCAAAACATTCCAGCCAGCAGCAACAAAATAAACATTCTTTTCAAGGTCACATGCAACAATCTCTAGAATGGATCATATGTTAGGCTACAAAACGTCTTAATAAATTTAAGAGGGTTGAAATCATATCAAGCATCTTTGCTCACAACAATTGTAGGGAACCAGAAATCAATTTCAAGAAGAAAATTGGAAAATTCACAAATATGTGGAGACTAAATATCATGCTACTAAACAACCAATGGGCCAAAGAACAAATGAAAAGAAATAAAAAATATCTTGACATAAATGAAAATGGAAATAAAAAATACCAAAACTTATAAGATGCAGCAAAGGCATCTAAGAGGGAAGTTCATAGTGATAAATAAGAAACTTATTTACATAAAGAAACATGAAAAATCTCAAATAAACAACCTAACTTTACACCTAAAGGAACTAGAAAAAGAAGAACAAATGAAGTCCAAAGTTGATAGAGGGAAGGAAATGACAAAGGTCAGAGTGGAAATAAATGAAATAGAGACTAAAAGACAATAAAAAAGATAAATGAAGCTAAAAGCAGGATTTTTGAAAAGATAAATAAAATAAGGTGCTAGATAGACTCACCCAGAAAAAAGAAATGAGGACTCAAATAAATAAAATCAATAATGAAATAGGAGATGGCACTATTGATACCGCAGAAATACAAAGGATCATAAGAGACCACTACAAATAATTATACACCAAAAAATTGGACATCCTAGAAGAAATGGATAAATTCCTAGAAACATAAAACCTACCAAGACTGAATCAGGCTGAAAGAGAAAATCTGAACAGATTGATTACTAGTAAGTTGATTGAATGAGTAGTCAATAACCTCCAACAAACAAAAGCCCAGGACCAGATTCACCCTTCACCAGTGAATTCTATGAAACATTTAGAGAAGAATTAATACTAATCCTTCTGAAACACTTCCAAAAACAGAAAATGAGAGAATGCTTCCAAATCCATTTCACAAGGCCCTGATACCAAAACCAGGTAAGCTACTACAAGAAAAAAACTACAGGCCAATATAGTTGATCAATATAGATGCAAAAACTGTAGTAAAATATTAGCAAATCAAATTTAACAATACATTGAATAGATCATACCCCTTGATGAAGTGGGATTTACATGGATGCAAGAATGGTTTAACATTCATAAATCAAACAATGTGATATACCACACTAACAAAATGAAGGCTAAAAGTCATATGATCATCTCAATAGATATATAAAAAGCATTTAACAAACTAAAGCATAGCTTTATCATTAAAACTCTCAACAATGTGCGTGTAGAGGGAACATACCTCAATATAATAAAGGCCATGTACAAAAGCCCACAGCTAACATCATACTGACTAGTAAAGAGCTGAAAACTTTTCCTCTAAGATGAGGACATCTAAGACAAGGATGCTTACATTTGCCACTTTTACTCGACACAGGATTAGAACACATGGCTGTTAACAAAAAGACAAGAATTAACCAGTGTTGATGAGGCCGTGGAGAAAAGGGAACACTTGTGTACTGTTGGTGGGAATGTAAATCAGTAGAGCCACAATGGAAAAAGGTATGGATGTCCCTCAAAAAATTTAGAATAAACTACCATATGATCCAGAAATTCCACTTTTGAGTATTTGTCCAAAGGAAAAGAAGACACTAACTCAAAAGATATATGCATCTCCACATTCACTGCAGCATTTTTTATAATAGCCAAGATGTGGAAGCAACTTAAGGTCCATCAATGATGAATGGATAAAGATGATGTGGTGTATATATATATATATACAATGGAATATTATTCAGCTATAAAAAACAGGGAAGTCTTGCCATAGGCCACAACATAGATGGACCTTGACGGCATTATGCTAAGTGAAATAAGTCAGACCAAGAAAGACAAATCCTATATGATCTCACTTATATGTGGAATGTAAATTAAAAAAATTGAACTCACTGATACAAAGATCAGATTGACAAATCTGTTACAAAGACCAGGTTGCCAGAGGTGAGGCTTGGGGGTGAGTGAAATGGGTGAAGGTGGTCAAAAGGTACAAACTAGGTATAAAATAAATATGTTTGGGAATGTAATGTACAGCGTGGTGAATATAGTTAATAATACTGTATTATGTTGGAAAGTTGCTACGAGAGTAGATCTTTCCTTATCACAAAAAATTTTGTAGCTATGTGTGGTGATACATGCTAACTAGATTTATTGTGGGGATCATTGCACAATATATACAAATATTGTGCATTATGGTGTACACTCAAAACTAATGTAATGTTATATGTCAGTTATATCTCAATAAAAAAAGACTAAGACAAACAGAGATCCCTGAAAGCAGAGATAGAGAAGTTACTCATCACATACTAGGGATCCCCACTGAGATTAACAGCTGATTTCAGAAATCATGGAGGCCAGAGTACACTGGGATGACATATTTGAAATTTTGAGAGAAAAACAACCTGTCAATTTAAATTTTCTACCCAGCAAAATTATCCATCAAACATGAAGGAGAAATTGAGACATACCCAAATAAACAAAAATGAGATTTTGTCACTAGCAGACCTGGCCTATAACAAATACTAAAGGGAATCACTCAGGCTGAAATGAAAGGACACTACTCAGTAACTAGAATGCACATGAACAAATAAATTGCACCAGTAAAGGTCATTAGATAGATAAATAAAAAAGAAAATATGAATGAGTAGTTTTTTTTGTTGTTGTTCTTTGATATAGTTTTTTCTCCTAACTGGCTTAAAAGAAACTTGCATCATGCAAAAATTATAGATCTGCATTAATGAGCACACAAAGTAAAAGATGGACTTTGTATAAGAATAACAGCACAAAGCAGGATAGAACATAGCTCTATAGGATCGAAGTTTTGTTTACTATTTACATTATATTGCTATTAATCTTGTTGGGATCATAGAAATTAGGAAATTAACTTAATTCACACAAGTAAATAAATATTATGAGGAAAACTGTGAACAACTGTAAGGAAAAAATTATGTAAATTAGATTATAGACAAATTTCTAGGAAGACACAACTATCAAAGGTAACAAGAATAAACTGAAAATCTAGGTAAACCTATGACAAATACAGAGGCTGAATTGTTAATCAAAACACTCCCTCAAAGTAAAGCCAGAATGGCTTCACCTTGAATTGTACCAGACATTTAAAGGAGAACTAATGTGAACCCTTCACAAATGCTTCCAAAAAATGTAATAACGGCACTTAGGGACTGACCAACTCATTCTATGAAGCCAGAATCACCCTGATATCAAAACAAGACAATGACATCACAAGAAAACTACAGACCAATATCCTCATGATTATACACGCAAAAATCCTCCACAAATTATTAGCAAACTGAAACCACCAGCATATAAAAAAGGATTATACAACACGACTAAGTGGGACTCTTCTCAGACATGCAGGGTTGGTTCAACATAAGAAAATTAAGCAAGGTAATATGAGATGTTAGTCAATTAAAGGAAAAAAACCCACATGATCACCCAGGTAGAGAAAAAAATATTTGACAAAATCCACCACCTTTGCATGAAGAAACCACTCAACAAGTAGTGATTGAGAAGACCTTCTTCCACCTGATTGAAGGTATTTATGAAAAAATGGCAGCTAACATCTTATTTTATGGTGAAAAACTAAAATCTTTCTCCCTAAGGTTAAACAACAACAACACAAGAGTATCTGGTCTCATTGCTTGTATTTAATGTTATACCACAGTTACTAGCCATAACAATTAAGTAAGAAAAAGAAAAAATTCTACACATAGTAGAAAGGAAGATTTTAAACCATCTCTATTTGAAAATGGCATGATTTTATATAAAGAACATCCAAGGGAATACACAAGAAAATATCAGATCTAATAAACTAGTTCTGTAATGTTTTAGGAGACAAGGTAAATATGCAAAAATTAGTTATATTTGTATATACTAGGAACACTCTAAAAATGAGTAAAGAAAGCAACTCCATTAAAATAGAATCAAAAAGAAAAAAAAAGCACTTAGCAATAAGTTTAACAAAAGAAATGTAAGACTAGTGTCCTGAAAATGCAAAACATTGTTGAAAGAAATTAAAGAGCTCCTAAATAAATGTAACAATATACTATGTTTATGGATTAGAGATTTAATATTTTAAGTTAGTAATACACCCCAAACTGAACTGCATATTCAATGGAATCCCCTTCAAAATTTCTTCTGGATTTTTTGGGCAGAAATCGAAAGCCAATGCTAAAATTTACGTGGAAATAAAGAAGACCCAGAACAACCAAAACAATCAAAAGAGGAATAAATTTGGACACACTTCATGGTTTCAAGGTTTACTACAAAGCTAAAGTAATCAAGACAATGTAGTAATGACATGAGAATAAATCACTGGAATAAAATTAGAAGAACAGTAGTAAACCCACACAGCAATGGTCAATTGATTTTCAGCAAGGGTGCCCTGAAAACTCAGTGGGAGAAAGAACAGTGTTTCCAACAAATGGTGCTGGGAAAGCTGGATATCCACATGCAAAAGAATGAAGTTTCACCCTTACCTCAGACTGTATGCAAAAATTAACTTCAAGTTAATCAAAGACTTAAGTATATGACCTAAAAGCATCAAACTCTTTAAAGAAAACCAGATGAAAATATCCATGACATTGGATTAGACAATAGTTTCTTAGATATGACAGCTAAAGTTCAAGCAACCAGATTAAGAACAGATAAATTGCACTTCAATAAAAATAAAAAAAAATGTGCTTCAAAGGACCCTATCAAAAAAGTGAAATAGAAGCTTCCAAATGGGACAAATATTTGCAAGTTATATGTCTACTAAGGGTCTAATGTCAAGAATACATAGCCACCCTGGTGGTCTAATGATGAATATTCAGCACTTTCACTGTTGTGGCCCAGATTTGTTTCCTGGTCAGGGAACCACAACAACCTTCTGTTGATTGTCTTCCTTGGTGGTTACATGTTGCTATGGTACTGAAAGCTATGCCACTGGTACTTCAAATACCAGCAGGGTCACCTGTGGTGGGTAGGTTTCAGCCAAACTTCCAGACCAATATAGACTAGGAAGATGGACCTGGGCACCCACTTCCAAAAATATTGGCCATGAAAACCCTATGAATAGCAGTGAAGCATTGTCTGATATACTGCTGGAAGATGAGAATCTGGCACAAAAAGACCAGGCAGGTTTCCGCTCTGCTGTACGCAGGGTCTCCAGGAGTCAGAATCCACCCAACGGCACTAACAACAAATCCTCATGTGAGCGAAATCATACATTATCTGTCTTTCTCCATTTGACTTCTTTTGCTTAGCATAATACCCTCAAGGTCCATACTTGTAGTCCCAAATGGCAAGATTTCATTCTGTTTTATGGCTGAGTAGCATTCCATTGTGTGTGTGTGTGTGTGTGTATACACCACATCTTCTTTGTCCATTCATCTATCAGTGGGCCTATTATTAGGTAGTTTCCATGTCTTGGTGATTGTAAATAATGTTGCAATGAAAATAGGGGTGCATATATCTTTTCAAATTCATGTTTTCATATGCTTTGGATAAATACCCAGAAGTGGCATAGCTGGATCATATGGTAGTTCTATTCTTACTTTCTGGAGGAATCACCATACTGTTTCCCACAGTGGCTGCACCAGCTTACATTCCCACCAATGGTCTTTGCGGGTTCCCTTTTCTCCACATCCTCTCCAACACTTGTTATTTCTCATCTTTTTAGTAATAGTCATTCTGATGGGCATGAGGTAATCTCTTATTGTGGTTTTGATTTACATTTCCCTAACAATTAATGATGTTGAACATCCTTTTATGTGCCTGTTGGCCATCTATATGTCTTCTTCAGAAAAATGTCTATACAGCTCCTCTGTCCATTTTCTAATTGAGTGGTTTGTTTTTTTAATATTTAGTTGTATGAGTTCTTTATGCATTTTGGATATTAACTCCTTATTGGATGTATGATTTGCAAATATCTTCTCCCAATTTTGGGGTTGTCTTTTTGTTTTGTTGGTGGTCTCCTTTGCTGTACAGAAGCTTTTCAGTTTGATGTAGTCCCATTTGTTTATTTTTGCTTTTGTTTCCCATGCCTGAGGAGATATATTCAAAAAGACACTGCTAAGATCAATGTCAAAGAGCATACCGCCTATGTTTTCTTCTAGGAATTTGATGGTCACAGGTCCAACATTCAAGTTGTAGCCGCCCCTGACACAGGAAGGGTTAACAATCACTGGAAAAGGCTTGCCAACAAACTGTGACCCAGAGGTGAGAAGGCCAATCAGCCAATGACAGGTAAGACCTCCATGGGAGGCAACCTAAGACAGGCACGGTCACCTCAGGGCGCAGATGGAGACACAATATCGACATCGGGAGCAGGAGGGGCTGTTGCCTAGGAGACCTTGCCTGCTCCAAGGTAAAAATATACGAGCACAGCAATAACATGATAATATCAAAACAGAGTCTGATGGAGGGCTCCTTGAGAAATCACTAAGAATTCTTGGCATTTGCTAATTACTTCATCTAGAACACTTGTGTATGTTCAACAGCTGTAAGCTGTGTGTATATTGAAATGCTGGTTATAATAAACTCACAGTGGCCATCAGCCCTCTCTGCATCTATCCTGATGTGTACATTGGATTGCGACACTGACACAAGTCTTCAATCCATTTTTAGTCTTTTGCATGGTGTACGACAGTGGTCTGATTTCCTTCTTTCGCATGAGGCTGCCCCCTAGTTGTTTTATGCGCTCCATTGCCTTATATTTCCTTTATGATCTTCTCTCTAGATTTTCTATCCAGTACTAAAATTGGGTTACTGAAGGCTCCAACTATTATTGTTGAATTGTGTCTTTCTTCCTTCTAATCCATCATTTTTTGACTCATGTATTTTGGGGCTCTGTCTGTAGGTTCATATAAGTTTATAATTGTTGTATCTTCTTGATGTATCGTCATTATAAAATATACTTTGTATCTAGTAATAATTTTTGTCCTAAAGTTTATTTTGTCTGTTACTAGAGATTGAACTCTGCCTTCTTTTAATTCTTTAAAACACTGCCTGTCCTAGGCTGTCACACATAGCACCCCCTTCCCCAAACGCTTCTATAGTTGGTATGCGTGTGCTTGTTCATGCATTATGGCTTGACACAGGGTGGATGGGACATTGAGATTAGACTTTTTTTAAAAAAGTCTTTGGCATTTTTCCAGCAGGGAGTGTGTATGGACTGACTCACTCCCGGTACTCCTGGCCCCCAGCCACATTACTGTCTCCCCTCTCTAGGCTCCTCCTCCCCGCTCTTGCCTGAGTCCCACCCCCCGCTGAGTCCAGGTTCCTGAGGGATGGATGGCGTCGGCGCAATGAGGGGAAAATAAAGGGGACGTGAGACTTGGGTTGGTGTTAGCAAGTCCAACTTTACCGTGCACAAGTGTCGTGTTTATGTTTTTCAGGATTAGTACAGAAATAGCTCTACAAATATTCTCAGAGAGATAAGGAAGTAAAAAACGAGCACAAGAATATTTATTAGCATTCTATTCTATAGAGCATAAGGTTAATGGTAGTCTTCTCCGCAATTAACTAGTGTTTGTTGTCTCTAAGCTAAAAGAGATAGGTAAAGTTGTAATTCATGGTAAAGTTAAATCAAAGAGAGAAGGTCCAGGCCTCCGGACAGGCCAGCAGTCCATCTGGTTACATCCTGGGGGAGCCATCCCTGCCTCCCTCAATCATTTACGCCATTAGTGTAGATGGTTAATGGGAACAAAAGGTGACTCCAGGGTATCTTATCCCCAGGGCTATCTGCATTCTCAGCGGGCAGTTAAACATCTTCACATTTTCGTGCCCTTTAGGGGGTGAAAGCATTCCTTTGTCTTTTAGATTGTGGAGCTAACAGTCCCTTAAGCACACTGCAGGAGAAAGTATCATTTTGTTAGTAAAGTAAAGGGCTGAAAAGCTAAGCTAAACTATATATCTTCAAGAATAAAAAACAGAAATAAGTATAGACATAACCTTGATAGAAAGCATGCATATAATTCAGAAAAAATCAGGGGTGTCAGTAGGCCATACTTCATCGAGGGGCATCCCTGCACCCCTCGGCCCTTCTACTCATCAATTATTTATTATTTATTGCTTTTAGGAGAAAACCTCTATAACATTTTAACAGAAAGCAGAAGGTCAAGAATAATATATAGATACTTCTTGATCATCCAATTAACCAACAAACTTAGAAGGACGATGCATATATATATTTAGACAAAGAACTGGAGAGAGAAGGAAACATTAACCAGATGGAGGCCATAAACCTAATTCGACATCTTATCTGGGCAGGATTCCTTTCTGCTTGTCTCAAAAGGGACTGTGTGATCCTCCATTAATTAACTGAAAAATCTCTTGAAAGTTACCTGCAGGTGGTCACATTCTCTTATTATATCTAATTTTCCTGGGAGGTAGTGCCTCCCAAGCAGCCACCCAAAGGAGTGAAAACTGGAGGTTAAGAAAGGAAAAGGAATGAAGGGCAATTAGAAGCAGCACAGGTTTCAGAACTACGTGAGGGGCCGGCCAGTTATTCTTCACCAAGGGGCGACCCTGCACCCCTTGGCGTTAATAGGCTGGACCCGGTCAAGCAGCCGATCAAATGATGTAGCCACGGCTCCCGGCACGCTCTCCCTCACCCAAATCAGTTTCGTAATCAAACAGTTCCCAAACAAGGAGTCCTTTCAGGAGAGGTATAGGAACATGAGAGGGAGTGGTGGCATGTGAGAATTGTTCTCCATCATCCTGTGGGTGACCAGGGGATGAGCTGCTTAGATTTTGATTCTGTATAAGAAGAAGTTTTGACCACAGGTTGCATGGACCTCCTTTGGGAGATATTTCCTCATTACTAAGTGGGCTGTAGAGGGAATGTTGAAGCCAATGTTGAATATGCCCTTGTCTGAGTTGCTGCCTAGCAGTGTTTGGGGGAGGACAGACTGGACTCCAGGGGACTTGCTTGAGGCCATGCAGTGGGATGGGAGAGGGGCTGTGATGTTGGGGGATGAGTCCTGAGCTTATTGTCAAGACTCCAGATGCTTTCCCTTGATTTGCTATATGATCTTTTAAGGTTACATAACCCATCTAGGGCTCATGTTTCACATCCATAAAATGGGTTTATATGCAGTAACCCAAGTTCCTTGAGTATGTGGGAGTGTAGCCAGACCTGCAGGCTATAGGGCCTCAAAAACTAGTTCCCAGGACAAAGTAAATACCAATATTTGCATTGGTGACGTGAGAGTTAACACTTCCCACTAAGAGCTTTGTTCTTTGCCCACAGTTTCTTCGTAAGGCAACTGACAGTTGAAGTTTTTAGAAACTGGGAGAGGAAATTTGACTCATTGAAAGGGATAGGACCAGAAGACAGTCCCTGAATCCAGGAGAATCTAGCCCAAACCTGCTGTAAAAATATGATTTCCAGGGCTGACCATAGTCTGGCCCTGAGAAGCAGGGCTGTCAGGGGAAGAGCCATTGACCCAGGGAAGCAGCAATGGCTTGGGGGAGGGTGTGTGCGAGAACCCCAAGATGGCTATGACTGGCAAAGTGGGGCCTGTCCAACATGGTTCCAGGCAGGTCCTAAAGTGATGCTGTTTGTTCATTCATTCTACGATTATTTATTGAGTACCTACTGTGGCACTGGGGATTGAGTGCTTACTGTGCTTCAGCAAAGAAGGTACTAGGAATAGAGAGATGATCAAATTTAATTCCAACCCACAGGAGGCTTACAGTCCTCAGGGATATACTCAAACAACCATAATAGAAAAAGGAAACTGCTCTAGTGATGTTATGTACAAAATGCACTGTGAACTTAGAAGAAAGAGTCCTCCATTGGCCTGAGCACTCAGAAGATTTCAGAGACAAAGAATGATGGGGCCCCTCCGTGGCCCAGTGGTTAAGTTTGTGCACTCTGCTTCAGCAGCCCAGGGTTCTCTGGGTCAGATCCTGGTGTGCACCTGCACACAGCTCCTCAAGCCATGCTGTGGTGACATCTCACATAGAAGAACTAGAATGACTTACAACTAAGTTATACAATTATGCACTGGGGCTTTGGGGAGGAAAAAAAAAGAGGAAGACTGGTAACAGATATTAGCTCAGAGCTAATCTTCATCACCAAAAAGTATACATTAAAAAAGGGAAACAATAAAAAAAGAAAACAAGCAAATAAAAAGAATGAGAGGGTAGTTGACAGGTGGCAAGAAGTTTGCTTTCAAGGACCAGTTTGAGGAGCATGTTCTGCTATGAAAATAGCACACAAAGACACAGAGGTGCAAGGAGCTCAGAATGTTCGAGATGGCAGAAGTAGTGTGTTGCCAGAAACGACAGACTCTCCTTAGGAAGAGTTTTGGTTTCATTTTAGCCTGACACCCTGGTTCTCTGTTGGGGTTGTCTCCCCAGAACTAACCTGTTAGTCGGTGGTCAGCAAACATGGATCACAGTGTCTTGATCTGCAGGCCTGGCTAGACAACAATGCTCCTCTTCTCTGTGTCGCCTGCAGCTGAGCAGGCAGCCTGACTCCTACTGTGGTCCCTGCTCAGGGGCCCAGGCCTCCAGTGGCCTCTTGGCTTCTAGGCTGCATTTGCCTCCTGCAGAGTGAGAGGTTCAGGATGTCCAGAAAAGCATAGCAATTCAGTGGAGCCAGAACACAGGGTCCTGACCATCCAGAAGATTGTTTAAGCCGCCAGGGCCTGGGCAGCTGAGACAGTGTGATCTGCTCTGAGTGTCCCTCACTATTGCACCCACAGTGTTTTAGCTCGGTCACTCTCTGTCCACCCAGTGTTCCAAAAGACCCCTCCCCAGGAAGCCTGGGCAGATGGAAGGGTGCTTTCCCTCCTTCCCTGCCCCTGGAGGGTGAAGATGCTCCACACACTGAGCTCTGAATCTGCTCTGTGCTATTCAGCTTTTCCTATAAAGCTGGGAAGAAAGCACAGTGGTACCACCCAAGTACTCCCTTGGGATCTAAGAATTAAGGGAGAAATGAGCTTCCACCCTAGAACAGAAATCTGGAGTCAGGCTGTCACAGATTGGGAGAAAATACCTGTAAATCACATGTCTGACAGAGCATGGTTATTGTACTTATTTTTTTTTTTGGAAAATATTGTTATTGTTTCATTAAAAAATGTCATTTATTTAAGTATATAATGGGCTTATAGCAAATTACCACAAATGTAGTGGCTTAAAATGACACCCATTTATTATCTCACAGTTCCATAAGTGAGAAGTCAGATACAGCATGGCTGGGTTCTCTGATCAGAGGCTCAAAGCTGAAATCAACATGTCAGCTGAAAGCATTCTTTCATGGGGCTTGGGGTCCTCCTCTAAGCTCACTCTTCTCGTTGGAAGAATTCAGTTCCTTGTGCTAGCATTTTCTTGCTGTGTGTCAGCCAAGTACAATTTTCGACTCCTAGAGGCCACTCTCAAGTTCTCACCGCGGGGCCCTCTCCGTCTGGGCAACAGAGAACTTCTCCTGCTTCTGGTCTCTCTGGTCTCCTCTTCTTCCACAAGCTGGAGAAAACTCTTTATAAAGGGCTTATGTGATTATGTTCCACCAGCCCAATAATCTCCCTTTCTTAAAGTCAACTGTGCCGTGTAACATAATCTCATCACAGGAGTAACATCCATCATATGCACGAGTTCTAGGGATCAGAGTGGGACTCTTAGGAGCCATTTTATAATTTTGTATATAGATACACCTACATGTATATATAATTGTAATATGTTTATATTTTATTTATAGTATGATATAAAATATATAAAGATCTTTTACTGCCCAAACACTGCAAGAACATGTAGTGTATCCTTCGCTCTGCTCTCCCCTCTGTCACTCTCCTCCTAGTTGCACAGATGTGCTCAGGTACTTGGTCAACACAATGCATTGAATGTCCTCTTAAAGTCAGTTGCTTCTTGGGAATGCCAGGCTCTGATCCCAGCTATGTGTATGACCTTAGTGAAGTAATACAAACAGTAATAATTGTTTGTTGAGTAACGCTATGATCCAGACTCTGTGCTCAAAGCTTTATATGCACACTCATTTTAGCAAGGAGTTTTCAGTGGTGATGTCAACCTTGCAGTTGCTGCTCACGTGACCTAAGGCATGGTGGGCAGCTGGTTAGGGAGGGTCACAGGCTCCGGGTCTGTGGGAGTCACCATTTCCAGGAGATCCTAGGATGCAACCAGCAATAAGCTATGCAACCAGTGTAGCATGAACCGGAGAAGTTTCTTGCATCAGAACTCCATGGGCAACTTTTGGCTAACATGGGAGGTGCAGAGACTCCAAGAAATATGAGGAAAGTTTGCTAAAGTCTTTACAGTGAAGGAGAGCTGGGGGCACTCAGATGAGTGCCTATAGTATTCCGATTTGGACTTCTCTAGAGTCTTTTGTTGTAAAGCAGTTTACAATTTGTAGAGGAGTTATGTGTTGCCTCCGCAACTCAAAAAGGCCTAAAAGATGTTAAGCGTGTTTTAATCAGCATTGTGAGTGTTAAAGGGTCAATAGTTGTTTCTTGGCCATGTCAGGGATAGGGCAGCCCTCAGCTCCCCAGATAAGTTTTAGGAACTTAACCAAGGTGGCAGGGTCTTGTACTGTGTGTGTGGCAATGGCCCATCTCCTTTTTGTAAGCTCCTTTGTGAAGATCTTTAGGTCCTGACTGAATGTGACAAATGACCCAGCGATCCTACTTCTGGGTATATATACAAGAGAATTGAAATCAGGATCGTGAAGAGGAATCTGCACTCCAGTGTTCACTGAAGCATCATTCACAATAGCTGAGATATGGAATCAACCCAAATGTCCAGCAACAGGTAAACAGATGAAGGAAATGTGATATATTCATATAATGGAATATTGTTCAACCTTAAAAAAAAGAAGAAAATTCTACCATTTGTGAACATGGGTGGACCTGGAAGATATTATAGGAAGTGAAATGTCAGTCACAGAAGAACAAATACTGCATGATTCCACTCACAAGGTCCCTAAAAAAGTCAAAGGTATAGAAGTAGACAATAGAATGGTGGTTACCACGGTTAAGAGGAGGAGGACATGGGGCCTTATTGTTCAATGAGTATGAAGTTACAATTATACAAGATGAGCAAGTTCCAGAGATCTTCTGCACAACATAGTGACTATAGTTATAATAAGATACTTTGTACTTAAAAATTTAAGAGAGTAGATCTCATGTTAAGTGTTCATACCGCACACACACACACACACACAGACACACGCACGCACAAAAGAACAAAGGGATACAAGGAAATTTTTGGAGGTGATGGGCATGTTTATTACCTGGATTGTGGTGATGGTAACATGAGTGTATACATATGTCCAAACTTACCAAATTGTGTTCATTAACTATGTGCTGTTTTTTTATAACAATAATACCTTAATAAAGCTGAAAAAAGAAAAAGGAAAGAACCATCAAAAATGGAGTCAGTCTCCTCATTACAGGGCAAAGTCAAAACTCCCCAGCCCTTTCTTAACCCAAGGAAGGCACTGGCTGCTCCTCAGTGTGGGCTCTGACCGAGAATCCTAGGTGAAAGTCACACAGCAGCCTCCCTGAGTTATGTAAATGCAGCGTTAACAGGCTCCTTCAAGGTCTGGAGACATTAATAGAAATGGTGCTTGACTCCTGTTTGAGAAAGAGCAAAGAGGTAGCTGCTGAGAGGTGGGGCTTCTGGGTCTGTGAGGTGGTGGACACAGGAGCAGGTCCTGCTCAGCCTCCAGCTTATGCCATGCCCCGGGAAGTGGCTGTGTGTGGACTGAAAGGTGATTTCTTAGAGCTGCAGTGATGGCTGGGGCTTAGCTCTCTTGGGGAATTGCCGCTGGGCGTGTCCAGGGAGATGAGCTTTCCTTCCGCGGCTAGGGAGGGCTTGGTAGCAGCTGCATGGGGCCTCGGCTTCCACAGCCTTGCCCAGGTCATGGCCTTCAGGGACACCTTGTCATTCTTAGCTTCCCACAGACTTAAAGAAATTCTGGAGCAGCTTCAGATCACCTTTGCTGCTTCACCTTCCCGCTCCTTGTCCTTGCCAGAGAGACCCATATTCCTCACACACATGACCCTGTAACCAGTGCCTGGCTTCCTGTAACACCGCCCCCACCCAGAACTTCCTCTGCCTCAAGCCTGCTCCTCTACCACGTCCACCACCTTGGGACAAGCACTGGGGAGCAGTGGGGACAGGAAGAGCTTTCACGTGGAGGCCATGGCCAGACTGATGAGGGGTCCACTTCCTGCGTGTTACTCTCGGGAGAGGCAGCTACCACCCCAGAGTCATTATTTCCTGCACTCATGGCTGCCACAGGACTTGGGCCCTCATCTGGCTTCTGCACACAGGAAGAGTCCCTCAGCTGACAGAATCCCCACCTCAGTCTCCTCACATGGAGCAGGGACAGGGCTGGCCTGGACTCCTCTTCCTCAAGACATTAGTGATCCTAAGACGCCTGGAATCCAGTGGATGCATGATGGAGGGAGTTGAAGCTCAGGGAGGGTGAATGTGGACCTCTGACCCCTCCAGTTGCTGATGTGTTAGCACTTTGTCCTGGGACCAGCTGGGCCATGTGGTCATGACTAGTTTGGAGAAATCAGTCCCATGCAGCAAATCTTATCATCTTCCCATGGAACCATCCCAGGGTGTCTGCCCTGCACCCCAGGGCATGCCCCAAAGGGCAGCATGATGAAAACTCTAGTGAAACTGCCCCCTGGACTGGACCAGCAGCTGAAAGGAATGGGATATAGGCAGGAACAGATGGAAGGAGGAGCCTTGAGTTTGGGAGGAGGCTGACCTGGGTGTCCCAAGGTAGAAACAGACACTATGCTGGCTCCACTGATGTAGGTCTTGAAGGTCACCCCTCTGGGCTACCTCGAGGGGAGCTGAAGGGACCGAAATGCTTTCAGCCTGAAGAAACAGTGCCCATGACACCTCCACCATGAAGCCTTTCCTGATTCCACCAAGCAGAAGTGACCTCTCCCTCCTCTGAACTTTTTTGTATCTTTTTTTCTACATAATGCTTTCTGGTATTAAGCCTTGTAATGGGGTAGCTCCATATTGGATTTTTCCACATCAATGTGAATGTGACTCCCCAGTGCTTGGTCTGCCTCTTACTCCTTCATCTGTCCCCAAGGGCCTTGTTCCTAGGAGGTGATTGGCAGAGTGGGTTAATTAATAAATAGGAAGAACGTATCTCGCAGGGAGCTGCCCCTGAAGCCACGGTATGAGATAGTCTCTGCCCCAGTGAGGGCAAGGAATGAGTTTAACTTAAGCAAGAGGGAGACAGACCAGATACAAGGAAGAACTTACTGATTCAATAAGCTGATTACACTGTCAGGCAGTGGCAAACCCAAGTAAATCCTACACCTGCTTGAAATCAAGAGATCATTCTTCTATCAAGGTGAGAGCAGGTTGGCTTCTGTGGTACTTCCGGTGGTCCAGTTCTGGGCTGGGACAAAAAACAGAGTTGGAACAGAAGTCTCCTCCAGTTGTCTGGGGTTGACCAGAGGCCCAGGGTTAGTGGCCATGAGGCCACTCAGTGCTCAGGAGGAGGGCCTGATGCAGTTTAACAGCACAGAGCAACTGAGCGAGGCTGGGGTTGTCAGGCCACCGCCCCTAAGAAGGGAAGAAACATGTACCTAGGACTTCCTGTGTGACTGAGGCTGCGCCAGGTGCTTAGGACACTTTATCTCATTTCACCCATGCAGCAACGCTGTGAGGTAAGCGTTGTGAGCCCTCTTTTCAGGAGAGGAAACTATGGCTTAGAAAGTTCAGTGAATTAACCCAAAGTCAACATGACTACCTTTGAAATTTGAACAGAGGTCTATTCTAATTTTACTACACCAGTTGCCTTCCTAGAATCATCCTAGTCTTCCTAGGATAGACTGGATGGACTCAGTTTAAAAAGGAAGATTTCTCATCTCTTTTCAGTAAGAAGACATTCACGGTTCTGGTTTCCAATGCCCTAGGTGTCTGCAGCAGTGAGGCCAAGAGTTCTGGAGCACATGGTTCTGGAGTTCAGGATTCTGGAGCCTGTGTTCCTCTGAAGGGGATCCGAGGAGGTTCTGTGCTGCTTCATGTGATCAAGGAGCCGGGAGCCGAGCTGGAGGAGATCTCATGTACTTTGGTCCTGAATCAAACTAGAGTCATGCTGCAAGTCCGCAGTGGGTCAGAAGAGGCTCCAACCTGGGTCAGCCTCCAGGACAAGTACAAGCAGAGGATCCATGTGCCCAATACGACGTCCCTGTGGACTGAGACCTTGACCTGTAAGGACAGTGGGCACTACCATGATCCAGCTTAACTGGAGGAATAGAATTTAACCAGATTTTCTACCTCATGGTCGATGGTGACAGCTGTAGACATATTTTGGGGACCCCTCTCCCTGGTCTAAAGGTGAATCTAGAAGCAGACAGCATAGGCTTTAAGTCAGTACACCAAAAATCCATGCTGTGCTGTGACGCAGCCAGGCAGGCCATCTTCAACCTGGGCCAACATGATCTGCAACCCTTCGTCTCAAGACTGAAGATGGCAGCTGGAGAAACCAGCAACAGGAAAAGGTAGAAGGTACCCAGCTCCTACATCCACAGCTGCATTTCTTAGAGATTGAGGGAGCAAATAACGACCCTGGTCCTTGCCTCCCTCCACACATATATAACGTCAGCATCTCTGAACTTGTTTGATGCATAACCAAGGAATTCTTGTCTATGTTACCCTTAATGCATAATCTAGAGAAAAACCAGATGTACCCTAACATATATGAAACCTAGTTGTAAGTTTTTTCCTCTTCCCTGCAAGTACACCGTTTTGTTAAAGAGATAGAAGCTGCTCTGAAACTCACACACCTCAGAGCAGGTCCTCAGAATTCCCTAGATTCAAATTCCTCACTTTGATTATCAAATAGACACCTCGAATTAACCTTCACCCAGACTCTTTATTTCAGTCGACCCAGCCCGCATGTCCTGTCCACTCCACACCCCTCCCCACGCTGCTTCCCAGCTCAGGCATGCCTAGGTCTTGCAGGGTTGAGTGCACCTCAGCCGGCTTCTACAGTCACGGCTGCCCTTCCTGTCCTCCCTCGCTGCATCCTTATGAACTTGGCCAACAGTCTTTCCTCTCCGAGTCTGTGTCTATGTCTATCTCTCTCTGTTTCCTTCTCTCTGTCTCTCTCTCTCTGTCTCTCTGTCTCTCTCTGTCTCTCTCTCTCTCTCTCTCTCTCTCGCTCTCGCTCTCACACCCCCCCAGCCCCCCCCGCCCCCCTACATTGTGGCTTGCTGCAAGATCCTATCTTGCTGTTTTGCCTGCCAGAAGCTGTGGATTTCCTGTTCTTCCTCTTTGCATTTCTACTGTATCAAATCCTAATCTCTCAAGGTACAGGCTTGGTAAAAGCCATGTATTCATTGTATTCAGAAAACCCAAGGAGAAAAAGTCTGTCAGTAATTTTCAAAATGTTGCTCCATTAGTGTTTTAAAAAAAAGAAAAATGAAAAACTGCTTAAAGCTTTAAAATTACATCAACCTTTAAAAATTGCATTTGGACTAGTCTCCAAGGAAGAACACCATTACCAAAGAAAGTTTTGTTCAGTGAAGAAATAATATAGTGACCATTTCTTACGTGCCCACCATGAAGATTCTGTAAGGGGTGCTATATTTACCATTTATAATTTTTTTAAAAGACTCCACAATTCAAGTTATATTTATAGTTAAGAATATGTCCAAAGTCAGGCAGCTTTGGTAGAGCCAAGAACCAGACTCAGATCTTTGTAACTCTAAAGTCAAGTGCTTTCCATTACAGACTAAAAGTACCAAATATCTTTAAAAGAGAGGAAAAAATATCACCCATTAAGATTGATTGACTCACACAATTCCCTGCAACAGATCTGCAGATAAGCTGGAAACACTATCTGATTATGGATATATATTTACCATCAATACATGGTTAGATTTACTAAGGTTTTTTTATCTATTTCTTTGCTCAAAATTTCTACTTTTCCCCACTTCCTTCTGCCTGTTCTTTCTTTGAAGTGTTTTGGTTTTGCACCATGGGCTTGATTCCTTCCCCAATCTCTTCAAACAGTTAGTGCGCACACGTGCCCTGAGCAGTGGGAGGCTCCCCACAGGTCAGTTCCGTGTTCGCCCTGCTGGACCCTACAGGCTTCACCCATTTTTAAGGTGGTTTCTGGGTTCAGAGTTCCAGTGTGCACTGAGAATCACACCCACACCCTGCACAGGGCAGGCTTGGATTCCAGTTTCTCACAGATTCCTCTCATGGTCTAGGGCAGGTGGCAGCCCCTGAGCTGATGTCCCGGACAGAAGACGGGAACTTTTTCAGCCTGTATTCACCTGAACCCTTTTTGCAGCATCTCTACACTGCCACACTTAGATTCGTCCCCACCGAGGGACGTATTACATGGGCCTCTGAGGTTTATATCTGGTCCTAATAACCCCTCGGGACACCAGAACTTCCAGCCCCACTCCTCCCTTTAGCATCCTTTAATTCCCTTTTGTTTCTGTAACTGGAGTTTTCTGAACGTAAGATACATGATTAAACATTTTTGTTATGTTTTCATCAGGCATCATTGTGTGGTCAGAGTGTGAAGAGGGGCTCTGAGTCACTTCAAGGGCCCTGTTGTCTGGAGGCTTCCTAAGAGCCTTTTCCACCCCGTGGTCTCTGTGGCCCACAAACCACCCACACATGGGGCCGAGGCAGCCGTGGCTTCAGGCAGAGATGGGAAGCCCACTGAGAATGCAAACTCCGTGTCCATATTTCTACTTCCAAAATAGGCAAGAGCCATATTTTGCTGATAGAAAAAAGAGATTTCTGTGCTCCAAAACTAATGACTGTAGATGCAGAAAATAAAGTTCTTTCAGCAAGTTACAAACAAAAAACACACCAGGTAAGACACGAGAGTGGTTTTATACATATTTCTGAAATGAAGTAAGCACTAAAGAAACACGTTAAGGATGAGACTGATGAAAACTTGGGAAAGATGTGATAGGCTATTGCCTCTGGGCTTGACCGCAGAGGGCTGTGGGGCAGGGTGGGAGCAAGCCAGTGATAGGAACTCCAGATAGGATGAGCAGGAACACAAAAGTGAGGGAGCCTGGCTCCCACTTACCACTTCTCTGGGAGGGGAGTGCCTCCTCCCAGGGAGCCGTGCTTAGTAGAAATCTGGGCATGGTGTGTGTATACAGAAAACGGCTCTAGAATTGCCAGAAGTTCTCTCAGCCTGGGTTCCATATTGGGGAGATTCAGAGGTTCTCATGAGCTCCTCTGGGGGAGACAAAGTTCTGATAGGGTCACAGGCCAAAAGGTGAGTGAGGTCAGGATAAGGGAAGTCCAAGTGCAGGGACCTCACCATGAGAGGCTGTGGCACGGACCAAGGACATCAGCAGCATCGCTCATACCGGCCTGAGACAAACAGGAAGAGCCCCATCAGCAGCAGACGCAGCAGAGGCAGATAGGGAGACCCAGAGACCAGAACACAGTTCCCTGGCAAAGGCCCACAAGGATGACAGAGAACAGCAAAGAGCTGGAGCTCTCTCCACCTCGACAAGGCAGGGAGGGAGAGAGGGGCAGCAAAGAGGATGAAGCTTGGAGGCAACAGGAAAGGCCTCTCGTGGCTTCTCCTGCGTTGAAGTCAAGCAGTTGGGTTCTCTGGGTGTGACAGTGTTTAGGCTGATTCTTTCTCTCACAGGGCGTTTTCATAGGCTCCTTGGATATCCCTCCTCTGCCATGCTGGAGATCTCTCACCTACCTTGTCACAGGTAATGCACTCTCAGGATGGTCACTTAAGTCTTTTTATTTGGCCCCTGGTGTTGGCTGGTCCATTTCCACACAGACTCTCTCCATTGGAGCTCTATTGCCTCTCCAGATGGACCTGTTGTCAAAGCCCTTTTACGCTCCTACCTCTGGTTGGTGAAAAGTGTGTTCATTTGACTCACCGATCCCGATGCAATTTCTTCCCTCTTGGCAGCCAGTGCTTTACTATGGGTTGTTTTAGCAGCATTTCTCCCCTTGGGTTTATCAGGTTTAAAGCAGACCCCTGTCCAGTGCATCCCCAAGCTGCACACGTCTAGCCCTCTGAAGGGCCTCATTGAAGCCCTTTCCACCATGTTCGAGGTGAGGGGCAGGCACCCATTGGGTTAGGGGGACTCACAGCAGCACAGCTCTCTCAAGGGAAATTCTCTTCCCCCTTATCCCCAAATCCTAACCTTTTTACGTCTGCCGTTTGGGTAAGAGACCGTTAACATTTCAAACCAGTTTCCAGACCCTTTGAAAATTCTGCATATGGGAAGGCATTTGCCCAAGAAGTTTTATACGGCTTCCAAGTGCTCTGGGGGTTGTGAAGGATCTGAGCATGTGTGGAGGGCAAGCAGGTGTGATTCCAGCTGTGTGATGAGGGGTTGGGGTGTGAGTGGTGGAGAGAGTTGATAGATTGGCTGCTTTCCCTTCTCTAAAATGGAGATTCTGTATCATTTTCTCCTTATATGAATTTGAACAAACTGTTACATCTCTACAAGCCTAAGTTTCTTCAGCTGTGAAGTGCCCTCCATTCCCAGCAGGGCGCTCTGGAATGAAATGAAATAACGGATGAAAAATTTGCTCCACAAATGCAAGTATAATTATTGTGTCACCTCTTGGCCCAGAACCAATGCCCATTCCCCAGATCCTGGTTGACTCCATCCACCACACCAGGCTAGGGCAATGTCACCCAGAATGCAGGGCCACGGGAGCTGTAGAGGACCTGAACACAATCTGGGAGAGCAAGAGCCTCCTCAGGGAGCTGGAGCAGACTGGGACACCACATCAGCCCCTGACACTTGAGCCCCAGCTGTGAGGCTGTCCCTGAGCCAGCCCGACATCAGCATCACCTGTGTGGGCAGCAACCATGTGGACCAGAACACTGCCACCAACGGCACTGGGGAAGTCTATTGATCAAGAAAGTGCCCAGCAGGGTGAGTGTGCCCAGCTCCTGAGACACTCCTTTCCCAGGAGATTGGGGGTGCGGTAGGTTGGCGCTCATCACCCCCAGGAAATGTGATATCCAACATCTCCAGCCCTTGGGACAATACCAGATGAGATGAATCAGAGACAGTAAAGGTGGCATGTGACCCAGGAAATTATGGGAGATCAGCAGAATCGGGGCTTTTAGGAAGAGCAAAGAACAGCTATGTCAGGCACTGATGTTTCTCTCTGCCGTGGTCTAAATCCATCCTGAAGGGCCATTGAGTGGACAAAGAATCATCTCTGTAATAAACAACCTGAAGATGGAAACTTGAAGATAAAGCCAGGTTTTGACCCAATATTAGAGGAGAGCTTTCTGTAGTCAGAGTCATTCAAAAATGGAATAGATGCTTTGGGACACAGTGAGGTCCCTGTCACTGGTGGAATGTAACCACAGGCAAAGTGGTTAACAGGTGGGTTGTTATAAAGTGGAGGATGGAACAGGACTCCACAGTGAGTTTGCTTCCAACATGGACATTCCTGGATTCTAGGAAACTCTCTGTGGCAAAAGCACATAGGATTATTGCAAACCCCAATGTCCCAGTTTCCCAGAACCACCAGGTGGAGTGGAGGGCCTGCACTGAGCCAGCCCACCACAGGGAGTGTGGACAGTCCCAGGACCCATCACCCAGAATCCTCTCCCTCTGCTCCATTTCTGACCCGATGGGGACTACAGCTCTGTTTCCCCCATTGCTGTGGACGTTGCTGGCAAAAGGCCTCTCTCCTCGGGCTCCTTGGGAAGCCGGGAGTTCAGCTCACAAGAAGGGTTTGCAGTAGAAGGGAAGAGAGAGGTGCTCAAGCAGCCAGACAACTGCACTGGGGCCTTCTGTCTTTTCTTGTTCTTTGTCAAGTTTTCTAAATCATAAATGGACGCTTTCTACTTCTGCCAAGTTTAAAAACATATTTGTTGGCATGAAAATGTGTTATTTTTTAAGGTTTGAAGGAATCTACCTGTAATAGCATGTGGCTCTTATACCCTTAAGGAGAAAATACTTAAATAAGTTTTACAATATTTTCTGTACTGATTTTTGGCAGTTTATACATGCATGTAAGTCAATTTTAGTATTCCATATTTTTTAGAAATTGTTGATTTCATGAAGATTTTTAAATTGAATAGACATCAACTACATATTACATTCTCTTAGTTTTTCTAGTTGTTATTGTGGCTCTGCTGCTGTAAATATGAGAGGATCTCACCGAATGGCTTGTGATAAATCAGGTGAAGATTCCAGCCCTGAGAACTACGGAATCCCATTGCTCAGTTCATGACTTTTCTTTCTGGGTCTGTTTGCTAAAGTGGTTTGGTGGTTCAGCTGGTGGTGTGCGGTGTGTTGAGGGGGTGTCCTCTCCCTCCACTCCCTTCACTACAACTGAGAAATGAGAGAAATACGTGTGAGTATTTCTTTGTTTTTTTTTTTTGTCTTTTGGAGACTAAATAAAACATCACACACCTGGATCACAGGAGAGGTACAGAGATTCAAGATCAGAGAGAAAGGCAAGACTTAATCTCACAAATGAACATGACCAAAGAAAAATATGTTAATCCGGGGAGGGTTAATAAGAAACAGAGCATAAAGAGAGGTGAGCGACAGAGACAAATGAAGTTCTGTCAGGTGGGCAGGAGAATCCCATGCCCTGAGCAGGTAAATCCCACCATGGAGATGAAGAGATCAGATTAGAAAGCCATTGGCATCCACACTAGCAGTGTCTACTCACCTGTCCTGACTCAGGGCTCCCCAAGCAGCCCAGTGACACCTTCCTTTCCTGTGTAGCCTATCTTTGGGAGAGGACACACCGCTCAGGCTAACAGGACCATCCAGCCCAGTTAGCAAGTGTGCCTCTTACTACAAATTAATAAATCAGCATTCTGGTGGTGCCTATCAGTGTCTTTTGACATTTGTTATCAAGATTTTGCATCTCCAACACAAATCACACAGGACAATGGATGAAATGGAGCTTCTGGGCTCAGGCTCAGAGTCTTTGTGTCAGATTTTGAACCTTGGTGAGCACATCAAAGTAATTCCAACCTGTGGGGTCTCATCATTCACTCATTCTTTCACTCAACCAACATTACCTGCACTGTGTGCTGAGCACACAGTGAGAACTGTCTTGGAAGACAAACTCAGTCTCTCCTTGCCATGTGCACTCCCATTTGAATTTAATGAAGGCTTCATGTAGACCAACGTTTTAGTTCTCTATCCTGATCATGCATCACAATGACCTATTGAGTTTTTAAAAATACAGATGATCACCAGTTTGGGGTAGGGTCCAAGCTTCTGTTTTTAAAATCTCTTCCATTGATCTGAGGAACAGCCAGGTTGGTGAGCTGGGTCATGGGGAGTGTCCATTTGAATCACTTAGACCACAATTTTCGCTTTGCCTGCCCTGTGTAGAGAGATCCAGAGATATTGGGGATTATTTCAATAAAGATTCTGAAGGCATCAATTCAACACAATAGAAAATGAAAATGAACATAAATACTTTAATGACTTTCCAAGATGATGTGCTTCTGGTTGGCACATATGTGGCGTTATCTGTCTGAAACACAGCTCTGCTCATGTCACTGCCCTGCTCAAAAATTGTAATAGATGACCTTTTTTCTGATAAGTGTTATAGAGACTCTGATGCTACAGAAAAAGAGATTCCAAAAGTAACCACTGTTAACTTCATGACATATCAGCTTTTAGACTTCCTTTATGCCAACATAAACATATGTTTGTATATATTTATAATACAGGATAATATACATATTGACTGATAACTCATTTAATATCTCAGGGACATTTTCCCACTTAAATATATAAAGACGCAATTTATCCTTCTTATTACGTCTATAGTACTCCACTATATGCGGATAGACTACCTTATTTAACCAGTGTACAGCTGTCAAGAGTGGGGGCTTTAGAATCCAACTCCAAAATTTAACCCCAGCTCTGCCACTTCCTAGTTATGTGACCTGGAGCAAGTTCATTAACATATCAGTGTTGCAGTTTCCTGGGAAGAATAATGGTATTTGCATAATAGGATTTGCAGTTTACACTTTGAGGCCTCCATTCCCATTGTCTTTAAACTACAGCCCAGATTAAACGGCCCCTGACTCACAGCCTTTTGAAGAACAATGAGGAAAAACAGAGCTTGGAGGAGGGAGGATGGCGCCTGGAGGAGTTGGCAGCTTTAAATAGGGAGGTCAGGGGAGAAGATAACCTTTGTACAAAGACCTGAAGGAGGTCAGGAAGTGAGACAGGCAGACACGTGGAGGAAGAGAATTCTAGGCAGAGCAAAGGCCCTGAGGCAGGAGCATGCATGGTACATTGAAGGAAGGACAAAAAGCCCAGTGTCCTAAAGTGTATTAAGGGAGGAGGAGAGTGTGAGAGATGAGGTCTGATGGTACAGAGCCTTGCAGATAAACTGGACCCAAGGGGAGTTCTGAGCTAAGGAGTAATGCGATGCTACTTAGGTTTTGTAAAGACCACTCTGGATGATATTTCAAAAATAGATATTAAGGGGTTAAGAAAAAAGTAGGGAGACTGATGTTACTGCAATAATACAGGTGAGAAATGGACCTGGGGCCAGGGAGGAGGTGAGATGTATTTTGTTGTGAATATATGTATCAATATATATGGATATATAAATATTTGAATACATGTACTGAATGAAAAGATACCAGTATTTGCTGATAGACTGTGGGGTATGAGAAAAAGAATGAAGTCAAGTATGACACCAAGGTTTTGTGGCCAGAGCAAATGGAAGGATTGAGGTGACATTTTTGGGATGGAAAACTGAATGGGCAGCATACAGTCTGAATTGGGGAGTCTCAATTTAGATGAGTCAAGCTGGAGATGCCTGTTATACATGCAAGTGGAGATGGCCAGGAAACAGTTGGAAATTTATGGTGTGGAGTCCAGGGGAGGGATCACATCTGTGAGTCCCTTTTGCCACATAAGGTCATAAAGTCACAGGTTCTGGGGACTAGTGCGTGGCCATAACATCAGAAAGAGAATGAGCGCAGGTAGTAAAGAGAGGTGGTCTGGGTGGTCTGGGTATGAGCCCTGGGATATCCCAGAACTTGGAGGTTGGAGAGATGGGAAAGAAACTGATAAAGGAAACTAAGGAGCAACCACTGAGTAGGAGGAAAAGAATGGCGAGTGGGGAACGCAAGGTAAAGACAGTCTTTCGAGGAAGTATAGGTTCATTGCTGCTGAGAGGTCACAGGAGATGAGGGCTAAGAATTGACCACTGGAGTTAACAACCCGGAGTTTCCTGAGAACCCGGACAAGAGCAGATTCAATGGAGTGGTGGAGTCAATTCATGACAAGAGAAAATTCCAGTGAGGAGATGTCATCATTTTCTCTCTCAGCTTTCTGCTCAGCTTGAGGGAAAAGAGGTCAGACACAGTCTTTTTATGCATCCCCCTACTCCTCCCTTATCCATGCGCCATCCAGCAGGTTCTTAACATTGCTTCATAATGCTCAAGCCTGTAGCTCAGAACTTTGCTTTCTGAGGGCATGGATGAAGCAGCTGAGCTGAGCTGAGCTGGGAGGGAAACAAAGAGACCCAGGAATCTAGGCCAAGAGACAAGGTACCACAGTTTATAGTACCAGTGGGTCCATCTCTGACACAAGAGCTGGGATTCAAGGCAGAAGGCAGATGCTTTGAGGAGGTGAGCACCCCCATGGAGGGGAGAAGCTCCCGCACACCACAGTGCACGCTGACTCAGGTCCTCAGACAACATGAGGCTGGAGCTGGAGTAGGGAAGTCCCCACTTCAGATCTCTGGGCCAGGGAGAGTCATGAGAGGTCATCAGCGGGGTCATGGGAGGTCATCATGTCCATTCTTGCTTCCACATGGACTCACTACCAGAAGGACCTGCAGCAGCCTCTGTGCTCTTGGTCTCAGCCTACTGAGCCCCTGTGGGAGGTTGGGTGGCCCAGATCCTTCACACAGAGAGGTGCTTGTCTTCTTGGTCCTGACCTCCTACAGACCCAACACCCTCCTGAGGGAGCCCCAGGTTAGTCCAGCAGGGAAGACTCATGGCTAATCCAGGATAGACTGTGGCAGTGGCCTTAGTTATGTCCAAGGCATTTGAAAAAGTCAGATGTAGGAGAGACCATTTCCAAACCTTTGGAACCAGACAGGATCCATGGATCACATGACTTGGAAGGAGGTTTTAGGCAGGATGGTAGTATTTCAATAGGCAGGGTTGGGAGCAAGGAACAGGGAGAGGGAAATCTCATTCTAGACAGAGGGATGTCAGTGAACAAAGAGAGGTTGCCCTGGTCTGAGGCCAGCATGATTGTGGGGGACTGAGAGTCAGCAGAAGTGTTTGGAGAGGGCTGATTCAGACCTTCCCACAAGCTTCACCCCTCACAACCCACTGCAGCCCCATTGGGGTGGGTCAGAGGACACTGCACATCCATTCTAACCACCAAGGGCCCCTATCCAAGACAGGAGAAGAACTAAAGCTGTTTTCCTAAGAATGCACCTTCCAACTTTGGGCCTCTGGAATCATTCTCTGGAAACAGAAGAATAGAAAGGGCCTGAAAGCACAGGCGGTCAAGAACAAGGGCTCTGGCTAGTACATAATGTACATTAGACATTCCCTCCAACACTCCCATACACACACTGCTCAACATCCCCAAGGGAGCTCTACGCAAGGTACAAAGGAAGCCGCAGGCTGCTGCCTTTGTGGGCTCCCACCCATCCATGCTGCCTCCATTGACCCTCAACTCAGCAATCAGCACCAAGGGCCTCACTCTCTCCTTTGTGGCATGGTCAAAACCTCTACACAGTTCCCATGCTTGTGCTCGTGTTCTCAGAAAGACATACAGAAATGGTTGTGGAGATTAACACATGCACAGTCAGGAGGGTTCCCTTCGGGAAGCTTCACGAGGAGAGCGGTCAGGAGCCGAGTCAATGACAGAGGAAGAACCCATCTCCTGCAGGCATGCGGATCATGGAGTGCAGCTTGGAGAGGCTTCAGAGAAAGTGACAGGGCCACATGTGCCCAGGGAGTTGAGGACACAAGGGTCAGAGTAACACAGACCAGGGGCAGCTGGAGCTGGACCAGAGGTGGAAGAGGCAGGTGTCTGCAGGGATCAAGCTCAGCATGGAGGTGTCCTAGGAATGCTGATTCTCCTGCTTTCTCCAAGTAAATTATCTTCATGATCTGGCCTGACTTCTGGACCTCACTGCAGACAGTAGTGAGAGTCTCCTTTGCTTCTAGATGTCATTCACCAATATCCTAGGAATGCAAGACAGCGAGTTCCTAGAACAGCTGAGGGATAGAGAGGCCCCAGAGGGACCCACATGGAACCAATACTACTGATATGAACTGCATGGGAATTCCCCCAGAGTCTCCACTGCTACACTGGCCCCCATTGTAAATTTTCTTAGTAAATCCAATGACTATCTAGAAAGAGTTAAAGAGACAGCAGGGCCATAAATGCCCAGACCCAGGCACAGAGGGACCTGGGAGAGCCCTGTTTGGCACTGCTCCAAGCTCTCATCTTCTTCCTGACCCCTCAAGACTCCTGCTGGCTCAGCTCTGCATAGTGGATGTCACCATGATGGTTCCTGTGTTCCTCCTGCAATTCTATACCTGAGTCATACACAGAGTGGAGCTTGAATCTGGGCCTTGGAAACCTGTAACCTCCCCCACTGCTATGAACTCCAAGGCCATGTCTACACACCATGCCCTCCACAGGGACATTCCCTGAGCAGTAAAATGCAGGAGAAAGGGAGCCAAGGACCCAGGAGGGATGGGAAGTATCTAAGCCAGAAAGGAGAAGTGCAACCTGCCTCTTCCAGCCTCCATCTTCTTCTCACGTGTCTTCCAAAGGCAGAGTCCAGCCCCGAGGAAGAACAGCACGGCCACGGTGATCCTTCGGATGGCTTGCAGGGGGCCTGCAGTGACCTGTCCATGCGAATCTGTTTCCCTCACACAGAGAGAGTGGAGAAGTTTAAGGCAACAGAGAACTTGAGATACCCATTGCCAAGGAGAGATAGAGAGAGCAGGTGGAGAAGTCTGAAGGTCCAGGTTCAGAAGCCGAAGAGAGAGGAGCATGGAGATTCATTCATTCAACCAGTTCCCGAGTTCCTCCTTCATGCCAGGGATATTGAGATGAACCAGACTTGGTCCACGCCCTTGGAGCTCATCACCCAGCAGGGAAGACTGAGAGAATAACAAAGTCTGCCAGCCAGAGGGATCACAGTGCAATAGAGGTTTACACCTTGCACATAGGTCTTCAGGGAAGGCCTCCCAGAGGAGGTGATGGGTAACCTGAGTCTTGAGGAAGGAATAGGAGTTTACCAGATACTCATGACGGGCAGGACATTCCAGGAGGGAGATGCACCACATTGAGGACATGACCATGTTAAAAAGCCAGCTCCTGGGAGTTGTCAGCACCCCACTGTGGCAGGCAGGAGAGGGAGAGGACAGGGAGGAGCCGGGCAAGGAAGGTCAGAGGCAGGCAGGAGTCTGTTCTCAGAGGGTCTAATGGGTCACGCTGAGTGTTGAACTTTATCTGAGGCTCCAGTACGGGGGTGAGGGGAGGGTCACAGGGGGTTTTCTGTGATGCTGACACATCATATCCCTCCAGCAGCTCATGGAGGAAAGGGTAGAGTGACGAGGCTGCACTCAGGGGTACCAGGTCATCCGTTCATTCAATGGAACACTGTGAACAAACTGCCAGAAGCTGAGCTTGGTACAGGGATTCAGAGGAGAAGAAGAGAGGTCCCTGCCCTCAAGGTGCTCCAGGCTCTGGAGGATACAGGTACATAAACAGAGCATTGCCGCTCAGTGGGGGCCCAGGGACCTTCCTTAAAGGTGATGCCTGAGGACAGGATGGCTACAGCCCCTGCAGGGCCCTGAGCAAAATGAGAATGAGGAGCCCTGTGTTCAAAGATTGTCAGAAATTTCAAGATGGCCACCGCAGAGCTTTAAACCCAGCACAGAGCTCTGTGTGACAACATGGGACACATGCTACTGAACTCAGCCGTGCGTGAGGGAAATCCTTCAATAGGAATAAGGCAAGAAATGAAGGAAAAGGTGGGAGGAATGATGGGGGATGAAACAGCACCTCCAGAGGCTCACAACCTTGAGTAGCAGAAGGCATTCAGGACTCCAAGCAAGCAGGTCGGTGTGAGTGTGTCAGTGACCAAAACATGAGCAGAGGAGCATCAGAGCCCTGAATCCTACAGAGAGTCCCTGGAGGTCAAACGCTTCAGGCGACACAGACAAATGACACAATCCAGGTTCTTTCCCGAAGACCACTCTGCATTCCCTGTGGAGGACGGGTTGGGTGGGAGAGGTGCTGGACAGCTGCTGCCCACCAGCAGGGGCAAGAGGTGAGAGGCATAGACATGACAGTCATTTAAAGGGAGAAACAAGTTGGATGTGCCTCCCAGACTCCTGCAGGGGGTGACAAGGTGGGGGTGGTGCTGATAAACATGGTGGGGAGAAAAGCCCAGAATCCTCAGACCCCAGAGCTCCCTGAGCTCCGACAGGGCCCCTCCCCTCCAGCAGGTTGTACTCACCATAGTCACAGAATTCCCCAAGGAATGTGGTGACAGTTTTCTCATCCTCGGAGTTGCTGACCACACAGGTGAGGCTGGCATTGGGCTGGCTCAGAGGCAGGCTCACAGCCAGGGTCCAGGAGTTGTAGGCTGGTTCCAGCTCCCTTGGGAGGTCCTTGCTTTCCCAGGTCACATGCAGCTCCTCTGTGACCCCTGCAGCCCTGCACTCCAGCGTGATGTTGCACCAGCCTCCTGTGGTGGACACTGACTTGACCAGGATCTGGGGAAGGGGCACGGGCTCTAGGGTGGGAGGGACAAGAGAATGGAACCTCACGTGAGTGGACAACATTACAATTTACACATTCTCATCCACTATCTCACTGAAGCTCTGTCTTCCTCCCTCTAGGAAGGTGAGACATTTTATAGATGAAATAGAATTTACCCAAAGCTAAATATGTTGCAAGAGACAAGAAGGAAGGGAGCCACTGAGTTAAGCCTTATGTGACTGCACTAGACTGAACAAGGCTTAAAGTCTCCCACAAGAAAATAAAGCTGCCACTCTACCTCCCCAAGGCCCATTATTTTTAAAAAATGAGTCTTTCCTAGAAGGAGAAGAAGTCAAGAATGAAGGACTTGTCCTGGTCCTGGGCCCTCGCCCTGCTTCTCCTGCTGAGATGATGCCTGGACTACACAGCCCACGGTGAAGAAGGACGTCTGGCCAGTTCTGGGAGTCCAGAGGCAGACTCCACGCACCCCAAAGTGGAGACATTTGTGGGAGATGCAGTGGTAGCCACTAAGAATGACACCCCCGAGTGTGGTTAGAACGTGCCACTGGACTTGTGGTACACAGAGGAAGATAAGTGACAGGTTTACAAGCCAGTCATAGAAATCCCATGGGGCCCTAAAGCTGTCAAAGCCACTCTCCATAGGAGGGTATTTCTCTATGCAGAGGAGCTGTAGGGTAAGAAAGAGGTGCTAAATGAGGTCTTCAGAAGTGGGGCAGGCTAGACTTGCTCCTACGTCTATGGAGGCTCTTGGGGCTGGATTTCGTGAGTGAGGCTGGCCTCGACTGGGGCTGAGGAAGATCACAGGGCATAGGGGAGATGAACAACAAAAGAATTTCTGAATTACGGCAGGCAGAATAGTGCCTCCCCGCCAGAGATGTCCACATCCCAATCCTCAGGAGCTGTGAATATGTTAGGTTAGTGACAAAGAGGAATTCAGGTAATAGATAGAGTTAAAGTTGCTAATCAGCTGACATTAAAATAGTGAGATTATTCTGGATTATCTGTATGATACCAATGTAATCACAAGGACCCTTAAAAGTAAAAGAAGCAAGGAGAATTCAGAAGGATGCAATGTGAGGAGGACTTATACCGCCATTGCTGGCTTTGAAGACAGAGGAAGGCAGGCAGCCACCAGGAGGTAGAAAAGGCAAGAAAATGTTTCTCCCCTGGCTCCTCCAGAAAGGAACACAGCCCTGCCAACACCCTGACTTTAGCCAAGAGAGACCCGTGTCTGAATTCTGACCTACAGCACAGAAAGATAATAAATTTGTGTTGATTTAAGCCTCTAAATTTGTAGCACAGTAGTCCACCCTTATCAGTGGTTTCGCGTTCTGCAGTTTCAGTTATCCATGGTCAACCACGGACTGAAAATATTACATGGAAAACTCTAGAAATAAACAGGTCATGTTTTAAATTGCGAGCTATTCTGAGCAGCATGTCGAAATATCTCATCATCCCACTCCACCCAGCCTGGGATGTGAATCACCACTTTGTCCAGTGTACCCACACTGTGTACACTACCCGCCCACTAGTCACTTAGAAACTGTCTCAGTTATCAGATGACTATGGCATTATTGCAGTGCTTGTATTCAAGTAACCCTTATTTTACTTAATAATAGCCCCACAAAGCAAGAACAGTGATGTTAGCAATTTGGATGTGCCAAAGAGAAGCTGAAAAGTGAAAAGGTGAAAATTCTTGACTTAATAAAGAAAGAAAAAACATTGTATGCCAAGGTTGCTAAGATCTATGGTAAATTTTATTACGGTATGTTGCTATAATTGTTCTATTTTATTATTATGTATTATTGTTGATCTCCTACAGTGCCCAATTTATAAATGAAACTATCATAGGTATGTAAGTATAGGAAAAATATCATATGTAAGAATTCTGTACTATCCACAGTTTTATGCATCCACTAGGGGTCCTGGAATGTATCCCTCATGGATAAGGGGTGACTACTGTAATATGCTATAGCAGCAATAGAAAACTAATACACAAATCAAGAAAACTTAACCCTATAAAGAAAAATAAGTGTTATGGCAGAAATTAAATTTCTGCAAATTTCCATTTTCCTCTCCCAAAACACTGAAGTGACTTCATCCCTGGTGTGAATCTCAGCTCTGCTCTCCGTTTGTGCTGAACCCACTTGTCCTAATTTCAAGAGAGAAAACACAGCCTGAAGTCTGGCTCTGGGAAGGAGTCCTGCAAAATAGGGCCTGTGTAACACTCATAGGCACAAAAGAAGGTCATAGCCATGGGATTGAGGTGAGGGGGTGTCACGTACCGTAGACAGTGAGGTCGAAAATCCGGTTAGATTCCATTCCCCCAGGAAAGTTGGCTCGAGCTCGGTACTGCCCACTGTCCTCAGGGGCCAAGTTCTCAATCCTCAGCGACGTCATGTTGGGCACATGGACCCTCTGCATGTACTTGTCCTGGAGGCTGACCCAGGTTGGAGTCCCTCCTGACCCTTTATGGACTCGCAGCATGACTGTGTGTTTAATGGCGGGGCCAAAGGCCCAAACGATCTCCTCCAGCTCAGTTCCTGGCTCCTTGATCAGATGAAACCACACAGAACCTCCTCGGATCCTCTTCAGAGAAATGTAGGATCCAGAATCCTGAACTCCAGCGCCATGTGCTCCAGAACTCTTGACCCCAGTGCTGCAGACACCTAGGGCATTGGAAACAGGAATGTGAATGTTTTTAGATCAAGAATAAAAGAGAGAACCACAGGACCCATCTTTTTTGTGTGTGTGTGGTGAGGAAGATTGACCTTGAGCTAAGAACAGTTGCCAATCTTCCTCTTTTTTTGCTTGAGGAAGATTGCCACTGAGCTAACATCTGTGCTAATCTTGCTTTACTTTTTATGGGGGATGCTGCCATAGCATGGCTTGATGAGCAGTGTGTAGGTCCGCACACAGGATCTGAACCCATGAACTCTGGGCTGCTGAAGTGGAGCTCAAGAACATTCATTCCAGCATTCCTCCCTGTCTATGTAGGTGTGGTCTCTGAATCTTTCTTTGAACAGGTTGGTACAGCCTCCTGATTCCCTCATTACTTAATGAGTGAAGTAAAAGTGTTCTTTAACACCTCAGTCAATCATGGCATTAGAGTTAATTGCATGTTGAAACATGCAATTTTGGGTACAACAACGGACACTAACTGTAAGTGCTCTATTTAACCTGGGGCTCAAGGGAACAGCCCCTTTCCAATGGGGAAATGTGCAGATGGACGAACTGAGAGACAGCATTTCAGTCTCCATGGTGGCACCTTCCTAAGGGATTTTCACAGTAATTCTGACTGAATTATGTTTGTCTATTTTCCCCCAGTGTTGGTAAGAGGGGGTCAGCACAGGGAAACAGAGAGAAAGAAGCTGATATTTTCTGCTCCACAGACAGAAACTGAGAAGCTATGGCCGAGATTCTCAGCCAGCTGCTTCTGAACAGCACAACTGCAGTGAGCTTTCCTGAGCAGGATTTGCAGACCGAGTTCCACACACTGTGGGGAAGGAGATGATGTCTTTCCAGATGGTCTGGAGACCCCTCTCAGGAGCAAAGACAACAGAACCTATGGAGAAAATGCTATATAATTTAACATATTTCTCCACTTAAATAATATTGAAGAAGTGGAGAAAGCCTACATTTTAGGGCTAACGCTCAGTTATCTGGTTAAAGGGGTCTAATGCAAAACTCATCAGGAATTCAAGACAACCTGTGTGTAAATTCTCTCTAGTCCACTAAATTTCATATAATTCCCCGCAACTTCATATAGTGGCTTGGAAATTAGAACAAAAAAATTCAAGAATGAAAGCTTTCACCTGAATTCCAATTCACTAGTTGTTATTTTCCCATTAGTTCTTTATTTAGTGTTGTTTTACATAAACATAAAATCTCTGATAAAGTCATAGATGAGATATTCGGCCGTCCTTAGCACAGTCTTTCTTTCAGTTTCCTTTTTGCTTAACCCTCCCCTGTCTCTACCTCTCTCTCCTCAATTTCCTCCCCAAGTTCACCCTCTCCTGGAACCCACCTTAGCAGTCTGATGTTTCCTTCCACATTTTCTCCATTTATAAACATGTGGGTATGTAGACACCCTTAAATTATGAAGGTTCTTGTTCATTTTCAAAATGAGAATTTCATTGCATTCAGTCTCCTGCATTTTGCTCATGGAAATTCAGGCATCTGACTTCATGGAAATGGGAAATCTCTTCCAGACAACTGGTACATTTGTTTTTTTATCCTCCATATTATTCAGTTTGTTTAATCGTTTCTGAACTAATGGGTACCCCCTTCGTTTCCAGAGTTTTTCTCTAAAACAGTGCTTTGTCAGTCTGGGAGTGGAGGGAGATGCAACCCATAAGCATGAAAAAGGCATCCTCCTAGAAGATTCACTTTATGCGAAGATGAATGCTTCTTAACATTTAAGGTGAAAACTAACACTGTAGTGGAATGCAAAATTCACAAGTAATTTGAAGTTAAATGTGAAACTCCCAGGGACTCTCTCCTTGCTGCTTGGAGCTGAGCCCCAAACCCAGGTGGGGAGAGCTTGTTCACTCTCCTTTTTCAGAGAAGCCCAGACTGGAGTTGATTCCTCCAGCCCAGACGTGGCTGTGCCAGGTCAGACCCGTCCTCCACATGACAGCTGCAGAGGCTGGCAGGTCCCCTCTGACTTCCAGGCCAGGGGTGCCCCATTCCCACCAGGGAACACTGTCCCCAGGAGCAGCTTCTTTGTCTGTCTCCCTCCCTCTCCCCAGGCAGCTCCAGGCTTTCCTGGCTTCCCTGTCATTGTAGCAGAAGTGGCCTCACCTCCCTATTGATGGTCCCTTGATGTGGCCAAGGCCGCCCTAGCTCAGGGTTCCCAGACTCCCCACAACCAAAATGCCATCGGTTCTTTCTGTTCACTCCTGGACTCGAAACCAAATGCAGTGCGTTTGCTAAATTAAAGACTTGTTTTGTCTTTTTGTCCACCAAAGACAGCAGACGGGGGGGAGAGAGACGCTATCCCCTGCTCCACCCCGCTGCCCTCCCTCCCAGGAGCCCAGACCACTCACTGAAGAGGAGGCTGCTGAAGCCCAGGAGCCAGGAGGCCCAGCAGAGGAGGGGAGTCTTCTGAGCAGGGCCCCATCTCAGGCTGCCTGCCAGCCTCTCCCGCTGCAGAGGAAGCATCTAGGAGGCAGAGACAAAAGCAGAGGAAAAGCTTCACTCAGACAAGCCGCTTATGCTCTTCCCTCCCCAGGGGCGGAGCTAAGTATTAGTTCTGGCATGGAAGCCCAATAGTGAGAGCCATTTAGATCTTTCCCACCATCCCCAGCACCTACAGTAGGACATCACTCGTAATTACAGAATAAATCATAAACAGCCTCACTCTATCCTATGCCAGGCACTGTGTTGGAGAGACCCCTCCCTGTGGCAAAATCAGCTCAGTGATCTCACCCTTTACATCCCACGCACCCGTCAAACCCTTACCTTCTTTTCTGGTCAACAGCCTGCCCCAGACAACCCTATCCAGCAAGACTAGCCTGTGGTCAGCTCAGAGGTCACTTTAGCATATCCAGCCTGGGCTAAGCCTTTCATGTCCTCTTTTCCCATCCTATTTAATGAGTCAAATTTCATTCAGATTTTCCACAAATTCCAACTGTCACTTGCCTAGGTGAGAAGCTCTGAGCAAAAAAGCAAAGCTCTTTGTGTGAAGTGTCAAATCCCCACACCCCAATGCACATGTTGCCGTTTGCCTATTGCTTGCGCCTACATGGCTTTCTCAGCGGCCACTAGTGCTAGTGATGCTCCCCACACAGGGCGTAGACTAACCTCTACAGAAACTGACAGGCTCTTAGCTGCATCACAACAGGCTTTTCCTCTAAGCCTCTGCCAGCCCTGCTCCCGCTATCACAGAGCGGCAGGGACAGAGACCTGCACATCCTCCTGGCCACAGCCTCCGCTGCCTCAGACTCACCACCCCTACTGAGGGTCAGGCCCCGGACTCTTCCCCGAGAGTGGATACTCTGCAACATCTGAGAACTCTTGCCTCCCGCACCCTAGGGGAGCAGCCCCATCTTCCTAATCCCCAAGCAGTGCCTCCTTCTCCTCCCCACGGAAGCTTCCCCCTCAGCTGCCCAGGTAGAACACCCCAAGGCTGGAGCGCAGGACTGGCCCCATGACCATGCACTCAAGGTAGTGAGGGCACTGAGTACTAAACCCATTTTATGAATGTGAAACCCAAGTCCTAAGGGGTTGTACAACTTGTGAAAGGTCACACAGCAAATCAAGGGTCAGGGTCTGGATTCTTAACAACAAACTCTGGAAAAAAGTCCCCAAAGAAACAGCTGCTGTCCAATCCTACTGTGTGACCTCAAGCAAGTCACCTGATTCCAGTCTGTGTGTCCTCTAAACTGCTCTGCAGCATCCCAGACAAGATAATATTCAACACTGGCTTGAATCCTCGCAACCCCACCTAGTAATGAGGACATTACTTCAAAAGGCAGTCCATGAGTCCTATGGTCTGAAACTTCTTGTATGGAGTCAAAATCTGGGCAGCTCCTCCACTGGTCACTCTCGGGGTCATGGGGAGCAAGTCTCCTAGATCCCCTTCCTCTATGTACCTACACCTCTTGTGAGAGCTCTCTTCATGTGAGAACTGTTGAGTTACAAAAAGCAATTGCTTAAGGGGGTTAGGGAGGAGGAGCCTAGAGATAGGGAACCAGCAATGCAGGTGCAGGCCAGGGACACTGCAGAGAATCAGACTGTAGACTTTTTCATGCTGGGAAAACCACAGGGAATTTTTAGAAATCCAGATATCTAACCTAATTTCTACATCCCAGCCATCCTCTGCCAAGGTGTAACACACAAACAGGCATACACACCAGCTGCAAAACCTTTGGTAAGAGTGTGCTACACACGACTACCTGATGCCAGGAACGTTTCCAGAATTAAAGGAGGGCACACCTGGATCTACAGCAGCATGATGTGTGTGTCAGGAAGGGCCAGGTAGGAGAAAAATGTAGAGTTCAGTGAGCTGAGCACACAGGAAGAACAAGAGGCCTGAGAGGTGACCATGAGAATGTAAGTTCCTAGGAAGTCACAGAAATTGTAGGGAATTCTTTAGACCTCCAAGGGAGTTGGTGGGTGATCATGTCTGTTTTATTTGAATTCCAAAGGGCAAGGCACCCTAGTTGAGAGAGGGTCATGTGAAGGATACATTTATTGAATACCTCTTCTATGCCAGAGACTTTCCATGTGTTCTTTCAACTAATCCACAATATGTGTTTAATTAAATCCCCAAAACATCATATTATCTAAGCATTACGTGCACTAATGAAAGAGTATCCTGAAAGTCCAAAGAGATTAAATAACTTGTTCAAGGTCATATTTTACATAAATGGCAAAGTGCTCACAAGCTGATATCATCCCAGCCATGGATATGCTCTAGGGGAAAAGGAACATGCAGATTCTGAGAAATTCAAGTCATGACTGTGAAAGACCCTGGAAACAGAGAGATTGGTTGCTTTACAATGTGAAAGGAAAGTATATTCCCAGGAGGAGGGCTAGGTGTTTAGGTAAAGGAGACTTTGGAGGAGAGGATCTGAATTATGTTTTTTTCCTGACCATTATTTCTGGGTAAGAGCAAAGAGCCACCTGCGCAGCCATGAATCGTTTTCAGGAGAGCAGCAGGACAGCCCCAGAGTTGAACTGGAGAGAGGAGGAGACAGGAGTAGGTACCATCAGGTCATCACTAGCCGCTTTTTTCTTCCTTCTCTCTTCCTCTATAATTCAACTAATTATTTGCTGATAAAAAAACATTATAATTAATATTTTTATTAAAAACAATAGAACTAAAACTTTAAAAAGTCACAAGATAATGTTCTGTTTTAATAGGTCATTCAGCCAGAAGTATGTAAATACTGAGAAATTTTAACCACAATTAGAAAACAATTAATAATTTACAATGTATGATATAATGTGGTGAGTAGAGGCCAGCCCAGTGGCTTAGTGCTTAGGCTCACAAGCTCTGCTTTGGAGGTCTGGGGTTTATGGGATCAGATACCAGGAACTGACTTACATGCCTCTTTAATCAAGCCATGCAGTGGAGGCGTCCCACATGAAAAGAGAGGAAGACTGGCAAAGATGCTAGCTCAGGGACAATCTTCCTCATAATAAATAAATAAATAAATAAATAAAATGAAGAGTAGAAAATTTCAGAGTAAAGATCTTCAAAAATTCTTCTTGACACAGTGAGAAAACTGGTCTACTTTTTAGAGAACTTTTCAGAATCCTAGAAATCAAATAATGGCTTGCAGTAACCTGAGAAGCATTTATTCAAGAAAAATGGTTTAACTTCAATAAGAGCAGGGAGTTTTCATTGTGTTTTAACTTTCCATAGTCACTTCTCTGCTCTGCAGCAGTGCTGTTCACTTGAAAAATAAATGCCTGTATTCTTGGTGGACACTGGCAGCCTTGCAGCCACTAGAGAGAACCCTTTAAAAGCTTCATTCCCAGTAAATTATTGTGAGTTGACATATCTGGTGGTATGCCTGAAGACCCTACTTATAACAGAGTCTGTATCCCACTTAACTTAGAGATCTCCCACTGTGAACATCCTCTTACCCAGCAGAATTTGAAAAAGCAATTACAGACAATTGTTTAACTTCAAGGCTGCCTGAGGTAGTGGATAACAATCGATGCAAATAGACTAATTAAAGCTTGATAAGGGAAAGCTAGGAAGTGAGATATCCATAGAGGCTTGAAAAGCCCTGACATATTCCTGGAATTTAGAAGTCTAAGCACATGCATATGGCTGTGGGCATGCTCAGAAAAAGACTGAGAAGGCCTTCATCCCCACCTATAGCTAACAGTGGGGCTCTATGCCAACAGGAATTGAATTCTAATGGCACAGTTGTCAAATGCCTGCATGAGTATGGAAGACAACACCAACATGCCCAGAGAGACCTTCCCTCGGCAGACTGGGAGACTGATTGTGTCCAGGCATTTAAGGAAATCTCTGCACAGTGTAAGCTGACTACTAGGCTAAATGAGCAGAAACATTAGTAGTCGCACACAGCAAAGAATGCAAATGAGAAGAATTAGTTCAGAAATGGAACCTAACAAACAAGGAAAACTACAACATACAGCAACAACGAGAAACCCTAGAAATGGATAGAATCAGATTTTCAGAGATGCCATATTATACAGTTTTAAATGACCAGTTTTCAACAAAGAAATTATAAGGTATGCAGAGAAACAAGAATACATGATACATTTACACTGGGAAAAATATCCCAGGAAAGGCATAATCGTTGGACTTCCTTGACAAAGACTTTAAATCAGGTTTTTAATATTCTCAAAGAACTAAAGGAAATCATGTATGAAGAACTAAAGAAAAGTATAAGATCAATGTATAAAATAAAGAATATCAATAAAGATATAGAAATTGTAACAAAGAACCAAGTAGAAATTCTGGAGTTGAAGAATATGATAACTGAAGTGAAAAATTCACTGTAAGAGCTCAACAGCAAATACAAGCAGACAAAAATAATCAGTGAACTTGAAGATATGCAAATTTAGATCATCCAATCTGATGAATAGGAAAAAGAAATAATGAATCACAATAAAAAGATATTCAGAGACTAGGTCAAGAAGGTGGTATAGGCAGACTCTGAACTCATCTCCTCCCATGAACACAACCAGGTTACAACTATTTTTGGAAAAATTACCCTGGATAGAAAACTGAAAACTGGATAAAAAGAATCCCCACAACAAGGGACAGTCCTGACTAAGGCAGAAATTCCAGCTGGAGAGAAAAAAGCCACCTTCAGGAGCAGCAGAGTTTCTCAGGCAGCCAGCGGGAGTCACCCTAAGGTGCACAGCCCTCCCTGGAGGAGTGAGGTCCTGAGCAGGGGCTGATACTGCTACAAGCATCCTTCAGACTTAGCACAACTGAGACGAAGGTCTTACTATCTGGCTTTGATGGCCATTAACTGCAGCGGGGAATACCCCCAGAAAAGCTATCAGACGAAAGCCAAAAAGATCTGGATCTTAAAGGGCCCATGCACAAAATCACCCATCTCAGCAACCTAAAGTCACCAGAGAGAAGGCTGACAATCTTTTGGTGAAAAAAGACTCACCTGGTAGGCTCTGGGTGCATCTCAGTGAGAGGAGAGACCTCTCCGGAGACTGAGACATTGGTGGTGGCCATTGTTGTGACAAAGTCCAGGTCACAATCCAGTGCTGACACAGACCCCAGCAGATGCCACTGAGGTTCTTCCCCTGGCCTGTTAGCCCAGGGGTCTGCCAAACCAACTAGAGTGCAGATTTAATCTAGTTCAGGCAGGGCAGACAGCCTGCCCTAGGGACAATCCCCACCCAACAGCAAGCTCTCAGGCTACTTGTTGGCCTGCATTTACTGGGTGCCTTGATTCTCTACAGTCAGGTGAGTATGTCTACCTCTGACGGGCAGGACCTGTGTGAGAATGAGGTGAACTGTGGGGGGCATTGGTGGAGAGGTGGGGGCCTCTGCAGTGGGGCATCAGGGTACACTCCAGGGGGTTGGGAAGTGTGCATGGACCAGGACTGTGTTGATGGTGTGTGTGGTCCTATGGGGGGTGGGGCTTCTCAGCAGAAGAAGACATTTGCTTCACAAGTAGCCATAAAAAGGATCAGCCCCACCTTCTAAAGCTTGAAAGAACTGAGTGCTCCATGCCTAGGGTCAGCTCCACTCAGCTGCACTGCTAAGAGTACTGACAAAGGCCTTGTAGGCCTGAGGGCTAGAGCAACTGTAAGCCCTTGAACCTAGCAACCAGCTACACTGGATACCTACCCAATTAAGAGGAAAACTGCAACAGAAGTGTGCTGTTAGACCTTGTAGCCAATGGTGCTGAGGCTCCCCAAACAAGATGTACAAACAGCTGGCCAGGAAAGGAAAGACTAGGCTCCCTGGGTACCTGCATTGAGAGCAACCCTGCCACAGCAGAAGGACACAAGTAGCCCACAAAGCAGTCACTCCTAGGTTATTTGGACTGGTGACAAGGGGGAAGGACACTGTTGGGCCTCAAAAGGCATCTCTTATGTAAGGTCACTTCTCCAAGATCAGGAGACATTGTCAACTCACCTAATACATAGATATAGGCACAGAGAAAGAGGCATAATGAAGATACAAAGAAATACATTCCAAGCAAGGGAACAGGACAAAACCCAAGAAAAAGGACTAAATGAAACAGAAATAGGCAACCTACTTGAGAAAGAGTTCAAACAAACACTCATAAGGATGCTCACAGATATTGAGAGAAGACTGGATGAACACAGTGAGCTCATCAACAAAGAACTGGAAAATATAAAAAAGAACCAATCAGAAATGAAGAATACAATACTGGAAAAGAAAAATTCACTAGAGGGACTCAATAGCAGAGTAGATGATACAGAAGAATAGATCAGAGAGCTAGATGAAAGACTAGAGGAAATCATCCAAGCAGAACAGAAAAAAGAAAAAAAGAATTAGACGGAATGAGAGCAGTATAAGGTAACTCTGGGACAATATCAAGCACACTAACATTCGTATTGTATGTGTCCCAGAAGGAGAAGAGAGAGACAAAGGGGCAGAAAATTTATTTGAAGAAATGGTAGCTGAAAATTTTCCTAACCTAAGGAAGGAAACAGACATCCAAGTACAGGAAGCACAGAGAGCTCCAAACAAAATAAGCCCAAAGATGCCCACACCAAGGTATATTATAATTAAAATGTCCAAAATTAAAGATAAAGAGAGAATCCAAAAAGGGGCAAGAAAAAGGCAACAAATGACATACAAGTGAAAACCCATAAGGCTATCAGTGGACTTCTCAGCCCAAACCCTACAGGTGAGAAGAGAATGGCAAGAAATATTTAAAGTGCTAAAAGAAAAAACTTACAGCCAAGAATACTCTATCCAGCAAGGTTATCATTCAGAATGGAAAGAGAGATAAAGAGCTTCCCAGAGAAGGAAAAATTAAGAGTTTATCACCAAAAAATCGGTTCTACAAGAAATGCTGAAGGGACTTATTTAAGTGGGAAAGGGATGAACATAAATAGGGATAAAAAAAGTTATCACCCCCCCAAAAAAAAGCAGGCAATAAAATCACTAGTAAAGGTAAAAATATAGTAAAAGTAGCAGATCAACCACCTGTGAAGATAATATGAAGGTTAAAAGACAAAAGTATTAAAAGTACCTATTTCAATGATAACAGGGCAATGGATAGAAACACACAAAACAAAAGATTAGATATGATTACAAAAACATAAAATGTGGGAGGAGGGGAGTGAAAAACTAGAGCTTTTAAAAAGAAGTCAAGTTAAAGAGTCTATCAACTCAATATAGACTGTTATATACATAGAATATTATATAGGATCCTCATGGTAATCACAAATTAGAAACCTATAATAAGTAAGCAAGTAAGTAAGACAAAAGAAATCAAACATATTACTAAAGAAAGCAATCAAACCACAAGGGAAGAGAGCAAGAGAAAGAGAAAGGAAAAGAGAAGAAATACTAAAACACCCAGAAAAGAAAGTAGCAAAATGACAATAAATACATATTTATCAAAAGCTACTTTAAATGTCAATGTACTAAATGTTCCATTCAAGAGGCATAGGGTAGCCAATTGGATAAAAAAACAAGACCATATATACGCTGCATACAAGAGGCACACCTCAGACCTGAAAACACTCTCAAACTGAAAATGAAAGGATGGGAAAAGACATTCCATGTAAATGGCAAAGAAAAGAAAGTGGGAGTAGCAATACTCATATCAGAAAAAATAGACTTTAAAACAAAAACTGTAACAAGATACTAAGAAGGCACTACATAATGATAAAGGGAACAATCCAACAAGAGGATATAACACTTGTACATATCTATGCACCCAATATACGAGCACCTAAATATATAAAGCAATTATTAGCAGACATAAAAATAGAAATATACAGTAACACAATGATAGTAGGGGACTTTAACACTTCACTTGCATTAATGAGTCGATCATCCAAACAGAAAGTAAACAAGTAAATAGTGGAATTAAAGGAAAAATTCAGCCAGATGGACTTAATAGAACACTCCATCCAAAATCAGAATAAACATTCATCTCAAGTGTGCATGGAACATTCTCAAAGATAGACCATATGTTGGGAAACAAGAGAAGGATAAATAAATTTAAGAAGATTGAAATCATATCAAGCATCTCTTCCAACCATAATGCTTTCAAACTAGAAATTAATTACAAGATAAAAGCTGGGAAAGTGACAAATACGTGGAGACGAAACAACAGGCTACTGAACAATGAGTGGATCAATGAAGAAATTAAAGCAGATATCAAATAATATCTGGAGGCAAATGAAAATGAAAACACACCATACCAACTCACATGGGATGCAGCAAAAGCAGTCCTAAGAGGGAAATTCATAGCAATACAGGCTCACCTTAACAAACAAGAAAAATCTCAAATAAGTAATCTTAAACTACACCTAACAGAAATATAAAAAGAATAAATGAAACCCAAAGTTAGTGGAAGGAGGATAACAATAAAAATTAGAGCAGAAGTAAGTGAAATAGAAACCAAAACACAGTAGAAAGGATCAATGAAACTAACAGCTGGTTCTTTGAGAAGATAAACAAAATTGACAAACCCTTAACCAGGCTCAGTAAGAAAAAAGAGAGAAGATTCAAATAAATAAAATTAAAAATTAATGAGGAGAAGCTAGAACAGATACCACAGAAATACAACAGATTATAAGAGAATACTATGAAAAATTATATGCCAACAAATTGGACAATCTAGAAGAAATGGATAAATTCTTAGGTAATGTAACCTCCTAAACTGAATCAAGAAGAAATAGAAAATTTCAATAGACCAATCACAAGTAAAGAGATTGAAACTGTAATCAAAAACTTCCCCCAAAATAAGAGTACAACATCAGACATCTTCTTTGGAGAATTCCACCAAAGATTCAAAGATTTAAAACTTATCTTTCTCAAACTATTCCAAAAAGTTGATGAAGACTGAACACTTCATAACTTATTCTACAAGGCCAACATCACCCTGATCCCAAAACCAGGCAAGGACAGCACAAAGAAGGAAAATTACAGGCCAATACCAGCAGTGAATATAGATGCAAAAATCCTCAACAAAATTTTGGCAAATCGAATACAGAAATACATTAAAAGGATTATACACCATGATCAAGTGGGATGCATACCAGAGACTCAGGTATGGTTCAACATCTGCAAATCAATCAACGTGATACACCACATTAACAAAATGAGGAATAAAAACCACATGATAATCTCAATAGGTGCAGAGAAAGCATTTGACAAGATTCAACATCCATTTGTAGTAAAGACCTTCAATAAAAGGAGTGTAGAAGGAAAATACCTCAGCACAATAAAGGTCGTATATGACAAACCCACAGCCAAAATCACGCTCAGTGGGGGAAAATTGAAAGCCATCCCTCTGAGAACAGGAACGAGGCAATGGTGCCCACTTACACCACTCTTATTCAACATAGTACTGGAGGTTTTGGCTAGAGCAATTAGACAAGAAAAAGAAATAAAAGGTACCCAAATTGGCAATGAAGAAGTGAAACTCTTATTCTATGCAGCTGACATGATTTTATATATAGAAAACCCTAAGAATCTATCGGGAAACTATTAGAAATAATACAAAATAACAGCAAAGTTGCAGGGTACAAAATCAGCTTACAAAAATCAGTTGCATTTCTATACTCTAATAACTAACTAACAGAAAGAGAATCAAAAATACAATCCCATTTACAATAGCAACAAAAAGAACAGAATATCTAGGAATAAATTTAACTAAGGAGGTGAAAGATCTATACAGTGAAAACTATAAAACATTATTGAAAGACATCAATGATGACATAAACAAATGGAACGATATTCCATGCACATGGATTGGAAGAATAAACATAGTTAAAATGTCCATGCTACCTAAAGCAATCTATAGATTCAATGCAATCCCAGTCAGAATCCCAAGGACATTCTTCACAGAAATAGAATAAAGAATCCTAAAATTCATATAGGGCAAGCAAAGACCCTGAATAGCTAAAGCAATCCTGAGAAAAAAGAACAAACCTGGAGACATCACAATCCCTGTCTTCAAAATGTGCTACAAATCTATAGTGATCAAAACAGCCTTGTACAGGTACAAAAACAGACACACAGGTCAATGGAATGTATTTGAAAGCCCAGAAATAAAACCACACATCTACAGACAGCTAATCTTCTATAAAGGAGCCAAGAACATACAATGAAGAAAGCAAAGTCGTATATCTGATAAGGGGTTAATCTCCATAATATATTAACAACTCATACAGCTCAACAACAAAAAGGAAACAATCCAATCAAAAAATGGGCAGAGGATATGAACAGACATTTTTCCAAAGAAGATATACAGAAGGCCAACAGGCACATGAAAAGCTGTTCAACATCACTAATAATTAGGGAAATGCAAATCAAAACTACAATGAGATATCATCTTACACCTGTTAGAATGGCTATAATTACCAAGACAAAAAACAACAAATGTTGGAGAGGATGTGGAGAAAAGGGAACACTCATACACTGCTGGTGAAAATGCAAACTGCTGCAGCCACTATGGAAAACAGTATGGAGATTTCTCAAAAAATTAAAAATAGAAATACCATACAATCTAGGTATCCCACTACAGGGTATTTATCCAAAGAACTTGAAATCAACAATTCAAAGATACTTATGCACCCCTATATTCATTGTAGCATTATTCACAATAGCCAAGATGTGGAAGTAACCAAAGTGTCCATCAACAGATGATTGGATAAAGAAGATGTGGTGTATATATATATATATATATATACACAATGGAATACTACTCAGCCATAAAAAAGATAAAACCTTCCCATTTGCAACAATGTAGATGGACTTTGAGGGTATGATGTTAAGTGAAATAAGCCAGACAGAGAAACGCAAACATCACATTATTTCACTCATATGTGGAAGATAAACAAACACATGGACAAAGAGAACACATTAGTGGTTACCAGAGGGGAAGGGGGTTGGGGCTGGACATACTGGGTAAAGGGGCACATATACATGGTGACTGAGAAATAATAATGTACAACTGAAATTTCACAATGTTATAAATTATTATGACCTCAATAAACTAATAATAAAAAGAGGCCTTAAGCACAAACACACACACAAAGGGATATCTTGCCATATGTGACAACATAGATGGACTTTGACAGAATTATGCTAAGTAAAATAATCAGACAGAGAAAGACAAATACTGTATGCTCTCACAAATATGTGGATTGCAAAGAAAAATGAACTAATCAATACAAACAACAGTTTGGTGGTTGCAGAGGTGGGGGTTGGGGGTTGGGAGAAATGGGTGAGGGTGGTCAAAAGATACAAACAAAGTATAAAATAAATATGTCTGGGGATTTAATGTACCATGTGGTGAAAATACTTAATAATACTGTACCATATGTATATTTGAAAGTCGTTAAGAGAGAAGATCTTAAAAGTTCTCATCACACACAAAAAATATGTAACTATGTGTGGTGATGGATGTTAACTAGATTTATTGTGGTGATAATTTCACAATATATACAAATATCATGTCATTATGTTGTATCCCTGAAACTAACATACTTTTATATGTCAATTATATCTCAATTAATAAAAGACCGGCCTGGTGGCACAGCAGTTAAGTTCACATGTTCCACTTCAGCAGCCTGGTGTTTGCCAGTTCGGATGCCGGGTTTGGACATGGCACTGCTTGGCAAGCCATGCTGTGGTAGGTGTCCCACGTATAAAGTAGAGGAAGATGGGCACGGATGTTAGCTCAGGCCCAGTCTTCCTCAACGAAAAAAAAAGAGGAGGATTGGCAGTAGTTAGCTCAGGGCTAATCTTTCTCAAAAACAAACAAACAAAAAAACAAAAATAAAGCATTTTGTACTTCAAAGGACGCTATCAAAAAAGTGGAATGCAATCTAGAGAATGGGACAAAATATTTGCAAATAAGATACGTGATAAGGGTTTACTATCCAGAGTACATAGCCAGGCTGGTGGTCTAGTGATTAAGATTCAGCACTCTCACCGTCATGCCCCAGATTTGTTTCCTGGTGAGGGAACCACATCACCCTTCTGTTGGTTGTCATACTGCGGTGGTTACGTGTTGCTGTGATACTGAAAGCTATGCCACCAATATTTCAAATACCAGCAGGCTCACCCATGGTGGCCACGTTCACTAGAACTTCCAGACCAAGATAGACTAGGAAGAATGACCTGGCCACCCACTTCCAAATATATTGGCCATGAAAAACCCTATGAATAGCAGTGAAGCATTGTGTGATATAGTGCTGGAAGATGAGAGGATGGCACAAAAAGACTAGGCAGGGTTCCACACTGCTGTACACAGGTTTCTAGGAGTCAGAATCTACTTGACAGCACTAACAACAATTCCAGAATACATAACAGATTCTAACATCTTAACAATAAAAAGACAAAAATCTGGGCCAGCCCAGTGGCATAGTGGTTAAGTTTGTGTGCTCTGCTTTGGCAGCCCAGTGTTCGCAGGTTCGGATCCTGGGTGTGGACCTAGACGCAGCTCATCAAGCCAAGCTGTGGTGGCATCCTATGTACAAAATAGAGGAAGATTGGCTCAGATGATAGCTCAGGCCTACTCTTCCTCAAGCAAAAAGAGGGAGATTGGCTACAGATTTAGCTCAGGCATTTGAGAAATGCAAATCAAAGCTACATTGAGGTAACACGCCATACTCACTAGATAGAATCTTTTCGTATTTTTGAATCAAAAAGTTGGACAATAACAAATGTTGATGAGGATGTTGAGACACTGAATCATCACTCACCACTGGTGGAAACATAAAATAGTGCAGCCAATTTGGAAAACAGATTATCATTCTTGCAAAATGTTCATCCGACAGCTACCATATGACTCACATTCTACTCCTGGGTATACTTCCAAGAAAACTGAAAACACGTTCACACAAAAACTTGGCATTGTTTCTAAGTGCAAATAACTGAAATATTTATCAGCTGAAAAATGGATAAACAAAATGTTGTATATCTATTCAACCAAATATTTAATGATTTTCTACCTTCTGCTTGTTTGGAGTTTGTTTTGTTATTCATTTTCCAGTTTCTTAAGTTGTAAATTTTGATTATTGATTTAAGGTCTTTCTTCTCTTTTTATATAGGAATTTATAGCTATAAATTTTCCTTTAAGTACTCCTTTCAATATATCCCATAAGTTTGGGTATGTTGTTTCCAGTTTTTCCATCTCAAAATAGTTTCTAATTCCCTTGTGATGTTTTCTTTTATGCTTTGATTATTGAAAACTGTGTTATTTAATCTCCAGGTGTTTGTGAGCTTGCCAAATTTCCTTTGCTGATTTCTAATTTTATTTCATTGAGGTTGGAGAATCTACTTCATATAATTTCAATCTTTTTAAATTTACTGAAGTTTGTTTTATGGCCTAACAAATTGTGTTTTCAGAAGAATGTTCCATGCTTACTTGAGAAGAATGTGTAAACTGCTAAATAGTGAGCCGTTCAATAGATGGAGGGTAGACTGTTCAATAGATGTCTATCAGGTCTAATTCTTTTTGTTTTATTGAGCTAACATGATTTATAACATTATATAGATTTCAGGTGTACATCAGTATAATTTGACTTCTGTATACACTACATTATGTTCACTGCCAAAAGTCTACTTGTCATCTTTCACTGTACAAATGGCCCCCTTTACCCATTTTGCCTTCCCCCATCCCCTTTCCCCTCTGGTAACCACCCTTCTATTTTCTGTATCTATGTGTTTGTTGTTGTTGTTTTTCTTCCACATGTGAGTGAAATCACACATTATCTGTGTTTCTCCATCTGACTTATTTTACTGAGCATAATACCCTCAAGGTCCATCCACGTTGTTTCAAATGGGAAGATTTAACCTCTTTTATGGCTGAGTAGTATTCCTTTGTTTATATATACCACATCATAATCTGTTCATCCATCAGTGGGCACTTAGGTTGTCTCCACATCTTGGAGATTGTAAATAATGTTGCAATGAACATAGGGATGCATATATCTTTTCAAATTTGTGTTTTTGTATGCTTTGGATAAATACCCAGAACTGGTATAGCTGGATCATATGGTAATCCTATTCTTAACTTTTGGGGAACCACCATGCTGTTTAATTTATAGGGAATCAGTCATCATAGTGGCTGCACCAGTTTACATTCCCACCAACAGGGTTCGAAGGTTCCCTTTTCTCCACATCCTCTCCAGCTCTTACTATTTCTCTTCTTTTTAGTAACAGTCATTCTGATGGACACAAGTTAATAACTTATTGTGGTTTTAATTTTCATTTCCCTAATAATTACTGATGTTGAACATCTTCTCACGTGCCTGTTGGCCATCTGTATGCCTTTTTTTGAAAAATGTCTATGTGGATCTTTGGTCCATTTTCTAACCAGGTTGTTTTTTTGGTTGTTGAGTTGTATGAGTTCCTTATACATTTTTAATATTAACTCCTGATTGGATGTATGATTTGAAAATATCTTCTCCTAATTGGTAAATTGTATCTTAATTTTGCTGATGGTTTCCTTTGCTGTGCAGAAGTTTTTTAATTTGGTGTGGTCCCATTTGTGTATTTTTTCTTTTCTTTCACTTGACTGAGGAGATATATTCAAAAAGATACTACTATGACCAATGTCAAAGAGCATATTGCCTATGTTTTCTTCCAGGAATTTATGTTTTTTTGGAGGAAGATTAGCCCTGAGCTGTCTGCTGCCAATCCTCTTCTTTTTGCTTTTTGCTTTTTGCTGAAGCATATTGGCCTTGAGCTAACATCTGTGCCCATCTTCCTATACTTTATATGTGGGATGGCTGTCACAGCATGGCTTGGTAAGTGGTGTATAGGTCTCCACTGGGATCCCAACTGGTGAACCCCGAGTCACCAAAACAGAATGTGTGAACTTAACCAATGCACCATCAGGCTGGCCCCCTAGGAATTTTAAGGTCACAGGTCTGGCATTTAAGTCTTTAATCCATTTTGAGTTAGTTTTTGTGTATGGTGTAATACAGTGATATAGTTTCATTCTCTTGCATGTGGCTGTCCACGAATTGTTTTATATACACTATTGCCTTCTCTTTCCTTGATGATCTTCTCTCCAGATTTTCTATCCATTACTAAAATTATGATATCGAAGTCTCCAAGTATTATTATTGAATTGGGTATTTCTAACTTCTATTCTGTCATTTTTTTCTCCTATATTTTGGGGCTCTGCAGGTTCATAAAAGTTTAGAGTTGCTATATCTTCTTGATGTATTGTCATTATAAAGTATACCTCTTTTTGTCTAGTAAGAATTTTTGTCCTAAAATCTATTTTGTCTGAAATTAGTACATCCACTCCTGTTCTTTTAGCTATTGTTTGCATGGCATATCTTTTCCCATCTTTTTGTTTTCATTCTATTTTTATCCTTGAATCTAAAGCATGTCCCCTATTGACAGCAAATAGATGGATCTTGGGTTTTATTTTATTTATTCTGTCAATCTCTGCCTTTGAATTAGAACTATTAATCTATTTACATTGAGTGTATTATTGATAACATAAAATTCAGCTTTGCCACTTGTAAGATTTACATCTGCCATTTTTCTATTAATTATCTATATGTCTTGTGTACTTTTTGTTTTGCTATTCTGCCGTTGGTATTTTCTTTCTGTTAAAAAGTAATTTCCACCATCTAAGCCCACCTCTGAAAATAACAATGATGTCACACCCAGAACCCTAGCTGCAAGAGAGCCTTGGAAATGTGCGTTAGCTGTCCTGCTCCTGCAGTATAGGAATCCCACTGAGCGCCTGCATACCATATCCACCACCATTTCTTCACCACCCTGATAAAATTCCATGGGTCAACTCATAAACACTCTGGCCAGTCTCCTAAAAGCACATTTCCTGCTGACGCTCAGTCTGATTGACTTAGTAAATTATAAACCTTGGATCAATCTAACTGTCCTCCACCTCTGCTCAACACTCACCCTGCCTGACAAAATCACTAACCTCCCTGACAACATCCTTATAAACTCACAATATCTAGCCTCAAGCAATCTTTAACACCACTCAGTAACCAGTCATGTGTATGACAGCCATTTAAATATAAATAATATAAATTTACAATAGCTTATATATTTAAACAAATAATAGAAATTTATAATATCTAGCACTTAGTGAGTTCTTGCTAGCTGACATACAATGTTATAAGCATTCTGAGTGAGTTAACTCATTTAATCCTCATAAATACTCAGTGAGATAGGTATCATTATCTTCACTTTCTAGATTGGAAAACTGAGACATTGAAAGACTGAGTCATTTGTTCAAGTCCATATAGCTGGGAAGTATTAGAATCAGGATTCAAATACAGATAGTTTGGCTCCAGTGCTCACCTTTTCATCATTCTACTGACCGCCTCTCACATTCAAAAACATCCATCAGCTATGGATCAAATTGTGTCCCCTCAAATTCATATATTGAAGCTTTAATTGCCATGTGATGGTATTTGGGGATGGGGCTTTGTGAGGATTTTAGGTTTTGATGAGGTCCATGAGGGTTGGGCCCTCATGGTGAGATTACTGCTATGAGACACATTCTTTCTCTCTCTCCCCCACATGAGGACACAAGGGAAAGGTGACCATTTTTAATCCAGGAAGTTATTGAAAGCCAGGAAGTGATCTCTCACCAGAGCCCAATCATGCTAGTACTCTGATCTGTGAATTCCAGCCTCCAGAAGTATGGGCAAATTAATTTCTGTTGGTTAAGCCAACTTCTATATTATTTTGTTTATTTTGTAATGGCAGATGAACAGACTAAGACACCATCCTACTTTATCACTCTTGTCAAATGACAGGGCCTCCCATTTCTCAGGGAAAAATAGACAGCAGAAAGGGATGATTTCAACTTCCTATCACCAGACTTTTAACTGACTTGCATTTATTTATGTCTGTCCTAACTTTCTCTCCTGTTACCATAGAAAACATTCAGCTCCTAGTGTCTAAAGTTAGTACCTTCACTGCACTTCAAGTCCTTTCTCCTCCCACCCCTTTGGGACCTTGGCTTTCTAATATATTTCCTCTTTCTTTGCTGTGTTCCACTGATCCATCTCTGCACACTCCTTCCTGAAGCCCTTAAATAGTCTCAGAATTCTCTTTTCTTAACATCTCTCTTAACTTCGCACTCTAACTGTTCTCCTATTTCTCCCTCTTTCACATCACAGTCATGCTTCTGCACTTTCTTCAAGACACTTCTTCCTTGCCTTCCTCTCCTGGTATTCGGAACATTATCAAGTGACCTCTCCAGTAGTTGACATTATTGACCTCTCTCTACTTCTTCAAACACTCTCTTTTTAGGGTTTCCTTGATGTCACGCTACCCTGGATCTCCTCTTTCCCAACTGCTAGCCTCTTCAGGCTCTTTCACTGGCTCCTTTTCCTCTACATCCATTCTTATCTCAAATGTTGATGCTTCCAAGGGTTTTGTTATAGCCCCCTTTTCATCTCATTTTTCATTCTCTCACTAGGACATCTACTCTGCGGACTCTAATTATAATTCGCATATTGCTAATGTCCAAATCTATATCAATACCCCACACCGTCTGCCTAGCGTCAGACCCTGCATTCAACTTGACTAGACATCTCCACTGGGGCTCACTCTCAACATGTCCAATGCTTCATTCATTAGCTTAATTTACAACTTATTTATGTGTTCCCACTCTCAGTCAGTGATCCACTCCAGGAACCTGGACCTTTTCCTTGGCTCCTTCCTGTCCTTCCACCTCCTAGGGTGGTTGATCAAGTACCTACAACATATCAGGTCCCATGCTAAGCACGTCACATGCAATGATTTTATTTTATTTTCACAATCTCAAGACTGAAAAGGGAAATAGTGAAACTTTAACTTTTTCTAGCACTTATTGGTAGGGATATTGAATCAGGATTCCCTAACTACAGCAGGTGGCAATATTATTATTAACTACTCTCTAAACAATCTGTGGGAGAAGTGCCCAACTTGAATTAAAAAATGTTTCATATTTTCATTTGAGACCACACAGTAAGGGGGATGGATCAGGGACTGGAGGTGAGTACACATCTTAACACCTACAGAGCCTAAAGGGGGCTCCTGCCACCAGTGCACTGCCCCACCCTCTAATCCATTCTGCAGAGCTTGATTAGATTAATCTTCATCTCTGCACACTCCTTCAAGAACCTCAATACACTCCCCACAACCCAGAATCCAAACTTCTTAACCTGATCTTCATGTTTTTCATTAATATTTTGAAGTATGAAATTTTTTTCTGTTGGATATCTTTCTTGTAATCTTGCTAAACTCAATTATTAGTTCTAGAGGGTTTTCTACATAGACAAGCATGTTGTCTACAAATAATGGTAGGTTTCCCCTGCCTCCTTCCCAATTTGTAGACATTTTATTTCGTTTTCTTGACACAATGTGCTGGCTAGGACTTTCAATACAATGTTGAATAGAACTGCTGAAACTGGATATTTTTTCTTATTTCCAATATGAGGGAAAAGGCATTGCGTTTTTCCCCAGTAAGACTGACTTAACTGTAGGTTTTGGGAATATACCCTTTTTCTGATTTATCAGTTTCATTGGTCTCTGTTATTATCTTTATTGTTTCCTTCTTACTGCTTGCGCTGGGTGCTTTTAATTTCCAAGTTTCACAAGATGAGAGCTTATCCCTATCAAAATTCCAACAGCATTTTTCACAGAAATAGAACAAAGAATGCTAAAATGTATATGGAACAACAAAAGACCCTTAATAGAAAAAGGAATCCTGAGAAAAACGACCAAACCTGGAGATATCACATTCCCTGATTACAAGATATACTACAAAGCTGTAGTAACCAAAACAGCATGGCATTGGCAGAAAAACAGACAAACGGAACAGAATTGAGAGCCCATAAATAAACCCACACACCTAGGGACAGCTAATTTTTGACAATGGAGACAAGAACATACAATGGAGAAAGGAAAGTCTTTTCAATAAACAGAGTTGGGAAAATTGGACAGCCACGTACAAAATAATGAAAGCAGATCATTATCTTACACCATACACAAAAATTAACTCAAAATAAATTAAAGACTTGAATGTAAGACCTGAAACCATGAAACTTTTGGAAGAAAACATAGGCAGTACTCTCTTTGACATCGGTCTTAGCAGCATATTTTCAAATATCGTGTCTGACTGGGCAAGGGAAACAATAGAAAAAATAAACAAATGGGACTACATCAAATTAAAAAGCTTCTGCACAGCAAAAGAAACCATCAACAAAACAAAAAGACAAACCAACAATTGGGAGAAGATATTTGCAAACCGTGTATCAGATAAGGGGTTAATATCCAAAATATACAAACAACTCATACATCTCAACAAAAAAACCCCTAACAACCCAATTAAAAAAGGGCCAAAAGATCTGAATAGACGTTTCTCCAAAGAAGATATACAGATGGCCAACAGGCACACGAAAAGATATTCAACATCATTAGCTATCAGGGAAATGCAAATCAAAACTACAATGAGATATCACCTCACTCTTGTCAAAATGACTATAATCAACAAGATAGGAGACAGCAAGTGTCAGAGAGGATGTGGAGAGAAGGGAACTCTCATACACTGCTGGTGGGAGTGCAAACTGATGCAGCCACTATGGAAAACAGTATGAAGATTCCTCAAGAAATTAAGAATAGAACTACCATATGATCCAGCTATTCCACTGCTGGGTATTTATTCAAAGAACATGAAAACACAAGTGCATCAAGATACATGACCCCCTATGTTCATCACAGTATTATTCATAATGGGGAAGACTTGGAAGCAACCTAGGCGCTCATCAATGGATGAATGGATAAAGAAGATATGGTATGTATACACAGTGGAATACTACTCAGCCATAAGAAATGATGAAATCTGTCCATTTGACACAAGATGGATGGACCTTGAGGGTATTATGCTAGGTGAAATAAGTTAGAGGGAGAAAGTCAAATACCATATGATCGCACTCATATGTAGAAGAGGAAAACAATAACAAACAGTCACATGGAAACAGAGATTGGCTTGGTGGTTAGCAGAAGGGAAGGGGGGAGGGATGAAGGCAAAAGAGGTGATTAGGCACATGAGTGTAGTGATGGATTGTAATTAGTCTTTGGATGGTGAACATGATGTAATATACACAGAAATTGAAATATAATGATGTACATCTGAAATTTTCTAATGTTATAAACCAACGTTACTGCAATAAAAAAATAAAAAATTAAATTAAAATTAAAAAAGATGAGAGCTTAAGTCATTTATGATAGATTTCTTCTTTTTTAATGTAAGCCTTTAATCCTACAATTTTTCTGTAAGCACTACTTTGACTTCATCTCATAAATTTTGATGTATTTTATTTTCATTTTCATTCAGTACAATTACTTTCTAATTTACTTGGAGATTTCCTCTGAGATTTCCTCTTTGACCCACAGAAAATTTACGTGTCTTGTATAATTTCTAAGGGTTTGGAGAGGTTCTGTTCTCTTTCTATTATTAATTTCTAGTCTAATTCCATTATGGTCAGACAATATACCTTATATTTTTCAAATGTTTTAAATTTTTAAAGGTTTGTTTTGTAACCGAGGATAGGACATTTCTTGCTGAATTTTCCATGTGCTTGGAAAAAAATGCATACTGTTGTTGTTCTGTGGGACATTTTAAAATGTTAATTAAGTCAAATTCGTTGATGATCGTGTTCAGTTCTTGTATATTCGTGCTTTTTTTCTATCTACTACTTTCACTTCTGGGAGAGGAGAATCACAGCCTCTGACTATAACAGTGGATTTGCCTCTTTCTCCTTTCAGTTCTGTCAGTTTTTGCTTCTCATGTTTTGAAGCTCTGTTGTTCAGTGCATACAAATTTAGGACTGTTGTCTCTTCTTTGTGAATTGGCCCCTTCATCATTATCTGATACTGTGAAATTGTGATTTATAATAGAAATATATATTCCATCCTCTCTCCATTTCTGGCACAGAGCTCCTGAAACCCTTAGAATTTCCTGTGATGAGAGAGAGAAAGGTGCCTTTTATTATGTTAATGAGGTGACTTTTGGATTGCACCTAAGCATAGGGGCTGGTTCCCAGTAGAGCCAACCATGTGATTAGAAGTTTGTTACTTTCAGTCCCACCCACTTCCCACCTTCCTGATTTCTTGGCAGGGGAGAGGGCCTGGGGGTTGAATCAATCACCAATTGTCAATTTAATCAGTCCTGCCTATGTAATGAAGCCTTCATGAAAACCTAAAAGCACAGGGTTCAGAGAGCTTTCAGATTGGTGAGTATGTGGAAATTTGGGGAGAGTGGTGCACTTAGAGAGAGCATGGAAGCTCCATGCCCTTTTCTCATACCTTGCTCTATGCATCTCTTTCCATCTGGCTGTTCCTGAGGTATATTCTTTTGTAATAAACTGGTAATCTAGTAATTAAAATGTTTCTGTGAGTTCTGTAAACTACTCCAGCAAATCGATCAAACGCGACAAGAGGGTCGTGGGAACCTCTAGACAGTCAGTCGGCAGTACAGGTAACAACCTGGGCTTGTGATTGCCATCTGAAATGGAGGGGGCATTGTCTTGTAGGATTGAACTTTTAAACTGTAGAATCTGATGCTCTCTCTGGTAGATAGTGTCAAAATTGAGCTGAACTGTAGGACACACAGCTGATGTCCAAGAATTGCTTATAGGTCTGGGGAAACACCTCCCAACACACACACACACTTTGAAGTTGGTACTAGAAGCCTATTAGATATCCATCATTATTTCTGGTAATTTTTGTGCTCAGAAGTCTACTTTCTCTGTTACTAACTAGCTATTCTAGCTTTCTTTGAATTAATATTTTCATGGCATATGTTTCTCTCCTCTTATTTTTAACCTATGTGTATCATTAATTTTAAGGCCAAGCCAGACAGAGACACTTTAGTCCTGTGTCCAGTTGCCTGCTCCCAGCTGAAGGATCCCCTTTGCCATCCTCTGCCTCTTCCTGTTCCTCCCTATCTGGATCCAGGTTAAAGGCCCTGCACAAATTGCATCACCCCCTTATCCATGCAGGCCCCCTGGTTTTCCTGACTGCTGATTTTTATTAGATCCTCTCTCTAAACTCTCTTTTCTTCCTGGCTTCTCTCCATTCTCAGTTACTATCACAATGAGTGTCATTTTTTCTTTTTTGCTATCACAGGGACCATGCAGCCTGAGATGGTTCCCAGGGCCCCATCTACTCCTATCTCTCGGCCTTAGCAGGGCTGCATCCAGTGTGTGACAATGATAATAATGTCCTTTGTGCTAAAGTTCCAGAACTAGACCCAAGGGGGAAGAGACATGTGGGGAAAGCACTATGAAGAGAGAACTGGAGGGTTCTCCTCACAACTCCAGCCCCTGCTGAGGTTGTAAGGACAAGAATAACGATGACAATTTATAGCGGTGTCTCTTGTCAGAGATGATTTCCCTTTCATGAATTAAAAAAAAGGCCATAAAAAATGAGTCAAGGGGACAAAGGTGAAAGGAGAGAAAGTCTGTCAAGTATGGACACGCATCCAACTAACAGCCACAGTCCACATAGCAGGATAGTCACTGACAGTCCAGGCCAAGAGCAGGCGAGGGAGGCCTCAGGACACTAGAGGCACAAACTCCCTGGAGAGACAGTTCTTATTTTAAATACTCACTTTCTTTCCTGCTTCGAGGTATAAAAGGTTGAACATCTTGAGTCCCAGAAAACCTGGCTTGCTCCTGCCTCTCATCCCCTCAGACATATTGTTTTATCAGTTATCCCCTCTCTAGTCTTATGTCAACTTCTCCCCCTCTCCCAAATCTGTTCTGTTGTCCTGAAAATATGACTGAGCCTCTTCCACTAAGAAAATCAAAAATTTGCTAAATCTTATGACCTCCTTCCTGATCCATCTCTTTCTTGCTCATCACAGGCAAGCTTTCTGGAAGAAAAGTCTATATATGTATTTATTTTTTGCTGAGGATGATTTGCCCTGATTTGCAGACAATCTTCCCTTTTGTGCAGAGGAAGAGTCTCCCTGATCCAACATCTATTGCCAATCTTCTTCTATTTTACATGATGGTCACTGCCCCAGCATGGCCATGAGTGGTGTAGTTCTGCGCCCAGGAACCGAACCCAGGCAGGTGAAGTTTAGTGTGCTGAACATAACCACTAGGCCACCAGAGCTGGTCCCAGAAAGATCTACATTTTTTTTGTTTCCACCTCTTCAGTTCTTACCCATGTATCTCCCTGGCTTTCACTGTGCTCATTGTAATGAATTAGGAAAGTCTCATTCACCAGAATTTCCCAGGAAGATGCTGGTGAGGGCTGGAAGCTGACAAGATTGCTCTCTCAGACAATGTATTAGAGTGAGGGGCAGTGGATTCTACATCCCACAGGACACTACAGGGCAGGAGAGCGGTCACAGGTGAGGACCTCAGGCTTTAGAGGGAGGCTGTGATGGAGGTGATGGCAAAGAGGAGAAGGCCCGAGCGTTGCTAGTGAGACTGATACTTCCCTGTGATAGACCAGAATCTAATGTCCACAAAAAACATGTTCTTGGCTCAACTGGTTTTTTTTCGTGGAAACCAGGGTAGAAGAAAACCAAGAGAGCAGGTGTGAATGCAGATAAGATGTGGTTAATGTGGGAGGGAAAGGAAGTGGGGGGACTATGAGCTGGTGAAGTGGTATATTTCAAAGGCACAGGGGGCCTTGTATTGTGTCAAACCCTAGAAAAGGGTCAAACCAAGTTCAATCAGCTCTTTGAGGACAAGATTGGCAGATCCCATGGCCTGGCTCATCCAACACCTGTTAAGTCCCTGCTCGAGGATCCTCCCTGTGCTGCAGGGGATGCAAAGCTAAGAACTATGTTTTCCACATTCTCTATGACTAAGGTCCCAGCAATCATTTTTACACACACACGCCTTTTATTTGAGACTAGTTACACTGGGTCTAGGCAGGGGGGAGGACATCTGCTTTGCTGGCATGGAACGCTGGCAGAGAGAGAATGGGCACAGGCTAGCAGCTCCTGATCCTGCAGTTTCCTGTTCATGCAGAGGCAGCAGCCCTCTTAGCAGCCAAATTCTGCAGTGTGGTTCTGGAAGTCATTTCTGGGATCTGATTTGAGTTTGTTCCTTTAGCCCTATTACAACATTGTTGAGTTAATATATACCCTTTATTCAAGATTTTTCTTCTTAGAGTAGCTGAAGAGAAGACTGAGTCTAACTAAAAGCTTGACAAATACAACAAACAAAATCAAAATAGCTCCCTGGCAAGAGAATCTAAAGGAAAATAGAATATGGAATTCTCTAACAGACAGAGTGGGTGGGAAAGCCAGAAGGACATAGCATATTTTATTTCATTTATTTTCTAGAGCATCAAAAAAGAATATAAGAACAGCTGCACAGTTCTGTGTGAGACAGTTTTGAAATATCTCTATTTTGCGAGGCTGGGCAGCCTAAGAAACATTATTCTGAGGGTGAGGGGCCTCCAAGGTTGGGCAATGGGAACTCTTGTGTTCAGGTCACTGAAATTGGCCTCTGTGCCCATGACAATGAAGTGGGAGCCCTGCCCTGAACTAAGTTCTAAAGGGTTAAGGATGGGAGAAGTCTGACTGATGGCTAAATGGGGACACTGCTCAATCTGTTCTTGCTGAATCTATGTAACAAACATTCCCATGGTCTCCAGTCCATCAGGGGCATCCAGAGCTAAATCATCTTCAATGCCTCTCACTTGTCTAGCACGTTCCAGTTTTCAAAGCACTTCCACCTATGAGAGACAGGCATCATTAGGATTACCTTCCCATTTCACAGATGAGGAAACTGAGGGTCCATAGAGTTTCATGAATAAACCCAAGTTCTGGAAGCCAGTAGGTGGCAGAACCAGGTGGTCAGCCTTTCAGACCCATGGCTAGATCCAGGTCCCTCTCAGGGAAATGAATCTCCCACACTAAGATGGCTTCAGAGCTTGAAAAGCCACACTGAGGGGAAGAGATGTCTGTCCCACAGTGGCCTCTCACCTCCCTCACACCACCCCCATGCAGGGGAACCAAGGCCTGTGGCTGCATCTCACAGCCTCTGAGAACCAAGGTGGCCCCCGGCCAACCACAGCCGCCTCCCTCTGCACTCAGTGTGTCACAAATGGGCCTGCACCTCCAGCCCAGCCCATGCCTGCAAAGCCTGCCGGCCTGAGGAGACTCAGCTGGTCTTCCAGCAGGTCCCTGGACCCTCATGTCTGCGACCTGGAGGCTGGTGAACCCTCCTCCCTCCCTGGGGCAGGGAGCACTGTCCTCCTAATGAGTGTCTCAGTCTGCCTTTCACAAAGTCTTTTCATTAGTCTTAACCATCCCATCAGTCATGCCAACTACATTACCTTTTAAACCTGGAGAAGCTCCACTGGTGGGGACAGCTCCCTTCTCCTGCCTGGGCCCAGCAGCCTTGCAGGGCTCCCTACTAACCTCAGTTTGTTGGTGACACTCATCCCAACCACATCAGTTGGCCCCTTCCTGCCAGACTTCTTTTATCACAAGGTTTCCCTTGCGGGTCTTGGCTGGACAGGTTCCCACCATCTCTCGTCCATCCAGTGGGGGAGGACAGACCACGACACCCAGTACAACCTTCTGCCCACCCGGTGGCTCAGGCCACACCACTCTACCCCACAGGGCAGCGGGTGTGTTCTGCAGATCCCACACAGTCACTGAGAATGTGTCCTCATACCTTTGAGACCTCCACCTCCTCCCTCCTCCTGCTGGAGGGAGAACCCCAGCAGGACAGTGAACTGGGAAAAGACCTCCCCATTTATAATGGTCAATCCTCATCCCCTGTGGACCTAAGAAAGGATGCTCCATCAGCCTCCAGACTGTGTGCCTGCTCCTGCTCCCTGGAGTAAGACCCTTCCCTCCTGTCTCCTGACACATGTCTGCTGACCCTTCCAGAAGCAGCTCAAATGGCCTCCCTGTGGGCCTGCTCTGTTCTGTCTCAGATGGAATTAGATGCTCTCTGTGTTGGGTTCTCATAGAACTTTAGCAAGTCAGCACAAATGAGTTTGTGATACCAACAGGCATCATTTGCTCTTGCTCTCCCTCTTCTGATGCAGGACCAAGGTCCTGTGAACAGGTGAGGCAAGGAGGCCACTCAGGCTGGTGCAAGTGCAGGTCAGCACCTGACAGTGGGTGTCTCATTGTCTCACCCTAGTCCCAACCCTACCTGAGAGGACCCTGGGGTATCACTTATGCTCTCAGACAGGATAAGAAGCTTTCAGCTAAACTATACATGGCAGCCATCACTAGTTTCCATTCAGCAAATATTTACTGAGCACACCTGTGTCTCGGCGCTACCAGAGACTTCCCCTCCCATCCTAGTCACCATCTGCTGCTTCACTGAGCCCTGAGGTGGCTTCAGAGGCAGCATGACCTCATCTAGCACCTCCTCTTCTGACAGACACTCAGCCCCTGAGGGCCCAAACCACAGCGTTCTGTGGGAAAACAAAGGTGACCTCCTCTCTGCTAGTTGTGCCCACAGACCCTGAGCATTCACATGTACAGTCTTTCCCTAGCTAACACCATAGCCCACCCCGTCCTTGGTTGGTGCCTTACCTCCCTAGGACCCAGGCATGAGTCCATTGTGGGTTGGGCCCAAAGACAACTTCCAGTGTCAGCCATCTTGCTTTCCAGTGGAGACATAGGGTATGCATATTTTACCATTCAAATTCAATTATTTGCCCTCAACAACAAAAACTGAGAGAAAAATTAGTAATTTAAATTGTGCAGCACTTCTACTCTAAGAGTATTTATTAAAAATCTGGAAGTCTTGGAAGGAACTTGAGATGGAAGCTGTAAATCCATGGGTTCCTTTGGGTTCCCTTCGTCCATCTCTCTGCTCCCACCAGCCTTTTCTAGTGGGCAGTGGTGTGCTGACAACTGCTTAACAGCAGGCTCCTCAGGAGGAAAAAGCCCTGGTTTGTAGCATTTGCCAATTTCTGTGGTGTAAGTACTCCCAGTAGGGCACATTTCAAACTACCGCCTTGATGACATGAACATAGAGCTGGGAAAAGACGCATGAAAGCAGCTCTCACAGTCAGTTCCAGCTGGCTCCAGCACACCACTGTCTGTGGGGGAATCCTGTCTTGTTTAAAGAAGACAGTGTGAAGGAAGATTCTTTCTGTTTTTCTATTTTATTGAGGTCATATTGGTTTATAGCATCATACATTTCAGGTTTACATCATTATATTTTGGCTTCTGTATAGACTGCATCATGTTCACCACCAAAAGTTAAGCTTCCATCCATCACCATACGTATGTGCCCATTTACCATTTTCACCCTCCCTCCACTCTCCTCCCCTCTGGAAACCACCAATCTGTTCTCCTTATATATGTGTGTGTTTGATTGTCTTCCACATGTGAGTGAAATCATATGGTATTTGTCTTTCTCTGTCTGACCTATTTCGCTCAGCATAATACCCTCCAGTTCCATCCATGTTGCCAAAAAATGGCATGATTTTGCCCTTTTTTGTAGCTAAGTAGTATTCCATCGTACATATATACCACATCTTCTTTATTCATTCATCCAACTATGGACACTTAGGTTGTCTCCAAGTCTCGGCTATTGTGAATAATGCTGCAATGAACAAAGGGATACATAGATCTTGCAAATTAGTGTTTTCACATTCCTTTTATAAATATGCAGAAGAGGAATCAATTGCCAATGGAAATTGAAGCTTCCTTAAAAAAAAAAAAAAAGGCTGGTTTTGGAGCACTTCTGGGTAGGTGAACAGGTGGAGATTCAGGAAGAGTGGTGTGCCCAGAGAGAGCATGGAAGCTCTGTGCTCCTTCCCACACACCTTGCCCTATGCATCTCTTCCATCTGACTGTGTCTGAATTATATCCTTTTATAATAACTGGAAATCTAGTAAGTAAAATATTTCTCTGAGTTCTGTGAGCCACTCTAGCAAATTTATCAAACTCAAGGAGGGGATCATGGCAATCTCTGATTTATAGCCAGTTAGTCAGAAGCACAGGTGACACCTAGACTTACTGATTGGTGTCTGAAGTGTGTGGGGGGAGTCTTGTAGGACCGAGCCCTTAACCTGGAGAACTTGGTGCTATCCTCAGGTAGGTAGTCTAAGAATTGAGCTATTTGCTTGGTAGTGTGGGAAAAAACACACGCTGGAATTGAAATTCCATTAATTGATTTTTGGATGTTAAACCAACATTGAATTCTTGGGAAGAAGTTCATGGAGTATAATTATTTTTATATGTTGCTGGATTTGGTTTGCTATTATTTTGTTGAAAATTATTACATTCATATTCCTAAGACATATGGATCTGTAAGTTTTCTGGTGATGTCTTTTTCTGGTTTTGGTATCAAGGTAATAGTGGTCTCATAAAATGAGTTAGAAGTGTTCTTTCCTCTTCTATTTTTTGGAAGAATTTGTGAAGAACTGGTATGAATTCTTCTCTGAATCTTTGATAGAATTCATCAGGGAAGCCATCTGGGTCTGGAATTTTCTTTGTGGTTAGTGTTCTGATTACTTATTCAATGTCTTCACTTGTTATAGATCTATTCCGATTATCCATTTCTTTCCGTGTTACTTTTGGTAGTTTGTGTCTTTTCCAAAAATTTGTCCATTTCATCTATATTATCACTCTTACGGTGTAAAAGTACTCATACCATTCCTTTGTCTCTTCCTTATAGCTGCAAGGTCATTAGTAGTGACCTCTCTTTCATTTCTGATTCTAGTACTTTTAATCTTCTTTGGGTTTTTTTGCTCAAACTAGTTTACAATTACCAATTTAGCTGATCTTTTCAAAGAACCAGCTTTTGCTTTCATTGATTTTATCTATTGTTTTTCTATTTCATTAATTTCCATTCTAATATTTACTATTCCTTTCTTGTGCTTATGTTAGTTTTAGTTTGCTCTTCTTTTTCGAGGGTCTTTGGTGAAACATAATGTTATTAATTTGAGATCATTTTTCTTTCTTAATACAGGTATTTACAGGTATAAATTTCCCTCCAAGCACTGTACTAGCTATACCCCATAAGTTTTGGTATGTTGTGTCTTTATTTCCATCAACTCAAAGCATCTTCTGATTTTCTTTTTGATTTATTCCTTGGCCCACTGGTTATTTAGGAGAATGTTGTTTAATTTCTACATATTTCTTGGTTTCTCAAATTTTCCCCTGTTACTAATTTCTAGCTTCCTTCCATTGTGATTGTAGAAGATACTATTATTTTTATCCTTCAAAATTTATTGAGATTGATTTTATGGACTGACATATGGTCTATCCTTGAGAATGTTCATGTACAATTGAGAATAATATATATTCTGCTGTGGTTTGGTGGAATGTTCCATAAAAGTCTGTTAAATCTAATTGGTTCATAGTGTTGCTCAACTCTTCGATTTCCTTTTTTTCTTTTGTCTAGCTGTTCTATCCATTTTTTAAAGTGGCATGTGGAAGTCACCAACGGTTGCTGTTGAATTGCCCCTTTATCTGTCAATTTTTCCTTCATGTATTTTTAGTGGACTGTTTGTGGTGCTCTGTAATCAAGTACATATATGTTTTACTATTGTTATATCTTCACACTATATGTTTTTACATGGTTTTTTAACCTTTTACTTTTAATCTATGTGTCTTTGAATCTAAATTGTATTTCCTGTAGACAACATATAGTTGGATGAATTTTTTTTTAATCCAGTTTGACAATCTCTGCCTTTCGATTGGATTGTTTAGTCAATTCACATTTAATGGACTTATTTAATGTTATTATTCATATACTTTGATTTATGTCTGTCATTTCATTTTTGTTTTTCTGTATGTTCTATATCTTTTTTGTGTCTCTTTTCCTCCTTTACTGCTTTCTTTTGCATTGAGTGAATATTTTTGAGTGTTGCACTTTAATGTTATCAATAATATTTTCATTGTATTTTTGAGGTTTTTTTTTTAGAGATTTTTCTAGGGTTTCCCATAAATATCTTAACTTAGAATCAGCTTCAGGTTTATACTAGCTTAATACTAGTAATATATAGACATGTTGTTCTCATATAGCTCTAGTGTCTTTTTCCCATGTTTATGGTATTATTTTTATATATATTACATCTATTAACATTAGAAACCCAACAATAAATTGTTAAAATTCTTACTTCACATCTGTAGTCATTTCCTTAACCCATACAGCTTTTCCCAAGGTATAGCCTCCCTTCCATAAGTTGGGGTTTTGCAGAAATAACCAAATTACCCACCTTGGACCACACTTGTCTGGGACTTAGTTTCAGCAACTAAGGGGGCAAGAGGAAAAACACTGAGTCCTGCTCCCACCTGGAAGAAAGATCTCTGGCTGGGCGGTCTTAGGTGGGGGGAGTTGGAGAGCCCTGTGTTCTCGGCTACAGCAGTCTGCAGTGGAGTCTCTGTCTTCCTAAGCTGAGAGGGAGAAGAAAAGGAGCAGTTTTGTCCAAATACCATGGACTCCCACCTTTCTTACTGAGTTTTCATAGGTTTTCTTGAGTAGATGTTTCTTCCTTTGCTGATTATCCTAAGGACCATTTCTAGAGGCTTTACTTTTTAAAAAATAATTTTACCAGTTTCATTGGCAGGCATGTTAAGTGGTATCATGACAGAAGTCAACCAATCTTTCCAATACAATCTTGATTGCTTTTATCAACAGGCCTTTACAACACCATCTGAGGTGTAGCTATTACTTAGCTAATTCAGCAATAAGCCTTAGACTCTCATTCTGTTTTCCTTGCCTGATAATCAACTTTCTGGTATTTTTCCAGCCAAATGACATTTCCTTTATTGGCTTTTATTTTAGTTACTCTTACTCCAAAGATGCTTGCGATAATTTTCTAACCACTTTGTGGCAATAAAGTCTATTCATGTCCTAAAAAGTGGAACTATAATAAGGCCTGTGGGTTTGGGTAGAATCTGTGTCTATGGATGAGAAATCTCATTCTCTATTCCTAACACTTGAAAAAGTGCTGCCACCTCAAGTAGTACCAGGCAGAACTAGTGCCCGGATCTTAGTTTTAATACTGTTCCTAAACAAGAAGAACTGGAGCTTTTTGGAGAAATGGGTGAATCTAGGTCTGGGGCAGGAAATATACAAGATGAACCTGGAGCATCTTGCAGTGCCAGAAAGTGAGAAATGCTAAACACAAAACAAAATGAAACAAACAAAAAACAGCCTACGATTATGAAGATATGTCAAAGAGACACAGGAGTCAACTAAAGGAACTCTCAAAAGCCAAAGCTAAAACAATTTGAGCCAAAAAATAAACAAGTATTAGACTATATCCTAAAATAGAAAATAAATATCAATGAATTCATACTGTATAAACAACTGGATAAATAAATAAATGGGGGAGAAGAGACAAATTTTCCATACAGAAGAAATTAAAACAAAGAGTCATATATTATTTAATTTAACCTTTTAAACAGCTTGACGAGGTCAGTCTTGTTAACATCCATTTTGGACTCATGAGAAATCAGAGGTTCTGAGAAGTTGGGTGACTTGCCCAGGGTCACACAGCCAGGGAAGGGGAAGCCAGGCTTCCAGCTCCAGCAGTCAGGCACCCAAGCTGTGAGTGCTCCAGGTGTGAAAACATCCAGACAACTGCCTTACAGGTTCCAAGCAGGGTGCATCCATCACCTCAGCCTGGCTCCAAACCGATCTGAGAGGCAGGGAGGACTATCCACAGTCTACAGAAAAAAAACAAAAACAAAAACAAAACCCACCTCAAAGGTGAACAGTGAGGATGGAAAGAGTGACAGAGACCTAAGGGCCGGAGCTGAGTTTGCTGTTTACTGGGGGCCTTTTCTCAGTCCAGACTCCCCTTCCAGGGATCAAAATATTCTCTCCAGAGCTGAGTATTGCCTCCCCACCCCCAATAAACTCCCTAGCCATGAAAACCCCTGTGTCCCATCTCCCCTCCCCCAGGCGATCTGCCCTCCCTTCTTAGAGTCTGTCTCAATGGGTGAGGCGGAGGCTCCCCACTCTCCTCTGAGGAAGTTTCACCACAAAATCTCTTATCTGGATCAAGACCTTGAATCTGAGACTCAGGATCCTCAAGGGTCCCCCATTTCCAGTGGTAACAACACCCCACTCCCAGCCCAAAACAGTTCTCAACTAGCGCCAATTGGAGACGTGGACCTCGAGATCCCCTACCCGAACCCCGAGCCCCGACCTCTCCTACATCAGGACCTCGCCCCTGACTTCTCACCTGCGCTCATACTGCCTGGACTTGGCTCCCAACCTCTGAATCCTGCGGGCATGTTTACTATGTACTGCTGCCCCAGCTACTGACCACCCTCTCCCAGTTTCTCTGCCTCTCACCACTCCTAGCCGCCCCTGTGGTCAATCTGGGAGCCAAAGGGGAAGACTGACCCCACAGCGCCGCCTGCAGCCAGCGCCTAAGCCTCCCTCAGAGCATCCTCCCGCCCCGCCCACAGGCAGCGGCCGGGCACTCGCGCCACCTGGCGGCTGGAGACCAAACTGCCGCTAGAGATTTCCTGGCAGGAGGCCTTGCAACATTAGTCACCATTCAACAAACGTGTAATGAGCGCCTACTGTCTGCTAGCACCGTGGGATACAAAGACAGGAAGCAGAGCCATTGTCCTAGAGGAGCCCACAGTCCAGGGAAGTAAAAGCAGAAATCATTTCAGTGCAGGTTGAAGTGTCTCAGTACAGATGCTGAAGAAGCATTTTCTTTCATCAAGGAGACAAGAGCAGCACATGTGGAAACTGAAATCAGGGAGGAAGGCGTCTTTGAGGAGGCATGCAGGATGACCTGCTAGGGACAGGTGGAGCGCGCACAGACAGCAGGAGGGGAAGGGGCTACAGGAGTGGGAGGAGATGTAGCTCAGAGCCCTGTGGCCCGGGTCTCTGCTCCTGATGGAGGCCAAGGCAGCTGTAAACTGGAGGAGATGATCCACGTCCTGGGGACCCACGTTCCTGAGTCTGCAGGTGACTGTTCTAAGGATGTTAGAAGTAAATAGGAAAAATTGAGCTTCTCATGCATAAAAATTCACCAGCAGCATGACAGTCTGAAGCAGAAGCACAAAAGGGGAGTAAGTGAGCCCAGTGCCTGCCTAGGTTGTCCCCAGATCCCTCTTCACTCGTCTCCAGGGGCTCAGGTAAGGTTCAGGGTCTCAGCACAGGGGACAGAAGCACACAGGACTGATGGGGAGAAGGGACTCCTGCGCTGCCCCTTCCAGCTGTGAGTCAGTGTCCAGAGGGCTGATGTGAGCTGGGGGGATGGTGGTCCCATGGCCAGGCCCTAAGAGGACGGACAGTGACAACAGCAGCCTGAAGGCAAGGGTGATGACAGAATTCAGCAGCAGTGGGTTCCTGGTAAACCATCCACTCAGAGCAAGACTCAGCCAGCCGAGAGGAGGGCTGTGGAGAAGCGAGAGAAGCCACACGCAGGGACGCAGAGCCAGGCCAAGCTGACTGGGGCAAAGGCCAGGAGGGCAAGGCCAGCCGCGACCCAGGGAAGGTGGACAAAGCCCTATGTCACAGGCCACATCGACATGATGAAAATGCAGAGCACCAGCACGACCGTGACCTCCCATCTCCCCGAGTGTGGGTTCCCGTCCAGCTACAGATGGTGTCTGTGGCCTCCACAGGAAGTAGAGGCCCCAGAGGACAAGGACAGTCATTTCCACTCTGTGTGCTCAGGCTTCGCTCAGGCCCTCCAGGCAGTGGGTGCTGAGTAAACGTGCTCTGAGTGTGAGGACGGTTCAGCTTCCACAAGTGTTGCGGGTGGAATTGCAACAATTCTCCTCTGGAGACTCGGCTCGCACATGGTAATTCAGCCCCTGGAACAACAGAGAATTCCTCCCACCTCCAGGTCTCCCTGAGGATCCAGGGCCTTGGGCTCTGAGCTAACTTTCTCCGGAAGGTGTTCTAGGCTCCAGTCGGGGCTCTGAGGCGCCCGCCTGCTGTGAACTCTGCTCCTCAGGGTCCCCAGAGGTCCCTGTAGAGAAGGCTGCCTCCTCCCACACCCTGACCTCCCCAGTGAGCACCTCTGACCCCCTCCCCAGCTCGGCCAACACCCTGGACCCATGCAGGTTGGGACCGGGGACAGCGACCGCGGGCTGCTTGCCTGGTGTTTCTCTTGGCCTGATCCCACGCCTTCATCCATGGACTCAGTGATCACAGGCTGACTGTCACCAGGCCTCCTAGATAGCCCGGAGCAGAAGTGAACAAAAGTGGGCCTGGAGCTCATTCTGGGCTTTCCTGGATACCACTCCAATTGGTATTGGGGTTCCTCCTCCTCCCGGGAGAGTCTGCAGCCACACTCAACTGCCCATGAGATCATGAGCTCTCCTCCCTGGGACAGAGGGCTCACCAGTGTCCTCAGGTCCCCCATGGCCCTGGTGCTGGGCAACCTGCACCCCCAGAAAACTCTTGTCAATTGCTGGCACCTAACCTGGACTCTTGGGGTCAGAGATCTACCTGTCCCCTCACTGTCGAGGCTGTCCTCACCCCTTGCCCTGTAAGAAGGGGAAGGACCTGGGAACAGGGTCCCTCCTCTGGAACACAGCCCCACTCTCTGTGCATCCAGCAAAACACTGAGGCGTGGCCATGCCTTTCCATGGATGTGGGGAGGGAGGATGAGGGGTCAGTTCCTCTTCTCTTCTTGCCAACCTCTCTGGTAAGTTTCCCAGATAAAGCCTGCTCCTTAACCCCCTTGGATTCTGAGGAATTCTTCCTGAGACCTGGCATACATGGTGGCGACTACAATAGGATGCACCCTGCAAAATGGCACAAGACACTGGAAACTAACTGAGCAGAGGGGACACAAAGTTGATGTTTTAAAGGACAGAGTCAAAAAGAGGGGGGATTAAGGCCCCGAGGCTGTTTCTCCAGGCCTGGCTCTGCCCACACTGCCCCTCTCCAAGCCTGGCAGCCTTGGCGCTGCCCCAGCCCTGCCTCCCACCCCTGCAAGTTCCTGTGGGCTCCACTTCCCGGATTTCATTCTTTTTTGCCTCAACTTCTTTGAAAAAATGTCCGAAAAGCCTGAGTATTCATCCTCCTCTGAAATAGAGCTGAAACCTTTCCCACTTCCCTGTGTAAAGATCCACCCGCTGAGAGTGCAACAGCGCGGTCCCGAGACAGGGGCGGCCTCCACCTGGGTGACCCTGTCTTGTTCCTGGAAGAAAATCCCAAGGGGCCCTCAGAGGAGCGGGAGCTGTGTGGGCGGCAGAGGGTTATAACACGGAGACAGCCTTGTACCCGGAGCCAGGGGAGAGAGCCCGGACTCGGGGCGGCAGTAAGAAGCGGTGGTAGCGAGACGGGCAGCAGATCGTACTGGGGAGGGGGCAGGGAGAGTCCTGCTTCAGACATGGGGCTGGGCCCTTGTCACAGAGCTGGGGAAAGAATGAGACCTGTACTCAGCGTCCCCCGTGTGCTGGGTCTGTGCCGGGGGGTTCTGTGCTTTCGTTCCCCCATGGAATCCCCAGGACTCAGCGATTCTGCCCCTGACTGCCGGGTCTACAGAAATGCCTGCGCTGCGCTCCGGAGACGCGTGGGAAAGGTCCCCGTGATGTGGGTCACTCTGCGACTTCACTTGTGTGCACCCCAAGACCAGGCAGACTAAACCCTCATGTTCGTGGACGCCTACTGAGGTGGTCAGACAGGGAGAAAAGCAAGGAAGTGGTTATGTGGGAGGGGACGGGGGCTTGCGATTTGTAAGGGACACAGAGACTCCTGGGTGCTGGGGTGTTCCACCTCATGACCCGTGGTGCTTACATTGAGTGTTTCTTCATGATAGTTCACTAAGCTGTACGCTTGTCATTATGTTCTTTCTGTGTTGTGCTTCTCCATCAAGAATGTCTGTAACGAAGAATACTGTGGATAACTTTTGAACATAAAGCGTTTCCAATATTTATGTTTTTCCTTAGGATCTGGTCTCACATTCAGCAATGAGGCGCATGGTGTGAGCACTTTATAGTTCTTGAACACGTTACATGTGCATGTCTACGTACTATTAAGTTAGAAAATGTGCCCAAATGTTTCTTAGCTGGTGGGATTTCCTACTTTGTGAATCATCTACACATATGTTTGACTATTTTCCTTTGGGGAAATCCAGTCATCTTTGGGATGGTGACTCCTCAGCATTTTGAGGGGAGAGAAGGACCCACGCAGAAGAAGATACTCCAGACGCCGAGGGGTCCTGGGCTACTGGAGGAGCAGCCAGGCCGCTCTTCTTCCGGAAGCTGTGACGAGCTGGGGCCCCTTCCCAGGCTGTGGACACAGAGTGTGCGAGTCCTTTCCTTTGGCTCCATTCATCCTGCGTCCACTGCAGCAGCTCACAGGCAGGCCCTGGGGATGCAGGTGAGCCGACTTCCTACCTGCCCAGGAGGAGCAGGTCCAGAGGGGTGGCAGACAAACCACAAGACGACTGAGCCCTAGGCTGGATGGAATATGCACAGTGATGGGTGTAGACGATGCACACAGGCGGGGTTGGGGAAAGGGGCACTTGAGCTGGGCCAGCAAGGTGTTCTGGAGAGCAGGCTGGGGGGTAGGGAGCTGAAAGAACCATGAGCGGGTAGAGAACTGCATGGTATGGGTGAAACGTGAGGCATATTCGAGACTAGTCTAGAGAGACCAGAGGAGATCACCAAGGCCTTGGATGCTGTGCTCAGCAGTTCAGCTTCATCTTACAAGGCAGATTTGCCAAAGTATGTGATGATTCAGACACTAATTTAACAGGAGCTCAGTAGAGCTTTTGCTTGAAAAAAGGAAGAAGGAACGTGGAATCCCATGGTCACCTATGTTGTGAACTACCAGGTGAAAGAATTTAAACTGCTGTTCCCTCTGGAGTCAGGACTGTGAATATCTCAGAGGGTATCCAGTGTGTAGCATTTCCCAAATTTTCCCTTGGCCTGTGGAGCAGGGACTGTCTCCTCTCCCAGCTGGGTTGTGTGTCAGTTGGGTGTGGCAGGGCACAGAGTGTCAATAAGGGGCCTGTGGCAGCACCACCCTCCCCAGCCCTCATGGGAACCCCATTGTGGCCCCAGAGCAGAGCGGGTGTGTGGGCAGAGTCCCCACAGGACACCTGAGACATCCAGGAACTAGGGGCAGGAAATTTATCTGAACTTTGCACCCCACTCCTTCTTTGAGGAGCATTCCTCAGAACGGGTGTTCCATGGAGCACACAGAGGATATCTGACGTAAGTAAACTGGGTGCCAGTTTGTGGATTTGGAGAGTGACAGGGGCCAAGCTATGTGTGTTCTCCCACGAGCCCTTGCCTTCTTGCTCTCCCGACCTGTGATCGCTCATCAGCAATGTGGGCCTTTCACTGAAACCCCGTTTTGGTCACAGTAGCACAACCATTGCTACTCACTAAATATGAGCTATTGAGCCCCCCAACCAGGACCCTCCTCAATGGTACACTCAGTCCTTGAGCAAGAGTCGTGAGCTCCTACTGCGTGCTGGCCACTGCTCCAGGTGCTCAGGACACATCCATGAATGAGTTCAACAAACTCTTCCCTCGACTGTAAGGAGGAAGGCACTGTACAATAGTCGTAATAGACAAGGAAATCGTACAGGATGTGAGAAGGTGATAAGGGCTCTGGAAAAGAGCAGGTTAGAAGGATCAGGACCTGTGGGGGTGGTTTCAATTTTACATCAGGAGGTCAGAACGGGCTCCATTAAGGAGCAGACTTTGAGAAAAGAATGGAAGGAGGTGAGGGAGTGACCAAGTGGACATCTGGGGGAATAGCTTTCCTGGCAGAGGTGACAGCCGTGTAATGTCCTCAGAGGGGACCACGCCTGGTGTGTTCCAAGAGCAGGAGGCCAGGGTGGCTGGAAAGATGTGAGCACAGGCAAGAGAAGTAAGAGCTTCTGAGATCAGAGAGGTAACAGGGAGCCAGATCAGGTCCATCCTGACCTAGAATCTCGGGATGCCCGAGTCTGAAGGGGCCTCGGACACTGTGTGGTAACCCACCGCTTGCTGGACAGGTGAGAAACGAGGTGGTCAGGGTAGGATGCATTGGGTCCTGGACAGTCCTCCTCAAACCCAGCTGTTGCTAGAGCAGACCTTGCCTTGGCCCTGTGTAGGGCTGTGCTCCCCACCCTCCAAGTGTCCAGGAAAGACCGCCCAGGGGCCAGGGTGCAGGGCTGGAGACCTGGCTCTGAGTGGCTGCCGCTGCAACACTCTCCACCAGGGGGCGCTGGCCCAGCACGCAGTTTCTCCCTCCTTCTCCGCAAACCCCCTGTTCTTGGCTCCCAGGGCGGCCCTGGCCCCATCTGACCCTGACTCCAGCCCACCCAGTGATTCCCTCCCGCCTGCTTGCCCCTTTGCTTCAGTTTCTCTCTCTTGCCTTTGCCCCTGGCTGTGGGGTGGGACAGCTCAGCCCCAAGAAGAGCCCTGAAGACCCCAGCCTGGGATTTGAAGGGCAGAGGAGGGGGAGACCAGGAAGGATGCCTGAGGGTCTGGTGTGGGTCGGTGTGGAATGTGCACAGTCACCGCATTGTCTGCCCGGGGCCCGGGGCTGGCTCTTGCTCTTTCCCTGTTGTGTTTGCTAGGGAGGGGTCCCCAGGGGCTCATTTGGAACCAGGGAACAGGGCAACCATGGGGTAAAGGCAGAGGTGAGAGTCAGAGAGGAGAGAGAGGCCTCTGGATGACTGGGAGGCCTTGGCCAGGCCAGAGCCACTGGGAAAGGAAGCCACTCCCCAACAGCCCCTTCCACAGGGGTCATCACTTCCAACAGCAACAGCCCCAGAGAGGGGGAAACTGAGGCACCAGAGAAAAGGCTGGCCTCCAGGTGCCCTCCTTTCCTGCCCCTAATTCCTGGATGTCTCAGGTGTCCTGTGGGGACTCTGCCCACACACCCGCTCTGCTCTGGGGCCACAATGGGGGGCCCATGAGGGCTGGGGAGGGTGGCGCTGCCACAGGCCCCTTATTGACACTCTGTGCCCTGCCACACCCACCTGGCACACAACCCAGCTGGGAGAGGAGACAGTCCCTGCTCTAAGGACCAAGGGACAGGGGAAGCCAGGACTAGGGGATGCAGGCAGGGGCAGCAAGGAGTGTCTCTCACCCACTGCCCTCAGCGCCTCTTCTACCTCTTGCCTCAGCCCCTGACCTTGCGCTCTGGGCCTCTGAGGCCTAAACCCCCAAACCTGAGTAGTAGAGGTCAGTGGGAGTCCCCAGCTGACAGGGAAACAGGCTCCTCCCCTGAACTTTGGTCTGGCTTAGTAGCTGGCCTGAGGCCAACTATCAGGTTTCCCCTCTCCAGGGCCAACTTCCTTCGGGCCCTCAGCTGGGGAAATCCCAGAACCTGAACTGTCCCTGCCCCCCAGGGACTCATAGCCCCCCCCCCCCAGGTCAGGGCAGGGAGCTTCTGTGCCCTCCTGATGGCAGAGGGGGTCCCAGGGCAGAGGGTGGGGCTGGGCACTCAGGGAAGGGCTCAGGCTGGGACAAACCAAAGAGGAGGGATGGGGGTTGAGAAGGGGGCTGGGAGATACCAGGGGACAGGGCGGGGCCATGCGGGAGAGAGAGAGAGGTGACTTCATTCACCTCATTGCCTCTTGGTTATCAGATTTTATCTCTATCAGCCAGCTCAGGGCAGAGGGTGAGGGCTGGGGGAGAGTGGACAGGAGGGGTGGGGGCGGGAGACACTGTGCAATGCTCGATTTGTCTGTTGGGACCAGACTGTGGGCTCTGCCAGCCAGGAGGAAGGGGTGGTGATGGGCTGAGATGAGGCAGGAGGCACCTGGCAAGGCCCACCCTCCCCCACTCGCTGGGTGGTGGTGGTCCCACCTCCCCAGGGTCTGCTGGGGCAGAAAGTTGGGGAGTAGAGGAACAGGGAGTGGGAGTGAGGGGTGTCCACATGGCAGAAAGCAAAGCCCCACAGCGAGAGAAGAAGGCCCTGAGCACGGAATGGGGCTGGGCACTGGAGTGGTTATTGTCGTCCTGTCTCCTAGAGATCTCATCCAGGCCCTCACAACAGCTGTGATGTGTTCCTCCTCCAGCGTCTCTCTGACGGATTAGGGGACCAGCCCAGAGTCCCAGCCGGGGCAGGAAGCCTCGTCTTCCCTCAGTGAGCACCCCACTCCCCAGTTCTGTCTTCCTCTTTTGCAGCTGACTGCCCCCTGCTGGCTAAAGCTGATCCTCCTCCCCCCCCATCCTCTTCTCCAAGAAGCTCTCCTAGACTGACCCCTGTGCACCCCACTCACTCCAGGGCTCCTCATCCTCCCACGGTGACCAGACACCCTTTCTTTTCAGGGCGTTGATAGGCAGCTGTGTAAGTGTTCTAACACTGTGGTTTCCTGGGTGTGTCTCAAGTGTCTCTCATTAGGAACAACTCCAGGGCAGGGACCTTAACGTCAGGTCACAAGCCAGTCCCTGAGGAGGGCGTGGAGGAGCTGCCCGAGGGGTTTCACAGCCTGGAATCCTAATTCAGTGGCCACCATCTCTGCATCACAACCTGCCTAAACCCGACCTTTGCATCTCCTCTTCCCCCACTTTCGTCTCAAACCCGAGCCATCAGCTTCTCCCAACTTCCCTTTCTCTGCCAACAGTTCCACCTTCCCCACCTACCCAGACGTGAACCCTGGAGTCGTCTTTGTCATGTGGAGCCCTGCCTTTTCTACAAATCCCACCCCCATCCCCTCCTTTCAGGTCAGGTCAAGAAGCATTCTTGCACACCTTCCAGGGGACGTCAGTGCTGGTCCACAAAAGATGAGTAAGACACCGGCCTTGCCCTCGAGGGAGTCCCTGACTATAAGCAGACTGTAACAAGTGTTATTCTAGAAGCACAGAGAGCTTTGGCATCAGGGAGGTGAGTGTCCACTTGGATGAGGAAGGCAGTCTGGACTGTGTTTTTCCTTCACAGAAGGGTGGGCTTCTGGCTCCCCAGTGACGGGCTGGGTGGCCTTGGGCAGGTTACTTAACCTCTGAGCCTTTGTTTCCTCAACAACAGTGTGGGGATGATGCAAGCCCTTGCAGGATTTGAGGGAATCGGCTATAATAATAGCTAACATTTATTAGCTCTCATCAGGTACCAGGCCCTGTCCTAAGTGTTTCATAAGTATTGTGTCACTTTATCCTTGCACCTGCCCCAGGAGGTAGGTGACATTGTTGTCTCTATTTTCAGATGGAGAAACTGAGACTCAGGGAGGTTAAGTAAATTATCCATGTCAGACCAACTAACCAGGAAGGAGCGAGGATTGGATGCAAGACAGTATTTCATAATCCAATCCATGCAACTTAGTCTTTACCAGTAGCTAACTTTTCTTCAGCATTACTCTGTACCAGGCTGTACGCTGATTGCTTTGCTTCCTTTTATTCTTTAAAGCCATCCTAAACAGGAAAATACTATTATATGATATTATGAGAAAATTGAGGCCCAGAAAGATTAAGAAATGCCCAATCTTGCAGGTAGCTCCCTGCAGAGCTAGACTTAAACCTGAGTCTGTCTGAAAATGAGCCTACCCAGCCCAGAGTAGAAGTTATAGAAGGCTTGGGTTGGGAGAAAAGACAGATTATGCAGCTGTCACAGGCTCCGGAAGCTTCTCTCCTGCCCCTCCTTCACTCAGCTTTATTTATTGATTTATTTATTTTTCCGAGGAAGATTAGCCCTGAGCTAACTACTGCCAATCCTCCTCTTTTTGCTGAGGAAGCCTGGCCCTGAGCTAAGATCTGTGCCCATCTTCCTCTACTTTATATGTGGGACGCCTTCCACAGCATGGCGTGCCAAGCAGTGCCATGTCCGCACCCAGGATCCAAACTGGTGAACCCCAGGCTGCCGAGAAGCGGAACATGTGCACTTCACTGCTTTGCCACCAGGCCGGCCCTCACTCAGCTTTAAAAGCAGGACACACAGAGAGCTCCAGGCTGGGTCCAGGAGGGGTGGTTGTCATTTTCCAGGGTCAGTCACCAGAAGGCAGTGGCATCAGGTGCAGCAGTGGGACGGAGAACAGGGGCGTTTCCTCTTCTGCTTAACCTGGGTTGTCACTGCTTCTGCCCCTTCACAGCCTCAGACTAGGATCCTGGGCCTGGGAGATGCAGAAGCTGTCAAAGGATGAAGGGGAGGCGTGCACCCAAGGGCACCTCCAGCTGTGAGTGGAGCATGACATCAAGAGCAACCAGTCTTGCCAGCTGAAGGAGCCAGAGGTCAGAGATCAATGCTGTCAGGTAGCTGGAAGTTTGAAAGGAAAATCTGGAAGCATGGGAATTTAGGAGTGTGAAACGCAAATTGACGAAATAAATTAAGTGCCTGAATGGCAGCTAAACTATTTAGATATGAGCAGGAGATGCTCATGGCCTGGCAAAAAAGAAGGGATGCAGCAAACAGACATCAGTTGTTGTCAAATAGAACAATGCAAACCAGACCTGTGAATCTTTTTTTCTTTTAACTGAATTCATGCCCCAATTGTGTGCTGCTTAATAGTAAAAAGCTGGAGCCAGGCAGGCTTGAAGTGTTAAAGAGCAGAGTCCACATGTGGCAGAGCAACTGCAAAAATGGGGGAATACCTAGAAGCAGGGAAACGATGGAGAGGGTGAGGCCATGGCCGCTCAAACCTTGGCTGATGGCCCGTTTCCCAGGCTCGGGAAGTCCTACGGGCTAAAGAAGCAGCAGTGGCAAGTCGGAAGAACAGATATTGGCAGCTGCAAACTGCAAGGGAGATGACTTTTTCAGCTCCAATTTAAGCAAATTAACTGCCTGCTAGAACAATTTTCATCTTCAGAAGAACGTGGCGGAATCCAGAAATGCTATGGCATATTGTTCACAATGCTAGTTTATAACCAAAAATACTAGACATGCAAAGAAAGAGTGAAGTGTGATCCATGTAAAGAAACGGTAAAGTGTGATCCATAGTCAAGAAAAAAGACCATCAATGGAAACTACCTTTACAAGGACCCAGATGCAGGATTTAGCAGACAAAAATAAAAAATTAAGTGTTACAAATATGTTCAAAGAATTGAAGGAAATATGCTACCAATGAAAACACAAAGAGTATCTCAATGGAAAAAATGGAAATACAAAAGAAATAAGATGGTAATTCTGGACTTTAAAAGTACAATAACTGAAATTAAAAATATTTGATTTTATCACAAGCAGATTAGATATGATAGAAGAAAGAGTTCATTAACTAGGAGATAGATCAATAAAAATTGCTCCTTTTGAACAAAATTAAGATTGAACATTGAATGAAAATGAACAGAATCCCAGACCTGTGGGACAATATAAATAAATCTAAGGTATGTGTAATTGAAATTCCAGAAAAAGAGGGGCAAAGAAGTGGAAAATATATTTGAAGAAATAAAAATGATTCCAACTTGTCCAAAATTTGATGGAAAACATTAATTTTCAAATCCAAGAATCTCAAAGAAGATAACCACTAGTCATATTATAGTCAAACTGCTGAAAACCAAAGTACAGGAAAAATCTTGACAACAGAGGGAGAAAAATAGCATGTTACCTACAGGGGAGCAGTGATAAAGACTAACTTTGCATCAGAAAACATTGGAATGGTTATTCAAAGTAGCGAAGGAAAAAAATGTCAATTGATACCCAATGAACTTGAAATCTAATGATGCTCTCCTTCAAAAATGAAAAAGTAAAGACATTTTCAGATAAACAATAATACAGAAATTTGAGTCCAGCATATCTGTACGAGTAATTCCAGAGACTTCTTCAGTCCAAAGGGAAATGACTCAAGAGGACAACTCAGATCAGCAAGAAGAAAAAAAGACACCGGAAATGGTAAAAATGTTGATAAATATAAAAGATCAAAGATAATTGTGGTTTTCTTCTCTTGAGTTTTTATAAAGACATGATTCTTTAAAGCAAAAATTATAACACTATGTTGGAGGCTTTTATACATCTTTCCCAGAAATTAATAGAACAATTAGGCAAAAAAAATCTGTAAGAATATAGGTGATCTGAATGACATAATCAACTTTTTTTAACCCAGTTGACATTTATAGAAACTGCGCTCAGCTGCTAAAAAATACACAATATTTTCAAAGGCACATATAAAATGCGCTTCAAGATAGACCATATCCTCAGCCATAAAACAAACCTTTCAATAGTTGTTGAAATATTGCAGAGTATGTTCTCCGACCACAATGAAATTAAATTAGAAGTCAAAAAATATAAAACATCTTTAAAAATGCCCCCAAAGGTCTGGAAATTAAACAACTCTCTTCTAAATGACCTGTGGATCAAAGAAGAAATTACAAAGGAAATGAGAAAGCATGTCTGAAGTAGGTGACAATAAAAACACAGCATATTAAATTTGGGGGATGCAGCAAAGGCCCTATAGCGTTACGTGCTAATAGAAGAAAGTAAGAAAGTTCTCAAATGACTCATCTAAGCTTCCACTTTAACAAATCAGAAAAACAAGAGCAAACGAGATCGAAAGTAAGAAGAAGAAAGAAAACAATACAGACAGACCAGAAATCAATGAAATAGAAGGCAGAAAACAATAGAGGAAAACCAGCAAAATCAAACACATGAGGAAACAATGGAGAGAGGACACAAATCAGCAACATGAGAAGAGAGAACATTGCTACAGACACAGCACACATCACAGTAATAATAAGGAAATATCACAACCAACTTTATCAATAAGCTTGATGATATTGATGATATAGACCAATTGTCTGAAAGACAGAAATTACCAAAGCTTACTTAAGAAATAGATAATTTGAGTAGCCCTATATCTGTTAAAGAAATTAAATCTATAGTTTAAAATCTTCACACAAAGATAATTCTAGGCCCACATGGCTTCACTGGTGAATTCTGCCAAGTACTGAAGGCAGAAGTGTCACCAATTCTCCAGAAATGCTTTCAGAAAGTAGAAGAGCAAACACTTCCTAACTCACCTTATAAGGCTGACATTATCCAGACGCCCAAACCAAACAAGACACGACAAGAAAATAAAGCTACTGAGCAGTCTTCCTCATGAACATAGACACAAAATTCCTTATGAAAATATCAGCAATTTGGGTCCTGCAATATGTAAAAATGATACAACATTTTGACCAAGTGGGATTCATGCCAGGAATGCAAGGCTAATGGAACATTCAAAATCAAGCAATGTAACTCACCATATTACCGTGTGATCCTCTCCATAAATTCAGAAAAAGTATTTGACAAAATTCAACACTATGTTAAAAATTCCCAGCAAACTGGAATGGAAGATAACTTACACTGATGAAGGTCATTTTTGAAAAATGATAAGGGAATCCACAGAATGAGAGGAAATGTTTGTAAAACGTATATCTGATAAAGGACTTCTATTAAGAATATATACAGAACTCTTAGGCTCCATAAGGTGAACAACCTCTAAAAAACAAGTAAATGACCTCAACAGACATTTCACCAAAGGAGACAGACAAGTAACAAAGAAGCACCTGAAAGGTGCAAAAGTGCTTACATCATTAATCATGATGAACACGCAAATGAAAATCACACTGAGCTACCACTACACAACCCTACAATGACTAACATAGGAAAACTGGAAACAGCAAGTGTTGGAGAAGATTTGGAGCAACTGGAATTCTCATACGTTGCTGGAAGTAATGAAAATGGTACATCCACTTTGGGAATTTGGTAGTTTTTCATAATTTTAACCATACATTTACCATGTGACTGAGCATTCCACTCTTAGATATTGACTCGACAGTGCCATTCCTAAGGAAATGAAAACCAAGGCTGAGACTAGGTGAGGCAAGAAAGGTGCCCAGGGAGCACAATTTAACTCTCGGGGCTGCACTTGCAGGACCCTGAGAGTGAGTGCCTCTTTAAATTTTGTACCCTAGATGCCTGCCTTTCCTCACCCCAGTCCCAGCCCTGAGAAAACATACCTACACAAATATATGCGTGTTCATATTGTCTTTACTTGTAATAGCCAAAATCTGGAAGCAACCCAAATGTCTATCCATCGGTGAATGGATACCACCTAGTGGTCCCTCCATACAATGGGGTACTACTCAGCAACCAAAAGAAATGAACCGCCAGTACTCACAGAAACATGGAACACTCTCCAAGGCTTTATGCTAAATGAAAGAAGTCAGACGCAAAAGACTACCTACTGTGTGATTCCATTTACATAAATTTCTAGAAAAGACAAAATTATAGTGTCAGAAAGCAGATCTGTGTTTCCTGGATGGAGGAGGATGCAGAGAGAAGGAGATTGATCGCAAAGGGATACAATGGAAGTTTTTGGAGAGATAAAGATATTCTACATCTTGATTGTGTGGTGACTACTTCACTGTATACGTTTGCGTGAATATGGGAAGGAATGCATCCCTCAGAGGCAGACAGAGTTTGTTGGATCCCTGAGACAGGCTTAGAAGCCCTGAGGCTCAAAGACAATATATAGACTCTGCCGGTGACTGACCCAAATGCCAGACGAGGATTTCTTGAGTCCAGGGACTTTTCACCTTCCAAGGACTAGGTGAAAGGTAACATCCGGGGCTCATCCGGTGATGAGCAAGCAGCTTCTTGTGGAACTTAAATCTAAAGAGAGAACCACATGTTAAAGAAACAGACATATCTGTCCTTAATTACAAATAGATGCTTCAGAAGCAAAGTAAAGGGTGCCAGAGATCAGATCTAGGAGGAAGGAGCTGGGAGCTGGGAGGGAATGGATATCACATTCCAGGCAGAGGGAATGGCATGTGAAAAGCCCTGAGGTAGGAGGGAGCAAGGTTCACTTTTCAGAGAATGACTATTTTGTATTGAGATGTCATTTACATACAGTGGCCAATTTTAAGTGTATAACAGGATTTTCTTGTGTTTCCTAGAGAAAAATTTTAACTTTTCTACAACTGTGTACTAGATTCTTTCAGCATTTTATTTCTTAAATTGGAGTGGGAACAAATTGATCTGGCATTTGCCTCAAGATGTTAGAGTACAACCATGCCTCCCATTCTGTTTGGAACTTCCCCCTAGAACCTAAGTGGTTGGGCCAGATGTTGATGTCGGCTGTGTAGCTACTCACTTATTGAAACAGGTGTATTTAGACATAGGACTGTGGCCAGCCATTTTGAGAGCTTAGTCTCTGTGGTTTTACTTTGAATTTGCTAGAAACGCTTGCGCCTCAGGCCAGCACTGAGCTGGTCCTGTTCCGTGATGCAGTAGTGCCCCTTTGATTCGTGTGTGTATGTGTGTGTGTGTGTGTGTGTATTTTCATTTTTGCGTGGCCCAGCAAGTTTGGTAACCAGCATCGTTGGTGTTGTTATCCGTAGGAGCAGAGCCTGGAGAAAACAGCATGCTGGCAAACATTGGTCACTACAGACCCTCCTGGAAGAAATTCTTGGGTGAGGTTGAAGATCTTGGCAGAAGTTACAAAGATTTTTTTTTTTTTTTTACTTCAGCAAAAAGCATAGTAGTGTATCTAGGCTGTTGTAGGACTGAGATTTGAGTTCCCTTGGAATTAAGCAATTCCTTACACTTGAGATGTTCATCAGTATTGGGGCAGACCAGCTTCCATTGTAGAATATTGGAGAGAATGTTGAAACTACAATTGAGTATTTGGGAACTTTTTCCAACAGATGCCTAGCCACATCCTCCAGCGTCTTTTTGTGTACAGTAGCACCATTGTAAAGGATGGCTAGCTCAGGTGAGGTAAACGATGGGGCTCCTCTCCTTAGGCTTTAAGTTTCAGAGGCTTGGGGATGAGTAGGACCCTGGCTTGGATTCCCAGCTTTCCAGTTTCATTCTCAGCATTTGATGCTGTTCTGCCATGGCCCCTTTCAGACCCTGCATCATGAGGTCCAGAGCCGAAGTGCCTGAGTTAAGCTGAGCTGAGCTGAGCTGGGAGGGGACCCAGATGCTTGGCCTCACAGATGAGATCAGCTGCAGTGGCTCATGGCCCTGAGGTCAGCGGTCTCTGATGCAAAAGCTGGAGGAGGCAGCTATGTGGAGCCCTGACGCTGCAAGGACCTCCAGAGCAGGGGCGAGCATCTGCACATCTTGGCCCAGGCTGCACTGCCTGGGGGTGTTAGGAGGATGGAGGGGACCTGGTGGCTTCTACTCCCCAGGGTCTGGCCAGCTGTCATTGGCTGAGGAGCATGAGGAAAATATTAATAGTAACTGCAATGGTTTGGATTTACGCATAACTCTTTTAGGAGAATATTTCAAAGGTCATTAGCTTTAGGATGAATCAATACTGCAAGGGGTTGTGTAAAATGGGGTATGAGTGAATTGAGTTATTGAGGTTGCAGTCTTCAGTTTATTCATTCATGGAAATAAGTGGTTGATGGCTTAAAATGAGTAAATTTTTAAACAGGAATTTTAGAAATGACTCAAATGATGGTCAGTCATGTTTATGGTAAATCGACTCAAGTTGATAACCATTGGAACAAAAAATGTGAATTCACAGTAGTCTTATTAAATTCCAATCACCAATTTAGTTCCACCAGAATAACATTATCCGCCACATGAAATTAACGTCAACTTGAATTTTATTGCACTGTTTCAGTTTTTATACTTTAAACTTTTATTGATATGAGACAAGCATAAAGTGTATAGATTTTGTATTTGTAAATCTTTGAGTAATGTACCAATAAAATAATTTAAATCAAAACGGGTTCGAAGTGTACGTGATGAGTTTTAAAGAGATCTTTGATTCTCAGTCCTAGGGCAAGTAGTGTCCGCCAAACATAATGTCAGTGACACCTAGTGGTTTGAGGAAGAACTGCAATTCACTGAAAGGTGGCCCGTTTAAACAGCCTTGCCTTGGATAAACTGCATTCTTCTGGTGAGGTCTTGAAATGAGGTGAGCACCAGTCCCTCATCTCTCTCATGTTGGCCTGTTCCATACTGTGGCTCTCAAGCGATAGGAAGCAACTATATGAGCGAGAGAAGTAGACTCCATGTGCTGGGAACAGAATGTGGAAACAAATGATGACTTTCAGAGTGAGGAAGTTTTCAGGAAAGTGTTGCTAACAGAGTGATCCAACAGTGTATACACTTTGGCTAGAAATTCTCTTCTCTTCGATTTTTACTTTTGGAATCTCTAACATTTCTTGACCTTTTGCCCTCTGGGTAATCCATTCCCCACCACCAGAAGAGTTTAACCAGCAGCTAATGACCAACGGTCAGGGATTCTATCGACGGGCCTCCTGCATTTGGGTTAGAAGGCCTCCTGGCTGCGCCCAGTGCAGCCATGAGAGTCTATGGGCTCAGAGTTGAATTTGATTCCAGCGACTCTATGAAGGTAGGAGGGGGAGAGGAGGCCCAGAACAGGTGGGCGGGACGTGTTGGTCCAGCTTGTTGGGCTCAGGCCCACTCTGCTCCATCCGCTTCTGAATGGTGTCCATCCAGGTCTCCATCCTCACTGTCTCCACGTCACTTGAGCTCTTATTAGGGTCACTTGAATAAAACCTTGCTACTGCCCTCTCCACTGGGGTGTCCTAGAAGTGACTGCTGAGCAGGGGACAGAGACACTCAGTCCCTGGACTGTCCTGAGCCAGGCCTTAGGGGGCATCTCTCTTTCTTGTGGACTCTTTTGCCAAACGAGTGAGGAGGTAATGCAGTCAGCTCAGGGCAGGTTGGGTTCAGATTCCTTGTCCTGGGGGTTGGGGGTGCCCTGGCCCCCACCTGGGCACAAAGCAGGGGCTCCCTGGAGCTTGAAACAGGAGGTGCCCCATGAATGGAAGCCAAGCAGGCCTTTCCCTAACTCTGCCTTGAGCAGCCCCAGGAGAAAAGTGGAACTTTTCCCTAGTATAGTAGATAACAGCTGAACTATAAGGCCCATTATTTACAAGAGGAATCTTGATTACGTGATGGTACTGAATACAGGTGTGTCATTACTTAAGTTTTATATCTGGTTCTTGTGTGATGATGGTAGTCAAAAATATGTACAGGATTAGCCAAAAAAAATTGGGGGCACGCACACCCCAAATCAACTCAATGTAGGGACATACCCCTAAAAGACAAAATATTATGTGGGAGATACATGTTGAAGACTGTCCCAGAGACAATGCTGACCTCCTGGTTGTCACTCCTGCCTCCCACCTGGGGTGTGACTCTTGTCAGCTCCCCGAGGTTGAAAGCAGTGGCTTTCCTGCCCTGGGAGTGATGGAGCAGAGGCCGGAGGAACTCTGGGTAAAGAGGTACCAAAGCAGCGCGATTCTTGAACGTTTTTGCCCCTGACTCACAGTAACAAACACATATTACATCACCAGCTCTAGGAAATCTGAACTCTGGGACTTCTATTCCATTCCATTTCATTCCATTCCGTTTTCTGGCCCACTAATTGGCTTTTACAATATTGGGTCTTTGAGATTTTTGTTTTATTTATTCGTATATCCTCAGCCCCCAGAACAATATTGCTTGGAATAGAGGAGAGTAGATGCCTAATAAACACTGGTCAAAGGATGAAGAGCTAATATGGAGTGATGACTTGCACCGGGACATTTGTGTTTTGGGATGCCCTGAACATTCCGTGATCTGTTGACGTGTGTTCTAAAGTTATGTGTTGCATCTGGCTGTTTTATGATTAATTAACTTTATCTGAAAAATGTAATACTTTGTCTTTTAGGAAGTAGGTCCATGCATTGAATTGATTTGGAGTGTGTGTCCCCAATTATTTTTGGTTAGTTTTGTTTATATGTTTGCCTGCCATAGTCACGTAAGTGCCAGATATAAACCTGAAGCAATGACACACCCATACTTTGTAACCCCCTGTAATCAAGATTCCTCATGTAAAAAATGAGTCTTATTTTTTGGCTATTTCCTGTATAAATAAAAGTTGCCACTTAAAGGAATCTCCCTGCGTCTCCAACTGACAGAGCCTGGTAAAGGAGATCTCCTTGCACCGGGACATGTTGGCAGCTTGGGCAAGTGACTGCGCTGACGCGGGAAGCTGAGGGGTAGAAGACAGTGTGACTGTGGGGCTCGGTGGGGAAGGGACACATGTCCTGCAAACCAACAAGACTCTGCTTCAGAAACAACGGTACTGCTTAAGCTGGTGGTTCTCAAGGTGTGCTCCCAGGACCAGCAGCATGGACATCATTTGGGAACTTGTTAGCCAGGCAAATTCTTGGGCTCCACCCCAGGCCTTCTAAATCAGACACTCTAGGAGTGGGGCTGGCATCCGTGTTCCAAGAGGCCTCGGTGGTTCTGATGCAGCTGGAGCGTGAGAATCCATGCCCTAGAGGAGGCTACCTGGGCCCAAAGATGGTTCTTGAAGCTTTTTTTGAGAGCAAATATGCCCCAAATGGCCAACAGATCAGGAAAAGATTGTGCCTTTATCTCTATGAGACAATCAGAGGTGGCCTTGTGCTTAACGTGTGGCAATATGTGCAGATGGGGTCTCAGGAGTCAGAGTCGTAGATTTACAGAATAATCCCAATAAGAACAGTAGTGTAACCCCTAAAACCCCTCACCAGTGTGAGACCTGTCCACTATCACACCTGAAGGGAGACCGACAGAGGCCAGGAAGAAGAATGGGGACAATACGAGATTGTCTAAAACAAATGTGATAAAATCAGGAAGGTCACGGGCAAAATGCAACCAGAGGTTATGAGATATTTACTGTGAGTACCACTGTGAGCGAGGTCCTGTTTAGAAAGAAGAGACTTATGGGGATCCGGAGATAAGAAGAACTTGTAATCTAAAGAAATATTGAAAACAAAGCAAAACCCAGGAATTGCTGTGGTTCCTACAGAACTAGAGTGGGGACAGAACAAGGGAGTTCTCATTAAATGAAGGAGGCAGCCTAACTTCTTAAGAGGAGTGTGAAGGCCTCAGGGTTCCAGGTTCCCCAGAACCTGGAAGAGATGACGTGCAAAAGGTTTCTACACAGCCCTTCTCGGCAATGCTCTGAAGCCTTTCCTTGGAATTGAATTTCTGGCCTCAGAGCCTCTGTGTTGCAGGCCCTGGATCAGTGCTGTTTGTGGGAGGTGCTGCTCACTTTGGGAAATCTAGTTGATCTAAGACCAAGATCCACATGTTATGCTGGGTGACCTGACCATCGTCTCCATAATTGGTTTCCTACCTGCAAACAACCAGGTGGAGATTGCGTGTGCCCTGGCTGAACTTGACAGGAATTTCTTCAGAATCAGGTGATGCTGTGATCTGTTGCCCAGGGAGCATGCAGATTTCTTCAGCTAGTCTGGCCTTTGGGCCCATTTGGGGTGCCCCTGGCAGCATGGCCATATTATTGGGTGCAATCCCAGGCTTTCCATGTGGGGGCAGGGCTGGTCCTCATGGAGATACAGGTGGATCTGATGTCCTGCAAGGATCAGAGGGAGTTTGTGTGGCCTGGGGATAGGGCATGGTTTTGTGGGTCCAACATGTGACGGACCACCTGGAGACATGTTCTGAGAGCAGAGACTGAGTATGCAGGCCTTGCAGACAGGCGGCGAGCTCTGTCACCTTCTAATTGAATGAGCTTGGGCAAGGGAGTGAACTCTGAACCTTAGTTTCCTTTCTTTCTAAGATGAGGATGTGAAAGTATTAATTGCACCTACCCCAGAGGACTGCATGGAATAATGCCTTGAGGTGCCTAGGCCAGTGCCAGGCACATGGCGGGACCTCGGCAGAGGTGAGTTGCAGTTACTGCAAACCTGTGGATAAGACAGACCAGGGCCAAGAGGTCCATCTGGTTGTCTGGGATTTCACAGGACAGGCCTTTGCTGTAGAATACTGTTAAATGGTCTGGATTATGAAGATTGGATTTACAAGATTTAGGAAGCCAATAGAGACCAATCATGAGGCATCTCTCTCTCTTCTCTCCTTCTCCCCCATCCCTGGTTGCAAAAAGACAATTATGAAAAATCCAGAAGTGTTTGGTGCCTCCATGATGCTACAAGCAACTCTTTTCAGGATGCCTGTAACTTGGGTGGAAAAGCTTGTGTGGTAATGGGAGTGGGGTCAGGCATAGGCCGCCGAGGAGGGATGGTGTAAAGACTATGATGACCTTTGGAATTCTGTAACTTAACATCAGTAGGCTTGACTATCGATGAATGACCTGAAGGTCTGTGGCATGTAATGCATAAATTTACGAGTACAAAACTTCAAATCATATGCTCTGTGAGGCTAGTGTGCGTTGAAAGTTGCTTAGCTAGTGAGCGAGCCTAGGAGACGGCCCAGCACACCCAACCAACGTGGTCCTCTATGGGTCTTCATGAGCATGGTAGCTCTGGAGATTTGATTAAGAACGAGTGTGTGTAGGGCCGGCCCTGTGGCCGAGTGGTTAAGTTCATCTGCTCCCCTTCAGCGGCCCAGGGCTTCAGTGGTTCGAATGCTGGGTGAGGACATGGCACCACTCATCAGGCCATGTTGAGGCAGCGTCCCACATGGCACAACCAGATGCACTCACAACTAGAATATACACAACTAGGTACTAGGGGACTTAGTACATAGGAGGAAAAAGGAGGAAAAACAGAAAAGATTGGTGACAGTTGTTAGCTCAGGTGCCAATCTTTGAAAAAAAAAAAGAAAGGAATGAGTGTGTGTATGTATGTGTGTGTGAAAATGGCTCTCCAAAGAGAGAAACATGTTGGTGACAGAAAAAATTGTCTTATAGCACGAGAATATTCACAGGAAACATCTGCCTGTTAATGAAAGTGTGGTCCCGGGGACAGAAGAGAGGCCGCTCCCATGGGTCCTTACATGTGAGATTGGGGATATTTGCAGGTGTCCAGAGAACACCTAGAAAATACCCAGGGTGTCCTGGATGATCCTAATGTCCTGGAGGAAGTGAAGCCTTGTCTGCTCAGACTCTGAAGGTGCCCAGGGCCAGGGATGGGACCAGGCTCCCGGCTGCTATCAGAAGACAACCCTTTCATGAAGGGGGCTTGGGATCTACTAAGCGGTAACAATGTCCAATGATGTCAGGATGTGACAGCACAGTGGTGACATACGTATAAATTGCACTGACACTCTGGTGACCCTCCTTATGATGAGATCTTAAGCCTATGTGTTGATGCTGTGACCAAAATGATGAGGGTTGAAGGGAAGCTAAGAAATCTGTATGTGTCTCTGCCTTAAGGAAACACTAACCCTTTGAGAAACTTCCCCTTTCTACCCTTTCCACCATTATGGCTGACAAAACAAGCATACTAGTAAAAGGAAATTGTTGCCTCTCCTCTTCTCACCTCTTGCCCCTAGCTGGGAGAAGCACACACACACACACACAGGTCCTCTCTGGAGGGTCCTGGACACAGGAACACTTTCTTCCTTCAGGTTGAATGTTTCTCAGCTGCTTCATGTGGGGCACAAATCTTCAGTGTGTCCATGGATGTCGGCCCGAAGACCAGGGAGAGATCACGGTGAGAAACACTGAGCCACCTTGCCTCCTCTCCCTGCCACCGCCCCACCCAGTGGCTTTCTGTCTGGATGCTGCTGGGCTTTGAGAGTGAGGCCCTGGTTGCTCAGTCTGTTTATACCCCTGCTTTGCTTTTAACATAGGCATGCTCCTTTGCAGAGCATTCACAGAAATACTGGAAATGGCCCCACATGGTAGAGCTCTTGCCTGACTGGGTGATAAATTCTTCCACATGTGCTGAGGCAAGTGATGTTCTTACCGACAGTGATAAATGATAGTTGTGTCCTAGTCAAGCATCTTTCCATCTTTCTATCATTTTACCAAGGGCTCTTTTGCAATCATATGCTGGTGCACATGCTGGGGCAACGGTCTGGTTGTGGGGAGGGAAGGTGTAAATTCTCCGTGGAGAAGTCGTGAGCTCTGTAGTGGCTCCGTGGATTTCTGCCCGGTGGAAATGAGGCTCTCCTGAGTTCATTTGTCAGGCCCAGGTCACTTCCCATCATTTGTCTTGAGGGCTTTTTGTTTGCTTTTCTGTTTGTTTGAAAGCACTCGTTTTATTCCTTAGAGTGGCAGTCCTGTGAAAATAGCTTTTCACAAAGAATAAAGCGTAGATGTTACTCTAGAGAATATATTGTGAAAGCCTTTTGCATCCAAGTGGGGGGTTTTTGAGGCTTCAGACATTACGTTGTCAATCATCAAAAAGTTGACATTCCCCTTGGGAAATGGTTATTGAGTCCACATGACAGTTGCAGGCTGACCCCAAAAGGGAGCTGTGAGAACTTGTGCTGTGCATCCTTATACAGCCCTGCAAAGAGCTGTAGTATCTGACAATTTCTTCAAGTCCACATGACAGTATTTGTTATCATGTTTTAGTTTTTTAGTTTTGTTTTTTGGTTGGTCTTTTACGAATAGCTTCTAACCAGAATGGGCGGAGGTGGGAGGGCCTGGCCGACGGGAACCCCTGAGTAGGGCCCTGTGAGGACCTGTCAGGGGCTCAGCAACCGGGTGCCCAGTTTTGAAATGATCAGTCAGGACTTTTACGTGTTTGCTCGGTGTGTACAGCAGTCCCCCTGCTCTGTGGTTTCACTTTTCACCGTTTCAGTTACTCATGGTCAACCGCAGTCTGCGAATATTAAATGCAAAATTCCCGAATGAAAAAATTCCTATAAATTGCCTGACATTGGGAGTAGCATGATGAAATCTCACACCGTCCCGCTCTGTTAGACCTGGGACGTGAATCATCGCTTTGTGCAGCGTATCCACGCTGTGTACACGACCCGCCCGTTAGTCACTTGGTAGCTGTCTACCGAGGGCTACCACCCTCTGCCTCTGTCAGATCGACGGTGGTGGTATCGCGGTGCCTGTGCTCAAATAACTCTTATTTTACTTAATCACGGCCCCAAAGTGCAAGAGTAGTGATGCTGGCAATTCGGATATACCACAGAGTAGCTGCAGAGTGCTTCCTTTAAGTGAAAAGGTAAAAGTTCTCAACTTAATGTAGAAAAAAATATTGATATGACAAGGATGCTAAGATCCACGGGAACTCTTATTACACTATATTGTGATAATTGCTTTATTTTATCATTATTTATTGTTGTTAATCTCTCACTAGGCCTAATTTATAAATTAAACTTTATCATAGGTGTGTATGTATAGGAAAGAACATAGTATATATAGGACTTGATATTATCCACCATTTCAGGCATCCAATGGGGGTCTTAGAACATTTCCTCACGAATAAGAGGGACTACTATATTTTTCTCAAGCTTCGTCTCATTCATTTAGCACTTCCTGTGGTAGAAAATCTTGGTCTGATGTTCGACCATCTGCCTATTACCACAGACTCTTCTGGAAAACACTGTTGATGATGAAGCCTATCTCCGGAGCCCTGATGGCCTCGCCTTACTCAGTGGCCACACAGCCACCATATGTCCTGCTTTGGTCACTTGAGTCCTACACCTGTTATGTTCCCGCCTCCCTGTGTTGGTGGTCTGTGCACTTTGTACCCACCACACAGGGTGACGAGCTCTCAATGGTCTTAGAAGAAGGACAGAAACTGAAGACTCCTTCCGTTTTGTGGCTGGTGACCCCATGAATGTGGGTCCCTGTCCTGCTGAGGATGAAGAATCTGAAGAGTGTCTGGCGGTCCCACAGGCCTTCCTGTAGGAATCCGGCCCTCCCTGACCCTCTTCCCTTCCCTCCCACAGGGCCGAGGGCCTAACTTATTCTTCTTTCCTTTTAGAGCTTTCACCAGCCAGTTTACCTGAGTTTTCTCTTCCCTTGACCCTGACTTTGGATCCAGCTCCCTTGTGCTTGCCTATTCCTGGGCCCCTTCATTTTGAGGATTTTACTGGGTTTATTCTGAGGGATGTAGACTAGGGGTTCAAAAATAGGCAAGTTATAAAGTTCAAGAAGTCCTAGGGGTGTAACCTGAGGCTTACCAACTGCTGAGAGTTTTTGTGAAAACCTGTCTGGCTGCAGGCTGCCAAGGTGAGAAAGGGGGGACTGGGTGGGAGTCATGGCCAAAAGCCTGGGGGTATTTTCCACCCCTACTGGGAGCCAGAGAGACAGCCGAGCATGTTTGAGATGAGAAAGACGGTGATCACCAAAACGAAATCATCACATTGGGTTTGGGTTTTAATTTAAAAATTCAGAAATCGCTTGAAAATTTTTTGTTCTTGTTGGAAGAGAACAGTGAAATTGTTCCCCTAACACCACAATTAACTTTTCAGCATTAGAAGTAAGTCCTTGACTACTATGGACTTAAAAAGTTTGATCAGTTTACTGCTGAATTATTTCTATCACCCTATGTAATTTTCCAAATCATCTTTCATTTTTACCCTCATTATTTTCTTATGGCTTAATTATCTAAACAACATTTCAGTCCTTCAAACTATTGAAACATGAAGGTTTTAATGTGTATCATGTGAACAAAATTGGCAAGTTTCTTTGGATTAAGGGAGTCCTCATTACCGTGGTTTGTTAGGGTTTGAATATAGTAAGTGCAGTCAAAGCCAGAGAAAATAAAAACAGAAAACAACAACAAATGTTTGCCCTGAGACTTTTTATTTAAATCTCAATAGCTACAAGTTTACTGATTGGAAGCTGTTTTAGTCTATTGGAGACGCTGTATTAGCCAGGGTTCTCCAGAGAAACAGAACCAATAGGATAAATAGACGATGGATGGCTAGCTAGCTAAAAAGGGATTTATTATGAGGGATTGGCTCACTCCGTTATGGAGGCTGAGAGGTCCCACAATCTTCCCTCTGGAAGATGGAGGCCCAGGAAAGCTGGTGGTGTTAGTCCCAGTCTGGGTCCACAGACCCAGAAATCAGGAGCACTGATGTCTGAGGGCAGAAGATGGATGATGTCCCAGCTCAGTCGAGGGCAAATTCATCCTGCCTCCTCCTTTTTGTTCTCTTCAGACGCTCAGCAGGTTGAATGACTCCCACCCACCCACAGTGGTGAGGGGATCTTCTCTGCTTAGTCCACCAATTCTAATGCAAATTTCTTCTGGAAAGACTGTCACAGAACACTCAGAATTAATGATTTACCAGCTATCTGAGCATCTCTCAGCTGAGTCTAGTCGATACATGAAATTAACCATCGCAGCTGCCATAAGAAAATACTGCCAATTCTACACGTATCAATAACTATAGCTTTGTAGTACCATTTGAAATCAGGGAGCGTGTTGCATCCAGCTTTGTTCTTCTTTCTCAAGTTGGCTTTGGCTATTCAGGATCTTTTTTGGTTCCATACAAATTTTAGAATTATTTTTTCTAGTTCTGTGAAAATTGCCATTGGAATTTGAATGGGGATTGCATTGAATCTGTAGATTGCCTCAGATAGTATAGGTATTTTCACAGTTTGAATTCTTTCAATTCATGGGCATGGAATATTTTTCTATTTATTTGTATCTTCTTCAATTTCTTTCATCAGTGTCTTATAGGTTTCAGTGTAATAAACTAGAAAATATATTAAAGAAATAGACACCTAAAGTATTACTTGGGATTGGCCTTGAATTTCTTCCTCCACACCAACCCATCTTAAATGTTAGTGAAACTTGCCCTGCTGGTGAGTCTGAGTGTTGGACTCTGCAGTCCATCTTCCTTCACAGGCACCAGCAGTCTATGACCTAAGCTGCCTAAAGTGCAGCCTGTGTCAACCTGTTGAGATTAGAACTCCTATTTGCCATTGATGGGTGTGTCTGTAGGGGTGGGTGGGTGGAATGTGCATAGAGGCTGAGGATGGACAGAAAGACCATGGGTTGTATTTAGGGAAGAGCTGAGACTTGGTTGTAGGAAGACTTGGGGTGTATTTAGGCAGGAGCTGAGAGCAAAGAATCAGAACCATTTGTCTGTCTGCATCCCCATTTCCCCTCTCCGTAGGGCTGAATTCCCCGCACCAAGGAAAGGGTGGAGTTGGCCCACATCAGCATGATGGCCTGCAGACCCCATGCCTTCTTGAGTTTTATAGCAACTGTTCTATGCCTGGACAGCCGGAACAACATGACCTGCCATTGGCTGAGCCTTTATAATATGTGTGGTACTTCGGCTGAAGAGAAGTCTACTTACATTACCCCCAATGTCATTTATCATTTTAATAATGACACATGGACTGGACCAATTACTACTACTAATAGTGATAAATATCATGACACATGATGATGGTAATAGCTAATGTTTAATGAGTTCTTTCCATGTGCTAGGCATACTCTGAGTATTTTATTCATTCGTCATTCATAAAATACTTAATGAGTTCCTACTGTGTACTAACTATGATTCTAAGAGGAGGACACGCAGAGAACGGGACAGACTCAGTCTCATGGACGGCACCTTGGAGCTGGGTAGAGAGCAGATAAACAAAGAAACAGGCCTGTGCCACCTGAGGTCATGCAGTGATAAGTGCCATGAAGAAACTACAAGCAGGGCACAGGGACAGTGCGTGACGGAGGGAGAGCCAATGTGTGGCATTGTTTTCAGTAGAAGGGTCAGAGCCAGCCTCTCTCAGGAAGTGCCATCTGAGAAGAAACTCGACTGCGGTGCAGGAGTGAGCCCTGCGATGATCTAGGGAAGAAAGGCGGGGCACAGCAGGGTCCAAGTCTCTTAGGCAGGAATAACCTGCACTGAAAAACAGCTCCCCTCACATTTAAAAATGTATCCTCTTTTTAGCATATAGTCTATGAGTTTTGACAAACATACCCATTCATATCACCACCACCACAGTCAAGATAGAACATTCCATCGCCCCCAGAACCCTGGGTCCCTTTGTAGTGAAACTTTTCTGTCCCCCCTCACCCCACCCCCATCTCTGGCAGCCGCCGATGTGTTTGCTGTCCCCGTCATTTGGCCTCGTAAGAAAATCATGACAGTGGCATCGTGCGGAGTGTAGTTCTGAGAGTGGCTCCCTCCACTTGGCACAGTGTATGAGATTCATCTGCGTTGCTGCAGTGTCAGCAGCTTGCTTTTTTGAAATTTGCTGAACAGGGTTCCATTGTATGGACCTTGTCCATTTTGCTTATCCTATTCCCAGTTAGGGAATATTTGGGTTGTTTCCAGTTTGGGGCCACTATCAACAAAACTGCTAAAAACATTCACGTGCGGGGTTTGGTATAAATGGAGGTTTCCGTTTCACCTGGGCAAACACCTAGGCCTGAGATTGCTGGGTTGAAGAGCGAGTGTGCGTTTCACTTTACAGGAAACTGCCAAATTGAGAAAGAGTTTTTAAAACTTTTTAAATCTTAGTCTTTACAACAATTGTTTGGGGTGGGTACCATCATTATCCCACTTTCCAGGTGAGGGTTCTGAGCTCTCCTGTGGTGGATCTGGGAATTTGGGCTCAACTCTCTTGCCTGATATAATTGCTTCTCTCTGCCCAGTGGCTTCTTTCTGGTCTCTCATGCTGGTTTCCTTGGCTTTCTTGCTGTTTCTGCCTCTCCTAGCATGCAGGTTGGCCCAGTCCTGGCCTCCTGGGGCATCTTCTCCATCAGGACGTGTTCTCCCGTGGTGGTGCCATGGGGGGCTTCCCAGGCACTTCTGCCACGGCTGCCTGCTGAGGGGCCCCTGCCACTGTGCACTACTCATTGTCCAACCTGAGGCTGCCCATGTCTGGGACACGGCTGGCTGTGTGCAGAATGCCAGCTCTTGCCGCTGGCAGAGCCACTGGTCGGCAGCTGCTGCCTCCTTCTGCCCCATTCTCTGTCACGGCCCCAAGGAGACAGGAGGCAGCTCCCCCAGGTTGTTACTGGGTACTAGTCACCCTCCCAGCCTGGCACCAGCCCGGGGACCTAGTGACCTAGCGGTCAGTAGTTAGAACCGTGGCTTTACATTGAGTTTCCGATGCGTTGACAACACCCTCTCTGACGCACCTCCACACGAACTAGACACATTCCTGTGGACAGGATTCACGCTCGTGTTTACAAACTCAAACAGTAGATGAAAGTACACGATAATAGTAACATTCTCCTCCCTCTTGCTCCAGTTTTAGTCCTTCAATTACCAACTTCTGGTTTTAGCCACCTAGTTATTAGCACACAAAAACAAATAGCTTACGATATGTATGTAAATTATTGCTTTATCAGCTTTAGATAGTGTCTGTTAACTATGTTGTAGGAAAGATAAAGAATTTAGGGCATTATACGACCTTCCTTTCTTCCTGCCCTCTCTGCTTGCTGGTTTTGATCTGTAATGTTACTGGGTTTTCTAGTGGTTAGATGTATGGTTAAAACGAGTGTACTTAAATCTCTATTTCTTGATGGATCGTCTTTACACAAAATCTATTGATGCTCCACAACCCAGAACAAGGAAATTAGTGCACGTAGACTTCCCTCCGCTCTCCGCCTCCAGAGTTCCGCCAGCCATACTATCACTTTCATACTGAGCGTGTTTATAGTGTTTAAATACTGAAACAACTATAATTAAGTATTCTATACTTTGGGTTGATTCTGAAAACTGAAAACCCTTAAACAGTGTTTAATGCATTCTGATTATGTAAACATTATTCACTGCAGAACCAAGTCCTCTGATTAGACTCATGGAAAAGGAAATAAAGGACTGTGTAATTAAACTTTGGGCACTCAAGGACAATGTTCTGTGAATGAAGGTCTCTTTTCTTCCACTCTGTCATTTACCCACAATTACCACACGCTTCAGTTTGCATCAAATTTGAACCATGACTTTCTTAAACTGTCTCGTTTTTCCCAAGGTTTCTAATTGCCATTTTATTTGTTGTTTTTAGAGAATCACATATATCTTCATTTTATCATTTAGAATTGACGAAGACCTCCTTAGGATCTTTATTTTGAATTCTTATTCATGTAACTTGCATAGTGGAAATGACTTGCTTTCTGAATACAATCTGTACAGAGTCCTCTGACTGTTTTGGGGCCATTTGCTTCCTAGGGCTGCTGTGTGGCTGTCAGCTTGGGAGTTTTTCATTGCCCACCTGAGTCCTACATTCTCCTTGATCTGGGACACTTTCTTTTTTGGAATTCATTATCATTGCTGAAATTTAGATTTGCTAGGTACATACTCCATCAGTGTAGCATACCAGTTAAGAATTGGTCTCCTGAGTCTGACATCTGTCTTCACCACTTATTAATTCTGTGCTCTTGAACAACTGTGTGCTCAGAGCCTTGGTATCCTCATCTATAAAATGGCTAGAATACAGCTCCCACACTGGGTATTTCAGGATGGGCTAAGAGCGACCAATAAACAATACAAATTAATATTTTGGTGGATTCTGGGAGGGAGAGGAGTAAATTGGTGTGCTCGTGTGACCATCCTGGAGCCTGGCAGACAAGCGTATTTCTGAAGTAGCCATCAAGGACTGTTCTGCCACGGCATGCTCCCTGATTATCTCACGCTGTTTTTTATGGCCAAGAAGCCCACACGCATGTGTCCAGACCTCCCTCCCTGCCCAGACTCCCATCGCTGTCTCTTCAACATCTCCACTTGAATGTCCAGTACACATCTCAAATGCAACTGTTCAGAACTAAAGTCCTGATCTTCTCCCCCAAACTGGTTCCACTCACTATCTGTTTTCCGCTGCTAGAATGACAGCTCCCTGAGGGCAGAGTTTTGATCTGTTTTGTTCACCGATGGATCCAAGTGCCTAGCACGTGCCTGGCTCAGTTGTAGGCAGTAAATAAACCTTGTCGAATGAATGAGTGAATGGCAGTGGGGAGAGCCAAGGTTCTCCCACACTGCCTTGCTCCACTGGTGCAGCTCTTTGAAGGTAACACCTGGAGGGGTCCATCTGGTTAATAAGTCCAGAGAGCAGAATCTCCTTAAGGGTAAGAGTCACAGGGAGGTGGCTTCCAAAGTGCAAGAAGGGAGACAAGAAACATGAGGATTTCCCACCCCAGCCATCACCAGGCCAACTGGTCTCAAGGGTTCTCTCCAGCTCTAACCTTCTGTGGCCTCACACCCTGCTGAGCTCCCTGGCCCTGGAGGTGTTCCAGCATAGGCTGGATGATGTCTCAATAAGGATAACAAGGGGGGACTCAAGCATGAGAAAAGTACCAAGAGTGGATGACCTTCAAGTTCTCCTCTAATAATAAGATTTGATAATTAGGTGACTAGCCTCCCGCTTGTCTCTCCCATCTCCCAAAGGCAGAGTCACAGCCCTGGAATCCATGGCCTGCTGGGTGCTCCTGAGCCCTGTCCTGACCCTCACTACTACGCTATTACTCCATGGTCACGGCCAAAGAAGCTGGTTTCCTTTCCCTTCAGCATTTATTCTATGTTTGACGAGCAATATGGAATGTCCTTGATTGAGAGAGGACATACTGGACAGATGGAGGGGAGGCTAGAGAGGGACATCTGCCTCTCAGTCTTCCTCTTCCATCTCTTCTCCCAATTCTCGCCCCTTCTCACTGACATGGCTACATAGCCAGCTCTGGATGAGACCTATCCATCAGGATGCACTGTGGCTCTTCACGTGGAGCCACAGGTGGACATGTGGGTTCAGAGGTGTGGAGCAAGCCCGGGAGAGATCTGGATGAGAACCGTGACAATCAGGTGGGAAGTGAGGCTGGGGGCTGGGGTGAGGAGGAACCGCCCCGAGGGTCCCATCAGCCTGAATACTCTCTTTTCCTCCTAGGTCTGGGTACTTCAGCTCCCTGGTGCCAGGAAACCTAGCGCTGCAGCATATGCTGCCCCTTGCCCAAAGAATTGGTGTTTATTCCAAGCCCTCTTGAGATCAAACGGCATGCTCTTTGGTCAAGAAGAGACCTGGAAGAATGCATCTAGGGAATTCACTCCTTTGCTCTTATTTCTCTGGAAAATGGCCAGATAACACCCAAATCACAAAGGTCAATCCCTGAAACGCTAAAAACCCATATTCCCACACCTCCCGCCTAATTATCCCATTCCCCTCGTGTTAAAAAGGGTACCAAGTGATTTTCCACCGTTTTTCTTCTGGAGTGTCTTTTTGCCAGTTCAGCAGCTGCTTCACTGTAATGATGGGATCAGGACCAATAAAGCAAACAGAAACCAAAGCAAACTCTGTGATGAGCACAGATACCTCACCATCTACTTCTTAGGACACCTGCTCGGTGTGTACACAAACCTCCTCTCCTTCGATATGTAATCTGGTAAGCAGCTGTTATTATTTTTCCCATTTACAGATGAGGGAACCACAGCATGGAGAGGCTAGATGGTGAGTGATGGACCCTTACAGGAGCCAGGCCTTCTGACTCCAAGGTTCATGCGCTCCTCTGCTTCTGCACAAATGCCTCTGTCCAAATGGGACTACCGGCCCGTGAAGCCCATCCAGGCCATTTGGTGAAGTGGTTAAGAGCATGGACCTGGGCGCTGGACAGTTCAAGCTCCAACTTACTAATCTGTCACTTTGGGTAAATTGCTTCGTTTCTGTAAACTTCAGTTTCCTCATCTGTAAAAGGGACAGCAATGGATACTCATTGTGTAGGTTTGTTGTGAGAATTAAACGATGTATGCAGAATGCCTAGCATGATGCCTGACACATTAATTCTTCAACAAATAGTAACTAGTCTTATGAGCTAGGTCTCTGTTGAGTGGGCAGAACCGATCAGAGGGGCAGGAGGAGGGGAAGACAACAAGGTTGGCTAGTGGAAGTAGAAGGACTTAAATCAGGAGACGTTGTGCAGGTCGGGCAGATGTCAAAAAGAAAGATGGACTTGAAGAGGGCTAGAGGCGAAAACAGAAAGAGAAAACAGGTGCACCGTTGATATGATTGACATTCTTTTAACCACAAAGTGAGGGAGGCCAGGCAGGCACCTCTCCTTCTTGAGGAGACCCCCAAATAATGCCCCTCTTCCCCGTCAGAGTTCTGAGCCAATTGAGAAACAGACCAAAAGATTTAATGGTGCCAATATACCACCTTTGTGACTGTGATGGTGAATTTTGTGTGTCACCTTGACTGGGCCATGGGGTGCCCAGACATCTGGACAAACATTCTGGGTGTGTCAAGGCAGGTGTTTCTGGATGAGATTAGCATGTGAATTGGCAGACTGAGTAAATCGGATTTTTCTGCCTAACGTGGGTGGGCCTCATCCAATGGGTCAAAGGCCTGATAGAACAACAAAGGTTGACCCTCCTCCAAGTAAGGGGTGATTTCTCCTGCCTGACTAGCTTCAAGCTGGATAATCATTTTCCTTCCCACCCTGGACTCAAACTGAAATATTGGCTCTTTCTGGGTCTCAAACCTGCTGGCATTTCGACTAGAGCTACGGCATCAGCTCTTCTGTGTCTCCAGTTTGCCAAATGCAAATCTTGGGACTTGTCATAATCACGTGAGCCAATTCCTTATAATAAATCAATCTCTCTCTTCTCTCTCTCTCTACATATATAGTCTATTGATTCTGTTTCTCTTGGAGAACCCTAATGCAATGATTAATAAAGCTGAGTTGTGAGAGCCAAATGGACTCGCTAACTGCCTACTCTCCAGGGTGACCTTGAGACAGCCCACCTCAGGGAAAATTTCGGTCTTCAGAGAAGATATGCTTCTCTAGATTGCAGGCTTATGCTGGTCCTGGGTAGAGAGGAAGGAGAAAGAGAGCAAATCCTCACACTTAGGACTTGGATAGAGTAGATTCACCAGTGAAGACAAGTGAACCAATGGCCCTCACCCACTAACTGAGGAAGAGTAAGGGATGTTTAGAGAAAATGCTAATGTTCTGTAGCCTTTGTTCAGACCATTGTGCTCATCCATTAAGCCTGTGGTTGATCAGGGGTGAGGTCAGCAGAAAGAATATCTAGACTGACCACCTATGCAGGGCTGCTTCTCCAAATCAGATATTCCGTTTCTGTGCAGCCTCCTGGGAACGCTGCTGGGCAGGTGGGGTTTTGTCCCAAGGGAGCTCTGAAAGGGGTCAGAGCAGTGAGCAAGTTGGAGTCCACTCCAGGTCACCGGCACCTGACGCTGAGCGCTTCCTCTCTATTCTATTACCCATCCTGAGTTATTTCATCCATATGTTCCAGCCGTTTATCAGAGGCTCTGCAATGAGATCCGATGACATCACTGAGCCCTCCAATCATAACATGCCAGCAGATAGATACTCTGATGATGAAAACAAACTCCATTCCATTAGGGAATCCTCAGGGAAGAAGACAGTTCAAAGGTTAAATTCCCAAGGAAATTAAAGCAAAATATTTTAAATTAAAAAGCCCAGCAGTTGTCCTCGAAGTCTTATCTGGCTATATCCTTGGCGGGGGTGTCCCAATGGCTGAGCCAGGCAGGGCTCATTCCACACTGGGAGTGGCAGACGGTGGCCCCCAGGACGGAGGGAAGTTCTTTCAGCACCTCGGGGCGCTTTCAATTCAACACTGAGCATCTGAGGGGCTCCATCCTCCCCCAACCAATGTTTTAACTACAGAATTTTCAAATTTCGGAAAACTCGAAAGAGAACAATGTAATGAACACTGGTGTGCCCTTCCTTGCATTCACCAATTGTCAATTTTCTTTGGGTTACATTTGTACTCTTTCTCTCTCTCTCTCCACACACACACATTTTAAAAATGTTTACTGAATCATTTGAAAGTATTTCAAATATTTTAAAAAATATTTCTAACGTAATATCAGATTATCAATTCAATAGTATGAGTAATACATAGTCCATATTCAACTTTCTGTAATTATCTCCAGAATTTCTCCGACGTTTTTTCCTCTGGATCCAGAATCCAATCAAGGTTCCTCTGAGGTTGTTGCGTGTCTTCAGCTTCCCTTAGTCTCGCTGCCCTTTTGTTTTGTCTTTTGTGACTTCCGCAGTTTCAGGAGTCTCTCTCCGAATGGCCCACGTTCTGAATTTGTTCATCTTCTCCCATAGGTTCTGGGTGAGCTTCTTTGACAAGAGCACTCTAAGGGGAAGCCTGGACTCACCCCTGCTCCCGTCAGAGGGCACATAGGGTCAGTGGCGCCCACTACTGGTGATGCCATGTCTGATCACATCATTAGGACTGGCCCTGCCAGCTCTCTCCATTGTAAAGGTACATTCCCCCTTTTGATTGACAAGTACTGAGAGTGGTGATGCATTGAGATCCTGTGGATCGCCTGTTGCCCAGCAACCTCTCATCCAGTAATTTTAACATCCATTGGTGATCCTTGCCTGAGGCAATTGTTACCAGGGGATGGCAAAGTGATTTCCTAAGGTCAACATTCCTTCGACACTTACTATCTGTTTTCTTCTGTAAAGAAGAGCTTTTGCCTACCCATTTTTTCTTTTGAGAATAGTTATCTCACGAATTCTTTTCAAATTCAGTGTTATAGCTTGTTACTACCAACATTCTTTTTCATGCTCACATTATCCCAAGGTTAGCTGGTAGATGATTTGTCTTACAATTTGCCACACACTGAATGTTTGTGTCTCCTCCAAATTCATATGTTGAAACCTAATCCCCCATGTGATGGTAGTAGGAGGTGGGGCCTTTGGGAGGTGATTAGGTCATGAGCACAGGGCCCTCACAGAGGGGATTAGTGCTCTTATAAAAGAGGCCCCAGGGAGCTCCCCTGCCCCTTCTGCCATGTGAGCACATGTCTATGAACCAAGAAGCAGGCCCTCACCAGACACTGACTCTGCCGGCAACTTGCCTGTGGAAATCCCAGCTTTCACAACTGTAAGAAATAAATTTCTGCTGTTTGTAAGCCACACAGTCTATGATGTTTTTCTTAAAGCAGCCCGGGCAGACTGAGACACTATTTAAAACAATCTAGAGAGTAACTAGGACACGTCAGACTACGCAGCACTGGCCCTAGACTCACCGACTGTAGAAAAGGAGCCAGTCTCAAACTCCTGAGCAGTTATCCCAATAAAATCATGGCCCCAGGGCCCGGCATTTAGCATTGCCAAAGAGACTGTGTCTGAATCATGGAGGGGAGATGGAAAAGATCTCTTTAATGTTAGTCTTGCCAGAATGACCTCGATCTTTATATCTGTCTGGAGTCTACAATTGTAACTCAAGTGGAAGAGATCTTTCCAGAAGAGGTTTGCTTTGCCAGGATGCAAAGGGGAGGGGGAAGGAGGAGACATCCACCTGGGAGGAGCCTTACTCTCCCGTTGAGGGATTTTAACATTTCCTATCTTGAGCCTGGTGCTTCTGCTTTCCCTGAGCCACACTGAGGCTGAGCTTTACTGAGTCATGTGGCCTCCATAATAGAGTGGGACAGAGTTCTTCCTCTGGTCCTGGGCTACTCTTGCCATTGGCATCTCTTGATTTGCAATTAGACCTAAAATCCTGCCTCCCAGGGCCTGCTTGCCCCCGCTTCACCCTGGGTTAGCTGCAGTTCTGTGGTGGAGAGCAGGTCTCTCCCTCGTGCTCTGCAAGGCAGCACGGGGCGCAGTTCAGGCTCTTGTCTCTGGTGTCTGGTTTCCTTTTTGAAAGGCTCAGCTGAGGCTGGGGCAGCAGGTGCAGCACTGCCTATCTTGGCAAGAAGCTAACACCTAACAGCTTGAAAAGCTTTAGGACACGCAAGAAGTCAGCTGCCTTAGATTAAAAGCAGAAAACATTGCCCTGGCTCCCAATATGTCAAATGCCTTTCATGAAAAAGTTCTTTTTTATGGTTGAATCTTTGCCGCAGCCACAGCTGTTCAGGAAACCCACATCTGTTGAAGCAAAAGTGGGTATTTTTCAAGGCCCTGGCTTTGCTGAGGATCTCACCACCCCCTCCCACTTTCTGAGGCCACATGCTGGGCATCTGACTGTTAGGTCCCACATGGCCACCATTTGGCTGAAACTCTGTGTGGCTTGAGGCCTATGGAACCTCCTGTCTTAGCTCTGGTTCCCTAGAAAATAGTCTGAAGCAAAAGCTCACATGCTAACCCATTATGAGTCAGTCCAATCCCAGGGAAGCAGGAGTGAGAGGGGATGGGGAGGCTGGGGGAGAAGGAGGACACATGTGAGGGTGTGTGTACCTGACTTGGCCACAGCTTACAATAGGTTAATGGCTTGTTCTCTCAGGATGTCCTCCGAGAGGTCACATAAAGCCTTTGTATCTCTGAGTAGTCCATTGAGGAAGGGTTTAGAATGGAGAAAAGGAGCAAAATTTATTCACTGATTGCAATATCCCATTGCTAAGGTCAACTTCTCTGCACATCTGCACTTCAGCCCAAGAGAGGAGCCCCAGGGTGGAGCTGAAGGGTGCATGATGTATGTGAGGGAGGTGCTGTCAGTTCATGCCTCCATGGGAGGAACTGGGACCCTTGCCTGGTAGAGGAAGCTGTCTGAATTCATAACCACAGGAACAGCGCAAGCCACATCTAGGGCCGCTCCAGCCTAAAGAGTCCAGTGCACCTGCTCACCACTGCTTAGTGGTCAGTGTGCGCAGCCCCAGCCCCAAAGCCCTGGGTCAAAGCCAGTCCAAGCTCTAGAAACTTGCCAAAAAACACTGCAGCCTAAGGCTTAGAGCTCCTCCCCCCAGTTCAGCATCCAAAAGCCCACTTCATTCCAAACAGATTGATGGCTCTTAGTCAATTGCCATGAAGAACCACAGTAAAACCCACATGGCCTGTGCGGGGTAAGCACCTCCAAAGCGTGAAGCCACCTGCCCTGGTTGGAGCAGAAGCCTCCATCTCTCGCTGTGCATTTTGCTCCCCTGACTTCTCTATTTTTATTTCTTAAGGTTTGAAGCCTCATGAGTCAAATATTGAGGTTGGGGTTATGGCTGTGAAACCATAAGCAGCCCTCTGAGATGCACGTCCTTTTCAAACTTAGAGCAGAGGAGAACACAAGCTCCTGTGGGCTGCTGTTGGCCTTGAGGACGGGAGACCGAGAGGCATGGCCGTGCAGGCTCTTGTTCACCTTCTAAGCCCACTAGAGACATAAGGAACTGTTCCTCCTCTGGGGAATGAGTGAGGGCAGGAGTGTTACACTCACGGAACCCCTTCCCCATGGGAGGAAACAACAGGAGTGGAGGAGAAGACGTTCCACTCTCACGTCCCCAAACTCCATGGCCATCGTGTCAAGATTTCTTAAAAGCTTTCTCACTGGGCTTTGATCTGGGGGCCACTCCAGGAGAGCCAGTGAGTTCCTGAGGCTCAAGAAATCTCCTTGAGTGGTGAGGGACTGTCTTCCCTTCTCTAAGCAATTACCTAAGAGTCCTGTCTTCCCCTGGCTGGAGTTCAGATGGGAGGTAAAATGCCCAGCGCCCCTCACTGGATCACCATCTCCTTCCCTATCATCATCCTTAGTGAACTCTAGACATCAGCTCATAAAGGATATATGAGGAGCCAGGGAAGTGCTTAAGAGTGGTGTGGCCACTTCTTAGCTGATCCTGTGGGGGTGTGTCTAGAAGCTGCTCTTCAGAACGTGTGGGTAACTATCAACTGTTGAGCTCAGCATTGGGGCTTTAAGTGTTACTCTGAGAAAAGAGGAAAAGTCTCATTCCACACTACTGCCCATTCATTGTTTCACTAGGAATTGAGTATCTATGATTTACCAGGTCCGGTGCTGTGTTTTGGGGGTAATGTGAGGATGCGGGGAGGATTCTAAACTAGAGCAAGTCATAACACTTGATCCTGGAGAGGCTTTAAATAGTCCAGGGAGGGAAGCAGACACACACACATACACGCACATGCACATGCACACAAACACACACACTCCTGCAACGACTACAAGAAATGTCGATTCAAAAGGCTATGGAAACCCAGAAGGAAAAGTGAGGCTTCCTTTGACATTTGAACTCGGTCTTGAAGGACGAGTGAGTTCGACAGAGAGGAAAAAAAGGGAAAAGTTAGTAGGAAAAGGCATAGCATGTGCAAAGTCACGGCTGCTTGAAAGGAAGTGGTACAGACAGGAAATCGAGAGGTTTGTGTGGCAGCAGCACGTGGTGTATGTCCTTGGTGGTTCAGGGGGATATTGGGAGATGAAGCTGAAGTGGAAGTTGGATCTAAATCATAAAGAGACTTGTGTCCCATGATAGAGTCTGAACTCTGGGTAAATCAAGGATTTCCAGCAGAGGAATAGACAGGGTTGGGATTTAGGAAGATCGTACTAGCAGTCCTGCTGGGGATGGTTCTGCTCGGAGCGAGTCTGCAGGTAGGGAAGGCAGTTCTGAGGCTCCTACAATAGTCCTGGTGGTAGGTGATGGAGGCCTGCCCTAGAGCAGGGGCAGTGGGGACGGACAGGAGGACAGGATTTGAGATATTTAGGGAAGAAAGTTGGCTGAATTGGACTGGGTGACCAAGTCAATGTAGGGACTCAGAGATGGCTATGTATCTTCCATCTTGGGTGACTGGGAAGAGTGGGTACCTTCTCTAACAGGTTCCTTCGACTAAAGAAAGAAGGTACCTGGGTACTTTCAACTAAAAAAAAAGACGAAGGGAGGGAGGAAGTCCTGGGTTTAGTTTGGTATGAGCTTTGTCACTAATTGGTGGTGTCATTTTCAGCTGGTTGCTTCTGCTTTCTGGTTCTCAAGTTCCAACTACAAAACTAGAGAGTTGTCCTGGATACACTCTAAGTTCTCTCAGAACATCAACCACTGGCGACTCCAAGTCTCATTGTGTAAAAGTACTAGGGGAGCCTGACGGAGAGACGGGTTAACTCCGGTAGGGGCTAACATTTGAGTTGGGGCACGAAAAATGAGCAGGATTCCAGTGGACGGAAATGACGAAGAAAGGCTTCCTAGGAGGAGGAAGTATGGAGAGTCTGTTTTAGGGAATGGAGCAGTTCACCCCCTGACTGGGTGCAGAATGTGGAGGGCAACAAGGGTGGGAGAGGCTGAGAGGTAGGTAGGCGGCACCAGTGGAGAAAGACTTTGAATGTCCTATGGAAGACTTTATTCCAGGGCAATGACCCCCACTGAACAGTCCTTCGGAGAGTGGAGCTCAAGATAAGGTGTGATGGGTAGCATACAAGTGGAGCAAAACATCCCATGGTGCAGGGGTGGGATAGATCAACTTTGCATGGAGAAGGCTGAGGGGTGTACATATTCACAGTGTATTCACTCCCTGTTTTCAGGGGAAAGTGTGAGGCCTGAGGTGGGGAAACAAAGATGGTGGCAGCTGCATTTCCTCTACCCAGGGTAGCTGATGAGGTCCTATACATCGCAGAGAAGTTCTCTCAGCAACAGCAGCTGGTGGTGTCCCAGTGGAAGGACAGCAGAGGGAGCAGTGTGCCCTGCATGAAGGCCCCCCATGCGGTTAGGCAGTGGGCAGGCAAAGCTCACGCTGCTTCTCCACAGGCCTCTTCCAAGACCTATGGGGTCTCAGTACTCAGTGTGGTGCTGGGACCAGCAGCACCAGCAGCCCCTGGGAGCTTGTTAGAAATGCAGAATCTTAGCCTCCACCCAAACCAACTGACACAGAATCTGTCTGTTTTTTTCGGTTTGTTGTTTTGGTGAGGAAGATTGTCCCTGAGCTAGCATCCATGCCAGTCTTCCTCTATTTTGGATGTAGGATGCCACCGCAGTATGGCTTGACGAGTGGTGTGTAGGCTCGCTCCTGGGATCTGAACCTGTGAACCCCAGGCCACCAAAGCAGAGTGCACAAACTTAACCAGTATGCCACTGGGCCGGCTCCCAGAATCTGCATTTTAACAAGATCCCCATGCTGAGCCCTAAGCACACTAAAACTTGAGAAGGCTTCCCGCTTGCTGAACACAGCTTTCCTCACTCAAACTCTTTCTTTTAGTTTGTTTCGTACTCAGGGAAGACAGAAGAGTACCCCCTGGAATTCCTAGGGAGCACATGGGCCAAATGCTAGTCAGAGGGTAGGAATGCTTCATAATTATCCCGAGTATCTTCCTCATTCATTCACTCATTCAATTAAATAGTAATAGATCACGGCCTATATCCCAATATGCCTTCTCTCTACATTCCTGGTCCTCCTGGCCACGAATGTGCTGGGTTACTTCTGGCAGAATGGGAAGGATCTGGAAACTGGGGTCTGAAATCCACTTAGTTGGGCAGATAGATATTGGCACATGGGCAGGAGAGAATTTATCCTGGTATTAGGTACTGACCTCAAAGTTTCACACAGGCAGGGGAGTGTGAAATGCATTCCCATTATGGAGAGGTCCATAACAAGCCCAGTGTACGTGTCTCCAGGGGTGTGTGCTGTCCCTTCTGGCAGAGCACCACAGTAGCCCCACCAGGCTGATGGCTGTTGAGAAATGGACCCATTGAGATGTCCATGGCGGAGTACAGGAGCAGTCCTCGTTGAGGAATGGTGGGGGTGTGTGTGCAAGTAGGACTCAAAATAGTGACCTAAGCTGAAGCCCACGAAGGAAGCCAGGGGGTGTGATGGGCCCCAGGTTGGGACCAACATGTCGTTAGACACAAAGACCACGAGGGCAGGACTGTAACTTGGGAAATAGGCAGGAGTCCTGCAGAGCCTTGTGTTCTAGTCAGACTGAGGGTGCGGGCACTTGACACAGAGGCCACTGGATGTGGCCTGGGGCAGTTTAAGCCATCCTACTTCAATGACCCCCTCGTCCCCAAGGATGGCTTTCAGGGGCAGAGGCTGAGACAGCAGTCAGGGAGCTATGTGGACTCATCGGTGAGGAGCCGAGGAAGCCAAGAGCTGAGGCCGAGAGGCTGGAGTTGAAGCCACCCTCACCTGGGAGTAGATGACAGAGGAATCCTGGAGGAAAGAGCACACAGGTAAGGCCAGAGGCTGGCGGGCCCATGGCGGGAGGGTACGCGGGTCACGGGACTCACCGAGTTCTTGAGAAGCCCTGGTGTGGAGGCTGCTGTGGAAAGAAGGGAAGTGTTCAGCTGTGAAAGGCCCACTCAGAGCTCTCTCCTTGGCTCTGTGCTGTTAGCCCAGACAGAGCTGCCTCTCAGGGCCCCCTTGCCCTCTGTGGGACGTCAGCCATTCCTTTCGTCCTCTTGCTGTGCTGTCACCGCACCTTTCCTAAGCTCCTCAGCCTCAGGGCTTTGACCAACTGTCCCCTCAACAGCACTTCCCATTTTGTTCCCCACCCGGAGCTCCCTAGGGGCTCTCAAAAAAAATCTACCCTTTATCTTGTTAGTGCTTTGATCATAGATTCATAGCACGGTTCATGGAGAGGCAGCCTGGCCCGGAGCGAGGCAGGACAGTGGTTTAGAGAGCGGGCTCGAGATCCATACCACCTCAGGCCGAGCCCTGGGCCGGCTGTGTCATTCCTGGGCAAGTCACTCTACATCTCTTGCCTCAGTTGTCTCATCTATATGATGGGAATAATAGTATCACCTACCTACAGAGTTATTGTAAATTGATGTGTTTATGAGTGTGCATGATTTCTAATACCTGTCATGATTGCGCAGTTCCTACGTGCCAGGTACAGTTCTGAGTGCTATAAATAAGCAACAAACAAACTATAAATGTATGTGTGTGCATGTATTTATGGCACATATATTCAGAGTGTATTTATTTATAGCACTCAGAACTGTACCTAGCACATAGGAACTGCTCAACACACGCTGATGCGATGTTAGAAGTTATGATTATTGCCATATTGTCTTAAAACTGGAGTGATATATGACATTCTTCAAACAGGGCTCTCTGCTTTTCACCTGGAAGGAGCATCAAGGCTCCCTGGAGCTGCGCTGAGGAGCAGAGCTTGGTCCAGAGACTGGACTCTGGAGACAGATTCATCTGTGATTTACAAGCTATGTGGCTTCTGGCCAGTCATTTAAGGTCTCTCTGCCTCAGTTCCCTCATCTGTAGAATGAGGATGATAACAATCCTCATCTCAAAGTGGGTTGTAAGTGTGAGTGAGTTCATATGTGTTAGATGTGGACCATTCAACCAAGAATGGGGCACAAACACGGTCCATTTGATTTTATACAAGAGGGATCAGAAAACCAGAGAGGGAAGCAGAATGGCTAAAATCACACAGCACGTTTTACAGAGGAGAGTTAGAAAGACATCTGTTCCAAAGACTGTCCTGCTCTTAGTGGGAGGAAGCCAGGCTGGGACCCACTACCAAGGACCATCTACCCTGAGTAAAGATGACAACATGGCCAGACAACCAGCATAGAGTCATCCTCAAAGCTGCTTACTACACCGCTGTTGTAATAGCATTTCCTCCTCGTCTTCTCATTTGACCCTCACAGTCACCCTGTAAGATGATGTGGTGGGCAGAATAGTGCCCCCTTCCCAAAGATGCCCATGTCCCAATCCCTGGAACGTGTGAAAATGGGACCTTAGAAGGGAAAAGGGGCTTTGCAGATGTGACTAAGATTAAGGACCTTGAAATTTTCCGAGTAGGGTTTTAAGGAGGCCTTGAGAGTCAGAGAACTCCTCAGAGCTGTGGTCAGAGGGAGACCTGACCAGGGAAGATGGCCAGAGAGATGCAACCTTGCTGGCTTTGAAGATGGAGGAAGGGGCCATGAGCGACAGAAGGGGGTGTCCTTTAGAAGCGGGAAAAAGCGAGGAAATACATTCTCCCCTGATGACTCCAGAAAGGAATGCAGCCCTGTTGTCGCTTTGTTTCTAGCCCGGTGAGACCTGTGTCAGACCTCTGACCTACAGCAAGGTAAGATAATAAACTTGTATTGTTTAGTCCCACCGGGTTTGTGGTCATTTGCCACAGCACACTAACAAACTGATACAGGTTGGGAGGGAATAACAGTTTTGTCTCATTTTCCAGGTGGGGACACTGAAACTCTGAGAGGTTAAGTGACTGCCCAAGGTGATGGCCTTGTGACTTGGCTTATGCTTAGGTATCTGAGGAGAATGGAGAAAGCAGCACTCCGTGATGGGCTTGGATCAACACCTCAGTGTGGGTGGGCACCAGTTAAGAAGCCCAGGGACCCAGCGTGAGAGGTGACTCTGTGTCTGGCTGGCCCAGAGCTGCTGAAGTGGTGGAGACTGAGCAATTGGCTGGATTGTCAAAATCAAGGGTCCTCAGGTCTTACCTGCATGTTTGTTTCCCTTCTGAATGCTCCGGACTTCCGTGTACACCACGTCTTCTCCTTCAGGATTTACTTGGAAAGAAGTTGAAGTTTGAGAGGATTCTAAGGTTCTTGCCTCTTGTCTGAGCTATTTCCTCCTCCCCCAGCTAGAGCTTGTCCTCTGTGGGGACTGGAGCCCTACATGCCTCTGTATAGTCCCATCCTCATCTCCTGTCCCACCTCTTCCCGGATCAACCCTGGGGTCCCTGCCCATTGGAGGGTCCCCGCTCCTCACCATTGCTGTACACTGGTTGCAGTTCTATCCAGGTTGGCACATTGTGGTAGGTGGGCTCTTGGGAGTCTGAGCTTGAAGGCCTCCTATGAGACAGAAACGTTGATGTTTCCCAGGAACCCTGACAAAGTACCTATAATGATTGTTCCCTGTTAGTGAGTCTTTACCACAGGGTGGCTGTCAAGCCTGGAAACACAGATCACTGCATAACAAATGGCCCATTCTTATGGAATATTATATTACAAATCACGATAAATTAATATTATCTGTGTTTCCAGACTTTATGGCTGTGTGGTATGTACCAGGCACTGAGCTAGTTCTTGTAAAACTATTAAGTTGATTCTATCATTATCCCTATTTATAGATGAGAAAAATGGAGTTTACAAGAGGTGAAGTGACTTGCTCAACACTATGTAACCAGAAAGGGCTAGAGCCAATATTCAAACCTGGCTCCAAAGCCTCCACTCTCAGAGAGATGAGGATCTCAGAGAAATCAGTAATTAGAAAGGCTCTGAGGAACCCTGCACGTTTTGGACACTGCTACCATGGGCTTGCCCAGGGATAGTTTGTGAGCTGTGGTGTGGCTCCTAAAGTCAGCCTTTGGGATCCAAGATGGCAGCCCCTTCTTCACAGGCACCACGTCCTGTTGGCAGAGTGGCTTCTCTTGGTTGCCAAGTTGTGTGATTCCATCCTCTTGGCTGTCATCACAACATGTATTGGTTAGGTTGGCCATGTCCAGACTTTCTAGGCTCGTTAAGCTAAGATCATCTTTGAACATGGATGGATTCGGTGGTCATAGTGATCACTCAGACAACCAAGGGAACAATGGTACAAGCATTTAAGTTAATGAAAAAAAAGCAATTAACACTTGATGCAAGCAAAAGGCCTATGTGGCTAAGGCAGTGGGTAAGAAGGTCCTGGGAATTTCCTTGAGATATCCCAAGGGAGATGACAACATACAATTGGCACAACCCATCTCAGTGACACAAAGCAGTGACTGTGCTCTCAGCAGTAACCACACTAAATTCCATTTTTATGCCCTGACGGCATTTTATTAACCACACAGGAATACAGCCTAGCTCTTACCTGGAAGGGTCGGAGTTAGACTTTCCTCCTGCAAAGGAAAGCAGAGGGGCGTTAGATCCGGGAGAAGGAGGACTTCACAAGGAGCACAGCTTGTAGGAGGCTCACCTAGAGCCTGCCAGGAGTCACTGTCACTAAAGTGTGAACCCTTCTTTGCTATGCCCAAGGGAGGTGGCAGATTGGGCAAAGACGATGGACCCTGGCTTCCAGAGGGGTAGAGTTATAATGTGAAAAGGGAGCCCACAATCCATAATCCTTCAACCTGGAGTTTGTAAAGAACGACGGTCAATAGCTACGGGTGGGAAAATACACTTGTTCAGCTATGAAAATACTGGACATTTAAAAGTCAGTAACTTATCAAACCTCATTTGGTTTCTGTTTTCACTCCTGTTTCTCAGAGTCTTTCTTCTCCTCTTCCCATTCTTAGGGAATCTTGTAAGAGGAGAGAGGGAGATACACCACAGTTTATGATGTTGAATAAACTACATCTCATCAAGTCATCTTCTGCCCGATAGGGTTGCTTTGGAAACTTTGCGTTTGGTAAAGATAAATTCTGGGGGACCTAGAGGGAAAGTGCGGACTGGGGGACAGTGGTGGGAGGAGCTGTTGAGAGCTTGGGGGCGGTTACAAAGGCAGCAGGAGCCTGAGGGAATGGAGATGGGAAGGGCATGGACTGAAGCACAGTTTAGTCAAGGAGTTACCCACCTGCTTTTCTTGGGAGCCAGTAATAGAGCAGCAGTGCTGCAGCAGCAAGGCCCAACAGGCTGAGCAGTCCACCAGTGACACCTGTGGCGACAGGGCCGCTTCTGCTCCCTGTCAGCCCTGAAAAGCAAACCCCGTGCATGAGCCAGAGGGAGAGGTTTGTGGCCTTGGGTTGCCCCTTCCCCTGGGTCAGAGCTGATGCCTGGGCATGGGAGAGAGGATTCTGGTGTAGAATAGGAAATGGCTCTTCTCTTTGTGAGGAAGCTCATCTCTGCTGCTGAGGCAATGGGTGAAGGTCAGGATGGACAGCGCCAGCAGACAGGCATTAAATGCAATGATCCTCTTTGGCCCCTCTCTCCCACTGAAGTACTATCACTTCAGAAACACTACATAAAACAACAATTTAGAGAACTGCCAGCTTTGTGTACCTGTCCCTGATAAGGACTGTCCTGGTCAAGCATCAGGACGGTTATCAGATTATCCTTGGAGGAAATGTTCTGTCCTCATCTGGTGCTTGGGCATAGGAAAATTACCTGTGATGGAAAGCATCACTGCCTCACTGTGCTGGGCCCCCAGGCCATTGTTGGCTTCACAGGAGTAGTTCCCAGAATGCTGTGTGGTCAGAGAGAGGTTGAAGGATGCTCCTCCTCCATAGGGGGCCGAGCTGCTCTCCAGAGTGACGTTCTCATGATAAAACTGGTACAGGATCGGAGGAGAGCCTCTCTGGGCCTCACAGTGAAGCTCCACCATGTCCCCCACCATAGCCTGGGACCTGGGAGCCCTGAGGGTGAGGACAGGGCGAGACACTGGAACTGAGGGAGACAAAAAATCAATGGGAGTTCCTACTTTGACTATATTTGGAAAGGATCAAAAAATATGATAAACAAATGGCAAAAGTCAGATCTCAATTTCAGAAAATAGATTTAAACACATATGACAGACAAAGCTATTGATTTTAACATACAAATAGCCCTCAGTGCACAAAAATTTACAACGGAAAAGCATGAAGGGGGTGTGGACCACTAAAAACTTCAAATAGTCAATAAATATGTAAAAAGATTATCATCTTCATTACTAATTAAGTATATACAAATAAAAGCACCCATTGGATTGGCAAAGTTTAACAAGACAGCTAATGCTGATGAGGTTGTAGATAAACAGGCACTTCCATGTGCTGTAGGTAGGAATGCAAATTTGATACACTTCTTTGAATGCCAACTTGGCAATATCTACCAAATTTAAATGCACATAAACTTTGACCCAGAAAATGTACTTCTAAGGCTATTTCCTTTAGGGACACTGATATAAGGTATCCAAATATATTTGCACAAGGATGTTTTCCCCCCCGGGGGAAGGTATCCCTGAGCTAACATCTGTGCCAGTCTTCCTCTACTTTATAAGTGGATCACTGCCACAGCATGGCTGATGAGTGGTGTAGGTCTGAGCCAGGGATCCCAGCTCGTGAACCTGCACTGCCAAAGAGGAGAGTGCCAAACTTAAACACTACGCCACGGGGCTGTCCCCCAAGGATTTTTATTGTAGAATTTTTATACTAGCTAAAAAGTAGAAATAACCTAATTGACTGACTAATAAAATATATCAAAGAGTTAAGATATCAAAAGTGTACTTTTTTAAACTAAAGTCAAGATGTATTTTTAAGTGAAAAATGCAAGTAGCATAACTACATGTGTAATATGATCCTACTTTTGTGAAAAATTCTATGCCTTTATGTTTATAATATATTTAAGCATTTCTAGAAGTATACACGGAACTATTAACAGTGATTATGTCTTGGAAATTTGTGGATATGAAAGTGTGTAGATGCAGGTAGAAAGAGACCTTTACTTTCCATATTGTCCTTTTTGTACCATTTGATATTTTTATCATGAAGATTTATGTATTCTTTCAGAATAATTATTAAAAACTAAAATGTTGTGTTAAAAGGGGCCACAAAGGATGAAGAAATGTCATATGTTAAGAGTTGGATAAGCCCATGTTTCAAGTGGGCTTTGCCATTGCCAGCTGTGTCTGTAAGCAAGTTGCTTCACATCTCCAAGCCTCACTTTCCTCTCCTGAAACTTGGGGATAAAGATGATTGATTTCATTTTGATCCTCACTGGTTTATCTTAAAGATTATTGTGTGTCTCAAGCACAGGGTGTGGCACATGTGAGGGCCCAGTAAGTGTAAATGATGACAATGATGATGATGCTGGTGGTGGTGGTTGTGGTGACAATGATAACGGGAAATATTCCTTTGTCTGGTAGTTCTCCACGATCCGTATCCTAGTTCTAGGACTCAGATACAATTCATTTAGGCTGGGCAAGAAGTCCTTTAGGTGCGTTAGCAGCAGAAATAATATACATTTGTACCAAGCCATCATAGAAACAAAGGAGCAGAGATGAGCAGAAAAGCATGAATACAGAGTGTAGGAGGGATGACGTGTTGGTCCACTGTGTTGCGAAGAGAGAGGGAGCAGCACTCGGTCAGTGGTGCATGCTGGCGTGGTGGATTTAATAGGTGTGTAACCACGTGGTAAGAGTCCCTGTGAATCTCAGAGGAAAATTGGCTGAGGTGGATGCTTCTTGAAGTAGGGAGAGAAGAAGGAACTGGTTGAATGGAAGAAATCAAATCTGAAATCAAGTGGCCCCCTAGATGCTAAAGAGGTGGCTGCAGTGGTCACCTTGATGAGATGCTGAATCCTGAGCTGGCATCCCCAAATCAACCTGCTCCTGTGACTTTGTCTTTATTCCTTAGGATACCCAGGGACCCAGCCAAGAGAAACTAAGAGGATCAGTCTGTATCTTGCTTTACGTATCTCAGAGAGTATTTGCATGCCATTTCATGGTCTCCTGTTTCTCTGGGGTGTATCCCTGGAGCAGGGACTCCCAGCTTTTGATTCTGCATGTCTTTTTCCACGAACCTTTGAGTTTGAAATACTCCATATTCTCTGTGCACCAAAATCATAGAATTCTAAGGCTGGGGATAACCATAATATCAATCGAGTCTGATTTTCCCACTATGTGGATGAGGCAATTGAGGTCAATATAAGGAAATATGCTTGGCCAAGGTCGTACAGCTTGTTATCTTCAGAGCCAAGACTAGAACATTCATCTCAAGCTGTTAGCATACTTTTGCTACACCCCAGGTCTCTCTAAACAAGAGTTTGGAGGTTTGGCTCATAGGGGATCATCACAAAACAGATACAGAGCTCACGAGAAGCAGTTTTCCTTTGGATATCACACTTAAAAGCAAGTGGTAAAATGACAGCTTAGAGAATGAAGGAATTTAATTGGTAGGTGGACATTTCCCTTCCATGTCCTCCTGCTCTTACTTTCTCTATGCTGGTCCCCTGTGCACCTATTGCTTTAAGAACCACTTTGTAAACTAACTTGGACTAATTGTATCTCCTGAAAGGATATGCACACAGCTAATGTAAATAGTGAATTTGTATTATAGAAATGTGAGGCCTATTTACATCCCTGGTAATGAAAGAAGCTCAATAGAATGACTTGTTGGGAGTCAGTGAGAGAAAAACCTAGACAAGGAATGGCCAAACCTTTTCTGGAACAGAGATACCCATACTCAAAATTCTTTAGTTTCCCTTTTGTATCATAACTGCAGATCAGAATATAGTCTATGCTCTAAGAAAGTTTTCTTTGCATTTTTAGTGAGGAGTTTTGAACACATTCAAGAAAACTGCTTGAATTGTGCTGCTTGGAAGGGCAAGGTTCCTGAAACCAAAACCACAGGAAAGATGCTAGACTTCCAAATGGAGGTTCTGTGGGCAGGAGGTCTGCTAGGGTACTTCACAGCAGCAGGTGGGAGTGCTGGAGCCCTATTTCAGCTGCTGGAGAAAGAAGGCAGTCAGTCCTTGTTTGTTGCTGATGGGCAAGACCAACTCACCTAAGACATTGAATGTCACCACCTCACTGTGCTGGGCCCCCAGGTCATTGTTGGCCTTGCAGGAGTAGTTTCCAGAATGTTCTGCAGTCAGGGAGAGGTTGAAAGATGCTCCTCCTCCAGAGGGGGCCGAGCTGCTCCCCAGGGTGACATCTTCATGATAAAACTGGTACCAGATGGGGGGAGAGCCTCTCCGGGCCTCACAGTGAAGCTCCACCATGTCCCCCTCCACAGTCTGGGCCCTGGGAGCCCTAAGGGTGAGGACAGCATGAGACACTGGAACTGAGGGAGAAAAAAATAGTTAATTATCACTTTCTACTGTTTAACTACACTCTTCCATAGGAAAGACATTTCAAACAGGGAAATGCTTTTCTCAGTTTTTAGTGACCTTGTGACACCACTCAGGACTCAGCTATAATTTCTTCAGATTGGAAGAAACAACATTTGTGTGGTGCTCTATAGAGTTTGGAGTACCTGGATGCACAATCTCAAATGTGTTTGGGGAATCTGAAAACAAAGATTAAATTGAATCTCGATAACTGAGAACTCAAAAGACAACCGGGGAAAAGGAGAAATCAGCTCAATGGAAAATAAGGACCAGGAGAGACCTGTTGCCGACATGGCCAGGGAAGAAACTGACCTTGGGTCACATCAGAAATGAGGCCCAAAAGGGAACGAATATTGATTATTTCATTTGCTTACTTTTATATTCATTCATCCTTCTACAAATAATTGAGCAATTAATAACTGTACTACTTGCTGGGGTTTTAATAGTGAGAAAGACACAGTCCCCAATCTCATGAAGCCTATAATCTAGAAGAGATGGTAGGCAGCAATTAAATAAAAATACAAATATAGAATTAGAACATTGATAATTGATATGAAATAAGGAATAGTGTGCTATGAAATGTGTAATACTAGGACTTGATCTAGTATGAGTTAGTCAGCAAATGCTTCCTCACTAAGTGATATTTGAAATTAGCCAGGTGAAGAGGTAAGTAAAGAATGCACCAGGCAGGCAAACAGTATGGGCAAAGGTTCTCAGTCAGGAAGAAAGTTGGAACTTTTGAGTTATGGAAACAAGGTTGTAGCAGCACTAAGGGTCTCAACAGAAGGGTCTGAAGACTACCATGAAATAGGAGGCTGGAGAGCTAGGCAGGGCTTCAGGAGCCACAGTGAGGATTTTTATCCTTCTTCAGGGAGCAGGGGGAAGTCTCTAAGTGTCTCACTACAGGGGCATGAGATGATCAAATTTGTCTTTTTAAGACCATTATAATGTCAGTCTTCAAAATGGGTTGCAGTGGGACAGAAGTGGAGTGGAGAGGTGGAATTGCAGTATAATTGAAATGATGGTAGGTTTCTCTATGAGAGTGGCAGTAGAGATAGAAAGAAAAGATCCAAGAAATATTTAGGAAGACAAATCAACAGGACTTAATGATTAACTGGCTGTGGAGGGTAAGGGAGAGAAATGTCAAGGAAGACTCCTAGGTTTCTGCCTTGTATATCTGGATGAATGGCTGTGTCTTCACAAAGGTAGGGACACTTGGAGGAGAAACAGGTCTGGGGGGAATACCGTGAATTTAGTTTTAGAAATGTTCAGGCTCAAGAGCCTTTTAGGCTATTTGAGTGGGGATTTGGCATATGCAGGTGCTTAACTTGGAGGTCTCCTTTGGAGATAGTTTAGGAATCACTTATAGATGACATCCTCAGGATCATCCAGAGAAGAAAACATAGATGAGAAGAGAGTGCACACAGGACAAAGCTCGGGAACACATCAATGCTTAGTTTGTCTATACAAGGAGAAGCCAGTAAAGTAGACTGAGAAGGAGGGGCAGAGAGACAAGAGCCAGGAGAGAGTGGGGTCAATGAAGCCAATGAAGGGTGGATGTCAAGAAGGAAGAAAAGGTAAACAACACGGGTTACTTCGGAGAAAGCAAGTAAGATGAGGAGTAGAAAATGGCCATTGGATTTAAAGTCCTGGAGGCCATTGGTGACCCTTGTGAGAACCATTTTTGTAGAAAGGTCAGGAGAAACCAATGTATTATAACCCAGTGGGTAATAAGGAAATGGAGACAACCTGTGTGGTTGACTTTTTTTAGAAACTTAGCCTTAATAGAGCTGTGGCTGGAGTCATAAGTAAGATCAAGTGAGAGTTTTTCTTAGACATGGGAGAGATGTAGCATGTTAAATGTTAATGGGAAGGATCCTGTAGAGAGGCAGATGTTGGGGGACACAGGAGAGAAAGTGATAATTGGTTGTACAAAGTGTCTGAGAATGCAAGAATGGATTGAATCTAGAGATGAGATGGAGATCTTGACCTTTCATAGTGAACAGAGTTCCCTCATACCTTAGGAAGAGGAGGGGTGAGTTACCAGATGGATACAGTGACAAACATTCAAAATTGTGGTGGGAGTCAAGGGTGTCATTGTCTGGGAGGGAGTAGAGGTGTTAATGAACTGTGGTTCTTCTGAGATGTGAGAAGAATAGTGATTGGAGGAGTTAAAGAACCAGGTAGAAGGATAGGAGGTTGTGGTCAGATAATTGGAGTGTTGTGTGTATGTGAGAGTGAGTGGCTGATGTGGAGAGGATGACACAGCCATGGTGTTGAGTGGATCATCCATGTGGACATTAGAGTCATGGAATGATGGCAGAATGTAGGGTACAGACAACATAGACTACAAGCCTGGGCATGTGGGCAAGCGGACATGACCTGGAGGTCAGCTTATGACAGGGCCAGGTGGGAAAAAGTGCTTTAGCTGAGTGGATTAAGGACATGTAAGAAGTCAGGAGAATTATGTTGGGAAGTCTTTTAACAAGAGTTCTGAGTCAGGTGCTGAGCTTCTGTGGGGCAGGGGCAGGAGAAGCTAGAGAGAAATTCATGAGCCAATGAGAGAATGCGTTGGCCTTTTGATTGATTGACAGACAGTGGAAGCCCCGACTAAATCTCTTCTGAGGTGAGACATGCTGAACTTCTTAATTTCCTTTCTTGCTGATCATGGTTGACCAGGACATAATTTGTGATTTTAAGGCCTTTATTCCTATGTTAGGGGAGTTTGGTCATAATGGCTGCACTGTTGCTACCAGGAAAGGCATAGCAAGCAAAGGAAAGCTGCAAGTTCCTGGAAATGTAGAATCCAGAACTCCTGGATGGAGGCCTGCTATGATGTCACACAGCAAATGGCCCTATGGCACCTCCAATCTTGGCTACTGGGCAAGATGGAGAGATGGTGTGTTCCTGGTGTGCTATAGTTAGAAGGGTCAACTTACCTCTGACACTGAGTGATACTGTGTCACTGCGCTGAGACCCCAAGCCATTGCTGACCACACAGGCATATTTTCCAGAATGTTCTTCAGTCAGAAAGAGGCTCAAGGAAGATCCTCCAGAGGGAGTTGAGCTGCTCCCCAGGGTGACATCCTCATGATAAAACTGGTACAGGATTGGGGGAGAGCCTCTCTGGGCCTCACAGTGAAGCTCCACTATGTCCCCAACCACAGGCTGGGCCCTGGGAGTCCTGATGGTGAGGACAGGGCGAGACACTGGAACTGAGGGCAAAAATGAGTTAGTTGACACCAATATCTTTTCCTATTTTTTAAATTTCATTTTCCAGAGACTATCTCTGTTGAGTATTAGGTGACACTTTCTAGATCTTCCTATGTATAAGAACACTCACTCATATCAACACACAAATAAATACACTAAAACACACACACATGCATGGGATCACAATATGCATACTGGTCTACAACAAGATTTTTCCCCTTAGCAACATATCATGGGCATCTTTCTATGTTATTACTTAAAGATCTATCTCACTCACTTTTAAAAATCAGCTTTATTAGCATATAGTTTACACACAATAAAATACAGCTCTCTTAAATTTACAATTTGATAATTTGGGTTAAATATTCCTTGATTATTTTTAACAATCACAAAGCCTTCCATTGTATGGATTTACCATAATATACTTAAGCAATTCCCCATTAATGGATGTTGAAGTTGTTGCTGTTTTCTAACTTCAAACAATGCCACATGAAACAATCCTGTATCTATATCATCATATATTTGTACATGCATTCTTTATAACAAATTCTTAGAGGTGGAATTTCTGGCATGAGGGATAAGGGCGTTTCAAATAATGATATATAATGCTAAAATGTTCTTCGAGAAGTTTGGACCAATTTACACTTGCACTAATGGTATATGAGTTTCTATTTCCCCATTCGCTGGTCAATTATAGTCATATAAATGTAGAGGTTTATTTTTATTACTTATTCTCTTTTCTAGTCCTAAACTCTACAGTTGCTCCATCTGAGCAATTCACTCACTCTTTCCATCTGAACAGGTCACTTTAGTGACCCTACAGTCTATTACTTGACTTTTCATGGACGACTAGTGAACTATAATCCACTAATGATGAGTTACTGTCTGTAAAGAATTCAAACAATTTGCAAAATGGAAATTTTGAAATCTATCATTAATTTTTCAAAATTATCAAGTCAATTCTTCTTTGTTTTCCTCTATGAAATAATAATAATTATGAGAAAATTATTGTTCTTTTATTTCTTCTTCTCCCTCTGACCCGCAGTTTTTTTTTCGTATTTTTTTTACATTTTCAGTATTTATAATAGTTACTTTCTATTCTGTAACTCTAATTTTCACAGTTGATTAGCGTTTGTTTTGATATCTGAATCAGTGGTTTTCAACCTCATCTGAACAATAGTCTTGTCCGAGGATGAGTTAAAAAATATGGATTCTAAGGCCCCATCTGAGAGACTCTGAGTTTAATTGGTCTGGAGAGGGTTTACTAATAAGTCTTTTTTCAGTTCCTAGGTGATTCTAATATGCAGCCAGGGCTGAGAACTCCTGATTTAAATAGATTCAGTACTCATATTTCATACCACAATTTGCTCATTTCGAGGCTTTTAAATTGATTCATAGCTTGGCTGCCTGGATTTTGTCATCAAGTAATTTTTTCAGGAAGGGTTAATGAGTACCTGAGTCTCTGCATGTTTCAGAACGCCTTTTTGCTTTGACGTAAAATTCTCAGTTCTCATTCCTCCCCTGAAAGTGCAAGTCTGGACACCACCCCTCTTTCTTTTAGCACTGAAGTCTGTGGAAAGTCTAAGACAAACTTGATAGTTTTTCTTTCTGAGATGACGGCTTTTTTTTCTTTTGCCACAATCATATGTACACACACTTCTTTTATTTTTGCTGAGAAAGATTTGCTCTGAGCTAACATCTGTTGCCAATCTTCCTCTCTCTCTCTTGTTTCCTCCTGTCCAAAGCCCCAAGATAGTTGTGTATGGTTGTAAGTCCCTCTAGTTCTTCTGTGTGAGCCCCACCTACAGCATGGCTACTGACACACAAGTGGTGTGGTTCTACAACTGGGAACTGAACCCAAGCTGCTGAAGACAAGCACGCCAAACTTTAACCACTAGGCCATCAGGGCTGGCTCCACACACATATATTTTTAACCTTGAAAGTCAATACCACACGAGGATATGTCTTTTCATCTACATATTAAAGTTTTCTTCACTTCAGGAAAAATTTTTGTTACAACTTTGAGCTTTGTTTCTCTCTTCAGTTTGGTTTTCTAACTTAGACACGCTTAATTATCCACACAATGGGGTCTCCATTGTCTGATCTCCATATTTAAATTTTTTTTCTTTTTGCCTTTATTTCTGTGTCTTGCAACTGTGTGTTCTGTACTATTTTCTCAATCCAATTCTCCATTCAATTAACTGTTTTCAGAAGTATACATGCTATTCTTACTGCTTCAAATTTGGATTTCATTTCTAAAATAACTTTATTTTCTTTGGTTTTTCTTTTGAGCTTCACTAGATAAGTTTTTATTCTCTTCTGTTATCATATCTTATTTAATCTTAAAATTTCTGTTTGTACTTTTTTTTTTCTGGAGTTCACATTTTCGTTAACTGTATTGAGAATATCCAGAAGAATTTTTTTCTATTTCCCACAGCAATTCTACTTAAAAGTATTGTGTATTACGTGTCCTTTCTTTCCCTTTTATAATTTTAAATGCATCAATGCAAAGATTCCTCTATCGCAGTTTTTTTGCTTATAACTTATCCTTCAATAAATAAAGTTATATTCAGAGTCTTTTATCTGCTTGAGAATGCTGTGAGATTGTGTTTTGGGGGTGTGGGTGTGTATTTCAGTGACCCAGGGCTGTTGATAGAGTCAAAATGTGTATATAGAATCAGAACACATTCCCGTGAAATCTCTGTGTCTTTTCTTTGGGGTACGTTCCCTCAAATAAAGTAGATTATTCTGCCAGAAAGCCTGCCTGGCTCACAGTGAAGCTTTTCAGCTCACAGACAACTTGTTTGCTAATTTAGAGCTCATTTATTTGTCCAGTTGATACAAGCAGATGCAAAGATCAGTGTTCTTTCCCTGCTCTTTTCCTCATCTCACCTCAAAGACCTTTCATTCATTGAATTGCAAATGCTGACTGAGGACTTCCTCTGTGCCAGACACCAAGCAGGCACAGGGATGTAGAGGGGACCAAAGCTGAGGAGGTTCCATCCTCATGACGCTTACATTCTGGTATTGAGGCAGACAGACAAGAAACAGGAAATAAGGAGGTTTTAGATATTGCTAAATTCGAGAAGAAAATAAAAGATGATAATGGGATAGAGGATGCCTTAGGGCTTGGGGCTTTCCTAGATAGACTGGGTTCTGGCTTTGGAGTCTGGGTCTCAGAACATTTGATTTTCTTAAATAATCTCTTTACCCAGCAATTTATTTGGGGAAGGACTTCCTTTGGTCATTCTTGATTTCCATGGTCTGAAACAGGAGCTATCAAGGAGCAAGTGATCCTTCAGATTCATATGTTCCAAGACAAGACCATAGTAATAGGAATTCCAAATGGGCTCCTGTGTTCCCAAGACCACAGACTGTTCCTGCAACTCACCTAGTTGACAAATTCTGACCAGACCACACTTCCGGTTATAATCACACTGACTAATTTCCACTTCTGAAACCCTATATATACCTCCCCTAATTCTCCCTGTGAGCCAGGATGAGACTCTGTCAGAAGGATGCTCTCTCTTGCTCTGCCAAGTAGGGGAGCCCAGTTCTGCAGCACACACAGGGTCCCTGTAGTCTCGTGCAGGGCTTTGACAAATGCTTCTCAGACTCTTTCTTGCCTCATTTCTTCCAGAGCTTCGTAGATTCCTGGTCTTTGGGTTGCTGTTCCAGCTCAAATTCCAGAATTCTGGGGCTAGAGGGATGCTAATTATTATCTAACTTTCAATATAAGTGGAAACAGTAAGACAAAGAAAGTTTAAATGTTTTGCCCAAATTATGAACTAGCTATTTTCATAGCCAGAGCTGGATTTCAGGTTTTCTGACCCATGCTTCTATCAGACAACCCAGGCAATGTGTTTTTCACATACGTTGTTTTTTTCTAGGAAAACTCAGAGTTCCTGCTGTGCCTTGTGCTTTTTTTTATTACCCTAAAAAAGTATTTTCTTAAACGTAGTTCATTATGTGTCATGTTCTCCCAAGTGACTCTGCTGTCTTGTCCATAATTTGCTGAACTAGAGGTGGGCAGTTCATTTAAGAACAACCCATGTATTGACTTTCCAGTGGCCTGGGATGTTGTTTATAGGCTAGGCTGCCCTACTGGTTAGACTATTAGAACCACCACTAGACTAGTTAGAACCACTAGTTAGCAAGTAATCATACCCATAAGCCCAAGGCAGTTGATGCTGGGGTCAGCAGAAGCTTTGAGTAAAAAGAAGTCATGAGATAGAGAGAACGAGAGTGGAGAGCACTTAGGAGCCACATGGGCAATGGGACAAAAGGACATAGAAAGAAAATAGTTGATGGGCCTATGAGTAGAGCGTAATGGAAGCTTCTAGGCTCATCAAGGATCAATATAATCTGTTTTTGAGAAATAAATTATATTCTGAGAGATCTCTCAGTTCTCATTCCATGAATCTAGATATGCTGTCTTTCTTGTTTTTCTTACTGCCTTGATATCATTACAACAAACCGTCACTCACTGGGGACACCTGGGGTCTCTGTTTTCTTTTTTTTTTCCTAAAGATTAGTACCTGAGCTAACAACCATTGCCAATCTCTTTATTTTTTTTTTTTAAAGCTTGGCACCTGAGATAACAACTGTGGCCAATCTCTTTTCTTTTTTCTTTCTGCTTTATCTCCCCAAATCCCCCCGGTACATAGTTGTATATCTTAGTTGCAGGTCCTTCTAGTTGTGCCATGTGGGACACTGCCTCAACGTGGCCTGACGAGCAGTGCCATGTCCACGCCCAGGATCCGAACCGGTGAAACCCTGGGCCGCCACAGCGGAGCGCATGAACTTAACTACTTGGCCATGGGGCCGGTCCCAGGGTCTCTGTTTTCTAGTGATGTAAAATGTTGTAATAAACCAGACTCAAGATTTTTCTATCATACTCCTGCTTCAGTGAAAAGAAAACTAAACGTCCACTCTACTAAACAAAGATCCAAGTGTAAACAGGAGCAATTTCACTCCTAAAATGACAGTTTTTTGATGGTTACGTGGGTAACCATGAGCTGTACGTCTATGATTTGTACACTTTTCTGAATGTATGTCATACTTCAAGAAAATTTTTAAAAACATAATATAATAAAATGGCACTTAGTTTAATGGATTAAGACAAGGCATCATAGAAACCCCAGAAAACCAAGGAGCTGGTTCCCAGGAAGCCATTTCCTCCCTTCCCTTCACCTTCAGCCCTCTCCAAACCTACTATGAGAGCTGGAACTGCTTGGGAACTCCTTGGAGAAAGTAAGGTCTTGCCCACGCTTTGTCCACATGACTATGCTTGTAGCTAAGTTAATATGTAAGTTAGTGGGGAAATATGAGATGTTTCTACGCATCGAGTTAAGAGAAATTGGCTTGGGAAATGAACATACAGGGCATGAGAAGATAATTTGAGAAAATACATTCATTTGCTAAAAGCTGGAGAATGTACTGAGCTATCTTAGCGGTCTGGCTGAGCCAGGGCTGGATGAGGACTGAGGCCCACAGACAGCTGGTTCTATGAGAGGGGAGCCAAGTGGGACATTAGGTTGATTTGGGTAGGAAACTGAAAGGTTCACGCAGACTTCTGAAAGGGTTGGTGCAGGTAGCATCAGAAATGAGTGACTGGCAGGAATCCAGGGCTTACCTGTGACAGAGAGGCTAATGGCCTCACTTTTATGGGAACCAAAGCCATTGTCAGCTGTACAGTGGTAGTTCCCAGAGAGCTCTGAGGTCACAGAGAAGCTGAAGGATGCTCCTCCTCCAGACGGGACTGAACTGCTCCCCAGGGTGACGTCCCCATGATAAAACCGGTACTGGATTGGGGGAGAGCCTTTCTGGGCTACACAGTGAAGTGTCATCAAATCTCCCTCAACAGCCCAGGGCCCAGGAGGGCTGAGGGTGAGGACAGGATGAGACACTGGAACTGAGAGAGAGAAAAAATTAGTTAACAGTTGCTTCTGCCACTTACGTAGATTTCAACCTGCGGCCAGTGAAATGTCTCATCTCATCTCCACTGGGCTCAGGGTGGCCCAGTTGCCTCCCAGGCTTTTCTCAGCAGCTCTCTCCTGTCCTCATGCTGATCTTTTCCTTTCCCCTCAGACCTCTGACCCCTTACCCTCACCTATCTCCCCTTTTTAGGTGACCTCTCTCCTGTTTTCCAGAAGAAGAAGTCCTTTATCTTGCTGCCATCAGACTCACACCCTTACCTATGTCAGCCCCTTGCTCCTCCCCTCTGCCCAGGGACCCTGGAAGAGCTGTTCCTGTTCTCACCCAAGGAGTACCCTTCCTTTCCTTGACCCTGAGCTCAGCTCCCTCTGTCTTGGATGTAAATTCTCTGCTTCTATTGGCTTCTTCCAAACACCATTTAGATGCATTTAACTCTCTCCACATTAGAAAAACAACAAAACAAACCAAGACAATGCTATCTGCATTTAATTTTCCCTATCATCCCTTTTTTCTCTTTTCTGTGGACAGACTTCTGCAAAAAGTGGCCTACATTTATTGTCTCTACTTCTGCACCTCATATTTATTTTTTTGTCCATTACAACTTGGTTTTTATCCCCAACAATCTACTAAAGTTGATTTTTCATGTTTATGATTATAATGATGATTATAGTAATAATAATAGATACTTATAATGATAATATAGTGCTTTTAAATATGTCTGGTGTATGTGTATTTGTCATATATAATTTGTAAATAGATGTATGCAGACACTAATTTAACTATCAAAATAATCCTATGAGGCAGGTACTATTATTGTCACTATTTTACAGATGAGGAAACTGAGGCCCAAAGGGGATAAATTGCACAGTTAGTAAGTGGTGAGCCAGCAGTCAAACCCCGGTATTCCAGTTCTCATTTGTGTTCTTCTGCTTTTGTATTCAGTGTTTTGTGACTAAATTCAGGAGAGGTGGCCCTGTTCTTAGCTTTCCTCATCTATCAGCTCTGCCTTATCTGAATTAGCCTGCTATCTTTTGCTTAAAACACTCTGTCCTTTGGTTTCTGTGGTACACACTTTCATAGTGTCTCTCCTCTCAGCCACAATCCCTCTCAGAGTCCCTCCTTCTCAGCAGAGGCTGGCCTGGGGTCCTGTCTGACTGTGCACTCTCCTCTTAGTCCATCTCCTCTGTTCCTGGCTGCTCCCCAGACTGGCCCTTCTACCATCCATTCTTCACCCTGCGACTGGAGTGAGGTTCCCCAGTATTAAAATCCTTCACAGACCTCAGATTACCCTTAAGAATAAAGCCCAAGCCCTTACCACTGCTTCTAAGTCCTAATAACCTGGGTCTGCCTCCCTCCCCCACCTCATACCACCCCTTCCAACCATTTCGCTCTATGTTGCGGTCAATGAGAAAAGATCTCCTTCCAGTTCCTTGAACATTTCTTCCTTCCCTCACCACAGTTCTTTAGCATGTGACTCAACCTGGAACACAGCCTCTTTCTTCCTTCCTCAACCTCTCCCTTTTCTTGGAATGTTTCTATTCACCTTCAGGTCTCAACTCACACATGAACTCTTCTAAGAAATGTCCTCTCAGCTCCCAACTCAGGTTGAGGTGCTCTCCCATTTGCCCAACAGCCTCCTGGTACTTCTCTCCCTTGGATTGGTGTTTGCCCTCTTGCTCATGCACATCTGCTCTTAGACCCTAAGCACTGTGTACACAGGGCCATGTTGGTCTAGTCTGATGCATCCTTGGACAGCAGTAGAGCCTGGCATACAGCATATACACAACAATTATTTAATAGGTGAATAAATGAGTCATTGTATAGAACTTTATACATCTCTGTGAGCATTTGATAATAACGTTACTGACTCCAATTTCCTTGGGCCTCTGGATTCAGAAGCATAGTCTCTCTATCTCTCTCATTTGATGTCTCCCTCCAGATTTTTCTGATCTTTTGCTTTACGTTCTTTTGCACATCTATTGTGGGAGGGGCTAGATTTTAGCTTGTCTGCAGCTTGATTTTGTTTTTTTACAGAAGAGGAAATCAAGGCTGCTTCCAGAACCAGCCTGGACTGTACTCTCTTCCACTAGTACAAGCCCAAATCACACTGTCCCCTAAAATTGGGCTTGGAATTTGGCTGTACATAGATGCACAAAACTGAGACTCAAGGCTCAACAGAAACTATTTAACTTCATAACTGGTTGACAATTCCCTTCATGGCTTTTGAGGTATCAGGCTTAGCAAGCAGAGGTGAAGTCATCTCTGTTCACGAGAGGCTCTCTCTTGCCCTGCTTCCAACTGCTTCCCTGTCTATTTCTCCCTCCCACTATTGCCTAAGCAACTCCAAAAGTGCTTAAGCGAGAGGGACACCTTTTGAGTAACTGTGATCCTGCTACCTGTCTTTGTATCTTACATGGTTTTGTACACTGTTCATGATCAATATCTGATATTAAAGGGACAGGAGACACCTCTGTGCCCGTGGGAACTGATTTTGTAGCTACTGAGAACAGTTTACTAAATAAAAATCAGGCATCTGAGGATTCACAGACAAGTGGAGAGAAAGAGAAAAGCATTTGGCTCCTCAAAGGTTGGGGGCCAGGAGAGAGAAAGTGCTGTGCAGACAGTCAGGGGAGTAGTGGCACCTGGGAGGCTCAAGGAACGAGGCTCGAAAGCAGCCAACAGCTGTTTCAGTGAGCCAGGGAGTCTCGAAGGACATGGCGTTAGCCTGAGAAAGAAGCAGAGGAAACTGGAAGGTGGGAATGCATTTGTGGCGGGGTTGGTGAGAGAGGCCAGGGCTGGGTGATTGGCAGAATCTAGGACTTACCGATGACGGAGAGGTGCACTGCTCTGCTGCGCTGGGCCCCCAGGCCATTGTCAGCGGTGCAATAGTAGTTCCCAGAATGCTCTGCAGTCAGAGAGAAGCTGAAGGAACTTGTTCTCAATGAAGTGACTTCTATCTCCTTGAGAAATACATCTTCACGAAAAAACTGGTACTGGATCGGAAGAGAACCTCTCTGGGCTTCACAGTGAAGTGTTACCATATCTCCTTCAAGAGCCCGGTCCCCAGGAGGGCTGAGAGTGAGGCCAGGAGGAGATACAGGAACTGAGGGAGAGAAAAAAATTAGTCAACAGTTGCTTCTGCCCCTTACTGTCGATTTCAACCAGTGGCCAGTGAAATGCCCCATCTCATCTGCACTAACCCTCAGAGGGGCCCAGCAGCCTCCCAGGCTTTTCTCAGCAGCTCTCTCCTGTCCTCATGCTGGTGTTTTCCTTTACCATCAGACCTATGGCCCCTTGTCCTCTCCTGTCTCCCCTTGTTAGGTGACTTCACTCCTGTTTTCTAGAGAAAATGCCACTCTTGGGGGAGAAGTCCTTTATCTTGCTGCCACAAGACCCACACGCTTACCTTGTTCCTTCCCTCTGCTGTATGCCGGTGGAAGAGCTGTCCCCTACCTGCCCAAACCATTTTGAGTCTTCTTGTCAGTCCCTGTTCTCTATTTAGCCCTTCACTTGGGTTGGTCTCAGGGCTCTGCCCTTGACCCTTTTTCTGTCCAGATTCTCATACTCTTCCAGGACCCTCTCCTCTGTTCCTACAATTTCCCTGCATCCAGCCTGATCCTCTCTCTTTACAGGTGAAAAACGGAGTTAGGAAGAGGCTAGGACACCTGCCTGTGGCCACTCAGCAGGCTGTTTTCAGGGCCAGGCAGGACCTGGCTCTGTCTCCTGACTCCTGGTCCAGTGCTGAGTCACATTGTCTCCTTAAAACTGGGCCTGGAGTTTGCCATGAATGGAGGCAATGGCACAGAGCTCCACAGAAGCTGTTTTCCTCTCACCACCACAACAACCTTTATAGCTTTGATGGCAGGATGGCATCAGGTACTAGTACAGGAGGTGATGATGTCTGAGGTTCTCCCTACCACCATACTTACATCTTTGGAGTAACTATGATGTTGTTACCTGTCTCTGTATCCTGCACAGATTTGCACATTGGTTATTGTCAAAAATTAACTTCATTGAGACAACATATGGAGGGATACCTCCACCTCCCTGGTAAATAGAAATGATTTGTGAGCTGCTGAGGTTGATTCAGTACCTAAGTATCTGGGGATTCAGAAGACAAAAGAATAAAGAGAGAAAAACAGAGTTCTGCAGATGTTGGGGACCAGAGAGAGAGAAAGAGAGAGATGCTGCAGACACATTAAGCGTCTGATGGCATCAGGGCTGGTTAAACAATGAGACCCACCTGGTCTGGTTGCATAGTGGTTAGGTTCCTGAACTCTGCTTCAGCGGCCCAAGGTTTGCAGGTTCAGCAAACCTCCATTCATCAAACCATGCCATGGTGGCATCCCACATACAAAATAGAGGAAGGTGCCACAGATGTTAGCTCAGCACCAATCTTCCTCAAGCAAAAAGAGGAAGATCATCAACAGATGTTAGCTCAGGGCCAATATTCCTCACCAAAAAAAGAGTGAGGCCCACAAGAGGTAGACACCTGTTCAAAGATCTGGGAGCCAATGGCAACATTAGGATGGTGTTATGAACTGAATAGTGTCCCTCCAAAATGCATATGTTGAAGCCATAAGACCCAATGTGACAATATTTGGAGATAGGGCCTTTAGGGAGATAATTAAGGTTAAATGAGATTATAAGGGTGGGGCTTTAGTCAGACAGGACTGAGGTCCTTATAAGAAGAGGAAGAGACACCAGACATCTCTCGCTCTTTCTCTCTGACCTCACGTAGAGGAAAGGTCATGTGAGGACACACTGGGAAGGCGGCCAACTTCAAGCCAGAAAGAGAGCCATCATTAGACACCAATCCTACTGATACCTTGTTCTTAGACTTCTAGTCTCCAGAACTGTGAGAAAATAAATACATGTTGTTTAAGCCATCCTGTCTGTGGTGCTTTGTTATGGCAGCTTGAACAGACTAACACAGATGACTTGGGGAAGAGAAAGGAAGCAGGTAAGAGAGTAGAGATTTGTTGGGTAGCTGTAAGAGAAGGACTGGAACCAGGAATGGCTGGACTTTTGTTGATTGACGGAAGAATCAAGAACTATTATCTAAGTCAGGTGATGCTGAACTCTGTAATTTCCCTTTGGCCAGAGATTGCTGATCTGACAGTATTTAGACCCTAAAAAATTTTCACAGCTATGTTCAGGGAGTTTTGTTCAGACTGTATGCTTTTCTGTTGATGATTCACTCTAAGGAATTCCTCAGTTTCTGAGAATGTGGTCACAGGAAGAAGCTCAGAACTCCCAAGCAGAGGCAGCAAGCCTGCTGTGATCCCACATGAGCCAAAAGCCTGTGATTTCTGTAGCTGGAGTCTCTAGACTATGGGGGAAATGTGCAACCTGACTCTGGCTGTGACTTCTGGTGGTCAGAGTTAACTTACAACTGACAGAGAGTGGCCTCTCCTTGCTGGCTGGGCCCCCAGGCCATTATCTGGACACAGGAGTCATTCCCAGAATGTTCTGTGGGCACAGAGATTGAGGGATGCTCCACCTCTATAGGGCTCTAGGGTCCTCAGGATTGCAGCCTCATGATAAAACTGATACAGGATGGAAGAGAGGCTCCCTTGGTTTCCCAGTGAAGCTCTACCACTTTCTTCACAGCATCCTGTATCCTAGGGGCCCTAATGGTGAAGAAAGGATGTGTCACTGGGGCTGAAGGAGACAAAAAGGTGGACAGGGAGGGTCCCTGCACATCCTTAAATCACTGAGGCTTATCAAGAGACACGGAGCCAGAAGAGACCTGGTTCTAACATCCTATTGGTTCTTACTTTATTCCCAGGAGCCATTTCTTTAAACTAAGATGAAACTTGTAAATATGAAGGGTTTGGACACAGGCCAATCACTGAGCGTTTTCTCTAACCTCCATTTCTAAGAGTTTACAAAAGTTCCCATGTCCCACAGCCCCTTCTATCCCTAACTCCCCCTCCTGCTAGTCTCTGACTAACTCTTGGTAGGTTATTCAGAGTATTAAATTATTGTTAACTATCAATATCCATTCCCACTCAACTACGTTGTGGTCTTCACTAAGTTTGATAACCCATTCCTCAGACAATATCTAGCAGATGCACCTTTCACATTGATGGTCACTGGCTTGCTGAGAAAGGAGCGGCCACCATTGTTGGCTTCACAGTAATACTCTCCAGCATCGCTGTTTTTCACCATGGAGATCTTGAATTCTGCTTTCAGGGAATTCTGAATCTTTATTTTCATACTTTCCTTGTTTGATGTTTTGTACCAGGAGATTCTGACAGGCCCTGGGACTCCATCTACTGAGCAGATGAGGACCAATTCCTGTCCTGGAATCACGAACTCTAAGGCAGGGCGGGTGTGTATTTGGACCTTGGCAACACCTCCTAAATGGATAAAAACGACATATAGGACTCTTAGCAATGAGATACTCATGGCTGGAAAAGAGTCACAGGATGGGAAGGGCTAAAACTGCTGATCCAATGTGGATTGTTGGCCTGGGGTGGAATTGGGCTTGTTCCTTGAGAAGAAGGGGGAAGTGGTGGGGAGACCATGTTCCCTCCATGGCTTGAGAGACTTTCTACTCCATAATGATCTTGTGGAGTACCTGGCTCAATGAATAGAGGCAACCTTGCCCACCTCCCTTGATGTCCTACCTATCCCCTAATAGGGCATGGACCAGTCATTCCTGAGATTACACCCAATGCCCAACAGTGGCATTCTTTGGGGAAAGTGGTGGGGTTGTTGAAGGGGGCAGGGGGACTTTGCAACAGAGGTGCTTGTCCTGGAGCTGTGGTCACTGCAGTGGCTAGATGAAAATCAATCATTGGCATATACAGTAAGCTTGCTCTCAAGGAAGCACTTCTTAACTCCTCTAGCTTGTCAGTTAAATGGTCAGAGGCCGTGGACTCAAGCAAGTCCCTCTAAGTGGGAAAATCTGTGATGAAAGTGTTCCACTCTAGGTGTGCATGGTTTCAAATAATGATGTTGGCTTAGAGCAGTTCTCTTAGAGCAGAGCCTTTTTGAGTCATCCTGGGATCTTGAAGATCAAGATACCTGAACAGAGGGTAGATAGAGCTTGAGGCTGGGGTTCCATCAACTATACTGTGGGAGAGTATATGCTAGAAATTACTGTGTTGCAACTCTTAGATAAGACCCTCTCCACATTCTCTTCATGGTCATTCCTTAAACTGGTGATCTAAGAAACACCTGTTACCTGTGATTGGAGAATAGAATATTAATAAAATCTAGGAAGTTTAGGAGAAATAATTTTAGCACCAATTTTTTTCCCCAGGAATGAGAATAAATTTATGGAATGTGCTACCACTTTCACTCCCTTCTCACTCAGCAAAGCATGCATCCCAGACTATATATGCCTTCCTAATGCTCAAATAGATTTCCTATGAGACAGGTCAAGTTTAATCTGGGGAGGCATCTGACCATTGTTTTGCAGTCATACTTGAAACCTATACAACTTCAGAGATATAGGAGAGAGCAATAGTGGGTACAACACCATCCCTAGACACATCAAGTTGGAACCATTATTCCTAAAACTTTTGTACTTTAATTTTCTTGTTTTCGAATGTTCTTCTCCAGGCATCTAGCATTCTAGGAATCTGTCCATCTGGCTGAGCTGAGTCCATCCAGCCTAGCCAGAGGCCTCTACCATAGGCCACAGCTTATGCCTATGGGCCTAGCAAGAAAAGAAAAATGATGTCAAGAAAGAGAGCTTTCATAGGGCAAAGAAAGAGTTGTATCTCATGGCATTGAAAGAAAAAATAATCTTCTGTTAGACTTTCTTGATTCTAAGCTCCTCTAAGATGTCCACAAGAACTGGGGTTTCTTCTCTCATACCTTTCTTCATCCCATCCCGACAGGTATGAGAAGCACATTCCACATGGACCAGTGGCCCAAGAAGATGTGCAGCTCTGTCTGGCTCTTCCCAGCCCCAGCCCTGGTAGATCTCAGAACCCAATGACACTCACTCTGCACATATATCTTGGATATCTGGCTCTGTTTCCAGACACGGGAAGTCACTGCCTGTGCCTGGCACCAGTAAGACCCTGAGTCTTCTCTCCATATGGTGTTGATCTGGAATTCTGGGGAGCTGCTCCACCCTGACTGCAGAGTCTGTCCATCTTTGAAGAAGCAGAACTGGAGCCGGACATCTGACTTCTGTGAAGGGAGCTGGGTCTCACAGGTCAGGGTCACGAGTTCCCCCTCGATTGGCTGGAAGGAGCTGGCTTTCATCACAGGAGGTGGAAACAGCTCTAGAGAGAAAGATTACAACAGTCTCCAGAGCAATGAGGCTTGGAACTGCTCTGGAGAAAAACATAATTCATCCTCAGCACCCGCATGCAGAGCATACAAAAGCAGGCACAGAAAGAGATGTCACTTTTGACTCCTAGCATCCTTCAGCCCAAAGCACAGTTGCGCTTTCTCTGTTCTTTACAGGAATGCGCCCTGAGGTTCAATGGGATTCCAGTCCACCCTTTTCTTCCTATTCTCCCTTCTACAACCTCAGAGACCCTGCTTCTGACTAACCCATTTCACAAGTAATGAAGTCTTTACCTTGGACTTGGATCTTGACTCTGTTTGAAACAACAGAGCTACTGTCTTTCTTAAATCCACTACACTGATATGCTCCATTGTCCTTCAGATCTGCTTGACGAATGTGAAAGTCAGAGGTGTTACTAAGGAATGCCAGCAATCTATCATTCTTGTATAGGGTCACATTAGTCAGTGCTACTCCTGCCTTTGCTCGGCATCTCAGAACCACAGAGTCTCCTTCAAACACATAAAGTGGAGCCTGAAGGATCAGGGTAGCTGTAGGAAACACAAGACCAGTTATTCGTTTCACCCCACTGTTTGTACCTTCTTTTCATTATTATTCCAAGTAGATTTTATAGGAACACGGGCTGAGAAAAATGATCTTAAAATAATTATCATTTCTGCTTTCTGATTTTAGAACGAACACACATGCCTTAAGAAAATTAGGAAAGCAGAAATGTAAATAAAAATCTCCAATCATCTCATCACCCAGACTTTGGTATATGCTTTTCCAGTTCTCTTTTCCATGTGCATGTATGTGAGAGTCTGTGTGTATTTTTTTATTTTTATGAAATTGGAATATTATTTATCTAATTGATAACTTGGTTTTCATTTAATGTGCTCTGAACACTTTCTGTCATCAATAGCACTACTGAACCTAGTTTTCCATGGCCACAAAGTTTCCTTCAACGGCAGCAATGTAATTTATTTAATGAGTTTTCTTTTCTTGACCTTTTAATGTCCTTCAATTTTAAGAGAGTATATCTATGATTGTTTCAGTAGGTAAATTCTTAAGAGGAGACTTGTCAGATCAAAGAGGATAAGTATATTATTTACTTCTTACTATTACACTGTTTCCTTGTTCACTAAATTAAAGAGCATTATAAGTAGGAAGACTCTGCTTCACATTCAAAACAGGTGGCTTTAGGACAAAAAAGGAAATGTTTCTTTCTTCCTCTCTCTCTCTCCCTCCCTATAGCCATCTATCATCTATCTACAAATATGAACAATCCTCATAGTGCTTATTATTCCATGTAAATTATCTAGTCTTAAAAGTTTACATAGATTCAGGAACTATTCAAATAAAGTGCTTCTCAAATTTCCTTTTACTTGAGTAGCTTGTAAAAAATATACAAATTCTTCAGCCCTATTCTTATAAATTTTGATTCAGTAAACATTGGATAGGTTCTGGGTAACTACATAATTTCAAAAGTTTTTAATTCTTTCACTTTTTTCTCACCTTGAGAAAAGAGCAAGCTCACAGAGCTACTTTTTATTGAGTCTGGGGCCTGGCATCTGTACTCTCCAGAATTGTGAACCTCATAGGTGTTACTTGAGGTTTCGCTTATTTGTTTCCCCCTATAATACCAACGGTATGGTGTTGACATCTCTGGTCGCTTGAAATGAGATCCACTGCAAACCAGTTTCACCTTCTCTCCTGGGAAGGCAACGGTCCATGGAGGATGGACAGAAATCACAGATTTGGATGAAGTTGCTGAGGAGGAAAGAGAAACAGTCTGAGGTGGAGTTGCCTGCAGCCCCCATTACTGTGGTTTGTGAGGGACAGACTGGAGAATATGGCATTGGGAAATCTCTTAGAACACCCCCTGGGAAGGTCACTGATTGCTCAAGGCTATATGGCAGCCAGAGTACTCACCTACCCAGGGGACAGTGATTGCTCAGGAGATGGCAATGAGCAAAATGTTTCTAAGAGGGCAATAGCATCAAGATTCACTGCCAAATGTCAACGGGAAAAAATGGCTTGTTAACCAGTTATGGAATTGAGTCCTAGAGAAAGTCACCCCCTGCCCCTGCCACTTCATCTGGTTCATAAAACCATAAGAACTTCTCAAGGAGTTATTAAAATCACAATTTTCCACTTTCCCTAAAAGGATAAATTATATTATCTTAAGATTTTGGCACTGAGAAAAGCTGGAAAGATTAACTTGTCTAACAGCTTCGCTTTATACATGACGATGAAAATGACCAGAAAAATCCTATCATAGCTAACTGCGGCAGAGCAAAGGATGGACAAGTCATTCGCTGGAATCCAGAGGTGAGCTAGACAAGGATGAAACTCTGGGCAGCAGATTTTGCACAAGGAGAGAGACTGAAGAGAGTTCTTGCTATTCATAGGTCCTCAAATATCCAAGACATTCTCTGACTGAGAAGAATGGCAATAAGAGTCAGAACTAAGAGAGTATATGAAACAGACAATTTTTCTTCTCTCGCAAACTCCCATTTTTGTGTATTTCTTCCTTTTAAGGGCTCAGTTGTTGGATGTTCTCGTGCTCTACATAGATTTCCTGGAGGATTTTACTCTTGAAACTGTATAGGATGCAATGTTGCTGCTGTATCTCCACAGTGTGATGTTTTCAGAGGAGTTTTTCTGGGTTGCTGATTGGAGAAAATCTTATCCCAAGCCCTGCGCATTTGCCATGGAGTTGAAGATATCTTGTCTGGTTGACTGGAGTCCATTTGCAATAGGAGTAAGTGTGGGGCATGGGAAATGCCAGGAGCTGCTTACGTATATGCCACTTCTTCCAGGGAGGTTCAGAGAGTGACCATGAAGCTATCCTGGCCCTTGGGCAATACCAGCAGACCAGGAGACACTTTCACATTCCTGCTGGTCTTGGCAAGAAGAACAGGAGATATTAGGGATCCTCTGACAGCCGTTACAATTGTTTCATATTTATTAGGGAGAAATTCTTACCCAGAGACACTGAAGGGCAAAAGGAAGGGGAACTCACCAAACTGTCCACTGATAGGAGCTGCAAAAAATAAAGAAAGAAATAAAGAATCAGAGATAAGCACAGAGTAAGAATTATTTGGCTTTTCAGAGGTAATACCTATTTTTTTCTGTCCATTTATTATTTTTCCATTAAAAATTCATTTTTAAAAGTATAATAGTAATTTATTAAATGTCTATATATATTAGGCATTGTGCTTGGACTTCAAGATGAAAGAAAAATGGTATCTGCTAGTAAGAATTTGATTGGTGGGAGAAACAGAAACATGAAGCACAGTAATATAATTACCATATAAGATATAAGTTCAATAATAGAAACACACAGAAGGGCCACTCATCCCAGTGTATAGGGTGTGTGTGTGTGTGTGTGTGTGTGTGTGTGTGGTAAACAGGATAGGGTGATCATTAAAGGTACCTGAAGGAAATGATGCTTGAGAAAACTGAATGAGAACATAGGAGTCAGCCAGGCAAAGATGTTTGTGTGTGGCAAGAGATTATGGGGAAGATAATCAAGGGAGAAAGGGCACAAAAGTGAAGAAATAGCATTGGTGTTCATGAGTTGGGGCCATCTGGAAAGTAGCAGGTAGTGGGGGAAATCAGATTAGTGAAGGCACACAGGGCCCAAGTCATGGATGGTAAGTAGCTCAGATTTTATTATAAAAGCACTGAAGATCCATGGAAAGGCTTCAAGGTCAGAATTTGTAATTTAGGTGTACCACTCTGGCAGTGGGTAGACTTTAGTGACACCAGATGTGAAGCAGAGAAACCGGTTAGGTGGCAGGGCAAGAGATGACGGCATTTAATTTTCTTCAGAGTGCTTTTCTGAACTTATCTTAATTATCTACTTGTTTACTTTGTTTGTTTACTTTCCCCTTCCTAGAGTAGAAACTCTGAGAGATCAGGTTCACCATGTATCCCCCAGGACTTATAACAATGCCTGGAACATAAGAGAAATTCCATAAATATTTATCAAATATTTATTCATTATGTAGCAAATTAATTAGAGGACTAGGTCAGTAAGTAGAGATGGAGTGATGCAGGTTTGAGAAATGGGTAATGGGGAGAGAGAGGAGGGAAAATTCGCAAGTTTATAAGTTAATTAGCCATTCTAGATGAGGCCAGATTTGGTTCATTTGTTCAACAAAAAATTTTGGAACCATATGCCAGGAACTGGACAAGACAATAGAAATCCAGCAGTGAGAGAGAGATATTGTCCCTGTCTACATGGGGCTGATGGAGGAGTAATCTAAACCTAAGTGTTTTGTAGAGAACAGTGGATTATTTGCCATTACCTAAATATCTTGGTTACCATGGATTTTGTATTGTTTTAAATATAGTTATTATTAACATTATACGCAGCTTCCAACTGTGGGGTCCTTTTTTATTACATTGTGCCCTACTCTCCCTGCCCCCTCCAGCTCCTAGTCACCCTCTATTCCATGAAGTCATTACCAGCTACTTGTGTATAGTTTATTATCTGCTTGCACCATCACTGGTAATTTTGCCTGACAATTATTTAGATGGGATCTTGTTATATAGCTGTTTCTTGTATATTGGTCTTGTTGAGGGACCTTCTATAATAAGCTTCCTGAGCACAGGAATGCTGCCTCCCATGTCTTCTGATTATTCTCAGCACCTAGTACAGTGCTGTGCATAAATATTACTAAAAAATATTCATTGAAAAAATGAATAAATACATTTTATTTTAATATTTTCAACTTTAGCAAAAAACCAAGCAGTTTATATGTATGAATTGATAGACACATGCACACCCACAGGCACAATTGGAATGTTATGAGCTGGGAGTGACATGAGCAAGATGGCAGAATAAGAGGTCTCCACCCTGTGTTCCCTTTCACAGAAACAAATATTTGGCAGCCATCTATAGACAAAAGTGGGAATATCTGTGGTGCAAGTAGGAGGTTTCAAAATCCCGGTGGAGCCCGAGACCAAGGACAGCACTTTGAGAAGGCAGGCACACTCCCTGGTGGCAGACTCACTGACTATAATCCCAGTTGCAAGCTGAAAACTGCCCAATCTCTCTTGGATTCAACTCCAGCCCTGCTTGTCCATGTTTCTGCCACTAGCCCCTTCTGCCATTGGACCCAGGAGAAACCATGCCCATCTGTGTCCTGGTAACATGCCCACTGACCTCAGACCTGACTGCTACTGCTGAAGCAATCCTGTGACCTGGCTCCAGTCCCACTCTACTACAGTATAAAGGCAGTCCTTGCTGCCAAGGGACCAGCCAAGTGACCCAACAGGAGCATGCTCAGGGACCCAGCAGAAATCACACCCATCCTTGCCCCTGAGGCTTGCCAACTTCAGACCCAGCAACAGCCACAAAACCCAGCTCCAGCCCTGCCCAACCATAATTCTGTAAGTCAAGGGAAGCAGCAAGAGAGGGTATTTATCTGACAAAAACAATCTGTAAAGACTGGAAAGCTGTTTGCTTTTCTAAATACACAGACACCAATGCAAGGCTGCACAAATCATGAAGAGTCAGGCAAACATGATAACACCAAAGGAAGCTAATAGAGCTCCAGTAACTGACCTTAAAGAAATGGAGATCCATAAACTGCTTGACAAAGAATTCAAAATAATTGTCTTAAAGTAGATCAATGAGGTATAAGAGAACACAGACAACTAAATAAAACCAGGAAAACAATACATACACAAAATGGGAATTTTAACAAAAAAGTAGGAAACTTAAAAAAGAATCAAACATAAATCTTGGAACTAAAAAATAAAATGACTGAACTGAAAAATTTAATAGGAACTTTCAACAGCATGATCAATCATGCAGGAGAAAGAATCAACAAACTTGAAAACAAGTCATTTGAAATTATCCAGTTACAGGAATAAAAAGAAAAAAGAATGAAAAAGAGTAAGAAAGCCTATGTGACTTATGGGATATCATTAAAAAAAAATCAATATACTCACTACTGGAGTCCCAGAAGGAGCAGAGAACAAGGACAGAAAGATTAAAGAAACAGTGACAGAAAACTTCCCAAATCAGAGGAGGAAAATAAACATCCAGTCCACAATTCCCAAAGAACCCCAAATATGTTGAACATCAAAAGGTCTAAAATAAAACACATTGTAATCAAATTCTCAAAAGTCAAACACAAAAGAGAATATTAAAATCAGCAAAAGAAAAATGACTCATCACATACCAGAGAACCCCCAGAAGACTTACAGTGGATTTCTCAATAGAAATATTACAGCCTAGGAGAGAGTGGGATGATATATTCAAAACAGCAAAATAAAAACATGCCAACCAAAAATTCTATACTTGGCAAAGCTGTCCTTCAAAAATGAGGGAAAGATAAAGATTTTCGAAGACAAACAAAAGCTGGGAGAATTAAGCACCACTAGACCGGACCTGCCTTACAAGAAAAACTAAAAGCAGCTCTTTAAGTTAAAATGAAAGGACACTAATTAGCACATGAAAACAAAAGTATAAAATTCACTAGTGAAGGTAAATATGTAGTCAAATTCAGAAGACTCTAATCCTGTTTCTTAGTTCATTCTGGCTGCTGTGACAAAAATACTATAGATTGGGTAGCTTATAAACAGCAGATATTTATTTCTCACAGTTCTGGAGGCTGGAAAATTCAAGATTGAGGCACTGGTATATTCATCTCTTGTGAGGATCCACTTCATCATAGACAGTTGTCTTCTTACTGTAACATCACACAGCAGAAGGGATGAGAGAGCTCTCTCTGACCTCCTTTATAAGGGCACTAATCTCATTCATGAGGATTCTGCCCTCATGATCTAATCATCTCTCAAAGGCCCCATCTCCTGATAGTATCACCTTAAGGGTCAGGATTTTAACGTATGAATTTTGGGGGACACATAGCTTCAGGCCATAGCATACTATGATGGTAGTATATAAGTCATGTTTAACTGTAGTATAAAAGTTAAAAAAGACAAAAGTATTAAAAAGAGCTATAATTACGCTCTTTTGTTAATGTATACACAGTATGAAAATATGTAAATTGTGACATCGCTAACAAAATGTAGAGGTAAGAGAAAAAAGTGTATAGTTTTTATATGTGACTGAAGTAAAAAGTTCTTAGTTTAAATTGACTATTTAACTATAAGATATCTCAGTAAGCCTCATGGTAACCACAAAAGAAAAACACTGTGGTAGATACACAAAAGAGAAAGCAATCAATGCATACCACTACAAAAAAAAAAATCATAAAATCACGAAGGAAGACAATAGAAGAGGAAGAAAGGAAAAAAAGAATGATGAAACAGTCAGAAAACAGTTACCAAAATGGCAATAGTAAATCTTTAGCTATTAATTACTTTTAATGTAAAGGGATGAAATTTTCCAATAAAAAAAATAGAGTAGCTAAATGGATTAAAAAAACCCAAGTACGACTATATGCTGCCTATAAGAGATTCACTTTAGCTTTAAGGGCACACATAGACCGAAGGTGAAAAGATATTCCATGCAAATGGTAGCCAGAAAAGAGCAGGCATGACTATACCTCTATCAGACAAAATAGATTTGAACTCAAAAACTATAATAAGAGACAAAGAAGGTCATTATATAATGATAAAGGGGATAATTCACCAAGAGGATATAACAATCATAAATATATATGCACCCAAATTAGAGGACCTAAATATGTAACACAAATATTGACAGAACTTAAGTGAAAAATATGTAACGATCCAATAACAGTAGGGGACTTCAATACCTCACTTTCAACAATGAATAGATCATTCAGACAGAAATGTTTAAGGAAACAGTAAAGTTGAACAACACTCTAGACCAAATAGTCTATATATCTAATATGTCCACCCAATGGACGCATAGAGAGCATTCTATCCTATAGCATCAGAATACACATTCTTCTCAAAAGAACATGGAACATTCTCCAGGATAGGTCATACGTCAGGTCACAAAACAAGTCTTAACAAATTTAAGAAAACTGAAATTATATCAAGTATATTTTCTGACCACAACGGTGTGAAACTAGAAATCAATAACAGGATGAAAACTGGAAAATTCACAAATAAATGGAAATTAAGCAACACGTTCCTGAATAAACAATGAGTCAGAGAAGAAATCAAAAGGGAAGTCAGAAAATATCTTAAGAGAAACAAATGTGGAAACATAGCATGCTAAAACTTATGAAACATAGTAAAAGCAATTCTAAGTGGGGAGTTAATAGCAATAAATGCCTACATTAAGAACACAAGAATGCTTTCAAGTAAACAACCTTGCTTTATAAGTGAAGGATTTAGAAAAAGAAGCCCAAAGTTAGCAGAAGGAAGGAAATAATAAAGATTAGAGCAGAAATAATCAAATAGAGAATTAAAAAAACAATAGAAAAGATCAAAACTAAGAGTTGGTTTTTTGAAAAGACAAACAAAATTATCAAACCTTTGCTAGATTAAGAAAAACAGAGAGAAGACTCAAATAAAATCGGAAATGAAAGAAGAGCCATTACAACTAATACCAGAGAAATATAAACAATCAAGGATACTACTATGAATATGATACACCAACAAACGGAATAACCTAAAAGAAATGAATAAATTTCTAGAAGCATACAACCTACCAATTCTGAGTCATGAAAAAACAGAAAATCTGAACAGACCGATAACAAGTAAGAAGATCAAATCGTTAAAAGAATCCCCCCACCGCCCCAAAAAAAGAGAGAAGCCCAGGACCAGATGGTTTTCCTGCTGAATTCTACCAGACATTTCAAGAAGAATTAACTCCACACTTCTCAAACTCTTGCAAAAAATTGAAGAGGAGAGAACACTTCCAAACAAACTTTATGAGGTCAGCCAAACAAGTACACTACAAGAAAACAAAATTACAGGCCAATATCCCTGATGAGCATAGATACAAAAATCCTACGGGGCCAGCCTGGTGGCACAGCAGTTAAGTTCACACGTTCTACTTCAGCGGGCCGGGGTTCACCGGTTCGGATCTCAGGTGCGGACATGGCACTGCTTGTCAAGTCATGCTGTGGCAGGCATCCTACATATAAAGTAAAGGAAGATGGGTGTGGATGTTAGCTCAGGGCCAGTCTTCCTCAGCAAAAAGAGGAGGATTGGCAGCAGATGTTAGCTCAGGGCTAATCTTCCTCAAAAAAAAATCCTAAAACAAAATACTAACAAACTGAATTCAACAGTATATTAAAAAGATCATACACAAGACCAAGTGGGATTTCTCCCTAGGATGCAAGGATGACCCAACATATGCAAGTCAATAAATGTGATATGCTGCGTTAACAGAATGAAAGATAAAAATCACATGATCATCTCAATAGATGCATAAGTAGCATTTGACAAAATTCAATGAGATTTCATGATAAAAACTCTCAACAAATTAGTTATAGAAGGAAATTATCTTAATATAGTAAAGGCCATACATGAGAAGCCACAAATAACATCACACTCAATGGTGAAAAGCTGAAAGCTTTTCCTTTAAGATCATAAACAAGACAAGGACACACTCTAGCCACTTCTATTCAACATAGTGCTGGTAGTCCCAGCCAGAGTAATTATGCAAGAAAAAGAAATAAAATACATTCAAATCAGAAATTAAGAAGTAAAATTATCTCTGTTTGCAGACTGTCTGATCTTTCATAGAGGAAATCCTAAAGATTACGACAAAAAAACTGTTAGAACTAACAAATTCAGTAAAGTTTCAGGATACGAAATCAATTTTCAAAAATGAGTTGCATTTCTGTACACTACAATAAACTATTTGAAAAAGAAATCAGGAAAACAATCCCACTTACAATAGCATCAACAAAAATAAAATATTTGGGAATAAATTTAACCAAGGAAGTGAACAATCTTTATACAGAATACTATAAAACATTGTTGAAAGAAATTGAAGAAGAGACAAGTAAATGGAAAGAGATCCCATGTTCACGGTTTGGAAGAATTAATATTGTTAAGATGTCCATATTACACAAAGAAATCTACAGATTCAATGCAATCCCTATCAAAATTCCAACGGCATTCTTCACAGAAATAGGAAAAATATCTAATATTCATTTGGAGCCACAAAAGACTCTGAAAAGCCAAAGCCATCTTGAACAAGAAGAACAAAACTGGAGGCATGACACTTTCTGATTTCAAACTATGCTACAACACAATAGTAATTAAAACTGGTCTAAAAACAGACATATATGGGGCTGGCCCCACGACCCAGTGGTTAAGTTTGCACACTCCACCTCAGCAAACCAGAGTTTCACGAATTTGGATCCTGGGCACACACATGGTACCGCTCATGCTGAGGAGGCATCCCACATAGCACAACCAGAAGGACCTACAGCTAGAATATACAGCTATGTACTGGGGGGCTTTGGGGAGAAGAAGAAGAAAAAAAAAAACGAAGATTGGCAACAGATGTTAGCTCAGGTGCAAATCTTTAAAAAAACAAAACAAAACAAAACAGAGCAGACATATAGACCAATGGAACAGAATAGAGAACACAGAAATAAATTCATACATTTACAGTTAATGATCTTCAACAAGGATGCCAAGAACACACAATGGGGAAAGGATAGTCTCTTCCATGTATGGTGCTGGGAAAACTAAACATCCACCGGAAGAAAAATAAAATTAGACCCTTACGTCTTATTGTGTTCAATAATCAAAGCAAAATAGATTAATGACTTAAATATAAGACCTGAAACTGTAAAACTACTGGAAGAAAACATAGGTAAAAAGCTTCTTGGCATTGGTTTGGGATATGATTTTTTGGATATGACTCCAAAAGCACAGGCAACAAAAGAAAAATAGACAAATGGGATTGCATCAAAATAAAAATCTTCTGCCCAGCAAAGGAAACAATCAACAGTGTGAAGAAGTAGCCTACAGAATGGGAGAAAATATTTGCAAACCACATATCTGATAAGGAGTTAATATCTAAAATGTATAAGGAACTCTAACAAATTAACAGCAAGAAACAAATAACCTGATGAGAAAACAGTTAAGTATCCAAGTAGATGTTCTCAATAGAAGACACACAAATGGCCAACAAGTATATGAAAAGATGCTCAACATCGCTGATCATTAGGGAAATGCAAATCAAAACCACAATGAGATACCATCTCACGCCTGTTGGAATGGCTGTTATCAAAAAGACAAAAGATAGCAAGTGCTGGTAAGAATGTGGAGAAAAGGAAACCCTTGTACACTGTTGGTGGGAATGTAAATTGGTATAGCCATTATGAAAAACTGTATGGACGTTCCTTAAAAAATTAAAAATAAAACTACCATATAATCCAGCAATCCCACTTGTGGGTATATGTCCAAAGGAATTGAAATCAGGATCTTGAAGAGATACCTGCACTCCCATATTCATCACAGCATTATTCACAATAACCAGGATATGGAAACAACCTAAATGTCTATTGATAGATGAATGGATAAAGAAAATTTGGAATATATACGCACTGGAGTATTATTCAGCCTTAAAAAAGAAGAAAATTCTACCATTTGCAACACATTGGATGGACCTTGAGGACGTTATGCTAAGTGAAATAAGTCAGACAGAGAAAGACAAATACTGTGTGATATCACTTACATGTGGAATTTTAAAATGTTGAACTCACAGAACCAGAGAATAAAATAGTGTTTGCCAGGTGGTGGTGGATGGGGGAACTAGGGATGTGTTGCTCAAAGGAAACACACTTTCAGTTATAAGATGAATAAATTCTGGAGATACAATGTACAGCATAGTGACTATAGTTAGTAATAACGTGTACTTGAAATTTCCTGACAGAGTAGATCCTGAGTGTTCTCACCACACACGCACACAAAAGGTAACTATGTGAAGTGGTAGAAATATTAATTAGATTGATTGTGGTAATTATTTAATAATATATGTATATCAAAACATCATCTTGTACATCTTAAATATGTGCAATTTTTGTTTGTAAATTATACCTCAATAAACCTGAGGTGGCAAAGAAAGAACGTCACAGCCTTAGGTTTTCCCTTGCTTTGCTCACTTCCTCCTCTTTGTCCCCATCCTCCCCTCCCCCTCCCTGCGTTCTTTATCTGCCAGTCACTGCTGTGGTTTGCATTTGTGTGCAGAAGGAGACATGTTTCATGTTAGAAACCTTGCCCTCCCATTCCTGACACTAGGATCTGGGCTTGTCATAAAAGGTATAAATGTATCTCCTTTGCAGAGAGAAAATAAGATCTTCTCTGAATAAGACAATATGAACAAGCAAACATAATACATTTTTTGGACTTCATGAAGTAATACTTGTTGTAGAAAAAGATCGAATAAACCCTTAACAATGTGGTCACTGTGGTTTCTTTCTTTGTAAGGCTGATGTTTTATTCTAGCTTTGACCACTCCTTCAACCTCAAGGGAGGAATCCCTGAGCTATACGGTGAAGCCCAAGAATATAATCTCCCCAGGCAGGAAAGAACCCCTGAGCCCCGAGAAAGGGCCAGGGTTGTGGTGGAGAGAGAGGCTCTCCCTACCCCACCCAGAGCCCATGTTGAGCCATTCTACTCACCCAGGACCAGCAGTGACACCCAAAGCAGCATGAAGACCTGGCCTGCCCAGGGCTGGGACCAAAAGAGAGATTTTCTCAGGTTTGGTCTTACAGTGGTACACTGTCACACCAGCCCCAAGGAGCACATCTGAGAAATTGCTTTTTCAAAAAGCAGGATGCCTTTAGTGAACTAGAAAGAAGGAAGTGGAAGTACCCATTTTTAACTACTAATCAAAGTTTCCTGGCCTATGATCAAAGTAAGAAAATATATGTTAGAGTTTTTAAAAAATGCATACCCTTGACCCTGCATTTCTATTGCTGGGAAGTGACCTTAAGGAAAGTGTATGAAGACAGCTCTAAAAGAATGTTTATTGTAGCATCATTCATTAATTCCAGAATGCTGGGAGGAACATAAAAGATCATAAATATGGGACTGTTTAAGAATATTCTGATACATCTTTACAATGATGTGAAATGCAGTCGTTAAGAATGAGGTAGACCTGCACATGTAGGAAGGCGAGACCACCCTGATTAATGTGAAGAGAAAAAAGTGATAGCAGATAGGTATTTGTACTATTATCCCATTGTGACAGATGTAAGAAATAGAATATATGTGTATATAAACTGATATAAGTATCCTTTTGTTTCCCTGGAAAGCATACCTAAAATAGTGGTTACATTTGGAGAACTATGGATGGGAAGGAGATATTTTATGTCTTTCTATACACTGTTTGCCTTTTAAAAAAATTACTATGTAAATATATTGCTTTTATAACTCTTTTTTTTCCTGAGGAAGATTAGCCCCTAGCTAATATCTGTGCCAATATTCCTCCACCTTATATGTGGGTTACCATCACAGCTTGGCTGACGAGTGGTGTAGGTCCACACCTGGGATCTGAACCTGCCAATCTGGACTACCAAAGCAGAGTGCACAGAACTTAACGACTACGTCGTGGGGCCAGCCCAAACTTTTTAAGTCATGTTTCCACTTTGGCATACTGATCAACCAAGATCCTTAAGACATTACCTGCCGTGAAGAATGCAGTTTCTTCCTTTCAAATAATTTTTGGTACCCTTTCTTTCTGGTCCCATGCCTTGGTCTTCTCAAGGGAACATTTAACTTCATATCTACAAGTCCACATCACATTATGTATATTATGTTACATCTGACCTACTGCAGTCCAAGACAAAAAAAGCATATAAAGGTAAATAGAGATTAATCCATCTCAATCCAGCAAGAGGACCTCAAGGGGAGCAAGGAGCCTTTACATGCTTTTGGAACTAATATGAATAGTGCTGTTACAAATATCCTTGTATATGTCTCTGGGTGCACATGTGCACAAATTTCTATTGGGCGTATACCTGGGAGTAGAATTTCTGGCTTATGAGGTTTGCAAACATTCAGTTTAGAAGGTACTACTAAATTATTTTCCAAAGTGGTCGTGTGAACTCACATCCCACCAACCAGTGTGTGAGAGTCCTCATTGCTCTAAAATCCTTGCTGCCAGTGGTACTATAGTCTTATAAATTTTAGCCATTCTGCCAGAATTATCTCAACATGGTTTTAAGTTTCACGGCCTTGGTGAATTATGCAATTGAGCATCTTTTCATATTTTAATTGGTGATTTAGATATTCTTTATGTGAAATGTCTGCTCAAATCTTTCCCCATTTTTCTATTGGTTTTCAATCTTTCTCGTTTGTTTTGCAGTTATTTTAAACCTGTGGCTACGGATCCTTTTTTTGGTATATGTGTATGTATCTCCGATATGTCTTCCCCTCATCTGTGGCTTACCTTTTTGCTCTTTGATAATGCCTTTTGGTGAACAACCATCCTAACTTTGATGTAGTCCAATTTATCAATCTTTTCCTTTATGGTCAGGGCTTTTTCCATCCTTTCTAAGGAATTTTGTCTACATCCAGCTCATAAAGACATTCTCATAAGTTATTTTCTAGAAATTTTATTTATTTTACCTTTATTTTATATCTGTAATATGATCGGAATTGATTTTTATGTATAATATAAGGGTTTATATTCACTTTTTTTAAAAAACTTACAATTACAGTTTTATTATAAAGGATACAAGTGAGCAGCCAGATGAAGAGGTACACAGGGCAAGGTCTGAAAGAATCCCAAGTGCAGGACCATCTGTCCCCATGGAGTTGGGGGTTATATTCACTTTTAATGTACATATCAATAGCCAACTCACCCAGTTCTAATATTTATTGAAAATTCATTCTTTTTACAGTACAGTGCAATTTCACCTTTGTCATAAAACAAAAAGTCATGTGGATCTGCTTCTAGAAATTCTTTTCTGTTCCAATAGTCTATATTTGTCTATCTTCATGCCAAGACCACACTGTCCTAATTATTGCTGCTTTGTAATAAGTCTTTGTAGCTTTCTTGTAGAAGTTACATCTTTGTTAAGTTTATTCCTAGGTATTTGATATATTTTTGATGCTATTATAAGCGACATCATTAAAACTTTTTTTTCTCAATGTTTATTGTTGGTATATACCTACTACTTTTTTCCTGATTTTCTATCAATTACTGAGATAATTATGTTAAAATTTCCCATGATAATTGGGAATTTGTCTATTTCTTCTCTCATGTCCATTTTTTACTTTTTAATTTTGAAGATAATTTATAAGGTACATATACATTTATAATTCCTGGTGGTTTGACACAGCTTAGTGTTATTACATATCTCTCTTTATCTCTGTATGATTCTTACTTAAGAGCCAAATTCTGGAGTCTCATCTACGTTGGTACCTGATTTAGATGATTGGATGCTAGTCTTTAAATCCGAATTTGATACTGTGACTGGATGAGTCTTTGGGGGTCTCTCGGCGTGGTGGGTTTATTTTTCATATAAGAGGTATGTGAATATTTATGGCCAGAGGTTGGATTGACTGTCTCCTAAGATGGCCACCAACAATTCTTCTCATACCTGTATGTGCATGCTGCTCTTCCCACCAAGAAATTACATCTATATCTTTTACCCTTGAATCCAGCTGGCCTTGTGACTTGCTTGCTTTGACCCATAGAATGTGGCGGAAGTAAAACTCTGCAAATTTTGAGCATGACCACAAGAGGCCTGCCAATGTTTGTTTTTGTTATCTTGGAGTCCTGAACTACCATGTAAGAAGTGCAACTAGCCTATTGGAGAGAGTCCCAGCCAGCCCCAGCTATTCCAGCACTCCAAATAAGGCACCAGACATGTGAATTAAGCCATCTTGAATATTTCCTTCCCAGGTGCATTCTTTAGTGAATGCAGCTGCATAAGGGACCCCTGGCTGACACAGATGCCCAGTTGAGCACGTACAACCCATAAAATTGTTGTTGTTTGCAGCCACAAGGCTTGGGGATGATTTGTTATACAGCAATAAATAACTGAGATGGGCTTATCATACCACCCTTAGGAATGTTATTTCTATCATAATAATTCATTTATCCCTAATAATACTTTTGTCTTAAAGTTTCTTTTTCTCGTTTGATCAAGCTTATTAATTATGTCATTAAAATCTGCATCCTTACTAATTTAATTCTACCTCAGCTTTGATTTCTTTTATGGCATAGCTTCTACTTTTTATGCATGTATATTTTAATGTTACCTTATTTTTTCCCATTTTTATAATGTTTTATTTCTCTTGACTACTATTTATTAGCTAGTACTATGTGGCACACATTTATTGCTCACTGAATAGCCATATGCTCCACATTTCCCAGCTCCCATATAGTAGAGGAGCACATAACTAGACGTGCCCAATAGGCTATGAATGAAAGTGGTATATGTTATTTCCAGGCTGAAATATGCAAGAGTAGTTGTGCAGTGTCCATTCATCACCTCCTTTGCCTCAGAGACCAAATAGCCCATGTGTTCCAGATAGTGCAGAAGCCTCTGTCAGCTTCACCATTTTGGGTTTCTGAGTACCTGAAACAGAGTCTGCTCCCAACTTACGTTGAACATGTAACTTGAATTAAAAATAAACTTTTATGTGTTGAGTCACTCAATTTTTGGAATTTTGTTACCACGGCGTAAACTATCATCTCCTGACTGAAACATATTACCAGAACAATTTTAAATTACCATGCTTTTTTCCAGCCTCACAGGAAATTATTTTAATATTCTTCATTAAATATCAATCTGACATTTGGTGTGAGATATATAATTGTTATCATGTTGAGGAAGGCTCTTTTTATTTTTTGCATGCTCCAGGGCCATTTAAATAGCTTTGGAATTATCCATTCTTTGAAAGTTAAGAAAATTTAGCTCTGAAACTATTTTGTATTGATGTGTTTTATAAGGTTGTTCCTTGGCAACTGTCTAAATTTCTACTATGATAATTTACCTGCTCAGATATTCTTTCTTATCCCAGGACAATTCTAGTTTTTATTTCCTGGTGTTTGTCTCTTTATTTCAAAATAATCAGCTCTTGAATTTAATTATACTTCTTTTTCTTGATTTCTAATTTATAAATTTCTGCTTTTCTTAGATGCATTTTTGTTTTTCTAAATTCTTAAATTGAATGTTTATTTTCATTTTTTCCTATTTAGTAATATGAATGTTAAGGGTTACGAATTTTCTTCTGAGCTTTAGCCACATTCTATAAGTTCCGATAAAGTCTTTTCGCTGTAACTTGTCCTACATAGTTTATAATTTCAGTTTTGGTTTCCTTTTTGAAACAGGAGTTTTTAAAGAGTTTTCAAATATCTAGGTGGTAGATTTTTCTTTTTCTATTTTTGCTATCAGTAGTGACGTTTTATTACACATTTCATTTTAGACCAAGACTATGATATGCATATATTCTACTTTCAAGAATTTATTGAGATTTTTCTCTGTGACTTAATATGGTCTTTTGTTGTTTCTGTTAAGAAGTCCATGGACCTTTGAAAAGGAGGTGTATTCTTTATCTTCAGGATAAAAGGTTTTACATATATTTATTCTAGTCAGCTTATTAAATATGTTAAGTAGATTTTCTATACTCTCATGTAATACTCTTTTTTGTCAATTTATAAATTGTAAAATTAAATGATCTGATGTATGGAAATTCATAACCAATCTTTGTTGCAGATTATACTCTTTATCATTATATAGTGCCCTTTTTTGGTCTGATGTAATACATTTTTTTTTGGTTTGAATTAGATTTGTTTGATATTAGTGTCATGATTCCTGTTCTTGTTTGTATGTCTTCCTGGTGTGCTGTTATCATCACTTTAACTTCTCTCTTATGTCACTTCGTTTTATAATTATTCCCTGCATATAATATATGCAAACACCTACCAGGTTTTATTTTTAGATCCCAAATCTCTCTTTCTTAGAATTATTTATTCCTTTTATATATTCATATGACAAGTATATGGGTCTTAACTCCATCATCTAATTTCATGTTATCAAACTTTCTCTTTTAAATACTTTCTTTTCTTTTGATCTCTGTCTGTATTTTCTTCTAAGGGTTCATTATATTGCTCAGATTTTGAAAGGGTTATAGTTTCTTTTTAGTTCTCTTAGTGGTTAACCTTGTAATTCTAGTAGTCATTCTTGGATTTGATGCTATCTATTTATTTACTGCTAAAGAAGAAAGAAATCAGCCTACTTTTACCTTTTCTCATATGTTTTCGTCTCCTTCACCTCTTGACTTTTATTAGTAATAATTTCTCTATTTTCAAGTTTTATAAGATTTAGGCCAAATTCTGTAACCATAATTCTCACAACTGCTTAATGTTAGTGCTATATTTAAGTGGATTCAATGCTCGGTACTAGTTTTAGGTCATATTTTGTCTCAAAGGCTCACGGGTGCTAAAGTCACTGAGTTCTTGAGTGTTAGAAAATATTTGTCTTTGGCTTTATTCTTAAAAGATATCTGTGTTTAGAATTCTTAGGTTAAACTTTCTTCTCTTGAAACGTTGGTCTATTGTCGTCTAGTTTTGAATGCATCTGCGGATAAGTTTGAAGACTGCCTTTTCCCCCTTTCCACATGACTTGTTTCTTTCCGGTTTTTCCAACTACATTCTTTCTTTATCTTTGAAGTGCAGTGACTTTATCAGGATATATCTTTTTGTCAATTCTGCATCAGTGTTCTGGACGCTGTCTTTTATTATTTCTCACACTTTAAATTTGCAGTTATTCAGTTGGCTGCTTTCAAAATACCGCTTATGGGCACGTTGGATATATTTTCTCTCTCACTTATAAAAATTATTTTTCCTGTAATAATTTTAACCCTTTGTTCTTTCCTATTTTATTTTGCTTAGTTTTCTCAAATTCATCTTTTGTTACTGAGTATGTTTTAGCAGTTTTTATTCTTTTTTTCCACTTTCTGATTTTAATAGGCTTATTTTCCCCTTCCATTTTTTAAGATTTGTTAATTCACCTTCAATATTCTTCTATTTTTCAATCCCAAGGTGTCCACTATATAAAAAAGAGAACTTAAAAGAAATTCTTTTGATATCATGGGGAGAGATTATCTGATTTTTTCTCCTTTGACTTAGCAGTGTGGCTCTTCTTCTGGCTATACACTTTGCTAGAATTATTCTTGAATATATGCCTGAATCTCAAGTTAGTAACCTTCTAGTTATAGTTTATCTCCAAATGAGGGTCATACTTTCCTGGCTGTCTATGAACTGAGGAACAGTGTGTGAAATGATCAAGGGATGTGCGCTGGTGCAGCAGACAGTTTCAACTTAGGGATCTTGCTTCAGGACATTTCCTCATCATCTCTGCCATGTTTTCTGTCTTGAAGGTAAAGAGGGGGTCTTCCTAGCTTGAAGTGAAACCCTATATTTCATAGAATTTCTATATGGTGACTTAGCATGTACTTTTCTTCAGCAGATAGCATTTGCACCTGTAGAATCAGTACCACCCACCATCTCTTCCGATGTCAGCAGAGTGCTTCATTTAGCCGTACTGTCTCCGCCCCTTGAGGGGTCAGTGGAATTCTGGGATGCTTCTGCAGCCTCCATACTCCCTAAATCATGCCTTCCAAGTAAGGGGTCACTGGTTTGGACTTTGAGGGCTTTGCTACCTACTTTTGGAGAACTTGGGGATCTTCCTAGAGGTGTGTGTAGGGGTCCATGTTCATTTGAGCTTCTTTCTTTCCTTAGTTTGGTTTTGAATTTGAATTTTGATTTTCACTGTGACTAGAAGCTGTTCTTCATGGTTTGTGAATTGGGGATGTGGCTCAAAAGTTTCGTTGAAGTTGGAATTTCATTTTTCATTCTTTCTGTCATTTACTATTGGTTCCAGAAAGGAACACACGGTAGATATGCTTTTATTTTGAACTGAAAGACATCCTTACCTTAAAAGCTCCTGTGTATTGGATGCTTACTGTAACACAGCATCACACATGAGGTACTTTATATATTTTACCTTATTTAATCTTGCATCAACATTAAAACAGTTAAACAGTGAAATAACACAGGCAATATTCTACCAGACAGGTATCATTATCCTCCTTTTATAGATAAGGAAAACTGAGCCCAAAGACTCACATATAAGAAGTGGTAGAGCCAGGACTAGAATCAAGATCTATCTGAGCATGAGCCTAACAAATTCAAGAGCTCCAACAGTCATACACATTTAAACAGGAATCTAGAAACAATGTTGTCTTAAAGCCGTCTGTCACAGCAGCAGTTTCCATGGTTAAATGATTATATCTCAAAGCCAGTAAGGGTCTAGTCTGAGTCCATGACGGCAGGAAATGGAAACTCATTGTTTTGAAATTTATAAATGTACACTGTACTATTTATAACACATACAGGTCAAAGCCAAAGGGTTTGGAGGACAAAGGGAGAGATATATTTAAAGTAGTAAGTGGGGAATTAACCACAGTAATCTCGTGATCATTGGATGGGCCTTGGCACAGCTCTCAGGGCTCTGTCAATCAATCTGGAAAAGCGGTGGAAACTCAAGACCTCTTTGAATGATGAGGAGAATTTTGTATGCTGAAGAGGAGGATGCTCTGGCCATAAGCAACAGGGGGGAAAGTCTCCTAGAATATAATGGGGAAAGAGTTTTGGTAAAGGCAAAGAGGGAGTCTTGGCAGTGTAAAAGAATCTGGACAAAAGGAGGTTTTAATTTCTTAAATGTTACTATCATGTCATTTGCTGAGGGAATTCTCACAGGCAATAGTCTGTCATGACAGAGAGGTGAAAGAGCACAGGTTCTGTCACCAGAGACTCAGGGCTCTGCCACTTTCCAACTGGATGACCTAGAGCAAATTGCTAAACTTAGACTCAAGTTTCTTCCTCTTTAAAACAGACAACCACACCCATCTCCTTAGGTTGGTGTGAAAATCAAAGGTGATAATGTATGCTCAGCGTATTCAAAACCCATATCTGTCTAACACCAAAATCGGTTGCTCTTTCAATATTCTGTTTACTGTCTACACTCCAGCCTTTCTACCAAATTACCTTACTTGTGGTAACGAATGTTTATGAAAAGTCATTGGGTAAATGCACATATATTTAATAACTGTTGAAGTTTAATTTTCAATGATAAAATTCACTTTTTTTATCATCACAATCAAATTTTTAAAAATTTCCACTAACCCAAATAGAACCTTGGTGCCCATTTGCAATCACTCTCCATTCCCACCCACAGCCCCAGGCAACAGATCACTAATTTACATTTTTTCTCTCAAACTTGCCTATTGTGACCATAGAAACAGATTCATATAATATGTGGTCTTTCACGTCTGGATCCTGTCACTTAGTGTAATTTTTCTGAGGCTCATCCATGTTTTAGCATGCATCAGTACTTGATGAATGGATGTTTGTGGTTTGAATCCTCTTGGCTGGGATATCAAGATTTCTAAGAGTCTACTGGAATATTTCACAATTTCCTTCAGGGCATTGCCTACACCAGAATAAGAGCAAAAGCCAGAGATGATGAAGAAAGAATACGTCTGATGTTCACCATCAGACTTTCTGGGATTCTGAGGCAAGCCACTCCTGCCTTTAGGTCACTTTTCATGCTTGCTACTATTTTCCAGAAGAGATACTGGGTCAGATTAGCCTGGCCCTTGACTTCTGTCCACGAGTGCTGGCATACTCTCTTTGTGTGCTATGGCTTTTGGACCTTGCACAGGGCTCCAGGAACAAAAGCTTCCCAGCTTTCCAACTTTTTGCTAGTTCTCCAGCCTATGCCCTCCCCCCCACCACCTAATTCGACCTCTGAATACCCGCTATTAGTCTGTTCATACTGATTTTTATTTCAATAAAATATTTTTATATTATATTAAAATTTTGGATTATATATGTATATATTTTTTTAAAGATTGGCACCTGGGCTAACAACTGTTGCTAATCTTTTTTTTTTTTCGACTTTATCTCCCCAACCCCCCGTACACAGTTGTATATCTTAGCTGCACGTCCTTCTAGTTGTGGGATGTGGGACGCCACCTCAACGTGGCCTGACGAGTGGTGCCATGTCCGCGCCCAGGATCTGAACCCTGGGCCGCCGCAGCGGAGCGCGCAAACTTAACCACTCGACCAAGGAGCTGGCCCCTTGGATTATGTTTAATACTTGGTTTATATTTTGAAAACATACCTGAAACAAGCACCCTTCATTAGGTTTGTCAAGCAAACTTCTCCCCATCTTGGATAGATGCTGAACCTGACAAGGTGGATCTCACCTAAAGTCTCTGCACAAAGACCCTTCTCCTCTCTGTGCCTCTTTTCCAACTCGGACATCTCCATACACTCTCTATCTCGCCCATTCAGACTCTGATCGTTGGGCAGGGAGGAAGCTGCTTGTGTGCGAAAAACATGGGTATTTGAATTGGACAGACGTGAAACTGAATCTTAGCTCTGTCAGTTACCATCTGGGTGAGTTTGGGAAAATTATGCAAGATTTTGAGTTCTATTTCCTCTTTTGTAAAGCAAGTATTAATTGTATTTGCCTTCTATTTGCTGTCTAGATTAGATAAGATGTTTGCAAAGTATATTTCACAAGCACATCGTAGATGCTGCATAAATGGCAGGGATGAAGTTTATTAGCCTGCCACCTTGAACTCTGACCTCAGCTCTTCTTTCCATTTACACAGTAACTTTTTCACCAAGGCCGCTCTCATCCCGGGGCTTTCAGGTCCAATTGTCTTCTAATCCCAGGACTAGCATAATTATAAACTCCAGTGGTGGGTTCAAATAGTTATGAAGAATTTAGCAAAAGAGAGTTAGAACTTGTTTTGAGCCTGTTTGATTCTAGAAAGTCAGTTCTTCACTGGAGAAGGCCTCTGACCAGCCTCTCATGACTTAAGGAAAACATCTAACTATAGCTGGCTTCATGGGCATCTGACCTGTGAAGTCATGCAGGGCCCTGAACCCGGAAAGGCCCTGAGCTTGGTTTAATGCTCTGCTGTCGCCGTCTTGAAATTCCTAATAATTCCATCTTTGAACTTGTGTTTTATAACTGAAGTCTGATGGGACAATGTAGTCTGCACATGAGCAGCGGAGATACCTGCAATATGTGTGTCCACCTTCCTTGCTGCCCATTTGCAAATAGCATTCACAATACCCCACGAACGCAGAATTCCAGCTGGATCCACAATGTGTGGGAGTTCAACGACTCAAAGCAAGTGCAAAATAAGTGCTTCGTACACATCAATGACTGACCGCCCCGAGAAGCCACACTTTCCATTTGAACCAGAACTTGCTTCATGCGTAGTAAGAAGGCAATCATGTCTAAGAAACTTGAATGACCAAGGAACCCTGTTGTATCCTTTCTTACTTTACTTCCCTGCGTTAGCTAATCACTTAAGCTGAAAATAAGAGAAGGAAAGAGAAACATAGGGCAGCCCGTAGTTCCTTTGCCTTTCAGTCCTTCCTCACTTATCAGTCATCACAAAGTGTTGGTAGAATGTGCATATATTAAGAAACGAAAGTTAAAAAGTTGAGAGCTTTTTTTAACTCTCTTCGTTAGAACAAAATGCATATGCATGTATGAGCCATGAAATGCAAATCGTCTAATTTCCAGTGATTCCACATAGGAGTGAAATGCTCTTCTATTTGCAATTAAAGCTGGTTTTGCAAAATACAAAAATGAACAATAAAATTCATGCTGATGACTTAAAATTTTGTTTTTCTTTTCTTAGAATGACATTAAATAGCAAATCAATAACATCATGACAAATTGAAGCAGAGACCATGGAAAAGAGGGAAAGGCTTTATGTTTTAGTACATTTAACAGCATTTTTTCCCTTTGATTTTTGAACAAGGGGTCTTGCATTTTCATTTTTCACTGGGCCTTGAAAGCTGTGTAGCCACACCTGCATCTAACTACTCTCTTCTCCGTGGTCCTGAGTGGCTTCCTAGGGAGAATTTTGGCTTCTGTGCTCTCAGAGAAGGAGGGCCCTGTGCAGATAAGTTTAGTTCCTTTTGTAACTAAATTTTCATTTTTTTAACCAAAAAATAGAATCTGACTGGTTTGAAGCTTTCCTCCTGCCCCTCCACCTTATGTAAATTTTTGAGGTTTTATTTTTCCATCCCTCTGGGAAGTCCGAAGACCCAACACACTTTTGCATAAACATAAATGATATATTTATCTTGGGGTTCCTCTTTCTGAGACTCTTGAACTGACATTTGGGTGGGGACCATTTTTACATCTTATCTAAAGATGTTCATGCTCAGCTTTAGAGATTTTATTAAATATAATAAGCAAGAAATGGAGATGCAGCTGATGTGAACTGAATGCAGAGAGTGCATATAGCAAGATGATCAAATATATGAGCTGGAAAGATCATAGCGATTATCTAGATAAATTTTCGAACTTGACTTAAGAATAAAGTCAAGGAAATGTCAAAAATACACTAAACCAATTTTTAAAAAATTGAGTCACAAAGTGATTGGCCAGGGGAGAGAAAGCCAATGTGAATCTCAAAGTCTCAAGAAGTTTTTTGGGAGCAAATTTTGAAAATTAAATCCTGGCCCGTAAAATGCAACATTGAGAGGCACTGGGTGAGACTGTGGTGTGCTGAAGAGGTTTTAAATTATCCTTCAATCTGTCTGCATTTGTGGCACCGTCATTTTACCCTGGGTGCCCGAGCCAGATTCCTAGGAGTCTTCTTAGACTCTCTCCTTCACCTCCAATTAATCAACTGCTTTTACTGAGTTTCCTACAAACAAGTTTTGTACCACTTCTGTTTACCACCTCTGTGGCTTTGCCCTGTTCCTCTACCCTAGATGACAGTAACAGCACCAACCACTCTCCCTGTCACCCATTTCTGCCACCACGAAGTGATCTTTTGCATAGCCACCGGAAAGATCTCTCTGAAGGACCAATCTGAATCATGCTGACTAAAACCTTCAGTGGTTTCCTGTAGTTACAAGATAAAGCTCCTTATGCACCCAGGCCTACTGGGGTCTCACCTTTTCCAGACTGATGCAATTTTCCAGTAAAGAAAATTTTATTCAGCAAATATGCTAAATTGATTGTAATTTCCTGAACACATGCTGCCTCTGCACATTTTCTATTTCTGTTGACAGGCCTTCTCTTCATTCCCCAGCCTGTCATTTCTGCGTCTAGTTTTCCAGCTCAGTTTCTTTTTCTTCTTCTTTCTGTTCTGTTTCCTTTTGCTCCCTCCTCCTCCTTGCTTGCTGTGTTCTAGGCACTATGCTTAAAGTTTCACACATTTAATCCTCACAGTAAGTTTATGAATTAGATTCTACTGCTATTCTCATTTTTCATCTCTGAAGAGGTATTTCAGTAACTTAGAGTAACTCAACTAAGGTCTCATAGCTACTAATCATGATTTGTATATGAACTCCGATCTTCTTGGCTTCTACATTCAAACACTCTCTCCATCTCCCTGTACTATCTCTTCTGGAAACATTTCCCTTGGCTGAGAAGGGTAGTGACTGCCTGATATGCTCACCAGATCTGTGCCCTCTGCTTCCTGGACCACAGTTGGATTGATTTCCAACCCCTAGAGTTAAGCAGGAAACCTGTGACTTAGTTCTGGCTGATGGACAGTGGGAGGAATGAATGCATGCCACTTTCAGGGCTGGCTCCTAAAGTCTCTTGGGTGACCTTCCATGCTCTCTGCTTTTGTAGAGAAATTGGAAGCCTTGAGGGTGGCAGTAAGGAGCTTGGGCTCCTAAATGACTGTGTGGAGCAGAGCCTTGCCCTTCACCCTGAGAGCAAGTAATATTTTGTTTTGGAGGGCTCCTAAGACTTCTGGGGTCATCTGTTAAAACTGTTAATATTCCTTTTCTTAGCACATTGGCTAAGTGCGTTTCAAATGTTACTTTCACATTAAATGGAAACTATTTCTTCATGTATCTATCTCTTCCAGTATATTAATTTGGAAACTTCTTAAGGAGAGGCGTTTTTTCTAATCAGTCTTTATGTTTGATATACTAAGTCCTCAATAAATATTTGTTGACCTAGAAAATATATCAGTGGATTAACAAATAATAATACTGTTATGTATTGAATGCTTAAGTGCCAATGGAACACGTTCAGGCATTTACATCCATTGCTTTATATAATCCTCACAATTCACAAATGTTACTTAAGTGCTTACCATGTGTTGGGCTTTGAAAGAGTCACTGGGGATACATTAGTCAACAAGACAAAAGTTTCTGTCCTCATAGACATAAATCATAGTTGTGATAGTAAGATAAACAAGAACAATTTTGAAATGTCAAATGATGAAAAGTGCTTTGGATATTTAGGAAGTAGTATAAGGAGAGAGGAGTTGATGGGGGTTGGGAGACGTGACTATACTAAACAAGTGGTAAGGGAAGACTTCAGGGAAATTGTAACACTTGAGTCCGCACTGAAGGTTGAGAGGGAACAAACAGTAGCTATCAGCGAGAAAAGCATTATAGGCAGAGAAAACAACAAAGGCAAAAGCCTCGAGATGAGAATGTGCTCACATGGCTGTACAAGTACGTACTGTCCTCAGTTTGCATAGGAGAAAATTGAACCGAGAAAATTTAAGTAACTGGTGTAAGGACTTACAGCTGATAAGTGGCACATTCAAGACTTGAACTGAAATCTCTTGGATTTAAAAGCCCATGTTCTATTTTGATGCACTGCTCTGCCTGTGACTTTTACTAGTAACACTAAAGTATACAAACATACACACACACATACAACGTTCTAAAAGAACTATTGTGGCAGATAAAAATGATTCTCCTAATACCAATCCTTTCCACGTGACTTCTTGTTCAATAGAGGCTGGAAGGGTGAAGCCAGGGTTTCTGCATTTAGCCTCTCCTCCACTAAACGGATCACCTTCCAGACTGAGAGATGGACTTGGGTGTAACGAAACTGCAGCTGTGGGCTCTTCTGAAAGCTAGACGGTAGAGGTGGCTGTTTGACTCTTCTGAGTTGCAGAAGGTAAGCTACATTGCTTGGTCAGTCTCCAATTAGGTAGTGTTGAATGGTAGTTACAGCAGTTTCTTGATTTTGGAACTTTCCCAGTAGCAGCAGAGACCCTGTGGATCTTGAGTCACCTGTGGGGGAGGTGGCTGCTCTCTTGCCAGGACGGTTTGGCATTTTGCTTATGAGAGTTGCTCCTGGAGGCTCAACCTAGAGCCTCATTCTCCAGCCTTTCCCTCAATACCTTATATTAAATCCCATTCTTTGTAAATCAACTACAGTGGGTTCTGTTGTCTGACACAAAACCCTAACTGATAGAGTAATTGGGACAAAAAATGGGGTGGCCATGACTCTCTTTGATGATTCAAGCCAGGCTTCTGGTTTGTTTTCTGTTATACAGATATAGCCTGTTTATCTATATTGGTCCCATGGTGCGAAGTCCTCATCAACCATAGTATTCTGATTAGCATCCTGGCCTTGCTTCCTATTAGAGCAGCCATGCCTTCCATGGTCTCTGCTGAACTCCTATGAATTTGACTATTGTAGTTAACTTCTACAAGTGGAATCATACAGTATTTGTCCTTTTGTGACTGGCATATTTCACTTAGCATGTGTCCTCAAGGTTCATCCACATTCTATTGTGTGTCAGAATTTCCTTTGTTTTTAAGGCTGAGTAATAGTCCAATATGTATATACCATGTTTATTTACCCATTCATCCACCAATAGACCCGTGGGTTGCTTCCATCTTTTGACTATTGTGAATAATGCTGCTATGAATGTGGTTATAAAAGATACATCTCTTAAATACTTTATTTGTGCAAACATTTTTTTTCCTTCCTGAAGCCCCAGTGCATAGTTGTATATCCTAGTTGTGAGTCCTTCTAGTTCTTCTATGTGAGCCACCACCACCATGTGGCTACTGACAGACAGGTGGTTTCATTCTACGACTAGGAAGCAAACCCAGGCCACGGAAGCAGTGAGAGTGCCAAATTTCAACCACTAGACCCTCAGGTCTGGCTCTCAAACATTTTTGTTTTAATGTTGCCAAAATTAGGGCTTAACAAGGTGATTAATTTCTACTTTAGAAATATGAGCATAACCAGGAAGAATTTGGAATATTTCTTAGCTGAGATCTTAAGAGTAGTTGTGGGTATGAGATGCAAAGGATGAAGGGCAGAAATGCAAAGTGAGAGGAGAGGGTGAAGTTTCTGATTTAAAAACCATAGGAGGAAAGCCCACAGTCAAAGTGGGGCTTCTGACAATAGTCGACCCCAGGGTGGATGCAGACAGGATAGGCGGAGGTCATGTGGTAATTTAGAATCAACACCAGGGAAAGGAAATGCAGATCTAGTTCCTGCCCTGGGTCCACAATAACTGAATCATCTTGGCCAGGTACCTTAACACCTCTGAATCTTGGAATCTTCATCTGTAAATTGGCAATAGTAGTATCTCTCGTGAGATTGTTTAAAAATTCAAGTGTGTTAATAGTTCCCGAACTCCATCATAATCAGGGAGCCTATTTCAGAAACAATGACTTCACCTTTCTCTCTTGCCTGTTTATATTATGCTTTTCAAAGATACTTGGACTTTTATTGCTAATGCACAATGACCCCAATGCTGAGAACAGGCTGTAGGGAGGCAAGAGACAAAGAAGGGAGACATGAATCCACTGCTGTAATAAAAGCAAGAGGTGCCTCGGACAAGGATGGAAGCACTGGAAGCGATGAAATGAGGTGGTATTCTAGATATAGATATTTTAACTTTTTATTGTGAAAAATTAAAAACATACAAAAGCAGAAACTAGCATAAGTTCCCCTTCTTCCAGCAACGTATCCATCACTCAGCTTCAGAAATGTGCACACAGGACCAACCCTGGTTTCATCTTACCCCCATCCACTTCCCACCCAGCCTACCCTTATCAGATTATTTCAAACAAAATCATATCATTTAATCTACAAATCCTTCAGTATGAGTTTAAAAGATAAAAATTCCTTTTTTTTAATAGAAACCACAATACTATCATTTATATCCCAAACATACAATCATTTCTTAATATTAGTGTACAATTTTCCCTTCATATTTCGAAAGTGATGTATTTCTTAACTTGATTTGTTTGAGTCAGGATTCAAACAAGGCCCACTCATTCCTTTTGGCTGATATGTCTCAAGTCTCATTTAATATATAGGTCTTCTCTCCTTCTTTGATTTTTTTAATTTCCTTCCTTCCTTCCTATCTTTTGTCATTTATTTGCTGAAGAAAGCAGGTCATTTGTCCTACAGAATTTTCCCCCAGTTTGGATGTTGCTGATTGCAGTGCCATGTGTATTTAACATATTCCTTTGTCCCAAGGATTTCCTGTAGTTAGATCTAGAGAATCTATCTGATTCAGTTTTGATATTTGCGCATGAATACTTTGTAGGTGGTATTGAATACCACCTTCAAGAGGCACATCAAGTGAGGGTCTGTCTTTTAATGTTAACCAGTAGGTGTAGCATGAAACATCCACACAAAACAGTGGTTTTCTATTTATTTCATTCCTTCTTCATTTATTGGAAGAATTATTCTCACATCAACTATTTGGCAACTCAAAGATACAGTTCCTACAAGAAAGGTGGCTCCAGATCCTTTGAGTAGGAAGTAGTATTTAGAGACTACAACCTGTGCAAGGAGTGCTCACTGTTATTGGATTGGTAGTTATTTCTGGGTCTTTTCAGCAGACAGACCTAGGAAATAACTATCTTTTTTAGAAAGGCAGAGTTTGTCATCAGTTTAAACTATTTCCAATTCAAATTTGGGTTTGCAGGGTTGTTACTTAACTTTTTAATTTTATATTTGTATTTCTCTTCTCTAATGTTAAAAATCTTTGGGGGCCGGTCCCAGTGGTAAAGCAGTTAAGTTTGCACATTCCACTTGGGCGGCCCAGGATTTGTGAGTTCGGATCCCAGGTGCGGACCTGCGCACCGCTTGTTAAGCCAAGCTGTGGCAGGCATGCCACATACAAAGTAGAGGAAGATGGGCACGGATGTTAGCACAGGGCCAGTCTTCTTCAGCAAAAAAGAAGATTGGTGGCAGATGTTAGATTAGGGTAATCTTCCTCAAAAAAACTTTAAAAAAAGAAGAAAGAGAAAAAAATGTCCCTAATAATGTTAACATAATTAGTTTTTGCTTTTGGAAACTCAGCCGACAGCCTGCTTCTCCAGCTCTTCTGATGATTTTACAAAGTATTTAATATCGTGTTTTAAATATCTTTCTCTGTAAATCATTTGGAATGGATTCTTTTGTTTGAACTGAACCCCGACAGTGTGAACAGTGTAAGCAGGAGGGGAGGAGATATCCATGGTCTATGAAGTACCTGTGCAGCTACTCACAGTGAAACCAATGAGTGCAGATGATTCCCCAGTGGGAGAATTGTTGTGACCATGTTAAACAGAGACCTGAGTCACTCACTCTCTTCTGTCTATGTATAAATCCGAATTCACCAAAATTTGTACTTCTGTTTTTCAACATTAATCCTTCTCCCTCCTTATTCTTTTCCCCTAAATCAGACCCTGGGGAACATGTCAGTTTGCCTCAGAGCAGGTACACAGGGTCTTCCCTTAACTATGGATCCTGGTTATTTAGTGAAGTCTTTCAGGAGCCATCCCATCACCACTTCAGAGGAGATGAATCAGGAGTCCTGGGAGTGAGTGCACATGGGCAAGAAGAACTGGAAAGCTGGAACTTGTTGTCCACTCCAGAGACCTTGAGGGCTGCACTCAGCTGGGGGCTTTGGATCAGGGACAAGTCTTATGAGGGACATTCTCGTAACTTTCCATGGCTTCTTCATCCTTACAGTGGACCATTCCAGCTGAATCCCCTGAAAGTTGTCTCTTCACCTCAGAGTAGATAACGGAGGCACACTGGAGTGGAAAGAAGATAGAAGAAGAAATGGAAAGCGAGAGGGAGTATGGGGCTATAGGTAGTAGCAGAAGAGAAAATAGTCAGGAAATAAAACTCACCTTGTCCTCTAGAGATGTTCTGGAGGTATTGGCTGTGGAGGGAAAGGGAACCACTGAACTGTGGGCATCTGGATCCACCAAGAACTCAGTCTTTTAGCTTATTTCCCAGAGGCTGGGAGCCACTGGGCCCTTTCATTGACTGTCATGTTTTTCTAACCCTAAACCCCAACATGCCCTGTAGCACATGTGATTTTCTGTTTCATCATTTCTCAACCCAGCCTTCTGCAAATTCGTTTCAAGCTCCACTGATCTGTAAAGTCTTCCCTCAATACCATGCCAAGAAACCTTGCTCCCTTCCTTCACCAGATGTTGAGAAAGGATTTGTCTCTTAGTTTTAATTCTTTCCTCTCTTAGTGTATAGCACTTCCATCTCACCCCAACCTCAAAGTTCACCCCTGATTGCCCACCAAGTTCCAATTACAGCTCTTCATATGTATGCCCTCTTACATTAGCATATTCTAGTTCTTGATTTTATTGCCACAATTTCTTAGAGATGGAACCACAGTGAGAAAAAAGTTTAGAAGGTATGATTTGTCAGATCCCACATGGGAAATCAAGAGTTTCAGAGAAGAAGATAGAATCATCAAAAACACATAGTAATTTTATGGAGAGATAGAGCCTGAAAAAAAGATACATCCTGGGACACTTGAGGTTTCTCTTTTTCACCATATTCTTACTATAGACCTTTTGGGGTTATAGATCTTTTTAATGATATGATAGAAGCTATGTATTCTCTTCTCAGAACAATAGTCATATGCACGGAACTTTGCATACAATTTCAGGGGCTTCAGGCAAACTTTGAGGCACTGATGAAGAAATCTTGCTACAGATCATTAATACATAACGTGTCTAAAATATAACTAGTCCGCCAACAGAGTGCTCAGCTATAACAGTATTTTGACAAATGCGTCAAGGACAGAGTGTGAAGAACAGGAAATGATCAGGGTAACTTTATAAGATGGACCCAATTAACCCAAGCAAATTGGTGGAAGTTCTAATACCACCATGCAAAAGGCCCTGATTGGTGGAAACGGCTGAGAAATCAAAGTGAGAACAAACTAGGTGATCAGATGATATGTGTTGGTCAAATATAGTAATAGGTTCTAGAAACAGCAAATATAACAGCAAAACTGAAGACTTGATCTTTTACTGGTTGTGTGACCTTGAAAATTCCTTAGCCTCATTTGTAAAACAAGTTTAGGTAAGATTACAATTGAAATTTCTAGTAGGTACAAAGATACTGGAGATTTTAAACTCCCAAGTGAGGTGCCATATGTAGAGAAGGCAACCTATGAAATGGGAGAAAATATTTACAAACCATATTTCAAATAAGGGATTTATATCCAAAATATATAAGGAACTCATACAACTCAATAGTCAAAATAATAATAATAATGACCTAATTAAAAAATGGGCAAGGGAAGTAAAGAGACATTTCTCCAAAGGAGACATACAAATGGGCAACAGGTATTAAAAAGGTACTCCACGTCACTAACCATCAGGGAAATGCAAATCAAAACCACAATGAGTTATCACCTCACATCTGTTAGGATAACTATTATCAAAAAGACAAAAGAGAAGTCTTGGCAAGGATGCAGAGAAAAAGGAACACTTGTACACTCTTGATGAGAGTGTAAATTGGTATAGTCATTATGAACAACTGTATGGAGGTTCCTTTAAAAATAAAAAATAAAACGATCATATAATCCAGCAATGCCACTTCTGAGTATTTATCCAAAGGAATTAAAATCAGGATCTTGAAGAGATACCTGCACTCCCTTATTCATCATAGCATTATTCACAATAACCAAGATATGGAAACAACTTAAATGTCCATTAATGGATGAATGGATAAAGAAAACGTAGTATACATACATAATGAAATATTATTCAGCCTTTAAAAAGAGGAGAATCCTACCACTTGTGACAAGCTGGATGGACCTAGAGGACTTCATGCTAAGTAGAATAAGTCAGACACAGAAGATAAATACTGTATGTTCTCACTCATATGTGGAATCTAAATATTCAAACACATAGAAGTGGAGAGTAGAATGGTGGTTACAAGGGTCTCGGAGGAGGGGAGAGTGGAGGTAATTGTCAAAGGGTACAAAGCTCGAGTTATGCAGAATGAATAATTCTGGAGATCTATTATACAGCATAGTGCCTGTAGCTGACAACATTCTATTCTATAGTTAAAACTTACTAAGAAGGTAGATCTTATGTTAAGTGTTCTTACCGCACATAATAATAATAATAATAATAATAATAATAAAGGGAGTGGGAAGAAATTTTGGGAGATGATGCATATATCTATGAACTTGATGGTGGTTATGGTTTCAACGGTATATACTTATCAATGGTATATATTTATCCCCAAACTTGTGAGTTGTATACATTAAACATGTACAACTTTTTACATGTCAAAGAAAAAAGTGGTGAACTCCTTATAACATGTTAGAATATGGATGAATTGCAAAACATTATGTTAAGTGAAACAAGCCAGATAAAAAGACTACATTATATATGATTCCATTTATATGAAATTATAGAAAAGCAAAACTATAGGGACAAAAAGCAGATGAGTGGTTGCCAGGAGTGGGGCTGGGGGAGATTAACTGCAAAGGGACACGGAGGGATTTTCTGGGGTGTTGGAAGTGTTCTACATCATGATGGTGGTGGTGGTTCTCTGACTGTATACATTTGTTAAAATTAATTGAATTAAAATTACTGAATTATATTGTATATAGGTTATACCTCAAAAAGCTGATTAAAACAATAAATTTGAGCAGAATAGAAAATAGAGTGTATCCCACTAAGTATTGTCTCATATAGCTTTTGTTTCAGTTATGTGTCAGTGATTGTGTGTGTGTGTGTACATGTTCGCCCTGGCTGACAATACAATTTGTATTTCTTATGGTGGATTATAATAAAAAATATTTGAAAGCCACCAATCTAGAGAGTTGAGAATTCTGACTCACAACTGGTGATCGGATCAGAATAGTGTTGCTGGGTTAGCACGGACCTGAAATGCCCAAGTGTTCCCAAGGACAGATGTGGTCCACGTGGGAGAGAGAACAAGCAGAAGTGTGGCCATCTTGGGTCCTGTCCAATAGCATTTACAGGTACCAACAGACTCCAGCAGCATAAAGCTGGATGTGATCAACTGGAAGTGAGGCCAGTGAAGGAGTCGCAAACAACTCTGGAATTAGAAATGTACCAGGTGTGCCAAAGGAACTTCAGGAAGGAGAGACTCAGCAGGAAACCTCAGAAGAGACTACACATGCACCTCATAGGGGAGAGTGCCTGCTTAAGCATCTGGCAGGCCAAAGAGGCGGAAACCTGCTTCTAAAACACCAACTGGAGTAAGTCCTTTCCCCAGCAACCTCCAGACTAGTCAGGGGAGGCCAACCAAAGAAACAGAGAAGAAGCCAACTCTACCCTGTCTTCCCTCTCAGCCCTACCATTGCCAGCTTCCACTCTGAAATGTGTCTGAACTAGAGATGGGAAAGTTTTGATTAATATTTTGAACTCGATATTCTAGTTACTAACTTGAGACTGTGACATAGTGTCCACTTACTGTCTATTACCTAAGAGAATAGAGAATTTGTCAAAAAGCCTTTGGCTGCCAGAATTTTCATCCTGAGTGCCTGAGAAGATCTCCCACAAAATACAGTATAAAGAGACTGTGGAAGACAGAAAATTTTTATAATTAAACCATAAATCTTGCTTGTTCAGTGTATTGGTTGCATGGACGCATTATACGGATTAATTAAACGTATATATGTAAACATATATATACACACATATATGGATGTATATATACGTATACATTATACATGTATATAAATGTTCTCAGTACACAGTAGGTGCTTTGTTATCATTCATTAATTACTTAAGGACAACCTTCATATATACACCTTCATGATCACAGTATCTATCAGAAAGATGTTTAATTTTGTTCTGACCTTCAGCAAAGATATATTATGCATTTTTTAGTGTCTACCCTCTCTCTTCAGAGTCTAAGCACCACACTGTAGGGATTTTTATCTGCTTTGTTCACTGATTGACTTCCTATGCTTACAACAGTACCTGGCACATAGGACGTGCTCAATAAATATGTATTGAATGAACGAGTATAGTTTGCAGCCAGAATCTATCCCCAGTGACTTACTTTCCTTTTCTTCTCCCTGCTGAATAATCTGGATCTCAGAATATACCAAGTCTCCTTCTTTGCGGTGCACTGGAAAGAAAAAACAACACTTTCTAGACTGTCCCAGTCAGTGGTATGTGCTGCAGATGCTCCTTCCTAAGCATCCTCTCCACTCTTCTGGGACAGACTGTGAAGCAAGTATTTATTGGGAATGTCTAGGTGTGGGATACCTTAGGGAGACCAGGGACCTTTTCCAGACCTCAAAGCACATTATCTTTCCCTGGCTCAGGCTGCGAGCAGCTTCCTACTGGGGAATCCTCACCATTGCTGTACAATTGCTGCAGCTCCACTGCGGCAGGGCACGTGGGATGGGCAGACTCTCTTAAGCCTGGGGTGGGAGGACTCCTGTGAGACATAGAAACACACGATCATCCCTGGAACATTATAATATGCAGGAGACTGGAATAACCAGAGAGAAAGGGGACTTCAGCAGACACCAGAGGACTGGGGACCCTGAATGGTTTAACTGGAGCATCAATATGTCTATATAGAGTCATATTGTCTTTTTAAAAGAAATCCCGGGGCTGTGGTATGGGCAGGTTCCCTGGGAACAAGGCCAGAGAGTCTCTGACATCACAGCAGCAATCATCTCACAGGTAGAATGATCACTTTCAATTGGTTAAAAAACCTGACATCATCAGGAGGTATTGTCTTCACCTCATCCTGTCAGGACAATTCAAGAAGCAATTAGACATAATCCATGCCCCAAGTCCCTGGCCGTAACCTAAGATGGAGATACTGACATAGACAGAAGAAGAAGACCATATTTTCCAAACCAAAGTTAAAGGCACAAAATCTGATGAAAATATGTGCACATGTGGAGCAAAAAGAAGATTATTGGAAAATGCGACTTTCCTGGTAAATCTGGAACAGATAGTCATTTTACACATAGTTATAGTAATATATTGTTTAACTATAGCACTATTTGCACCAGAAATACACTGCGTCAACCTAGAAAATCTGTAACCTTTGGTATCATCCTTTTAGATGAGTGGATGAATTTCAAATAAGAAGCTTATCTAAATACATGCAATCTCTATAACACAGACTATTAGAAGCTTTCTTGGAAGCTGTGATTTTGGCTGTTTCAAGGAACGTGAAAATGGGAGCATCTAACCATAGGGACATAGAGAAATCACTTGACCTAATTTTGCAGCCCCGTAGTTCTGCATATTTTATTCTTGGAAAACCGCAAGGCTGAGGCCTCACCTGATTCTGTTTTTCAGAAAACCGTCTCCTGCAAAATAAAGCAAAGGCACGTTTATGTCAGCAGAGGGAGCTCTTTCTCAAATACTACTTCACGCACATAAGCTGCCTAAGAGAGGTCACGGGAAAATTCAAACACGGACCCTGTCCCGAATTCTCATGAAACTTGATGTGAAAAAAAAAATTGAACAAAGCATATAACTTACTGTGGACAGGGCCACATATTCCTGGGTTAAATATGCAATTATTTGAGACTTGATTAAGATTCAAGGCTGTGTCCATGTACCTCAGGAAGTATTAAAAATAACTGACTTCTGTCTTGTAGAGTAGTGAGGGGCTGCAGGTGGACAGCAAGGAGCATCTGTGGTCATGCCCACAGGAACCTGGGGCTCCAACTCAGGCTTGCTAAGGAGACTTGTGGTCAGAGGTCCAAAGCTCCCTATACCTAGCCCAGAGCAGGGCCCACAGAAGGCGCTCAGAAGGACCTGGTGAGTTGAACTGAATTACATCAAGAGACAGAGTTGAAGGATGTGGGTGATTGTTCTAGAACTGAAAGAGGTCCTGTGCCTGTCTTCCACACCAGGTTTTCTGGCATCTGAAACCAGCTTGACCTGGGCTAAGGCAAGAAGCATTTGGAAGCACATGGTAGATGGTGCCTGGCAGACGGAGAAACTCTCCCTCAGGTAGGGGAGGAGCTGGAGGGCTGACCTGTGGAGAGCAGGGCCTCTGAAGCATGAGATGGTAGGTTCAGGCTTTGACTCAGGGGAGTCTCTGAGGAAAAAGAATAGAGATTAGCCAGATCCTATTCCTAGTCACTTCTTTACAGAGCCTGTCGGTTTATTTTGATTGTCCATTTAAGGGCGATTTAGGACAGGCTGACGTATCTAGTTGACCAGTCTGTATGAACCAAAGAAACCGCCCAAGTAAACTGTTTAGATAAAATTTTTGAAACTTACATTTAAAATCTTACTTCCTCCCCACCTTTCACTTGAGGCTTAGTAAACCAAACTAGATATAAGCAGCCCTCAACCACAGCATCTATTAAGAAAACTGCCCTTTAAAGGGTTTGAGTGTGCCTGTGAGTGTTGGGGTGCTGAGGTAGAGAACGGTGATGTGGTGGTTACCGAGGCTGCAACAAGCTGAGGTGTCCAAAGCAAGGGCTCTTGCAAGTGGTAGGAGAGAACACAAACCTGATTTCCTCTGGTGCCAGCAGCAAAACAGCAGGGCAGCAGCCAGAAGAATGCTGAGTGACACTCCAGTGGCTCCCCCGGCAATAAGGCCACTTCTATTCCCTGGAGGGCCTGAGGGAGAAGAGTCTGTATGAGCCCCAGGGGAAGAGATCTAGGGCCTAGAATTGCCACGATGCCCTGAAACCTTCCCTTGGCTTGACTGGAGTCTGAGCCCTGGGAGAGGGAGGAATCTCAAGGGGCTAGGACTCACGAGGGCTAGATCGGGGATGATGTGGCACAGGAAGTAGCCTTCTACTTGTGGGAGGCTCAGACCTGAGCCTGTACAGGACAGGAAGTAACTCATTGTGAAGTGGTAGAAGGCAAGAGGTTAAGAGTCCTGGTGGATTGTGGCAAAGGGGAAAAAGGTAGCCAGCTCCTTCCACTGATGAGTACTACAAAGCTAGAGTAATCAAAACGAATTGGTACTGGCATAAAAACAGATACAGAGACCAATTGGACAGAATCTAGAGTCTAGAAATAAACCCATGCATATATGATCAACTAATACTTGACAAGGGAGCCAAGAATGCTCAACAGAGAAAAGATAGTCTCTTAACAAATGGCACTGAGAAACCTAGATATTCAAAACTAGATACGCAGAAGAATAAAACTGGACTTCTGTCTACACCACTCACAAAAATTAACTCAAAATGTATTAAAGACTTATATGTAAGACCTGAAACCATAAAATTCCTAGAAGAAAACAGGGGCAAATCTCTTTGGCATTGGTCTCAATAATGACTTTTTGGATATGACACCATAAGCACAAGCAACAAAAGTGAAAATCAAGAAGTGAGACTGCATCAAATTAAAAAGCTTCTGCACAGCAAAGGAAACCATCATCGAAATGAAAAGATAATCTACAGAATGGGGGAAAAGACTTGCAAATCATATATCTGATAAGGGGTTAATATCTAATAATATAAGGAACGCATACAACTCAATGGCAAAAAAACAAAAAAATCCCCAAATAATCCAATTTAAAAATGGGCAAAGGACATGAAGAGACTTTTTTTCCAAAGAAGATATATGAATGGACAACAGGTACATGAAAAGGTGCTCAATATCACTAATCATTAGGGAAATGCAAATCAAAACCACAGTGAGATATTACCTCAGTCCTGTCCCAATGGCTATTAGTAAACAAACAAGAGATAACAAGTGTTGGTGAGGATGTGGAGAAAAAGAAACCCTTGTACCCTGGTGGTTAAAATGAAAATTGGTGCAGCCACTATTGAAAACAGTATAGAGGTTGCTTAAAAAATTAAAAATAGAACTGCTATGTTCTATTTTTATCCAACAATCTGGGTAAATATCCTAAGGAAATTAAATTACTACATCAAAGAGATATCTGCATCCTCAAGTTCTTTGCAGCATTATTTACAATAGCCAAGACATGGGCAACCTAAGGGTCCATCAATGGATGAATGGATAAAGAATGTATACATATATATAATGTATACATATATATATATATGTAGGATGAATATTATTCAGCCATAAAAAGGAAGGAAATCCTACCTTTTGCAACAACATGGATGAATCTTGAGGGCATTATGCTAAGGGAGATAACTCAGACAGAGAATGACAAATACTGTATGATCTCACTTATATGTGGAATCTAAAAAAAACAAACTCACAGAAACAGAGAACAAATCTGTGGTTACTAGGCACAAGAGATGGAGGATGGGGGAAATAAATAAAGGTGGTCGAAGGATACAAACTTCCAGTTACACGATGAATAAATTCTAAGGATAGTAATGTACGGCACACTGACTAAAGTTAAGAATACTGTATCATATATTTGAAAGCTGCTAATACAGAATTTAAAAGTTCTTACCACACACAAACAGACACAAAAAAAATTGTAACCAGGTGAGGTGATGGATGTGTTAACTAACTTTACTGTGGTAAACATTTCACAATACATCCATATAGCAAATCATCACACTGTACCACTTAAATTTACACAATGTTATATGCCAATAATATCTTGACAAATGTGGGGGAAAAAAGAAAGGCACAGACTCTAGAATTATATTATTGGGTTAGAATCCTGACTCTTCCACTTACTAGCTGTGTGGCCAGGGAAAATTATTTCATCTCCCTGTGCCTCAGCTTTCTTATCTGTAAAATGGGGATGATGGTAACTATATTAGTACTATTGGAGGTAGACTAATATGTGTTAATATATATAAAGTACTTTGAGCAGCTCCTGACACATGACAAGTGCTATGTCTATGTTAGTATTAGCTCTTATTTGTTGCCCTCATACTATGCCCTAGGCCCTCAAGAACTTCATGCTGCCCTCTGATCAGCTTAGGGGACACGCCCACAAATTAGGTCTGCTCCTACTCGGCATACTCCAGTCAACTTCAGCCTATTCTGTAGACTGAAGTGTTTCCCCCTGAAATTCATACATTGAAGCAGCCCTAACTTTTGGAGATGGGGGTCTTTGGGAGGTAATCAGGTTTAGAAGAGGTCCCTCATGATGGAATTAGTTTTCTTAGAAGAGACACCAGAGATCTCTTTCTCTCTTCCCCCTCTCTACCATGTGAGGACACAGCAAGAATGCAGCTGTCTGCAAGCCAGGAAGAGAGCTCTCATGCCAACCTGACCATTCCAGCACCCTGATCTCAGACACAATCTCATACTTGCAGCCTCTAGAATTGTGAGAAATAAATGCCACTCTGTCTATGGTATTTTGTTATAGCAACATGAGCTTCGGCAGCCCACCTTAGCCTAGTACTGCAGGCTAATTCAGAGTTTCTCTCTTGCTAGAAATTCTCCCACTTCTAAAGTACAGAGATTTTGCATAAGGTCCATGAACAAAAGAGATTTAGGAAGAAATTTCTGCTCTATCATACATCAACTCAATCCTTGACATTTGCTTAATCCCTGAGATCATCTGTTTCCTTAACAGACAATGACATCTACCTTGCAGGGTAGTTGTGAGTGTAAAATGAAATTACATGTGTGAAGTAACCAGTTCACTGTCTGGATCAGAGGAGGCTAATTCATTTTTATCCCCTTAACCTCCAAAAGGAAGATAAGTAATTTTACACTTGGGTGTGAATGACCCTCAGATTCACTATTACCCTATTCAGGGATTGCAAGCTTTGGGCTCTCCAAGGTAAGCTTCTCAGTATAAGAGCCTTCCTGGAGAAGCAGCACTCCTACCTCCAGTGTCACTCTGGATTTAAGGCACTCAAGAGCCTTCAGGGAGTGCCCTTTGGGAGCTTTCAGCTCTGCTATCTTCTCTTCCCCTCCCCAGCTGCTTCTTGAAATGACATTAAAATGACACCCAGCTTAGTCTCTGCCCTTCTCTGCTGGGAATTATGCTCAATGTTGCTGTTCGCTAAGAAATTTTGAGGGTGACAAGCAGACCCTTCTGTGGCACCCTTTTGCGGGAAAACATGTCAGTCCCCCCACCTACGAAGACCCCACTTGATCACAAGACTTGCCTCCAGGGAGTTGAAGGGAAAACTGCACAGCAGCTGGGCCATTAGCATAGCAAGCCCTTCCCAGAGCCACTAACCAAAACTGTTGAGGTTCACAGTTCTGTCAGGGCTGACTGCTGATATAAACAGCACAGTTCTATGCTTATTTAGCCTGGTTGACGCTAGGCACTTGACTATGGGGTACTCCCTAGGAGAACTTTGACAATTCTTTCTCTGAGCTAAATGATTGCATGGAGGATAAAATCTGGGCTGCCTGGTATAAGCTTTGTGAAGTTATGCAAATTACCAATCCTTTCTGAGCTTCACACTTCTTTTCTGCAGAATAGAGATAATAATATCTTTATCTTCTACGATTGTTACTATGATCAACAAAAATGATTTATGTAAAATTTATTCATTCAACAAATACTTATCAAATGCCTCATATGAGCTAAACACTAGTCCAGGCACTTGGGATACAACAGTGGTCAAAATAAAGACCTACCTTCATGACACTAATATGGGAGGAGTGAGAGGAGACAGCAAAAACTACATGGCATGGCAATTAGTGACATGTGTTGTGAAGAAGAATCCAGCAGGACCTGGAGAGGGAGCACCTTGGTGAAGAGCTGCTAGGGTGGTTGGGGAGGGTCTCATTGAAAAGGTGATTAGTGTTCTGGAGGAAGTGAGGGGGTGAGCATGAGGATATCAGAGAAGGGCAATGCAAAGGCCCTGAGGTGAAAGTGTGACCAAAACATTTGAGAAAGAGACAGAAGACCATGGTGACTAGAGTGGCAAAGGTGAGGGCAGAGTGGCAGGGGACAAGTCAGAGAAGTAGGAGGGCCAGATCATCAGACCGTTGAGAAGATGTTGGCTCTCACTCTCAAGGAGATGGGAAGCCAGGGGAAAATATTGAGCAGAGGAGTAATAAGAACTGACTTATGATTTAGAGAGGTCATAAGTGATCTTCACAAGAATAATTTCAGTGGAATGAGGCAAGCCTGATGGTGATGGACTTGAGAGAAAATAGGAGAAGTAAAAAGAGTGGGTAGAGAAAATTCTTTTGAGGAGTTTTATTGTTAAAAAAAAAAAAAGCAAGGAATTCTAGCTTTCCAGTAGCTCCTCAATAAAAGTTAGCTTTATTGGATATCAAAGGATGCAACTTAATCTGAGATAGAAGAGGAATTTCAATTAGTAGAAACCATTTCCTGAGTGCCAAGGGAGCTGAGTGGGAACTTGGCTTGGCCTGTGTGGCTTCTTGGGGAAAAAGGAAGAGAAAGAGAAAGACATAAGCTAGAACTGTGGGATCCCAAAGGAAGGCTTGTCTCCTCAGTGGACAGAACTAGGCTCTGTATCTGCTCTCTTGTAAGTTTCCTGACCTGCATACAGTTGGGCACTGAGACCCTCTCAGGCCTACAGTAATGGAGTGTAGGAATGTCTGTTACTTCAGTCCTTCAGACTTGAGGAGACTGGTTTGATGTGCCGTGGATGATTTACTGAAAGCAGAGTATAGGTGACACTTAGGATGATAGAGCTGTACCCTACCGTAAAACACTGTTAATGAGTTAAAGCTGTTCTTTGAGATCAACACACAATGGATCAGAGTACAGGCACACAAAATCATCTCCAACGTGTGAAATGGCTCCTGGCCAGCTTTGCCTCACTGTACGACTTCATCATAACCTGAATTATTAATATTTGAATGGAAGAAATTGTCTATCACCACGGAAAATGGCAAAATGGAAATAGAAAAAGGAGAGTCACAAAGATAGTGTTGGTTATGCCCACTCCTAATTTGAGAAAGCTGAGAATAAATAAGATCAATGGAAATTACAACTTACTTCTCACGGTGATGTTCACTACCTCACTCCGGATGTGGCCGTAGCCATTGTCAGCTGTACAATAGTATTCCCCAGCATGGCTCTCCCTGGTAACAGGTATCCTAAGCTCTGCCTTCTGAGAACGCTGACTTTTCCTCCCCAGACTCTCCTTTGTGTCCTCTCTGTGCCAGGAGAATGTGGTGTCCCCTGTGCCTTCAGCCACGGAGCAGACAAGGATCAGTGTCTCCCCTTCAACCACATGGCCCTCTTGGGGCTGGGTCTCCAAAAGCACTCCAGACACAGGGATTCCTGTGTGCACACAAGATGACAAGTGAGGGCCTGGTGTGGGAGGGCAGGGCTGGGATGTTGGACAGGGTCACCTTTTATGTCACTTTAAGATATATTCTTTAGCAGGTGCCAGCATTGTAGCTCACAGACTGTGGATTTTGGACCTAGAATATCACTAAATGTAGTAAGTTTTCCATCCTGATACACAAGGCTCCAGGAGAAAAAAGATGGGCTATCCCTGGAGAAGCATTTAAGTTTTGTCTGATGTCCTAGTTGGAGGTCTGGATTGTTTTGAGAGATAGGTAACAACAATAGTGGCCATAATGGCACTGGGCTGGATCACATCCATTTCCAGAAGTCCTGCTTTGGTACCTAAGACAAGCTGATATTTATTGTGTTTATCTTTGTATGTATGCATGTATGCACCTCCTTCTTTTCTGCTTTATACATCACAGGCACTCATATTACTATTTGTTGCTACTGATTAAGAAAACATGGAAGATTATCTTCTAAATAGTTTGCCCCAAGATCTGGCATTCTAGAATCTGCCAACTCAGTAGCAGGGCCCCTTGTTTTCTTGTTTTTGTTTTGTTTTCCCCAACTCCTGTATCTAACTCCATGAAGCACCTCTATCATTTTGAGGCTATAGAGTGTCAAAGGAAGACTGAGTTTTAAAGAAATGGAGTTGGAAATGAAATTCTGCATTTCTTTTGTTACAGTACTTCACTTCTCAGTCTAAGCCTGATGCTTCCACCAGGATGGCAAAATCCATGTGTACTGGGCAGTCCCTACCCACAAAGGGCCAAAGAGTAGTCAGGGAAAATACCACAGCCCCACCCAGCCCACCTGGCTCTCCAACACTCACTCTGCACCTGGATCTGCAGTGGGAGGCTTCGTTTGTGGACGCTGTGGGTCATTGTTTCAGCACCACACCAATAAGATCCTGAGTCTTCCCTCCAGATGGTTGTGATCTGGAATTCCGGGGACCTGCTCCAGTCTGAAAGGATCACCTCGTTGTCTCTGAAGAAGACGAAGTGAAGCTGAGTGTCTGACCGCTCTAGAGGGAGCTGTGTTTCACAGCTCAAGTTTACAGAATTCCCCTCTGTAGGCTGGGAGGCTGTGACTGTCAGCTTTGGACGTGGAAATAGTTCTAGAGAGAAGAGGAAAATCCAGTTCTCAGCATGAGGGTGTTTAGAGCCCCGGGAGAGGTAGGCTTGGATTCTCAGTCCTAGGAAACTTCAGACACACAGCAAGACAAACAAGCTTATCCAATCCTTTATCACATTTTATTTAAGTCTAATCACTCCACTTTCTCTGCCTCCTAGAGGACTTAGGCTTCTCATTTATTCAGAGTTTTGATATCAACCCATAGATCCCCTCCTGTCACACCCAGTTTCCCGACCCTGACATTACTAAGCAAATCTAAATGAAAGGAAGGGTTTACCTTGAATTTTAATAACTTTTGTACTTGATCTAAACATATAATTTCCTTCCACAGATCCAATGCACTGGTAATAGCCACCATTATTTGAACTTGCTTGTGGTATCAGAAGATCCAAGGTTTTATTAGAATTAGAAATAACTTTTCCATTGTAAGTGTACTTCACAGCAATCAGTTTCTCTTTCCCCCTTTTCTTGCATCTCAGAACAAACATATCACCTTCAAACACAGCATCCGGGGCTTGAAGGATGAGAGGGTCTGGAAACCACAGAGAAACAAGACATGTCATTCAGGCACTCCGTCCTCTGTGTATCTGGAATTACAAAGGTTTTGCTGTTTTCTTCTTTTCTCTTCCACAGGATTTAGTCTCCTGACCCAAGGGTGCTCATTTCCTTTCAAATCAGTGACACACTTCAGATACAATTCCTAAATAAATCCCAAGCGCATCTACTTAATCATTCAATGATAGATTAAAAATATAAGGATTCTCAAACAGAGAGGAAAAGCTGAGAGGAGGTGTGATCAAAATCCCTGATGTCATTGAATACGGCAAAGATCAACACCAGCTTGCTCATCAAACCTCAGAGCAGGAGTCATCCAAGTGGTAGCTTTTAGCGAAATAGCACGGGAAGTATTACAATGCATTGGAGTCTGCTATGTGGCAGGTTTATCATCACAGACACAAATCGAGGCTGGAGGGATAGTGAAAGTGGTCTGCTAAGGAAATTCTCTGCTCTTTGAGATTAGTTCTACCCTTTCTTTCTTAGATGACAGCAGTGAATGCCTGCTCCTACAGAGCGATGCCTGTGGAGTGATCCAAACCATTGTCCCTAAAGTAGGCAAAACAGGACAGGATGAGATAGGGTGTCAGAAAAGTAGGAGTAAAGAAGGAACTGATACTAGGACAGGTGGGGACACAAGGCCTGAGGTTGGAGATTTTCCCCTCTGAACTCTTGTTTTATGGCACTTTTCACTTTCTATTTTGTGCTCAGTACATTCATGTATGTATAACTTCTCCTGGAGGAAGTCTGAGAGCAGCATCTCAAACAGCTTCATTTTTGAATCCCCGAACACCAACTCCTTTCCTATGTAAGTGTGCAAGAATGTTTTCATATTAGACATTTGAACTCTAATATCAATAGCAGTTTGGAAAATACTTATAGACCAGGAAGGAGAAGGTGAAACTGAAAGTAAATGCGGTCAAGGGTTAGAGCGGAATGAAAGCCTCAGTTCTTGGAGACTCCAAGGAGCTAAGATGTACCAAAACCATTCCTAAAGTTTTAACTAATTCTCCTTCTTTCTCACCTGAAGAAAAATGCAAGCGCACAGGGTTACTTAGCTGTGAGCCCTCGGCCTGGCATCTGTAGTCTCCAGAAGAATGGACCTGAAAGGTGTTTCCTAGGGTTTCGATTTGTGTTTCTCTTCCAAGGAAGTGACGATACCATTTTATTTTCTCTGGTGCATAGAAGTGAAATCCATCGCAAGTCAGATTCACAGTCTCTCCTTTGAAGACGGTGGTCCATGGAGGATGGAGAGAAATCGTGGGTTTGGGTGCAGTTGCTGAGGAGGAGAGAAATGAGTCTGAGGTGGAGGTGCCTGCAGTCCCCACTACAGAGGTTTGTGTGGGACAGACTGGAGGACCTGGCTTTGGAGAATCCCTAAAAGGCCTTCTGGGAAGGGTGCTGTTTCCCCAGGTTGCAGGTTCTCCAGCTGTGCCTGCCTACCCAGAGGTATGGGGGCTGCTCCATGGTCCATAGAAGCATGTTGGCCTTTCAGAGCCAACCCCAGCAGCACCGACTGACCATGGAAGATCAGTGATGGGAGGCTCACAACCCCCTTACCTTTCCCAGTGGGCCATGTCCTCAAGTAGCTTCCTCCTGGATTCCCTCCTTTCCAGGCTCCTGATATTACAGACTCCTCTCTAAGATGAGCAGTTGTGTGCCATGGGCATGTGGTGGGCTGGCGGTTGTGATAGAGGGAGCGTAGGAATTTGGGGATTGATTATGCACTTATGGAAAAGGGTTTGAGCTGTATTTTTTTACCAAGAAGAAGTAGATAGAGGAGAAGGGAGCAGGCTGTTGTCCGAAGTGAGAATTATATTTGAATAGCGACAAAAAGTATGAGTGCTGGGGGGAGGGGGCTAGGTGCTCCTATCTCCCCAATCCTCAAAGATACTCTTTCATGACAATAAAATATGGACCTTGCGTTAAATCAGGCTTTAAGATCTTTGAAACACTGACGGATAGAAACTGGAGAATGTAAAGGTAAATATAAATTGAAAATAAGAAGTTTAACTCTCCCTGTTGAAAATAAGGGAAAACTCTTCTCCCTCTCTCCCTTTTCTTTCAGAATTCCTTACAAATGATGTAAATCTTTATAAAGGCTGAATAAGCCCCTTGCCAGTCTCACAACTCAGGAATGTCTTTCTCAAGAGGATCCATCTTTTCAAAATGCAGACATCTAGGGGGATAGCTCCCCTCTCTCCCACTTCCTGTGGGAGGATGACAGACTACATTTGGAGGGCACCTTGCTCCAGTATGCAAAACTACCTCCAGGCCTAAAGACCTGAGAAGTTTATTCCTCCTTTGTATGAAAGCCAAATAGCTCACACAGGGGTGGTCTCCCCGATTATCATGAGCTATGTGTGACAAAGGGTGCTGTCAAGACCTCTTAATTGAGAAATAGTTTAATCTTGAAAACATGTCTGTAATGGGGTCGTATCTGCCTGGCTGTACAGGAACGCCACATTCGTCTCTGTCTCCGCAGTCTCTTAGTGGATTGCGATGCACATCACATTCTGGTTTAATGCTTACTCAAGAAACAAGCATTTTTTCTTTAATCCTTTCTGAAGAGGATTTCTGGATTGGGATAAGATTTTGTTTATAATTATATTTCCCCGAAAGAAACTGTTACTGAGGCTCTTATCTAAGTGTTTATTTTCTGAGTTTTGTAGTTGTGAGGTTGTGAGGGCTAGTAACTGAAGGCATCCCGAATATACCGCTGTGGCATAAAAATTATTTTGAGCTGAAGGTATTTGAGAGTAGATTTTATGTATGTGTTTTTACTCTGAACACCCTTATCTATCTGAAAGCAGGGCCTCCCAAAAGAACTCAATTATCATAAATTGCCTCCCCAGGAGCAACCAGGAAGGATTAATTCTTATCACCAGAGACTGGAAGTGCATCACACCTAAATAAATATTGTGACAAAACTATCATAGCTCTCATCTGTTCTCTAACGGCCTATTTATCTTTCCTAAAAGCCATTTGTTTTCCCCTAAGCGCTCTTCTCCCTTTCCCCTTTCGCTATTCAGATGGTATATAAGCCCCAAATTCCACCTGCCTCCATGGCTCACATTTTTCTTTGTTCTCCTGTAAGTAGTGAATAAAAATCTCTCTTTTCTCTTGTTAATCTGTCTTTGTCCATTTAGTTTGCAGGCCCCTATTATAAAACCTAAGAAGATAGAGGAAAAATGTTTCTTCCCTGCCATAACAAAAATAATTACAACCCAAATTATACATGATTGGAAACATCTCCTCAAACATCCTTCCCCTTTATTGCTACTACCTAGCCTGCTGAAAGATCAGTGCCTTGATAGGCTAATCTTTCACAGGACATACAGCGAAAATTGATGGCAAAGTGATATTTAAGATTTTGTGAAGATGCAGTAACTCATGAAGTTGGTAGAAGTTATGTGGGACCACTGCTCTGATGGCTCCCAAAGTCACTGACAAGTGTAGTAACAAGGCTCTGTTAACAATTGAAGAGGAGAAACCAATGATAGGGAAAATACTTGTTTGGCTTCTGAAAGTCAGTCCCAATGCCCTCCTCTTAAGCCTGTTGCCACCGTTGGGTTTGAAAAAGTGAAGCACTGACCTTCCCAGCTGTGTGTTCTGGATAAAGAGATGTCAGAGGAATAAAACTAGGAGTGGACTAGGGGATGGAGATTCTGGGGAAAGTTTTTCCTTTATGGTGGAAAGAGAGAGCATACTGGGAAGCTCTTTTACAGTGTTAGTTCCCCTGCCCCCCTCCACCACTTCCTGCCTTGAACACGGTCAGGATGCCTGAAGCCGTGGTAGCAACCACATACCAAAAAAAAAATCAATATTAGATTCATGCTTTGCTCTAGAAATTGCCTATGATAAGCTAAAGTCTGTGAAGTAGAAAATAAAACAAATTATTTCCAATTGTATTGTTTTCTTTTTCAAAAATAAAATCTCAATTTTGGGTTATGTAATTTACTATAAAATTTTAAGTGGAATCACTTTGTGTGTTTTTTTCTTAGTACCTTTATACTCAGATCAATGTCTACATTTAAGAGCTTATAAGCGATGGCTTTTTTAAAGTTTGAGACATTGTATATTCATAATTTTCTGTGGAAAAACTAGCCAAAGTGGTGTTTTAGTTATACTCAAATGTGACGGAAATATTCTCCCTCTGTTTGGAGGCAAAAACTGCAGAGTAACCTGGATGCTTGTTTCAAATGAAGAAGCTAAATGTTCTGTTTGGTAATGTAAAACATTCACGTGTCTCTGCAGACTTTTTTCTGTCTCTCTTTAGAGGTTGGTACAGACTATCCTGTGTCTCCAGTGGGTATGGGGTTGTTTCTCCTGAAGGGAATAAAAATCCCCATTATCTCTATCCTAGGAAGCACCTGGGTTTAGGGACACAGGGACTTGGCAGTAGGTCCTATACTAGAAGAAAGAGACTTTCTTTGGTGTATGCAGCCAGATTCCTTGCTGGTCCAGATAAGCTGGCCCTGCCGCACACTGATGGCCCTATGGCCAGGAGGAAACATACCTTGTCAGGGCCCTCATGAGATTAGAACTGAGTTAATGGGTTCTGAGATTAACCACATCGAGTAGCTGATGTACAACACTCTCTGTACCTTATTTCTCCATCCTAGAACCATTAGTAAAGTCTTGCCAAGTTGCAATCTCTTCCCAGTTAGTCAGGGATTTGTGGGAAAGGGAGTGTATCCACAGCACTAAGGGGGAGAACTGTAGACCCAGGAACTGCAGGGGACAGTGTATATCAAGGGGCTGTGCAGCCCCCAGGATGGACTCCACGGGCTTGAAAGAATCCACAGGGATTGGCAAAACACTTGGAGACAGCTTCCAGTAGAAAGCTGGACTTTCTCCTGACAAGTAGGATGGGGGCTCAAAGTCATCATGATTTGAGTTATTAATAGGAAAATATCTACAAAAATGCTGAAGTTCAGGATAAATTGGTTGATATGGTTAGGGCAGTGCTTTGTCAAGCTGGAGCTAGGAAACGTGGAGAAGCAGGCAAGTTGTTTGTACCCCATCCTCCCCCACTGAGGCACTGGCTTATTTCTATGCTTCCCCTCTCAGGAGTTTATGCATTCTGTCAGGTTGGCTAGAGTCTCGTGTCAGGTGGAGGCACCCCCCTCTCTTTGATCTCCATGACATGTATCCTAGGCCCCCCAAGTTCATCGAATACAATAGCAGGTTTGGTCCAAGAGTGTAACTCCCAAACTCTTAAGGTCAGAATGATAAGACAGAGCGATGGTTTCATATGCTTGTAGTCCTCAGGAAAAGGATGCAGAGACAACAAGGCCTCTTCTTACAAGTGTTTGAGATAGAGGATGGTTATTAGGATATCTTGAAACATAAGAAAGAAAAGAGAAGGGGTACTTACCAAGTTGTCCACTGACTGGAGCTGCAAAAGTCAAGAGCCAGACATCAGCATAAGGCATGGAGCCCCAAACCACTCCATCCTGAGAGCTCACCTGCCCACATTCTTCTTCCAACTAAGAGGAGGAGAAACACGTCCAGTTCCACTCACTCAAGAGAAGCAAGGTAATGCCATGGCCAAAAGTTCAGGCTGTGAACTCAGGCAGAAACAGCTTTGAATTTTAGCTGTGTGATTCTGGGCAAACTATATAAAACCTCCGAGGCTCACTTTCCTCATCTGTAAAATGGGGACCATAAAAGTGACCTCATAGTCTTGTTTTAATGCGTTCAATTAGCAAGTCTTCAATTACTGGTTGCTGTCATTGCGTTTTGAACACTGACTGTGGCTGCTGCTGAGACTTGGCTTCACTATCTTCTTGCCTGGAACGCTGTTCTCCTCCTTCAGTACCAAAGTCAAGTCACACCCATGGCCCAGATGAAATCCCACCTCCCCCAAGAAGCCTTCTCAGATGCCCCTAGGCTGTAGCAGTCTCCCTCTTCTCTCGACTCAGAACACAACCATCGCAGCTCATTTGGAACTCGTAAATGGACATGCAGTGTGGGTTAGTGCTTAAAACCATGGTTCCAATGTTAGATTATGGATTTGAGTCCTGACCCGTAACTGTTCTACTGAAGGAAACTTAAGGCAAGAGACTACCTCTGTGCCTTAGTTTCCTTATCTGTAAAATAGAATTTATAGCAATTCTAACCTACAGATTGTTAGAGGATTAGATAAACTAATACATCAGATATTCTTAGAAGTATCTGACATAAGGCTCAGCAAGAATTAATTATTATCAGCAAGCATTAATTATTATCACCCACATTATCTTATGACACATTGTGTAATATTTTCTTCTACTGCCAAGTCAAATGCTCTTGCATTTGTACTTTTATTTCCTTATCAGAGTGTCAGCCTTGGTGGGCAAAGACTGTGTCCTCTATGTCACTGTGTTCTCCTCACTGCCCAGCATTGTGCCATGTTCATATACCCATTCATCTGCTACTTAGTGAGTTCCCATGATGCGCCAGCCACACTAACAACTCTTCGCTCAGTTAGGGTTTGGAGATACAACTGAGAACAAGACAAACATGCTTAATAAATATTTGGTGTATGACTGACTGACCGGTCTTTATTTCCCTAGCTTGAGCTACTAGGAAATCTGTGCCTCATTTATATAAATATTGATAAATAGTACAAAATTAAGGAAAAAAAAAAACAAAGGGAAACCTTCTTATTTCTTCTCTTCGCAGGCTCTTTGCAAACATCAGAGCAGGTTTGATCTTAGGTACAGAGAAGGCAATAACTATTCTCAGCAGATCATTCTACACCTGCTCACAATTAGGACATGGTCCTTTTAAAATGGTCTCAGTTCATCTTTCACTCTGGTCTTCATGACCTGTGATTACCAGGGTAACTGAATCTAACTGTAGCTTTATTTTTACATGGAAAAATAAGCCCACTTTTGGAATAGAAAAAAATTTCTGTAGGCAGTTAAAAGCAAATGATGAATACACTTTTGGAAATCAATTTTTTTCTTCTCATACCATTAAATCAACATCTTCCCCCTTTGTTCATTTTCCACTGTTCTTAAATAGGAGTAAAATCCCTTTTATCAGCAGCCCAGAGGAGAAGCCTTTGCTCGTGGAGAAGCTCAGATTTCTCAGCGAGCAGAGGCTTCCTCTCCATCACTTACCAAGGAACAGCAAGGATGCCCACAGTAGCATGGAAGCCTGCTCTGGGAGCCCGAGGAGGAGCAGTTCTTAGGAGACAGGCCGGTTCCCAGTGCTGGGTAGTGAGCTCAGCAAGATGCTTCTCTGAGTATAGCTGGTTGCGGTAATGAAGTGAAAAGAGGAAGTAGAGGAATCTTTCTTAAAATACCAAATAGCATGTTACCCAGTGTAAGAGAATCCCAATAATGAAAATCAATACTTAATAGAATTGCTTAAGTATTGCTTTGACCTCTTGGTGTGAATAGCTTCTCAAGGCTTTGGTCATCATGTTTTCAGAACCCTCCATTCTCTGTCTTCCAAGGAAACTGCAACTCATTTGCTCTGCTACCAGATACTAGGCAAGACTACAGCCCTCTTGAGATTCACGTAATCTAAGGATGTACCTGAATCACTCCAGAGTTGGAGAACTTCTCATTCAATGAAGAAATACCTGACTCCTGATGGCCTCTGCTGGACCACTCCAGCTGACCATCTATATTTGATGAAGCATTTGAATCATAGGACTACTCACGCCTTGTCTGACACATATGAAAATATCCTGACTCATCTATCTCAGAGAAAGCTACAAACTTTGATCTGGGTAGGAAGAAAACTGATGAGTAAATTATAGCCCCATGATGCTCTCCCTGGAGAATGGACAGTACAATTTTTAACTTAAGGTAATAGAATCTAAAATCTGCTACAAGAATGTCTAGACAAATACATATTGATTGTACAACTGTATGTTAGGCATTGTGCCAGTAGCTGGGAGTATAGTGGTAAGAAAACTCAATAAGCTTTCATTTTAGTGGGGCAGACAAAGGCAGCAGAGAGTTAAATACAGAGTAAAAAGTGCTTTGCTGGTCCAACAGAAGGAAATCTGACCCAGTTCTGGGGAAGCAAGAAATGCTTCACAGTGGAAGTAACATCCAAGTTGAAAGGATATCATTCTAGCACTGAGAGCTGACCATGGACAAAGATGGAAGGCAGTCATCATCACCATCATCATTACCCTCATGATATCCAGAAATAAATGATCCTTGACCTTCCTATGAGGGGAGGATAATAGACATAGGATGAATTATGAGTGGTCTGTATTTCTCTATTAAACAGGATTTTTCCATATAATAATTTTTTTCTCTAACTAGTTTCTGTATTGAACATCAGTTGTATTCCAGGTAAGGTCCATGACCTTAGAAGTATAATGAGATGAATAAAATGTCTCTCTTAAAGACTTAAAGAAAAATGTGGTAAGGCCACAGTAGACATAGATACAGGGTACCGTGGGAACATAAAGAGTGTCAGGGTGGCACCTAGTCCTTTGTCACAGCCCTCTGACCTTTCTGTCAAATTGTGGCTGACTTCATTTGTCTCAGGATGGGGGAGACATGACAGACCTGGATTCAAATCTTGGCTCCTCATCTTATTAGTTGAGTGACTGGTCAAGTACTTAGCCACTTTAGACTTCAATTTCAACATAGTAAAAAGGAGATAAAAATAATATCCACTTTGGGGATGTCAATATTGATGTATGTATGAATGCAACAATGATGCAGAACTCATGGCCCAGTACCAGGCACAAGGTAAACACTCAAGAAATCATTGTTATTATTTCCAGACCACAAACTGGAAAGCACTTTATGATTGGTATAGTGTTCTACCAGCAAAAGAGTATTTTATGTAAGATAAAAAGAACTCAAATATTATTGCCTGACTAAGGATTGAGGAGGAGTTGAAATTGCATCTTCTGTTTTCTTGTTTCAGGCATCAATTTTGTTGAAAGAATGAATTTCAATTAGCAAATAAAACTTTACATTTATGACATTATATAGGATGTGCAAACACAAAAATCATGTTTACAACCACCATGTAAAAGTTTAAACAGTTTAAGTCAGTCAAGTACTATTTTGTTGTGTTTAAGTCACTGACATAAATACCTCGGTTGTTGGTGCCAAAACCATGGTTTTATTTCAAAACATCAGCCATGGATGGCAATTTATTAGGCAATTGCCTGACTAATCAGGGTTATATTAATTATATTAGTGAGGGACAGTAATACTTATATTTAGTGACAATGTAAGAATGTGAAAATTCTGAACTTTTTTGTATATAAAAAAAGAAGCATTTAAAACTCTACATTTTAAAAATAAAATTTAAATTTTGGAATAATTTTAGACTTACAGAAAAGTTGCAAAGATGGTACATAGAATTCCCATACATCCCTCACCCATTGTCAGTTTCCCTTAATGTTATTATCTTGCATTGTAGAGGTACATTCGTCAAAACTAAGAAACAAAGGTTGTCATGTTACTCTTAACTCCACGCTTTACTCAGGTTTCACCAATTTTTACACTAATATCCTTTTTCTCTTCCACTGTCCCATCCAAAATGCCACACTACATTTAGTCATCTCTCCTTAGTCTCTTCTGGCCTGGGACAGTTTCCAAGTCTTTCCTTGCTTTTCATGATCTTGATGGTTTTGAGGAGCAGTGGTCAGATATTTTGTAGTGTCCTTCAATATGGGTTTGTCTGATGTTTTTCTCATGACTGGACTGGGGCTATGGGTTTTCAGAAAGAATACCACAGAGGTGTACTTCTCATCACATTGTATCAGGGGATACAGGATATCAACATGACTTATGGCAAGTGCGGTGTGTCTTGATCACTTGGTTATGGAAGTGGATGCCAAGTTTCTTTAATGTAAAGTTACTATTTGTCCCTTCCCAAACTCTGTTGTTTGGAACTAAGTCACTAAGTCCAGCTCACATGCAGTGGGTGTGGCTGGGAAGGGTTAAATTCTATCTCTTTAAGAAAGATCTGTCTCTTCTCCCTCATTTATTTACTTGTGAGTTTTTTCATTCATTCAATCATTTGTTTGTATCACGGTGAACTTGAGTATATTTATTTTATACTTTGGGTAATGATCCAATGCCACTTTATTAATTTCACTGCTCAAAATGTTTCAGGTTTGGCCATTGGGAGCTCTTTCAGCTTAGCTCCTGTTTCCCTTTGACATGCCCTCGTCCTTTTGCTTTCTTGAGCACCTCCTGACTTTCTGGCAGTACAAGATGCTCTATGTTCATCTTGTATGTTCCTGCCCCTGCTCTGGAATCAGCCACTTCTTCAAGGAGCCTTGGCTCCTTTCAATGGAGAGTGGTATTTAGAAGCCAAGATCTGGGAGCAGGGTATGTTTTTTAGTACTTGGGGAAAATGATACATTTTTAAGTAAGTGATGGGGAGTCTGCGGTCTTGAGAGTGCTTTATTAGTGGAAAAATGCTGGACAGATAAATTTGTCATTCTTGTTATTAATATCCTATACTCCAAAACTAGCAGCTATGGTTTCTGTAGCCGTTGTCTGGAGTCTGATTTGCTAGTGATCGGGGAATAATTCCTTGGAATAAATAGCCAACTTTGAACTTCAAAGAAAAGGCAATGAATCAGCTGTTAGACTTCTTTGGAGGCTGGTGCTATCTAGAAGACTTATTCCATTTTTCCTGCCAAAAGATAGGAATATTTCTAACCTCCAGTGGCAACAGACAATCTTCTTTGGTTTTAAAAGATTTCTGAGATGGTTGCTTATTCTAAGTAGAGATTCCTTAGTCTTCTTGAAAACACAGATCTTTTTGCTCAAAAACTTAGTGCCCTCTATCCCAGATTCACAGACTCACATTGATGTGACAGAGGGAATGGAACAGACACTATATTTGAAGTCTAAGTTCTGGCTATGGATTTGCTCCATCATTTACAAGCTATACAGTTCAAGGCAAATCCACTCAGCCACTTATTTTTTTTGAAGGTAAAACCCTTCATTTTTCCCTACAATTTTATTTTGAAACATTTTAAACCCTTAGAAAAATGGCAATAATAATCCAATGAACACCTGTACACTTTTCACCTAGATTCAACAATTGTTAACATTTTGCCACATTTACTTATCGTCTTCTGAGAGATGGCCTAGGTGCCACTGTTTGCAAGATGTGTAAGAAGCTTGAATGTGCTGACTGGCTTGTCCATATGTATTGTGCTGTGGAATGGAGCTGGGAGTGAGGAGAGAAGAAGGAAGCTGCAGACCTGGAGCCAGTGACGAGCACTTGTTTTCTTTCTGGTGCCATGCTCCACCATGGAATTCCAAGGATCCAAGAATTTTATATTTGAACCTGGACTACCAGGTCTTTATAAAGGTATATTTGTCAAGGGAGGAAGATAAAACATATTTTATTAGTTTACCAGATTGATTTATAACTTTTAACCCTCCAGATGTATACACTGAAGGCCTTTCTTTGTACTCCAGTCCCGGGCCCTGAAAATGTTAGGTGGACACCTAGAATTTATTTGGAAGGAGAAGGGAGATACTGCTTTTCCACTGATTTTGTTTATATATATAAACTGATTTTCTTATTACTTCACTTCCATTGGCCAAAACATTTTGAAAAAGAATCAGCAAAACAAAATTTTAAAAGCCATAACTTTTAGTTAGATTTTGTGATTTTCCAAACCAGGCAATTCACTGGGAGGCTGGATATCAAATAACTTAAAATTCAAATATAAAGTAAAATCACTCACTCACTAGTAAACAATGTTAAACTACTCATCATCTGGCTTCTAAATTTCATCTGTGACTACCCATTTTTAGCTGGTACTGCATCACAAAAACCTCGACAGAGAGAAGGCTGTTTTAGAGAAGCATATTTTAAAAAATTACACTGGAGAGTGCTTTCCACTTTATAGGAACGGGTCGAGTTTACATTTTACCAATTTACTGTGGTTCAATTGCTTTCCATAGATTGGTGCCACTGGCATCTATTTTAAACTGACTCAGCCTACTGAGGGGTGCAGAGTCAAAGACTATGGGAGCCAGGCAGGTGACATAGAGTGAAGAAAGCAAAGTGCGAGGAAAGTCACTGCCAGAATGCAATACAGGTTTAATCATCTTTACCAAACTATTGGATGTGTGTGTGACACCACACAAGAAAGTGTGAAATTGGAGATTAGATTTTAAATCCAAATTTTAAAAGTACAAACTGGATTACTGGCATGAGTAATTATTAATTTTTCTTTCATCATTCATTGTTTCCTAACTGGGAAACTGGAAACCTGACATCTTTTCTTCTACACCAAGAAATCAGCATCCGAATTTACATTTCACATTGTGTGTACAACATAGGATTCAGTTTTGTAAACCTTAAATTGTCCCGATATTTATTTTTATTGTTGTATAAGGGAAAACAGCTGTTTGCAAAAGTAGGCACTTCTGATCATGGGTAGAAACTTTGCACAACGGTTATATTTAGAAGAACTATTTCTGAGATATTTAGAATTCTGGCATTCCTAAATTACCATACTTGTTTTCAGTGTTATAGTGCCTTATTCTTCAATTATTTCTGTTTGTAACTCTTGAGCCCCACTATCATATTAATTGAAAAAGGCCAATTTAACCATGCTGGTTTATTTTCTGATTTTTATTTTCCAAATTCTCTTTTCATTTCTGCAATTTGGGATATGTAGTTCAATCCACCCCTGTTATTTCTAGCAACTGATTTCAGTGAATAGGATTAAAATTTGGGGTAATTACTAGTGAATGTTTCTCTGAGAAACAGTTATTGTTTAAATTGATTGTATCATACACTAAAAAGGCCAAGTATTTGACGTAATCTTTGGTGGGGAGCCAAGGCCAAGATTGTTCATCAGATGACATGAACAAGTTACTTTCCTTCAATTCTCTTCTGTATCCTGTCATGAGCAAGCACCTAAAATTCATGTTTAGATGAACACCATACTCTGTGCCTTACTCATCAAGTAAAGTGCTAATCTCTCTGTGCTTCTAATATCAGGAATTTATCTAGTTCATGGTTTTAATTACTTAGTTTGATATGTCCATTTCTAATTTTTTTTTAACAGAATGACTTCTAGTGAATGATGTAAGGACAGATCTAAGTTCCCTCTCATTGCGAAACATTGCCATCTTGAATTTAAATTTCATAGCAAGTTCAGTGTTAGCACTGACCACTGAGGGGGCGCATCTATATTCTGTTTATTAATTTTGTCCAAGTTGTATTCAACTTTTCAAGACTTAAGGTAGATTGCAAAAATAGCCACAAATTGTTCTCCAACCTACATTCACCATCTTATAATGTGATTTGTAGTTTGTCCCATAAAGAGGTAAAATCTATTTCCTTACTTCTTGAATATGGTCTGGCCTTTTATCTATTGTTTTTGCCAATAAAAGTGGCAGAAGCAGTGCTGTGCAAGTTCTCAATGTCTCAAGAGGCTTCCGTCTTCACTGATTGGAAGAATAACTGCCATGTGAACAAGCCTGGACTACCGTGCTGAAGGATGAAAAACGATGGGAGAGGACCCAGTCATCTCAGCCTCCCCAAATGAGGCCATCATAAACCAGACAGCCCAAACTCAACTATCAGCTGACAGCAGAAATGCATAATAGAGCCCTGCTAATATCAGTCAAGCACTGCCCAGGCCAGAAGTGCTGTCCAGCTGAACCCAGGTCAAGTTGCCAAACTACAGAATCATAAGACAAATAAATAGTTGTTTATTTAAGCCATTAAGTTTTAGGGTGTTTTGTTACAAAGAATTACTATCTGATATGACTTATCTTAATATACTATTGGCATCATGACCAAAGTTTTTTGTCTCATCTTAATTCTTAATGAGACTGAAATGAATATAGTTATCCCAGGTGGTATTATTTACATTTATACTTTTATAAACTGCTATAGAAAAATGCCATGAATTAGATAAAACTTTCACACACTTAGCTTTTGGGTTCTAAGCCATATTTTCAACTTCCTGAACCAATCAGCCAATGCCTGATTCTCTTCAGGAAACATAATTTCTTTTGCTCCAATAGACATTCTTTCATAGATTTAACTTCAGTGAAAGTTCTTGTACTTGGAAACTTTTTGTTTTTTACCGAGAACATAACCCTCAGTGGTCAGTGCTAACACTGAACTTGCTATGAAGTTTAAATTCAAGATGGCAATGTTTCGCAATGAGAGGGAACTTAGATCTGTCCTTACATCATTCACTAGAAGTCACTCTGTGTTAAAAAAGAATTAGAAATGGACATATCAAACTAAGTAATTAAAACCATGAACTAGATAAATTCCTGATATTAGAAGCACAGAGAGATTAGCACTTTACTTGATGAGTAAGGCACAGAGTATGGTGTTCATCTAAACATGAATTTTAGGTGCTTGCTCATGACAGGATACAGAAGAGAATTGAAGGAAAGTAACTTGTTCATGCCATCTGATGAACAATCTAAAGTGGCAAGCTTTAATTTACAAACATTAAAAAGAAGCCCTGTTTAAAGCTCAGTTCTTTATTTCTTAGTTTATTAAGCTCTTCAACATGCTTTTTTCTCTAGCTTGTCATAATTCTTACTACAGTTTGTTTAATAAGGGCAACTTCATTTGTATTTAATGACCAAAGACACTTTATTTGCATATATATTTGGGAACACTTCTTACTTTCAGGAAGAAATGATTTCTTCTTCTTGAAACCACAAGCTCTTCTCATTCTGTTTTTTGTTTTTCCACATTTGGTAGAGACATGGTTAAAAAGTCATTCTTTTTTTAAATCTACTGTCAGTAAAACAGTTGGACTTTGGAGATAATAAATGGTAGCTGTCACTTGGCTTTAGCTTCAAGGAGACAATAAGGAGTGGCAGGGACTCTGGTCCATTGGAGAGCACATGCTCCATTTGAAAGCAGTAACTCATATTCAACTCCTGAGTATCATTATCAGAAAAATCTGTTATTATCTGATTTTCCACCCTCTTAGGGGAAGCCCAAAATATAGATTTTTATGTGAAATCTCCTGATTTCTAAATTACAACTAATTGAAACAATAATTTTAAACACTGTGTGAGCCAGCAATGTGTACCAGGTAAATATGTGTGTAGTAAGATTTTTATTTTTCCCTTAAAGTCAATACATAACATTATGCAAAGTGACTTAAACCCAGACTAGATGTCTAAATCCACGACTGAATGATGGAATAGTATTCTTAATGGGGCATAAAACAGGGAAGGACAAAGCCTTTTCAGGGTTTTTTGATGAGTGAGATTGGCCCTGAGCTGACATCTACACCACTCTCCCTCTGGTTTGTATGTGAGACATTGCCACAGCACAGCTTGATGAGCAATGCGTAGGTCCATGCCCAGGGTCCAAACCCATGAACCCCGGGCTGCCAAAGTGGAGCACAGGAACTTAACCACTACACCATGGGGCCGGCCCCCCATGCAGGATTTTCCTTCAGGATTTGGTAGAGTATGTCATGGAGGAAAAGAGAAGACAAAAGTGCTCAATGAGAGAGATAGTCTGAAGGAAATTTTATTTCAAGAAAGAAGAAAAGAAGCCCCTTTTCCCATAGCTCCCTTATGCTCAGCATGTCAAACACTCTCCTTCGACAGAGAAACTCTTCCTTTATGAGAGCCTAAAGCTTTTGAACTCCTTTTGTAGTAACCCCTCTTGTATCCTTTCCAGATTACAGAATGGGTTATGGTTGAAAAGAAAAGATTGGGTATGGCAAAGAGATGAAGAACAGTGAACCATCAATTTTCCAAGAAAGAGTTCTACTTGAGATAGTAAGACAGGATCCAAGGACTCTTTCTTCTCTCCCTTCACCAGCCATCCTGTTACTTCTGAATATAGTGCTCTCTCAAGCCCAAGAAGATATTTCTTGAGTTCAGATAGTTGGAGGATTTCCTAAGCTTGTCGCCTGGTTCAGTTCTTGGCAGTTGGGAGGAATTCCTATCTTGAAGAACTCCAGAATTGAAATAAAAGTAAAACCACGGCCGGCCTGGTGGCATAGTGGTTAAGTTCATGCCATCTGCTATAATGGTCCAGGATTTGCAGGTTTGAATCCTGGGCATGGACCTACATATTGCTTATCAAGCCATGCTGTGGCAGCATCCTACATACAATACAGAGGAAGATTGGCACAGATGTCATCTCAGGGCCAATCATCCTCACCAAACAAACAAACAAAAAAAACCAAAAAAACATATCTCAACATATGTGTTGGTTGTCACAGCTGGAGTGGGGTTATGGTTGGTTTGTGGGAGTTAATGATGCCATAAATTAATAGAGAAGCAAGAAGAAATTGATTCTTCTGTATTGGGGTAAGTCACTTCAGCAAGTATTTTGTTTTTATAAGGATCACAAAACACATCTAATTAAAACTCCCATTTCAGAGGAGAAAGTAGAGTCAAGAAAATATTTTAACTGGATAATCAAACAAATCTGTATTGGAACATATAAAATCAAGAACTTCTGTGATTCAAGATCTTTCAATATCCTAGTTTTCCAGGCAGGGAAAGAATTGAGTGCATGTGGGTGAGTGTGGTTGTAGGGGATGCGGTATGGGTGATACAGCAGGCCATATACAAATAATTTTAGTTATCTGCGGAGCAGGGACTAGCCAGACCTTAGCACTCTCATGAAGATGTCCAGGGATAGAGACTGGAATATAAATAGTACCTCTGACTTGAAAAATCTTGATGCCCCAAAGCTGGTGTGAGAGTTGTGGTAATTGAGGTTCCCATGATGTTAGCACGAAAAAGTTTATAGTAAGTAGAAGTCAAGGAATCAGATATCTATGGATGTTCTCTGAAACTTAAGAAGGGAAATAGGGACATAGGCTCACTTAGTCAGATTCTAAGATGCCCAAGTTAGTCTCTAGCAGATTCTTTCTTACTTGCTTATTTGATGTCTTGAGTACAACACACCCTTCCTATCAGCACTTTGATTTCCTTTCAGATGGACTCACCTGATGTATGATGTTGGTGGAGAGTAGTGTAGCCTCTCCTTTTAAAAGTCCAAGTAACAAGATTCTTCCATCCCCCATTCTTGTGCTGTCAAGAGATGGACATGTGACCCAGGCTCAGCCGTTCAGATCTCTACTCCAGACCTTTGTAACTTGAGCTGGTGGCATTAGGGTGTGCGGTCACTGCAGTGGATGGATCAGTGGGTGGCTCACAACATTTGTGTAGCATGACATTTCCTCTGGTTCCTGATGCTTGGGCTACCCACTCTCTCTTGTTCCCACTCATTTTCTAAGCCGAGTACTCTCATTTTCTGAGTCCTGATATACTTCAGCAAGGTATCCTATCCCCTTTTTGGAAAAGAGAGCCAGAATTGGTTTCTGTTGCTAGAACAAAGGACCATAATTAAAATATTCTCTGAAGACTGGAGAAGAGACTTGGGCTTTTTGTAAAGTCTTCTCCAATGACTAGGATATATGAATGCATGTAGGATTCTGGTTTGTGCCTCGGTTTGGACACCCAGTACGGAAAAAGGCAGTGGCAACAACATAGGTAAAATTCACTACAGACCTCCCAATAAGTTGCATTTGGAGTGTATATAAGGGACAATACTTCCTATAATAATGATGATAACAATGATCCAAATATTAAAGTTACCATTTATTATCTGCCTCCTTTGCAATAGGCATTTCTTAGCAAGTCTCATTCAATCTTTCAACAACCCTATGAGATAGGAGCAATTACTCACATTTTTTCAGATAAGATAACTGAGGCTCAGGGAGGATAATAAGCTCCCAGGTTTAGACAATCAGTAAATAGCAGTCAGCATTTCCATCCAGTCCAAATTTGTTCTCTTTTTGTTCTACCATGTCACCTCTCTTCCAAAAGCAGGGAGGGGAGAATCTATCCCCAAATATACCTTGTGAACCTCATGTTGTTATTCTTAAGCCTCTGCAGTTATCTTTCCCAATCATTGTGTCAACCAGATATTCTCAGATCCTTGTCTTGTTTTTGGATCTTACTGATTTGTAACTTACCGATGGGGGTATGTCAGGATTTCTAGCTCCAAAGCACAGAAGCAAGCACTGCTAGGTGGGGTCTGGATGCTCTTATTCCAAATACGTCCTCTTCTCTATGAACTTAGATAGTCCTTTATGCCTTGTATTAGTCAGGGTTCTCCAGAGGAACAGAACCAATAGGATATATGTAGATATATAGAAAGATAGGGATTGGCTCACATGATTAGGGGGGCCAAGAAGTTCTATGATCTACCATCTATACACTGGAGGCCCAGGAAAGCTGGTGGTGTAGTTCCGGTACAAACCCGAAAGCCTTTGAGCCAGGGAAGCAAATGGTGTAAGTACCAGTTCAAGTCTGAAGGCCCAAGAACGAGGAGGGCTAATGTCCGTGGGCAGGAGAAGATGATGCCAGCTCATGCCCTCTCTTCACCTTCTTGTTTTATTTGGTTTCTCAAGAGATTGGATGATGCCCACCTGAATCAGTGAGGTTGCTCTTCTTTACTCAGTCTATTGATTCAAATGCTAATCTCTTCCAGAAACACCCTCACAGATACACCTAGAATTAATGTTTTACCAGCTATCTGGGCATCCCCTAGCCCAGTCATGTTGACATAAAATTAACCATCACACGCCTCAACTTCCCCCAAGGTACTTTGTCAAGTCTTCCTTTCTTGTTTTATTTTTTTTCCACTTTACTTTTGTCTATGACATTTTTACTATTTCCGCAGTAACCAGGGGTGGTTTTGACCCATCATTCTTCTTTTTTAGGATTTATTTTTCCCTTTTTATTTAAAAAATGTATGTCTTGTCTACTTTTCCTAAATGAGTTTCTGGAAACGTTTCAAAGATTTAAATTTTTCCTGCAATTCAGAGCAAAGAGGCTGATGATGGTCTATGGTGGGAGGTGGGGGTGGGGATTAGGAGGATGGAGAGACAGTCTGAAGTCTTTGGGCACCAGAGACTCTGAAAAACTTGGCATAAAAGTAGGAAAAAAGGCAGGTCTCTGCTTTCAGGGACAGTAGCAGTAAACTGTCCTGTAAAGGCAGATTCATATTTGTCTCAATTATTTCATCTTTCTTGGTATGAAAACCTTGTTTCATAACTATTTGAAATCTCTAGGACTAGGAATCAAATGGATGTAAGATTAAGGCTGAGAGTATATTAAAAACATTCTAGAAAGAATATTCATGCTGAAGTTACCTAGGAAAATCAAGTGGTTTTTTTTTTTTCTTTTAAATTGATGTCAAATTGAAAGTTAATTAGAAACCTTGTTAAGAATTATTTTTTTTTTTTTAAGAATGGGAAGTAGAGGGTGCAGAGTGAGGAAGGAAACCCTTTAGCTAGGAACTTACCAGCTCTGAGTTAGTTTTTCATACAATTAGACTGCGTTAATATAAGATAAAGTAGTCTGACTACGTTACTACAGTAGCAGCAGGTGATACAGAAGTATGGCATCAATACAGGGCATGATCTGGAGAATTTATTTTCCACAGCAAGTTTTCTTATTCCAATTAGAACTACTTCCACCACATTATTATGTTTAATTTGTTGATTTACATTGGTCTCATGAGGTGGATGATAACAACATATATGACAATCAAGATTTAAATGTAGGTGGAATGATTAAATGTGAAGAAATGGGGTGCATTAGAAAAACAAAACCAGGAGTGGCATGAGAACATGACATGCATTCCAGAAGGCTCTGCCCATTGTTAAAGTGGTTGAAAGCTCAGGTTTCGGTCTCCTTGTGACCAAAGTAAAGAGGGTGAGATAATCAGTTGACATTATTCAACGATGTTGTTGAGGGAAATCAAATCTTCTCCTGGCATAAAGATTCACTGGGCAGCAGATTCATAATTTCTGACAGTGTGAGTAGCTGAGTCTACATCTCTTCACCCTGCTAACCAAATTGAGAGCCATCTGTCACAGTTAAACCCGAGGATGGTGGCAGAGTCTCCCCCAGGGAGGCACAAGGCTCTTGTTCGCTGTGCGCAGGTGCTGACTGCACAGCTGGCCCTCAGGGGACTTGTGGGCAGCTCTCAGTCACATGAGTCCCCTGCCGTTGTGTCCTCTCTGTGGCCTGGCTCTCCATGCCAAGGACCTCTGGGGCTGTACTGGCTTCATCTCAGGGTGGAATACGGATATACCTGGAGTGAGAGGATGAAGAGAACTGAGAAGATCGTTCCAACAGGTAGCCCCTGGTCCCTGAAGGAAATGCAAATTCTAGGTCATGAGCAGGTCATGGGAAACGGGTCATGGGAATGGCATATTTTCATAACCTTCTCTAGCGTACTCATGGGGCTCTTCTTAGCCACTAGCCTTCCGCATCGAGTCCCCAGAAAATAATTGTCTTTTTCCTGGAAACAAAGGCTGAGGACTCCTGGGAGAGAAGCCCAGGGGTGTCCTGGTTGGCACCTGAAGACCCTGACCATCTGCGTCAATGTCAAGACATGCCTGTGGGACGTTTTCATACTGATTGTAGCTCCCACTTGGCTCCTTTCATGCTATGGTCGGCTCTGCTGAGGCTGCTGGGGGTGCCCTTTCTTCACCTCAGAATAGACAATGGGGAAATCCCGAGGAGAAGAAAGCTCCTGAAGAAAAAGGAAGCTAATGTTTTGTTGAGGGCCCACTGTGTCTAATACATTGACAACATACTTCAATTAGAGAGAGTAAGTCCCTGGAAGTGAAAAGTTAGGAACTTAGACCCACCTTGCCCTCCAGAGATGTTCCAAGGTACTCTGCTGGGAAGGAAATTGGAAAATCATGAGCAGTGAAAAACAACGAGCCTTTTAGAGGCCAGTTCTTAAACTTCATCCCTCAGGCCTTCAGCCTCTCTACCACGAAAGAAAGAGACACAATAGCCGCAGGCTCTGAAAGAGAAAACCATCTGCGGAAACCCACATTCTCTTCCCCTGTGCAGAGCAATGATCGCTGTCAGTGCCAAGGGAGCAGCGGCCACTGCTCTGAAGTGCTCTGCTGTGCCCAGCAGCCTACGTCCTCTCTCAGCTGTAGCAAAGACAGAAGCACTGCCCCAAGGGTCACGTGCACCCTCTTGTCCCTGATGGATGCTCCAGACTTGGGAATAAACCATGTCGAGACACAGGATTCACTGAAAGAAGGTACAAGATTAGATAGGAGGTTGTGGCCAAGGGCTCTCACAGGTTCTTTTTCCAACCACTTGCTTCTTACTTCCCTTGACACTCCCAAATGAGTCTCAGCTGGACCTGAGGTGTCAAGGACATCCCTACAAGCCTCACCTCTTTGGCCTTTTCTATACATTTTTCTTCTCCTGGGTCCCCTACCTAACAGCAGTTCTCACCATTGCTGTACATGGGCTCCCGGTCCCAGGCTGGGGCAAGTGAGTTGGAGTAAAATGTGTTCCTGGAGATCTGGGCTGGGAAGGTTCCTGGAAGCCCAGAAATACATATCAATCCCCGAGACAGTGAATCAGAACGAGGGGGAGAAAGGCAGGCAAGAGGCCTGAAGGGTGGACAGAGTTTCAGGGGATCCAGTACCCGGAAGGCACAGGGTCTTTCAAGGTTGGTAGCCTGCTGCTTTACGCACCTGTGCACAGACAGTGTGGGTGAGGCCTAGCGGGGGCAACCCCTGAGGCCTGGTATGACCAAAACAAATCTAAGCTTGGGCTGTCTGAGTCAAATTCAGACAAAAAGCATCACCTGGTTGGAAATTTTTATCAACAGCATTACTCATTATCATTTCCTTCAAAGATAGAGATTGTATAAGTTTCTTTCTATCATATTGGGCTAATGTCCCAGAAAGACACTTAACTTTCAGTAAAACATGGCTTAATCAAGAAAAAAAAATGAAACTTTGTCTTTAAACAAAGCTTTGTAACTCTCTGATATGTCTCGAAATTATATTGTCAATTATAAAGATGCCTGTGCTGTTGGCCAAAGTGGTTCAGAAGAAGATTCAAATTCTTGAGTGAGAGAGAGTCTGAGACACAAAATTTGAATGTAATATCTAGGGAGAAAATGGGATGCAATTATGTAAATGCATACCAAGTATCCTCAATGTGAGGTTTTAGCATGCATTTAATTAAGTTACTTTTTTGTATCCCAAAATATGTCATAAAATATTGTCTTAAATCTATGGTATCCTAGCATAGATTGTGGCACTAGACTTCTGGGTTCAGAACTAGGCTTTATCACTTCCTAGCTGTGTGACCTTGACAAACTTACTTACTCTCTCTGTGCCTAATTCCCTCATATGTAAACAATATTCTATCCAACAGATTAACATAGAGCAAGCACTCAGAACAGTGCCTGGCACACAGTAAGTGCTATGTTAAGGATTAGCTATTATTGCCATTAGGGATTATGGTATTTCATTATTATTTCTGAAAGAGGAATTAGGAGGACAGTCCGTAAGACTTCCGAGAGACAGTGATGTTTGAACTTCAATTTGAAGAAATAGGAGGTAGACAGGGCTGGAGGGTGGGGATGGCAGAATGGGATGTTTCAGGAGGAAATGCGCTTAGTCCCAGAAAAGGAAAGGGATGCAGAACATGACATTTGAATTTCTATTTTTAAGCCATTTCCCGAGCACTCTATTTTGAGTGTTAAATAAATCAGAAGGAGAATTGCAGCATCCTCAGCACATGGTACATGCACAACAAATGTTGACTAAATGAACCAACACATAAACGTGGGCTAGACACAGAGGCCTCACCAGCGGGGGTTGTCACCAGCACCCATTTCCACAAAGCAGAGGAGAATTAGTGTTGGCCAAGGGGAAACTCTGTCTAGAATGGATTTGGCATGAAAGGACTCCACTCATTTGGGGTATCAGTAGATGACGGTCTGGAAGGATGCTTGCTGAGAAGTTTACAGTCAGGATAAGCATCCCACAGTTCACGTGGCCGCCTGCGTGTGCACTCCTTGACAGTAAGCTCATGAGTCTGTCCCACCATGTCTCTCCCTCCTGGCAGAGTGCCTGGTGTAGAGCTAGTGCTTAATGTATATTAGTGGAATGAGTTAAAAACGTGAAATGCCTGTCTTCCCAAGGGCAGACAGCAAGTGCTTTACACTTGGAAAATTTAAGTAATTTGGCTGTTGGCTGTGTAACCTAAGCAAGTCACATAGCTTCTGTAGACCTTGGTGTATTCTTTATGACTAGAGTGTGGCACATTGGAGCAGGAGCTCTGGGGCCACGCTTCCTCAGCCAGCTACTAGCTGGGTCACTTTAGGTAAGTTACTGAACCTTCCTGAGCTTCTGTTTCTGTGTCTGTGAAATGGGGGAAATAGTGATAATAATAACACCTTTCAAACAAAGATTAAATTGCTAAGTAATAGCAACAGTATTTGGTACACAGTAAGCACTCAATATTTGCTATTATTACTTTATTATTATTATTGTTAGTTTTAAACTGCATTTTTTTTTTGAGGAAGATTGGCCCTGAGCTAACATCTGTTGCCAACCTTCCTCTTTTTTGTTTTTTTCTTTTTCTCCCCAAAGCCCCAGTACATGGTTGTATATCCTAGTTGTAGGTCCCTCTGGTTCTTCTATGTGGGATGCCACCTGAGCGTGTCTTGACAAGCAGTACTAGGTCTGCGTCCATGATCCGAACCGGCAAGGCCCAGGCTACTGAAGCAGAGCGTGTGAACTTAACCACTATGCCACCGGGCCGGCCCCTGTGAGTTAATAATTAGTCCAAACCTAGTTGTGCATTTGAGTTACTGAGAGGACTTAAATACATTTTTTTGGGCCTCATTTCCTGAAATTCAGATTCAGTAAGTCTTGGGTGGGATGGGAATTTTTTTTAACCTACAGATGGTTCTGTTGAGTAGTCGGATTTATTGAGCCCAGGACCATGTCGCTCAGCTCTATGGAGTGGTGTTTATATAAACCACGATGTGAATGGCATCTGCTGGAGTTGTACAATGTGGTGATTCTGACCTGGTTTCTTCCAGTTTTATGAGTCTGTGATCCTGTCCTATATCCCAAACAGGCACAGTTCAGTGCAATCTCACAGTATAAATTCAGGACATACTTGCTGTTTTGAAATTAAGGGAGGTACAATTTTGAATTCTTGAGGATTTTAATTATTTGGCCATCGCTTATTTGCTTTGCACAGGTAATGTATAGTCCCACCTGGAAGGTTTCAAAGGTGAATATTCAAATGCAATAAGTATGAACTCAGCAGGGAAGGCAGCCTTCACCCTGCTGGAGCCTACATTCTTCCTTCCTCTGTCCTCCAGGTAAGGCACCTAAAACTGTCTGAGAGCCCTTCAGGGCCGTGGAGATCTGGCACCTGCCTCACTTGTTTGACGTGAGCCAGGCTCCCTTCTTCCCTCTGGTTAGTTCTTCATGGTGGACAACATTTCGCTCTGGAGCCCTCCTGCAGTCTTTTTTGGCACAGGCTCCTTTTGTGATGAGGGGATACTTAGAGAGGGCTGGGGTCCTTTTCCTTTCCCTTGTGTATTATGTAGGATTAACCTAATTTTGGCACTTCTCTTTATGTAAGCTTGGTGGATGTTGGGAGGACTCCTAAGGATAGAAGTGCTGTCCGTGGCACCAATATACTGCGGCTCCCTAATCCATCTATAGCAAGTGCAGTATGTCATAATGCTACAAGAGCCTTCTAAAAGAAGGTAACTGTACAGACTTCCCCTCTTAAAGAGAAACGTCAAAGCCCCTCTTAAGATTAGCAGCTTTTCTCATGGCCTAAGGATTGAAAAAGGTGATGGGAGGGGGCTGAATTGGAAGAGGAATTGTGATTATTTTATTGTGAGTAAAAGACCTAGCCTGTATAAATTTGGGGACAAGTGACTTCTTGGAGTCGAGGTTGTGATGTCTGATTGCCTGTTGACAAGCTGCTAGCTGGCTTTGTGTGCCCAATAAAGTGTTTCTTCAGAGAAGGCCTCCTCACCTATTAGATGATGACCGTGCTTAGTTCATGAGGTTTGAGTGGAGTTGACTCCTCCTTTCACACCCCTGCCAAAGGTGGGACATGTGTCATTCATGCCTCAAGCTGGCTCAGCCAAAGTCCTCCTTGAGACTTCTTTAGGATATCTCTGGATCCTGAGCATCAAGAAAGAGGCAGGCTTGGGGAGCCAGCACCATTCTGCTACCAAGAGGGACATCTGGGACCTGTCTGTGTATGAGTGCAAGCCAAAGCAAGCAAACTGTGGCAGACTTCCACCTAGATATGTTTTCCATGGACCTAATTCTCTATTTGCCTGTCATTCTTCCCTAATTATATTTTTGTCACAAGCTTTCTCAAGTACTTCATGGAATGAGTTGGGGGTATAAGTAAACAAGCAAATTAAGTAGCACATTTTATATAAAATGACTCTGTATCTCATGTTATCCTTACGATGCTTCTATGAGGACAAGAAAAACATGCATTAATACCCCCATTTTGGAGAAAGAAAACACAGCTCAGAGAGATTAAATCATTGTATTGGCAGATTTTTAATATCTCCTACCCAGCAAGTAGCAGAACTGTGGCTAAAACTCATCTCTTTACTTCCAGTCCAAAGCTCTTTCTATTATATTCTATTATATTATATATTATTATACATAATTGGGCATAATATAGTAAATTATATGTATTGCATTATATTATAATTAATATACCTATTATATTATGCTTAATATATACATTATATTGTATTATATAATACTTAAAATACTCAGACTATTTCTTTTAAGATCTATCTCCCTGTTGTATGTTTTTGCTTATGCATCTTTCATGGAGATTGCTTCTAACTGATAGCTATTTTGTTAAAGAGTTCTATTGAAGAAAATTTAATGTAGTACTGTAGATTAAATGCTTTCATTTTCACTTGATCCCACATACATAAAGAACTTTCTTGGAGGTTTGAATTACTTTAACTGACAGCCCCACCCACTGGATGACAGCTTCCAGACCATGTGTATGCTATTTGTTGCACAGATTCAGCATTTTTGCTGATCACCAATGACAGAGTAACAAAGGATAAACACAAAACTTACAAATCTGATTTCCTCTGGAAATGTAGATGGAAAAGGAGAGTAGTAGTCACCAGGAAACCAAGCAGTGTCCCTATCACTACAGGCAGAAGGTGGCTCTTGTCCTCTGTGGGCTCTGAGGAGAGAGGCTTGTGTGTGAGGCTCAGAGGGCAGGGACTCAGGCTAGCATCCTGCAGACACTGCAGGGGGCACATGTGAGGTGCAGGTGGGGTGTAGGGGGTTTGAGGTGGTTAAGTGGATGTTCGGTTATCTGTCCAGTGACTTGGAGTGTAGTCCACTCCTTTTGGGTTAATGTAAGGAGGAGAAAGATAGCCACTTGCTAACTTTCATAATCTCCAGTCTCCATTTCCAGTACAAGTCATTGGGAAAATCCCAATCTTAAGCCAACCACAACCAAATGCTCTTTCTTATAGACTGGCACCCTTGAAGTCTGTCCTCTGGAGGAAGGACCCATAGCCCAGGTTCAAGCAGCCCACCCATGACATTGAGTAGCACCTCCTCACTGTGCTGGACCTCCAAGCTGTTGTTGGCTTCACAGGAGTAGTTTCCAAAATGCTCTGTGGTCAGGGAGAGGTTGAAGGAAGCTCCTCCTCCAGAAAGGCCACGCTGTTCCCCAGGGTGATATCCTCATGATAATATCGGTACAGGATCGGGGGGAGAGCCTCTCTAAACCTCACAGTGAAGCTCCACCATGTCCCTCACCACAGCCTGGGCCCCGGGAGCTGTGAGAGTGAGGAATGGGTGAAACACTGAACCTGAGGGATACAGTGGGCTGTCAGAGAGGGTCTCTTCTGCTTGATAGTTCATGACTTCCCCCTGAATCCACTGAGCATAACACATCCCTGAATACTCTCAAATCTCACTGTCCCCACATTCCAGATTTAATTCTTGGAGCAGAGCTGTCTAATAGGACTTTCTTTGATAATGGAAGTGTTCTACATCTGTGCTGTCCAATATGGTAGCCACTATCCACATGTGGTTGTTGTGCACTTGAAATGTGGCTAGTGTGAATGAAGGAAGGAATTTTAAATTTTAATTAATTAAAAATAAATAGCCAAATGTGACCAGTGGCCTCTGTGTTGGACAGCATGGCTGTGGAGGCATATACCTCAGAGCCGTGAGGATGAATTCTAGGTAGCCATTCTCTGGCTTGCTGACTGAAACAGTGTTTTTTCACCTATTTCATCTTACTACTTTCTTATTTTCTCTACCATAACTGGATATATAGCTCCTCTAAAGCAACTATTTATTTTGGAAGCTCTGCTTTGTCGGAAAAGAATTAACTCTTCAAAGCTCTGGTCCCTATGATCATCTTAAAACATTCTTACGATCCTACACAATCCTCGAGCCCAGTCTGAGAAACTTTGGCTGAACTATGGATGTTCACTGTGAGCTCTGGATGAGGCCATAGTCATTGTCAGCTGTGCAGTAGTATCCCCCAGCATGGCTCCTCCTGATAACAAGGATTTCTAGCTCTGCTCTCTGAGAATGCCAAGTCTTCTTCCCAAGACTCTCCTTCATGTCCTCTCTGTGAGAGAAGAGTATGGTGTCGCCTGTGCCTTCAGCTAAACAGAAGACAAGGACCAGCATCTCTCCTCCAATTGCCTGTCCCCTGAGGGCAGAGTTTCCATGGAGTCTTGAGACACAAGGATCCTTGCATGAACAGGAGAGCAGGTGAGACATGACTCTGGGAAACATCAGAGCTGAAGCAGTTGGATGGAGTTGGAAAATTTAGAGCAACACCAGGAAACAGAAATCTTTGCAAGTGAGAAGTGAGGGTAGTGGATGTCAATTGTGAATATATTTCTATAGGGACAAAGATCCCTACCTCCCAGCCTTCAGTGCATGAAATTCCTCATCTAGTCATGTGCTCACTTCGGGAGATTGATTCCCCTGGGACCTAAGGTTGGTGACTCCAGGGAAAAATATTTGGCCGTGTGCTTGGTGACTCAATGGATAGAAGTCTTGTCTTGAGAGCTAGGATGGATAATAGGAAATATTAGCCCTCCTTTGAAGTGATGTCATACAAGATGATAAATTGCCTTCTCTCCCATCTTTTCAGACCTAGCTCAAGTCCCCCTGCTTCCATACTATCTTCTCTAATTACTCCAATGCCCATGGGTCTCTCTGTTCTCTTAATCTCCATTGTGTTAGATTGGGTACTATTCTCTAGCTGACTGTCAGCTCCCTGCCCTTAGCTATTATGCCTCACATGCCATTTGTATCCTCCAAAGCTTCTAGAGCATAATTATGTGCACGCAGTATATATCTGATTATTTTACAATAGGAATGGGAAAGTTAAGAGGACTGTGGTAGACATTCTAAAGTTCTGTGATTCTTGAAGTCTCTTTATAACCATTCCAGTCCTAATGCATTAGTAGAAATGAGAGGAGCTCAAGATAGCATCAGGATCTCTCTGGAATAGACCTCTGTTCCCACCTTATGGGAAAGAAAGGAACAAAGGTCCAAATAATGCTCTTGCTCTAGCCCCACTGTCTCTTTTCACACAAACTCACTCCACACATGAATTTGGGCTCTCTGGGCTTGTTTCCACACACAGGGGGTCACTGTCTTTGCCTTACACCAGTAAGACCTTGAGTCTTCTCTCCACATGGTGATGACCTGGAATTCCAGGGAGCTTCCCTAGCCTAACACCAGGACCCAGACATCTCTGAAGAAGAGGAATTGGAGTTGGGTATCTGACCTCTGTTGAGAGAGCTGGGTCTCACAGGTTGGGGCCACTGGACTCCTCTCGGTGGCCAGAGGGTGCTGGCTTTCACCACAGGAGGTGGAAATAGCTGTAGAGAGAAGAACAAACATAATCCCAGGGCAATGATGACCAGAGCCCCTGGAAAGACTCATCTGTGTTCTCAGCACCAACAAACAGGTCTTACAGAACCAAGTCAACAGAATTGCCACCCATCTCCCTGACAGGACTGAATTATCAGAGTTTCTAGCCATGGCTTGTAAGGGTAGAAACTTGATAAGCGCATTCTCCGTCTCCCCACACCTCGACAGGCCTTATTTGCATCCACTCTATTACATCTGGAGTGTAGCCATTACCCTGAATTTTGATTCTTACAATGTTTGAAATTCTCTTCCTTAGGAGCACATACCCTTCCCCAGAAGCAGTGCAGTTATACAAGCCATTGTTGCTGGAGACTGCTTTTGGTATGATGACATTTGAGGTCCTTGTAAAAGTAGCAAGTTTTCTCCCATCCTTGTAGTAAATCATTTCATTCAACTCCTTTTCCTCCCTTTCTTGGCATTTCAGAATCACTTTATCTCCTTCCAAGATAGAGTTTGGGACCTGGAGAAATCAGCCAGTCTGCAACAGACAGGGGACACCCAATTGACTCCTTGATTTTCCATCCTCCACAGGCCTGTTGGTATCTTGCACCCACTTTTCCCATAAAACCTTCTCACTCATAGCTTCCCCAGTGACAATTATTCTTTCTCCTCCCTAATTTTACTTTTCACCCAGGAGCAGGTGATTTCTGAAGCTTGGCCCTCCTCTCCCTCACCTGAGGAGACCAACAGGTGTACAGGGTCACTGGGACTTGAGTTCAGGATATACCATTGGTTCTTTCTCGCATGTGTCTCTTGAATAGTGTTTGAAAGGAGATTTTTAGTCTGTCTTCCTTCACAGGCCCACCATGCTCTCTCTATTCTAGAGTAGAGAGATCCTTTGCACGTCATTGTTAACTGCTTCATCTTGGAACATGGTGGTCCATGGAGGATGGAAGAACAGTACAGCTTTTGGTTGGGCAGCTGATGGAAGGAAACTGACATGACTCAAGCTTCCACTGGGTACCAGGCACCTAGTTATACTCTTTACATGAGGTCATTGAATCTTTACAAATACCCAGAGGGTCATTATCATCATGCCTAATTTTTGAAGAGTCAGCAGAGACTCAGGCCATTTTGCCCATGGTCACAGAGCTAGAATATAGCAAAGATTGGATTTAAAACTCATTGTAACTGAATTTTAGGACCATACTCTTTCTACCAAACCATGCTCTCTGCTTGGGTAAGAAAGAGAAAGTGACCCTAAGGTTGAACAGGCTGCCAAAACCTTCATCCCTTGCTTGGTGGTTGCCAAGGGACTGGGTAGCTCACATTGCTCTGGGGCAGTTATGGAATTTTCTTGTATGATTCCTTATGGGCGTCAGGGCCTGAAGTGAATCAGAACAAATGAGTAAGTATATGAGGACAGAATGTTCATCCTTCCACACCAAAAACAGCTCTGACTCTTGTTCAGACTAGGGGCTACAAAGTTGAAACAGGGTCAATATCAAATACTGAGTTTTTATGTAAAAAGCATGGAAATAACTAGAGTTTGTTCTGAGCTTGGATCAAAGATTGGGTTTGAGACGGTTTTTGCAAGTATCTTTTTTTCTGAGCTGCCTCTCTGTTCCTAATATGAACTTCCAACTGGGGAGCTCCCAGGAACCTTAATGCACCTGTGACCGGGTGAAGAGACTGTCTCCATGTGTGCCCTTCCTTGGTCAGGTGTGCCCTCCTCCTTTTCCAGAAAGGATCAGAAATCAAACTCTTGAGCAGAGCAGAGCAGGAAGGTGTCAGGACTAGAGTGACTGGGCCTAGTAGAAAGGAGTACACTTACCTGCAGCTGCTGAGAGAAGGATTATTACAGGCTCCCCCAGGATCCTGTGCTGGGTACTATAACTCCAAGGCCATGAAGGAGAAACAGGAACTTACAGGACTCCCTCTGCCGGGAACTGCAAGAGAGAGAGGCATGAGAAATTAGCACAGCACAGGATCCCTTCCTCAGAGGCACACTCACATTTTCTCCTCCTTTCTGTGCCTTCTCTATGTTGCCCTGCCAATCCCCAAACAGCTGGTGGACACTTCTCTAGTTCATCATCAGGACCTATTGGCTACCCAGCATTTCTCTTTCTTGGTCTCAGACACTGATGTGGAATAGCACAGGGGCAGGAAAGATGGTGGAGCAGGAAGTCTAGTCCTTTCTTTTTCTCAGTGCTGGTCTCCTCTCCTGCTCTCTGGTTGACTTTGGTGTGCAGTGGAGAGTTTAGCAGAAGTCTGATCTCACCAAATTCTAATTTGGGGGACTATTCACTGGCAAGGGCACTCAGCGGAGGCAACTTCTCTGTTCATTCATTCATTCATTCAACAAGCATTTGGTGCATACTTACTGTGCCAGGAGTGGGTCTAAATGTTGGAGTTACCAAGAATAAAACACTGTCCCTACCCTCAAGAAACTTACAGGCTAATGGAGGGGACACTGAATTAATAAGCAATTAAAACACAATGTGGTAGGGCTACAATCGTGGGAAGAGAGAGGATTATAAGAGCACAGAAGTTGGATCAAACGTCTCCCTTTTACTGAATAAGAAAAGATCATTTATGTAGCTTGTCATATAACAGGGCTAAGTCAGAGGCAAAATGTTAAGACTATTATCATAATTAAAGTTTGAAATTCTTTTTTTCTTTTATCATTTTTCAAATATTTTAAATATGAGCTGCATTTCTAAAAGCATAACAGTCCATGTACACTCTCAATTCCATAGCTCATGGGGTTTCGCTATTTCCTTCCAGACATGTTTTTGTATGTGTATGATCTTAACCTAATTTTAGCGAGTGTTGAGATACAGTTTAGAATTCTGCTTTCGTTTCTTCAAAATTATTGTATCATAATAAATAGAATGAACATGATCATGTATCTTATTTTCTCCACGCTTATCTCTTTATTTCAGATTCTCAGAAGCGGAATTATTGAGTCAAATGTATGACCTTTTTTTGTTAACTGGCTTTCCAAGTATGCTTTGTCATTCCTGTTGTCAGTAGCAATTTATGAGTGTACCTCAGTCTTCCCACACTGGGTAGTTAGCATTTAGCCTTTTTTGGGTTGTTGTTTTTGCTGCAAATTTAATGACTGTAAACTGTACCTCCATGTTTAATCTGCGCTTTTTGAATGGATTTACTCATTTATATATAAGAAATATTTATTGAGTGCCAGCTATGTGCCCGGCTCTCTGCTGGGTTTTGGGGATAAAAAATGATTTTTTTGTAAAGCTTGTGGTCAAATAAGCAGCTTCTGGAAGAAGTGTTTTTGTATTACATAAACATGATCTTTATCCATTTACCCAAAAACATTTTCAAGTTTTCTTGTCAATTTATATGAATTCTTTATACCAAATCTCAACTCTTTGTCTTATTTGTTGCAAATATTTTTCCAACGCAAAATTTATTTATTATAGTTGTAGTATTATTATAATATAGGACTTTCAAATTTTTATTTTATAAAATCTTCTCTGAGTTTTCTACTACTTTAATGTTTAGGAAGACACAGTCTACATAAAAATCCAATGTAGACTTAATTTCATTTTCCATCATGTTTTTGAGAATTAAAAAAATTTCTTACTTATCTGAAGTTTATTTTAAACTTTATAATGGAATCTGTAGAAATCTATTGTTTGATGTCTATATATCATACATTAACTCAATATGTAATTAAATACATTTACAGATTTATATTATTTTCCTTATTTCTATATTTGTGCCTTAAACCCATAACACTATCTTTTTTATATTGCTCAGGAATATATTTTAAAAATATATGAATTAGATTTCTAACATTACTCTTAAAAAGAAATCTGTTGTTTGATACTCCCTCCAATGTATTTTTCCAAATATGTTTTTGAATAGTTTACTGAGTTCCAAGGAAAATTCTGCAGGTAATTTGATTGAAATTATACGGAATTTATAAATCAACTTGGGGAGAACTGACATCTTTAAAACATTTCTACTCTAGTGCTCCTAACCACTCTAATGGCATATCTTCATTCATTGAGGTTTTCTTTGTACTATTTTGTAGATTTCCTTTTATAGGTTAAAAAGATCTCTTTATTATGACTTTTTTTTTTTACTTTAATTGGTATTTTGAGTGAAATTTCTTCACTATAATCTCAAACTGGTAACTGATAATATTCAAGGATTTCACTGTTTTAGATATTTATCTTGAGTCTTCCTAATTAAGCCATGTTCATGCATTTCTAACCATACCACATAGATGATATAATCAAGAGCAGAGGCTGTATGGTTCATCACAGCAATAGCAAACAAGCAAGTGCCAAATAAGTGGGAATGAATAAAGAATGAGTAATGAGTTTGTAATCTTGCCTTTCAATATGTATGCATTTTACTTTTGCTACTAATGTTAGCGTATTAGCAGAATTTAAAAACTATTCCAAATGATAATGACAGCAAGCATCTTGATTCCAGGTCCAATTTGAACGGCAATTTTAGTGCCGTTCTGCTATGTATAGTATTGTCTGTCAATCTAGAACAAATATTCTTTGTCATGTTAAGTAAGTATTCTTCTGTTCTGATCTAAATGATACTTATTTTAGGAATAGATATTGATTTTTAATACCTCTTCGAATACCTTTGGCACCTGTTGTCACCACATGATTTCTCTTATTAGCATTTTGATGTGGTTTATTATATAATAACAGTGGATTTGCATATATTCTTCAATTCTGACACAAATCCTACTTGGTGATAGTGTAAAGACGAAAATACTTAACACATGTAAATTACTAGTGAGCACTCAATAAATATTAGCATTTCTATTATCATCATTTTTATTTTGATATTCTGCTCAATGCATTTTTATTTTGATATACTGCTAAAGAACCAAGGGACCTATATTCCAAGGAAAGCTTGTCCAATTCCTTCTAAGCCTAGAGAATGCCCTGAGGGTGGACTGGAGGGGAAAGTTTTATGGGCATCTGAGACTACTGCTGTGGGGAAGGCTGAAGCCTCCATTCCACTTAGGTTCTGCTCCAAGGTGTCCACTCAACCTAGAACCAGCAGCAAAGGCCACAGCAGCATGGAGTCCTGTTCGAGGAGACCCAGAGGAAGTTTCTCTTGGAAACTGACAGTACAACTCAGATCTGAAGACAAAAGCTGTCCACAGTGGCACCAATAAGCATGGCCTAGAAGATTTTGAAAAGGGGAAGCCAAGGACACTACTATTTGCCAATTGTCATTTCCTCTGCTGTGAGTCTTATGGAAATAAAATTATTCTCTTGTTTATAGATCTGCTTAAATACAGGTCAACATTGTGGCTAAACTAGACAAGGAACCATCCAAGGACTGTACGATTTGTATATTATTACAACAGTTCAAGTCTCCCTAGTGTCTGTGTCTGGGGGACTTCACTCACTCATACATTTAACAACTCTCTGTTTTTTGTTTACTGTGTCTCATGTGCTGAGTCATACAGCTGAGCTATATCTCACTGGCTGTATAGCGTTGAACAAAGCTGACGTGATTCTTGCCCTCATGTAATTTCTAGTCTAATGATGGGAGAAAAACTTTATAGAGAATAACATACCCTTTATAGTCCATCCTGTTAGGATCCAAAGACTTACTTGATGTCTTTCAACAAAGTGTTTCTTATTTATCACTTATCCATACTCCACGTGGTTCCTCATGGTTTCTACTCTTCTTACACTCGCAAACACACTCATTTGCTCTAGGGGCTATTGGATCTCACCTTGAGTAGAAATCTCAACTTCATCATTATTAAATGAGTTAATATGTGAAAGCACTTAAAATAGCATCTGGCACATATGAGAAATAAATACATGAAAAGGGGATGTCTGTCTGTCCCAAACTCGGTGTGAACCAAATTGTTCCAGTCTACTTCCAGAGTACATGCACTCCAGCTCCTTCTCCACCCAGTGGGTCCTAATGATTGCATAGGTCCCAGGATGTGTCCTCTGGCAGTTACACAGCTAAATGGTGGTCAGTGCTCTGAAGCCCGTGGATGACAATGATATCACTCATGTGGTAGGGAGGTTTTTTTGGAGAGAGTACCTCTGAGGAGGGTCCTCTGTTTCAGCCACCACTGCTGCACACTACCAAAATGACCCTCGCAGTAGTAGAGTCTATGGCTGATTGGCTCTGGGACTTCCTGGGACACAGACAGGTCCTTGAAACTGGGACAGGGAAACATTCAGGAGCGCCTTCTGTTCAAGAGCAGATGACTACTCTCCTTGATCCAAAGCCTCTCTGTCTTTTCCTTCCCCTTATTCTCATTGCAGGTCCATCTACTACTGCCTTTGCCTTCTGAACTCAAAGCATCCATTCCCTTCTTCAAAGTAGAGATTAATTGTCTATTAGGAAAGCCTTAGCCCATAGAAACCCATAAAGGCTTGTCTATTCTTTCTGGGATTAGGGAGGGTTCAGTACTTAGGAACCCAAAGGCCTGTCTATCCTCTGGGGGGTGGAGGTCACTGTTCTCCCTATCCTTCCCCACACCCCTACCATACATGCACATTCATGCAAACATATACAGCAAGTATGGACTGAGGGAACTTCCGGCCATATTGCTAAAAACCATGAAACAGTCTTAGACTCCACTGGAATGTATTGCTGTATATGAAATGATTCAGATACATAACAGCTGTTTGCACAGATGTAAGCTGGCTTCTTGGATTTGATAGCTGTTTTTATGAAGATATATGGATACAGTTATCTCTACCTCAGATGTTATCTCTTTTCCTTTCTGACTCTGCTGACTGTGCTGTGCAGTATCAGAGATGGTAGAAAGGAGGCTTTTAGAAGTCATAAGACCTTCTTTATGCAGTCTTGCTTAAATTTCAGCTATAATAACAATAGCAAACCTAATCATTATCATCATCATCATAGCTAATACTTATTAAGCACTTACTAAATGCCATGTGTTGAGCCAAGTATCTCATTTTCTCCTCACAGAATCCCCATTAAGTTATCTCTATTTCAGGACCTCTTCAAAGTTAAAGCAAATTGATGCACCCCTTTGTCACTATGAAGAGGCACGATACTTGGTGGATTTCTTTGGATTTGGGGAGCAATATATTCCTCATTGAAGTGTACTGCTCTTACCTGATTACTGAGTAGCCCACAAGGCTGCCAGTTTTGAGTGAAGCCCAGGGCAAGATAAGGCTCTGTAAGTCCAACTTCCTGTGGAAGCAGCTCAAACACTTGAGATGTATAACACAGCAGATCTGTTGTTGCCTGAAGTGACTGGAGCAAATGCACATGTGGTATGGAGCTTCTGATTAGGCAGGAGAAGAGAATTAGAACATAGATTCCCAGGATTTTAAAGTAAACCTATATTCTCTTCTGGAGATAGGTGTTCTTCTTTTGAGAAACAGCATCTAGTTTGCTACTGGGTCTTACTAGAAATTTAATATTTAACCATGGGATCTCAAGCAACCATGCAATCTGAACTACTCATCATGAGTTAGGTCTTATCTAACCATAAGGTTGTGCGTTCACAGCAGCAATTGATCCTCCAGGGGAAATAAGATATTTAAAAAAGGACTGGGCTCAAGTGGACATAAGTAAATTGTATGAGCAGGTAGCTCAGACTGCTAAGGCACCAGTTTTTGCTGAATTCCCTCTGCTCCCTCAGTTGACAGCTATGGCCTCATGTATAACTCATTATGACTAATTAACTAATGAAGAAAAATCAGGGCTTGTTTCACAAATGATTTTGTATAGTATGCTAGAATTAATTGGAAGTGGACTGCTGTAACATTACAACCCCAACTAGGATTTTCCTGAAAGAAAGTGATGAAGGAAATCCTTCTAAGGGGCAGAACTTCAAGCTTCCCATGTGGTCATCTTCTTAGCCAGCTTGACTTGAAACCAAATGAATTCTGATTAATCCAACCTTACAGTTGTTCACTAAGTTCCCCTCCATGAGCATCGGAATCCAGCTTTTAGCTAGAGAAATAGAAACAGCCCTGGAGATGGGAGACATTACAATTTTCAAAGTAGAAGTCTTCAGGGAGCTGGATGAGAAATAGCTAAGAATTCTTAGGACCGGAAAACAGTACACACAGCGGAAAACCCATCATCCTCCCTTTCCTGAGGCTGCGGAGAAGACGGATGCTAGTGGAGAAGACAGATATTATACAAATAAACAATTAAGTAAACAAGATAATTTCAGATGGTGAGAAGTTCTAAGAAAGAAATAAAATAGAAATTGAGATACGTGGGCAGCTGGAATAAAACAACAATAGCTAATATTTGAGTGATCAGTACATTCCAGACACAGTTCTAAGCCCTTCACATGTGTTAACTCATTTAACCCTCACAAAATCATATGAGGTAGATATTATTATTCTTATTTTAAGACGAGGAGACTGAGGCATAGGGAGGTTGAGTAGCTTGTTCAAGAACACAGTTGGCAGGTGGAGGCCTCTGTCTGGTTGAGGGGAAGGTTAGTGCCAAGATTCCCATAGCGTCCCACTTTCTGTTTCCATTTTGCTTCTGACCTTCCTTATCAGTATTCTAAAAACCATCCTTCTTTAATATAATAAATTCTCATTTCTATTTAAGGTCACATAATTTGGTCCATGTTCCTTGATACAAAAAGAGTTCTGTCAATATTTTTGAATAAAAGAACAATTCCCACTTTCAGTGGGTTTAAACTCCTGTGGAGAGCAAGGCTCTTCCTTTTTCCATATTAGAGTAGGGGGCTTTTCTTTCCAACAGATACTGAGGGACAAAAGGAGTCTGTGTGAATAAATATTTGAGGCACCTGGTTAATCTGAAGCTGAAGCTAAAAGTCGGGGCTAGATATTGAAAACATGATGATCACAATGATACTACTTTATTCTGGACGTGAAACATAGATTTATCTGTAAAACTCCTTTAGTGCATATTTGTTTTCAGGATCCATCTCACTAGAGTCTGTCAACAGCTGAACCCCAAGGAGATTTATAACACAGACATGGTTCCATCAATAGTCAACTGTAAAACTTGTCCTTCTCTTTGAAGATCTCTTATCCCTCCTTCGGAGTTGTTTGGTAGATATGGTTACCTTTAAGGGTCGTCTCTGCTCACACAGAAGGGCAGGTGGGTAACTAGAGTGCAAATGGATGTTACCACAGAGCTCCCTTGGCCTCAGGTGACAGGGGACCACACTCTTGTAACTTGTTAGAGATAGGAGCTTAGATAGATATTTATGAGTCTCCTGAGCACTGACCAGGGAGTCAAACTTGCCCAGAGATTGCGAAGAAGGAACAGAAGTTGCAGGGGTTTTGTGTCTGCTAGAAGAAGAAGAAACCAGAGACTTGCACAGAGTTTCTCATTTTCCAGTCTTTTCAATTTGCAACTTTCTGAGAACTTTCTCAGCAACCCACTAACCACTACTTCTTTATTTTGTGTCTACTTTCCTCTGTTCCTTTTTTACCTCTTGCACCATATGTAAAGGAGCCCTGTCCTAGTTGAAAAGCTGAAGAAATAACATTTGTTGAAGCAGAATCACATTGATTATCCATTGATAGGGAAGAGGGGAGAGATTGATTTTGAGTGGCTTGTGTAGAAAAGTCCATTCAGCTTTCTTCAACCCAAGCAAGAGAGAGAGAATTTACAATTGTGAGAAGAGAACAGTTTGTAAATATGATTTAATCTACGAAAAGGATAGTGCTGGGAGGAAACTGAGACATCAAAGGGACTTGTGAGAGGCTACTGCATTGTCAATTATAATTCTTGATATAAATGTTTCTTTATTCATCAACAAGGCACCACTTTTGGCTTGCGTATTAAGAGTATTTCCCCTATAAGTATGAAGCACAGACAAAATGGACTCTTGAATCTATACTCTACCATACTCATTTTTAGAAAAATAAAATTGTTCTCTAGATAGAGTGACTCAAGGATTATGGTTCTCTTAAACAGTGACCCTTAGTCCATGACTCTGGAATGATCTTTTGCTGTTAGATCATTTGCTGTTAAGGATTCTTATCTTTAATTCTTTGTCTCTGACATCTAATTTTCAGAGGTCTTGACTATCAAGACATTCTGCTTTGGAGAAGTAGCTTGTCTTCTGCATTACACATGGATATTTCCTCTCTTAAAATCAAGTTTTGGTTTCATGTTTAGAGAAATTTAGAGAAGGCTCAGCAAGATATCCTTATGTCCCTCAAGCCATGGCTCAAAGAGAATATCTTAGGAAATGAATATATCTTCATAATCTATTAGATAGCTTTGGCATATTAAAATACCATAAACAAAAGTATAAAGCAAATGGCACACCATGAATATCTACACTACACAAAATGGATAAAGGATTAGTAGCCTTAGTTCATGAAGAACTCATATAATTCATCAGGAAAAGAGCATTCCAATTTCTAGAAAAAGTGTTAATTCTTATCCAAAACTATTAATTTAGAAAAGAACACTACCCCAAACACATAAAATTATATTCAACTTCACTAATAACCAAATATATCAAAATTTAAACAATAAAATATAATTTCTATCATTTTTGTAAAAGTAAAAAATTTACACTGTTGGAGATCACGTACAATGTTTCTGGATATTATAAAGTATAAAGTTTTCCTGTAATAAGAGCCATCAAGTTCTTTACACTCTTTTGCCCAATAAGAATTTATTGTGAGGAAATAATAAGAAATATAGATGAAAGCTTCATCTCTAATTTACATTACAGTACACCTATATGATACAATATTATAAAGCTATTAAATTCACATTGTAGAAGAATATTGAAAAGCATTAAAAATGTCCAAATATATCAAGCGAACAAGTATTTAATACCTGTTAGAGCCCAAGTATGTAAAATGCATATGCACACATATGTGCAGATATTCTGAACTACCCAGACTTCACCAACTAGTGAGCACAAATGTGTCAATTTATAGTAAAGCTGGAATCCCACTTCAGGTCTGATGTAAACTCCATACAGTCAAGCATTCCAGCTGATAACAATTACATATGCAGGATAAAATACAGAAAACAGCTACCTGAGGATTCTGCAGAGTAAAAGAGCAGGTAGCCTGTAGAGGAGAGTTGAAATTTGGAGATGTGACTGGCACTGGGGTGAGTTTTCCACTTTTTTGTGGATTTTGCCTGAGGACAGTTTATAGGGTGAAGAGGTACTTTGTAAGTGGCTAAAACTTTGATAGAAAGCTTTCAGTCTTTCTAGCCAGATAAAATAAGGAATGGAGCCTGGTTAATGGCAGCTACTAGAAATTGAGGGGAGAATTCTAGAGAGAAGGGAGCCAAAGAAGGAAGTCCCTTAATTTTCTATATGAATAACGCACAAGTCTTGCACCTACACCTGAATCATGCACAGAGAAGACAGTCTTAAAGCAATGCAACAGAAAAATAAAGAATTAAATTAAGATTTGAGCTACCACTTATAGAAGGAAACCCAGCACTTACACGTTGGGTCTAGCTGGGTTATATACCTGCTAAAACAAAACATCAACATTCTTCAGATGCATGTAATAGAACACAGAATTTACATGCCATAGCATTTCTAATGTCTAAGACATAATTCAAAATTACTCAATATACGGGAGACCAGGAAAATGAGACCCATTTTTTAGGAAAAAGACAATTAATAGATGCCAACTTCAAGTGCCTCTAATGTTGGAATTATTAGACAAGGATTTTAACGCAGTCACTATAATTATTTTCAATGAGGTAAAGGAAAATATACACAAAATGAATGAAAATGCAGAAAAAATCTCAGCAAAGACATATAAATATTCAAAAAACAAATAAAAATTTTGGAAATAAAATTTATAATATTTGAAAAATTTACTGAATGGACCTTACAGCAGACTAGGTAAGACAGAGGGGAGAGTCAGTGAAATTGACAATATATTAATAGAAATTATTCAGTTTGAAAAATAGAAAAAAATTAGAAAAAAATGAACAGAACCTTAGGGACATGTGGGAAAATAACAAAAGTATAACATACATGTACTTGGAATCCCAGCAGGAGAGGAAAGAAACAACTGAACAAACAAAAAGATATTTGAAGAAATTATAGCTTAAATATTCCAAAATTTGGTGAAAAACATAACTTTATAGACTTAAGAAATTCAGTGAACTCCAAAAAGGATAAATTCAAAGACAACCATAACTAAGAAGATCATAACCAGACTGCTGAAAATCACAGATAAAGAGAAAATCTTGAAAGTACCCAGAGAAAAAGTCACATTATTTGCAGAAAAGCAATTACTTGAATGAATTACAAACTTCTCTCAGAAACCACAGAACAATAAGACAGTGGAACAACATCTTCAAAATATTGAAAAAAATAACTTTAACCAGTTTTCTATATCCAGCAAAAATATCCTTCAAAAATGAACGCCAAATTAAAGAAAAAAATTCTTAGGTAAGGAAAACCTAGAGACTCATTTTACAGAAGACGTGTGCTACGAGAAATTTTAAAGGAAGCTCTTCAGGATGAAAGGAAATGATATCAGAAGGAAACTTTGATCTTCAGGAAAAATTAACATTGAAATGGTAAATATCTAGGGGAAAATGAAAGATTATGTTTTTCTACTTAAATTATTTAAAATATGTATGACTACTTAAAACACAAATTGTCATAATTGCTTATGTGATTTTTTTAATGTATGTAGTATAGTACCTATTACAACTATACCATAAAGGATTAAAGGGGCAGGGATATAAAAATATCTATATGGTTTCAAAATTTCAACATTTTTTTGGATAAGTAGAATATTAATTTCAAGTAGATCAGGAAAGTTTAAGAATGCATATTCTAATTTCTAGATTAGCCTCTAAAAATAATACAAAGATGTATAGCTAAAAAGATAAATATATTAGAACAGAATACTAAAAAAAATTCAAACTATCTAAAAGAAGGAAAAGGAGAACAAAGGAACAAAACACAGTGGAGATAAATAAAAAGCAAAAAAATACAATAAATAACTCCAACCATATCAATAATCACCTCAAATGTGATGGTCTAAATACTAATGAAAAGCAAGAGATTATCAGAGTGGATAAAAAAGTGAGACCCAACTACTTGTTGCTTACAAGAAAAACACTTGAAAAATAAAGACACAAATAGGTTGAAAGTAAATGAATGGAAAAAGATGTATTATTCAAACAGTAAGCATAAGAGAGTTTGGGTGGTTACATTAATGCTGGATAAAATAGACTTCAAGACAAAGAGCATTTTTGTAGATAAAGAGGGATAATTCATAATGATAAAAGGGACAATTTCAGGAATACATAACTATTGATATGTATGCACCTAGCACCAGAGCCTCATACATAAAGTAAAAATTGATAGTATAAAGTGAGAAACAGATAATTCCACAATCATAGTAGGAAATTTTAACATTCCTGTTTCAGCCATTCATAGGACACTAGACAAAAACTCAAGAAAGACACAGAAAATTTGAACACTCTCAATCTCCTTGACTTAATTGATATTTGTAGAACACTGCTTTCTAAAATTGCAGAACAGACGTTATTTTCCAGTGCACATGGTATATTCACCAAGATAGAGCCTATACTGGGTCATAAAACAAGTCCCAATAAACCTGAAAGGACTGAAATGATATAGTGTTCTCCAATTGCAATGTGATTAAATTAGGAATCAATACAGACAGTCCCCACCTTACAATGGTTCGACTTAATTTTTCAGCTTCATGATGGTGTAAAAGTGATACCTATTCAATAGAAATTGTACTTCAAATTTGAATTTTGATCTTCTCCTGGGCTAATAATATGCAGTACAATACTCTCTCATCATGCTGCTCAGCAGCAGTGAGCTGCAACTTCCAGTCAGCCCCTAGGATCAGAAGGGTAAACAACTGATACAACCATTCTGCACCCATACAACCATTCTGTTTTTCACTTTCAGTACAGTGTTCAATAAATTACATGAAATACTCAACACTTCATTATAAAATAGGCTTTGAGTTAGATGATTTTGCCCAATTGTGGGCTAAGACAAGTGTTCTGAGCACATTTAGGGTAGGCTAGGCTCAGCTATGATGTTCAGTAGGTTATGTGTATAAAATGCATTTTTGATTTACAATATTTTCAATTTACAATGGGTTTATCAGAATGAAACTCTGTTATAAGTTGAGGAAGATCCATACCAATGAGATATACGGGAAAATCCCAAATACTTGGAAATTAAGAACATATTTTTAAATAACGAGTTAAAGAAAAAAATCATAATGGCTATTAGAAACTATTTAGAACGGAATAAAGTACTAAAAAATATACAAATAGTCTAGTAGAAGGCAGGAAGGGCAAACAGAAAAATAAAAATCAGGAAAAAAAACCCAAATAATGAAATGGTAGGCCTAAATCTAACCACATCAATAGTAATAAAATGTGTGGCATGCAGCTAAACCAGTTTTAGTATCAAAACCTTATAGCTTTTAATGCTTATAGTAGAGAGGAAGAAAGGCCTAAATTGAGTAATCCAAGGTACCACTTTAAGAAGCAAGAAAAAGAGGAACAAAGCAGACAATGTATTCACTTTCTATTGTTGTGTAACAAATTACCACAAGTTTAGCAGTTTAAAACCACAAACATTTACAATCTCAGTTTCCATGGATCAGGAACCTGGCACGTTTCAGCTGGGTCTTTTGCAACCTGAAATCAAGGTGTCAGCTGATGGGATCCTCATAAGGAGGCTTAACTCTGAAGAGACCCACTTACAAGTTCCCTTCGTTTCCTTTCAATTGTATGACTGAGGTTCTCTTCCTCACCAGCTGTTGGCTGGGGACCACCCTCACCTCCTAGAAGCTGCCTCTCTCTTTTCACAGGCATTTCACAACATGACAGTTTGTTTCTTCTTTGAGGCCTGTAGAAAAACCTCTCTGCTGCTTCACTTCTTTTGAGACTTACTTGATTATTTAGCTTAGGAAAATCTCCCTTCTGATTACTCAAAGATAAATGACTAGTAATCTAATCGTTGAGTGGTATCCCATCATATTTATAAGTACTGATCACACTCCAGAAGAAAGGATGATACAAGATGAGGGTCACTGGGAGCAGGAATCTTGGGAGCCGTCAAAGAATTCTGCCTACCACACACAAAATAAGTACATGTAATAAAGTAATAAAGATAAAAGCAGAAATCAACAATATAGAAAACAAAGAGTCCACTGACAAAGACAAAGCTGATTCTTTGATAAAGCTGAGAAACTCTTAGCTAAACAGATCAAAAAGAAAAAGAGAACAAATACATCAACAGTGTTAGGAATAAAAGAGATGTTAGCTACAAATGCTTCAGACATTAAAAAGATAATAAGAAAATATTATACAAAATTTTATACTAACAAATTTTACAATTAGATGAAATGGACATATTCCTTGGAAAATACAGCTTGACACAAAAAGATAACAGTGTGTGAACAGTCCTTTATCAATTAAGAGCTTAAATTACTTGTCAAAAAAGTTTCCCACAAAAAAAATCCAGGTCCAAACAGCTTCACTGGTGCATTCTTTTAAATATCTAAGGAAAATAAATTATCGATCCTACACAAACTCTTTCATAAAATTGAGGAATATTGCCAAATAATACTAGAAATTAGAAAATGAAATAAAAATTCCACTTATATCAGCATACAATATAAAGTCATTAGCAATTAATTTAATAAAAGAGGTGCAGAAAGGAAATTAAAGACCTAAAGAAATGAAAAGTTATATAAATTTCATTGATTGGAAGACAATTTTGTTAAGATGGCCATTCTCTTCAAATTGATCTATAGATTCAATGCAATCCTAATCAAAATTCTAACAGGCTTTTTCAAATAAATTAAAAAGCCAATGTAAACACTTATATGGAAAGACAAAGTACCTATATTAATTGGAACAATTTTGGCAAAAAATAACAAAGTTGATGAGCTTCTGCCAAGTGATCTCAAGACTTAATAGAAAGCAATGGTATTCAAGAAAGTGTGGTTTGGGGCATAACAGTAGATGTATAAGATCAATGGAACAGAATAGTCCGGAAGTTTACTTACATTTATGTGGTCAATTGATTATTAGCAAAGGTGAAAAGGTAATTCAATGAGAAAGAAGTAGTTTTTTAAAGAAATCGTGGTCAAACAGATATCTGTATGAGAAAATATTAACATCAATTCTTACCTCATGCCATGTACAAAAAGACACATGAAATGCATTGCATATACAAATAAAAGAGCTAAAACCAATAAATTTCTAAAAGAAAATGTTGACAAAAATCTTTATGCCATTCAGTTAGGTAAATTGTTTTTAAACAGGATACTCAAAACATGAACTATAAAAGAAAAAGTGGTAAATAATTTCCATTAAATTAAAAATGTTTGCTTTTTGAAAGACACATTAAAGAAAATGTAAAGGCAAGTCACAAACCAGAAGGAAGAATTGGCTGCGTACATATCTGACAAGTGGATATATATCCCAAATATATGAAGAACTCCAGGAACTCGATAATAAGACAAATAACTCAAAAGAAAGTTTATTCAGCAAATAATGCTGTAACAACTCGATATTCACAAGAAAAAAGGAACATTTTTTTTCTCACACTATACACGCACACATACACAAATTCACTTTAAATGGTACATGGACCTATGTGTAAAAATGAAAACTATAAAAAAATAGGAAAAAAATTAGAATATTTTGACCTTGTGGTATACTTTCTTATGTAGGAAATGCAAAGCATACTCATAAGATGAAAAAGTTGACAAATTGGACTTGATGAAGACTAAAAACTTTTGCTCTAAAAAGACACCACTGAGAAAATAAAGGGCAAGCTATGGACAGGGAGAAAATATTTTCAACATATAAATCAGACCAGAATATATTCAAAAAGTCTTGCAACTCAATAATAAAAAGGCAAACAACCCAATAAAGAAGAGGTGAGAGGTGCAAATAGACATTTCATGAAATAAGATCTATAGAGAGCCAAGGACTTGAGAAGATAAACAACATCATTGATCATCAGGGAAATTAAGTCACAATGAGATAACACTGTGCTACACTACACACTCCTTAGAATGACTAAAATTGAAGACTGAAAATGCCAAGTGTTGACAAGGATGTGGAGCAACTGTAACTATCATACACTGCTCATGGAAATATAACATGGTACAGCTGTTTTGGAAGAGTATTGCAGCCTATTACAGTATTGAACATAAATCTACTATTTGACGCTGCAATTACCCTTGAAGGTATTACAAAGGAACAATAAACATATGTTCACACAAATACTTGTGCATGAATTTTTATAGTATCTTTGTTTTTAATAAAGATGAAACAAACCAAATGTGCATTAACAGGTAAGTGGATAATCAAAAGGTGGTATATCTGTGCAATGGCATATTACTAAGCAATTAAAAGGAATATACTGTCCATACATGAAACAGGGTGAATGAATCTCAAAATCTTTTTGCTTAGTGAAAGAATTCGGACACAAAAGAGTATATACTGTAGGATTCTATTTACATAAAATTTTAGAAAATAGACTCTAATCTATAGTGACAGAAAGCATACCAGTGATTGCATAAGATAGAGGTGGAGGGAAAGCAGTATTGCTTAAAGGATGAGGAAAGTCTGTGGGGTGATGGAGATTTGGGGAATCTTGATTGTGGTGGTGGTGGTTTCATGGATGTATACATCTGTCAAAACTCAATGAATTGTACACTTTAAATATGTGCAATTTATTGAGCATAAATTATTATTCAATAAATTTGTAAACAAATAACCATAGTGTAAAAAATTGTAGTAATGTCTCAAATCTTAATGGCTCAAATTTACTTTCTTGACTAGTTGGGAACATAATTTCCTCTTGGATCTTCTCCCAAATATTTCTTAGACTCTTCCTGACTGCTTACAGATACTACTTGCTATTTGCCCTCAGTTTGGACCTGGACAAGGAGCTCTGGGAGGGAGATCCCCAAAAACTTGGAACTATCCTGTGTTCTGTACAGTTCCTCTGGGCCTCATCTCTTGCTGCTATTTGCTGATTTTCTCCTTCTTAGAGGCTACTGTCCTTGGTGCTGCTTGCACCAGTGTTGCACACTCCTGGAGAGTGACACTCACTGTTCACAGGATGCTGCCTAGATCTTGTAATTTTCCCTTGGGAATTTCCTCTCTCTTAAGTCAATAAAGAAACGTTTGCCCCTTTTCACCACTCTTTCAGATGGATTTCCCACAGCTGGCATTTAGTGACATGGGCCCCTCCCCCAAATACAGCTTTATTCTTCCTGGATCTCAAAATGGGGAAGCATTTGGAGCAAACTTTAGGCACAGACATAGATTACACTTGGATCCCTTGCACCCTTGAAAAGCCAGGCATACGTTCCACATTGCATTTTTTACTTACTAACATGGAGACAAGACGTATAAATCCTGTTTATTAATAAAAATATGTATTTCCTCTTTAAGAAGGAAATAATTTTTTTCCTCAGCAAATTAGCTTACTAGTTGAATTCATAAGCTTACAGTTAAAAACTTCAAATCAGATTGCATTTTTCTAAAGTACATGTTGTACTTTCTGTTGTCTAAGCTTCTGATCCCCAAGGAGTGAAACAAAACATTAGAAATGCACTTAATAATTTCATCTTAAGTTATTTTCCAGGTTTGTAAAGCATCATTGTGTTATTTACTTAAAGTTATGAATAATGGCTAGTGTAAAATCCATGTTGTCCATAAATTGTATCAGTTGATATACATCAGTCATCAGTGCACTTACTAGCTTCTTCTCTTAAGGTCTATTATTTTCAGAGCTAATACGATTCGAGTGAAACACTGGAGGACAGAGGCTAACAATTTCAGTTTTTCATTTCCTGCCTCAGCAGATCTTATGAATAAAAATTATTCTGCTATGTTTCCTGAAACTTAAGCACAAAGGCATGCTTTTAAAGTTTTTTTCTTCAGTGGTAGACACTCAACGTTTGTCAGTCAGTTGAGGAATGGATTAGGAGTCTTTGAGCAAAGGAAGAGGGTGTCCTCCTTTGAGCCTACTGATTGCCTTGCATCTATCTCTACATCTACTGTCAGCTCAGGTCATGAGGGCTCCCGAGTGACACTAAGCTTTGCCATCTGAGTCATGTGAATCCTTGGCTCTACTGGTCTTCCAAGGTTGGTGCTGTTGCTTCTGTGGCATTCAAATAATGGATGTTGAATAATTAAATAGCAAAATGGAGCTGTTGCATGTAGGAGGACTGTTCGATCCTGTGAGAGCAAAAATATCTTGAAGACCAAAAATTCTGCATGGGTTGGGAGATGTGTCATATATCCGCATCTAGTTTATTTATTTATTTATCTACCATCAACCTCCTCCTCATCATCATTATCATCATCACCAATCATTTATCATCTATATATCTATGTATAAATCTGTATTAATCTGCTCTGGATGTCATAACAAAATGCCACAGATTAGGTGACTTAAATATCAGACACTTATTTTCTCACAGTTTTAGAGGCTGGAATCGAAGATCAAGGTGCTGGCAGGATTGGTTTCTGGTGAGACTTCTCTTCCTGGCCATTTTATGGCTGTGCAGATAGCTGCTTTCTTGCTGTGTACTCATATAGCTTTTCCTCTGTGTGCACAAGGAGAGATGGAGAGGTCTCCAGTGTCTCTTCTTGTTCTTATAAGGACAACAGTAAAACTGGATTACAATCTGCCCTCGTGACTTCATTTAATCTTAATTACCTCCTTAACAGCCCTATCTCCTAGTATCGTAATATTGGGGGTTAGGGCTCCAACATACGAATTTTGATGGAACACAATTCAGTCCATAACACTATTTAATCAGGTAATTTAGAAGCACTCTCTCTTTAAATAGACTTGGCCATTTTTTTCAAATTTCTTAGTACTGATACATATTTCAAGAAATAGTATATATGTAGATAGAATGAATCCTTTTGATCATTTCCAATTTGGTAGCTGGAACATAGCATACACCCCATAACATCAGCAATGCCACTACCAAAAACACACACAAAAGGAAACAAAATGTTTAGAGTAAACTGTTTATGCAGAGATAGTATATTAAAAGCTTTCGATTGCACTTCAATTAAATGGCTATGTTGCACCCTTATGATCCAGGCTAGGTCATTTCTCCCTCCTCTGTTCCACAGACCCAGGAGCTGAAGGCCCACCTGCCCTGCCTTCACATGTGTCTCTACTGAGAAAAGAATGCAACATTTACTCAAATAAATGCCCACTCTATTCCTAGAGATGAATAAACTCAGGGACAGAGGAGGCTGGCAGATATTTCACACAGCCTCATGTTCCCTACAGCCCAGCCTCCTGGGAGGCTGAGTCCTGGAGGCGGAGGGTGTATGGTTGGAGAAAACAGGGAGAATGGGATAGGCTGCTTTTCAGGGTCTCTGGAGGTCACCCAGGCTAAAGGGCTAGTGGTACAAGGCCAGTGATGTAGACGGGACATTCTCATAGCTTTCTGTAGCATCTTCATGGGCCCAGCCTCTACAGCTGGCCTGACCTGCAGAGTCATCTGGATGTGTCTTCTTTACCTCTGAATAGATGACTGTGGGTCCCTGGCGAGAAAAGATACAAACAATAAATGTCTAACTATAGGTAAGAAAGAGCAGAAGGGAAAGAAAGCCAGAAAATATGACCCACCTTATGCTTCCAATGCAACCTTGGTGAATTTGCTGTTGGATGGGTGGTGAAAAAAAAAAGAGTCTTAAACTGTGGTGATATATTCCAACTTACAACCTACCCACAATGTGTTTCAAGCCAATCTTTCCTCTGCTGACTCATCTCTTGACTGTCTCCTCTGCTGAATTCTTCCAAGCCCTCACAGACAAAGAGTTACCTCCTCTGCATACATACACTCACAAGCCTTTCCCTTGCTCACCAAATGCCCAGAATGACTTTCCTGATGATTTCCTTATTTCTCCACTGCCATCACAACTCCAGCAATCTCCCCACCCCCTAGTCCAGGGTGTCCCTGACTATACTGATCATCTGGAAGAAGGTGGCAAATATGATTCACTTCATTTTGCATAGGGAAATTGGAGGTGGCCAGAGATGGGGTTGGGATTCTAAGGCCACAGAACAATTTCCAAGGAAGCCAATTGCAGTAGAGCATAAAGAAAATTCAATATATGTGTCTGTTCCATCTTTCCAAGGGGTTCTTTGGATATTTCTCATTTGTTTATTCGGTCAATATGCATTCATGGAACAAGGGCTTTCTATTAAGCATTGGTAAGTCTTAAAGAGACAGAAATGACACAAATTCAGTCCATATGATCAAGAAACTTATAGTTTTTAAGGGGAGGAATGGACATGGAAACAAAAAGACAAAAATTACTATGGGCACCAAAATAGACAAACATTGAACTATGCTGTGTAACTATGAAAGGGCAATCAGTTCCTCCCAGGTTGGGACATAAAGAGGGCTGGTAGGAGTCACTCCAAGTCTCACAGTGGTGCCTGAACTGTGTCTTGAAATGTGAGCAAGGGTCAGCAAGTAAACTAAAGGCAAGGGCATTACTGGACAAATAAGAAGCATGAACACCAAAGCATGAAAGAGCCCAGTATGATCAGGAGAAATGCCACGAGTTCAGATGACTCTTTGATCAAAGATTCCTTGTTGATCTGACAACACACTGTCACCTCACCTCTACTTGTCTGGAAGATGTCTTACCTAAATGTTCTTTTGTATGCTGGATGCTCCCGACCAGGGTATAAACCAAGTCTCTATCTCCAGGATTCACTGTGAGAGAATTGATACTTCCTAAGGCTCAGAGGGCTCCCTGGAGCCCTCTGAGCCATACTGAACAAATGAGAAATGAGAAATATCCAAATGAACAAATGAGAAATATCCAAATGAGAAATATTCTAGAGTAAGGATATAAGGCAGATCTTAGAGCAAGGCCAGAGTTCAGAGGGAGGAAAGGGTCATGCTTTAGAGTAGAGAGTCATTGTGGGCAGTTAATCTATGAAATGATGGGATCAGTTGTATATCCCAGAGAGATCATGCTGGAAACAGATTGTTGGGAGGTTGGAGGAGAACAAGATTTAAAAAAGAGACTAGTTAAGAGAATTATGATTGTCTGCACATTAGATTATGTGAAGTTTAATTCAGCAGTCATGTTCATTCATTCAAAAAATATTTCAGGGGCCCTATAGTTTTTCAAGCATTGCACTAGATGCTATTGATACATTAGTGAAACAATTATACTTGTCTTCAAAGAGTTTGTGCGGTGGCAGTGTAGACAGGTAAGAGGGAATGGATATGATTATATGATTGGCAAGACAAGAGAAGCAGGAAATTTCTTTCATTTTGGACTCATGTTGGAGATGACTCTTTGATCAAAGATTCCTTGTTGATCTGATAACACACTGTCCCCTCACCTCTACTTGTCTGGAAGATGTCTTACCTAAATGTTCTTTTGTATGCTGGATGCTCCCGACCAGGGTATAAACCAAGTCTCTATCTCCAGGATTCACTGTGAGAGAATTGATCATAGCCTGCTGTAGTCAAGAGCCCACAGTCTAGACCCTTCTTCCCAGCCACCAAGTTCTATCCCCAACATAGTGACAGGAATGCCATTTTTAAATTTACTGTGACTAGGATATAGACTGTTGCTCAATCTCTCCTCCCTCCCTGGCTCATCCCTGGAGCCCTCTGAGCCTTAGGAAGTCCTCACCATTGCTGTACACTGGCTGCAGCTCCATTAGGGCTGGTGACTCAAAGTGAGTGGACTCTTGGGTCTCTGTGCCAAAAGACCTGGACAAGAAAGGTTCCTGACAATCATTGGGACCGTAATTGTGGCAGATGGGGAGAGAGACAAGGGAGATAAGTATTTGTAGATTTTACAGAGTCTCAGGGAAAGTAATACTGTTGAAGAGCCCAGCATAGTTCACGTAAAAATATCACAGTTGCTTACTCTAAGTCTGTATGGCTCTTTTGAGAAAATGTCAAAAGGGGTGTGACACAATATGAAGCTCAAGGCAGCATTAAAGAGAAGGCTGGCTAAAGCAAGGTCAGAGAGCAAAAACTACACAGTCCCAAGATCGCTTTGATAGAGCAAACACTTGTATCTGTTGAATTTTATATTATTATTAAAAATCTAAATGCTTCAACACTGTTACACAAAGACTTCTGCATTATCACAGAATTTGACTTTTGTCTTTTGTAAAAGGTCCCTTTCAATTTTCTATCTCATATTACAATAACCTACCTCTCCTGTAAGATACCATGAAGGTGCTTCATGAAAAGCATTGTGATTTTTTCCCTCAATTTCATTTCCTTCTGCCAATAATTTTGTGAATTAAACATTGCCAGCATTCAATAATCATTTCCTGAATGAGTGTGTGAGTGGAGAAATGAGCAATAAGGCAATGAATGAATTGATGTCATTAAGATGTCAGTGACGTCTCTACTGCAGTACATCTAAGGAGGTAGATAAATTAACATAGATAGCAAATAACATGAATTCTGTGTATAAGTAGATATAAGTGAGTATTATTCACAAATGTGATCAAAAGGTGCCTTCTTAATCACATTTTGAGATTTGATAAGAATTTGAAAATGTTAATAGGAAATCCAGTCAAAAAAATTTTAATGTACATATTCCATGTTCCTATCTTGTAGGTATAAACAAATCATGAAAAAGTTGGCAGCACAAGAAGCAGAGACCTCACCTAGCTGTCCCAGTGGCAGAAATTCCTCCTGAAAAACAAACAAAAGAACATTGATGGTAAGTGAGCTGTGTGAATAATGAACTCTGTGTTAGAATGTCCCTTCCTAGAAATCAGATTCATTCTAGATCTCAGTCATGGAGAATCTTAGAGAACATCCAGCTCCACCCACCAGCATCCCCCTGTGTCAGGTTATAGATAAGGAAGGTGGAGTCTTGAAAAACATCTGCACAGAATCACACTTATTCTGAATCGCTATTCAATCAATAATAGCAGCATGAACTCTAAATAGCTCTGACCAAGTAGCAGAAGAGAGGCAACTAAATGTTTCCTTCTGGGTCAAATGCTTCCCTTACTCCCACTTCTCTATCCTCACTGCAGCCCTATGAGGAGAGACAAGGAGACTGAGGCTTCAAGAGGGGATAAAATTGACACAGAATTCTTAAACAAGCATGAATCAGTAGGACCACCATAATAAGCTTGCACCTCTCTTTATCTGTGACCCTTACAAATCCATTCCAACATTGGGTGCATATTGTTTTGTCCATACCTCTTCTTTCCTTCTCTTTCACCTGGCTAATTCCAGCTTGCCTTTCCTCCTCAAGAGCTTTCCCTGATACCAACAGGCTGGATTAAGTGTCCTATCTCCATGCAGATAGAACCCTGCAATATTAAAACTACTATTGCATTATAATTATCTATTTCTATGTTTTGTCTAACTCTCTCCTTCACGAAATGGTGTATAACTTGAGGCTTCAAACTTTGCCTTAGTTATTTTGTATTCCCAGTGCCTAAAATGTTGAAAATATTCAATATATATTTGTTAAATAACTGAGCAAATTAAAGTATGTATTTTGAGGACTAAAAGAATGACAAATTGACAATTTCACAAAAGGCGATTACGTGTAAATCTAAAGAGGAAGACTACTCCATCAGCTTTGAAAATATGAAGGTTTTCCATCATTACTAAAATATTGAAATCTTTCTATCCTGCTTCAATACAAACCTCCTCCCAGTTTCCCATCCCTGTCATTCTCCTATTTATCTGTGACTCCACATCTCTTTCACCGGGCTTAGAGAACACAAATTATTGCCCAAAGTAAACATACTCATCCTCACCTCCCATGAAAACTGACTGATTGATGCCTGCAAATCCTGTCTTCAGGAACCAGGTGTCCTGAGTTAAACTAGACGTATGTGAGCGTGATCCTGGCCTGTATCTCTCTCCCCAGAGCAACTGCAATCTACATAATTCAACAACCTCCTTTGTGGGCAGGTTAGCTAAGTCCCAGGATGCATCTGAGACTTAGTCTATATCTTCAATTGTAAAAGAAAAAAACAGACCCAGAAAGTGGCTATTTATAATACAAGCTAATATTCACTGAAGATATATGATCCAGGCACTGGGCTAAGCAGTTTACATAGACTGGCTCATAGCACCTAGAAGGTAGATACTATTATTATAACCATTATATAGCTGAGGAAGCTGGGGTCCGAAGAATTTAATTTACTTGTAAAATATCAAGTATTTGGCAAGTTACATTACTGGAATTTTAATCCATGCAGTTAATTATAGAGTCAATAAATTTATCACTCCCTTTGGTAACTTGTATGATACACTCAGGCTTAAATAACAAAACTCTTCACTTTTAGGAAAATTTGGAAGATCCGAGCTCCTCCCTGAAAAGTCTGGGCAATAATGAGAACAAAGACTTTGCTATAAGGGAAGTACAGTAGGCAAGATTTTGAGATGAGAAAGGCAGAGAGGATCTGATTGGTGGACTGTCAGAATTACTTAGCTGAGTTTGCTATTTAAAACGACATGTCTCTTAGATCTGAGGATAGAACTTCATGGGCTCCTGCCCTCATGGATCACATAAAATGATGGTTAGCAATCTTTCCTTCCCTGGTGTTGTGTTGCCTGAGCAATATGTTTTTTGAACATTATCAACTTTAACATTGATGTTCTAATGTCTGCACTGCTAATATGTTGCTGATTAATAAATGACATTCCAGATAAGCAAAGAGATGTAAAAGTAATTTTGAAAGTAGGAGGTAAGAACAGCCTTCTGCAAGTCATCAAGATGTAATGAAGAGAGTATGGAGTCAGGGGTTAGGGAGACTCAAGGTAAGCCCTAATTCTGATTCTTATTAGATATGTGAATTTGTAAAAGTTATTTAACTTCCACAAACCTCCATTTTTTCATCTATAATATGGTGATAATAATAATGGTTGAACTGCACTGAAATGTACTTATTGAACAATTGGGAGAATTAGACAAATCATAAAGTTGCATGTAATAGACTCTAAATAAATGATAGATTTTATGATGAGTACTATTGGGGTTTGTGCTTTTATTCTCTTCACATATTTTTTTAAAAATCATATACACACATAATTTAATATGTAATGTTATTTAAGAAAATGCTAAGAAGCTTTAAAATATCAATCACAAAATGTCAGTGCCAGTTTTCATAAAAAGAAACAGAAGGAGGGAAGCTCATTGATTGACATGAAAAGAGGGGTTAGAAGACAATGCTTGAAGAGCATCATTAAGAAAAATATGTACGCTTTTTCATTAAACTGAGATCCAGATGTATTATTTATTTGTTTGTTTATTTTCTTAATTTTCAGTATGAGCCCTGGGAATGGGAGAACAGAAAGAAGCATTTAGCCTTACGGAAAAGGAGATGTCATGTTACATCACACAGAGAGAAAGACAGAAAGTAAAGGATTAGTAATTCCAAAATATAAAGTCTTGAACTCATACAAGCACCCAAAGCACTGAGTAAAACAGTCTACATATTCAAAGATTCCTGATGCATGAAAAAACATTCAGAGAGAAAAAGAAGAAGTCACAGAAGGACAAAGACAAGAATGATAGTAGATTGCTCATCAGAAGTAATGCACACAAGAAGACAATAGAGCAACATCTTTAAAACACTGAAAGAAAAAATATTTTCAACCTAGAATTCTATGTCAGTAAAAATATCTTTCACAAATGAATGCAAAATAAAGACTTTTACAGGCTTATAAAAGCTGAAATAATTCATCAACTGCAGACCCATACTACAAGAAATGTTAAAAGAAATCTTTTGGGCGGAAAGGAAATCATACCTAATGAAAGTGTGGATATACAAAAAGGAGTGAAGGACATTGGAAGTGATAACCATTTGAGTAAATATAAAAGATTTTTAAATTATGTTTAAATCTCTTTAAAAGATAACTGTTTGGAAAAATAATAACTATGTAGCTTGGAGAGGAGAAGTAGAGGCCACTATAGTAATATTCCTATGCTATATGAGAAGTGATATCATATCACTTGAAAATAGACTGTGATGTTAGGTATGTATACTATAAACCCTAAAACAATCACTAAAACAACCAAACGAAGAGTTATATGGCTAAAAAGCCAACAAACTAAATAAAATGGAATCATAAAAAATATTCAGTTGATCCAAAAAGGGTAGGAAAAATAGGAAAACAAAGAACAGCTGGGACAAATAAAAAACAAATAGCAAAATAGTAGGCTTAAATCTAAGCCTGTCAAAAATCACGTTAGTAAATGGTCTAAATGCCTTAGTTAAAAGGTAGAGACTGTCATCTTGGATAAAAAATCAAGAATTAACTATATGCTCTCCATAAAAAGAGGCACTAAATATAGGGGCTCAAATAGGTTAAAGTAAAAAGATGAATAAAGAAATATGATGATAACACTAATTACATTAATACAGTAATATCAAAGAATATTTCAGAATAAATGATACTACCAGAGATAAAAATGTTCTTACATAAGGATAAAGTGACAATTTCATCAAAAACACATAACAATTATAAACATTTACTCATGTAATAATAGAGCTTCAAATTATATGAAGCAAAACCTGATATAATTGCAAGAAGAAATGAACAAATGTACAATTATACTTGAAGATTTCAATACTACTCTCTCAAGAATTGATAGATCAAGTAGACAGAAAATCAGTTAGGACACACAAGACTTCAACAACACTATCAACCCAGTTCACCAACAGACCCCCTACTATAAGAAATGGTAAAAGAAGGCCTTCAGGAAGAAAGAAAATGATAGCAGGTGGAAATACAAACATATACAAAGAAATGAAGAATGCAGGAAGCAGTAACTAAGTGGGTGTTGCCTTGACATCAATTCAGAGAAAGGCATGTCAAGAAAAAGAAGCTACCAACAGATATAGACAGATGAACATAGATGCAAACAATCTTAAAATTTTAGCAAATCAAAGCCAACAATCATGACCAAGGGAGGTTGGCCCCAGAAATGCAAGGTGGGTTCAACATTCAAAACTAAAAGTCCATAGCAACAGACTAGAAAAGAAAATCATATGATCATCTCAATTGTTTTCACATAATCTCAATTATGTATAAAAAAGATTTGACAAGTATTTTTTCCTATAAAAACTCTCAGCAAATAACAAATAGTGGGGACTTCTTGAGCCTAATAAGGAGCATTTACAAGAAAATCCAGAGCTAATATCATACTTAATGATGAGAGAAAAAATACTTTCCCCCTTAGATCAGGAACAAGACAAAGATGTGTGCTCTTACAACTTCTATTCAACATTGTATAGGAGGTTCTAGCCAGTGCATTCAGGCAAGAAAAAGAAATAAAAATAATCCAGTTTGGAAAAGAAGGAGTAAAACTCTTTATTCACAGATGACATGAGCACCTATAGAGAAAATCTGACAAAATCTACAAAACAGATACTAGAACTAACAAGTGTGTTTAGCAAGGTTGCGGGATAGAAGACCAATATGCAATAATCAATTTTATTTCTGTATACTAGAAACAAACAATCAGAAATTAAAATTTTAATTCTAAGCATTCTTTGTTAATTTTATCCAAATTTCACTGCATTTGACAGGTATTCTAATACATCTCATAATTTATGGTTTACACCTATGGCTATCGTCTTTTTGCTGTTGTTACAAACAGAGGACTTTATTTTTCATTCTTTTTGTTTTTAGTAAGCTTTGGACTGGAGGTGCAATAATAAATATTTAACTTTCTAATTTTAATTTGAAGCAAAACTCTGACACCTGATTCGAATCTCAAACATGTGAAGTAACAACTTCATTAAGAAATGTATTCTACCTTTTTGTCACAGTTGCCTACAGAATGGCAGTAAGTAGAACTGAGAGTCTATTACTTGGAGGGAAAAATTGACCTTTATCAGATGCACCACACAAGTCCAAAGTATTATGGCAAGGGCATAAGTCACAACATCCAAGGGTATCTACCCACCTGATTTCTTCTGGGTCCTGAACTCGCACACCAGAGCAGCAGTAGCAGCAAGGCCAAGGATACTTAGCAGCCCCAAGATGACTCCCACAGTGACAGGGGTTATTTTGCTCCTGGAAGGCACTAAGTGGAGAGACCCATACTTGAGTTCCAGTAGCAAATATTTCTGATCTAGGCAAAGACCATGTGGGCGAGGGTTAGATATCTGTCAGGACAGATTTCTGCCTGGTTCTGATTTCTCCATTTGAATTATCTCTGACATAATTTGTAAATTTCAAAATAATGGCACATGGAGGGTGATTGGCAGCATCTAAGATGAAAATTTATTTCCTTTTCTTCTCCTCCATGAAATCAGTACCGATCTCCAGAAGCCCCAAGCCTTGGTGTCATTTTCAAGAACTCTTTGACATTGGTAGAATTTGTACAATCTGTTGGAGAAATATTTTATCAACATAACTATAACCTATAGCCCAGGTACCACCAACCCACCTGTGAAATTGAGCATCACCACCTCACTGCATTGGATCCCCAGGCCATTGTCAGCCCCACAGAAGTAGTTCCCAGAAGGCTGTGCCATCAGAGAGAGGTTGAAGGATGCTCCTCCTCCAAAGGGGGCCAAGCTTTTCCCCAGGGTGACATTGTCATGATAAAACCAGTACAGGATCGGGGGAGAGCCTCTTTGGGCCTCACAGCGAAGCTCCAACACATCTCCCACCACAGGCTGGGTGCCAGCAGGGTTGAGAGTGAGGACAGGACGAGACACTGGAACTGAGGGAGGAAACATAGTTCACCGGAAGTTTTAGTTCAGTATGTATACAGGATAACTTAATAAAGGAAATATCCAGCATATTTATTAGTAGGAACATGGACCCAGGATTCAGGAAAACCTGAGTTTGAATCCTGTCTCTGCTTTTTATTAGCCCTATAACCTTCATGTTTTAAAACTTTTTAATCTCAGGGACCAGCCCCGTGGCCGAGTGGTGAATTTCCCACCCTCCGCTTCAGTGGCCTGTGGTTCACCGGTTCAGATCCTGGGTGCAGACCTACCACCACTTATCGAGACATGCATAGGTGGTGTCCCACGTAGAGTAACTAGAAGAACCTACAGCTAGGATATACAACTACGTCCTGGGGGTTTTTAGGGAGAAAAAAAAGAGAAGAGGAAGACTGGCAATAGACCTTAGCTCAAGGCTAATCTTCCTAAAAAAAACCCAAAAACTTTTTAATCTCAGAAAATTACAGGCCAATATAGCTGATGAACTTAGATGCAAAAATCCTCAACAAAATATCAGCAAACCAAATATAGCAATGCATTAAAAGGATCATGCACGATGATCAAGTGGGATTTATTCCAGGGAGGTAAGAATGGTTCAACATCCACATATCAACCAATGTGATACACCACATTAAAAAAATGAGGAATAAGAATCACATAATCATCTCAATAGATGCAGAGAAAGTAGTTGACAAGATCCAACATCCACTTATGATAAAAACTCTGATTAAAATGTGTATAGAAGGAAAGTACCTCAACATAATAAAGGCCATATATGACAAACCCACAGCCAACCTCATAATTAATGGTGAAAAACTGAAAGCCATCCCTCTGATAATGGGAACAAGACAAGTGTGCCCACTTTTGCCACTCCTATTCAACATAGTACTGGAGGTTTTGACCAGAGAAATTAGGCAGGAAAGAGAAATAAAAGGAATACAGAAAGGAAGAAATCAAACTCTGTTTCCAGATGACATGATTCTATATATAGAAAACCCTAAAGAATCCATTGGAGGACTATTAGAAATAGTCAACAACTACAGCAATGTTGCAGGGTACAAAATAACTTTTAAAAAATCTGTTGCATTTCTATACACTGATAATGAACTAGCAGAAAGAGAAATGAAGAATACAATTCCATTTACAATCACAACAAAAAGAATAAAATATCTAGGAATAGACTTAACCAAAGAGATGAAAGACGTGTACACTGAAAACTACAAGACATTATTGAAAGAAATTGAGAGAGACATAAAGAAATGGAAAGAGCTTCTATGCTCATGGGTTGTAAGAATAAATATAGTTAAAATGTCCATACTACCAAAAGGAATCTACAGATTCAATGCAATCCCAATCCGAATCCCAATGACATTCTTCACAGATATAGAACAAAGAATCCTAAAATTTATATGGAAAAACAAAAGACCCTCAATAGCCAAAGCAATCTAGAAAAGAAAGAATAAAACTGGAGGCATCACAATCCCTGACTTCAAAATATACTACAAAGCTATAGTAGTCAAAACAGCAAGGTACTGACACAACAACAGACACACGGATCAATGGAACAGAATTGAAAGCCCAGAAATAAAACCAGAAATCTATGGACAGTTTATCTTAGACAAAGAAGCCAAGAACATACAGTGGAGGGAAGAAAGTCTCTTCAATAAACAGTGTTGGGAAAACTGGACAGCCACATGAAAAAGAATAAAAGTGGAACATTATCTTGCACCATACACAAAAATCAACTCAAAGTGGATTAAAGACTTGAATGTAAGATATCAAACCATAATACTCCTAGAAGTAAATAAAGGCAGTATACTATTTGACATTGGTTTTAGCAGCATCTTTTCAAATACCATGTCTACTCAGGCAAGGTAAACAATGGAAAAAATTAAATGGGACTACGTAAGACTAAAGAGTTTCTGCAAGGCAAAGGAAACCATGAACAAAACAAAAAGACAACCCACCAACTGGGAGAAATATTTGCAAATCACTTATCTAGCAAGAGATTGACCTCCAAAATATATAAAGAACTCATACAACTTAACAACAAAAAAGCAGACAACCTGATCAAAAAATGGGCAGAGGAGGGGCTGGCCCCGTGGCCGAGCGGTTAAGTTCGCGCGCTCGGCTGCAGGCGGCCCATTGTTTCGTTGGTTAGAATCCTGGGCGCGGACATGAGACTGCTCGTCAAACCACGCTGAGGCAGCGTCCCACATGCCACAACTAGAAGGACCCACAACAAAGAATATACAACTATGTACCGGGGGGCTTTGGGGAGAAAAAGGAAAAAATAAAATCTTTAAAAAAAAAAAAAAAAAGGGCAGAGGATATGAACCGACATTTTTCCAAAGAAGATGCACAGATAGCCAACAGACACATGAAACGATGTTCAGGATCACTAATTATTAGGGAAATGCTAATCAAAACTACAATGAGATATCACCTTACACTGGTCAGAATGGCTATAATTACCAAGACAAAAAGTAACAAATGTTGGAGAGGATGTGGAGAAAAGGGAACCCTCGTATCCCCCCGTGGAAATGCAAAGTGGTACAGCCACCATAGAAAACAGTGTGGACATTTCTCAAAAAATTAAAAATAGAAATACCACACCATCCACCTATCCCACTACTGGGTATTAATCCAAAGAACTTGAAATCAGTGATCCAAATAAATTTATGCACCCCTATGTTCATTACAGCATTATTTACAACAGCCAAGATGTGGAAGCAACCCAAGAGCCCTTCTACAGCTGAATGGATAAAGAAGATATGGTATATATAAGCAATGGAATGCTACTTGACCATAAATAAAGACAAAATTGTCCCATTTGCAACAACATGGATGGAACTTGAGGGTATGATGTTAAGCAAAATAAGCCTGACAGAGAAAAACAAGTGCTGCATGATTTCACTCACATGTGGAAGATAAAAAATACATGGATAAAGAGAACAGATTGGTGGTTACCAGAGGAGAAGGGGTTTGGGGGATGGGAAAAAGGGATAAAGGGGAACATACGTATGGTGATTGACAAAAATTAAACTACTGGGGTGAGCACAATGAAGTCTATTCAGAAATTGATAAATAAAAATATATACCTGAAATTACACAATGTTATAAACTATTATGATCTCAATAAAATTACTGGGAAAAACGATCTCTTTAATCTCTCCAAGTCTCAGTTTACTCCTTTGTAAAATTGAGCTAATATTGATTATATCTCAAGCTATTAGTGAAAACGATTATGTATGTAAAGTGTTCAATAAATGTTAGCTATTACCATTGATAGAAATAATAACTAAAATCAAGGTTCATTTCTGAATATTGCTGACTCCTGAGTCTTAGCTTTAAACCTATACTTCCACATCTATCTAAAGTAAGATCTTAATTACTCTCTATCTAATTAGCTTACTTTATTTCTCTTCATGGCATTTAGCACTAACATCTATCTATGTATCTATCTCTCTCTCTTTCATCTATCTATCATTGCTGTATATCCGATTCTCCCAATAGAATGTAAATTTCATAAAGATGTGAACTTGTCTGTTCATTGTTGTATTTCCAGCTGCTGGAATTTGCCTGGCCTGCAATAGCTCCTCAACAATTGGTGATTGTACAGATGACCAAATTGATCCAGATTGGCATAAAAATATCCAGATACAGCAATATCAACAATGATTTCCATTTTAATTGATGATTATAGGAATAGGACAGCCAGGGAGAATAAAATCATTATGATTTTTATTAACATAGGGAATTATTAATAAATATTGTGGAATGTGAACTGTAAGATTGTTGGTTCTGCTAAGTTGTGAGGAAACCTGGATAAGCCAATCTGTGTGCAGTGCTTTAGATATCAGCTGTGTGTGTCGTTGGCAAGAGAAGGTTGGTAAGGATCTTAAGCTCTGCTTTGTGTCAGAGGTTGACTCAAAGGGAGATAAGGGAATCAGTCTTTGAATGGGAATCAGTCAATTTGAAAATGCGCCATCTGCTGGCTGCAAAACGGATGGCACCAGCCACCTCATCAGTGTGGAAATGCCAAGTTCAGCTTTTGGAAGTGTAGGCTTCCTGCTAAATCTAAACAGATGGCTTGAGTTTGGCCCTTCTGTACATCCTTTGCCATATAAAGTGACCTTGGTCAAATGTTATGGGCCTCAGGGGTAAGTCTTTATATGTACTTTGTGCATCCCAGTGTGCTTTTTCACCCATGTCATGGCCTCGTATTTTCTTTTATCTGTCTGGCTTCAAAAGAGGAAAAATTTAAAAAAAAAAAGAGGGTAGAAAAAGAGCACCAGCCCTTTAGACTCTTTGGAAGTCACTTAAGTTGGAGGATTAGGGGTTTGCAACAGAGGAAAGAGGTACAAAAACTAGCCGTAGCTGCCTGCATCTCTATACCTCTGTGATCAGAAGCAGCAATTGGGCTCAGAGCACAGATTCCCTAATATTTGGAGGACAGGGTCCTTTTTGCCCACTCCAGCTCCTCACAAGCTGTGTGCAAGCTACTCCAGGAACACATACACAGCTGTCTGCCACAGGGCTGAGGGTGGGAGTCGGGTAGCTGCTACTGTGCTAAGAGCTGAAATTGATGAAAATTAACTGGAGTTTGCTGACCAAGCCTTCCTCTGGGAGTTGCAAGCTTCCAGTAGACTCTAGAATCCCAAAATAATTACCTCAGACAGATCTTGCTAGTGCAATTCTAGGTAAGAAGGCAGATTCCTGGTGCTTCCTACTCTGCCATCTTCCCAGAATCCTCTCAGCCTCCTCTTTGTCTAGGCTTCTGTAAGCCTGGAGCAGTGATTCTCAGCTTCTTCCATTACATTTCTCCCTCCAGGGTTCACCAAACTTCTGGTTCTACATGCACATCCCAATAAAGTCGGAGAATTTTAGTGCTGAAAGAGACCATGGTTATCACCAAGTTCAGTGGTCTCCACGATGGGATGCAAGACAACCCAGTGGGGTGTGAGAAGAAAATATGAGAATGTTTGAGTATTTTAACTTGAAAGTAAGCAATAAATCCAGCTTTGCCAATAGTCACATTGGCACTCTTACTCAGGCCACGTGTCACAGCCTGTGCTGAGATCGGGAAGGGAATTCTTGTGAAGGCAGTGGGGTCCCTATTGCTTGGAGGAGTTGACAGCAGGGCCTTCAATTGTTTGTTCGTTGTCAGCATATGGGAACATATTACCCATTGAGCTGTCTACTGGAGTATTTTTACAGATTATTTTACTTAGAGTCTTTAAAATGCTTTGTAATGATAATGTGTAATAACTACAACATCTTTTTGTACCACCTGGGAGTTTTTCAATTATTTGGCAGCAAAGTTCTAAAAAGAGGAGGTAAATGTAAATATTACCCATGTATTTTTCTCTGAAGAATGATCATTATTTTATTTTTGGTGTTTTTACTTATTTATTTTCTTTGTTGATCAGTGACTCAATAGTTTAATATTTAGTCTGACACTAAAAAAAGACATTTAACAGTTCTTGTATTACTAAAGATTTCTAAATAAACTAATGTGATAGAGGTAATATTTTGTAAAATAGCTGTTCCAAAGTAATTACACTTCTATGTTGTTTTATTATCAGCAAATGTCAATATGTCAACTTCAAATAATCATATCTACACATTTAAAAATGTATGGAAACAGCATATTGCAACCAGTCTATACTTCTTTCAAAGCTTGAACTCATCTGTAATAAATTTAAATATGCAACACTTTCTACTTATTTTACAAGAATAACTCACTGACACCAATAAAAATGGAAATGCATTAGGCAAATTTCAGTGAAAATCTAGGCATAATTAGTGCATTGGACTGAAAAATGGGTATCATAGACGCTTTGTTTCCACTTGTATCTGGATATCGTGGCCAGACACCTTTTACGTAAAAGAAGACACTGAAACCAATTGGAATAACCCAAACTCACAGCCAGGCATCAAATAACTGTACCACAGAGTCACACAAGACTTTCAAAATAAAAAAAAATCGTATTCAGTTACTATTTTAATCAAAGATTCTAAGAATATTTTAAAATATTGTTTATTTCATCCTTATGTAATTTATGTTTCTGTGTTTAATAGTGTGTATATTAAGTTAGTACAGTAGAACACGGATGTAACTAATAAAAAGTATTTAGGAAACATGTTCAACATGTTTGACTGAAAGTGGTGTGGGAACAGGAATGTTTGTGCCTCCATGATTTACTTGAATCAATTACTTTATAAGTGAGGAAACTGAGGACAGACTAGTAAGGAGACTTGTTCACGGTCACATAAATAGATACTTTCTTGTTCAAGACTGGAATCCCAGTGTCAGCACACTATCTGGCTCTCCCAGGCTCTGGAACCTCCTCAAATCGTAACCCAAGCTTGGACCATAGGAAGAGTCATTATTAACCTAGATACCATAAGTATTCCAATAGTTTGGAATAGCTGGAGAACAAGAAGCCATGGCAAAATCCAGAGAATGTAAGGGTTTGAGGCACTGGGAGTCACCACCACATCTCTTAATCCTGCCACCTCCTCCTAAGTCTCAGTGCTTCTCCTCACCTTCCAAATGCTGGGTACTTTGGAATGATCATGGCATGGACTAGGGGTCTCTCCTAAATAGGTGGGCACATCGCTAATTGCCAACATATGCTGGAAGTGGGAAATAAAGATGCCTTGATAGCTCTGGTGAAGAAAAATTTTGTTTGGAGATACCGAGAACATCATATTCAATGATATCCTAACATTTGAAGAGTCAGAAGGCATGTGGCGAAAGTGAGAAGGCCAGACAGGTCATCAGTGTGAAGGCCAAGAGAAAGCTCTGCTGCTCTGATAGCTGTGGGTGTCCACAAGGAGAGACACTTTGTCTAGTAATCCAGAGAGCCAAGTAGGAATTTAGATTGGAGGGGAGCAGAGGAAGAAAACCTTGGCAAGGGTCAGTTGGGTCATTTGTTCGTGGACAAAGGAATTTAGATATAAAGCTTTCTATATGACGTTCCTTCATCAGAAATTGCTAAACCATCATATATCTGGTATTTTGGAAAGTCTTTTTGCCTCTACTAGAAGACTATGTGGAATATATGGCTTTCATGACAGAGGAAATAAAGGAATTGCCTAAGTTACTGAATGTATAGCCAGAGGGAAGAATCCCAGAACCTTCAGGTGGAGGCAGAAAACGTGGGGAGTCTTCTGGTACATCACACCAGTAAATAGCCCAAAGGGTCTCTGTTTGTGAGAAGACATTGTGTGTTCTTGCCTGCAACTGCTATGGACATATCCTACTTACCTGTGACGTTGAGTGTCACTCTGTCACTATGCTGGGCTCCCAGGCCATTGTCAGCCTCACAGGAGTAGCTTCCAGAATGGTCTGCAGTCAGAGAGAGGTTGAAGGATGCTGCTCTTCCAGAGGGGGCTGAGCTGCTTCCCAGGGTTGCATCTTCATGATAAAACTGGTACAATATTGGAGGAGAGCCTCTCCAGGCCTCACAACGAAGCTCCACCACATCCCCTACCACAGCCTGGGCCCTGGGAGCCCTGATGGTGAGGACAGGGCGAGACACTGGAACTGAGAGAGAAAAAAGAGCTGTCAGAGAAGGACTCTGAAGCTGTGACAGGTTCAGAACTACACTCGAGGAGGCTAAAAATAGATATATCCCTTGAGTCATGAGGAGCAATCCTGGAAAATTTTGTCTTCATCACTACTAAGTCCTCTCCACAGAAAGTAAGGTGTCTTCAACTTATTTTGCCCTCTTTGCCATTCCTTGGTTAGCTTTTAAATCATCACACCTCTATACCTTTGCTATCTTTAGAAGATCCTTACTGCTGACAGAACCTAAACCCTGGCTTGCAAACCAAGGCTGAGTAAAAGGAATAGGGAACTTACTTCTCACTGTGACGGTAATCAGTGTACTGAGGATGGGGCCATGAATGTTGTCAGCTGCACAGTAGTATCTCCCAGCATCACTCTCCTTCACAGTGGGTATCTGGAGCTCTGCTGACAGGGAACGCTGGGTCTTTCTTCCCAAAATTCTTATTGTGCCTTCTCTGTGCCAGGAGAACGTGATAGTCCCTGTCCCCCTGGCTACTGAGCAGGTAAGGACCAGATTTTCTCCTTCAATCAGCTTCCCTCCAGGGGGCTGGATTTCTAGATTCACATCAGATACAGGGACTCCTGGGAGGACAAAAGATGACACATGAGGGTCTTGATGGCAGGGACTTCAAGATCAAGGAGAAGGTTGGTGCTGCCGTGATTAAGCCAATAGCAGCAGGTGCAATAGACAGGGATCCAAAATAGGAAATAGGAAGAAGTGTATATATTATTATAAAGGGAGCAACACCCTTCCTCTCCCACTCAACAATTCCCATTCTTAAGTAATGTGGGTACCAAGCCCTTAATCTTGAACCTAATGTTGACTGCAGTCACATTTTATTGATGTTTATCTCTGAGGAATTAAATACACTAATGGATCACAAAATAAGAGAGAACACCAAGAATTGCTTCTCTCCTGAAGTGACTTTGCTCACAATCCAAACCCCTCTCCTATCTTTAGGAGACTCTTTAAGACTCTTCCCCAGTATCACCTCTATCTTCTCACATTCTTTTCTGACTATTCCAGTTTGTGTTTATCTTCCAGTTTTCTGATTATTTTGGAGCCAGTCTAGGTCAGCACATGGAAGCACCTTAGGGACCTCTAAAGACAGCATGTGGTCTTCTGTGCTTCTAGTTATCTGTTGACTCATGAGAGAACAGATCTTGTGTGTCTTTATAGCCCCCAGGACGTTAGGTACCCAGTAAGTGATCAATAATTACTATTACCTGACTTAGATAGAAGAGAATATTCTAGGGAGATTAGTCTAATGTTGGACCTAAAGAGAGAAGGATACCAAGATAGCTGGAAGCACCTCTCTATTATGTTCACCATCCCAGGGAGCAGAACATATCATTGTTCTGTTCTCCTTTCCCCCATCTCTGACTCTGAAAGAGCCACAGACACTCACTGTGTACATGTATCTGGGATTTCAAACTTCTTTTCATGACACTGTGAGTCACTGTCTTTGCCTGGCACCAGTAAGACCTTGAGTCCTCACTCCATATGGCAGGGATCTGGAGTTCTGGGGAGCTTCTCCAGTCTGATCCCAGGGCCTGGTCTCCTCTGAAGAAACAGAATTGAAGCTGAGTGTCTGACTTCTGTGGAGGGAGCCAGGTCTCACATTTCAGGGTCACTGGGCTCCCCTCTATGGGCTGGGAGGGGCTGGCTGTCAGCACAGGAGGTGGAAACAACTCTAGAGAGAAGAACAAATACAATTTCCAGAGCAGTGAGGCTCACAGTGCCTATGGCAATGCACTTGTGTTGTCAGCACCAGCTGTCAGGAGATAGGAACCCATGCAGATGGAACCACTTCTCATCGTCCTCCCATGGCTGGGCCAAGAGAGGCTTTTCATGAAATCCCCACTGATGAGCACCCTCCCTCCATCCCCATGCACTTTTTCCTTGCCAAGCCCTGTTACCCACAGGAGTGCAACCATTACCTTGAACTTGGATCCTTAGAGCTTTTGAACTTTCTTCCCACATTCCAAAAAGTCCTTCCACATAAGTAGTACAATGATATTTGCTATTGTTGGTAGAGGCTGAATTTAGTCTGATGAAGCCTGAGTCATAAGTAACAGCAAATTTTTCTCCATCTTTGTAATAAATTTTTTCAGTAATATCCTCTTCTTTCCACCCCTGGCATCTCAGATATACATCATCTCCTTCAAAAACAGGGAGAGAAGCCTGGAGGATCAGCCAATCTGCAAAGAATGGAGGAACACAATCAATTTATCCTTGCTGCTTCTTTCTTTGAGCTCTCATTACTGCCCATGAGGAAAGAGCTACACTTCTGTGCACACTTGCAAATGTCCTCCATCAATATTTCCATGTGGTCCCAATGCCCAAGTCTCCCTTGTCCTAGATTAGTGAACTAATCTCAGGATACGTCCTTAAGAAGTTCTCATACATATTGTTAAAATAGGAGTTTTATTCTGTACCTTTCTTCAGACCTGGGTCCCTTTTTCCCTGGCAACTTCTGGGCTACTGACACTTCTCTGGATGGAGAAGATGGAAAGGCAGCATCCTGCTGCTGGCCTATCTAATTGTTTTCTGGGGTCAGTACTTCCAGTGTTCTCATGCCTTATGGGCTCTCTATGTTAACCCAGCCCTCCGACATACTGCCCAGTGGCTTTCAGAAACTCTTCCTTTCTTTTCTTACCAGATAAAAATTCCACATGCACAGGGTCACTGAGGGAAGATCCTCGGGTCTTGCATTTGTAATATCCAGAATTTCTTATTTGGAGCTTTCCCGATTTTTTTTTCAACAAAATGTCATCGTAATACCAAGATATGCCTCCCTGGGCTGGAGAATGGGAATCCTCGCATGTGAGAGTTACTGTCTTTCCTTTGAAGTTTGTGGACCAGGGAGGAGTGAGGCGAATAACAGCTTTTGGAGCTAATTCTGAACAGGAAATAGAAAGATGAAGGCACGTGAAGGTGATTGAGAGGTAGGTAGTGCACAGGGGAGGGCCTGACCTGCAGCTGGGAGTTTTCTTGGGCTAATTCCTATTAGGACCTGGGTTAGAAATGGAACAGAAACAATCTGGGGAAATGCCTAGGACAGAATCTGTTCTCCTTCTTTCTTTTCCTGGCCTGAATGTGGGCAGGTGGGTGTCATAGGGGATAGCTCTCAGGTCCCTGGTATGGGCTCAGAAAAGCTCAGGAGGTGTGACTTATAGTTGGGCAAACACTGTGAGGGCCTCCAAAGGTGGGCTGATTCTGAAATGAGATTGACTTGTATATTCTTGTCAAGGTAAAGGTGAGCCTGGGATACGTATACCTCAGAGGCAGCTTCCAGAGTTTGAAAAACCACTTCCTTCTTGGTTGCTAATGTTTAAGGAACAAGCTGGATTTTTAAAAAAATTATTTTCATTACTTTCAAACCTTGCTAAATTTATAGTGAGATCTATAGGGAAGGCAACTTTTTTCTACTTTCCATCTAAGTTGGATACAATCAATAACTGAAGAATACAACGAATTTGAATGAAGGGCAGTAGGATGCTTGAGAAACCATACATGCAAATCATATTTCTGTATTGAATTGCAACTCAACAATGTGACCAGAAGTGGAAGCAAGAGAGTGACATGTGCTCCTTTTGGAGATGTATACAGATTTGGCTGTAGTATTTTCTCTGTGGATGGGAGCTACTTCTAGGTCCTTTGACAGTGGTCCTAGCTTGGCCATACAGAGGGAGGGGGCTGAGGGCATAGCGGAGCTCAGATCTGAGGTTCTCTCAACATCAGCCTCCTGCCTCTGCCCTTACCTCTATGGAAGCTTCCTTCCTCTCTACACTGAGGTGTCCTGATAAAGGGGAAAGAACTGAAGGTTGGGAAATCAAAGGAGAGTCTGCTTACTCACCATATCATCAGGCATGACCCCTAGTAGAAGCACCACTGATGTTAGCCCATCCCTGCAGCTCTCATTTGTGGAGACAGGCTATGCTGGCAAAGAAGACCAATGCCCAGAGACCAGGAGGAATAAAGAGAAGGGAAAACTGACCTGATTGTTCTCTTCCAGGAGCTGTGAGGGTGCCAAGGTTTAAAGATTAGCACAGAGCAATGTTTTTCAAACAATTTCAGTTACATGCTCTCTGAGAAATTTTCCAACAACCCAGCCACAATCACTTCAGTTTTTCCTTCCAGTTTTCTCCCCCAATTCTATACCACCCATAGCCTACAAACAGACAAACAAAAATATCATAATTTATGTTATAAACATGAATGACTGTATCCACAACCCTGGCTCATCTCTTTGCTGTTGCATACTTCATTCTCTCCCTCTCTTTTCTAGCCTGAACTAGCAGTGCAGAGGCAGAAAAGGGCTTCAAGACTGGTTTACCCTCCCCCTCATTCTTTGGATGTTTTTCCTCATTTTTCAATCTCTGGTGAAATATTGGCTTAAAATCTCAGGGAGGGTTCAGGTTTCTCAACAGGTCTTCCCTTACGTGCCTGAGTTTGGAAGAAATTTTTATCTGAGGGAATTAGAGCTGTGGTTTGGCAGAAAGAAAAATCCAAGTTTCCTATGAGATGAAGAAGAAATGGGTGAAAAACCCAGGGTGACATTCCTGACTTGCTCTGCTACTTGTATTCAGAGCCTTTGTTTTTCCTGGTGATAAATACATAGCAAGCAATAAGATACGTTGGAGTATATGAGGAAGCCATTTGGTGTAAAACTAATTCGTTCTGATCTTGTTTTTCCAAAAAGGGCTGATGTGTCCTGGAAAGCACACAGTACGTGTGGGGCCACAGAGTGAGGTTGCAGGCCTGGCGTTCTGCTTTTATTGAGGTTGAGGATGGGACCAAGGATGGCCTGCACTCACTCTTCTTTGGCGAATTTAAAACATAAGAGTGAGAATTTAAAGCATAGGAAGAGAACGTGCATTGTATATCTATTTTAAGTATTTACTATGTCCAAAGATAAGAACAATGCCCTTTAAGATAGAGATGTAACTTCCCCCACATTGACATTGCCTAAAGGATAAGCATCTCTTCCTATAATAGGAATTGATTGTTGGCCTGCTGCGTTCATCTTATGACCACCCAGCTCAAGACCACAGACCTGCTACCTACTGTGTTCATCAATTGCTGTGTGAATTGCTGTGCCAGCAAAGCGATAGCATAATTATTGTAAAGGAATATTCCAATCATATGTGATACATGCCCTTTGATGGTATATAACCACTCTGTCAACTCCCACTTCTTTGGAGTGCTCCACTCCTTCATAAAAAGACTCTCCCGGGCTATATCAGCCTCTGGTCTGGCTCATAATAAACTCAGCCCAATTTTGATTTATAGACTGGTTATGGATTATTTTAGTCGACACTGGGAACCCAGCTCTGCTCATTTTCATTCTTCTGCTGTCTGTCTCTGAACTCTAAGTGGAAGTGGAGACAGAAGATCCTTGGTTTTTCCCCTGGCTGACATTAGAAACTGAGGCCCCTGTCCCAGTCCAATCATCTACTCACCCAGGATGAGCAGCAGCAGCCACAGAAGCATGGGGACCTGGCCCTTGCTGAGGGCAGGGAAGTCTGTCTCATGAAAATCCAGCATATCTTCCATCCACGCAGGAGGACAGGAGGGTGGCACTCAGATGAGTTCTGCAATAATTATAAAAGGGGAAGTGAAGAATCATGTCTTGCCATGGGTTCTAAAAATATTAACATGGCTATTTCCTAAATTCTGTTTGTATTTCAACCCTGGCAGCTGTGTATTTTTAGATATTGGTGTTCATCTTCCAATAGTTCAAGGCTCTCAGGAGAAATGTCAAAGCTGTGCCTGGGTTGTCTGAAAATGCTGAGTTGAGGATTTGCTAATATTCAAATAACATTTTTCTTCATTTTTCAAATGGAAAGCCCCTTTATTACCATGAATTCACATAGCGTTCGGTTCCCCATGAGGTTCCTAATATAGACACATCTGGTGTGTGTGTGTATTTTATGATGTGAATCATACAAAATCAAACTGTCAAAGCAGATGCAACAGCCTATTTGACATTTGCATAAGCTGGCATGAAGCTGCTAAAGAGGAAAGTAATAGAAAATTGCAAATTAACAAAAGGAGCTGCCCCTAAGTGTCACTCAGATCTGTGCAATTAGGAAATGAATAGACATACAAATAGGAACATGTCTTGTGCTTGTCTCAGCCTATGAATTACCAGTGTTTTGGTTAGACCAGCCCTCGTGGTTCTTACCATGATTGTGAGATGCCCTTCACATACACCATAAGGAAACTTTTTTTAAAAAAACCATATTTTTCAGTTATAGGTCCTGGAAAGCACACAGTATGTGTGGGTCACAGAGTGAGGTTGCAGGCCTGGAGTTCTGCTTTTATTGAGGCTGAGGATGGGGCCAAGGATGGCCTGCGCTCACTCTTCTTTGGTGAATTTAAAACATAAGAGTGAGAATTTAAAGCATAGGAAGAGAAAAAATAAGTCCTCCAAATGGTCAGTTATCAAAAATCAACCAAAATCTCTAAAACAAAGGAATCTGGGGGATGTGGCAGGGGAGGTGGCCTGGCTCTTTGTCCAGTGGCTGGCAATATCTTTATTCAAGACAGCCATCTTTGAGGTGAAGGCCTTAGCAATCAAAGCTTAAGGGAGGCACTTGCTTTACAAAAAGCAAAAGCCAACTGTCAGGGCTTACACTACAGGACCTCTGTTTTCAAAGCCAGGGTCCTTCTCAGCAAGACCTTCCATGGCCTTGCAATCAAAGAGAGCTCGTCTGTTTATTTTCTGTTTCAGGCCTCCTGGTGCTTTTCTCACAGTGTTTAGCATAATCTGTAATTATTTCCCCTATTTTCTTGCTGTTTTTGTGTCTTCTCCTTAACTTATACTAATGGCCCATATTTGTCTTATCCACCATTATATGCCCCTTGCCTCTAACAATTCTTTCTTGGAAGTAGGCATTTAACAAATATTTTTGAGGGACTGTGCGAAAGTCTGGGCCACTGTTTCTCAACATTTCCTGAATGAGTGTGTGAGTGGAGAAATGAGCAATAAGGCAATGAATGAATTGTAGTCCTGAGAGAGATGATGTCATTAAGATGTCAGTGATGTCTCAACATTTTTTTGATTATCACTCCATGAAGGGAACTTTTTTGACTTTCTTTTCTAGCCACCACCCTCATCCATGAAACAGTAAGGCCACAGATATACTGTATATCTGCTTACATACTGTATGTATACTTATGTTTTATACGTAAAAATAGTAAGACTCTTTTTGCCTCCCAAGAATCAATTTTTCTTGCTGAGGATGATATTGTTACTGGACACAAACACAGGTTCTTTACCCACCACACAAGAGGGGCCAAATGAAAACTGGACTGCTAGGCTTATGGCAAAGAAGGGGTTTTTATTTCAGATGATGTCAGCTGGGAGGTAAGAGTCAGCCCTCAAATTCATCTCCTCTCTTTGAAAGATGGGAGGCAAGGGATTTTAAAGGTTGCAAGGAATGAAGTTGCTTGTAGGGAGGGGGAGCCTATGCCCTTGCTGGTTGGCACTTTCCTACCAGCCTGCATTTGGCCTTGTGAGGCTGCCTGCAGGGACCAGAATGGCGATATAAGGGAATCTGCAAGTGGGAGTCTTTCGTCATCTGCCTCCCTGGTGCATGGTAGATTCTGGCACCAGGAAACTGAGGAGTTTTGGTCTGGGAAGCTTCAGCTTCTTGATTTGCTCTGTATATCAGTTTCCCTGTAATAAAACTGCTGATAAAGGGCATAGGTTGATCAATATCATTGAACCAGTCTCTTAGTAAGGTGGTGATGTTGGTGGGCTCCCAAAGTTAGGCCTATATTGTGTAAGTAAGTAACCAGGTATTTAATAAGAAGTATTTATAGATAAACAAACAGGAAAAACAAGGTTAGTGATTGAGCAAATTATAAACCAGTTCCTGATCCCAGGGGGCAGCCAATCAAGAAGATTTCTAGAAGTCAGGGTCAAAGCATTTTTTCAGTTTGAAATGTCTCTGATGGTGTCATCAGGCAGTCAGGTATATTTCTGAGTGCCTTAAATAACAACAGGCATGAAACTTTTCCAAGTTGATATCAAGATATTTAGCCTCAGTTTGCAGAGCTTTGGGAAAAATGGTATTTTCAGTTCTCAATGAGTCCAAATGAAAATGATGGAAAAAATTGAAAGTGCTAGTTTGGAGATTTGTAGCCAGATATTTCAGGAAACTAGAAGACTTCGTGATCCAGTCCAGTTACAGATAAAAAACAGAAACCTCAAAGACAATTAACAGAACCAAAATCTAACATCCACAAATGTGTATTAGAGTTTTTATTGAAATATGATCATTCTCTCTAAAATCGCCCTCATTTTTAGCAAAGACAGCAAAATTAAGACTCTCTGGTTGCAAAATAGGTCTAGTTTTTAAAAACTTGGACCAATTGTTTACCTAAGAACAGCAAGAATAGTAACTGATCATATAGTCTCTTTTAAATCTGCTTTGCTGGAACTTTTTATAAGGAATAACTGATTGAAATTTTAAGGTCTCTTGAGGGCAGGAAAGCCAGACCAAGAACTTGTCGTCAGATTCTGACTGTAATACCTATAGATTTGCATGATTTCTTCTCTTTTTTGAGGTTCTCCATAATATTTTGAGGTTCCTTGCACCTGACAGAAAAGTGACCCTCTTTACTTACCTGATAGGGTTGCTGGGTACCCTGTAGGCAAGCTGTTAGGCCAATATTACATAGTAGCTTTACTACAGAAATAATTCCTGAAAAGCTGTCTGGTACTATCTGAGTCTATATATATTTTTCTCAAATTGACATTCCAGTCAATGCTTTGACAATATAACTAGTGTTTCCAATTGTATTCTGATATAAGGAGAATATATTCTTACTGAACTTATGCAAACAACCATATTACCATGAAAATAATACTTATTCACTAAGAATTTCAAAATTCTGGTGGGATCAGGTAGGAAGAAAACATGGTGTTTTATTTTTGTTTGCAAATTGCTAAAAGACAGTTCCTTAAGACCAAAAGGTTTCCTTAAGCCTGTAAAAACATTAAAAATCAACAATATTTCAAATCAAAAGTCATAAAAATTGAAATCATCCTTCTTACTTCATTTAGTTTCATGTAATCAACTCTTGATATTCTATTAGCAGTTTCATGAGGCCATCAGTTTTTCAGTTACAGTTCTGTATTTTCTTACCCATCTGAGTTTGATAATTTAAAAGTTTATCAGAAACCAGTATTCTACAGCAAGAGTCAGAGTCCTTTCTGTGAATCTCGCTGAAGATGAAACATATTTGTGAAAAAAAAAAACAGAGTAAAACAGCTGCCTGCAAATGACAAAAGACTTAAAAATGGCAATTGACAAAGAAACTTGGCTACTTCTGTGACATACAACACTTTAACTTAATAACCAGAATTGTGGCTATCAGGACAGGTCAGAATTTTAGAAATATTATGTAATTTTTAAAACACATATCAATAACATATACCCACATAATATAACCTAGGAGGACTTATTATCATTTAGTTGATAATGCTGCCCATGTAGTTTAACATACCAAGTAATTTTAGTTAGTTTAATATCTTCCTCTTGATAGAAAGAGAGAACAAACTTCTTAAAAGTTTCAGAGTTCATTGGAAATTCTCAATTTTCTTTATAAGTCAAAATAAGACTTTAACTTGGGGTGAAGTTTGCCAAAAATATCAAAAAGTTTTAAAATGCTTAGTCAAATAGCAAACAACCCTTAGGTATCCATTCAATCAAGGTGACAACAGAAGATGTCAAAGGCAAACAGAGAGTCAAAACAGTCAAAAAACTTTAATATAGAGACATCAGTTTTTAACCATAGGAAATTATTTTAACAAAGCATTGATCTTCTGTCTTTTAGGTAGAATTACTCAAAAATAAAGAAAACCCTTTTATAACGTCATTATCAAGAGCAGACAAAATTTCAAGAGAATTATCTTTTTAAGGGAGAGAAAGCCAAATTTTCCTTTTACATCAACTACCTTTGGTCTTGAAACATAATGACTTAATTAATTCCATTTTAATCTTAGTCAACTTGACCATATATAGGTTTGTTTTCCTCTGGGTCTTTCTCCACAAGGTTTTTATAACTTTCATTTTTACATTTAGAATTTGTCCCATGTCTTCTTTTTTCCCTCCTAGTATTTTAGGACAAATTTATCTTGCTTTAAAAAAATAAACAAAAATATCTCTATTTTTTATACCTCCTTTACAGAAAACATACATTTTACTTTCCTTGTGTATAGACTTTCTAGAAATATAAGCTTTTCCATAGAAAATTCCTCAGCATGCACAAAACATTTTTATCAACAAACTCAAGCATCTTTCAGTTTCTTTGAGGCAAGAAACCAAAGGCAGGCAAATCTATGCTTAGTAATCAATTTTTAACATTTTATATTATGTGGAAATGACCTAGATACTCAACAATAATTTTGTCATTTACTTAATTTAGCAAAACCCTAAAGTTTTAAGTTACCAAAAGGATCTTGAAAGTTATTTTCCAAGCATATATTCTATAAAATTTAATTATTGTTAAAAAGTTCCTCCAAGAACCTTTATCTTTCTTATCTGTGTAGTTTACCTATCCTCAACAATTACATTTAGATTGTCTATAAAAACATCAAGAGACATCAAACAAAATAAGCTATTATTCTAAGGTATTACTCTTGCTGAAAAATTTTATAATGGAGACTACATGAGCTCATTTGACCAGTAAACCCAGGCTGTACATCTGTAACATATCCAATGCTGATAACTCTGAAAACATGCTTACTTTAAACAAACCAACAAATTTAAATAAGCTTTTATTTATTAAAGATTATTTCATATCATGTTAAGCCTTAAAAACATTTGGGTTCATTTTTATTACATTTAGAAATAATTTATTTAAGTGCTTACTTTAAGCCAATTAAATAGAGTTCTTAATTTTGGCCATACTTCTGGAGGTAAAATATTGTGTATATGTATATATAAACATACATATACATATACATAAAGAGACCACAGTTCTTGTTTTGAAACTTTAAGACAACGTATCACAGCTTTAAAAGTCTGCACAAAGCATTTAGCAAAGGCCCTCTTTCAGGATACACAATTTAACCTTAGACAAATTTACTTTGGAGGGGAGCCTTTATTATCCTTTTGACACTTGAAATTAGCTTCTAATTTAATTTCATTTGGTATGGGCTCAGGCGACCTTATTGCGTTTCCTTTAGTATGTTTACTTAACATTGTCTGAAGGGCAGATTTATCGCCACAATACAGTCAGGCAAAAAGAGATGTAATCATTTTATATAAAGCCCATTTAAATGTACCAATTTTTACAAAACTTAATTTTATTAGGTCTTATACCTCTAATTATAACTTTTTCTAGGATTCCACTAACAAATTTTAGTATTACAATACTGTGTAGAGGAAGCATTCCAAGTCAGACATAATATTAATTTCCAAAAAAAAAAAAAACCCATTCAGTCAAAGTTGACATAACCTCTTCATATAATATTGACTTAAATACTTGAATCTTTATAGTCTTATCAACCTTAGCAGCCTAACTTTTGACCCAAACAATTGTTGGTCATGTTTCTCACTGTGATTTCTGCCTTCTGGCTTTTTAAATTATTTTAAACTGTGGTGAATAGGACAGGTATGTCTGAGTTCCTTTAATGTTGGGGGGGGGCAATAAGGGGTCCTTTTAGCCCATGTATCCTTAGGCAGTGTTTTATTAAAACCTTTATTTTGGGGCTGGCCCCACGGGCGATTGGTTAAGTTCACATGCTCTGCTTTGAGGGGCCAGGGTTTCAGCGGTTCGAATCCTTGCGCGAACATAGCACTGCTCATCAAGCCATGCTGAGGTGGCATCCCACATGCCACAACTAGAAGGACCCACAACTAAAAAAAATACACAAACATGTACCAGGGGGCTTTGGGAGAAAAAGGAAAAGTAAAATCTTTTTTAAAAAAAGAGTAAAACCTTTGTTTTGATTTTATTCATGTCTATTCTATTCATCCCATTTTTTTTAATAACTAGTTAAAGATTTCCATACTATTGGGATGAAGCTTGTGACTCTTCCCCTTCTGATTTCTCTTCGTTTTTTAACCTTTAATATTTGTCTTATTACTTTCTTCTTATTATTATTATTTTTAAAAACTCCTTTAACAATTTCCATCTTGTTGTAAACAGTCCATTTATTCTTCCTCAGCTTCCTTTTATTCTTTTAAAGTAATATTTTCATTAGCATCTATATTTTCTTAGCATCTATAAGAAGCTGAGACCCGAAGTTTGATTAAGGTCATAAAACTAGTCATTGTATTTTCCTTTTAATTTCATCTTTTTATAAGTACCAATAAAACAACTGTTTATCAAGAGAACTCTCTAAATTTTTTCCAACTTAAGGATGCATTGCTTGGCCATCTTCTCTCCAGAATCTAAAGAATATTATGTCTTTGTGGTATTGCAAAAGAAAATATTTCCTTTTTAGACATTGGCTTATAACTATAATTAGACCATCTACACAGAATCAGCCCCAATGGGCTCCACTTGGGGAAAGACAACATGTTCCCCATTCTGATACACAGAGATGAATGGACACACAGATCCAGACATACAAAAACCAGTCATCAGTGTACCAGTTACAAGATCTGGGGTAGAAAGTCCTACAACCATTCCCATTCTGAATGTGCACCCACATGGCCCTTCCATAAACAGAAAGGAACACAGATGGTCCCTCTGTGAACAGAAGGCACCCCAGACAGGCCTGCCATAAATGGAATGACCACAATGGATGGGAAGGGAGTTCACAGGCATCCCTGAGGTGGCTTACACTATTCCAAATTGAGTCTGTAGATTCACCAGAAGCAAAAATAAACAAACAAACAAATGAATCTAGAATCTATTTCTTTGCCACAAGAAAATGTACCTAGGTCCAGTGGCACCAGGTCAGGTGGAAAGTATTTGAGACAGTCCCTAGGGCAAATCACCTAGGCAACTACTGGACTGCTTCACAGGAAATATCAGTTGGCCCAAGCCCACAGAGCCATGAGCAAGAGCCTCCTGACTGGCTCACCAAATTGTTACTAGACACAAACACAGGTTCTTTACCCACCACACAAGAGGGTCAAATAAAAACTGGAACATGAGGAAAGTGTTTTTATTACAGGTGACATCAGCTGGGAGACCAGAGTCAGCCCTCAAATTCACCTCATCTCCCTGAAAGATTGGAGGCAAGGGGTTTTAAAGGTTGCAAGGAATGAAGCTGCCTGTATAGAGGGTGAGTCTGTGGGCTTTCTGGTTGGTGCCTTTCCACAAGCATGCATTTGGCCTTATGAGGCTGCTTGCAGGAAGAAATACGGCAATATAAGGGAATCCACAGGTGGGTGCCTTGGTTGTCTGCCTCCATGGTGGATGGTGGATTTTGGCTCCAAGAAGCTGAGGAGTAATCAGGGAAAGAGGATGACTGCTTTTGATTTTAAGCCCATATATGCTGACATTAATGTAGGGGAACTGATATCAGGGCCTGTGTCAATATCACCACTGTTGGGAATGCATGCTCTAGACATAGAGACAGACCATTTTCTGCAATCTAATACCAGGATAGAAATTTATAACCATTCAAAGACATCTTTACATTAGAAACTGAAGGTAATCTCAGATCAAATGTCCTTTCTTTAGGGAGGTCATCTTGAGGCTATAATGTAAAGAGGTCTTCTTCTTTAATCAAATAGCATTCCATTCTTTCCCCCATGATAGTTACCAATTTGTATCTTTCTATATTTATTTGTCTGACTATATAATGTCCTTTTCTCTCACTAGATCCAGCCTTGCTGCTAGGCATTGTCCAGATAAGTGGACTCTGAGAAAGTGCTGAGGACCACTACATACTCAGGTCTCTATCCTCTTACTACCCCATATCTCATTCCAAGTTGTCCACTCCCCAAATACCAGCAGCAATGATCACAGCAGCACAAGGTCCTCCTCACTGAGCACTTTGAGAAGATACTCTCTCAGTAACCGACCTGAAGAGGTCTTTCAAAAAAGTCATAGGAAGCAAGGACAAGGAGCTAGGCTTCAGAATGTTCCATGTACATAAAAATCCAGGAAGGAAGAGACTCCTCCAATGTTTGATCTCTATTTCCTTACATAGGATGCTGAGAAAGTGGAGATGGCTCTTTCCTATAAGATTGTTTCAATTCTGTATCATGATAGTAGTGTATATTTATTTAAGTCATTCACACTGAAGTATTCATACTGAATACTTCACAGTGAATTATTCATAGCAATTGTCTCAGAGTGATGGAAGTGTAAATGATTTTAATAGTTACTTTTAAAATTTTCTCTATTTTTAATTTTTGCACAATGAAGATATACATAAAAATCCATAGGTTCTTGTAGCTGATCAACTCATGTGGGATACAGCAAAAGCTGTATTAAGAGGGAAATTCATCTCAATACAGGCACACCTTAACAAACAGGAAAAATCTCAAATATGCAATCTCAAATTACACCTAACTGAATTAGAAAAAGAAGAACAAACAAAGCCCAAAGTCAGCAGAAGGAGGGAAATAATAAAAATCAGATCAGAAATAAATGCCAGTGAAACAAAAAAGGCTCTAGAAAGGATCAATGAGACAAAGAGCTGGTTCTTTGAGAAGATAAATAAAATTGACAAACCCCAAGCTTGACTTACAAAGAAAAAAAGAGAGAAAGCTCAAATAAACAAAATCAGAAATGAATAAGGAGAAATAACAACAGACTCCACAGAAATACAACAAATTATAAGAGAATACTATGAAAAACTATACGCCATCAAAATGGATAAGCTAGAGGAAATGGATAAATTCTTAAGACCCTTACAATCTCCCAAAGGTAAGTCAAGAAGAAGCAGACAATCTGAACAGACAAATCACAAGGAAAGAGATGGAAACAGCAATCAAAAGCATCCCAAAGAACAAAACCCCAGGACCAGATGGCTTTCCTGGGGAATTCTACCAAACTTTCAGAGAGGATTTAATACCTATCCTTTTCAAGCTATTCCAAAAAATTAAGGAGGATGGAACACTTCCTAACACGTTATACGAGGCCAACATCATTCTGATACCAAAGCCTGAAAAGGACAGCATGAAAAAGGAGAACTTCAGGCCAATATCGCTGATGAACATAGATGCAAAAATTCTCAACAAAATTTTGGCAACCCGAATTCAGCAATACATCAAAAGGATCACACATCATGATCAAGTGGGATTCATACCAGGGACACGGGGATGGCTCAACATCCACAAATCAATCAACGTGATACATGATATCAACAAATTGAGGAATAAAAACTACATGATCATCTCAATAAATGCAGAGAAAGCATTTAACAAGATCGAACAGCCATTTATGATAAAAACTCAGAACAAAATGGGGATAGAAGGAAATTACCTCAACATAATAAAGGCCATATATGACAAACCCACACCCAACATCATACTCAATGGGCAAAAACTGAGTGTCATCCCTCTGAGAACAGGAAAGAGAGAAGGATGCCCTCTATCACCCCTCTTATTCAACATAGTACTGGAAGTTTTGGCCAGAGCAATTAGGCAAGAGAAAGGAATAAAAGGAATCCAAACAGGGAGGGAAGAAGTGAAACTCTCACTGTTTTCAGACAACATGATCTTATATATAGAAAACCCCAAAGAATCCATTGGAAAACTTTTAGAAATAATCAACAACTACAGCAAAGTTGCAGGGTATAAAATCAATTTCCATAAATCAGTAGCATTTCTATACTCTAATAACGAACTAACAGAAAAAGAACTCAAGAACACAATACCATTCACGATCACAACTAAAAGAAAAAAATAACTTGGGGTGAGTTTAACTAATGAAGTGAAATATCTATACAACAAAAACTACAAGGCTTTCCTGAAAGAAACAGATGACGACATAGAGATGGAAAGACATTCCATGCACATGGATTGGAAGAATAAACATAGTTAAAATGTCCATACTATCTAAAGCAATGTACAGATTCCATGCAATCCCAATCAGAATCCCAATGTCATTCTTCACAGAAATAGAACAAAGAATCCTAAAACTCATATGGGGCAACAAAAGACCCTGAATTGCTAAAGCAACCTTGAGAAAAAAGAACAAAGCTGGAGACCTCACAATCCCTGACTTCAAAGCATACTAGAAAGCTACAGTAATCAAAACAGCATGGTACTCATACAAAAACAGGTGCACAGATCAATGGAACAGAATTGAAAGCCCAGAAATAAAACCACACATCTATGGACAGCTTATCTTTGACAAAGGAGCTGAGGGCCTACAATGGAGAAAATAAAGCCTCTTCAATAAATGGTGCTGGGAAAACTGGACAGCCACATGTAAAAGAAGGAAACTTGACTATTCTTTTCCACCACTCACAAAAATAAACTCAAAATGGATCAAAGGTCTAAAGATAGATCTGAAACCATAAGGCTTCTGGAAGAAAATATAGGCAGTACACTCTTTGACATCAGTATTAAAAGGATCTTTTTGGACACCATGTCTTCTCAGACAAGGGAAACAATAGAAAGAATAAACAAATGGGACTTCATCAGACTAAAGAGCTTCTTCAAGGCAAAGGAAGAACAGGATTGAAACAAAAAAACAACCCACTAATTGGGGAAAAATATTTGCAAGTCATATATCCGACAAAGGGTTAATCTCCATAATATATAAAGAACTCGCACAACTCAACAACAAAAATCAAACATCCTGATGAAAAAATGGGCAGGACATCTGAGCGGACATTTCTCCAAAGAAGATATACAGATGGCCAATAGGCACATGAAAAGATGTTCATCAACACTGATCATCAGGCAAATGCAAATCAAAACTACACTAAGATATTGGCTTACACCCATTAGAATGGCAAAGATAACCAAAACAAAAAGTAACAAAGGTTGGAGAGGTTGTGGAGAAAAAGGAACCTTCTTACACTGCTGGTAGGAATGCAAACTGGTGCAGCCACTATGGAAAACAGTATGGAGATTTCTCAAAAAATTAAAAATAGAACTACCATAAGACCCAGCCATCCCACTACTGGGTATCTATGCAAAGAACTTGAAATCAGCAATTCCAAAAGTCCCATGCACCCCTATGATCATTGCAGCATTATTAACAATAACCAAGACATGGAAACAAACTAAGTGCCCATCAACTGATGATTGGATAAAGAAGATATGGTATATATATACAGTGGGATACTGCTCAGACATAAAAAAAGTCATCCCATTCAGAACAACATGGATGGACCTTGAGGGAATTATCTTATGTGAAATAAGCCAGACAGAGAAAGACAATCTCTGTATGACTCCACTCACATGTGGAAGTTAAACATGTAGACAAGGAGAACAGATTAGTGGTTACCAGGGGAAAGGGGCGTGGGGGGTGGGCACAAAGGGTGAAGTGGTACACCTACAACATGACTGACAAACAATAATGTACAACTGAAATTTCACAAGATTGTAAACTATCATAAACAATAAAAATTTTAAAAAAGAGAGAGGGAAAGAGATTCCATATACATGGATTGGAAGAATAAACATAGCTAAAATGTCCATACTTCCCAAAGCAATCTACAGATTCAATGCAATCTAAATCAGAATCCCAATTACATTCTTCACAGAAATAGAACAAAGAATGCTAAAATTCCTATGGGTCAACCAAAGACCCAGAATTACTAAAGCAATACTGAGAAAAAAGAACAAAGCTGGAGGCATCACAATCCCTGACTTCAAAATGTACTAGAAAGCCATTGTGATCAAAAGAGTATGGTACTGGTACAAAAACAGGTACACAGATTAATGGAACAGAACTGAAAGCCCAGAAATAAAACTGCACATTTACAGACAGCTAATCTTCAACAAAGTTGCCAAGAACATACCATGGAGAAAATACAGTCTCTTCAATAAATGGTGTTGGGAGAACTTGACTGCCACATGCAAAAGAATGAAAGTAGACCATTATCTCACACCATACACAAAAATAAACTCAAAATGGATAGAAGACTTGAAGATAAGTCCTGAAACCACAAAACTCTTGGAAGATAACATAGGCAGTACACTCTTTCACATTGAACTTAAAAGGATCTTTTCGAATACCATGTCTTCTCAGAAAAGGAAAACCAGAGAAAAAATAAACAAGTAGGAGTTCATCAGACTAAAGAGCTTCTGCAAGGCAAAAGAAACTAGGATCAAAACCAAAAGACAACCCACCAATTGGGAGAAAATATTTGTAAATCATATGTCTGACAATGGGTTAATCTCCATAACATATAAGGAACTCACAAAACTGAACAAAAAAAAAAACAAACAGCCTGATCAAAAAATGGGCAGAGGATATGAACAGACATTTTTCCAAAGAAGATATACAGATGGCCAATAAACACACGAAAAGATGTTCAACATCACTAATCATCAGGGAAACGCAAATCAAAACTACATTAAGATACCACCTTATGCCTGTTAAAATGGCTATAATCACTAAGGCTAAAAATAAAAAATGTTGGAGAGGGTGTGGAGAAAAGGGAACCCTCATACACTGCCAGTGGGAATGAAAACTGGTGTAGCCACTGTGGGAAACAGTACGGAGATTTCTCAAAAAACTAACAATAGAATTACCATACGACCCAGCTATCCCACTACTGGGTATCTACCCCAAAACTTGAAATCAACAATCCAAAGTAACATATGTACCCCTATGTTCATTGCCGTGCCATTCACAATAGCCAAGACATGGAAACAATCCAAGTGCCAATTGACAGCTGATTGGATAAAGAAGACATGGTATATATACATATACATCTATGTATATATACAATGGAGTACTACTCAGCCTTAAAAAATACAAAATCATCCCATTTGCAACAACTAAGGGAAATATGCTAAGTGAAATAAGACAGACTGAGAAAGACAAGCACCGTATGATTTCACTCATATGTGAAATATAAACAAACATATGGACAAAGAAAACAGTTCAGTGGTTATTAGGAGAACGGGGTGGGAGGTGAACAAGGAAGTGAAGGGGAGCACTTATGTGGTGACAGTCAAGAAATGATGTACGACTGAAATTTCACATTGATGTAAATTATTATGAACTCAACAACGAGAAAAAAGACCCATATATATGCTGCATACAAGAGACACACTTCAGACCTAAAGACACTCACAAACTGAAAGTGAAGATATGGAAAAAGATACTCCATGCAAATTGCAATGAAAAGAAAGCTGGGGTAACAATACGTATCTCAGACAAAATAGACTTTAAAACAAAAACTTTAACAAGAGACAAGGAAGGGCGCTACATAATGAAAAAGGGGACAATCCAACAAGAGGATATAACAATTATAAATATCTATTCACCCAACATAGGAACACCTGAATATATAAAGCAATTATTAACAGACATAAAAGGAGAAATAAATAGTGACCCAATAATAGTAGGGAACTTTAACACCCCACTTACACCAATGGATAGATCATCCAAACAGAAGATAAATAAAGAAACATTGGCTTTAAATGACACATTAGAACAGAAGAAATTAGTAGATGCATACAGAACATTCCATCTAAAAACCACAAAATACACATTGTTTTAAAATTCACATGAAACATTCTTCAGGATTGATCACATATTAGACCACAGAACAAGTCTCAATAAATTTAGAAGACTGAAATAATACCAAGCATATTTTCCAACCACAAAGTTATGAAACTAAAATCAACTACAGGAGGAAAATCAGAAGAAAACACAAATATGTGGGGATTTAACAAAATGCTACTGAACAATAATTGGGTCAATGAAGAAATGAAAGGAGAAATCAAAAAAATTCCTGGATACAAATGAAAATGAAAATACAATATGCCAAAATTTAGGGGATAAAGCAAAATTCTAAGAGGGAAGTTTATAGCAATACAGTCCTACCTCAACAAAGAAGAACAACCTCAAATGAAGAGTCTAACAGTGCATCTAAATGTACTGGAAAAAGAAGCCCAAAATCAGCAAGGGAGGAAATAATAAGAATCAGAGCAGAAATAAATGAAATAGAGACTAAGAAAGCATAGAAAAAAGTCAATGAAACTAAGAGCTGCTTCTTTGAAAAAATAAAAACAATTGACTGACCTTTAGCTAGACTCACCAAGAAAAAAAGAGAGAAGGCTCAAATAAATAAAATCAGAAATGAAAGAGGAGAAATTACAAAGGACACCTTAGAAGTACAAAAGGTTATAAGAGATTAGTATGAAAAGCTATCTGCCAAAAAATTGGATAATCTAGAAGAAATGGATAAATCCTTAGAATCATACAACCTTCCAAAACTGAATAAAGAAGAAATACAGAATTTGAATAGACCAATCATCAGTAAGGCGATTGAAACAGTAATCAAAAACCTCCCAAAAAATGATTCCAGGACCAGAAGCCTTCCCTGGTGAAACATTCAAAGAAGACTTAATACATATCCTTCTCAAACTCTTCCCAAAAATTGAGGGGGATAGGAACCTTCTTAGCTCATTCTATGAGGCCAACGTTAACCTGATACCAAAACCAGACAAGAACAGCACAAAAAAGGAAAATTACAAGCCAATACCACTGATGAACATCAACACAAAAATGCTCAACAAAATACTAGCAAATCGAATACAACAATACGTTAAAAAGATCATACACTGTGATCAAGTTGGATTTATTCAGGGGATGCAGGGACGGTTTAACATTTTTAAATCAATCCATGTGATCCACCACATTAACAAAACGAAGAATAAAAATCACAAGATCATCTCAATTGATGCAGAGAAAGTATTTGACAAGGCACAGCATCCCTTTATGATAAAAACTCTGATTAAAATGGGTATAGAATGAAAGTACCTCAACATTATAAAGACCATAAATGGCAAACCCACAGGTAATATCATTCCCAATGGCGAAAAACTAAAAGCTCTCCCTCTATGAACAGAAACCAGATAAGGATGCCCACTTTCACCACTCTTATTTAACATAGTATTGGAAGTCCTAGCAAGAGCAATCCAGCAAGAAAAAGAAATAAAAGAGATTCAAATTGAAAAGAAAGAAGTGAAGCTGCCACTATTTGCAGATGGCATCATTTAATGTATAGATAACCCTAAATAACCCACCAAAAACTTTTAGAAACAATAAATGAATATGGTAAATTGCAGGATACACAATCAACATACAAAAGTCAGTTGTGTTTCTATCCACTAACAACAAAGTATCAGAAAGAGAAATTAAGAATACAATACCATTAACAATTGCAACAAAAAGAACGAAATAACTAAGAACAAACTTAACCAAAGAGGTGAAATATCTGTACACTGAAAACTATAAAATGTTGTTGAAAGAAATTGAAGAAGATACAAAGAAATGGAAAGATATTCCACGATCTTGGATTGGAAGAATTAACGTTAAAATGAACATACTTCCTAAAGCAATCTACAGATTCAATGCAATCCCTATCAATGTTCCAACAGTATTTTTCACAGATATGGAACAAAGAATCCTAAAATTTATATGCAACAACAATAGACCCCAAGTAGCCAAAGGAATCTTGAGAAAAAAGAACAAAGCTGGAGTTAGAACACTCCCTGATTTCAAAATATACTACAAAGCCATAGCAACCAAAACAGCATGGTACTGGCACAAAAATAGACACACAGATCAATGGAACGGAATCAAGAGCCCAGAAATAAACCCACACATCTATGGAGAACTAATTTTTGACAACGGAGCCAAGAACATACAAGGGAGAAAGGAAAGCTTCTTCAATAAATGCTGTTGGGAAAACTGGACAGCCACTTGCAAAAGAATTAAAGTAGATCATTATCTTGCACTGTACACAAAAATTAACTCAAAATGGATTAAAGAATTAAGGGGCCGGCCTGGTAGCGCAGTGGTTAAGTTCGCACGTTCTGCTTCTCAGCGGCCTGTGATTTGCCGGTTCGGATCCCCGGTGCGGACACGGCACCACTTGGCAAGTCATGTTGTCGTAGGCATCCCATGTATAAAGTAGAGGAAGATGGGCATGGATGTTAGCTCAGGGCCAGCCTTCCTCAGCAAAAAGAGGAGGATTGGCAGTAGTTAGCTCAGGGCCAATCCTCTTCCTCAAATATATATATATGTATATATATATATATATATATATATAAGTTTAAAAAAAAAGAATTGAAGACTTGAGAACCTAAAACTTTTAGAAGAAAACATAGTCAGTATGCTCTTCAACATTGGTCTTAGCAGCACATTTTCAAGTACCATGTCTGACCAGGCAAGAGAAACAATAGAAAAAATAAACAAACAGGACTACATTAAACTAAAAAGCTTCTGCACAGCAAAGGAAGCCATCAACAAAATGAAAAGATAATCTACCAATTGGGAGAAGATAGTTGCAAACCATATATCTGATATGAGGTTAATATCCATAACATACAAAGAACACATACATCTCAACAACAACAAAAAATAACAACCCAAGTTAAAAATGTGCAAAAGATTTGAATAGACATTTTTCCAAAGAAGATATACAGATGGCCAACAGGCACATGAAAGACTGTTCAACAGCATTAGCTATCAGGGAAATGCAAATTAAAACTACAGTGAGATGTCAACTCACTCCTGTCAGAGTGGCTGTAATTAACAAGACAGAAAACACCAAGTGTTAGAGAGGATGTGGAGTGAAGGGAACTCTCATACACTGCTGGTGGGATTGCACACTGATGCAGCCACCATGGAAAACATTATGGTGTTACCCGAGAAGAAGGGGGAAGGGAGGAGGGAGAAAGTTATGATTAGGCACATGTGTGTGGTGCTGGATTGTAATTAATCTTTGGTTGGTGAACATGATGTAATCTACACAGAAAATGAAATATATAATGATGTATACCTGAAATTTATATAATGTTATAAACCAATGTTAGTGCAATAAAAAATAAATAAAAGGAAATTATACTTAAATCTTGATGCCTCAAATTTACTTTTTTGACCAGTTGGAAACATAATTTCCTCTCGGACCTTCTCCCATACATTTCTTAGACTCTTCCTGACTGCTTACAGGTACTACTATTTGCCCTCAGTTTGAGGACCTGGATGCGGTGTTCTGGGAGGAGGTCCTCATAAGCTCGGAACTATTCTCTGCACTCCAAAGTCTCTCTGGTCCACATCTCTTGCTGCCATTTGCTGATTCTCTTCTTGTTAGAGGCTGCTGTCCTTGGTGCTGCTTGCACCACTGACTGGCACTCCTGGAGAGTGACTCTCACTGTCCATGGGATGCTGCCTATATCTTGTCTTTCCCCCTTAGGAATTTTCTCTCTCTTAAGTCAATAAAGAAACATTTGCCCCTTTTCACCACTCTTTCAGATGGATTTCCCACAGCTGGCACTTAGTGACATGGACCCCTCTCCCAAATACAGCTTTATTCTTCCTGGAACCCAAAGTACGGAGGCATTTGGAGCAAAATTTAAGCACAGACATAGATTACACCTGGATTCCTTGTACCCTCGAAAGGCCAGGCATACATTCCAGATTGCATTTTGAACCTACTAACATGGAGACAATACATACAAGTCCTCTTTCATAATAAAAATATGTATTTCCTCTTTAAGAAGGAAACAATTGTTTTTCCTCAGCAAATTAGCTTGCTAGTTGAATTCACAAGCCTACGATTAAAAACCTCAAATCAGATTGCACTTTTCTAAAGTCTATGTTATACTTTCTGTTGGCTAAACTTCTGACTCCGAAGGGGAAAAGCATAAAATTTGAAGTACACTTTTGTGCTTGAGTTATTTTCCAGATTTGCAAAGCATCATGTTATTTACGCAAAGTCATGAACGATGGCTGGTGTAAAATCAACGATGTCCATAAATTGTATCAGTTGATATACATAAGTCATCAGTGAACTCAAAAGCTTCTTTTCTTAAGGTCTGTTGTTTTCAGAACTAAAAAAAATGTTCAGTGTAACACTAGGTGACAGAGGAGGTAACAATTTTAGTTACTTCTTTCCTGCCTCAGTAGAACTTATATGAATAAAAGTGATTCTGCCATTTTTCCTGAAACTTAAACACAAATGGCATGCATTTCAAAATGTTTTTCTTCAGTAGTAGACACCCAGTGTTTGTCAGTCAGTTGCATAATGAATTAGGAGTCTTTGAGCAAAGGAAGTGGGTGTCCTCCTTTGAGCCTACTGATTGCCTTGTGTCTATCTCTACATCCACTGTCAGCTCAGGTCATGAGGGCTCCCAAGTGACACTAAGCTTTGCCATCTGAGTCATGTGAATCATTGGCTCTACTGGCCTTCCAAGGTTGGTGCTGTTGCTTCTGTAGCCTTCAAATAATGGATGTTGAATAATTAAATAGCAAAACTGAGCTGCTCCATGTAGGAGGACTGTTTGATCCCGTGAGAGAAAAAATATCTTGAAGACCAAAAATTCTGCGTGGGTTGGGAGATGTGTCATATATCTGCATCTAGTTTATTTATTTATTTATCTACCATCAACCTCCTCCTCATCATCATTATCATCATCACCAATCATTTATCATCTATATATCTATGTATAAATCTGTATTAATCTGCTCTGGATGTCATAACAAAATGCCACAGATTAGGTGACTTAAATATCAGACATTTATTTTCTCACAGTTTTAGAGGCTGGAAGTCCAAGATTAAGTGGCTGGCAGGGTTGGTTTCTGGTGAGACTTCTCTTCTTGGTCACCTTCTGGTTGTGCAAATGGCTGCCTTCTTGCTGTGTACTCACATGGCCTTCCCTCCGCATGCATGAGGAGAGATACAGAGGTCCCCAGTGTCCCTTATTCTTGTAAGGACACCAGTCCAATTGGGTTACAGCCTGCCCTCAAGACCTTGTTTAATCTTAATTACCTCCTTAAAGGCCCTATTTCCAAGTATCGTCACATTGGGGGTTAGGGCTCCAACATATGAATATTAAGGGGATGCAATCCAGCCCGTAATAATATTTAATCAGATAATTTGAAAGCGCTCTCCCATTAAATGGACTGGATTGTATTTTAGATATTTCTTAGTACTGATGCACATTTCGTGAAAAAATAGGATGTATGTCGATAGAATGAATCCTTTTGGTCATTTCCATTTGGTAGCTAGAAGATAGCATATACAGCAGAACATCAGCAATGCCTCTATCAACTACAAACAAAAGGAAAAAAAAACGTTTTGAGCTAATTGTTTATGCAAGATAGTACAGTAAAAGCTTTCGATCACATTTTGATCAAATGGCCATGTCGTACCCTTGTGATCCTGCCTAGACCTTTTCCTTGTCCTCTTCTATTCCATAGGCCCAGATGCTGAAGGCTCACCTGCCTTCACATGGATCTCTACTGTGAAAAGAATGCAGCATTTACTCAAATGCTGCCCACTCTGCTCCTAGAGATCAACAGACTCAGGGACAGAGGAGGCCTGCAGATATTTCACACAGCCTCACGTTCCTTAAAGCCTAGCCTCCTGGGAGGCTGAGTCCTGGAAGCAGAGGGTGCATGGTTGGAGAAAACAGGGAGAATGGCACAGGCTGCTTTTCAGGGCTTTGGAGGTCACTCACGGTAAAGGGCTAGTGGCCCAAGGCCGATGATGCACATGGAACATTCTCATAGTTTTCTCTATCATCATCATGGGCCCTGTCACTACTCCTGGCCTGACTTGCAGAGTCATCTGGATGTGACTTCTTTAACTCTGAATAGATGACTGTGAGTCCCTGGTGGGAAAAAACACAAACAGTAAATGCCTAAATATAGGTGAAGAAGAGCAGAAGGGAAGGAAAGCCAGTAAGTATGACCCACCTCATGCTCCTGATGCATCCTTGGTGAATTTGCTGTTGGATGGGAGAAGGGAAAAAGGTCTTAAACTGTGGGTGATATATTCCAAGTTACAGCCTACTCACAATGCACTCCAGGTCAATCTTTCCTCTGCTGACTCATCTCTTGACTGTTTCCTCTGCTGAATTCTTCCAAGCCCTCACAGACAAAAAATTACCTTCCTACACACACTCACACACACTCATAAGCCTTTCCCTTGCCCACCAAATGCCCAGAATGACTTTCTTGATTATTTATTTCTTTCTCCACTGCCATCACAACCCCAGCAAAGAAGCTCACCACCCCAACCCCCCAGAGCTTCTATGACTATATTCATCATCTGGGAGAAGGTGGCAAATGTGATTCACTACACTTTGCATGGAGGAAAAGTGGAGGAGTACAGACAGGGGCTCAGTATTCTAAGACTACACAGCATTTTCCCAGAAAGCCAATGATTTGCAGCAGGGCATTAAGAAAATTCAGTATATGTATTCCTTCCATCCTTCTGAGGGGTATTTTAGATCTCTTTCATTTATTTATTAGCCAATAAGCATTCATTGAACAATGACCTTCTATTAAGAACTGGTAAGCTATAAGGAGACAGAAATGACACAAACTCTGTCCATATTATCAAGAAGCCTATAGTTTTTAAGGGGAGGAATGGACATGAGAAAAATGCAATGAGTATTATGAGCACCAAGATAGACATACACATTGAACTATGCTATGTAACTAGGAAAGGGTAATCAGTTCCTCCCCGGTTAGGGCATAAAGAGGGCTGGTGGGAATCACTCCAAGTTTCACAGTGGTTCCTAAACTGTGTCTTGAAATGTGAGCAAGGTTCCCCAGGTAAACTAAGGGCAAGGATATTATAGGACAAATAAGAAGCATGAGCACCAAAGAATGAAAAAGCCCAGTATAATCAGAAAAATGGCCAAGAGTTCAGTATGGCTAGAGTAAGCTCATAGAGGAGGGCCAAAGCACAGAGGGAGCCAAGGGTCATACTTTCAAATGGAGAGTCATCACGGGCAGTTAATCTAGGCAATGATGTGACCAACTGTGCATCTCAGAGGGATCATGCTGGAAACATATTGTTGGAAGGTTGGAGGAGAACAAGATTAGAAATAAAGATATTAGTTAAGAGAATTACAATTGTCTACATATTAGATTATGAAAAGCTTATTAGCAATTATGTTCATTCCTTCATTCAAAAAATGTTTGAGGGAGCCTGTGGTTTTCCAAGCATTGCACTAGATGTTATTGATACGTTAGTGAAAAATTATAGTGTCTGTCCTCAAAGAGTTTGTGGGGTAGTGGTGGCAGTGTAGAGAGGTAAAAGGGAATAGATATGATTATATGATTGGCAATACAAGAGAAGCAGGTAGTTTCTTCCATTTTGGATTCATATTTGAGATGACTTTTTGATCAAAGCTTCCTTGCTAGATCTAAAAATACACTGTCACCTCATCTCTACTTGTCTGGAAGGTGTCTTACCTAAATTTTCTTTTGTACGCTGGATGCTCCAGATCTCAGAATAAACCAGGCCACTATCTCCAGGATTCACTGTCAAAGAATAGACCATAGCTGGCTGTAGGCAATAGCCCACACTCTAGACCCTTCCTCCCAGCTACCAAGTTCTATCCCCAACATAGCGACAGGAACGCCATTTTTAAATTTAATGTGAATGGCCATGGACTGTTGGTTAATCTCTCCTCCCTCCCTCTGTGCCGTAGGAAGTCCTTACCATTGCTGTACACTGGCTGCAGATCCATCAGGACTGGTGGCTCAGAGTGAGTTGGCTCTTGGGTGCCTGTCCTGAAAGGCTTGGACAAGGAAGGCCCCTGACACTCATTGGGACCGTAACTGTGACAGAGGGGGAGAGAGACAGGGAAGAGAAGTATTTGTGGATCATACGGAGTCTCAGGGAAATCAATTTCCAGGAAGAGCCCAGCATAGTTCAGGTAAAAATATCATGGCTGCTCTAAGAGACTGCATGACTTTTTCGAGAAGATGTCAGAAGGGGTGTAGCACAAGATGAAGCCCAGGGCAGCATTACAGAGAAGGCTGTCTAAGGCAAGGTTAGAGGGCTAAAGCTACACAGTCTCAAGGCACCTTAGATAGAGCAAATACTTATATTTGCCTGATTTTTAATTGTTTTCCAAAATTTAAATGCTTCAACATTGATACACAAAGACTTCTGCATTCCCAAAGAATTTGACTTTTGTCTTTTGTTAAAAGTCCCCTTCAATTTTCTCTCATATTACAACAATCTACTTTTCCTGTAAGATACGATGAAGGCTCTTCATGAAATGTGTTGTGGTTTTTTCTCAATATCATTTCCTTCTGCAGTTAATATTATGAATTGAACATTGTTGGCATTCAATAATCATTTCCAGAACGAGTGTGTGAGTGGAGGAATGAGAAATAAGGCAATAAATGAATTGTAGTCCTAAGAGAAATGATGTCATTAAGTTATCAGTGGTCAATTCTCTACTGCAGCACATCTAAGGAAGTAGATAAATTAACATGGATAGCAAATAACATGAATTCTGTGTATAAGTAAGTATAAGTGAGTATTTTTCACAAATGTGGTTGAAAGCAGCCTTCTTAATCACATTTTTGGATTTCATAAGAATTTGAAAATGTAAATAGGAAGTTCAGTCAGATATTTTTTAATGTACATATTCCATGTTCCTATCTTGTGGGTATAAATAAATCATGAAAATGTTCACAGCACAAGAAGCAGGGACCTCACCTAGGTATTCCAGTGGCAGAAAGTCCTCCTGAAAAAACAAAGGAAGATTGATGATAAGTGAGCTGCGCAGACAATGAGCTGTATGTTAGTGTCCCTTCCTAGCAATCAGATTCATTCTAGATCTCAGTCATTGAGAATCTTAGAGAACATCCAGCTCCACCCACCAGCATCCCCCTGTGTCATGTTATAGATAAGGAAGGCGGAATCTTGAAAGACATTTGCACAGAATCACACTTATTTTGACTCACTATTCAGTCAGTAATAACAGCATGAACTCTAAGTAGTTGTGACCAAGTAGCAGAAGAGAGACAGCTAAATGTTTAACTCTGGGCCAACTGCTTCCCTCATTCCCACTTCTCTTCATTTGTAAAAGAGATGAGAAATTGGCGATTTATAATAGAAGCTAATATTCACGCGCCAGGCACTGTTCTAAGCAGATTACATAAATTGTCTCATAGTATCTAAAGGATAGATACTATTATTATGACCATCATATTGCTAAAGAAACTGGGGTCTGGAGAATTTAATTTACTTGCCAAATATCAAGTATTTGGCAAGTTACATTGCTGGAATTTTAATCCACACAATTAATGATAAAGTCAATAAATTTATCACTCCCTTTAGTAACTTGTAGGATATACTCAGGCTTAAGGAGCAAAACTCTTCACTTCTGGAAAAATTTGGAAGGGTTCAGTTCTTCTCTGAGAAGTCTTGCCAATAATTAGAATGAAGACTTTACTATTAGGGAAGTAGATTAGGCAAGATTTTGAGGTGAGAAAGGCAGAGAACATCTGATTGGTGGACTGTCAGAAGTCGTTAGTTGAGTTTGCTATTTAAAATGACACTTCCCCTAGGTCTCAGGACAGAATTTCCTGGGTTTCTGCCCTCATGGATTATATAAAATGACGGTTGGTAATCTTTCTTTAAGCTGATGTTGTGTTGACTGAGCAAATCTGTTTTTCAAAAATTATCAACTTCAACACTGAGGTTCTAATGTCTTCACTTTTAGCATGTTACTTATTAATAAATGACATCCTGGATAGGCAATGAGATAGAAAAGTAATTTTGAAATTAGGAGGTGAGACCAGCCTTTTATAAGTCACCAAGGAGTAATGAAAAGAATATGGGCTCGAGGGTTAGGAAGATCCAGGTTAAGCCCTACCTTAATAGATATGTGAGTCGGGAAAAGTTACTTAACTTCCCCAAATCTCCATTTCTTCATCTCTAATATGATAATAATAATATTAGTTGAATTTAACTGAAATTATTTATTGAACAATTGGCAGCACTAATAGACACAAAATAAATGACAGATTTTATGATGAGTACTATTGGGGTTAGTGCTGTTATTCTCTTTACATATTTTTTAAAAATTATATACACGTATGATTTTATATGTAATGTTATTCAAGAAAATACTAAGTAGCTTTAAAATATCAATCACAAAATGTTGATGTAATTTTTCATACAAAGAAATAGAAGGATGGAGGCTAATTGATTGACCTGGAAAGAGGGGTAAGAAGACAATGCTTGACCAGCATCATTGAAAAAAATATGTAAGCTTTTTCATTAAACTGAGATCCAGATGTTTTATTTATTTTTTCGCTTATTTTCTTGATTTTCATTATGAGCCCTGAGAAAGTGTGAACAGAAAGAAGCATTTAGCCTGATGGAAAAGGAGATGCCATGTTACGTCACACGGAGAGAAAGACAGAAAGTAAAAGATTAGTAATTCCAAAATATAAAGTCTTCAAACCTTACAAACACCCAAAGCACTGAATAAAACAGTCTACACATTCAAAGATTCCCGATCCACGGAAAAACATTCAGAGAGAAAAAGAAATAGTCACAGAAGAACAAAGATAAGAATGATAGCAGATTTTTTTTTGTCTGAAGCAATGCACACAAGAAGACAGTAGAGCAACATCTTTAAAATACTGAAAAAAAAGAATTTTCAACCTTGAATTCTATGCCAGCAAAAATATCTTTCACAAATGAATGCAAAATAACAACTTTTACAGACATACAAAAGCTGAAATAATTCATCACCAGCAGGCTCATACTACAGAAAATGTAAAAAGAAACACTTTGGGCAGAAACAAAATGATACCAAATGAAAATATGGATATACAAAGAGGAATAAAGGACTTTGGAAGTGGTGAATTCATGAGTAAGTATATAAGATTTTTAGATTATGTTAAAGTCAGATATACTGTGATGAGATAGAGATGTACACTATAAACTCTAAAACAGTCTCTAAAATAGCAAAACAAAGAGCTATGTAATAAAAAAGCCAACAAAATAAATAAAATGGAATCATAAAAATACTCAATTGATCCAAAAGAAGGCAGAGCAAAAGGAAAAAAGAACAGCTGAGACAAATAGAAAATAAACAGCAAAATAATAAATAAATCTAAGCTTATCAATAATCACATTAGTAAATGGTCTAAATGCTTTAGTTAGAAGGTAGAAACCCAACTGGGAGAAGATATTTGCAAACCATATATCTGATAAGGGTTTAATATCCAAAATATACAAAGAACTCATACATCTCAACAATAAAAAAACAACAACCCCATTAAAAAATTGGCAAAAGATCTGAACAGAGATTAATAAATACGTTTAGCGAGGTTGCAGGACGTGAGGACATATAAAAATCAACTGTATTTCCATATACTAGCAATAAACAAACAGAAATTAAAATTTTAATTTCATGCTCATCATTCTTTGTTAGTTTTATCCAAATTTCACTATACTTGACAGGTATTCAAATATATTTCAGAGTTTATGGTTTACACCTAGGGCTATTGTCTTGTTGTTGTTATGAATAGAGGAGTTTATTTCTCATTTTTTTTGTTTTCAGTAAGCTTTGGCTGGGGGTGGAACAGTAAATACTTAACTTTCTAATTTTTAATTGGAAGCAAAGCTCTGCTACCTGATTTAAATCTCACATTAAACACATGGAGTAACAACTTCATCGAAATACTTATTCTACCTTTTTGTCACAGTTGCCTGCAGAGTGCCAGACAGTAGAACGAAGAGCCTATTACTTGGAGGGAAAAATTGACCCTTATCAGATGCACCACACAAGTCCAAATTAAGTCACATAAATTAAGTCCACATAAGTCACAACATCAAAGGGTGAGAAGTAGATACTGACCTGATTTCCTTTGGGTCTTGAACTTGCACACCAGAGCAGCAGTAGCAGCAAGGGCAAGGATAATTAGCAGCCCTGAGATGACTCCCACAGTGATAAAGATTATTTTGCTCCTGGAAGGCACTAAGTGAGAGACCTATAGTTGAGTTCCAGTAGCAAATATTTCTGATCTAGGCAAAGACCATGTGGGTGGGAGCTAGAGACCTATCAGGACAGATTTTTGCCAGGTTCTGATTTCTCCGTTTGAATTATCTCTGGTATAATTTGTAAATTTCAAAATAATGGCACATGGAGGGTGATTGGCAGCATCTAAGATGAAAATTTATTTCTTTTTCTTCTCCTCCATGAAATCAGTACCGATCTCCAGAAGCCCCAAGCCTTGGTGTCATTTTCAAAATCTCTTAGACATTGGTAGAATTTGTACAATCTGTTGGAGAAATATTTTATCAACATAACTATAACCTATAGCCCAGGTACCACCAACCCACCTGTGAAGTTGAGCATCACCACCTCACTGCATTGCACCCCCAGGCCATTGTCTGCCCCACAGAAGTAGTTCCCAGAAGGCTGTGCCATCAGAAAGAGGTTGAAGGATGCTCCTCCTCCAAAGGGGGCCAAGCTTTTCCCCAGAGTGACATTGTCATGATAAAACCAGTACAGGATCGGGGGAGAGCCTCTTTTGGCCTCACAGCGAAGCTCCAACACATCTCCCACCACAGGCTGGGTGCCAGCAGGGTTGAGAGTGAGGACAGGACGAGACACTGGAACTGAGGGAGGAAACATAGTTCACCGGAAGTTTTAGTTCAGCACATATACAGGAAAATTTAATAAAGGAAATATCCAGCATATTTATTAGTAGGAACATGGACCCAGGATTCAGGAAAACCTGAGTTTGAATCCTGTCTCTGCCCTTTTTCAGCTCTGTAATCTTGATGTTTTAAAACTTTTTAATGTCTCTGAGTCTCAGTTTATTCCTTTGTAAGATGTAATTAATAATGATTATATCTCAAGCTATAAGTAATAAAAATCATGAATGTAAAGTGCTCAGTAAATGTTAGCTACTACTATTGATAGAAATAATAATTAAAAGCAAGGTTCGCTTCTCAGCATCACTGACTCCTGAGTACTAGCTTTAAACCTATACTTCCACATCTATCGAAAGTAGGACCTCATTACTCTAGCCAATTACCTTCCTTTATTTTTCTATGCAGCATTTAGCACTAACATCTATCTGTGTATCTATTTATCTATGTCTCTCTCTCTTTCATCTATCTATCATTGTTGTATATCTGATTCCCCCAATAAAATGTGAGTTTCAAAAGAATGAGGACTTGTCTGTTTGTTCATTATATTTCCAGCTGCTGGAACTTAACCTGGCATGCAATAGTTCCTCAATAACTGGTGATTGCATGGGTGACCAAACTGATCAGATTGGCATAAAAATGTCCAGATACAGCAATAGCAACAATGATTTCCTTTTTAATTGATGATTATAGAACTAGGTCAGCCAGGAAGAACAGAAAAATCATTTTTACTAATATATGGAATTATTAATAAATAATGTGGAATGTGAACTGTGATTGCTTGTTCTGCTAAGTCGTGAGGGAACCTGGATGAGCGAATTTGTGTGCAGTGCTTTAGATATAAGCTGTGTGTGTCACTGGCAAGAGAAGGTTGGTAAGGATCTTAAACTCTGCTCTGCATCAGAGATTGACTCAAAGGGAAGCACGGGAATCAATTCTTGAACGGAAATGATTTCTCTTGAAAATGCGCCATCTGCTGGCTGCAAAACAGATGGCACCAACTGCCTCAGGGTGGAAATACCAACACTGGCTTTTGGAAGTGTAGGTTTCCTGCTAAATCTAAACAGATGGCTTGAGTTTGGCCCTTCTGTACATCCTTTGACATATAAAGTGACCTGGGCCAAATGCTAAGGGCCTCAGGGGTAAGTCTTTATATGTACTTTGTGCATCTCAGTGTGCCTTTCCACCCACATTATGGCCTCATATTTCTTTTTATCTCCTTTTTTTTTTTTTTAAGATTGGCACCTGAGCTAACATCTGTTGCCAATCTTCTTTTCTTTTTTTTTTCTTCTTCTTCTTCTCTCCAAAGCCCCCTAGTATATAGTTGTATATTATAGTTTTGAGTGCCTTTGATTGTTCTATGTGGGACGCTGCCTCAGCATGGGTTGATGAGCAGTGCCGTGTCCACATCCAGGATCCAAAACGTCAAAGCCCTGGGCTGCCAAAGAGGTTCTGCAAACTTAACCACTCGGCTACGGGGCTGGCTCTCCAATTTCTTTTTATTGCAGTAAAATACACACACCATAAGATTTACCATCATAATCATTTTTAAGTGCTCAATTTAGTGGTATTAAATATATTCGTAATGTTGTGCAACCATAACAACCATCCATAACTTTTCATTTCGTAAGACTGAAACTCTATACCCATTAAAAAATAGCTCCCCGGGCCAGCCCGGTGGCACAGTGGTTAAGTGTGCACGTTCCGCTTCGGCGGCCAGGGGTTCGCCGGTTTGGATCCCGGGTGCAGACATGGCACCGCTTGGCAAGCCATGCTGTGGCAGGCATCCCACATATAAAGTAGAGGAAGATGGGCATGGATGTTAGCACAGGGCCAGTCTTCCTCAGCAAAAAGAGGAGGATTGGCAGCAGATGTTAGCTCAGGGCTGATCTTCCTCAAAAAAACAAAAAAAAATAGCACCCCATTTCCCCACTCCCCAGCCGGTGGAACCACCATTCTACTTTCCATATCTATTATTTTGACCTCCCTAAGTATCTTATGTAAGTGGAATTGTATAGTATTTGTCTTTTTGTGACTGACTTCTTTCACTTAGCATGTTGGCCTCAAGATTCATAAATGATGTAGCATACATTAGAATTTTCTTTAAGTCTGAATAATATCCCATTGTATGTACATACCACATTTTGCTTATCCATTTACCTATTGATGGATACTTGAGTTGCTTCTATGTTTTAGCTATTATGAATAATGCTGCTATGTACATTGGTGGACAAATATCTCTTTGAGAACTCACTTTCAATTTTTGAGGATGCATACCTTAGAGTGGAATTTCTGAATCATATGGTAGTTCTATCTTCAAATTTTGAGGAACCTCCATACTGTTCTCCATAATGGTTGCTCCATTTTACATGCCCACCAACAGAACATAAGGGTTTCAATTTCTCCACATCCTTGTCAACACTTGTTCTTTTCTATTATTTTTTATGATAGCTATCTTAATGGGTGTGAGGTGGTATTTCATTGTAGTTTTTTTGTTTTTGTTTTTGTTTTTAAGATTTTATTTTTTTCATTTTTCTCCCCAAAGCCCCCAGGTACATAGTTGTATATTCTGAGTTGTGGGTCCTTCTAGTTGTGGTATGTGGGATGCCGCCTCAGCATGGCTCGATGAGCGGTGCCATGTCCACGCCCAGGTTCGAACTGACGAAACCCTGGGCCGCCTGCAGCTGAGCGCGCAAACTTAACAACTCAGCCACTGGGCCGGCCCCTAGTTCATTGTAGTTTTGATTTGCATTTCCCTAATAATCATGTGATGTTGAGCATCTTTTCATGTGTTTATTGGCCATTTATTTACCTTCTTTTGAGAAATGCTTATTCAAGTCCTTTACCTATTTTTTAACTGGGTTTTTTTTTTTTCTTGTTAAGTTTCAGGAGTTCTCTAATTCTAGATACCAATCCCTTATTATATATATGATTTGTAAATATGTTCCCCCATTCTGTGGGTTGCTTTATCAATCTGTTGATATTGCATTTTGATGTACAAAATTTTTAAAAATTTTCATGAAGTCCAATTTGTTGGTTATTTTTCTTTTTTGCCTGTATCTTTGGTGTCTATCAAAAGTAATATGGCTAAATCCAATGTTATGAAATTTCCCTAAATTTTATTCTAAGAGTTTTATGGTTTTAGGTCTTAAATTTAAGTCTGTTGTCCATATGAAGTTAATTTTGTGTGTGGTGTTAGGTAAGGGTCCAACTTCATTCTTTTGCATGTGGATATTCAGTTTTCCTAGCAACATTTATTGAAAAGACTGTCTTTTCCCCATTGAATGGTGTTGACACCCTTGTCAAAAATCAAGTGACCATATATGTGATGGTTTATTTCTGGGCTTGCTATTCTATTCCATTGGTCTATATGTCTGTCTTTACGCCAGTACCATTCTGTTTTGATTACCATAGATTTATAGTTAAATTCTGAGAACAAGAAGTATGATGCTTCCAGTTCCATTCTTCTTCAAGATTGTTTTGGCTATTTGGGGTCCCTTGAGATTCCATATGAACTTTAGAATGCATTTTTCTACCTCTGCAAAAAACAACATTGGAATTTTTATAGATATTGCATTGAATCTGTAGGTTGCTTTGGGTGGGATTGACATCTTAACAATGTTAAGTCTTCTAATCCCTGAACGTGGGATGTGTTTACATTATTTTGTCTTCTACAATTGCTTTCAGCAATGTTTTCTAGTTTTTATTGTCCTAGTCTTTCCTCTCCTTAGTTAATTCCTAAGTATTTCATTCTTTTTGAGACATTTTAAATGGAATTGTTTTCATAATTTCCTTTTCAGATTATTCGTTGTTAGTGTCCAGAAATGCAGCTGATATTTACGTGTTGAGTTTGTATCCTGCTACTTTGATTAATTTATTTATTAGCTCTAACAGGTATTTTGGGGGTGTGTATAATCCTTAAGGGTTACTACATATAAAATCATGTCATTGGTGAACAGAGATAATTTTAAATTCTTCCTTCCCAACTTGGATGACTCTTATTTCCTTTACTTGTCTAAATGCTCTGGCTAGAAATTCTGATACTATCCCGAATAGAAGTGGGAAGAGCGAGCATCCTTGCCTTGTTCCTGTTCTTAGAGGAACACCATCCTGCTCCACCCTGCCTGGGACATGAATAATCCCTTTGTCTAGCATATCCACGTTGTATACACTACTTGCCCATTTGTCACTCAGTAGCGATCTTGGTTATCAGATCTACTGTCATAGTATTGCAGTGCTTGTGTTGAAGTAATCCTTATTTTGCTTAATAATGGCCTCAAAGTACAAGAGTAGTGATGCTGGTAATTTGGATATGCCAAAAAGAGGCCACAAAGTGATTCCTTTAAGTGAAAAGATTAAAGTTCTCAACTTAATAATGAAAAAGAAAATCGTATAGTGAAATTGTCCTGATCTAAGGTAAGAATGAATTTTCTATCTGTGAAATTGTGAAGGAACAAGAAATTCATGCTAGTTTTGCTGTCGTAACTCAAACGGCAAAAGTTATGACGACAGTGCATGATAAGTGCTTAGTTAAGATAGAGTTCGGTACTATCCTTGGTTTTTGGTAACCACTGGATGTCTTGGAACATATCCCCAACAAATAAGGAGGGACGTTTAGTTCTTTTAAATTCTTTGTCTAGCGTATCTGCCATCAGGTCTTTTTCAGAGACTGTTTCTGTTGGTTTACCTTTTTTCCTTTGAATGGACAATACTTTCCTATTTCTTTGTATGTCTGTGATTTTTTCTTTGAAAATTGGACATTTGAATTTAATAATCTGGTAGCTCTGAAAGTCAGATTCTCCTCCTTCCCCAGGTTTTGCTGTTTTTGTTATTGTTTTTGTTTATTATTTTGCTTTTTTTTTAAAGATTTTATTTTTTCTCCTTTTTCTCCCCAAAGCTCCCCAGTACATAGTTGTATATTCTTCGTTGTGGGTCCCTCTAGTTGTGGCATGTGGGACGCTGCCTCAGCGTAGCTTGATGAGCAGTGCCATGTCCGCGCCCAGGACTCGAACCAAAGAAACCCTGGGCCGCCTGTAACAGAGTGCGCGAACTTAACCACTCGGCCACGGGGCCAGCCCCTATTCTTTTGCTTTTTGATTGTTGTAGGCTATCTCTGTGCCAAAGATCACCCTGAGGTGTAGACTTAAGGTCTTCTAAGGTTTTTTCTGAGACTTTCCTTGGGCATGCACACTCACTTTCAAAATATCCCTGTATATGCAGTTGTTTTTGAATGTCCTAGTCCTTAATGTCCAGTTCCAAAAGGAAGGAAAAAAAAAGTTAAGAAGGGAAAAAAAGGGTGGCAGCCCTTTAAACCCTCTGGAAGTCCCTTCAGCTGGAGAGTGAGGGGCTTGCAACAGAGGAAGGAGGTATAACAACCGTCTGTAGCTGCCTGCGTCTGTCTGCACACCTCTGTGATCAGAAGCAGCAATTGGGCTCAGAGCACAGATTCCCCAATATTTGGAGGACAGGGTCCTTTTTGCCCACCTCAGCTCCCCACAAGCTGTGTGCAAGCTGCTCCAGGAACACATACACAGCAGCCTGCCACAGGGCTGAGGGTGGGAGTTGGGTAGCTGCTACTGTGCTAAGAGCTGAAATTGATGGAAATTAACTGCAATTTACCGACCAAGCCTTCCTGTGGGAGTTGCAAGCTTCCAGTAAACCCAAGAATCCCAAAATAATTGCCTCAGACAGATTTTCCAGTGCAATTCTAAGTAAGAAGACAGATTCCTGGTGCCTCCTACTCTGCCATCTTCCCAGAATCCTCCCTACCTCCTCTTTCTCTAGGCTTCTGTAAGCTCGGAGTAGTGATTCTCAGCTTCTTCCATTACATTTCTCCCTCCAGGGTTCACCAAACTTCTGGTTCTACATGCACATCCCAATAAAGTCAGAGAATTTTAGTGCTGAAAGAGACCATGGTTATCACCAAGTTCAGTGGTCTCCACGATGGGATGCAAACCAACCGAATGGGGTATGAGAAGAAAATATGAGAATGTTTGAGTATTTTAACTTGACAGTAAGCAAGAAATTCAGCTTTGCCAATAGTCACATTGGCACTCTTACTCAGGCCATGTGTCATAGCCTGTGCTGAGATCTGTAAGGGAGTTCTTGTGAAGGCAGTGGGGTACCAACTGCATGGAGGAGTTGACAGCAGGACCTTCAATTGTTTGTTCGTTTTCAGCATATGTGAACATGTTGCCCTCCAAGTCGTCTATTTCAGTATTTTTACATATTATTGCAACTTAAATAATTAAAGACTTTAAAATACTTTTCAATGAAATTGACTAATAACAACAACATCTTTTTGAACCACATAAAAGTTTTTCAATTATTTGGTGGTCAAGTTCTAAAAAGAGGAGGTAAATATAAAAATTACGCATGCATTTTTCTATGAAGAAAGATTATTATTTTACTTTTGGTGTTTTTCTTTCTTTCTTTTTCTGATGATCAGTGACTCAATAGTATAATATTTAGTTCGACATTAAAAAAAAGACTTTTAACAGAACTCATTATTAATACTTTCTAAGTAAACTCATGCAATAGAGATAATCTTTTGTAAAATGGTTGTTTAAAAATAATTACACTTCTATGTGGTTTTATTATCAGAATATGTCAATATGTCAACTTCAAATATTTATATCTACACATTTAAAATTGTATTTAAATAGCATGTACTAACCAGTTTATATGTCTTTCAAAGCTTGAACTCATCTGTAATAAATTTAAATATGCAACATTTCTCATGTATTTTGCAAGAATAACAATGACATCAATAAAAATGGAAATGTACTAGCTAAATTTCAAGGAAAATCTTTGCATAATTAGTGTATTGGATTGAAAAATGGGTATCATAGATGCTTTGTTTCCACTTGGATCTGGATACATTGGTAAGACATCTTTTACGTGATAGCAGCCACTGAAACCAATTGGAATAACTCAAACTCATAGCCAGGCATCAAATAACTGTACCACAAAGAGTAAACCAAGACGTTGAAAATGAAAAATTCTTATTCAATTACCATTTTAATCAAAGATTCTAAGAATATTTTAAAATATTGTTTATTTCATCCTTATGTAATTTATGTTTCTGTGTTTAATAGTGTATATATTAAGCTACTACAGTAGAACATGTATGTGACTAATAAAAAGTATTTAGGAAACATGTTCAACAAGTTTGGCTGAAAGTGATGTGGGATCAGGAATGTTTTTGCCTCCGTGATTTACTTGAATCAATTACTTTATAAGTGGGGAAACTGAGGACAAGACTAGAAAAGAGACTTGTTCACCGTCAAATAAATAGATATCTTCTTGTTCAAGACTGGAATCCCAGTTTCAGCACACTATCTGGTTCTCCCAGGTTCAAATCCTCCTTAAATCGTAACCCAAGCTTGGACCATAGGAAGAGTCATTATTAACCTAGATACCATAAGTATTCCAATAGTTTGGAATAGCTGGAGAACAAGAAGCCATGGCAAAATCCAGAGAATGTAAGGGTTTGAGGCACTGGGAGTCACCACCACATCTCTTAATCCTGCCACCTCCTCCTAAGTCTCAGTGCTTCTCCTCACCTTCCAAATGCTGGGTACTTTGGAATGATCATGGCATGGACTAGGGGTCTCTCCTAAATAGGTGGGCACATCGCTAATTGCCAACATATGCTGGAAGTGGGAAATAAAGATGCCTTGATAGCTCTGGTGAAGAAAAATTTTGTTTGGAGATACCGAGAACATCATATTCAATGATATCCTAACATTTGAAGAGTCAGAAGGCATGTGGCGAAAGTGAGAAGGCCAGACAGGTCATCAGTGTGAAGGCCAAGAGAAAGCTCTGCTGCTCTGATAGCTGTGGGTGTCCACAAGGAGAGACACTTTGTCTAGTAATCCAGAGAGCCAAGTAGGAATTTAGATTGGAGGGGAGCAGAGGAAGAAAACCTTGGCAAGGGTCAGTTGGGTCATTTGTTCGTGGACAAAGGAATTTAGATATAAAGCTTTCTATATGACGTTCCTTCATCAGAAATTGCTAAACCATCATATATCTGGTATTTTGGAAAGTCTTTTTGCCTCTACTAGAAGACTATGTGGAACATACGGCTTTCATGACAGAGGAAATAAAGGAATTGCCTAAGTTACTGAATGTATAGCCAGAGGGAAGAATCCCAGAACCTTCAGGTGGAGGCAGAAAACGTGGGGAGTCTGTTGGGACATCACATCAGCAAATAGCCCAAAGGGTCTCTGTTTGTGAGAAGACATTATCTGTTCTTCGCTGCAACTGCTATGGACATATCCTACTTACCTGTGACGCTGAGAGTCACTTTGTCGCTATGTTGGGCTCCCAGCCCATTGTCAGCCTCACAGGAGTAGTTTCCAGAATGGTCTGCAGTCAGAGAGAGGTTGAAGGATGCTGCTCTTCCAGAGGGGGCTGAGCTGCTTCCCAGGGTGGCATCTTCGTGGTAAAACTGGTACAGGATTGGAGGAGAGCCTCTCCAGGCCTCACAACGAAGCTCCACCACATCCCCTACCACAGCCTGGGCCCTGGGAGCCCTGATGGTGAGGACAGGGCGAGACACTGGAACTGAGAGAGAAAAAAGAGCTGTCAGAGAAGGACTCTGAAGCTGTGACAGGTTCAGAACTACACTCGAGGAGGCTAAAAATAGATATATCCCTTGAGTCATGAGGAGCAATCCTGGAAAATTTTGTCTTCATCACTACTAAGTCCTCTCCACAGAAAGTAAGGTGTCTTCAACTTATTTTGCCCTCTTTGCCATTCCTTGGTTAGCTTTTAAATTTTTACACCTCTGTTCCGTTGCTTTCTTTAGAAGAACCTGACAGAGAACCTAAACCCTGGCTTGCAAACCAAGGCTGAGTAAAAGGAATAGGGAACTTACTTCTCACTGTGACGGTAATCAGTGTACTGAGGATGGGGCCATGAATGTTGTCAGCTGCACAGTAGTATCTCCCAGCATCACTCTCCTTCACAGTGGGTATTTGGAGCTCTGCTGACAGGGAACGCTGGGTCTTTTTTTCCAAAATTCTTATTGTGCCTTCTCTGTGCCAGGAGAACGTGATAGTCCCTGTCCCCTTGGTTACTGAGCAGATAAGGACCAGATTTTCTCCTTCAATCAGCTTCCCTCCAGGGGGCTGGATTTCTAGATTCACATCAGACACAGGGACTCCTGGGAGGACAAAAGATGACACATGAGGGTCTTGATGGAAGGGACTTTAAGGTCAAGGAGAAGGCTGGTGCTGCCGTGAATAAGCCAATAGAAGCAGGTGCAATAGACAGGGGTCCAAAGTAGGAATTAAGGAATTAATTGTATATATTATTATAAAGGGAGTAATACTCCTCCTCTCAGGAACAATTCCCATTCTTGAGTAATGCTGGCATCGGACCCTTAATCTTAAACCTAATGTTGAATGCTGTCACATTTTATGGACATTTGTCTCTAAGGAAAATTTGATGCACCAGTGGACCACAAAATAAGAGATAACACTTGGAATATTATTTCTATCCTGAAGTGACTTTACTCAGAATCCAAACTCCTCTTCTATCTTTCAAGACTTCACTCTCATCTCCCTCTTCCCACATTCTTCTTTGGCTATTCTGGTTTGTGTTTATGTTCCTCTTTTCTTATTGTTTTGGAACAAGTTTACATCAAAACATGCACGCACCGTAGGGACTTCTAAAGACAGCATGCGGTCATCTGTGCTTTTAGTTATCTGTTTACACATGAGAGACAGATCTTGTGGTCTCTGTAGTCCCTACAGCACTGGGCACCCAGTAACTGATCCATAACTACTATCACCTGACTTAGATGGAAAAGAATGGTCTAGGGATATTAAGCCAATGTTGAACCACAAAAGAAGGATACTAGGATAGCTGGAGTCTCCTCACTGTTATGTTCATTATCCCAGGGAGGAGATGTCATGTTCTGTTCTTCTCTCCTCAGCTCTGATTCCGAATGAGCAGCCCCATAGACACTCACTCTGTACACGTATCTGGGATTTCAAGCTTCTTTTCATGGTACTGTGAGTCACTGTCTCTGCCTGGCACCAGTAAGACCTTGAGTCTTCACTCCATATGGCAGGGATCTGGAGCCCTGAGGAGCTGCTCCAGCCTGACCCCAGGGCCTGATCTTCTCTGAAGAAACAGAATTGAAGCTGAATGTATGACTTCTCCGGAGGGAGCCAGGTATCACATTTCAGGGTCACTGGGCTCCCCTCTATGGGCTGGGAGGGGCTTGCTGTCAGCACAGGAGGTGGAAACAACTCTAGAGAGAAGAACAAATACAATTCCCAAGGTAGTGAGGCTCAGCATGCCTGGAGAGATGCACATGTGTTCTCAGCAGCAGCCATCAGGAGATAGAGACTCATGCAGATCGAACCACTTCTCATCTCCCTCCCGTGGCTGGCTCCAAAGAGGCTTTTCATGAAATCCCCACTGATGAGAACCTTCCCTCAATCCACACCCACTGGTTCCCTGCCAAGCCTTTCTACCCACAGGAGTGTAGCCATTACCTTGAACTTGGATCTGTATAGGTTTTGAAGTTTCTTTCCGTGAGCTCCAGAAACCCCTTCTAGAAGCAGTACAATGATATTTGCTGTTGTCCAGGGAGTCTGAATTTATTGTGATGGAGTCTAAATTATAATTGCCACCAAGTTCTTCTCCGTCTTTGTAGTAAATCTTTTCACTAATATCCTCTTCTTTCCTCCCCCGGCATCTCAGATATACATAATCTCCTTCAAAAACAGGGTGGGAAGCCTGGAGAATCAGCCAGTCTGCAAAGAACGGAGGAACACAATCAATTTATCCTTGCTGCTTCATTCTTCAAGCTGTAATTTTTGCTCACTTTGAAAGAGCTACAGTCCTGTACACAGTTGCAAATGTCCTCCATCAACATTTCCACATAGCCCCTATCCTCGACTCTCCCTTGTTCTAGGATAGTGAACTAACCCCAGGATAGGTCCTTAAGAAATTCTCATACACATTTTTAGAAGAGGAATTTTATGCCATGCCTTTCTTCAGTCCTCAGTCCCTCTTTGTCTGGTGACTTCTGGGTAACTGACGTTTCTCTGGATGGAGAAGAAGGACTATGAAGCATCGTGCTGCTGTTCTATCTTGTTATTTCCTGGGGACAGCACTTCCAATAGCCTCATGCCTGAAGGGCTCTGCATTAACCCAGCCCTCAGATATGCTGCCCAGTGGCTTTACTTCAAAAACTCTTCCTTTCTTTCCTTACCAGATGAAAATCTCACATGCACAGGGTCACTGAGGGAAGATCCTTTGGTCTTGCATTTGTAGTATCCAGTCTTCATAATTTGAATTTCTCCAGATTCTTCTTTCAACAAATTGTCATTATAATACCAGGATATGTCTCCCCTGGTTGGAGAATTGGAATCCCTGCATGTGAGAGTCACTTTCTCTCCATCGAAGTTCACAGACCATGGAGGAGTTAGGTGAATAAAAGCTTTTGGAGCTAAACCTGAAGAGGAAATAGAGAGATGAAGGCACATGAAGGTGAATGGGAGGTGAATAGAGAACAGGGGAGGCCCTGGTCTGCAGCTGGGAGTTTTCTTGTGCTAATTCCTATTAGGACCTGGATTAGAAATGGAACAGAAACAACCTGGGGAAATGCCTGGGACAGAATCTGTTCTTCCTCATTCTTTTCTTGACCTGGATGTGAGTAGGTGGGTGTCATAGGGGATAGCTCTCAGGTCCCTGGTGTGGGCTCAGAAAAGTTCAGGAGATGCACCTTGTAGTTGGGAAAACACTGTGAGGGCCTCTGAAGGTGGGCTGATTCTGAAATGATCCTCTCCTATGCAGTCTTGTCAAGCTAAAGGTGAGCCTGAGATGGATATACCTCAGAGGGAGCTTCTAGACTTTGAAAGACCACTTCCAATTTTGTTAGTATTTTGAATAAGGTTTTTTCTTTTTTAATTTTCATTACTTTTAAACCTTGCTTAATTTGAGATTCTATGGGGAATGCAACTTTTTTCTATTCTCCATCTAAGTTGGACACAATCAATAATTGAAGGATATAAAGAATTTGAATGAACAGGCATGGGCCGCTTGAGAAATCATATATACAAATCATACTTCTGTATAGAATTGCAACTGACTAATGGGACCAGAAGCAGAAGCACGAGAGTGACATGAGCTCCTTTTGGAGATATATAAAGATTTGACTGTAGCATTTCCTCTGTGGATGGGAGCTATTTCTATGTCCTTTGTTAGTGGCACTAGTTTGGACATACAGAGGGAAGGGTCTTAGGGAATAGAGGAGATCAGATCTGAGGCTCTCCCAACATGAGCCTCCTGCTTCTGCTCTTCCCTCTGCAAATGCTTCCTTCCTCTCTACACTGAAGCATCCTGATAATAGGGAAAGAACTGGAGAAATCAGGGGAGGGTCTGCTCACCCACCATAGCAGCAGGCCTGACCTCAGAGTAGCAAAACCACCAACGTTGGCACAGCCCTGTATCCTTCATTTATGGAGGCAGGTTGTGCTGGCCAAGAGGTCCAATGCCCAGAGACCAGGAGGAATGTAGAGAAGGGAAAACTGACCTGATTGTTCTCTTCCAGGAGCTGTGAGGGGACAAGATTTAAAGATTAGCATAGAGCAATATTTTTCAAGCATTATCAGTTAGATACTCTCTGAGAAATTTTCCAACAATCTAGCCACAACCACATCTTTAGTTTTTCTTCATTTCTTTGTCCCAATGTTAGTGCCACCTAAATGACTAAGATAAATACAGCCAATGGTTAACACAGGTTAGCATAAGGGAAGCCATGTTATAGAGGGGAACAATATTAGGACTATAAATGACCCTGATTCAAAAACCCTCTCCCCTTTTTCCTTGTCAGCAATGCTTCAGTTTGCATGTAGCCTAGAAAAGTACATTCCTGCTTGTGAGAAATATGCATGCTCTGCTATTTTTATAGTCTTGGCCTATATGTAGACATCCGTATTCCAATAAGCCAATAACTTTGTTCTTTAAGTTTTCCCAGGGATGTAACAACTTTCAGGAAAAAGGCCCTGCTGGTATCTATCACTCATGACAAGGGAAAGGGATGATCTGAAGTCTCAAGGACTATAATGTCAGATGGTCAACATTGCATGACCACCTCACTTCAGCCCACTTGCCCTATATAACTGCTTCAAAATGTTGTAGTTTTAAGATGGTTCTTTATGACACTAGTCTGCCATTTTCCCCCTTGCTGGAAAGCTGTAATTAAAAGACCCTTTCTCTCCTACTACCTTGCCTCTTGACTGTTGGCTTGTCTTTGTGGAGAGTAGAACATCCCTTTTGGCAGTTACAAATTTTATGACCACGATGGGACTATAATTCCTGCTCACAGGTAGTTGACCTCAGACAGGCAGCCTGACAGTAAGTCCCTAGCAGCTGCTGAGGCCCCTTCTGTCAGGGATTTGCCTTTCCTGCTTTCCTGTGCTGACACCAGCTGCCTCCTTAGGCTAACTGTGGTAAAGCAAGAAACAGCTACATCTGGGGAGTCCACAGGCTCAACCAGGAACAGGGTAAATTGCCTTGGGAATACCCAAGAATTCCCTTCCCTTCCATCTGGGATCTTGCCTTTTATGGTAGGGCCATCTGGGTGTGCTTTCAGAGTGGGAATAGTTGTAGGACTTTATCTGAAATCTGGGAACTATTTCATTAGTGTCTGGTTTATCTAGTGCTCATTTGTGTTTCTGCGTCTGTGTGTGTGCGTAGAACGAGTCAACTTTGTGTAATAACAATGGGAAGTCCACCATCAGTTCTTGGGGCAAATTTTGAATAATTGGTCTGATTATAGCTATGAGCCAACGACTAAGAAAAAGATGATTTTTTACTGCAACACTGCCTGGACACAATATTCCCTAGGTTCAGGTGAGAACTGGCTGGTTAATGGCTCACTGAATTGTTAACCATCTTACAGCTAGAATTGTTTTGCAAGTGAGCTGGTAAAGATGATGAGATCCCATATGTCCAGCCCTTTATGCTATTATATCAGGATAAGGAAAGAGAGGGCAAAGATTTCCTTATGGTACAAAGAACAAAAGGAGAAAGAGGACTGGTTTGACAAGGAACTCAGGAGGAAGAGAAAGATATGACAATCATTCAAACCCTCAACCCTCCCCCTGCAGCACAAGCACAAACAGCTGCCACTGCTCTTCCTGCTCCTCAGCCCCAAGAGGCTCCTTTAGCCATGGGAGCTGAGGCCTCAACATCTTACAAGGGAAATACTGAAAAGGACACAGGCCAGCTGGCCGGGTTTTACCCCCCAGGACTAGACAGGGAACACAATTTGGCCAGGTGCTACCCCCAGAGCTAGGCAATTTTCCTTAAGGCAATAGCCAATAGGAGTTAATGCTGATGGACAATCTGCTGGTTTCATATGGATGAATAACCCCTTCTCCACCTCTCATCTGTTCAACTGAAAAAATAACAACCCACCGTGCCAAGAGGACCCCAAGCAAATGACTGACTTGTTCTCTTCCATTTTTGCCATTTATCATCCGTCAAGGGCAGACATTCATATTCTGATAAATATGCTGTTAATTGGTGTTGAAAGGAGATTGGCATTAGATAAAGCTAGAGAAGCCACTAGATTCCATGTGGAAGACCTCAATAACACCTTTGAATCTAATGTGGCTGTCCCATTAGTAGAACCAGATTGGAACCCCAAAGAAGCGGGGGGCTGAGCCCAAATGGAACATTTTAAATGGTGTATTCTGGTGGGCCTCAAAAAAGGGGTTCCCAAACAAAAGAATCTAAATAAGATTCAGGGACTGCAACAGAAACCTGATGAGGACCCCTCTGAATTTCTGGAAAGAGTTTAGCAGGCCTACGGGCATTACACCAGCTCTGATCCTGAGGCCCCTGGAAACCTCAGGATGGTCAACATGACTTTCTTAGGACAAAGCGCCCAAGACATTAAGAGAAAACTGCAAAAATGGATGGGGTTTTAGGAATGGACCATTCTCAGCTTGTAGATATTGCTTTTATGGTCTAGAATAGCTGAGAACACCGAATTAAACAAGAGGGCGTGCCAGACAATTGCCACCCTCCTGGCCTCTGCCTTAAGTGGCAAGAATATAAACTACTGGAAGAAGAAACTGGGACACCAGGTAAGCACCCCCTCAGGAAAAATCAATGTTCTTATTGTAAGCAGGAAGGATCCTGGAAAAAAGAGTTTCCTAAGAGAAACAAAACCTCCCCCTAGGTGAGAAAACTAAGGAAAAAGCCCCCTTGATGGTGGAAAAGGATCTTTGTTCTGACAAAGATTGAAGGGGTCCTGGGGCTCCTTTGAACCTAAAATAACCTATTCATATTTCTCCCCACAGGAGCCTCAGGTAAAATTGTCAGTGGTGGACAAACTGATTGATTTTCTAGTAGACACTGGCGCCACCTACGCTGTTTTAAATACAAAACTGACCAAAAAATCAACCAGGTCAACTCCGATAACTGGGGTTTCTGGCAAAGTCCAACATCAGTCGTTTGGACAGACGTTAGAATGCCAAGTGTGACATCCTTTAGAGTCTCAGGTGATTCGCCTGGGAAAGAAGAAACCTGAAAGGATGGCCATATAAAAGTTCAAAAGGGCTCAATTTAAGCCTACTTCAGGGAGATACCCTAATCCACAGCAGGGCAATAAGCAATGTTTTGTCCCAGGTGAGATGAGTTTCTTGACAGATTTTAGCAATGTTCTTTTTTTAGGGTGTGATTCGTTTTTCCAGTGGATTGAAGTCTCCAAGCTGAATGCCATTCTGATAGATAACCCAAATGTCAGGTTGCAAGTCTCTTCAATCCTGAATCCGGCCACCTTGCTCCCCAATGAAACTTCACAAACAACAGACCATAAACTGTTTACAAGTTATAGAAATGGTTTATTCCAGACCACCAAACCTAAAAGATCAACCATCTGAGGACCCTGAACTGGAACTGTTTACAGACGGCAGCAGCTTCACGGATCAAGGTCAGAGAAGCACCAGATATGCAGTTGTGACCTTACATGAGACTTTAGAAGCCAAAGCCCTACCTCTAGGAACCTCAGCTCAGAAGGCAGAAATCACAGCCCAAACCCGAAACTTACACGTATCTCAGAGAAGAAAGGTGGACATTCATACAGATTCCTGGTAAGCATTTTCAGTGGTCCATGTCCACAGGGCGATAGGGAAAGAAAGGGGACTCTTAGCTGCTGATACAAAAGAAATGAAACATGCTATAGAAACATGACAGTTATTAGAGACAATTAATGAGCCCTTGCAAGTGGCCATAATACACTTGGTCACCAAAAGGACGAAGCCCCTGTCGCTAAAGGAAGCCACCTGGCTGACCAAGCAGCCAAGAAAGTGGTAAAAGGCTCTTACATAATTGGCCCTTTGCTTCCTCAAATAAACTTGTCTGAATATCAGCCAGCTTACTCAGACAGGGACTTAGAGCGTGCAAGAGACTGGGATTTTACCTCAGACCCACAGGCAGGCTGGAAGATTATAACCAAGAACTAATTCTTGCACCTGAAGCTCTCCTCTGCCCACTCCTAAAATGGATGTATGTGAACACCCATTATGGAAGAGACAATACATTGGGTTAAAAAATACATTTGGGACCTAATTTTAAAAAGACTGTGCAACAAGTAACTACTAGTTGTATGATTTGTGCAAAAAATAATCCCAAAAGTGCTCCAGGGCCTCAACAATTAGGAGTCTAACACGTGGAGGAACGGCCAAAGGAAGACTGGCAGATAGACTTCACCTAAATGCCCTATGCTGCTGAAAATTACCCATATTTACTGGTATTGGTGGATACCTTTTCTGGGTGGGTAGAGGCTTTCTCCCCATCCAATTGGAGAGGGCCACTGAAAGTTGTCAGGGTTCTATTAAAGGAGATCATTCCTGGATTTGGCCTGCCTAATATCTTACAGAGTGACAATGGACTTGCTTTTGTTTCTCAATTCACTCAGCAGGTTTCCAAGGCGTTAAATATTAAATGGACACAGCATTCAGCTTGGAGACCCCAATCCACCGGAAAAACGGAAAAGATGAATCATACCCTAAAAAGAAATATTGTTAAAAACTGTCAAGAAACTCATCTCATTGGGGCGGACCCGGTGGTGCAGTGGTTAAGTTTGCAAGTTCTGCTTCGTCGGCCCAGGGTTCGCCTGTTCGGATCCCGGGTGCGGACATGGCAACACTTGGCAAGCCATGCTGTGGTAGGCGTCCCATATATAAAGTAGAGGAAGATGGGCATGGATGTTAGCTCAGGGCCAGTCTTCCTCAGTAAAAAGAGGAGGATTGGCAGCAGATGTTAGCTCAGGGCTAATCTTTCTCAAAAAAAAAAAAAAAAAAGGAAAAAAAGCCCCACTCATCTCACCTGGGACAAAGTGTTGCCTATTTTCTTGCTGTGGATTAGGGTGGCTCCCTGAAGTAGGCTTAAACTGAGCCCTTTTGAAATTTTATGCAGCCTTCTTTCTCAGGCGAATCACCTGAGACTCTAGCGGGTGTCACACTCAGTTTATGTCAAATCATTAAGTGCTATACTAACTTCTATTCAAGAGTTTGCCTCTAACAGGTCAGCTTTCCCATCTGATGTACACCTCCATCCTTTCCATCCTGGTGACCGAGTACTGCTGAAGACTTGGATAGAACAAGGACCTGAAAATCAACTAGCTGCCAGATGGACGGGCCCTTTTGACATACTGCTGACCGCACACTCATCTGTCAGGCTCACTAGAATAAAAGTGTGGTTACATCACTCTGAGATAAAGGCAGGTCCAACCTCACAGGAAAGTACACCTTGTAATAAAAGGCATACTTAGCAAGTCAACCCCCTTAAAGAATTAAAATATGTATTCAAGAAAAAAACTTAGCCTTTTATGTTTGTTTTCTCTTCTTACTATTACTGTAACCTGGAAAAGCAGTGCTTTGGTCCGTATCACTCAGGTTATTGCAACTTCTACTAATGTCACTAAATGCTGGGTTTGCCATCCCAAGCCCTCTTCTGTTTTTGAAAATCGGGATCTGTTGGTCTGCCCCATATGTAATTTTTCCCAGGTTCCTCCAGGTTAGACCAAAAGGCCTATAATCAGAAGAGTTATATACTGGGTTAGAATAGCCCAGTTCTCAGCTGAAATACAGGGAAATATTACCTGCTTCACTGTACCCTTAAAGAGAAAACTGCACAAATATGTCTTCTCCAGAAATCAATACGTTGCCCACATGTACAACTTCCCCAATTGAAATTCCCACATATGGATTTAGACAGCAAAAATTAAGAAATTCGTTGATGTTATTTTCAAACAAGAGCTCTCACTCATGAACTCAAATATCAGACACTAAGCCTCCCCAGATAATTCAAATAAAAATGGTGCTCAGTGTAACACCTGGCAACAATGTTATCCTACATTGTGCCTTACCTTCTACTTCCCCAATGGGCCCTGTTATCTGGTTTAGAAAAATTGAAATGGGCTATGAACAGTTCTTCCATTTTAATGGACACCATTTCCCTGGGGTCACAAGTTGCAGATACCAATAAGAGAAATAATGTGGATTTTTCAATCCATATTAACAATGTCACCTCCCTGGATGCTGGATTTTATTTCTTTATGAAGTTTCAAAAAGGCTTGTGATTAAATCTGGCATAGATACACAACTTATTATAAACACCAAACCATCCTTGTCTGCAATAAAAATCACTCCTAGAGAACCTACAGACTCAAATTTTCCAGGTCACAATTGGGTGAAAAATCCTGCACTGGCCATCAGCACAGACATTGACCATATGTATTGTACCCCTAAAGGATATATATTCATATGCAGTCATAATGGAATCACCTGGGCACACAACTGTCTATGGAGTAGAGCAGACTCAGGACAACATCTATAGGGCACCCTAATAATACCTTTTAATTTATGCTCTAATGAAGAAACTAAACATAGGGCAAACTCCCTAAAACTGCTCACTAAATGCAGCAGAGATTTTCCTTGTGGAATTCCTGATGGGGATGCTTATTTCTTTGGGTACCTTCTGTTACATTGGTGGGGAGTTGCAGCCCACCAACATCTCGTACTCTTGAAATGATAGCTAGTGAAACAGCTTTACCTCTTGCTAATTTACAAACCCCTCTTGACTCTTTAACCAAAGTCATCTTGGATAACAGAACAGCTCTGGATGACATCCTTGCAGAACAAGGCGGTGTGTGCATGGTCGCTAACACCACCGGCCGTGCTTGTATCAATACTTCTTCCCAAGTAGAAGCCAGTGTTAATAAAATAAGAGAACAAGCCACCTGGATACAAATGACCTAAAATCATAAAACCCCTTTCCTGTCAGGAACAGGTGACTGGTTTACTAACCTTTTCTCCTGGATACCAGCAGGAATTCAATCCATTCTTGTGGGTATCATAAAAAGTGGCCTAACAGTAATATTAGTAGGTTTAGTAAGATATTTAGCCATTAAAAGTGGAATAAAATGTATATCCACCTTAACCACCAAAGCTTCCAAGTCAATAGTGCAACGGCTCCCCCTTAGACACCCCTGGCTCATTTTTAAAAGAGAGTAAATCTATCCCATGCCATGGTGCCCACATGCCACCCACATTCAGCAGGAAGTAGCAGACTGGACACGACGGCCCTATTATCTACACCAGCATATGCTTATGCCCTGGGGTGGAGGGGTACAACTGACAGGGGAGAAATTGTTAGTGCTGCTTAAATAGCTAAGATAAATACAGCCAATGGTTAACATAAGTTAGCATGAGGGAAAGCCATCTTATAGCAGGGAACAATGTTAGGACTATAAATGACCCTGATCCACAAAACATCCCCCCCTTTTTCCTTGTCAGCAGTGCTTTAGTTTGCACGTAGCCTGGATAAGTACACTCCTGCTTGTGAGAAATATGCATGCTTTGCTATTTTAATAATCTTGGCTTATACGTAGACCTCCCTATTCCAATAAGCCAATAACTTTGTTCTTTAAGTTTTCCCAGGGATGTAATGACCTTCAGGAAAAATCCTTCTGCTGGTATCCATCACCAGTGACAAGAGGAAGGGATGATCTGGAGTCTCCAAGACTACAGCACCAAATGGTCAACATTGCATGACCACCCCCCTTCAGCCCACTTGCCCTATATAACTGTTTCAAAATTTTGTAGTTTTAAGATGGTTCTTTAGAACACTAGTCTGCCATCTTCCTACTTGCTAACAAGCTGTAATGAAAAGACCCTTTCTCTCCTACCACCTTGCCTCTTGACTGTTGGCTTGCCTTTGCAGGTAATAGAAGAACCCTTTTGCTGGTTACATCAATTCTATACCACCTATAGCCCCCAAATAAACAAACAAAAAGTAGTCTATAATTTATTTTATAAACTTGATTGATTGTATTCACAACCCAGTCTCATCTCTTTGCTGTTGCATACTTCATTCCCTCCTTCTCTTCTCTAGCTAAAAAGTAGCAATGCAGAGGCAGAAAAGGGCTTGGAGAAATGGTTTATCCTCCTCCTCATTTCTTGGACCTTCTTCCTCCTACTTTTTCAATCTCTGATTCAATATTGGCTTAAAAATCTCAGGAAGGATGTCATGTTTCTCAGTAGGTCTTCCCTCACTCGCCTAAGTTTTGGAAGTAATTTTTTTATCTGAGGGTCTTAGAGCTGTGATTTGGCAGAAAGAAAAATCCAAGCTTCCTATGAGATGAAAATTAAATGGGTGACATTCTCGACTTGCTCTGCTAGTTTTAATCAGAGCCTTTGGTTTTCCTGGTGATAAATAAATAGCAAACAATAGGATATATTGGAGTATATGAGGAAGCAATTTGGTGTAAAACTAATTCGGTCTGATCTTATTTTTCCAAAAAGGCCTGATGTGGCTGTTGAATATGCATTGTATATCTGCTTTAAGTATTTACTCTGCCCAAAAGACAAGACCAATGCCCTTTAAGATAAAGATGTAACTTTCCCCACATTGGCATTTCCTTAAGGATAAACATCTCTCCCGATACTAGGAATTAATTCTTGGCCTGCTGCGTTCACCTTATGACCACCCAGCTCAAGACCACAGACCTGCTACCTGCTGTGTGAATGGCTGTGCCAGCAAACCAATCTCGTGATTATTGTAAAAGGGATATTCCAATCATACATGATACATACTATTTGATAGCATATAACTACTGTGTCAACTCCCGCTTCTTTGGAGTGCTCCATTCCTTCATGAAACGACTCTCCCGGGCTATATGCCCCTCAGATCTGGTTCATAATAAACTCACCCTAATTTTGACTTACCCATTGGTTATGGATTATGTTCCCCAACACTGGGAACCCAGCTCTGCTCATTTTCATTCTCCTACTAGCTGTCTCTGAACTCTAAGTGGAAGTGGAGACAAGCGCCTTGGTTGTTCCCCTGGCTGACATTAGAAACTGAGGCCCCTGTCCCAGTCCAATCATCTACTCACCCAGGATGAGCAGCAGCAGCAGCCACAGATGCATGGTGACCTTGTCCTCACTGAGGGCAAGGAAAGTCTGTCTCATGAAAATCCAGCATATCTTCCATGCACACAGGAGGACAGGAGAGTTGCACTCAGATGAGTTCTGCAATAATTATAAAAGGGGAAGTAAAGAATCATGTCTTGCCTTGGGTTCTAAAAATATTAACATGGCTAGCTTCCTAAATTCTGTTTGTATTTCAACACTGGCAACTGTGCACTTTTAGATATTGGTGGTCATCTTCCAGCAGTTCAAGTCTCTCAGGAGAAATCTCCAAAGCTGTGCCTGGGTTCTCGGAAAATGCCAAGCTGTAGATTTGCTAGTATTCAAACAATATTTTCTTCATTTTTCAAATGGAAAACCCCTTTATTACCAATTCACAAAACCTTTGGTTCCACTGAGGCTCCTAATATAGACACACCTGGTGAGGGTGGTGTCTTACTATGTTTTATGGTGTTAGTCATACAAAGTGTCAAAGCAGACACAAAAGCTTTTTTTATATTTACATAAGCTGACGTGAAGCTGCTGAAGAGGAAAATAATAGAAAATCACAGATTAGCAAAAGGGGCTGCCACTAAGTCTCCCAGATACGTGTAAATTAAGAGATAAAAGAATAACCATACAAATAGGATCTTGTCTGGTGCTGGTCACAGCCTATGGATGAGTAATGCTGTGGTTCTTACTATGACTACAAGATGCCTTCCTAATTAACCACAATAAAATGTTGAAAAAAAAAGGTTAGCTTACTCATAGGTCTTGAGAAGGGCACAGCACACATGGGGCTGCATAGTGAGGTCACAAGCCTGGCACTCTGCTTTTATGGAGTTTGAGAGTGGGGGCCTAGGGTGGTGAATTTAAAACTTAAGACTGAAAATTTAAAGCAAGGGAAGAGAAAAATCAAGCCACCCAAATGGCCAGCTGCCAGAAATCAACCAAGATCTCTAAAACAAAGGACTCTAGGAAGCTGGGCTCAAGGGATGGCGGGTGGTGTGGCTCTTTGTCTGGTGGCTGGCAATGTATTTATTCAAGACTGCCATCTTTGAGGTGTAGGTCTCGGCAATCAAAGCTTAAGGGAGTCACTTGCACTAGAAAAAGGCAAAAACAGCTTACACTGAAGAAGCCCTGTTTTCAAAGCCAAAGTCCTTCTCAGAGATACCTCCCATGGCCTTGTGGTCAAAGAGGTCTCATTTGACTATTTTCTCTTTCAGGCCCCTTTGTGCCTTTTTCACAGCACTTATTTTAATCTGTAATTATTTCCTCTATTTTCTTACTGTTTTTGTGTCTTCTCCCTGACTAACACTAACAGCCCATGTTTATCTTATCCACCATTATATGCCCCTTGCCTCTAACAATTCTTTCTTGAAAGTAGGAATTTAATAAATATTTTTGAGGGACTGTGAGAAAGTCTGGACCAGTGTTTCTCAAAGTTTTTTTCACTATCACTCCCTGAAGGGGCCTTTTTTGACATTTTTATGTAGCCAACTTCCTCCTCCATGAAACATTAAGACCACAGATATACTGTATATATGTTTATGTACTGTATACATACCTATGTTTTATACATAAAAATAAGACATTTTTCACCTCACAAGAAACAATTTTTGCTGCCTTGAGGACGATATTGTTACTAGACATAAACACAGGTTCTTTACCCATCACACAAGAAGAGTCAAATAAAAACTGGACTGCCAGGCTTATGTCAAGGAAAGGGTGTTTATTTTATTTGATATCAGCTGGGAGAAGAGAATCAGCCTCCAAATTCCTCTCATCTCCCTGGAAGATGGGAGGCAAGGGGTTTTAAAGATTGCAAGGAATGTGTCTGCTTGTAGGGAGGGGGAGACTATGGCCTTGCTGGTTGGCACTTTCCCACCAGCCTATATTTGGCCTTGTGAGGCTTCTTTCAGGGAGGAGGGTGGTGAGATAAGGGAAGCCACAGGTGGGAGTCTTTGATCGTCTGCTTCCATGGTGGGTGGTAGATTCTGGTACCAGGAATCTGCAGAGTTGGGGTCTGGGAAGCTTCAGCTTCTTGATATGATATCAGTTTCCCTGTAATAAAACTGTTGATAAGGGGCATAGGTTGATTCATCTCTTTGAACCAGTCTCTTACTAAGGCGGTGATGCAGGTGGGCCCCCAAGTTAGGCTGACATTGTGTAAGTAAGTAATCAGGTATTTAATAAGAAGTATTTCCAGATAAACAAAAAGAAAAAACAAGGTTAATGGTTCGAGCAAGTTATAAACCAGCTCCTGAGCCCAGGGGCCAGCCAATCAAGAAGATTTCTAGAAGTCAGTGTCAAAGCATCTTTTGCAGTTTGAAAGGTCTCTGATGGTGTCACCAGGCACTCAGGTATATTTCTGAGTGGCTAATATGGCAACAGGCATGAACATTTTTTAAGTTTATATCAAGATGTTCAGCTTCAGTTTGCAGGACTTCAGGAAAAAGGGTAGGTTCAGTTCTCAATGATTCCAAATGAAAATGATGGGAAAAATTGAAAATGTTAGTTTGGAGATTTGTATACAGATATTTCAGGAGACTAGAAGAATTCAGGATCCAGTCAGTTTTACAGATGGAAAACAAAAACCTCAGAGACAATTAACAGAATCAAAATCTAACATCCACAAAGTTTTTATTGAAACGTAATTTTTCTCTCTAAAATCACACTCATTTTTATCAAAGATAGCCAAATTAAGACTCACTGTTTGTAAAATAAGTCTAGTTTTAAAAAACTTATCCCAATTGTCTACATAAGTACAGTAAGAATAGTAATTTACATAGGTTATTTTAAATCTGCTTTGCTGGAACTTTTAACAAGGAATCCCAAATTGAAATTTAAAGGCCTCTTGAGGTCAGGAAACCCATACCAAGGACTTGTTGTCAGATTCTGTCTGTAATACCTATAAATTTGGGTGATTTCCTCTCTTTTTTGAGGTTCCCCACAATAGTTTGAGGTTCCTTGCACTTGCCAGAAAAGTGACATTCTTTACTTACCTGGTGAGGTTGCTGGGAACCCTGTAAGCAAGGCCAATATTTACCAAATGGCTTTACTCCATAAATTCAACCTTCATTCTTAAAAGTTGTCTGGTCATATCTGAGTCTATATATATTTTTCTCAAATATGATATTCCAGTCAATGCTTTGGTTATACAAATAGTGTTTTTCAATTGCATCCTGACGTAAGGAAAAAAGATTCTTATTGAACTTATGCAAACAACCATATTATCATGAAAACAATACTAATTCACTAAGAATTTCCAAATTCTGGTGGAATCAGGTAGGAAGAAAAAGATAAATTTTTTAAACTTGTTTACAAACTGCTATAAGACATAGTTCCTTAAGAGAAATGAGAAAAAATTTCCTTAAATATAAAAAAAAATTGAAAATCAGCAATATTTCAAATCAAAAGTCATAAAAATTGGACACATCCTTACCACTTCATTTGGTTTCATGTAATCAATTCTTGATCTTCTGTTACCAATTTGATGAAGCCATCAGCTTTTCACTTACAGTTCTGTAATTTCTTACCCATTTCAGTTTCATAATCTGAAAGTTTATTAGAAACCTGTATTCTAGAGCAAGGATCAGAGTCCTTTCCATGAATCTGGCTGAAGATGAAACATATTTTCAAAAAAACCCAGAGTAAAACAGCTGGCTGAAAATGACAAAAGACTTAAAAATGGCAATTGACAAAGAAACTTGGCTATTTCTGTGACATACAACACTTTAAGATAATAACCAGAATTGTGACTCACAATCAGTACAGATGAGAATTTTAGGAATGTTATACAACTTTTAAAATGCATGTCAATAACATTTACCCACATAATATAACCTAGGAAGGCTTATTATCATTTATTTTGTAATACTTCCCATGTAGTTTAACATACCAAATAAGTTTAGTTAGTTTAATATCTTCCTCTTTGTACAAAGAGTGAACAAATTTTGAGAAGTTTCAGAGTTGATTGGAAATTCTCAATTTTCTTAAGTCAAAAGAAGACTTTAAGTTTGGAGGAAGTTTTTCAAAAATATCAAAAGGTTTTAAAACGCTTGGTCCAATAGCAAACAATACTTAGGTATCCATTCAACCAAGGTGACAACAGAAGATGTCAAAAGTAAACAGAGAGTCAAAACAGTCAAAAAACTTTAATTAAGAGACTTCAGTGATTTTGAACACAGGGAATTATTTTAACAAAGCATAGATCTTCTGTCTTTTATGTAGACTTACTCAAAAATAAAGAAAAACCTGTTATAACTTCTTAATCAAGAGCAGGTCAAATGTTCAAGAGAATTATCTTTTTAAGAGAGAGAAAGTCAAATTCTACTTTTACATCAGCTTGCTTTTGATCTTTAAATGTAATTATTAATTAAATTCAGTTTAATCTTAGTCAATTTGACAATGTATAACTGTTTCTTCCTCAGGATTATTTCTCCATAAGCTTTGTATAACTTCCTTTTTTACAATTAGAATTTGTCTCATGTCTCCTTTTTTCCCTCCTAGTACTTTTGGACAAATTTATCTTTCTTTAACAAAATAAACAAAAATATACCCATTTTTTATACCTCTTTTACTGAAAACATACATTTTACTTTCCTTGTGTACGGACTTTCTAGAAAAATGAGCTTTCCCATAGAAAATTCCTCAGCATGCACAAAACATGTTTATCAACAAACTCAAGCATCTTTCCATTTCTTTTACATAAGAAACCAAAGGCAGGCAAAACTATGGTTAGTAATCAGTTTTTAATATTTTATCTTATGTGGAAATGAACTAGACACTCAACACATTTTATAATTTACTTAATTCAGCAAAACTAAAGTTTTAAGTTAACAAAAAGATTTTGAAAGTTATTTTTCAAATGTATATACCACAAAACATAATTGTTAAAAATTTCGTCCAAGAACTTTTATCTTTTTTAATCTATCTAGTTTATCTGTCCTCAACAATTATATGTATATTGTCCACAAAAAACTCATGAGACATCCAAAAAAAACAGCTATTACTGTGAGTTACTAATCTCACTGACAAATTTTGTAACAGAGAAAACATGAGCTTATTTGACCAGTAAACCCAAGCTGTATGTCCACATTATATCCAATACTGATAACTTTGAGGACACAACTATGTTAGATCAAAACAGCAAACTTAAATAAGCTTTTATTTATTTTATGTTTTAAAGGTTATTTTAAATTATGTTAACTTGAAAGACATTTGGGTTAGTTTTTATTACATTTAGAAACAACTAATGTAAGTCCTCACTTTAAGCCAATTAAATAGACCTCTTAATTTCGACCATTCCATCTGAGGTAAAATATCATATAAGACACACACACACACACACATATATATACACATAACATGTATATAGAGACACACATATACACAAAGACATCGCAGTTGCAGTTTTGAAACTTTCGGACAATGTATCACCCTTTTAAAAGTCTGCACAAATCATTTAAGAAATTCCCCCTTTCTAAGTGTACATTTAATCTTAGACCAATTTATCTTGGAAGGGAAAACTTTATTATCCTTCTAGCACCTGATATTAGCCACTAAGTTAATTTCATGTGGTGTGGGTTGAATGTTGGCCCAGATGGCCACTCTGCGAATGGAAGGGACTGCAGATGGCCCCACCATAAATGGAAAGGCCCCAACTGGAGGGTAAGGGAGTTCATGGGCATGTCTGAGGTGACTTACCCTATTCTAGATTAAGTCCGTCTACTCACCAGAAGCCAAAAACCACAAATGAATCTAGAGCCTGTGTCCTTGCCACAAGAAAATGTGTCTAGAGTCAGTGGTGCTGAGTCAGACAGAAAGTACTAGGGACAGTTCCTGGGGCAAATCACCTAGGCAGCTGCTGGACTGATTCCAGGAAACCCCAGTTGGCCTGAGACTGTGGAGCCATGAGTAAAGAGCCTCCTGGCTCACTCACCAAATTATTACAGGACACAAACGCAAGTTCTTTACCCACCACACAAGAGGACCAAATAAAAACTGGAATGCCAGGCTTATGGGAAGGAAAGGGTTTTTATTTCAGGTGATATCAGCTGGGAGACAAGAGTCAGCCCTCAAATTCATCTCATCTCCCTGAAAGATGGGAGGCAAGGGTTTTAAAAGGTTGTGAGCAATGCAGCTGCTTGTAGGGAGGGGGACACTGTGGCCCTGCTGGTTGGTGCTTTCCCACCAGCTTGCACTTAGTCTTTGAGACTGATGCAAGGAGGAGTATTGTGAGATAAAGAAATCCTCAGGTAGGTGTCCTTCGTTGTCTGCCTCCATGGTGGATGGTGGATTCTGGTGCCAGGAAGCCAAGGAGTAAGCAGGGAAAGGAGATGAGTGCTTTAGGTTTTAACCTCATATATGCTTAGTTTAATGTAGAGCAACTGATATCAGGGCCAATATCAATATCACCACTGTTGGGAATGAATGCTCTAGATATAGAGACAGACTCTTCTCAGCAATCTAAATACCAGGATAGAAATGTATGACCATTCAGAGTGGGAACAGTTGTAGGACTTTCTACCACAAATCTTGGAACTGGTTTACTGGTGTCTGGTTTTTCTGTGTCTGGATCTATGTATGTGTCCATCTCTGTGTTTCAAAATGCGGAACATGCTGTAGTCCCCTGGGAGACCACTGGGGCTGATTCTGAGCAGACGATCTAATTATAGTTACAAGCCAATGTCTAAAAAGTCATGATTTTTTTGAGTGTGATACCACATGACTACAATATTCTTTAGATTCTGTAGTAAGAATACAACGTGATACCTATCTTCTTAACAAATTTTTAAGTATATAATACATTATTGTAATACAATATGTTATTCTCATATCTCTAGGGCTTAATTTAATTTAGTCTTGCTTAACTGAAACTTTTTATGCCCACTGATTAGTAACTCCTGATTTTATGTTCCTGGCAACCACAATTCCACTCATCGATTCCATGAATTTGACTACTTTAGATATCTCATATAAGTGGAATCATTCAGTATTTGTTTTTCTGTAATTGGCCTACTTCACTTAGCATAATGTCCTCATGGTTCATCCATGCTGTCACATTCACATATTGAAGAATTTCTTTTTTTAAGGTTGAGCATTATTACAATGTATGTGTATACCACGTTTTCTTTATCCACACATCTGTTGATAGACATTTAGGTTTTTCCCATATCATGGCTATTGTGAATAGTGCTTCAATGAACATAGCAGTGCTAATAATATCTCTTCAAGATCCTGAATTCAATTATTTTGGATAAATACCCAGAAGTGAGATTGTTGGATCATATAATAGTTCTATTTTCAGTTTTTGGAAGAACTTCTACACTGTTTTCCATAGTTACTGTGTCATTTTTTTATTCCCACTAACAGTGTACAAGAATTTCCTTTTCTCCACATCCTTGCCAACACCTACCTTTTGTTTTTTGGATAATAGCCATCTAACAGGTCTGAAGTGATATCTCATTGGTTTTTGACTTGCAATTCTCTGATGATTGGTGACGATCAGCACCTTTTTATATATCTGTTAGTCATTAATATGTCTTCTTTGGAGAAATGCCCATTTCCTACTTTTTAATTGGATTATAAATTTGTTTACTATTGAGTTGAAGAGTTCCTTATATATTTTGGAAATTAACCCCTTATCAGATATATGGTTTGCAGATACTTTCTCCTATTCTGTAGGGTGTCTTTCACTCTGTCAATTGTTTCCTTTGCTGTGCAGAAGCTTCTTAGTTTGATGTAGTCTCACTTGTCTATTTTTATTTTCGTTGCTTGAGCTTTTGGTGTTATATCCACAAAGTCATTGCCAAGACCAATATCAAGGGTCTTTTTCCCTATGTTCTTTTCAAAGTATTCTACACTTTGGTGTTCTATGTTTAAGTCTTCAATCAATTTTGACTTTATTTTTGTGTATGGTGTAAGATGAGTCACATTATATTCTTTTTCATGTGGATATCCAGTTTTCCCAACAACTTTGTTGAAGACGTATCTTTTCTCCATTGTGTATTCTTGGCACCCTTGTCAAAGATCAGTTGATGATATATGTGTGAGTTTATTTCTGGATTGTCTATTCTGTTCCACTTGTATATATGTCTGTTCTTATCCCAGTACCATACTGTTTTGATTACTTTAACTTTTTGCCATATATATATATATATATATATAGAGAGAGAGAGAGAGAGAGAGAGAGGCAATATTGGTTTATAACATTATATAAATTTCAAGTGTACATTATGTTTTGACTTCATATACACTACATCATCTTTACCATCAAAAATCTAGTTTCCATTCATCACCCTATAAATGTCCCCATTTACTCCTATTCTCCCCCAACCCTGATTTCTTCTGGTAACCACTGATCTATTCTCTGTATCTATGTACTTCTTTGTCATTGTTGTTTTCTATGTTCCATACACAAGTGAAATCAAGTGACATCTGTCTTTCTCCATCTGTCTTCTTTCACTTAGCATAATACCCTCAAAATCTATCCATGTCGCAAATGACAAAATTTCATCTTTTTACAGCTAAATAGTATTCCAGTGTGTGTGTGTGTGTGTGTGTGTGTATTTCATATCCTTTTTATCCCTTTATCTGTCTATGGGCACTTAGGTTGTTCCCATGTCTTGGCTATTATAAGTAATGCTACAATGAAATAGAGTGCATATATCTTTTTGAATTAGTGTCTTTATATTCATATAGTAAACTACGATTACAGAGTGTGGGTGCCACTTCTTCTAAGAGCTCTTCCCTGACTTTTTGAATTAGTGTCTTTATATTCATATAGTAAACTACGATTACAGAGTGTGGGTGCCACTTCTTCTAAGAGCTCTTCCCTGACTTTCTGAATTTGAGCTAGGTGTTCCTCTCATGTGCTTCACTAACACTTTGATTTCCTTCATCACAGTGTAGTGCAATTTCCTGTTTCTTTGACAGCATTTCTCAGTAGTGTATCATTAGGGAAGAAAAGGCTCTGGCTCACATGACAGCACAGCTGTCAACAAAAGGAAGGATCAGTTGACTATGGATAGCTTTGAGATGTAGTGTGTCAAAGTCAGACTTATTCTACACTTGACCAAATATAATTCTTTTCATGGTCAAAGGTGAAGATGTTGGTGATTCCTGCTAACAACTGTTTCCTGTGGTTGGAAAGAGATGATCAGAAAGTAGCTTTTTGAATGTTATTGCCTACCTAGTGCCAGAAATATTGGATTTTCTATCTTCCTCTCTGTAAGGCAAGGACTATGTCACATTCACATTTTAGTCCCAGAACCTAGCACAATGCATGACATTAATTGTAGTGTTGCCAGATAAAATACAGTTCAATTTGAATTTCAGATAAAAAACAATTTTTACTATACCTATGTCCCATACAATGTTTAGGATATACTTACGCTAAAAAGTAGTTATTGTTTGTCTGAAATTCAAATGTAACTAGGAGTCCTGTGTTTTTATTTACTAAATCTGGCAAACTAAACTGAACAGAATCACTTTTAAATTTGCATGAATAAATTAATGAGTGATTGTGGTGAGAGAACACTTGCTTTCTTCCATGTGTGTATAACTCCAACTCTGCTCCTCTCTCTGCTCCTTAACTCACTCCACTACAGGAGAGGTGAAATGACCTATCTAATGGGTAAATTTGGGGGAACAATAAGTGAAGCATGTTCAACTGGGCTCCACACTTTTCATCTTGGATTCAAGGCTGCTGGTAGAGAGGACTATATACAGTGTAGATCTATGTACTTGCCCTTAACTGGGGGGGAATCTAGAATTTTGAGAGCAAATTCTCAGAGACACAAATATTTGGGGCATGGGCTTAAATTTAACAGAAATAAAAAATAAAGAACAAACATAAGGACATCATATATTTTCAAGGTGAGGTTTTGGTGGGACCAGGTTCTGTGGCTTTCAGCCTTGGGCTTTAATAAGAGAGCAGGGGGCTGGCCCAGTGGTGCAGTGGTTAAGTTCGCACGTTCCACTTTGGTGGCCTGGGGTTTGCCCGTTTGGATCCCGGGTATGGACATGGCACTGCGTGGCAGGCCATGCTGTGGCAGGCATCCCACATATAAAGTGGAGGAAGATGGCCACGGATGTTAACTCAGGGCGAGTCTTCCTCAGCGAGGAGAGGAGGATTGGCAGTAGATGTTAGTTCAGGGTTAATCTTTCTCAAAAAATAAATAAATAAATAAAAATAAGAGAGCAGGATATTTTGTAGATTGAAGAGGCTCATACTGGGCCTTTTTAACTTTACTGAGATGGGCGAGAGGCTGGCTTTCTGACCTTGATGGGTGACATCAGCTTCTGTTGGCTTTGTTTATAGGCCAGTGTATGTTTCTACAGAGGCAAGACTGCACTCATGGATATCAATAAGCAAAAGGTACAAGAACTTCATCAGAGGTCTGAAGAGAGGAGTGAAGCCCTTTATAAACAGGAACAAATGAGGCAGGGGTTTAAGTGTGGGGAGTAGACACGTGGATGATCAGAAGGGCTGCCCAGCCACAGAGCCTTGGGGACTACAAGAATGGCTCAACAAAAGCCCAAGGTAGCCTACTTAGCTTTTCTAGGCAGTCACTGCTGAAGCAGATAATGTTTTTTAGAGAAAATAGAAACCTGTATAGCTTTTTAAGACAGTGATGACTAGAATAATATTTTTTAGCTATAAATTTCCTTGTGTGCTACAAAACACCAGTAAAGATCTAGCTCCAAATTGATAATGTCAAGCCTGGAAAGGCTCCCTGTATCAGTCACCCTAAATTCCACTGTGCATCTAGGCCTGAGGAACAAACTGGAGGAATCAATTTTGAGTTCATGTGGTGTTCCCTAGGCTCAAGAGTGGAAAATATTTAAAGAATTACTGAGTAAGTTTCAAGATTCTATACTTATTATAAATGGACATGAAGATCTTGCCTGTATCTTATGGAAATGTGACCGATAAATTTATAGAATTCATAAGAGGAGGAAAGTCAGTTTGTTGTGGTGCACATTTGGGAAGGATTGGTTTTCAGTGGGCCTCTTGGGACACGGGCTTCAGAAACATATACAGCAGTTTCATTTCCGGAGTCTGCTAAGATATACTTCCCATCTAAATAAATGAGGGGGCAAGGTGAAAATGTCTCCCAGGTTGCAGGCTTCTTAGGCCAAAGCAATTCTATAACAAGCAGCAGCCGGTCTGCTCACTCGAGAGTGCAGACACTGTCACTTAAGAGATGCTCCACTCAGTTCAGAGCCAAGGTGTCAGAAGCACCTCACTCAAAAGGGAAGTGAAAACGAAGAGGTTTTGAATAAACTTAACAGGAAAAATGGCACAGAAGTGGTGGTTCCACTCACCGCCCCCCCCCCCCCCCCGCCCCAAGTAGTAAATGCTTAATGTCAACATTGTGCTGGAAGGTTTCCTCACAATTGAGTTTAAATTCAACTGTTCTGGGTTAACTGGTATCCATGGGCACCAACAGACTGGCATCCTACTGAAGCTAGACAAAGAATTTATTTATCTGCTGTCCCTTCGTCATATGTGGCTAGATCTCTGTTATGGTCTTTGGAGACATTAAATGTGGATTCTAGGAGTGCAAATCTGTTTGGTATAACTGCTCTAGGGTTGGAGATTAGCTTTTTAAAAGTCCAGTGAGTTTGGGGTCTGTAATGTGACAATTTTTTATGTCTTATTAATTCTTTGAACTCACTAACTGTAGTTCATGAGAGTCTTGGCACTGAACCAACACAACCTCCAAGGTCCTGAAAGAAATTATTCAAGTCTACTGTGAGATGGTCCAGACAGTAATTGCTCAAACAATCTCAACTCCACCCAGACACTGAGAACCTCCTTCAGGCTGAGATTGAGCCAAATAAAATATCAGAGGCTAGGGGTTACTTTAATGTCTTTTAAGTTTTAACTGACAAAAGATGATTTGATTTAAAACTTTATTTTTTATTACTTTTTTTTTGAGGAAGATAAGCCCTGAGCTAATATCTGCCGCCAATCCGCCTCTTTTTGGTGAGGAAGACTGTCCCTGAGCTAACATCCATGCCCATCTTCCTCTATTTTATATGGGACTCCTGCCGCAGCATGGCTTGACAAGTGGTGCATATGTCCAGACCCAGGATCCAAACCACGAACCCCGGGCCACCAAAGCAGAATGTGTGAACTTAACCACTGCACCACTGGCCCCAAAACTGTAACTTATTTTTATTTTTGTGTGTCGGGAATTTTTCTTACAAGGGAATTTAATCTTTGAATTTTAATTTCTTCTTAGGGATATTAAAAAGGGAAGGAGTTTACAGTAAAGTTTATAGCATCTCAGTGTTGTTGTAATTTAGCTATTAAAGGATCTTGTGTTATTGTTCAATCTCACTGCAGAACCTCTGAACAGGTTACTGGAATTAACTTGGGTGGAAAAATGTAACTAGAAATAAATTCTCAACCTGGGATGCCAAATGACATTGGTGTTGTTTAATTAACAGGTTTTTCTGAGTCTTTTGGGATAATTGTGCACCACTGCCCACCAGTGGTACCATGAGAATACCCACAGGAGCACAGTTGGTCCTGAGGAAGCAGCTTCATGAACGTGGGTGATAACTTCTGGAAACTCCAATAGCTACTATCAGAAATATAAAGAGTAATGAGATAGGATTCCCCAAAATCTGCAAAGAACACAAATCCTAACAGCACAGGGCAATAAATGTGAGAAAAATTATGCTTGTCAAGTATATTACCTTTTTCAAATATTTACAAGTGTTCATGTAAAGTTGGTGTTATTTCTTTCAAAATATTTGGTGGAATTCCTAATAAAGCTATCTGAGCCTGGAGTTTTCCTTATGGAAAATTTTAAATCGTTGGTTCAATTTCAAAAGTTACAGCACTATTTAGGTATTCTATGTCTTCTGATGTCCTTTTCAGTTTATTTTTCAATTTTTCTTCCTGGAAAAAGATAGCTTTTCTAGGGACTTGTCCACTTCATCTAATTTTTATTTTTAAGTAGAATCATGTATTTTCTTTTTATTTCATTTTTAAATAACTTCAGAATACATAATCAGGTCCTCTTTTTCATTCCAGATATTGGTTATTTGTACCCTCTTTCTTTTTTTGTCTTGATCAGCCTAATGAAAGGTTCGATTTTTCTCATTATTTCTCCTGATTGTTACTCATGCTGTGTTGTTTCCTTGTGTGCCTATCTTTGTGTGTATATTGTATTTGAAAATTTGTTTATAGGAATAACTTGAAGTCTAATTTGATTTTATTTTTTCCCAAGAAAATTTAGTTTTCTAAAATCCATATTTGGAAAACTCAGTATTCTGGCGGCAGTAACAGTACGGGGCCACTTTAATCCAAGTCCAGGCATGTGGTTTTCTAGGGCAACCAAATGACTTGAAACCAGGCATCAATTTGTCTGCGGGCCAGTTTACGTCCAGTTCCCACTTACACCTGCAGTGGAATCCTTTGAGATATCAACTCAAGAGGGAGGATGGTTTACTAGGTTCCTTGGCCTTTAAAGACCCTAGACTTCGATGTTTATTGCCAGCCTTACAAGGCTACCTCAATCTCAGCTCAGTCCCTTATCAACATTTTTACATCAGCTTCCCTCACCCCTTACTGCCACAGGGCATAAACTGTCGCAAAACAGCTCTTTGCATTCTGATCTTTTCCAGATCTCTGCCCAGTAATCCCTTATTGTTTTGTTAGCTCGTTTATGTTTTGAACCTATAAAATTTTGCTTTCTCAATTGTCTTTTACAAAATGATTGGTAAAAAATTATCTAGGTTTCCATTGTGGGAAGTAGAAGACCATAACCTATGCTTCACACGGTAACCAAAGAGATCTTTCTTTACCCTAATAGTCTACCTTTCATATAACCCCACTTTTTATTTTAACGTCCATATGTCAGTAACTCAAGACCCTTTCCTTTTGGCTGATTTATAAACTCACTTATTTGATCAGGTTTCCCATCCCCAATATTTCCATTTGTCTATGGTAAATACTTGCCTTCTCCACAAATCTATCTTTATTATCATTCCACCTCAGTCAGTCATCTGGCTCAGGATACTATCCACTCTTTTCATATATGTCTGATTTCTGTGCTCTCTATTACCTCTAGCTGCCTTAAGCTGCTACCATTTTTTCTTGTATCATTTACTTCAAGCCTCAGCCCAGAATTTAAAGTCCACAAGGATGGCTTAAACCTAACAGTAACATAATACAAATGTATTAAAGACTTTGGAAGAAAAGAATGGACACAAGCACAGATAACTTAAAATAGGATAGTAGATGTGGCGCTTCCCAATTTCTTTCAGAGGGTCAATTTCTCATTAAGGTGCAGACTCCTGTTAGCTTTGCTGTCTCCTGGGTTATCAGATTCTATGTCATTGTTGTTGTGGAGCCTGGACTAGAGGATCATCACCCTGCCTAGGCCTCTGCCGCATGGACAGGAGGCACAGAGCAAGAAGCTCTTGTCAGTGCTCCAGACCTGAGAATAAACCTTATTGACACCTCCAGGATTCACTGATGGAGAGGCCAAGGACTCGCAGATGTCTCCAGGACTACCTTCCCAACCCTTAGAGTCATTTTTTATGGAGAGAGACTAAGCTTGAGCAAGGCCTGGCAACCAGAAAACTTTCATCATGATCCCTTCCCCAGGCTCCTCCTTTCTCTCTTACCCTAACCCAGAGAGCCTCCTACATAGTAGGGTCTCACCATTTCTGTACTTTGGCTGTAGTTCCACAACCTCAGCAGGTGGGCTTTTCAGTGCCAGGGCTGGAAGGGCCACTGTGAGACCCAGAAACAGATGAAAATCCTGGAACAGTGACTGATACCAAGAAGGAGAGAGGCTGAGGAAAGAGGGCAGGAGAATGAGCCAAGAAGACATAGAATCTATATGGTCTGCGGAGTGATATTATGGACCTATAGACAGACTGGTTGTGTGAGGTCTTTCAGGAGAAACACCTGAGACATGGAAAGATGCCCAAATGAAACTGGGTTGGCACTGCTTGCAGAGACAGAAATTGTTAATGAATACTAGCTAATTAGAGCTTCCAAGAAGGAAAGACAACAGCTTTAAATACCTGTATGCCTAGATGATGTGAAGCCTGCTTTTTTCTAATCTTGCCTTCCCATATGCTGGCTCCAAAGTTCTTGATGCTACCTGGGGAGACAAAATGGAGAAAAAGAGATGAAACTAAGCACATTCCACACCAGTTTTTCACTGTAGACTTTCAGTATGAAATAGGCCTAGGCTGAGAGAAGGCATATTTGATGTTAACCCAAGTTTTGAATTTTGATTAATGTCTAGGACAGTGACATCCTAATTAATAAATTGAAAATTAAATATTCAACTTACCTACTACCTAAGAGTGAGAAGAAAATCATGGGACCTACCTGAATTTTCTCTGTGGAGAAGGAGAGTTTTACCACCACAAAATTAATATTAATGGCAAAATGGTGCCAAAAATGTTTGATTTTGAGTTAGTAATTCAAAATAGTATTTATTGGAATTGAATTATATTGAATTGAAATAGTATTATTTGTATTTGTTTAGTAATTGTGTTATAAATATATTTCTGAATGTATTTTTGGTTCTTTTTTTCAATTCAGTCTAAGAATCCTTGCCTTTTGATTGCTAAGTTTAACTTATTTGCAACTATTGTAAGTACTTTGCTAGTGGAACTTAATTTCTGCTGTTTTATTTTGTCATTTCTGTTTACCCATATTTTCTTTCTGTGTCTTTTCCCCCATTGTCTACCAGTTTTCGTTACAGAGATTGGACTTTCTTTTTGTTTTTTTAAAGTTTCAATATTTTATTCAAGTTTTATTTTATATGATGTTAATTATGGGATTTGAAAGGATGATCTAATTCCATACAAAATAGAAGATTCCAACAGGTATTCATTAAAGTGCTAACAAATAAATCAAGTGATAAGAACACAACAGAAGTCCAGTTTAGATTCTGAGTGCTGTAACCATGTGATTACAGCTGCAAAGCTTCCTCCTAGCTTATGGCTGGAGCTCCTGGAAGCTATTTCATACTGCAGTGCAAGGACAAGGAACCATATGAGAGAGAATTAACTCCTAAATTATTGGCTACATTGCATCCACCCTCTCTACACCAAAATGGCATGAAAGAAACAGCTACCACACTCTGATCTGAGTATTTTTGGTATAAAAGAGGTGATGGACTGCGGTGGAAACAGGTCACGAATATCTGTCTAAAATCGTCCCTTTTAGGTGATTTTTTACACACCATTAAGCAGTAAGCTGCTCCTCAATTAGGGTAGGAAACCAAAGTTCAGTTCTCAAGAAGTCACAAGTTCATTCATTTGCTCAATATGAATTTACAGAATGCCTAAGCACTGTTAGCTTACATTTGCAGCCATTTCTAGATTTAAAAAAAAAAGAAAGAAAGAAAACCTGATATATCTAGAGGGGCCATCAATTCCCCCAAAGTCTATAGCTATCTGAAAGGATCGGTTTTGGGAATTGGATTTCCTCTGTTTCTCTGAAATCATAACACCTTTGAGCTGAATCATCTTTAACTTGGAGATCTAACGTGATAGTTAGCAATACTGGCATCTCAGATATACAATATTAAAACGTATACTAAATTCCAAAGATAGTTATGCTGAAAAATGCTGTAAAATTAAATGGTTGTACAGTATTCATTTATGGTCAAAATTTCGGTCCTTGACTAAGCTTGTAGCAACCAGCATTGACATTCTTGCCATCCAGCAGAGCTGGCAGGTCAGTTTGCTACCTGACTTTAGGGTCTGGATGTATCTTCAACCCGTCAGGCTGGATTGTTCACTTTGGCCAAGAAGCAGGCATTAGGGTCAATCTGATACTTGGCTGCTATTCCTAAACTAGTGTTACTTTTTCCTGCTCTCCAGGAGATTGACCGTGATCTCCATCTTCCTGTTCACCTTCTGGTAAATGGAGCCACCAAACTCTATCCCGTTGTTCACCTTAGTGTGAAGCTGGAATTCGCCATTTGCAGCCAACTGCAAAATTGCCCTGGATGACTCAGGATTTTGTGGTCTCAAAATTCATTTGGTAGCCAATTAACCAGCTCAGCATAGAGTGCTGCATATTGAAGGCCCAGAGCTGTCAAAATTCACATCAGAGCCCAAGTTGCCATGCTCCAGCTTATATCCTGTCTTGATTTTAGCTTTTATTTCCCCACAGTGTTAGATGAGAAGGATGAATCACACATCAGGCCAGTCCACGTGCAAGTTGATCTTCCATGGTAATCTCGGTGACTTAGCATGTAGTCATGGTCCAATTCTCCATAAATGTCAGACCACATTCAGTCCATCTGTACCTGGTTTCCAGACTGCCTTTCACTTGGGTGGTCTCAGTGTTGGCTGAGCCTGAGTTTGTAATTCCAGTTCTTTTTAAAATTTTGTTTTCAAATCAAATTTTTTAAGCCAAATCCATAGCCCTTAGTGAAGACATCCCTGACAGATCTGCCAAGATCAGCATACATGGGAGATGCAGCCATATTCTGCTCAGCAGTGGCTACAGCCCAGTTAGAGGTTGAATATTCTTATACGTCTTTGAAAGTTACACATCCTGTTTTTGTTCTGGTGGTAATTACTAACTTACTAAGATAAGTAACAGCATCCTTTTATTTTTCTTCAAAACAACTCCCTCCCACCCTTCAATCGTGAGATTGTACTCTTGAGTTTAAGTAACAGGATTTTATTAGTTTATTTTATGATTTTCTTTCTATCTATTTTGTCATTGTTTATTTAAAGAACAAAATTTTACTATTTGATTACTCACACATTTTCCATATCTTGGGGTATATTCTTGCATATGTTTTTTTCTCACTGGAGCATTCCGAGAGTGTTTTCAGAGGTGTGTGTGTATATTAAAATCTCGAGGTCTGTTATACCGCAGTATATCTTTACTCACTCCCATAGTTAAATGAAAATTTAGTTAAATATAAAATTATCTATCTTCATCTAGCTAGATATAAGATTATATGTTCCATTTTAAAAATATTATGTCCATTCACTTCTTGCATTTAGTGTTATTGTCAAGAAGTCTGAAGACAATCTGATTTCTATGACTTATAGATAATATCTTTATACTCTTGAATATGTCAGAATTTCCCCTTGATATTTGATATTCTTAAATTTTACTTTAATGTTTTGGTTTTCCCTGTCTATTGAACTTAGCAAATTACGACACTTTCAATGTGAAATCTTTCATCTTTCTCTAATTATGTAAAACTCTTTGTCACTATTTTTTCCATGGGTTTTGTCCTATTCTTTTATTTTTATCTGTAGTACATACGTTATACAGATATTGACACTGCCATCATCCATGTTTCTTTATTTTCCTTTTATAGTTTCGGTTTCTGTACTCCTTTTTGGTTTTTTTACAAGAGTTTTTCTGATCCAGATAACTTTTTTCTTTAGTATGATTCTATGTAGTAATTAATCCACCTATCAGTTATTTTTATTTTGACCATTATAATTTTCAGATTTGTGATCTTTCCTTGGCTATTCTTTCACTTGTGCACAATTCGATGTGTCTAGGGAGTGTTGGGGAGTGTTTGCAGGCAGAAAACCTCCAGAGCTCTAACTGGACACAATCATTCTTGATTTGCCTGCCCACTAGAGGATTTCTCTGCCTCTTTCAATGACAATCACTCAGTCTTTGAGCTGGGGTGGACAGTGGAGAGACAGGAAATCCCAGGAGCCCAGCAGTGCACTTGTACCCACTGTTATCTGATGCCTATGATGGCTGAGTTCTAGTGCTGCCCTGATAGCTACTCCACTGACTCTGCTGGTAGAATTGGCCAGCTGGCTTTGGCAAGGAGCAGTTCAGAACAATATGAGGGAGAGAAGATCTCATCTGGAAAGCATTCTCTCACCTCCAATCTGCCTCATTCTCTCTAAGCAGCTTCTGCTTCCCTATATTTCTGTCTCTTTATGTATTTATGATAGTTTTTATATAAAGTTTTGATAGGCACCAACCTCCGTCTTGTTTATGTGGTATTGATATTGACCCTGATATCAGTTTTCCCACACTAAACCCAGCATATATGGGGTTAAAACCAAAACACTCATTCCCTGCTTACTCTCTGGCTTCCTGGCTCCAGAATCCACTGTCCTCCATGGAGACAGACACCGTCAAGGACAAGCACCTGGACTATCTCCTCCCACAAAGAGATACGGGCTGGTGGGAAAGCTGCTGACCAGCAATGTCATGGGCTTCCTCCTCTCTGCAAGTGTCTCAAGGCCAAAGACAGGCTGCTGGGAAAGCTCTGACCAGCAAGGCCATATGCTCCCCCTCCCCTACCTAAAGCCCCAAATAAAAACCCTTCCTTTTAGCTTTTCGGGGAGTTTGGGATTTCAGCATTAGCTGCCCTCTCTCCTTGCTCAGCACTGTGCAAAAATAAAATTCCTACTTTCTTCCACCACCCCTGGTGTCAGAGATTGGCTTGCTGTGCAATGGGTGAGCGAACTCACTTCAGGTTCGGTAAAAGTATTTCCAAGAAAAAGTTTAGGAGGAAGATCCTAGAGCCATTTTGTCCACAAATATAAAGTTTTTAATTAAAAAGAAAAACAACATACTAGTGAAATGAAGGTCTGTGAGCTAGAGAAAGGTCATAGACCACCAGTTTTGAGCCTCTGATTTAAAGGGTAAATAATTGGAGATCTTTAAAAGACAGGTAGCATCTATCCACTTAGCAGAAACACGCATATTTTCAAAGCAGATATCATATGAAAACAGAACAGCCTGGGCCTGAGGAAACCACTAAGCATTTGCATGTCTAGTAGTCCTCAATCTCATCTATCTGAGGTGGAACTTTCATGCCTCCTGAGCTGGTCTAAAGGACAGCATTTCTCAAAATGTAAGAAAGGAACAGCAGGAACACTGGTACTAATTTGTTCACTGACCAAAGCTGCAAGAGAGAGAATAGTGAGAAATGAGCACAGAGCAGTATCCTCATTTCTCTCATCAATCTGCAATTCTGAGGACTTTCCCAGTTCTGTTCCACTCTTCTCTCTTTCCTTCTTCTTTTCATATTTCTTCTTCCACATTCCACATCTCCCCAAAGGCTGTACATTTCCCATCAACACTACATTGCGTGCTTCATTTTACACCCACAAAGGAAGTTCCCAACATATACACTGCTTATTACTCAGCGCTGTTCCCTTTTCCAAGAAGTTCATCTACACTCCAGTGTGTATTCCTTTGACTATTACTTCTGCTTCTCCAGAGCCCCAATATAGCTTAAGACACAGAGCCAGGGGGAACACATGGAGAAGAAGAAGGGTTTCTCCTATGTTTTGTATGATGTACGAGTCCCTCTTTATCAACTTCAGGACAACTTTGGCTTAAAAATCCATTCCTTCATTCTAAAATTATGTACACAATGCCTACCAAGTACACAGAAAGAAGTCAGTTTTCATAGCAAAGTTCTGATCTTCCCTTGTCCACAATTAAGCAGTGACACATTATCAAAGGATGTCACTGTCTATAGTAAATTTTAATTTTTCATCTAAACAGTTTTGATTTTTATTCAGTATGGGAAGGAATAGATTACTGGGGTTTAGTATTGAAAAAAATCCCAATTACATCATTTATAAAGATTCCTGTATGATCAGAAGAGAAATTCATGACAAAGACTTCTTTTCCTAATAGAAATTGAAATGTATCCTTCCTATATATTCTTGGAAATCTAGGTCTTCTCATTTTTTCGATTCTCAAATATCTCTGGAGACTGAAATGGAGGTGGAGATCCAGCCTCACTGTTAGGCCTTGGCCAGAGATGTGGACTCTGAGAAAGCCCCAAGGATCGCTACATACTCTGGTCTCCATCTTCTTGCTGCCCCAGATCTCATTCCAAGTTGTCCACTCCCCAAATACCAGCAGCAATGATCACAGTAGCACGAGCTCCTCATCATTCAGCATTTTGAGAAGAGACTATTTCAGCAACTGACCTGAAGAGACCTTTCAAAAAGGTAACAGGAAGCAGGGACCAGAACCTATTCTTCAGAATGTTCTATATAAATAGAAAGCCAGGAAGAAAGAGACTCCTCCAATGTTTGATCTCTATTTCCTTATGTAAGATGCTGAGAAAATGGAGATTGCTCATTCCTATAAGTTTGTTTCAACTCTGTATCATGATAGTAATGTATAATAAGCTGATCAATCCTTCACACTGAAGTGTAGTAGCAATTGCCTCAGAGTGATGGAAGTGTAAGTGATTTTAATAGTTATATTTTTAATTTTCTCTAATTTCTTACTTTTGTATAATGAAGATATATTATCTTATATGTAAAAATCCATAGGTTCTTGTGGCCCCTCTCAGCTCAAAGGGTCCAGGTGGTAGTTCCCTCAGATTTCAGAATAGTCAGTTCATATGCATGTGTGTTAAGTGTATGGAGAAGTGTTAAATGGCAGCTCTTAGTCCCATTCTAAGACTAGAGTGGTCACTGGCAACTTAACCATTGAGCCAGACCATGGTAACATGGAAAGTTACCTGAAAACCTATCATTTCCCACATGTTCTAGTAAGCCAGAAATATGTAGGTAAATAATTCTTAATAGATAAGGGTGATTTGGAGTGACTAGACCAATTTATCTATGTCCCTACACAATTTTGATATATTCTACTAGAGGTTTTTATGCCATAATTACTGTTAATAATGGGAGAGTGTACTATGCCCCAGGGATGGTTACATGTAATTAATAGCTAAGAGTAGTTCATCAGTGCTAAGGTGTTACCAGGGTTAATTGTAAGGTTGAGATTGCCCTCATCCTGTCATAAATCTATGGGATATACTAGCTCTCAGTTCTTGATGCTCAGAGCTCAGAAGTTAGGTGTTCTTGTCAAGGATGTATGATTATTTCAGTACAAAAAAATTTAAATAATAGTTGTAACCATTCTTAAATGTTTGTTTTTTCTGAAGAACTTCAAAATTATTCTGTACATTTTATAAAACATTCTAAATTATTTTTGGTAGATTGATTATCAAATTCAAACCCACAGTCATCTATGTCCCTCCCATTGGTGAACTATCTTTGGCAGGGGAGGGGATTGTACAAAACGTCAATCAAAGAGGTGTTGTGGTGAAAATTCTGATACTTGTGCTTGATAGTCATTTAGTTAGAGACCCATATTACTCAGCTCTTTGAACTTTCTTAGTACTAAGTTTAAGGCTAAGTGATAATTATGTATATTTTATTTAATGAACACTTACATAGTGCTACCTATATGCCAGACATTGTTCTAGGAGATTTATGAACACTTATTTACTCTTCATAATAACCTATGGGTTATCTCCATTTAAAGGTGAAGAAACCGAGGCATAGGAAGATTAAGTAGTTTGCTCTAGGCCACACACTTAATAGGAGATGGAGTTGGGACACACCTCAGGCAGGAGATTCCAAAGGCTGTGGTCTTACTCCTGACATGGTGGCAAATGTAAAACATTTAACGTTTCAAAAAGAAACTGACACTCTGTTGATTTTACATCAATGTGAATTTAAAAAACTGAACATTAAAGAGTGGACAGGGATTTACTCTCTAGATGGTGGTGCAGGCAGACTCTGAACTCACCTCCTCCTATGGACATAACAAATTTACAACTACTCTGGAAACAATTAGCCCTTACAGAGAACTGAAAAAGGGATAAAAAGAACTCCCACAACAAGGGACAGTGCTGACTGAGGTGAAAGAGGCAGAAATTCCTTTCTGGAGAGAAAAAAAGCCACCTTCTAGCTGCTTCACAGCCAGCCAGGAGCAATCTTAAGGTATGACCCCTTTCCTGGAGAAGTAGGGGATCTGAGCAGGGGAGCATTACCACAATAAGCAGCTTTTAGACACAGCACAACTGAGACAATTGCCATATCTGGCTTTGCTGGTTATCACCAACAATGGGGTATAGCCCTGGAGAAGCTATCAGTCATAAGGGGGGAAAAAAGCCCGTTCTTAAAGGGCCCATGCACAAATTCACCCATTTTGGAAAACAACTTAACATCACCAGAAGGTGCACTGTCTTTTGGTGAAAAGATGCTCACTTCATTGGAGTTCTTCCTCTGGCCTGTTAGCCCAGGGATCTTCCCAACCCACTAGAGCATCAATGTAATCCAGCTCAGCCAGGCAGGAAGGCCACCCTAGCCACAGGCCCTACACAGCAGCAAGCCTTCAGGCAACTTGTGGGCCCACATATGCAGGGTGCATGGAACCTCTGCAGCTGGGTGAGTAGGTCCACCTCTGCAGGGCAGGGTATGTGCGAGGGGTAGGCCTGTGTTGGCAGAGTGTGTGTGGCCTCTGCAGCAGGGTGACTTGGTCTGCTTCAGTGGGTCAGGGTGTGAGCATGGAACAGGACTGTATTGCTGGGATGTGTAGCCCTGCGGGCAGTGGAGCTTGTCAGCTCCAGCAGACTTGTACTTCTCAGACAGCCACATAGGGGATTGGCCCCACCTTCCAAAACCTGAAACAACTGAGTGCTCCCATGCCTATGACCAGATCCACTCAGTCACAATCTGAGAGAGCTGACAACAGCCTTGTAGGCTGGAAGTCTACAGCAATTGTAAACCACTGAGCCTAGCAACCAGCCACACTAGGGATCAACACACTTAATGGAAGAACTACAACAGGAATGTGCTATTAGACCTTGCAGCCAACTGTGCTGGGCCTCTCTATGCCTGATAGAGTGACTGAAGGAACCATTTTAGCCACATGCAGCTGAGCATTATAAACTCTGACTAGGAGGACAGCCAAGGATCCTCGGGCACCTGCAGCAAAAGCAACTCTGCCACAACAGAAGGACACATGTAGCTCACACAGGGGACACTCCAGGAACATTTGGAACTGGTGACAAGAAGGAAGTACACTGCTGGGCCTCATAAGACATCTCTTACATAAAGCTGCCTTTCCAAGATCAGAAGACATAGCTGATCCACCTAATACATAGATATAAGCACAGAGAAGGAAGCAAAAAGAAGAGACAAGGGAATACTTTCCAAATAAGAGAACAGGACAAAATCCCAGAAAAAGAACTAAATGAGACAGAAATAAATAATCTACCTGACAAAGAATTCAAACAAAAAGTCATAAGGGTGCTCACTGATCTTGGGAGAAGAATGGATGAACTCACTGAGAATGTCAACAAAGAATTGGAAAATATAAAAAAGAACCAATCAGAAATGAAGAATACAATACTGGAAATGAAAAATTCACTAGAGGGACTCAACAACAGAATAGATGATCCAGAAGAACAGAGCAGCAAGCTGGATGCAAGACTAGAGAAATTCACGCAAGCTGAACAGATAAAAGAACAAAGAATTAAAAAGAATGAGAACAGTTCAAGGGATCTCTGGGATAACATCAAGCACACTAACATTCATATTATAGGGGTCCCAAACAGAGAAGAGAGAGATAGAGGGGCAGAGAATCTATTTGAAGAAATAATAGCTGAAGACTTTCCTAACGAAATGAAAGAAACAGACATCCAGGTACAGGAAGCACAGAGAGCACCAAACAAGATAAACCTAAAAGCCTCACACCAAGACACATTATAATTAAAACCTCAAAAATTAAAGATAAAGAGGGAATCCTAAAAGCTGAAAGAAAAAGGCAACAAGTAACGTACAAAAGAAACCCCATAAAGCTATCAGATGACTTCTCAGCAGAAACCTTACAGGCTAGAAGGGAGTGACATGATATATTTAAAGTACTGAAAGGGAAAAACTTACAGGCAAGAATACTCTACTGGGAAAGGTTATCATTCAAAATAGAAGGGGAGAGAGTTTCCCAGACAAACAAAAGGTAAAAGAGTTTATCACCAAGAAACCGGTTTTACAAGAATTCTTAAAGGGACTTTTGTAAGTGGGAAAGAGAAGACCACAAATAGGAATAAGAAATTAACAAAGAAAAAAAAGCAAGAAAATCACTGGTAAACGCAAAAATACAGTAAAGGTAGCAGATAAACCACCTATGAAGATAATATGAAGGTTAAAAGACAAAAGTACTAAAATTACCTATTTCAATGATAAGAGGGTAATGGATACACAAACACACACAAAACAGGTTAGATATGATATCAAAAATATGAAATGTGGGAGAAGGAGAGTAAAAGAGTAGAGCTTTTAGAAAGAGGTCAAACTAAGGAGACCATCAAGTTTATACAGCTTGCCATATATACAGATTATTATATATGAACTGCATGGTAGTCATAAACAAGAAACTATAATAAATACACAAAAAATTAAGAGAAAAAACCCCAAACATGATACTAAAGAAAGCCATCAAACCACAAGGAAAGAGAGCAAGAGAAGAAGAAAGGAACAGAAAAGAACTGTTAAAACATCCTGGAAAAAAGTACCAAAATGGCAATAAGAACATACTTATCAATAGCTAGTTTAATTGTCAATGAACTAAATGATCCAATCAAAAGGCATAGGGTGGCTGTTTGGATAAAAAACAAGACCCGTATATATGCTGTGTACAAGAGACACACTTCAGACCTGAAGACACTCACAAACTGAAAGTGAAAGGTTGGAAAAAGATTATCCATGGAAATGGCAATGAAAAGAAAGCTAGGATAGCAATACTTATATCAGACAAAATAAACTTTAAAATAAAACCTATAACAAGAGACAAAGAAGGGCACTCCATAATGATAAAGGGAACAATCCAACAAGAGGACATAACAAGTGTAATTATCTGTACACCCGACATATGAGCACCTAAATACATAAACCAATTATTAACAAACATAAAAGGAGAAAAATATAGTAACACAATGATAGTACGGGACTTTAACACTCCACTTACACCAATGGATAGATCATCAAAATGGAAGATCAATAAGGAAACACTGGCTTTAAACAACACATTAGACCAGATGGACTTAGTAGATATATAGGGAACATTCCATCCCAAAACCACAGAATACACATTCTTTTCAAATGCACATGGAGCATTCTCCAGGATTGATCACATGTTAAGCTACAAAACAAATCTCAATAAATTTAGAATGTTGAAATAATACCAAGAATTTTTTCTGACCACAAAATTATAAAACTAGACACCACCTACAAGAATAAAGTCAAAAAACCCCACAAATATGTGAAGATTTAACAAAATGCTACTGAACAACGATTGGGTGAATGAAGAAATCAAAGAAGAAAGAAAAAAATACCTGGAGACAAATGAAAATGAAAATATGACATGTCAAAATTAATGGGATACAGCAAAAACAGTTCTAAGAAGGAAGTTTATAGCAATACAGTCCCATCTCAACAAATAAGAAAAATCTCAAATGAAGAATCTAACAGTGCATCTAAACAAACTGGAAAAAGAAGAACAAAGCCAAAAATCAGTAGAAGGAAAGAAATAATAAAAATCAGAGCAAAAAGAAATAAAATAGAGACTAAGAAAACAATAGGAAAAAAATCAATGAAACGAAGAGCTGATTCTTTGAAAAGATTAAACAAAATTGACAAAATTTAAGTTAGACTCACCAGCAAAAAAAGAGAGAAGCCTCAAATAAATAAAATCAGAAATGAAAGAGGAGAAATTACCATGGAAACCTCAGAAATACAAAAGACTACAAGAGAATACTATGAAAAGCTATACACCAACAAATTGGATAATCTGGAATAAATGGGTAAATTCTTAGAATCATACAACTTTCTAAAACTGAATCAAGAAGAAATACAGAATTTGAATAGACCAATCACCAGTAAGGAGACTAAAACACTAATCAAAAACCTCCCAAAAAATAAGAGTCCGGGATCAGGCAGCTTCCCTGGTGAATTCTATCAAACATTCAAAGAAGATTTAATACCTACCTTTCGCAAATTCTTCCAAAAATTGAAGAGGAGGGGAAGCTTTCTAATTCATTACCCTGATATCAAAACCAGACAAGAACAACACAAAAAAAGAAAATTACAGGCCAATATCACTGATGAACATTGATGCAAAAGTCCTCAACATAACACTAGCTAATAGAATACAGCAATACATTAAAAAGACCATACAGCATGACCAAGTGGAATTTATTCTGGAGATCCAGGGATGGTTCAAAATCTGCAAATCAATCAACATGATATACCACATTAACAAAACGAAGAATAAAAATCACACGATCATCTCAATAGATGCAGAGAAAGCACTTGAGAAGATACAGCATCCACTTATGATATAAACTCTGATTAAATTGAGTATGGAAGGAAAGCACCTCAATATCATAAAGGCCATGTATGATAAACCCACAGCTAATATCATTATCAATAGAGAAAACTGAAAGATATCCCACTAAGACCAGGAACTGGACAAGGATGCCCACTGTCACCAGTCTTATTTAGCATAGTAGGGAAGCCCTAGCCAGAGCAATCAGGCAAGAAAAAGAAATAAAAGGTATCCAAATTAGAAAGGAAGAAGTGAAGCTGTCACTATTTGCAGATGGTATGATCCGATGTATAGAAAACTCTAAAGAATCCATCAAAAAACTTTTAGAAATAATAAGTATATATGGGAAAGTTGCAGCGTACAAAATCAACATACAAAAATCAATTGTGTTTCTATACATTAACAATGAAGTAGCAGAAAGAGAAATTGAGTACAATCCCATTTACAACTGCAGTAAAAAGAATTAAATAACCAGAAATAAACTTAACCAAAGAGGTGAAAGATCTGTACACTGAAAACTATAAGATATTGATGACAGAAATTGAAGAAGATACAAAGACATGGAAAGATATTCCATGCTCTTGGATTGGAAAAATTACCATCATTAAAATGAGCATACTTCCTAAACCAATCTACAGATTCAATGCATTCCCTATCAAAGTTCCAACAACATTTTTCACAGAAATAGAACAAAGAATCCTAAAATTTATATGGAAGAACCAAAGACCCTGAATAGCCAAAGGTATCCTGAGAAAAAGCAAAGCTGGAGGTATCACACTCCCTGATTCCAAAGTATACTACAAAGCTATAGTAACCAAAACATGCTGCTGGCACAACAAAAGACACAGATCAATGAAACGGAATGGAGATCCCAGAAATAAACCCACACATCTATGGGCAGCTAATCTTTGACAAAGGAACCAAGAACATACAACGGAGAAAGGAAAGCCTCTTCAACAAATGGTATTGGGAAAACTGGACAGATACATGCAAAAGAATGAAAGTAGACCATTCCCTTATACCATGCACAAAAATCAACTCAAAATAGATTAAAGATTTGAATGTAAGACCTGAAACCATGAAACTTTTAGCAGAAAACATAGGCAGTATGGTCTTTGACATCAGTCTGAGCAGCATATTTTCAAGTACCATGTCTGACCTGCAAGTGAAACAATAGAAAAAAATAAACAAATCGGACTACAGCAAATTAAAATGCTTTAATAGCAAAGGAAACTATCAATGCAATGAAAAGACAATCAAACAATTGGAAGGAGATATTTGCAAACCGTATATCTGATAAGGGGTTAATATCCAAAATATAAAGAGAACTCATACATCTCAGCAACAAAAAAAAAATAACACCCCAATTTAAAAATGGACCAGGGGCTGGCCCAGTGGCCAAGTGGTTAAATTCACATGCTTGGCTTCTGCGGCCCAGGGTTTTGCGGGTTCGGATCCTGGGCATGGACATGGCACAATCTATAAGGCCATGTTGAGGCAGCATCCCACATAGCACAACCAGAGGCACTCACGACTAGAATATACTACTCTGTACTGGGGGGGCTTTGGAGAGAAGAAGAAAAAATAAATTAAATAAATAAATAAAAGAAGAAGATTGGCAACAGCTGTTAGCTTAGGTGCCAATCTTTAAGATAAAAAAATGGGCCAAAGATCTGAACAGATATTTCTCCAAAGAAGATATACAGGTGCCCAACAGGCACATGAAAGGCTGTTCAACATCATTAACTATCAGAGTAATGTGAATCAAAACTACAACGAGATAGCATCTCACTCCCGTCAGAATGGCTATAATTAACAAAACAGGAAACAACAAGTATTAGGTAGGTTGTGAAGAGAAGGGAACTCTCATACACTGCTAGAGGGAGTGCAAACTGGTGCAGCCACTATGGAAAACAGTGTGGAGATTCCTCAAAGAATTAAGAATAGAACTACCATACTATCCAGCTATACCACTGTTGGGTATTTATCCAAAGAACATGGAAACAGGAATGCATAAAGATACATGCACCCTATGTTCATTGCAGCATTATTCACAAGAGCCAAGACTCGGAAGCAACCTCAGTATCCATCAAGGGATGAATGGCTAAAGGTGATGTGGTATATACACAACAATGGAACACTACTCAGCCACAAGAAATGATGACATCCAGCCATTTGTGACGACATGGATGGAACTTGAGGGTATTATGCTAAATGAAATAAGTCAGAGGGAGAAAGTAAAATACCATATGATCTCACTCATGAGTAGAAGATAAAAACAAGAAACAATCACATAGAGACAGATTGGATTGGTGGTTACCAGAGGGGGAACCAGGTGTAATGACAGATTGTAATTAGTCTTTGGGCGGTGAACATGATGTAATCTACACAAGAATTGACATATACTATGTACTCCTGAAATTTATATAATGTTATAAATCAATGTTACCTCAATAAAAAATAAGTAATACCGAATTTCATGTTGCTTACAAGTAACACACTTGAAATATAATGACACAAATACGTTGAAAGTAAGTGAATGGAGAAAGATACCTTATTTAAGCAGTAAGCATGAGAGAGCTGAGGTGGTTACATTAAGGCTAGATATAATAGACTTCAAGACAAAGAGTATTTTTAGAGATAAAGAGGGATAATTCATAATGATAAAAGGGGCAATTTCAGGAAGACATAATTATTAATGTGTATGCATCTAATATCAGAGTCTCAAAATACGAGAAGCAAAAATCGATGGTATAGTGTGAGAAATAGATAATTCTATAATCATAGTAGGAAATTTTAACATTCCTGTTTCAGCCGTTGATAGGACACTAGACAAGGAAAATTTGAACAGCATTCTTAACTTCCTTAACTTAATTGATATTTACTACATTCCAGAATACTCATCAAGATAGATCACATATCAGGTCATAAAACAAGTCCCAATAAATCTGAAAGGACTGAAATAATAGAATGTTCCCCAATCACAACATAGTTAAATTAGGAAGCAATATAGATGGTCGGTAGCTTACAATGAGTCGACTTACAATTTTTCATCTTTATGATGGAGCAAAAGTGATACACATTCAGTAGAAACTGTACTTCAAATTTGAATTTTGGTCTTCTGGACTAGCGATATACAGTACAATACTCTCTGGTGATGCTGCTCAGCAGCAGCGAGCTGCAATTCCCAGTCAGCCCAACGATCAGAAGGATAAACAACTAATACAACCATTCTGCACCCATACAACCATTCTGTTTTTCACTTTCAGTACAGTATTCAATAAATTATATGAGACAGTCAACAATTTATCATAAAGTAAGCTTTGTGTTTGATGGTTTTGCCCAACTGTCGGCTAATGCAAGTGTTCTGAGTGCGTTTAAGGTAGTCTAGCCTCGGCTATGATGCTCAGTAGGTTAGGTGTATTAAACCTATTTTGATTTATGATATCTTCAACTTACAATGGGTTTATAAGAACATAACTCTATCATAAGTCAAGCAAGATCTGTACCAATAAGATATTTGGGAAAATCCCCAATATTTGGAAATTAACAACGTATTTTTAAATAATTAGTGAGTTGAAAAAATCCTAACGACTATTAAAAACTATTAGGAACTGAATAAAATACTAAAAAAATAAAAATAAAAATAATCTAGAAGAAAGCAGGAAAAGTAAGCAGAGAAATAAAAACCAGGAAAACACAAAACTATGAAATGGAGTACCTAGATGTAACCATACCAATAATAATAAAATGTGTGGGACGCAGATAAACCAGCATTAGTATCAAAACCTTAGGTTTTAATGATTACATTAGAAAGGAAGAAAGGTCTAAAATGAATAATTCAAGGTACCACTTTAAAAAGCAAGAAAAAGAGGAACAAAGCAGACAATGTATTCACTTTCTATTGTTGTGTAGCTTAAATTTAGTAGCTTAAAACCACAAACATTTATTATCTCACAGTTTCAATGGGTCAGGAGCCTGATGTGTTTTCAGCTGGGTCTTTTGCTCAAGGTTTCAGAAGGCTGAAATCAAGGTGTCAGCTGAGGGGATCCACATAAGGAGGCTGAACTCCGAAGAGATCCACTTACAAGTTCCCTTCATTTCCTTTCAGTTGTATGACTGAGGTCCTCTTTTTTCTCACCAGCTGCTGGCTGGGGACCACCCTTACCTCCTAGAAGCTGCCTCTCTCTTCATAGGCATTTTACAACATGACAAGTTTGTTTCTTCCTTGAGGCCTGCAGAAAAATCTTTCTGCTGCTTCACTTCTTTTTAAAGACATCTGATTAAGTAGCTTAGGAAAATCTCCCTTCTAATTAGTTGAAAATAAATGATTAGTAATCTAATCACTGAGTGATATCCCATCGTATTTACAAGTCCTGATCATACTCAAGAGGAAAGGATAATACAATGATGAGAGTCTTTGGGAGCAGAAATCTTGGGAGCCATCAAAGAATTCTGCCTACCACACACAAAATAAGTAGAAAGAATAAAGTAATAAAGATAAAAGCAGAAATCAACAAAATGGAAAACAAAAAAATAGAGTCAATTAACAAAGACAAAGCTGGTTCTTTGCTAAAATTGAGACACTCTTAGCTAAACAGATCAAAAAGAAAAAGAGAGCAAATACAACAAACAGTGTTAGGAATGAAAGAGAAGTTAGTACTACAAATGCTTCAGACATTAAAAATATTTGAAAATATGATGTAAAATTTTGTGCTAACAAATTTACCAACTAGAAGAAATGGACATATTGCTCAGAAAATACAACTTGCCAAAACTGACACAAAAAGAAAAAATTTGTGAATAATCCTCTATCAATTAAGAACCTAAATTCCTTACCAAAAAACTTTCCCCCACAAAAAAAATTCAGATCCAAACAGCTTCACTACTGTATTCTGTTAAAGAAAAATAAAATATCAATCCTACCTGAACTCACAAAATTGAGGAATATTACCACAAAATACTAGAAATTAGAAAATGAAATAAAAACTCCACTTACATTAGCATATAATATAAAATCATTAGAAAGTAATTTAATAAAGGGGGTGCAAAAAGGAAATTTAAAAAGACCTAAAGAAATGAAAAGTTATATAAATTTCATCGATTGGAAGACTGTGTTGTTAAGAGGGCAATTCTCTTCAAATTGATCTATAGATTCAATGAGATCCTAATCAGAATTCTAACAGACTTTTTCAAATAAATTAAAATTCCAGTGTAAAACCCTATGAGTTTTAAGTATATATTAGTTAAATTAATTTATATTAGTTAAAACAACTTTGGGAAAAAAATAAAGTTGATGAGCTTACACCAACTGATCTCAAGACTTAAAACAAAGCAACAGTAATCAAGAAGAGTGGTTTTGGGCATAGGGACAGATGTATAAGATCAATGGAATGGAATAGTCTAGAAGTAGACCTGTGTTTATATGGTCAATTGAATGTTGACAAAGGGACAAGGTAATTCAATGGGAAAAAAAGTAGTTTTTTGAAGAAATGGTAGTGAAACAAATGGATGTCTGTATGGGAAAATATTAACATCACCTCTCACCTCATGCCATATGAAAAAGACATTTGAAATGTGTCACATATACAAATATAAGAGCTAAAACTAATAAATTTCTAAAAAATAATATAGGTAAAAATCTTTATGACATTCAGTTAGGCAAATTGTTTTTAAACAAGATACACAAACCATAAACCATAAGAGAAAAAAGTGGTAAATAATTTCTATTAAATCAAAAATGTTTGCTCTTTGAAAGACACGGTAAAGAAAATGTAAAGGCAAGTCACAAACCAAAAGGAAGTATTTGCGAAGTATATATCTGACAATGGGATATATATCCCAAATATATAATGAACTTCAGTAACTGGATAAGAAGACAAACAACTCAAATTAGAAAGAGGCAAAAGAAAGTTTATTCAGCAAATAATGCTGTAACAACTCGATATTCACAAGGAAAAAATGAACATTTTTTTCTCAGACTATACATACACACACACACACACAAATTCACTTTAAATTGCACATGGACCTAAATGTAAAAGTGAAAACTAGAAAAAAAAATGAAACAAATAGGAGAGGACCTTTTGACCTTGGGGTGTACTTTCTTCTTTAGGAAACATAAAACCTACACATAAAATTTAAAAGCTGACAAATTGGACTTGATCAAAACTAAAAACTTTTGCTCTAAAAAGAGACCATTGAGAAAATAATAGGCAAGCTATGGAAATGGAAAAAATATTTGCAACATATAAATCATACCAGAATATATTCAAAAACTCTTGCAACTCAATAATAAAAAGGAAAACAACCCATTAAAAAGAGGGAGAGATGCAAACAGATGCTTCACAAAAGATCTGTAGAGAGCCAATATGGACTTGAGAAGATAATCAGCATCATTGATCATCAGGGAAATTAAAGCCATAATGAGATAACACTGTGCTAGACTACATACTCCTTAGAGTGACTAAAATTACAGACTGAAAAAGTCAATTGTTGGCAAGGATGTGGAGCAACTGTAACTATCATAAACTTCTCATGGGAATGTAATATGGTACAGCCGTTTTGGAAAAGAGCATTGCAGCCTCTTAAAGTGTTGAACATAAATCTACTATGTGACCCTGCAATTGCACTCTTCGGTATGACAAAAAAGCAGTAAGCATATGTTTACACAAATACTTGTACATGAATATTTATAGCAGCTTTATTTTTAATAATGATGAAATAATCCAAATGTTCACTAATAGGTAAATGGATAATCAAAACGTGGTATATCCATACAATGTAATATTACTTGGCAATGAAAAGGGATATACTATGCATACATGAAAACTGCGAATGAATCTCAAAATCTTTTTGCCTAGTGAAAGAATCCAGACACAAAAGAGTCTATACTGTAGGATTCTATTTACATAACATTTTAGAAAATACATTGAAATCTATAGTGTCAGAAAGCATATCAATGATTACATAAGATGGCTGTAGAGGGAAAGCAGTATTGCTTAGAGGATGAGGAAACTTTGGGGGGTGATGGAGATTTCAGCATCTTGATTGTGGTGGTGGGGGTTTCACGGATGTATACATCTGTCAAACTCATTGAATTGTACACTTTAAAAATGTGCAGTTTGTTGCACATAAATTATTCTACAATAAATTTGTAAGCAAATAAACATAATGTAAAGAAAGAAATTATAGTAATGTGTCAAATCTTGAAGCTTCAAATTTACTTTCTTGACTAATTCAAAAAATAATTTTCTCTTGAATCTTCTCCCAAATATTTCTTAGACTTCCTGACTGCTTACAGGTACTATTATTTGCCCTCAGTTTGAGGACCTGGATATGGAGTTCTGGGAGGGAGGCTCTCATAAGCTCGGAACTATTCTATGCACTCTAGAGTCTCTCTGGTCCCCATCTCTTGCTGCCATTTGCTGGTTCTCTTCTTGTTAGAGGCTGCTGTCCTTGGTGCTGCTTGCACCACTGACTGGCACTCCTGGAGAGTGACTCTCACTGTCCATGGGATGCTGCCTAGATCCTGTCTTTCTCCTTTAGGAATTTTCTCTCTTAAGTCAATAAAGAAACATTTGTCCTTTTTCATCACTCTTCCAAATGGATTTCTCACAGTTGGCACTTGGTGATATTGACTCTTCCCCCATATACAGCTTTATTCTTCCTGGATCCCAAAGTGGGGAGGCATTTGGAGCAAAATTTAAGCACAGATATAGATTACACCTGGATCTCTTGCACCCTTGAAAGGCCAGGCATACATTCCAGATTGCATTTTGTACCTAGTAACATGGTGACAAGACATATAAGCCCCGTTAATAAGAAAAATATGTATGACCTCTTTAAGAAAGAAGTAGATTTTTTTCTCAGCAAATTATCTTGCTAGTTGAATTCATAAGCCTATGATTAAAAACCTCAAATCAGATTGCACTTTTCTAAAGTATATGTTATACTTTCTGTTGTCTAACCTTCTGACCCCCAAGGGTAAAAGCCAAAAATATAAAATACACTTAATACTTTTATGCTTGAGCTATTTTCCAGTTTTGCAAAACATCGTTGTGTTATTTACTTAAAGTCATGAATAATGACTGGTGTAAAATCCATGACGTCCATACATTATAACAGTTGATATAAATCAGTCATTAGTGAACTTACTATCTTCTTTTCTTAAGATCTATTGTTTTCAGAGCTAATAAAATTTGCGTGTAACACTAGGTGATAGATCCCAACAATTTCAGTTATTCATTTCTTGCCCCAGCAAATCTTATGAATAAAAGTTATTCTGCCATTTTTCCTGAAACTTAAGCACAAAGTCACACTTTAAAAATTTTTTCTCTTCAGTGGTAGACATTCAATGTTTGTCAGTCAGTTGAGGAATGGATTAGGGGTCTTTGAGCAAAAGAAGGGGTTGTCCTCCTTTGAGCCTACTGATTGCCTTGCGTCTATCTCTATATCCACTGCCAGAACAGGTCATGAGGGCTCCCGAGTGACACTAAGTTTTGCCATCTGAGTCACGTGAATCATTGGCTCTACTGGGCTTACAGGGTTTGTGCTGATGCTTCTGTAGTCTTCAAATATTGGATGTTGAATAATTAAACAGCAAAAACTAACCTGCCTCAGGTAGGAAGAATGTTTGATCCTGTGAGACCAAAGTATCTTGAAGACCAAAAATTCTGTGTGGGTAGAGAGGTGTGTCATATGTCTGCATCTATTTTATTATTTATCTACCATCATCATCATTATCATCATCAACATTATAATCACCGATCATTTATCGTCTATATATCTATGTATAAATCTGTATTAATCTGCTCTGGCTGTCATTACAAAATGCCACAGAGTAGGTGGCTTAAATATCAGACGCTTATTTTCTCAGAGTTTAGAGCCTGGAAATCGAAGATCCAGGTGCTGATAGGGTTGGTTGCTGGTGAGACTTCTCTTTCCGGCCACCTTGGGCTGCGCAGATGGTGCCTTCTTGCTGTGTACTCACATAACCTTTCCTCTATGTGCACAAGAAGAGATAGAGAGATCTCCAGTGCCTCTTCTTGTTCTTGTAAGGACACCAGGCCAGTTGGATTGCAGCCTGCCCTCGTGACTTCATTTAACCTTAATTACCTCCTTAAAAACCCTATCTCCAACTATCATCACATTGGGGTTAGGGCTCCAACATATGAATTCTGAGGGAACACAACTCAGTCCATAACACTACGTAATCAGATAATTTAGAAGCTCTATCTCTTTAAATAAACTGGGCTATTTTTTTCAAATACATATTTCATCAAGAAATAGTATATATGTAGATAGAATGAATCCTTTTGATCATTTCCAATTTGGTAGCTGGAACATAACATATACACCAGAACATCAGCAATGCCACTACCAAACACACATGCACAAAAGAAAAAAAATGTTTAGATCAAACTACTTATGCAGAGAGAGTACATTAAAAGCTTTCAATCACACTTCAATTAAATGACTACGTTGCACCCTTATGACTCTGGCCAGGTCATTTCTCCCTCCTCCTCTATTCCATGGACCCAGGTGCTGAAGGCCTACCTGCATTGCTTTCATATGTACGTCTACTGAAAAAAGAATGCAGTATTTACTCAAACAAACACCCACTCTATTCCTAGAGATGAACAGACCCAGAGACAGAGGAGGCTGGCAGATATTTCACACAGCCTCAAGTCCCCTCCAGCCTCCTTGGAGGCTGAGTCATGGAGGCAGAGGGTGCATGGTTGGAGAATATAGGGAGAATAGCAGGGACTGATTTGCAGGGTCTCTGGAGGTCACTCTGGGTAAAGGGCTAGTGGTCCAAGGCCATTGATGCACATGGGACATTCTCATAGCTTTCTGTAGCATCTTCATGGGCCCAGCCTCCACTGCTGGCCTGACCTGCAGAATCATCTGGATGTGTCTTCTTCACTTCTGAATAGATGACTGTGGATCCCTGGTGGGAAAAAATACAAACAATAAATACCTAAATATAGGTGAGGAAGAGCAGAAGGGAAAGAAAGCCAGAAAATGTGACCCACCTCGTGCTCCCAATGCATCCTTGGTGAATTTGCTGTTGGATGGAGAAGGGAAAGAAAAGTATTAAACAGTGGATGATATATTCCAACTTACAAGTTACTCACAATGCATTCCAAGCCAACATTTCCTCTGCTGACTCATCTCTTGACTGTTTCCTCTGCTGAATACTTCTAAGCCCTCACAGGCAAAGGGTCCCAACCTGCTCCCCTCCACACACATCATAAGCCTTGCCCTTGCCCACCAAATGCCCAGAATCACTTTCCTGATGATTTCCTTCTTTCTCCACTGCCATCACAACCCCAACAGAGAACCACCCTACCCCCAAACACAGGGCATCTATGACTAGACTGATCATCTGGGAACAGATGTCAAATAAGATTCACTTCACTTTGCAGTGGGAAATTGGAGGCGGTCAGAGAGAGAGTTGGTATTCTAAGACCACACAGTAATTTCCCAGGAAGACAATTACAGTAGAATATTAAGAAAATTCAGTATGTGTATTTCTTCCATCCTTCCAAGGGGTTCTTTGGATCTCTTTCATAAAAAATGCAACAAGTATTATAGGCACCAAGATAGACATACACATCGAATTATGCTATGTAACTAGGAAAGGGCAATCAGTTCCTCCCAGGTTAGGACATAAAGAGGGCTGGTGGGAGTCACTCCAAGTCTCACAGTGGTTCCTGAACTGTGTCTTGAAATGTGAGCAAGGGTCAGCAAGTAAACTAAAGGCAAGGACATCACAGGACAAATAAGAAGCATGAGAACCAAAGCATGAAACAGCCCAGTATGATCAGGAAAGATGTCAAGAGTTCAGTATGGCTAGAATAAGCTCATAAGGCAGAACTTAGAGTGGGGCCAGAGTTCAGAGGGAGGCAAGGGTCATCCTTTAGAATAGAGAGTCATTGCGGGCAGTTAATATACTCAATGATGAGATCTATTGTATATCTCAGAGGGATCATGTGGGAAACAGATTGTTGGAAGGTGGGAGGATAACAAGATCACAAATAATAAGACTAATGAAGAGAATTACAATTGTCTGCACAATAGATTACGAGAAGCTTAATTTAGCAATTATATTCATTCATTCATTCAAAAAATATTTGAGGGGGCCTATAGTTCGCCAAGTATTGCACTAGATGCTTTGATACATTAGTGAAAGATTATACTGTCTGTCCTCAAGGAATCTGTGGGGTGGCAGTGTAGACAGCTAAGATGGAATGAGTGATTATATGATTGGCAAGACAAGAGAAGCAGGAAATTTCTTCCATTTTGGACTCATATTTGAGATGACTCTTTGATCAAAGACTCCTTGCTAGATCTGACAACATACTGTCACCTCACCTCTACTTGTCTGCAAGATGTCTTACCTAAATGTTCTTTTGTAGGCTGGGTGCTCCTGACCTGGGAATAAACCAAGTCACTATCTCCAGGATTCACTGTGAGAGAATAAATCATAGCTGGCTGTAGTCAAGAGCCCACACTCTAGACCCTTCCTCCCAGCCACCAAGTTCTATCCCCAACAGAGTGATAGGAATGCCATTATAAATTTAATGTGACTGAGCTCTATACTGTTGCTCACTCTCCTCCCTCCCTGGCTCTTCCCTGGAGCCCTCTGAGCCTTAGGAAGTCCTCACCATTGCTGTACACTGGCTGCAGCTCCATTAGGGCTGGTAGCTCAGAGTGAGTGGGTTCTTGGGTGTCTGTGCTGAAAGGCTTGGACAAAGAAGGTTCCTGACACTCATTGGGACTGTAACTGTGACAGGGTGGGGAGAGACAAGGGAGAAAAGTATTTGTAGATTATACAGAGTCTCAGGGAAATCAATACCCAGGAAGAGCCCAGCATAGTAAAAATATCATGGTTGCTTACTCTAAGAGTCTGCGTGAGTTTTTCAAGAGAGTGTCAGAAGGGATGTGGCACAAGATGAAGGCCAGGGCAGCATTACAGAGAAGGCTGTCTAAGGCAAGGTTAGAGGGCTAAAGCTACACAGTCTCAATGTCACTTTGATAGAGTAAAACTTGCATTTGCCTAATTTTTTATTATTCTCAAAAATGTAAATGCTTCAACATTGATACACAAAGACTTCTGCATTCCCACAGAATTTGACTTTTGTCTTTTGTAAAAGGCCCCTTTCGATTTTCTGTCCATATTACAATAATCTACCCTTCCTGTAAGATACCATGAAGGCACTTCATGAAAAGTGCTGTGGTTTTTTTCTCAATGTGATTTCCTTCTGCAGTTAATATTGTGAATTGAACATTGCCGGCATTCGGGAATCATTTCCTGAATGAGTGTGTGAGTGGAGGAATGAGCAATAAGGCAATGAATGAATTGTAGTTCTAAGAGAGATGGTGTAATTAATATGTCAATGGTCAATTCTCTACTGCAGCACATCTAAAGAAGTAGATAAATTAACACGGAAAGCAAATAACATGAATTCTGTGTATAATTAAGTATAAATTAGTGTTATTCACAAATGTGATTGAAAGTCGTCTTCTTAATCACATTTTTGGATTTCCCAAGAATTTGAAAATGTTAATAGGAGGTTCAGTCAAAAATTTTTAATGTACATATTCCATGTTCCTATCTTATGGGTATAAATAAATCCTGAAGATGTTGGCAGCACAAGAAGCAGAGACCTCACCCAGGTGTTCCAGTGGCAGAAAGTCCTCCTGAAAAACACACAAAGGAACATTGATGGTAAGTGAGCTGTGTGCATAACATGCTCTATGTTAGAATATCCCTTCCTAGAAGTCAGATTCATTCTAGATCTCAGCTACGACAAATCTGAGAGAACATCCAACTCCATTCCCCATGTCATGTTTTAAATAAGGAAGGTGGGGTCTTGAAAGACATTTGCACAGAATCACACTTATTCTGAATCATTATTCAATCAGTAATATCAGCATGATCTGTAAGTAGTAGTGACCAAATAGCAGAAGAGAGACAATTAAATGTTTCCCTCTGGGTCAAATGCTTCCCTCACTCCCACTTCTCTATCCTGACTGTAGCCCTATGAGGAGAGACAAGGAGACTGAGGCCTTGAGAGGGGTTAAAACTGATACAGAATTCTTAAACAAGCATGAATCATTAGGACTACCATAATAATCTAAGACCTCTCTTTATCAGTGACCCTTACACATCCATTCCAACACTGGGTACATAATGTTTTCTCCACACTTCTTCTTTTCTTCTCTTTCATCTGGCCAATTCCAATTTACCTTTCCTCCTCAAGAGTTTTCCCTGATACCAATAGGCTGGATTAACTGACCTATGTCCATGCACACAGAACCCTGAAATATTAAATTACTATATTGTACTATAATTATTTATTTCTATATTTGTCTCTAACTTTCTCCTTAATGAATCAGTGTGTAACATGAGGCCGCAAACCTTGTCTTAATTATTTTGCATTCCCATACCTAAAATCTTGAAAATATTCAATATCAATTTGTAAAACAACTGAACAAATTAAAGCATGTACATTGAGGAATAAAAGAATGACAAATTGACAGTTTTACAAAAGATGATTACATGTAAATCTAATCTGTAAGATTTATCCACCAGCCTTGAAAATACGGCAGTTTTCCTTCACCACTGAAATATTGAGATCTTTCTGGCCTGACTCAGTACACGCGTCCTCCAAGTTTCCCATCCCTGTCTTTTACCTATTTATCTGTGGCTCTATATCTGTTTCACCAGGCATAGAGAACACAAGTTATTGCCCACAGTAAACATACTCATCCTTACCTCCCATGCAAAATGACTGATTGATTCTACAAATCCTGTCTTTAGGAACCAGGTGTCCTGAGTTAAGCTAGAGGTATATGAGCATGAATCTGGCTTGTACCTCTCTCCTCAGAACAATTGCAATCCACATAAATCAGCAACCAATATCCTCCCTTGTGGGCAGGTTAGCTAAGTCTCAGGAAGCTTCTTAGACTCAGTCTATCTCTTCATTCGTAAAAGAGAAAACAGACCCAGAACATTGCTATTTATAGTACAAGCTAATATTCACTGAAGATATATAGTCCAGGCACTGTGCTAAGCAGTTTACATAGATCGTCTCATGGCACCTAAAAGATAGACGCTATTATTATGACCATTACATAGCTAAAGAAACTAGGGTCTGGAGAATTTAATTTACTTGCCAAATTCTTGATATTTGTCATTACTGGAATTGTAATCAATGCAGTTAATTACAGAGTGAATAAGTTTATCATTCCCTTAGGTAACTTGTAGAATATGTTCAGGCTTGAGGAATCAAACTCTTCATTTTTAGGAAAATTTGGAAGTCCTGAACTCCTCCCTGAGCATCTGGTCAATAATGAGAAGGAAGACTTTACTATGAGGGAAATACAGTAGGCAAGATTTTGAGATGAGAATGGCAGCGAACCTCTGATTGGTGGACTCTCAGAATTCCTTATTTGAATTTGATATTTAAAACAACATTTCTCCTAGATCTGAGGACAAAACCTCCAGAGCTCACACCCTCATGGATCACATAAAGTGATGATTGGCAATCTTTCCTTCCCTGGTGTTGTTTGGTGTTGTGTTGACTGAGCAATTGGTTTTTTGAACATTATCAACTTTAACATTGGTGTTCTAATGTCTGCACTTCTAGTATGCTACTGATTAATAAATGATATCCTGGATAGGCAATGAGATAGAAAAGTAACTTTGAGAGTAGGAAGTGTGACCAGCCTTCAACAAGTCGTCAAGGTGTAATGAAGAGAATACTAACTCAAGGGTTAGGAATACTCAAGTTAAGCCCTAATTCTGATTCGTAATAGATATGTGAAAGGTTACTTAACTTCCCTAAATCTCCATTTTTTCATCTGTAATTTGTTGATAATAATTTTGGTAGAATTGAACTGAAATGTACTTATTGAACAATTGGGAGAATTAGACAAGTTATAAAATTGCATATAATAGACTCTAAATAAATGACAGATTTTATGAGTACTGTTGGAGTTAGCGTTCTCAATCTCTTCACGTTTTTGAAAATTATATATACACATAATTTTATATGTAATGTTATTTAATACAATATTAAGTAGCTTTAAAATATCAATCACAAAATGTCAATGCCATTTTTCATACAAAGAAACAGGATGGAAACTCATTGATTGACATGAAAAGAGGTGTAAGAAGACAATGCTTGACCAGCATGATTAAGAAAAAATATGTAAGCTTTTTCATTAAACTGAGATCCAAATGTTTCATTTGCTTATTTTCTTGGTTTTCAGTATGAGCCCTGAGAAAAAGAGAACAGAAAGAAGCATTTAGCCTGACAGAAAAGGAGTTGCCATGTTACACCACATAGACAAAAAGAAAGTAAAAGGTTAGTAATTCCAAAATATAAAGTATTGAGACCTTGCAAGCACTCAGAGTGCTAAATAAAACAGTTCATTCAAAGATTCCTGATCCATGGAAAACAATTTGGAAATAAAAAGAAGTAGCCACAGAAGAACAAAGATAAGAATGATAGCAGATTTCCTGTCAGAAACAATGCACACAAAAAGACAACAGAGCAACATCTTTAAAATACTGAAAGAAAAGATATTTTCAACCTAGAATTCAATGCCAGCAAAAATATCTTTCACAAATGAATGCAAAATAAAGACTTTTACAGACATACAGGAGCTGAAGTCATTCATCACCAGCAGACCCATACTACAAGAAATGTTAAAAGAAATATTTTGGGCAGAAAGAAAATGATATCAAATGAAAATATGGATATACAAAAAAGAATAAAGGACTTTGGAAGTGGTAACCACTTGAGTAAATATATAAGATTTTAAAATTATATTTAAGTCTCTTTAAGAGATAATTGCAAAAATAATAACAATGTAGCTCGGAGAGGAGAAATGGAGCACACTATAGTAATATACTATATGTGAAGTGAATAATATCACTTGAACACAGACTGTGACATTAGGGATGTATACTATAAACTCTAAAACAACCACTAAAATTACAAAACAAAGAACTATATAACTAATAAGCCAACAAAGGAAATAGAATGGCATCCAAAAATACTCCATTGATCCAAAAGAAGGTGGGGAAAAAAGAAACCAAAGAACAGTTGGGACAAATAGGAAACAAATAGCAAAATAATAGACTTAAATCTGAGCCTGTCAATAATCACATTAGGAAATGATCTAAACGCCTTAGTTAAAAGGTAGAGACTGTCATCTTGGATAAAAAAACAAGAATTAACTTACACTCTCTGTAAACAATGCACTAAATATAGGGGCACAAATATGTTAAAAGTAAAAAGATGAATAAAGAAATACCATGCTAACACTAATTACATTAATACATTAACATCAAAGAACATTTCAGAGTAAACGACACTACAATAACAAATTTTATTTCTATATACTATCAATAAATGATCAGAAGTTAAACTTTAATTCTCAGCATTCTTTGTTAATTTTATCCAAATTTCACTATATTTGACAGGTATTTGAATACATCTCAAAGACCATGGTTTATACTCATGGCCATTGTCTTTTTGTTGTTTTTACAAAGAAAGGACTTGATTTTTCATTCTTTTTGTTCTCAGTAAGCTTTGGACTGGGGGTAGAATGGTAAACACTTAACTTTGTAATTTATAATTGGAAGTCAAACTCTTGCTATCTGATTTAAATCTCAAATTAAACATATGGAGTAACAATTTCATTGAGAAAATTTATGATTTTTGCCACTGTTACCTATAGAGTGGCAGTGAGTAGAGCTGAGAGTCTATTACTTGAAGGGAAAAGTTGACCTTTATCAGATGCACCACACAAGTCCAAATTATTATAGCAATGGCATAAGTCACAATATCCAAGGGTAAGAAGTAGATACTCACCTGATTTCCTTTGGGTCTTGAACTTGCACACCAGAGCAGCAGTAGCAGTAAGGCCAAGGATACTTAGCAGCCCCGAGATGACTCCCACAGTGATAAGGATTATTTTGCTCCTGGAAGGCACTAAGTGGAAAAACCTATATTTGAGTTCCAGTAGCAAATATTTTTGATCTAGGCAAAGACTATGTGGGTGGGAGCTAGAGATCTATCAGGACAGATTTTTGCCAGTTTCTGATTTCTCCACTTGAATTATCTCTGGTATAATTTGTAAATTTCAAAATAATGACACATAGAGGGTGACTGGCAGCATCTAAGATGAAAATTTATTCCCTTTTCTTCTCCTCCATGAAATCAGTACCAATCTCCAGAAGCCCCAAGCCTTGGTATCATGTTGCAAAACTCTTTGACATTGGCAGAATTTGTACAATCTGTTGGAGAAATATTTTATTGACATAACTGTAACCTATAGCCCAGGTACCGCCAACCCACCTGTGAAGTTGAGCATTACCACCTCACTGCATTGGATCCCTAGACCGTTGTCGGCCGCACAGGAGTAGTTCCCAGAAGGCTGTGCCGTCAGAGAGAGGTTGAAGGATGTTCCTCCTCCAAAGGGGGCCAAGATTTTCCCCAGGGTGACATTGTCATGATAAAACCAGTACAGGATCGGGGGAGAGCCTCTTTGGGCCTCACAGCGAAGCTCCAACACATCTCCCACCACAGGCTGGGTGCCAGCAGGGTTGAGAGTGAGGACAGGATGAGACACTGGAACTGAGGGACAAAACATAGTTCACTGGAAGTTTTAATTAACTGTATATACAAGATAACTTAATAAAGGAAATATCCAGCATTATTTATTATTAGGAACATGGACTTGGGTTTCAGGAAAACCTGAGTTCAAATCCTGTCTCTGCCCTTTATTAGCTCTATAATTTTGATGTTTTAAAAGTTTTTAATCTCAGAAAATTACAGACCAATATCGCTGATGAACATAGATGCAAAAATACTCAACAAAATATTGGCAAACTGAATACAGCAATACATTAAAAGGATCATACATCATGATCAATTGGGATTTATTCCAGGGATGAAAGGACGGTTCAACCTCCACAAATCAATCAATGTGATATATCACATTAACATAATAAGGAATAAGAATCACATGATCATCTCAATAGATGCAGAGAAATCTTTTGACAAGATCCAACATCCACTTATGATAAAAAAAAAAACTCTTAATAAAATGGGTATAGAAGGAAAGTGCCTCAACATAATAAAGGCCATACATGATAAATCCACAGCCAATGCCATACTTAATGGAGAAAAACTGAAAGCCATCCTTTTGAGAACAGGAACAAGATAAGGGTGCACATTCATGCCGCTTCTATTCAACATAATACTGGAATTCTTGACTAGAGCAATTAGGCAAGAAAAAGAAATAAAAGGAATCCAAATTGGAAAGGAAGAAATGAAACTCTCACTGGTTGCAGATGACATGATTCTCTATATAGAAAACTCTAAAGAATCCATCATAAAACTATTAGAATTAATCAACAACTACAGCAAAGTTGCGCAGTACAAAATCAATTTTAAAAAATCAATTGTTGCACCTTTATGTTCATCGCAGCATTATTCACAATAGCCAAGACTTTGAAGCAAACTATGTGCCCATCAGGGATGAATGGATAAAGAAGATGTGGTGTATATACACAATGGAATACTACTCAGCCATAACAAAGGATGAAATCCAGCCGTTTGTGACAACATGGATAGACCTTGAGGAAATGATGCTAAGTGAAAGAAGTCAGAGGGAAAAAATCAAATACCATATGATCTCATTCATAAGTTGCAGATGAAAACAATGACAAACAAACACATAGCAACAGAGATTGGATTGATGTTTACAGAGAGGAAGGAGGGAGGGATGAGGGCGAAAGGGATGATTAGGCACACACGTGTGGTGATGGATTGTAATTAGTCTTTGGGTGGTGAACATGATGTAGTCTACACAGAATTTGAAATATATTATGATGTACATCTGAAAGATTAAAAAAATCAGTTGTATTTCTATACACTAACAATGAAAAAGCAGAAAGAGAAATCAAGAATATAAACCCATTTACAATCACAAGAAAAACAATAAAATACCTAGGAATAAACTTAACCAAAGGGATGAAATACCTGTACACTGAAAACTGTAACACATTATTGAAAGCAACTGAAGACATAAACTAATAGAAAGATATTCCATGCTTACGGGTTGGAAGAATAAACATAGTTAAAATGTTCATACTACCAAAAGCAACCTACAGATTCCATGCAATCCCAATCAGAATCCCAATGACATTCTTCACAAAAATAGAACAAAAAATCCTAAAATTTATATGGAAAAACAAAAGACACCATATATCCAAAGTAATCCAGAGAAAAAAGAACAAAGCTGGAGGCATCACAATCCCTGAGTTCAAAACATACTACAAAGCTATAGTAATCAAAACAGCATGGAATGGGCACAAAAACAGAGAAACAGATCAATGGATCAGAACTGAAAGCCCAGAAATAAACTGCACATCTATAGAAAGTTAATCTTTGACAGAGGAGCCAGGATCATACAATGGAAAAAGGGAAGTGTCTTCAATAAATGGTGTTGCAAAAACTGGACAGCCACATGCAAAAGAATGAAAGTAGACCATTATCTTACACCATACACAAAAATTTATCTCAAAATGGATTAAAGACTTGAATGTAAGACCCAAAGCCATAAAATTCCTAGAAGAAAGTGCAGGCAGCACACTGTTTGACATGGGTTTTTGCAGCATATTTTTGAATACCATTTCTACACAGCTAGGGGAAACAATAGAAAAAATGAACAAATGGGACTACATCAGACTAAAGAACTTCTGCAAGGCAAAGGAAACCATGAGCAAAACAGAAAGACAATCCACCAACCAGGAGAAAATATTTGCAAATCATTTATCAGACAAGGGGTTGATCTCCAAAATATGTAAAGAACTCATACACTCAACAAGGGAAAAAGAATCAACCTGATCAAAAAATGGGCAGAGAATATGACCAGATATTTTTCCAAGGAAAATACACAGATGGCTAAGAGACACATGAAACGATGTTTAACATCACTAATTATCAGGGAAATGCTAATCAAAACTACAATGAGGTATCACCTTATACCAGTCAGAATGGCTATAATTACAAAGACAAAAAACAAATGTTGGAGAGGATGTGGAGTAAAAGGAACCCTCATACACTGTTGGTGGGAAAGCAAACTGGTGTAGCCACTATGGGAAACATGGAGATTTCTCAAAAAATTAAAAATAGAAATATCATGCAATCCAGTTGTCTCACTACTGGGTATTTATCCATAGAACTTGAAATCAATGATCCAAAGAGATTTATGCATCCCTATGTTCCCTTCAGCATTATTCACAATATTCAAGAGGTAGAGGCAATCCAAGTGTCCTTCTACAGATGAAAGGATAAAGAAGATGTGGTATATATATACAATGGAATATTACTCATCCATGAAAAAGACAAAATAATCCCATTTGCAACAACATGGATGGACCTTGAGGTTATGATGTTAAGAAAATAAGCCAGGTAGAGAAAGACAAATACTGCATGATTTCACTCATATGTGGAAGATAACAAGTACATGGATAAAGAGAACAGATTAGTGGCTACCAGAGGGGAAGGGGGCTGGGGGTTGGTCAAAATGGACAAACAGGCATGCATGTACGGTGATGGGCAAAAATTAGACTACTGTGGGTGTGCACGATGAAGTGTATTCAGGAATTGATAAACAATAATGCACACCCGAAATTACACAATATTATAAACCATTATAATCTCAATAAAATTACTTGGAAAAAAATGTACCACCATAGTCATCTTTAAGTGCAAAGTTCAGTGGTATTAAATACATTCATAATGTTGTGCAACCGTAACCATCATCCATCTCCATAACTTTTCATCTTGTAAGACCAAAACTCTACACCCATTAAACATTAGCTCCCCATTTTCCCACTCCTTAGCCAATGGTAGTCACCATTCTACTTTCTGTCTGTATGATTTTGACTACTCTAAATATCTTATATAAGTGGAATCATTTGGTATTTGTCTTCTGTGGCTAGTTTCTTTCACTTGGCATAATGGCCTCAAGATTCATCCACGTTGTAGTAAATATCAGAGTTTTCTTTCTTTTTAAGTCTGAATAATATCCCGTTGTATGTATATGCTACATTTTGCTTATCCATATTGCTATCAATGGATACTTGCGTTGCTTCAATGTTTTAGCTATTATGAAAGATGCTGCTATGTACATGGGTGGACAATTATCTCTTTGAGAACCCACTTTCAATTTTTGAGGATGCAAACCTAAGAATGAAATTTCTGGATCATATGGTAGTTCTATTTTCAAATTTTGAGAAAACTCCATACTATTCTCCATAATGGTTGCTCCATTTTACATTCCCACCGACAGTACAGAAGGGTTCCAATTTCTCCACATCCTTGTCAACACTTGTTATTTTCCTGTTTTTTTTGTTGTTGTTGTTTTTGAGGAAGATTAGGCCTGAGCAAACATCTGCCACCAATCCTCCTCTTTTTGCTGAGGAAGGCTGGCCCTGAGCTAACATCCATGCCCATCTTCCTCTGCTTTCTATGTGGGACGCCTACCACAGCATGGCTTGCCAAGCAGTGCCATGTCCACACTGGGATCCGAACCCAGGAAACCCCAGGCTGCCAAAGCAGAACGTGCAAACTTAACCGCTATGCCACCTGCCAGACCCGTTTTTTTTTTTTTTATAGTTGCCATCCTAATGGGTATGAGGTTGTATTTCATTGTAGTTTTGATTTGCCTTTCCTTAATAATCATGTGATGTTGAGCATCTTTTCACATGTTTATTGGCCATTTATTTATCTTCTTTGGAGAAATGTCTATTCAACTCCTTTACCTGTTTTTTAATTGGGTTGTTTGTTTTATTGTTGTAGAGTTTTATAACTTCTCTCTATATTCTGGATATTAATCCATTATCATTATATATGATCTGTAAATATTTTCTCCCATTCTGTGGATTGCCTTATCATCCTGTTGATATTGTCCTTTGATGCACAAATTTTTAAAAATTTTCATGAAGTCTAATTTGTCTATTTTTTTCTTTTTTTGCCTGTGTCTTTGGTGTCTATCAAAAAAAAAGGCTAAATCCAATGTCATGAAATTGCCCTATATTTTATGCTAAGAGTTTTATAGTTTTAGGTCTTAAATTTAAGCCTGTGGTCCATTTTAAGTTATTGTTGTGTATGATGTTAGATAAGGGTCTGATTTCATTCTTTTGCATATGGATATTGAGTTTTCCCAGCAACATCTGTTGAAAGTACTGTCCTTTACCTATTGAATGGTCTTGACATCCTTGTCAAAAATCACTTTACCATAAATGTGATGGGCTTCTTATTTATTTCTGGGCTTCCTGTTCTATTCCATTAGTCTATATGCCTGTCCTTATGCCAGTGCCACACCGTTTTGATTACTGCAGATTTGTAGTAAATTCTGAGATCAGGAATTGTGGTGCTCCAAGGTCCATTCTTTTTCAAAATTGTTTTGGCTATGTGAGGTCCCTTGAGATTCCATATGAACTTTAGAATGGATTTTTCTATTTCTGCAAAAAGCATCATTGGAATTTTTATAGATATTGCACTGAATCTGTAGGTTGCTTTGGGTAGTATTGACATCTTAAGAATATTAAGTCTTCTAATCCATGAACATGCGACGTGTTTCCCTTTACTTTATGTCTTCTGAATTTCTTTCAGCAATGTTTTGTAATTTTTATTGTCCAAGTCATTCCTCTCCTTGGTTAAGTTAGTTCCTAAGTATTTTATTCTTTTTGATTTCGTTTTAAACGAAATTGTTTTCATAATTTCCTTTTCGTATTATTCATCATTAGTGCACAGAACGCAGTTGATGTTTGTGTGTTGACTTTGTATCCTGCTACTTTGATGAATTCTTTTATTAGCTCTAACAGATTTTTTGGGTGTGTGTGTGTAATCTTTAGGGGTTACTACATATAAAATCTTGTCATTGGTGAACAGAGTAATTTTAAATTCTTCTTTTCCAATTTGAGTACTTTTTATTTCCTTTTCTTGTCTAATGCTCTGTCTAGAAATTCCAATATTATCCTGAATAGAAGTGGAAAAGTGTGTATCCTTGCCTTGTTCCTGGTCTTAGAGGAACACCATCCTGCTCCAACCTGCCTGGGACGTGAATCATCCCTTTGTCCAGTGTGTCCATCTTGTATACATTACCTGCCCATTTGTCACTTAGTAGCCATCTTGGTTATCAGATCTACTGTCATAGTATTGCAGTGCTTGTGTTGACATAATCCTTATTTTGCTTAATAATGGCCTCAAAGTACAAGAGCAGTGATGCTGGTAATTTGGATATGCCAAAGAGAAGCCACGAAGTGCTTCCTTTAAGTGAAAAGATTAAAGTTCTCAACTTAATAATGAAAAAAAAAAGTAAGAAAGAAATTCAGCTTTACTAATAGTCACATTGGCACTCTTATTCGAGCCATGTGTCATAGCCTGTGTTGAGATCTGTAAGGGAGTTCTTGTGAAGGCAGTGGGGTTCCCACCACATGGAGGAGTTGACAGAGAACCTTCAATTGTTTGTTCATTTTCAGCATATGGGAACATATTGCCCTCCAAGTCATCTACTTGAGTATTTTTACATATTATTTCAACTTAAATAATTAAAGTCTTTAAAATGCTTTGTAATGAAATTGGGTTATAATCACAGTATCTTTTTGTACCACCTAGGAGTTTTTTCAATTATTTGGTGGCACAGTTCTAAAAGAGGAGGTAAATATAAAGACTACCCATGCGTTTTGCTAAGATGGAAGATCATTATTTTACTTTTGGTGGATTTTTTTTCCAATTGTTAGCCTTTTATTAAATTTTTTTTTCGGATGTATATCATATTTCGAATTCTTTATACATTACATCATGTTCACCACCCAAACACTAATTATAGTGCATCCCCTCACATGTGACCCTAATCACCCCTTTTGCCTGTCCCCCTTCCCCCTTACCCAATGGTAACCACCAGTCCAATCTCCAATGCTATGCATTGTTTTTTTTTCTCTCGTTTTTATCTTCTGCTTATGAGTGAGATCATATGGTATTTGACTTTCCCCCTCTGACTTATTTCACTCAGCATAATACCCTCAAGGTCCATCCATGTTGTCACAAGTGGCTGGATTTCGTCATTTCTTATGGCTGAGTAGTAGTAGTCCATCGTGTATAAATATCACTTCTTCTTTATCCATTCGTCCCTTGATGGGCGCCTAGGTTGCTTCCAAGTCTTGACTATTGTATATAATGCCGCAATGAACATAGGGGTGCAAGTACCTTTATGCCTTTGTGTTTTCAAGCTCTTTGGATAAATACCCAGCAGTGGAATAGCTGGATCATATGGTAGATCTATCCTTAATTTTCTGAGGATACTCCATACTGCTTTCCATAGTGGCTGCACCAGTTTGCACTGCCACCTGCAGTGAACAAGGGTTCCCTTCTCTCCACACCCTCTCCAACATTTATTGTTTCCTGTCTTGTTAATTATAGCCATTCTGACCGGAGTGAGGTGATACTTCATTGTAGTTTTGATTTGCATTTCCCTGATAGCTAGTGATGTTGAGCATCTTTTCATAGGCCTGTTGGCCATCTGTATTTCTTCTTTGGAGAAATCTCTGTTCAGATCTTTTGCCCATTTTCTAATTAGATTGTTGGTTTTTTTGTTGTTGAGCTGTATGAGTTCTTTGTATATTTTGGATATTAACCCCTTATCTGATATGTGGTTTGCAAATATCTTCTCCCAATTGTTAGGTTGTCTTTTCGTTTTGTTGATGGTTTCCTTTGCTGTGCAGAAGCTTTTGATGTAGTCCCGTTTGTTCATTTTTTCTTTTGTTTCCCTTGCCCAGTCAGACATGGGACTTGAAAATATGCTGCTCAGACCAATGTCATAGAACGTACTGCCTGTGTTTTTTTCTAGAAGTCTCATGGTTTCGGGTCTTACATTCAAGTCTTTAATCCATTTTGAGTTGATTTTTGTGCATGGTGTAAGGGAATGGTCTACTTTCATTCTTTTGCATGTGGCTGTCCAGTTTTCCCAACACCATTTACTGAAGAGACTCTCCTTTCTCCATTGTATGCTCTTGGCTCCCTTGTCGAATATTAGCTGTCCATAAATATGTGCCTTTACTTCTGGGCTCTCAATTTTGTTCCCTTGATCTGTGTGTCTGTTTTTGTGCCTGTACCATGCTGTTTTGGTTACTATTTCATTGTAGTATAATTTGAAATTGGGGAGTGTGATACCTCCAGCTTTGTTCTTTTTGCTCAGGAATCCTTTGGCTATTCAGGGTCTTTTGTTGTTCCATACAAATTTTAGGATTCTTTGTTCTATTTCTATAAAAAGTGTTGTTGGAACTATGATAGGGATTACGTTGAATCTATAGATTGCTTTAGGAAGTATGGACATTTTAACAATGTTAATTCTTCCAATCCAAGAGCACAGAATATTTTTCCATTTCTTTGTGTCTTCTTCCATTTCTTTCAACAATGTTTTATAGTTTTCGGTGCACAGATCTTTCACCTCTTTGGTTAAGTTGATTCCTAGGTATTTTATTCTTTTTGTTGCAATTGTAAATGGGATTGTATTCTTAATTTCTCTTTCTGGTACTTCGTTGTTAGTGTATAGAAACGCAACCGATTTTTGTACATTGATTTTGCATCCCACAACTTGACCGTATTCCTTTATTTCTAAAAGTTTTTTAGCGGACTCTTTAGGGTTTTCTAGATATAAAATCATGTCGTCTGCAAAGAGTGACAGTTTCACTTCTTCTTTTCCTATGTGGATCCCTTTTATTTCTTTTTCTTGCCTGATTGCTCTGGCTAGGACTTCCAATACTATGTTAAATAAGAGTGGTGACAGTGGGCATCCTTGTCTGGTTCCTGTTCTTAGAGGGATAGCTTTCAGTTTTTCTCCATTGAGAATGATATTTGCTGAGGGTTTGTCATATATGGCCTTTATTATGTTGAGGTATTTTCCTTCTATACCCATTTTATTTAGAGTTTTTAACAGAAATAGATGCTGTATCTTGTCAAATACTTTCTCTGCATCTTTTGAGATGATCATGTGCTTTTTATTCTTCATGTTGTTAATGTGGTGTGTCATGTTGATAGATTTGCAGATGTTGAACCATCCCGCATCACCAGAATGAAACCCACTCGATCATGATGTACGATCTTTTTAATGTATTGTTGTATTTGATTTGCTAGTATTTTGTTGAGAATTTTTGCATCGATGTTCATCAGTGATATTGGCCTGTAATTTTTCTGTGTGTGTGTTGTCCTTGTCTGGTTTTGATATCAGGATAATGTTTGCTTCGTAGAAGGAGTTAGGAAGCCTCCCCTCCTCTTCAATTGTTTGGAAGAGTTTGAGAAGGATAGGTAGTAAGTCTTCTTTGAATGTTTGGTAGAATTCACGAGGGAAGCCATCTGGTCCTGGACTTTTATTTTTTGGGGAGGTTTTTGATTGCTGTTTCGATCTCCTTACTGGCGATTGGTCTATTCAAATTTTCTACATCTTCTTGGTCCAGTTTTGGAAGGTTGTATGTTTCTAAGAATTTATCCATTTCTTCTAGATTGTCCAATTTGTTGGCGTCTAGCTTTACATAGTATTCTCTTATTACCTTTTGTATTTCTGAGGTGTCCGTTGTAATCTCTCCTCTTTCATTTCTGATTTTATTTATTTGAGGCTTCTCTCTGTTTTTCGTGGTGAGTCTGGCTAAGGGTTTGTCAATTTTGTTTATCTTTTCAAAGAACCAGCTCTTGGTTTCATTAATTTTTTCTATTGTTTTTTTAGTCTCTATTTTGTTTATTTCTGCTCTGATTTTTATTATTTCCTTCCTTCTGCTGATTTTGGGCTTTGTTTGTTGTTCTTTTTCCAGTACCTTTAGGTGTGCTTTTAGATTGTCTATTTGGGATTTTTCTTCTTTGTTGAGGTAGGCCTGAATTGCTATAAACTTCCCTCGTAGAACTGCTTTTGCTGGATCCCACAGATTTTGGCAAGTCGTGTTTTCATTTTCATTTGTCTCCAGGAATTTTTTTATTTCTTCTTTGACTTCTTCATTGACCCAATCATTGTTCAGTAGCATTTTGTTTAATCTCCACATTTTTGTGGCTTTTCTGGTTTTCTTTCTGTAGTTGATTTCCAGTTTCATACCTTTGTGGTCAGAAAATATGCATGGTATTATTTAGATCTTCTTAAATTTATTGAGACTTGTTTTGTGGCCTAATACATGATCTATCCTGGAGAATGTTCCATGGGCATTTGAAAAGAATGTGTATTCTGTGGTTTTTGGATGGAATGTTCTGTATATATCTACTAAGTCCATCTGGTCTAATGTGTCCTTTAAGGTGAGCGTTTCCTTATTGATCTTCTGTTTGGACGATCTATCCATTGGTGTAAGTGGAGTGTTAAAGTCCCCTACTATTATTGTGTTACTGTCTATTCCTCCTTTTATGTCTGTTAATAATTGCTTTATATATTTAGGTGCTCCTATGTTGGGTGCGTAGATATTTACAGGTGCTATATTTTTTTGTTGGATTGTTCCCTTTATCATTATGTAGTGCCCGTCTTTGTCTCTTATTACAGTTTTTGATTTAAAGTCTATTTTGTCTGATATAAGTATTGCTACCCCTACTTTCTTTTCTTTGCCATTTGCATGGCATATCTTTTTCCATCCTTTCACTTTCAGTTTGTGAGTGTCTGTAGATCTGAAGTGTGTCTCTTGTATACAGCATATACATGGATCTTGTTTTTTTATCCAGTTGGCCACCCTATGGCATTTGATTGGAGCATTTAGTTCATTGACATTTAAAGTAGCTATTGATAAATATGTATTTATTGCCATTTTGTCACTTTTTCTTTTTTTGGGGTGTTTTAGTAGTTCTCAGTTCCTTTCTTTTTCTCTTGCTCTCTTCCCTTGTGGTTTGATGGCTGTCTTTAGTAATATGTTTGACTTCTTTTGTCTTACTTTTTTTCCTGCTTGTTGTAGGTTTCTGGTTTGTGGTTACCATGAGGATCCTATTTAATATACTATGCATATAACAGTCTATATTGAGTAGATAGACTCTTTAGCTTGACTTCTTTCTAAAAGCTCTACTTTTTCACTCCCCTCCTCCTACATTATATGTTTTTCACATCATATATAGTCTTTTGTTTAGTGTGTGTCTATCCATTACCCTCTTATCATTGAAATAGGTGATTTTAGTACATTTGTCTTTTAACCTTCATATTATCTTCACAGGTAGTTGATCTGCTGCCTTCACTATACTTTCACCTTACAAGTGATTTTATTGCCTGCTTTTTCTTGTTGTTGTTGTTTTGGGTTTTTTTGATAATTTTTTCTCTTTTATCTCTATTTGTGGTCATTGCTTTCCCACTTAAATAGGACCCTTCAGCATTTCTTGTAGAACTGGTTTCTTGGTGGTAAACTCCTTTAATTTTTGCTTGTCTGGGAAGCTCTTTATCTCTCCTTCTATTCTAAATGAGAGCCTTGATGGATAGAGTATTCTTGGTTGTAGGTTTTTTCCTGTTAGAACTTTAAATATGTCATGCCATTCTCTTCCCGCCTGTAGGGTCTCGACTGAGAAGTCCGCTGACAGCCTGATGGGCTTCCCTTTATATGTCACTGTGGCCTTTCTCTTGCTGCTTTTAGGATTCTCTCTTTGTCTTTAATTTTAGACATTTTGATTATAATATGTCTTGGTGTGGGCCTCTTTGGGCTTCTCTTGTTTGGAGCTCTCTGTGCTTCCTGAACTTGGATGTCTGTTTCCTTCCTCAGGTTAGGAAAATTTTCCTCTATTATTTTGACAAATAAATTTTCTGCCCCTTTGTCTCTCTCTTCTCCTTCTGGGACCCCTATAATCCGAATGCTAGCATGCTTGATATTGTCCCAGAGTTCCCTTACACTGTTCTCATTCTGTCTAATTCTTTTTTCTCTTTTCTGTTCTGCTTGGGTGATTTCCTCTAGTCTTTCATCTAGCTCACTGATCTGTTCTTCTGCTTCCTCTACTCTGCTATTGAGTCCCTCTAGTGAATTTCTCATTTCGAGTATTGTATTCTTCACTTCTCATTGATTTTATTTTATATCTTCCAGTTCTTTGCTGATGTGCTCACTGTGTTCATCCATTCTTCTCCACATATCTGTGAGCATCCTCATTATATTTTGTTTGAATTCTTTGTCCAGGAGGTCGCTAGTTTCTGTTTCACTTAGTTCTTTTTCTGAGGTTTTGTACTGTTCCCTTGCTTGGAGAGTATTCCTTTGCCTCCTCATTATGCCTCTTTCTCTGTGCTATTTTCTTTGTACTAGGTGAGTCGGCTATGTCTCCTGATCTTGGAGAAGTGGCCTTATGTATAAGATGCCTTATGAGGCCCAGCAGAGTGCTTCCCTCTCGTCACCGGACCATAAGAACCAGGAGTGACCCCTTTGTGGGCTACTTGTGTTCTTCTGCTGTGGCAGGGTTGCTCCCACTGCAGGTACCCAGGGAGTCTGATCTTTCCTTCCCTGGCCAGCTGTTTGTAAATCTTGTTTGGAGGGGCCTCAGCACTGTTGGCTACAAAGTCTATCAGCACACTCTTATTGCAACTGTCCTCTTAATTGGGTTGGTACCCAGTGTAGCTGGTTGCTAGGCTCAGGGGCATACAGTTGTAATAGGCCTGAGGCCAACAAGGCTGTTGTCAGTTCTCTTAGGAGTGCAGCTGAGTGGGGCTAGCCCTTGGCATGGAGGCACTCAGTTGTTTCAGGCTTTGGAAGGTGGGTCTGATCCTTTTTATGGCTATTTGTGAAGCATAAGTCTTCTGCCACTGATAAGCCTCACCCCCCACTGGACCACATACACTGTCAACACAGTCCTGGTCTGTGCGTACTTCTCAACCCCCTGGAGCGTACCCCAATGCCACACTGCAGAGGCCCCCACCTCTGCCCCAATGCCCCCCACAGTTCACCTGGTCCTCACACAAGCCTTGCCCCACAGAGGCAGACACCCTTGCCTGCCTGTAGAGGATCAAGGCACTCAGTCAATGCAGGCTGAAAAGTAGCCTGAGGGCTTGCTGTTAGGTGGGGTCAGTCCCTAGGGCGGGTTGCCTGCCCTGGCTGAACTGGATTAAATCTGTGCTCTAGTGGGTGTGGCAGACCCCTGGGCTAACAGCCCAACAGATGCACCTCAATGGCCCCCACCGGTGTCCGTATCAGCACGCCTGGACCAGCTCAGAACAATGGCCCCCACCAATGTCTCAGTCTCCGGAGAGGACCCTCCTTTCACCAAGATGCCCCCAGAGCCCACCAGGTGAGTCTTGTTTCACCAAAGGACAGTCAGCCTTCTCTCTGGTGATTTTAGGTTGCTGCAATGAGCGAGTTTGTGCGTGGGCCCTTTAAGACGCGGATCTTTTTGGCTTTCGGCCAATAGCTTTTCTGGGGGCGTCCTCACTGCAGTTAATAGCCAGCAAAGCCAGGCAGTAAGACCTTCATCTCAGTTGGGCTGAGTCCAAAGGATGGTTATAGCAGTATTGCCCCCGCTCCGGACCTCACTCCTCCAGGGAGGGCTCGTACCTTAGGGTGGCTCCCGCCTGGCCAGCTGAGAAGCTCCGCTGCTCCCAAAGGTGGCTTTTTTCCTCTCTGGCTGGAGTTACTGCCTCTTCTGCTTTCATCAGGACTGTCCCTTGTCGTGGGGGTTCTTTTTATCTAGTTTTCAGTTTTCAATCCAGGGTGATTCTTCCCAAAATTGTTGTAACCTGGTTGTATTCGTGGGAGGAGGCGAGTTCAACGTCTTTTCACAGCGCCATCTTGATGAGATCTCTATTTTTGGTGTTTTTATTTATTTATGTATTTTGGTGATCAGTGACCCAATAGTATAATATTTAGTCCAGCACTAAAAAGAAGACTTAACAGTACTCATTATTAATGCTTCATAAATAAACTCATGTGATAGAGATAATATTTTGTAAATGGTTGTTTAAACATAGTTACACTTCTATCTGGTTTTATTATCAGAAAATGTCAATATGTCACTTCAAAAATTTATATCTATACATTTAAAAATGTAGTTAAACAGCATGTTGTAACCAGTTTATACATCTTTCAAAGCTTGAACTAATCTGTGATAAATTGAAATATGTAACACTTCCCAGGTACTTTGCAAAAATAACTTAACGACATCAATAAAAATGGAAATTTACTAGCCAAATTTAAAGGAAAATCTTTGCGTAATTAGTATATTGGATTGAAAAATGGGTATCACAGATGCTTTGTTTCCACTTGGATCTGGATATCTTGGCAAGACACCTTTTGTTCAATAGTAGCCACTGAAATCAATTGGAATAAGCCAAACTTATAACCAGGCTTCAAATAACTGTACTACAAAGAGTAAACCAAGATTTTCAAAGTGAAAAAAATCATATTCAATTACTATTTTAGTCAAAGATTCCAAGAATATTTTAAAATACTGTTTATTTCATCCTTATTTAATTTATATTTCTGTGTTTAATAGTGTGTATATTAAGTTAATACAGTAGAACATGTATATAACTAATAAAAAATATTTATGATACATTTTCAACACTTTTAACTGACAGCAGTGTAAGATCAGGAATGTGTGTGACTCCATGACTTACGTGACTCAATTACTTTATCAGTGGGAAAATCGAAGACAAGATTAGTAGGGAGACTTGTTGATGGTCACATAAATAGACACTTTCTTGTTCAATACTGGAATCCCAGTATCAGCACACTATCTGGCTCTCCCAGGTTCTAATCTTCCTTAAATCATAACCCAAAGTTGGCCCATAGGAAGAGTCATTATTAACCTAGATATCATAAGTATTACAATAGTTTGGAATAGCTGGAGAACAAGAAGCCATGGCAAAATCCAGAGAATGTAAGGGTTTGAGGCACTGGGAGTCACCATCACATCTCTTAATCCTGCCAACTCTTCCTAAGTCCCTGTGCTTCTCCTCACCTTCTAAATGCCAGGTACTTTGGAATGATCATGGCATGGACCATGGGTCTCTCCCAAATGGATGGGCGTATCACTAATTGCCAACATGTACTGGAAGTGGGAAATAAAGATGCCTTGATAGCTCTGGTGAAGAAAAATTTTGTTTGGAGATACCGAGAACATCATATTCAATGATATCCTAACATTCAAAGAGTCAGAGGCATGTGGAGAAAGTGAGAAGGCCAGACAGGTCGTCAGTCTGAAGGCCATGAAAAACTCTGCTGCTCTGATAGCTGTGGGTGTCCACAAGGAGAGACACTTTGTCTAGTGATCCAGAGAGCCAAGTAGGAATTTATATTGGATGGGAGCATGGGCAGAAAACTTTGTCAAGGAATGATCTGGTCATTTGCTTTTGTCCAAAGGAATTTAGAAATAAAGCTTTCTATAGGCTGTTCCTTCATCAGAAATTGCTGAACCATCATATATCTGGTATTTTGGAAAGTCTTTTTGCCTCTACTAGAAAGACTGTTAGGAATATATGGCTGTTGATGACAATGAAAGTGGAAATAAAGAAATTGTCTAAGTTACTGAATGTATAGCCAGAGGGAAGAATCCCAGAACCTTCAGGTGGAGGCAGAAAAAGTGGGGAGTCTGCTGGGACATCACACTAGAAAATAGCCCAAATGAGCTTTGTTTGTGAGAAGACATATTCTTTTCTTGGATGCAACTGCTATGGACATATCCTACTTACCTGTGACGTTGAGAGTCACTCTGTCACTATGCTGGGCTCCCAGGCCATTGTCAGCCTCACAGGAGTAATTTCCAGAATGTTCTGCAGTCATAGAGAGGTTGAAGGATGCTCCTCCTCCAGAAGGGGCTGAGCTCCTTCCCAGGGTGGCATCTTCATGATAAAACTGGTACAAGATTGGAGGAGAGCCTCTCCAGGCCTCACAACGAAGCTCCACCACATCCCCTACCACAGCCTGGGCCCTGGGAGCCCTGATGGTGAGGACAGGGCGAGACATTGGAACTGAGAGAGAAAAAAAAGCTGTCAGAGAAGGACTCTGAAGCTGTGACACGTTCATAACTCCACTTGAGGAGGCTAAAAATAGATAGATCCCTTGAGTCATGAGGAGTAATCCTGGATAATTTTGTTTTCATCACTACTCAATCCTCTCCACAAGAAGTAAGGTATCCTCAACTTATTTTGCCCTCTTTGCCATTCCTTGGTTAGCTTTTAAATCTTCACAGCTCTGTTCCTTTGCCTCCTTCACAAGATCCTCACAGCTTACAGAGAACCTAAACCCTGGCTTGCAAACCAAGGCTAAGTAAAAGAAATTGGGAACTTACTTCTCAATGTGACCATAGTCAGTTTACTGAGGATGGGGCCATGAATATTGTCAGCTGCACAGTAGTATCTCCCAGCATCACTCTCCTTCACAGTAGGTATCCGGAGCTCTGCTGACAGGGAACGCTGGGTCTTTCTTCCCAAAATTCTTATTGTGCCCTCTCTGTGCCAGGAGAATGTGATAGTCCCTGTCCCCTTGGCTACTGAGCAGATAAGGACCAGATTTTCTCCTTCAATCAGCTGCCCCCCAGAGGGCTGGATTTCTAGATTCACATCAGACACAGGGACTCCTGGGAGGACACAAGATGACACATGAGGGTCTTGATGGCAGAGACTTCAAGGTCAAGGAGAAGGCTGGTCCTGCCATGATTAAGCCAATAGCAGCAGGTTCAATGGGCAGGGGTCCAAAGTAGGAATTAAGGAATGAATTGAGTATATTATTACAATGGGAGCAGCTCCTCTCCTCTCACAGACAATTCCCATTCTTGAGTAATGTGGGCATCAGGCCCTTAATCTTAAACCTAATGTTGACTGCCGTCATATTTTATGGACATTTGTCTCTAAGGAAACTTTGATGCACCAATGGGCCACAAAATAAGAGAGAGCAATGGTAATGCTACTTCTATCCTGATCTGATTTTACTCAGAATCAAACCCCTCTCTTCTCTTTCAAGACTCTTCTCCATTCTCACCTCTATCTTCCCACATTCTTCTTTGACTATTCCAGTTTGTGTTTATGTTCCTCTTTTCTGATTATTTTGGAGTAAGTTTAGATCAACAAATGGAAGCAACAAAGAGACCTCTAAATACAGCATGTGGTCATCTGTGCTTTTAGTTATCTGTTTACGCATGAGAGAATACAACAGATCTTGTATGTCTCTGTAGCCCCCACAGCATTCGGCACCCAGTAATTGATCAATAACTGCTATTACATGGCTTAGATGGAAGAAACTGCTCTAGGAAGATTAGGCCATTGTAGAACCTAAACAAAGAAGGATATCAGAATAGCAGGAATCTCCTCTCCCTTATGTTCATTATCCCAGTGAGCAGATGTCACTGTTCTCTTCTCCTCTCCCCACCTCTGACTCTGAAAGAGCAGCCCTACAGACACTTACTCTGCACAAGTATCTGGGATTTCAAGCTTCTTTTTATGACACTGTGAGTCACTGTCTTTGCCTGGCACCAGTAAGAACTTGAGTCTTCACTCCATATGGCAGAGATCTGGAGCTCTGAGGAGCTGCTCCAGCCTGACCCCAGGGCCTGGTCTTCTCTGAAGAAACAGAATTGAAGCTGAGTGTCTGACTTCTGTGGAGGAAGCCAGGTCTCACATTTCAGGGCCACTGGGCTCCCCTCTATGGGCTGGGAGGGGCTGGCTGTCAGCACAGGAGGCGGAAACAACTCTAGAGAGAAGAACAAATATAATTCTCAGGGCAGTGAGGCCCAGCGTGCCTGGAAAGACACACCTTTGTTGTCAGCACCAGCCATCAGGAGATAGGGACCCATGCAGATGGAACCACTTCTCATCGTCCTCCCATGGCTGGCTCAAAAGAGGCTTTTCATGAAATCCCCACTGATGAGTACCCTCCCTCAATCCACACGCACTGTTTCCCTCCTGAGCCCTATTACCCACAGAAGTGTAGCCATTACCTTGAACTTGGATCCTTAGAGGTTTTGAAGTTTCTTTCCATGAACTCCAGAAATCCTTCCTAGACACAGTACAATGATATTTGCTATTTTCCAGGGAAACTGAATTTAGTATGATGGCCTCTGTACTATAAGTACTGCCAAGTTTTTTTCCATCTTTGTAGTAAATCTTTTCACTAGGAATCTCTTCTTCCTTCCCCAGACATCTCAGAAGTACCTTGTCTCCTTCAAATACAGGGTGGGAAGCCTGGAGGATCAGCCAGTCTGCAAAGAGTAGAGGAACACACCAATTTACCCTTATTGCTTCTTTCTTCAAGCTCTCATTTCTGCTCACGATGAAAGAGCTACAGTCCTGTACATGCTTGCAAATATCTTCCATCAACATTTCCATGTGGTTCCAATCCCTGACTCTCCATTGTCCTAGGACAGTGAACTAATCCCAGGAAATGTCCTCAAAAAATTCCCATAAATATTGTTAAAATAGAAATTTTATACCATACCTTTATTCAGACGTGGGTCCCTCTTTGCCTTGTGAGTTATAGGTAACTGACACTTCTCTGGATGGAGAAGACAGACAATGCAGCATCCACTGCTGCCCTATTTCATTATTTTCTGTGGTCAATACTTCCAATATCTCACGCTTCATGGACTCTCTGCATTAACCCAGCCCTCAGACATGCTGACGAGTGGTTTTATTTCAGAAACTCTTCCTTTCTTTCCTTACCAGACAAAAATTCCACATGTACGGGATCACTGAAGGAAGATACTTGGGTCTTGCATTTGTAATATCCAGACTTTTTTATTTGAATCTCTCCAGATTCTTCTCTCATCAAATTCTTATTATAATACCAGGATACATCTCCCCAGGCTGGATAACGGGAATCCCTGCATTTGAGAGTCACTTTCTGTCCTTTGAAGTGTGTGGACCATGGAGGAGTAAGGAGAAGAAAAGCTTTTGGAGCTAATCCTGAACAGGAAATAGAAAGATGAAGGCACGTGAAGGTGAATGGGGAGTGGGTAAGAGAACAGGGGAGGGCCTGGCCTGCAGCTGGGAGTTTCCCTAAACTAATTCCTATTAGGACCTGGGTAAGAAATGGAACAGAAACAACCTTGGGAAATGCCTGGGGCAGAATCTGTTCTTCTGCATTCTTTGTATGGCCTGAAGGTGAGCTGGTGGGTGTCATAAGGGATAGCTCTCAGGTCCCTGGTGTGGGCTCAGAAAAGCTCAGGAGATGTGACTTGTAGCTGGGCAAACACTATAAGGGCGTCTCAAGGTGGGCTGATTCTGAAATGAGCTTGACCTGTATATTCTTACCAAGGTAAATGTGAGCCTGAGATGTGTATACCTCAGAGGCAAGTCCTAGACTTTAAAAAACCACTTCCTACTTGGTGATAATATTTAATGAACAAAGTTTTTTCTAGCTTTTCATTATTATTAAACCTTGCTTAATTTGAGATTCTATGGGGAAAGCAACTTTTTTCTATTCTCCATCTAAGTTGGACACAGTCAATAATTGAAGGATACAAAGAATTTGAGTGAAGGGGCATGGGCTGCTTGAGAAATCATATACACAAATCATACTTCTGTATAGAATTGCAACTGACTAATGGGACCAGAAGTGGAAGCACGAGAGTGACATGAGCTCCTTTTGGAGATATATAAAGATTTGGCTGTAGCATTTCCTCTGTGGATGGGAACTATTTCTATGTCCTTTGTTAGTGGCACTAGTTTGGACATACAGAGGGAAGGGTCTTAGGGAATAGAGGAGATCAGATCTGAGGCTCTCCCAACATGAGCCTCCTGCTTCTGCTCTTCCCTCTGAAAATGCTTCCTTCCTCTCTACACTGAAGCATCCTGATAATAGGGAAAGAACTGGAGAAATCAGGGGAGAGTCTGCTCACCCACTATAGCAACAAGCATGACCTCAGAGTAGCAACACCACCAACATTGGCACAGCCCTGAATCCTTCATTTATGGAGGCAGGTTGTGCTGGCCAAGAGGACCAATGCTCGGAGACCAGGAGGAATATAGAGAAGGGAAAACTGACCTGATTGTTCTCTTCCAGGAGCTGTGAGGGAACCAAGATTTAAAGATTAGCATAGAGCAATGTTTTTCAAACATTTTCAGTTACATACTCTCTGAGAAATTTTCCAACAACCCAGCCACAACCACTTCTTCATTTTTTCTTCCTCATTTCTTTGTCCCAATTCTACAGAACCCATCCCTACAGATAAACAAAAATTAGCCTATAATTTATTTTATAAACATGAATGACTGTATCCACAACTCCAGCTCACCTCTTTGCTGTTGCATACTTCATTCCCTTCTTCTCCTCTCTAGTCTGAACTAGCAGTGCAGAGGCAGAAAAGGGCTTAGACAAGTGACTTATCCTCCCCGTCATTTCTTTGGTGTTGTTCCTCACTTTTTCAATCTCTGGTTAAATAATGACTTAAAATCTCAGGGAAGGAGTTATGTTTCTCAGTAAGTCTTCCCTCAATTGCCTAAGTTTTGAAAGTAATTTTTTATCTGAGGGATTTAGAGCTGCAGTTTGGCAGAAAGAAAAATCCAAGCTTCCTATGAGATGGAAAAGAAATGGGTGAGAAACCCAGGGTAACATTCTTGACTTGCTCTGCTAGTTGTATTCAGAGACTTTGGTTTTCTTGGGAACACTGCTCTGCTCATTTTCATTCTCCTGCTGTCTGTCTCTGAACCCTAAGTGCAAGAGGAGACAGAAGTGCCTTGGTTTTTCCCCTGGCTGACATTAGAAACTAAGACCCCTGTCCCAGTCTGAGCAATCCACTCACCCAGGAGGAGTAGCAGCAGCCACAGAAGCATGGGGACCTGGCCCTTGCTGAGGGCAGGGAAAGTCTGTCTCACCAAAGGCCAGGTTTAACTTGCATCCACACAGGAGGACAGGAGGGCGGTACTTAGATGAGTTCTGCAAGAATTATAAAAGGGGAAGTAAAGAATCTTATCTTGCTTTGGGTTCTAAAAATATTCACGTGGCTGCCTTCCTAAATGCTGTTTGTATTTCAACACTGGCAGCTCTGCATTTTTAGGTGGTGGTCATCTTCCAACTGTTCAAGTCTCTCAGGAGAAATCTCCAAGGTTGTCCCTAGGTTCTCTGAAAATGACAAGCAGTGGATTTGCTAGTATTCAAATAACTTTTTCTTTATTTTTCAAATGGAAAATGCCTTTATAACTGTAAATTCCACATGAGGTTTTTGCTTCCACATGAGGCTCCTAATATAGAGACACTTGATGAGTGTGATGTCTTACTATGTTTTACAACATGAGTCATACAAAGTGTCAAAGCAGATGCAAAACCCTTTTTGCCACTTATATAAGCTGGCATGAAGCTGCTGAAAAGGAAAATAATAGAAAATCGCAGATTAGCAAAAGTGGCTGCCCCTAATTGCCACCCAGATCTGTGCAAAGTAGGAGACAAAGGAACAGGCATAAAAAGAGGAACGTCTCTTGTGTTAGTCTCAGCCTATGTATTACCAGTGTTGTGACTGGACTGGCTTTTGTGGTTCTTACTATGATTGCAAGATGCCCTCTGCATTCACCATAAGAAAATTTTGGAAAAAAAACAAAGGTTTATTACATACAGGTCCTGGTAAGCATATGGCACACATAGGGCTGCACAGTGAGGTCACAAGGCTGACGTTCCACTTTTATTGTGGTTAATGGGGTTTGGGGGCTAGGGTGGCATGGGCTCACTCTTTGTTGGTGAATTTAAAACATAAGAGCAGGCATTTAAAGCACAGAAAGAGACAAAACAAGTGGCCCAAATGGTCCATTATCAAAATCAACTAAGATCTCTAAAACGAGGGAGTCTCGGGGGCAGGGGTGGGAGGGGAAGCAGCCTAGCTCTTTATCTAGTGGCTGGCAGTGTCTTTATTTGAAGTAGCCATCTTTGAGGTGTAGGCCTAGGCAATCAAAGCTTATGTCAAAGACTCTTTGTTATAAAAAGGAAAAACCAATTGTCAGGGCTTATACTACCGAACCCCTGTTTTCAAAGCCAGGGCGCTTCTCAGAGAGACCTTCCACGGCCTTGCAATCAAAGAGGTCTCATCTATTTTGTGTCAGCCCCTGTGTGCTTTTTTCACAGTGTTTATCATGATCTAATTATTTCCTCTATTTTCTTGGTTATTTTTGTGTCTTCTCTCTGACTAATGCGTAAGGGCTGGTTTGTCTTATCCACTGTTATATCACTTGTGCTTCTAACAATTCTTTCTCAAAAGTAGGCACTTAATAAATATTTTTTGAGGGACTGTGAGAAACTCTGGATTAGTGTTTCTCAACCATTTTTTCATTATCCCTCCCTGACAGGACTTTTGGACTTTTTTTCCAAGCCAATCCCTTCCTCCATGAAACATTAAGACCACAGACATATTGTATATCTGTTTATGTACGGTATGCATGTATCTATGTTTTACACATAAAAATAGTAGGATCTTTTTGCCTCCCCAAGAACCATTTTTTTGCTTTGAGGCTTATATCACTGCTGTTGGGCATGCATGTTCTAGACATAGAGACAGACCATTCTCAGCAATCTAACTACCAGGATAGGAAGCTATGACCATTCAAAGACACCTTTACATTAGAAACAGGTGAGAATCTCAGATCAAATGTCGCTTCTTTGGGGAGGATATCCTGAGGCTATAATGGAAAGAGGTCCTCTTCTTTAACCAAATAGCATTCCATTCTTTCCCCAATGATAGTTACCAAATTTTGCCTTTCTATATGTATTTGTGTGATTGTATGATGTCCCTTTCTCTCATTAGACTGTAGCATCACAAGAGCTCAAAAGAATCTGGTGTGTTCTCCATTGTGTTTTCTTTCTTTCTTCCTTCCCTCTTTCTCTCCTTCCTTGCTTCCTTCCTTCACTCCTTCTTCCCCTCCTTTCCTCATTCCTTCCTTCTTTCCTTCGTTCCTGCCTTCTCTCCTTCCTTCTTGCTTTCTCTCCTTCCCTCCCTCCCTCCCTCCTTCTTTCTTCTTATCTTCCTTCCTTCTTTCATTGCTTCTTTCCCTCCCTCCTTCCTTTTTGTTATTGTAGTAAGAACACAACAAGATACTTATCTTAAATTTTTAAGTATACAATACATTATTGTTGCTTATAGATGCAATGTTATACAGCAGATCTCCAGAGCTTAATTTAACTTAATCTCGCTTAACTGAAACTTTATGCCCATTGATTAGTAACTCCTCATTTCATCCACTCGGAAACCACAATTCCACTTTTTGATTCATGAATTTGACTATTTTAGATATCTCACATAAGTGGAGTCATCCAGTATTTGTTTTTCTGTGACTGGCCTACTTCACTTAGCATAATATCCTCATGGTTAATCCATTTTGTCACATATTGCAGGATTTCCTTCTTTTTTAAGGCTGAGTAGTATTACAATGTACGTATACCTTGTTTTCCTTATCGTTTCATCTACTCATGGACATTTAAGTTTTCCCCACATTGTGGCTCTTGTGAACAATGCTTCAATGAACATAGCAGTGCTAATAATATCTCTTCAAGATCGTGAATTCAATTATTTTGGATAAGTACCCAGAAGTGAGATTGGTGGATCATTTAGTAGCTCTATTTTCAGCTTTTGGAAGAACTTCTATACTGTTTCCCATAGCTGCTGTGTCATTTTTCATTCTCACCAATAGAATGCAAGAGTTCCCTTTTCTCCATATCCTCCCAACACTTATCTTTTGTTTTTTTGATAATAGTCATCCTAACAGGTCTGAAGTGATATCTCATTTCTTTTTGTGTGGCATTTCTCTGATGATTCGTGATGTTGAGTATGTTTTTATGTATCTGTTAGCCATTTGTAAGTCTTTTTTGGAGAAATGTCCTTTGTCCATTTTTTAATTGGATTATAAATTTGTTCACTATTGAGATGTAAGAGTTCCTTATATATTTTGGAGGCTAACCCCTTATTAGATATATGGTTTTCAAATATTTTCTCCTATTCTGTAGAGTGTCTTCACTCAGTCAATTGTTTTCTTTGCTGTGCAGAAGCTTCTTAGTTTGATGTAGTGTCACTTTTCTATTTTTCTTTTTGTTGCTTGAGCTTTTGGTGTTATACCCATGAAATCATTGCCAAGACCAATATCAAGGGGCTTTTTCCTTATGTTCTCTTCTAGGTATTCTATAGTTTTGTGTTTAATGTTTAAGTCTGTAATCCATTTGACTTGATTTTTGTGTATGGTGTAAGATAAGAGTCAAATTTTATTCTTTTTCGTGTGGATATCCACTTTTCCCAACACCATTTGTTGAAAAGACTATCTTGTCTTCATTGTGTATTCTTGGTATACTTGTCAAAGATCAGTTGATGATGTATGCATGAGTTTATTTCTGGATTCTCTAGTCTCTTCCATTGGTTTTGTATGTCTGTTCTTATGCCAGGACCATACTGTTTTGATTACTTCGACAATATGCAAGTTTATGTATCATTGGTTTATAACATTATATAAATTTCAGGTGTACTACATTATATTTTGACTTTGTATACACTACATCATGTTCACCACCAAAAGTCTAGTTTCCATCCATCACCGTACAAATGTCCTCCTTACCCCTTGCCCTTCCCCTACTCCCCATTCATTTTGGTAACCACCAATCTGTTCTCTGTACCTACGTGCTTGTTTATTGTTGTTGTTTTCTATATTCCACATGCAAATGAAATCATATAGTATTTGTTTGCTGCATATGACTTATTTCACTTGGAATAATACCCTCAAAGTCTATCCATGTTGTCACAAATGGCAAAATTTCATCTTTTTTATGGCTGAGTAGTATCCCATTGTGTATGTGTGTGTGTGTGTGTGTGTGTGTGTGTGTGTGTGTGTGTGTATACAGCATCTTCTTTATCCATTCATCTGTCTATGGGAACTTAGCTTGTTCCTATCTCTTGGCTATTGTAAATAATGCTGCAATGAACATATTTTTTTGAATTACTGTTTTTATATTCATATTGTAAACGAATAACTATAGAGTATGGGTGTTACTTCTTCTAAGAGGTCTTCTCTGACCTTCCAAATCTGGGCTAGGTCTTCCTCTCATGTGTTTAATGAACACTTTGATTTCCTTCATCACAGAGTTCATCACAGTGAAGTGTAATTTCCTGTTCCTTTGACAGTATTTCTCAGTAGTGTAAGTATCTTTAGGGAAGGTAATGACTCTGACTCACTTTGAGTTCTCTGTGTCCAGCATAACTGTCAACAAAAGGAAGGATCAGTTGAATATGGATAGCTTTGAGATGTAGTGTGTTAAAATCAGACTTATTCAACACATGAAAAATTACAATTCATTTCATGATCATAAGTGAAGATGATGATGATTCCTGCTAACAATTGTTTCTTGTGGTTAGAAGGGTATGCTCAGAAAGCAGCTTTTTGAATGTTATTGCCAATTTGATGCCAAAAATATTGGATTTTCTGTCTTCCTCTCTGTTAGGCAAGGACTATGTCATGTTCACACTATAGTCTCTGCACCATGAACAATGCATGACATTAAGTCTAGCATTACCAGATAAAATACAGGATTCCCAGGTAAATTGGAATTTCATATAAAAAACAAATAATTTTTACTATAACTATGTCCCATACAATCCTTGGGATATGCTTACACTAAAAAAGTAGTCACTGTTTATCTGAAATTCAAATATAACTAAAAATCCAATATTTTTATTTGCTAAATCTGGCAAACAACTGAACAGTCATTTTTAATTTGCATGAATAAATTAATGAGTGATTGTGGTGAGGGAACAGTTGGTTTCTTCCATGTGTATACAACTCCAACTCTGGTCCTCTCTCTGCTCCTTAACTCACTCCACCCCAGGAGAAGTGAAATGACTTATCTGGTGGGCAAATTTGGGGGAATAATAAATGAGGCATGCTTTAATCAGCTCCATTCTTTTCATCTTGGATGCAAGCCTGCTGGTAGACAGATCTATATACAGGCACAAAACTTGCCCTGGACTGGCAGAAAATCTAGAATTTTGAGAGCTAATAGAGACACAGAAAGTTGGGACATGGGCTTAGATATAACAGAAATAAAAACAAAGGAACTAACATAAGTGTGTCATATATTTACAAGATGAGGTTATTAGTGGGACCAGGCCCTGTGGCTTTCAGCTTTGGGCTTTCACAAGAGAGCAGGGTATTTTGGAGATTGAAGAAACTCATACTGGTCCTTTTTAACTTTCCTGAGATCGGCAAGAGGCTGGTTTTGTGACCTTGATGGGTGACATCAGCTTGTGGTGGCTTTGTTTATAGGCCAGTGGATGTTTCTATAGAAGAAGGACTGAATATCCATATTCATGGATATCAATAAACAAAAGTTACAAGAACCTCATCAGGGGCCTGAAGAGAGTGGTGAAGGCCTTTATAAACAGGAACAAATGATGCAAGGGTTTAACTCTGGGCAGTAGATACACGGAGGACCCGAAGTTTGCCCTACAACAGAGCCTTAGGGCTATAGAGGTGGCTCAATAAAGGCCCAGAGTAGCCTGCTTAGCTTTTCTAGGCAGTCATAGCTGAAGCACATAGTCTTTTTTAGTAAAAGTAGAAAGATCTATAGCATTTTTTTTTCCAGGAAGACTAGTCCTGAGCTGACATCCATGCCTATCTTCCTCTACTATTTTACATGTAGGACACTTACCACATCATGGCTTGGTAAGTGGCACATAGGTCCACACCCAGGACCTGAACTAGTGAACGCTGGGCCACTGCAGCCGAGTGCGTGAACTTAACCTCTATGCCACTGGACCAGCCCCAATCTCTATATCTTTTTAAGGCACTGGTGACTGGTAAAAATAATATTTTTTAGCTTTAAGTTTCCTTGTATGCTACAGAACACCAATAAGGATCTAGCTCCAAATTGTTAGTTTCAGGCATAGAAAGTCTCCCTAAATGAGTCACCCCAAATTCCACCCTGCTTTCAGACCCAAGGAGCAAACTGGAGGGATTACTCTTGAATTCTTATGGTGTTCCCTAGGCTCAAGAGTTGGAAATATTTAAAGAATTACTGGGCCTGTGCTCTGGGAATCACTCCTGAAAGTGGAAGCAATGTGGCTTCGGGGGACCCGGGAAAGAAAAGATTTAGGGCATCTTTATGAATACAAGATGTTCAAGGAGTTATGTCAGCATCATGGTGGAGTGAGCTATTTTCTTAGTCTCTTCCCTCTAAGTTACAACTAAATGGACATTCATTAACAGACCAAGGATTGCCTACAAGGCCCAATAGGACATCTGAGAGATCCACACAGCCATACATCTAAATGTGGGGGTACTGGGTCCCTGGAAAGCAGTGGAAAAAGGTGAGTGGATTATTTTATTCTTTATATTTCCAAATAATTTCTTAATAACCCCATCCCTTAATCTTCAGGAAGTCGCCACTCCCAGACTCAGTGAGACCTTGTCTACAACTGTCTAAAACTGAAGGTTGTATTATACATAACACTCCACACGTCTAGTGAAGAACACAAAACATGCATAAATGCAAAGGAAAGGGAACATGTCAAGCCTGATATGTAAATGTGAAGCGATATAGTGCAAAAGTGACTTGAAAACTCTGTAGCAGAATCAATAATTGTGAGTAACAAAGACCATAAAGAGTTCATGAATGAGGTGGGAAAAAGTAATCATGGAAGTAAGCCTGGGAGATTCAACAGTACATTCATGATGGGCGGGACTATCTGTTAGGTGATGCAGAGGATGTATAGATGTTTAAGAATATGGCCAGCAGCTTATATAGAACACATAAGTGCTCAATTGAGAGACCACAGCGGGCTTTGGTGATGGACTGGATCATCAAGACAATAAAAATGGATGTTATTTATTAAGGAAGGAACCTAGCAGTCATTGTTAGATACCCTAAATTAATTATCTTGTGAAAAGGCTGCTAACAGACCTCTGAGGAACATAAAATTGTCTTTATTTCATAGATGAGAACAAGATTTCAGATAGACGTGGTAACTTAAAAATTCAGACAGCCAAGAAATCAAAGAGCAAGGATTGAAACTCAGATCTCTTTGACTCTGAAATATCCATTTACTCTAATATATGTAATAAAAAAACTGGGGGAAACACTGTATGAAACACTTTTGAGAGGAAATTAAACAATAGGATCAATAAAAGTGTTTGTCTTACAGTTATACTTCCTTTTCTTGCCCTACCTGCCACTACCCATGGTCCATGCATTTGTCTTTTTTATAAATAGTACATCTAGGAAAATTAATGTAAAAGGGAAATGGGATAAACTATTATAAATTTTTCAGTGCAAATATAGGGAAATAGAAAAAAATCTGATAAAGTGTATTATAAACTGGGTACGGATTAAGTGATTTTTGGGTTTAGAACAGTTGCTAGATATAGAGAAAGGGCAGAGAAGAGAGGAGCTTCTCCTTGAAAGTTACCTAGATCTGCACCACGTGGGCAGGGAAAGGATTCTCCTGATCAAAGCCCCAGAGTCCTCTGAAGCCGAAACCAACAGGGGCAGAGATACGTACCAAGGATCAAGGAGAATAGCAGAGCCATGACCCAGGCAACTAAAGATGATGAGCTGAAACTTAAGACTGGAGGGAGTCCCAAGAGCAGCAAAATTCAGTTTTGGTTGCAAGTGTGCTGAGAGGAGGGAGGGAGACAAGACCGGTCTGCAGCAGAATCCTTACCAGATGACCAGAAACCAATAGGCTCAGGGGGCAGAACTGACAAGGCTGGACTTGCTGAACTCAGCATATCCCCAGAGGAAGGGAGGTGGCTGTAACTTGTGGAAAGATGCTGAAAACAACAAAAAAACCCAAGCTGTTATGACTTCCTTCTGCTGTAATCCCAGCTCCATCCATTTCTGCTTCAGTCCCTTCACTATGTAAACAAGGAAAAGAGCTCCCACAAGGAAAATCGGGTACCAAGAATGAAGCCGTTTCACACTGGAAGACCAGGCAATGCTTGACCTCCATTGTACGTACATTGAACCATGTACGTATGGTTCACGGGTGCAATAGGCCATTTGATTCTGTCGCTCCAGATGGAAGTTCCTAGAGAATATAGAAACCAGAGACCATAGAGTAAACCCAGAGGTGCCCTTGGAGGCACCATAATCCAGTGTCAAAACCACAATCCAGAGTCAAGGTGTCAATCTCTGCATCTAGGGTTGGCTTTATTTCCTTCAAACCAGCATTTCCGGGACTAAGCAGAGTGCTTAGTACATGGATCTACTCTTTTTCAGTGCTTTTCCTGGTTAATGCCCATCTTTGGAAGCAGAGTAGAAACAAGTCCCTGTGGTAATGAAATCAAGTCATTCTAAGGTCTAAGATATGACGGACAGAAACTGAGCAGCAAGACTGTCAGTATTTCCAGACTCCCTCACCTTGCTATTGAGTATGGCTATGCTTCAGAGCTATTCAGTTCCAGACCACTCAAGTACTCAACTACATGTGCTAACATCACTCCCTACTGTGTCAAGCAGGATAATTTTTCCTCTACAATGAAACAGGTTAGCTTTTTTTATATTCAGGTCATTCCTCATAAAGCTTGGCTCATTATAGGCATTCATTTATAATCCTGTATTTCTTCATTTGCTTATTATTGCACTCAGTAAAAAGTTTTCGGCAGCCATGAGTGCCAGGTGAATGTGATGGGTGGAGGGAGTACATTGATGAATAAGGGATAGTTTGGCTCTCCAAAAGGACATGGTCTAATAATTTTAAAGCACGTGAAAACAACTGTAAGAGAGGAAAGTATAAGAAACTTTGGGAACCCAATAGAGGAAATGGTCACTTCTACCTGGGGGCTAATCAGAGACTTCATAAAGATGATGACATTTGAGCAGGAGTTAAAGGATGAGTAGAATGGAGAATCAGAATGGGAAAAGGCTTTGCTATGCATATGCAGACAAATGAAACAGCATTCCCCATTAAACAACAACAGGTAGTTTGGAATGCCTAGATCACAGCCTGCTTGTTGGTCAGGTGTCAGGAGGTATTGGAAGGTCCAGATGCTGGATGATATGAAGGCATCAACAGGATCCAGATGATGGAGGGTCTATATAAAAGGGTTTGTAAATGTGAATTACTCACATCCTTCCCTCTCCAGATTCTGAAATGATGCACTAACAGACACAACAAGCAGAAAAGGCCCAAAACATCAGCTTTACTGTTAATGAAGCTACATTAGATTGCAGCTGGGATCCAAGATCCTCTGCATTTACCTTCAGCCCTCAGGAGCCAGACCTGCCCTGCTGAGTTGACAGTTGGAGGAGAAAAAAATTCATATGGCCTGTTGGCAAAGAAATCCACCAGAGAGCTCAGGCCTCAAGATTCAGATCTATTTCTCCCCCTTTTAGGTAGAAAATTCAATTAAAGAAAAGGAAAGAAAAAATAAAAGCAAAAGCTTCCTCTCCTATAAAGTATTTTATTAACAGAGTAAAGAACACAAAGAAAGGAAAAGGAAAGTTTTTCAGTCAGAAGGGCATTATCCCAAGGGCACAAGAACCCACTGCAGGATGTTATGCATTTTAGAGTGTGTGTTCTGACTGCAGCATGGAAAAGGAATAGGAATGTGGGTAGTTTGGAACCAGGGAGACTCATGAGAGACCACCACACCAGTCCAGAGAGAGCAGAGGAGGGTCTGAACTGACAAGGTCATGAGGAGTTTTGAGGGGAGGAAATGAGTATGAGAGAGAATTAACTGTAGAATCTATGAAAAGACTTTGCTCTTTGGATGTGAACATGAGGGGTAATTAGTGTTTTAAGATGATCACCCGACTTCTGGAAGGGAAAAATGTCACAGAAAGTGAATAAAGATAAATGTCAGCAAGGATAGGCAGAAAGTAGACTACATCTCATAGTCTTGGTGTTTGGGGTGAAGTGGAGCATAAGTTGCTTGACAGGAGCCAGGAAGGTTGGATTGGACAGGGAGCTTCTGAAAAGTGACAAAGGTCAAAAGTAATCACTGAAAGGAAAAGGGACCTGAATAAAGACAAGTGCTATGACTATTTTTCATCACAGAGTTGAAAACCTGCATTTGTAAGTGTCACCAGTGTGCTCAGTTGTGAGGTCCCCTCAAGCTGCACTCAGAGAGTTGAGTGTGAGATTATCAGCCTGATTGATTCAGAGCTGGACACTTGTAAGAAAGGTATGTTGGGAGGCTAGTAAAGTGGGGATTCAAGCTGAGAGCACAACTTAAGTGGCCTACAAGACTTAGAGAAGATCAGGAAATAGGCTGATAAAAAGTGAAAGCAGAAATACATTGTAGGAAAGGGGATCTCACTGAGGAAGGGCTGGGGGAAAGGAAAGTGTTAGAATGTTCAAAGCATGGAAAGTTGTTCAGAGATTTGGAGAGAAGTGTTTACAAGTTTAGAGGAGAAGCAGATATGGGCAATGACAAGTCCCAAGTCAGGGGACTGAAACAGAGTGAAGGTGGAAGTTTCAGAAGCTGAGGGTTTAGGGAATTGAGAAAAGGTTATCAATAAGAGGCTTATCCAAATGAGGGAGATGCGGTGGGACGCAGGGGGTGTGGAAGTCCTCAGCTGTGTGGAAGTAGATAATTGTCTGGAGGAAATCAATATTTAACACGCATAAGAGCACAGAAAGCAGTCTGTGGAGTGCTCTAATGAAGGGTGAGTGACATGTTCTGCTGGTTTGGCATAAAGGTGAAACCCATCTGACAAATAACCCATCTGTCAACTGTTAGTGGTCTCTGTGAGAGTAGGAAACCATCTGAGTTGTTCCTTCTGAGTTATTTCCAGTACTTGGCATGCAATAAATTATCGTTGACCCTCTGAACAAACGAATGATTGTATTGGCAGCCAAAGGGCATCACTGAGTCTTTCAACCATCAGAATACCATCTCATGTCCATTATGTCCACATTGTCTTGTAAGAGCTGGGAGATAGAGGTCATAAGGTCTCCAAGAGGAAAAACTGTTAAGAAATATGTATTCTGTTTATCTGTGGTTTGAAAAATCAAAGGAAGATCTTTGATTTTGGTAATAGGACAGCAAGTCAATCAGGGGTCCACCACCATAATAATGGTATAGGTTATTTTTCCAGGTACGCTCATTTCAGTTACCCTTAGTGGGACAAGGTTTTTTATGTGTACATATCTTACATAAAATTGGCTTTGGAACTAGGTAGGACTGACCCCACAGCTGAGAGTCATGAGGGTGTGCTTCCTGGGCAGCAGAAGGTAAAGACTGACATTCTGGGATGGTTGCCAGAAGGACTAGGGGTCTCTTGGGCTGCCTTTCTATAATAATTGATAGAAAACAGGATTCTGGTGGGTTTGGCTGCTCTTTCCCGTGTACATCTGTAAACACCTGTAAATAGAATCATTGATTCCCTTCTGCTGCTCTCATTTGTTTATCTGCCTCCCTCCCAAGTAGTATCCAGGATTGAGAAAGAGCTCAAAATAAGGCATAAATCCAACTAGGGGTGGAGGGAACATGAGCAGAGTCTTCTGGCATTGAGAATAAAATTGTTTCGTGGAATTCCTGAGGAGATAACAAGATCTACATATGGATACTACAGGAAATTATTTTTTCCAACTTATCATTAGAAAATTCTAAAGACAGAAGAGGTTGCCCCAGAGAACATGAACTATAGCTATAGGTATTTAGTCACATGGCCCATTAATAGATATTCCATTATTTATGGTTGATTGATTACTATTAATTTTTTTTGTCTCCGATTCTCAAAATTGCAAAAACATTCTAAACATGATCAAGAAAAAGATACTAAAGGTTTGTTAAAATATCAGGAGCAGCCCTGGCAGTCTGCGGCCCTTGTGGATGCTGAGGGACAAGCAAGACATTTGGGCTGTGGCCTCCCCCAGGCACAACAAAGCCATAATGGCCTCTCATTCTTCAGGCACCAAAAATGAAAAATCCAAGAGAGAGGAGGACTGGTCATGGCAGCCAAAAGAGTGGAGTCCACAGGGAGGAAACCCTGTAGGCCTGGCTGCCCTGTCTGCATCCTGCCTGGCTGTCCATGTCCTGCTGCCAGTAAAACTGGTCCTGGCTGTCCAGTACAACTATGTCCCTGCTGTGCTTTGCCCTGGAACTTCAAAATGTGCATTTCTGGACTTCACTGGAACCATCCCTACAAAGAGGCATTACAGTGCAGAGGCTAAAAGCACGTGCTTTGGAGGCAGGCAGACCTGATTACAGTTCAACTCAGTCACTTAATAGCCATATGACCTTGAGCAACTACTTTGACCCTTTGGCATAGTTTTGTTGAACAGGATTTATACCTTTTTTGCTAGAATGGTCAGTTTTCACTTCTGCCTTTTATTAAACACATATTTAATTAATTTAATCTTGCTTAACCCATTATCATTTTCTTCTTTTATATTTTGATTTATTTTTTGTAGGAAGATTGGCCCTGAGTAACATCTGTTGCCATTCTTCCTCTTTTTTCTTGAGGAAGATTGTGTCTGAGCTAACATTTGTGCCACTCTTTCACTATTTTTTACGTGGGATGATGCCACAAAGTGGCTTGATGAGCAGTGCTAGGTCCCTCCTGGGATCCAAACCTGCAAACCCAGGCTGCCAAAGCGGAGCATGTGAACTCAACAGCTACGCCACCAGTCCGGCCCCTCATGTTCCTCTTTTAAATGGGAAATCAAAAGTGATAGCAAAGCAAGTAGTTTATAGGATGACTCCTTAGATAAGCGCCAAGCAGAGGAGATCAGCTTACTTCTTAATGCTGTTTAGCCTTAATTTGTTCTTCTGTGCCCCAAAGCTAGTCCCCTGGACATCCCAAATCCTAAACCTAGGTCATATGAAAAACATTCCCATGTGAAAAGACCCCTATTCTGGTAACATAAGAAAAAATGGTTAAGTACAGTGCCCAGGAAAAGAGAGCGAGAGGCGTTGTCTGAGGAGTTGGTCCCAGATTGGGAAGTGTCTCGGGGTGACTGGACATCATTGCACTATGCTGCCTCACCATGGAATGCATTATCCTAATGGTGAAATAAGAGTTCTGTAATGAGCCACATGCACAATTTACTCCTGTGTACTTCCTACTTAGCCAAGGGGCTATTGTATTGTCAAATTCCAATCCTTCCTTACTAAGAGGATGATGATTTTCCTTAATCTGTGTGACCAAGAGAACCTTTTCTGTTCTATCCAGCCCAGATTTCTCTTTTTCAGGGTCTACAGATCCTCTTCTGAGTGTCCACACCATTCCCATTCCATGTGGTCTGGGAGGTGGTGTCATTTTCCTTTTGTCAGTTTCTTACTCTTGAATAATTTACTGGAGCATGCCACCTATTCTTGAAAGGAGATTGGAAATGGAATAAAGAGATGAAAGTGGCGTGAGGGAAGGGTTAAGAGCATGTGGAAGGAGAAGGAGGAAAAGATCAGACTGGAGATATTCTCTGTCACCCCTCTCTCTCAGCATTCTCAAAGCTAGTAATAAAACTTTAATCAGATCTCATTAATGTAACCATAAATAATCACTAATTGTGTCTTGTGTACCAAATCCTGTCTGAGCTTCTAGAAGGGGGAAGACAGGAGTTAGTGATGGTTTAAAGACAGTCTTTTCTATCAAGACATAAGTGCCATATTAAATGACAGTGTATTTTGAATGCTACAGTATAAGTGTAACACTTTTAGAATATTTTAAATTCATAACTCTTATTTTATTCTTGTAACTATTAGAGTATCCATCCTTTATATTTAGTGAATATTAATATTTTGCCTAATTAATAATTACATATAATAGAACCAATAAATAAACATTATAAATAATTGATTTAATTAATATTTTTAATAATGTTAACCTTTGACACTTAAAAATATAGTAAGTTGTGATAAATAAGTTGGGTAAAAGAATTTCTATATAAAAATGGAAATAAGGGGAGAAAACTCTACTTAGATGTATATTAATATAGATTTAGATTCAAATATAAACATAGGCATAGATGCACATATTTTATATCTTGCAAGGGTAGAATCAAGAGTTAATTTCTGTGAGGCTGAGAAGAGATACATTGGGAAGAATAAAAATGTTTAACGGGAACTTATTTGGTTTCATTTTTGTTGCGATAGAGTAGTATAAATTTTCTAAATTCTCTCAAATCTCTCTTATAAAATTGTTCATAACTTTTCTTTTTCTCATAAATATAATTTTTCATACTGTCATAGTTAAGGCAGAGGACCTAAGGTCTGGAAAAATAAGTACTAGACCATTTGTAAAGGACATGTTAAAAAATTGTGAAACCAAGGAACTGAAATTTATAATCAAATCTGATGTGCTACAAGCCAACTTGAGTTAAACCCTTTTTGGACTTCACCAAGATGGCAACATAGGAAGTTCCTGAGTTTCCCTGCTCCCATGGACACACTGAATATAGAACTATACACAAATCAATTCCCTCTGAGAGAAATCCAGAAACTAGTTGAGTGACTTCTACACATTATACAACTGAGAAAATATCCAAATTGAAACAGGTAGGAAAGGCTGAGACACACTCTCACCAAAAGCCCCACCCCCAGGACAGAATCTTACAATCAAAAGGGAACCTCCAACTCCCAGCTTCTCTCTGAGGGGTGAAGGGTTTGGACCACACATGTAGCACTTCAAATTTTATGCCTTCCACCCAAAGGATGGCGCCCTAACTCTGAAAGCTGATGGAGACTGCATTCATGAGATCCATAAGACTATAGCAAACAAAGAGGCAGTTGTTAAATGGGTGCACAAACACTTTCCACAGCTATCTCCCCTCACCCTGGGCTCAGTGTAGAAGGAGTAGGCAAAAACTCCCGTCTCTCAGTTTCTTCCTAGAAGGGATTCAACTGCCTACTTTCCTAGCTGCTGCCTAAGTTCCAGCTTATAATCAGCCTGCATATAGGATCTCACAGGAATCCTCCTGAGAATCTGAAAATGCTGGCAGTCATGTCCCCTGCCATCTCCCCCTGACTCATTCTAACAGTAAAACTAAGTCTCCAATTTTTCTCTAGAAGGAGCTTGACCATAATTCTGGTGTCCCAACGGATACAGCTACCATCCAAGGGACTGGCTCTCAAACCATCTAGTTCTGGTATCTGCAGGAATTGGCATTCACAAATCCCCTAGGACCACACAAAACAAATGAGTGGTTCTATTTGGGCACACAAGCATTCCCAGAGACTCTTCCATCTGGCTCAATCCAGAGTGAATAGGCAAAAACATCAAGCTGCCAATTTCTCCCTGATAGTGGCTAGACTACATATCTAACATCTTAACTTTCCCACCTCCTGCCTGAAGGTCAGGTTTCCAATTAGTCTAGAGTGGGAGTTTGAAAGAACAGGCAATTAGTAGTCTTCTGGGAGTCTGAACAGGTGTATGGGCATTTCCTGTGCCTTTGGGACACTGATGGGTCTTGGCAAATCCTCATCTACATCGCTAAGAACAAAGACAGAAGCTTGGACAATCACAAAGATTTGAGAGTCAACTAGGAGCTCAGGCCAGGCTGATTGACAAGGTTCATCTCCTGCATGAGGCCAGTCTGTCAACTCTGAGAGAAGTGGCCGTTACAGCTAAGGTGCAGAAACCAACATAGAGAGTCAAGGAAAATGAGGAAACAAAGTAATATGTTTGAAGCAAAAGAACAAGATAAATCTCCAGAAACCAACATTAATGAAATGAAAATAAGTGAGTTACCCAACAGAGAGTTCAAAATAATGGTCATAAAAGTGCTCACCCCAGTCAGGAGAGCAATGTGTGAATGAAGTGTGAATTTCAGCAAAGACATAGAAAACACACAAAAAAAAAACCAAACGGAAATCATAGAGATGAGGAATACAATAACTGAACTGAAAAAAATAATAAAGCAGATCAACAGACTAGATCAAGCTGAAGAAACTGTCTTGAACTTGAACAGAGGGCAGTGTAAATCACCCAATCAAGAAAAAAGAATGAAAAAGAGTGAAGATAACTTGAGGAACTTATGGGACACTATCCAGTGGACCAATATATACATAATAGGGGAATAGAAAGAGAAGAGAGAGAGAAAGGGGTAGAAAACTTATTCAGAAAAATAATAGCTGAAAGCATGCCTAATCTTGGGAAAGAAAAAGGCATCCAGAATAGAGGAAGCCTAAAGAATACTGAAAAAGATTAATTTTGAATCTCTCTTTGGAGACCCACACTGAGACGCATTATAATTAGATTTTCTAAAGTTAAAGACAAAGAGAGAATCTTTAACAGCAGCAAGAGAAATGAGTGTGTTACATGTAAGGGAACCCTGATAAGACTATCACTGAACTTTAATAAACCCAATAAAGTTATATTTAATAATGCTTTGTGGAGACGAGGTTTACTCTAGAAATGAGAAGAAGAGGTGACTACTGTAAAACCGGGCATTAGGAGAACAAAGTATGCTGCAGACATGGCCACCATCAAGGTTACAGGAGGAAAAGACAGGATACAAAGTGCATGATAATCATACTGTGACTCCCATTCAAAATAAAACTCTGGTTTAAGCTAATAAGTATATTCTGCAAACACATATGGTCTTATATTTGGTACCTAACATTGAGTCTTAATATCAGACATATGTGAAGGATAGAATAAAAATTTCATACCATAATGGAGATGTGCAAAGAATTTAAACTTTCTTTTTTTTTTTTTTAAAGATTGGCACCTGAATTAACGACTGTTGCCAATCTTCTTTGTTTTCCTGCTTTTTCTCCCAAAATACCCCCAGTACATAGTTGTATATTTTAGTTGTGGGTCCTTCTAGTTGTGGCATGTGGGACACCACCTCAGCATGGCTTGATGAGCAGTGCAATGTCTGTACCCAGGATGTGAACCAGCAAAGCCTTGGGCCACCGAAGCGGAGCATGCAAACTTAACCACTTGGCCATGGGGCCAGCCCCTAAAGTTTCTTTTTTATCTACAACCAATCACATCTTAATTTTGAGTTCTCACCTTTGCTGATGTCATAAGAAAATTTAAACCTTCCAATTAAATATATCTCATATTTGTTTGATTTTAAATAGTCCCTTTTCTCCTAATTCAAACTCTTTTGCATACATATTCAGTGATTTCAAAATTTAAACTCCCCAATGGGCTATTTTTTCCCCTTTCACAAAGGAACCCTCTTTGTTTTCCTTCCAAGGATGGTAGATGGGAGTACATGAGGAGTAGAGGAGAGGCATGGGAGGCAGAGGAAGAAGGCGTAGGAGAAGCTTATTCTCCTGGAAGTGACAGAGGGAGGGGCCTCTGGGCAATGAGTTTCCTATCTGGTCCCCTCAATGCTTGAGTGACATGAACTTATGCCTGTGGCTGATTCTGTCTAGTCCTTCTGGGGTATTTTGCTGGTACCTACTGCCCTTTTCTATCATATGTACCATTTGCTTTAAATCATTGGCAGGAAGGAAGTGAAGTATGATTTTTTCTTCATATTCTGCAACGTTTTCATCCAAACTTCAGGCACTGCCAGGGTACAGGTCTTCTCATCACTCTGTGCACCTGCTGGAGCCCTGGAACTCCTGGGTCTCCGACATGCGCTGCTTAGGCCCATTTATCTAGAAGCCTCCTCTGCACCTGCTGTCTTATGGGTGTTGTGAGGGATATGACAAGGACATGGAGAATCTGACCGGGAAGTTATCCCCCTGAATGTGACTATGAGAGTCAGGAATCTGTCCTAGATCAGGACCCAGTTGGGAGTCTACTAAGAAAGATATACAGTCTCCAGACTTGGAGCCTGACCCAGGCCTGAGGTTGGGTGGAAGTAAGGGGGATCTGAGGGGTGGAAAGGTGAACATCTTCCCCATAAAGCCTCTTCCTTGTGTCTTACAGATGAGATAGGTCAGAGTTCTGAGGTAGGAAGGGATAGAGACTTGGAACTTCTGAGAAAATTCATTTATTTTGTGTTTTCAGGATAAACAAACCATATGCTTTTATTTTACAAGAGTGGATAATGTAGAGCAGGGGACCAAAGGAATTGCATTGAGATTGAAGAACTTCTCAGAGGGTTACATGCTGAGAAATTTTAAGCATCATTGCTTTTTGGCCTGTGACTGTCCTTCAGCTCAGGTCAGCAATGGTCCTGAGTTGCCTGCTCCTTCTTCTTCACACTCTCTAACACTGACATCACCTTGGCCAGCACAGAGACGTAGGGTTGCCTATCCAAACCCACGTTTTACTGCAGGTCCTGGGATAGGACTGGACCATAGCCACACCATTTTTTGCCATTATCTGTTTAGTGCCTAGGCTTCAATACCTGGTACCTTAACATGAAGGATCAGTTTGTCTTGCTGGATTTTCCTGAGGTTTAAGAGTAAGGAGAGATGTGCATGTAGGGTGCTTATATGAGCTCATCTACTAGCAGACCTAGGCCCCTTCCCAACTCCAAAATGGCTCCATGCAACCTTACTTTTCATGTTCTTCAGGCTCCAAATTTCATTTGATCCTTTCCCCTGACTAGCTTTGTATCAGGTGCAGTCTCCATAAATCACATCTTTCTAGGTGCTCCCCCAAATAAGCACACGGACAATATTCCTTTTCACAGTTTTCCTACTACAGGCTTTGAAGGTATCTAATAAAATAGTCACAATGAAGCTTGGTGAGCACAGACTCATGATAAAGACAAGATGGGCTGGTATTCCCCATTTAAAATTTCAGGGAGAGGGGCTGGCCCCGTGGCCAAGTGGTTAAGTTCGCGCGCTCTGCTGCAGGCGGCCCAGTGTTTCGTTGGTTCGAATCCTGGGCGCGGACATGACACTGCTCATCGAACCACGCTGAGGCGGCATCCCACATACCACAACTAGAAGGACCCACAACTCAGAATATACAACTATGTACCGGGGGGGCTTTGGGGAGAAAAAGGAAAAAATAAAATCTTAAAAAAAAAAAAAAAATTTCAGGGAGAAATCAAGAAGTAGAGATTAGGTACAAAAATAGTGAGATCTGTAAATCTGTGATATTTATAACTTCTCTATGACTTGCTCGTGTTTAGCGCTACTTACTAATTGGCAAAAATTGTAGCTCAATATGAAATAAAGTAAAAGACAGTTTTCAGGGTCAATGAGAACATTTCATCTGGCTACATAGAAAAGATGATTCCATTTGGCAAATTCAGTGCATATCAGCATAGATTAATTTAACCATATTATATACCAAGCACTACAGTAGGTAATTTGAAGGAACAAAGATGAATATAATAGAGTATCTTCTCTCAAAGAGATTACAGAAAATGGGTGAGACTGATTCATAAATAATAGATTATCTTAAAAGAAATGTTAGAACACAGATTATAACATATGCAAGAAGAACAGAGAAAGATGCAATTAAGTCTGATTAGGTTGTCTTTGAAGGATAAGTAAAGTAACAATGGGAGAACACAAGGGCAGGGTGCTCCATACTAAGGGAAGAGCTTCATCAGTATCGTGGTAGGGCAGAAGCCTAAGTATGTTTAGGAATGAGGAGGTAAGCCATGTGACGCCAGTGGAGGGTGTGTAAAAGAATGTGATGGGATAGGAGTCCGGAGAGACAAAGAAAGCTGAGGGTGTAAGGCCTGTTGAGTCCTTGGGTAAGGAGACCGGTCATTGATTTGTCATCACTTCGGAATGATGGAAAAGTTAAAGAGTAAGGAGTGTGAATAAAGCCAGAAGATAACTCTGACTGGCTTGAGAGGTGGGCCAAGAGGAGTAAAATCCTCAGAGAATATTATAAGAGTCTTGAGAGGGACAATGAGGGCTAGAGATGGAAAGCAACAGAGAGAATGATTCCTGTTGATTCTCTAGGTATAGCAAATTCATTCCCACGACCGAGGTAAAATCTGAAGTTACACTGTTGGTGTTCCACTTCTGGCCTCAAAAGAAGCAACAAATGCCAGATCTGGAAGGTGTCTTTGAGATTATATGAAATTATTGGGTGGAAAAACTGAGAAGCCAAGAGAGGACTATTGACTCTGAACCAGGCACCGTGTTCACTGCTCCTTTGACTCCTTTAGCTTAAGGATGTAATCCTCAGAAGACAGCAAGTGGCCCTGGGAGAGCTAACACTTTAAGCTATTTTTTGGTTATGTATACCTCAGTGTAAATGAGTTTCAGTTTCCATTCCTTTCTGAGGATTTGAGTCAGAGAAGAGCTCCGAAAGAGGATGGGTTTATTAATTTCCAAGAGCTGCCATAAGAAATTACCACTAACCGGGTGGCTTAAAACAAGAGAAATTTATTGCCTTGGTATTCCTTGGCTTGCAGATACTCACTCCAATCTCTGCCTCCATTTTGCATGTCATTCTCCTTATAGATCTGTATCCAAATCTCCCCTCTTTATAAGGACACCAGTCATGTTGACTTAGGGTCCACTCTAATGACCTAATCTTAACTTGACTGCACCTGCAAATTCATTTCTTCCAAATAAGGTCACATTCACAGGCACTGTGGGTTTAGGGAGATATAACTCAACTCATAACAGTGGGGCCCTGGAGACAAAATTGTCTGACTGCACACTTCCGCAGTTAGGACCCTGCATATCACTTATTCATGGAAGGAAAGGCATGAGCCTGATTCACTCTCAGGAGATACACTATCTTTGGAGGCCCACAGATGTCTGATCTGAAAGTCAGCGTGGTTTTGGTGAGAGCAGCAAGCAGTGAACACTGTCTTCTCTATTGGGTAAATGAGAATAGCAACAAGATTTACACGTTCCTGCAATTTAAAAAAGCAACTGGCTACTGGGAAATTTTGGAAGAAATTTCTACCTAAAGAAATTCTAAACATTTTCATTCCATTAGAGCATGATTTGAATTGTAGATACAAGGGAAGTAATGAGAATGTTTCTGTGGCTGCCAGTAGCAATAGGGTAGTCCTTTTGCCTCAATAATGTGGCATTGCAAAGTCTCTATGCTACCTGCACTGGGGTAATTCAGCAAGCAATATGGACTTCAGATCTGACCAAGTTCTGTCCAATCTTGGAGGCCCTGATATTAACAACTGAGCTACTAAAGTCCATTCAAGGCCTGAGTCTCACTCAGACTGAGGCACACCAACATAAGAGCCACACCCAGGGCAGGACCCAGCTGTGAAGGCTGAGATCCAGAAGGCTGTTCCTAAGAACTGACCAGGTCCCACACACTCCTGTAGATTTGCTTCTTCTGGATTACTACCCCTGCAGTTGTGCTAAATCTTCAACAACTCTGGTCAATATATGTCTGTCACAGTGAAAGAAATAGTAATGGAAATAGCTCACATTTGCAGAGCCCTTAACAGATGCCAGACACTGTCTTAAGAGCCCTACATGAATTAACTCATGTGAACCTCACAATATCCCCATTATGTGGGTAATTTTATTACCCTAAGATAAGCAAACCTGTGGAGTACAAAACTCCTAACAGGACCAAAGGGAAAATTCTTCCACATACTCAGAATATTGGAGCTGGAAGGAAGCTTACAAACCAACTGGTCCAGGGGCTTTATCCCACTATATGAAGGAGGAGCAAGTTCAGCCTTGAAGGAAAGAAAGTGCTGTTGACATTTTGGAAGTGGGGGAAGAGGAGAGAGGGGAAGAACTGAAGAGATTTTTGAGGCAGAGAGCTCTCCTCGTGGCTTATGCATGACTGTCCTTTACTCCTTTGAAAGAGATTTGTTGGTGGATCTTAGCCTGCGAATCATCCTTTAAGGACTCTTGGTCTCTGATTCAGGCCCTTTTTCTTCAAATGGGAACTGAAGGCCTAAGAGATGCAGCGACTAGGCAGAAGTCACACAATGCCGCAGAGGCTTCCAGCACATTGTGGTACTTTACCCCCACATCCTGTTACAAAACACAACTGTAAGTGGCTCTTCCCCTACTTTAACTGCCCAAAGTAATGGCACGATCCTATATAAAGCGGAGGGCACTGGGTCAGGAATCATTGGTTTAGATTGGTGGGGCAGTGACCACCAATGTCCACTCTAACAATCTTCTCTGAGTATATTACAGTCTTACTTCTACACTGTTTCTTCTTAAGACATGGTGTCAAATGTTAACAGCTACTGTATCAACATATTACTTTACTGGATGACCTTAAATCAGTTAGATAAGCTCTTTGGAACTCAGTTTTCTCATTGTAAAATTCACAAATAATACAGCTGATGTATCAAACAAGCAAAACTCCTGAAACTTCCCTCTGCTAAGACCTGTTCATGTCTCTCGACCAGTCAGATCTCTCACATGGATGACCCATATGAGGATCCTGGAACAAAACTCAAGCAGTCTTTACTCCCACAAACTCTAGGAGAATAAGGACCAGAGAGCAGAATCCCCTCAACAGCTCCACTCAATCACAATTCATGATTAAAAACAAAGCAAAAAAGTCTCAGTAAATGAGAAATGAAAAGAAATTTCCTTAAGTTGATAAAGGATAACTATGAAGAGCCTGTAATTAACATTCTAGGATTAGGAAAAAGTCAAGGAAGTCTACCTTCATGGCCTTTATTCTACATTGTACCATCTGTCCTACCCAGTGTAATAGGATAAGACAAAAATGATGAGGCACCTAAATTGGAAAATAAAGAAAAAAACTATTGTTGGTAGATAACATGGTTATGTCCACAGAAAACCTACGTTAACTACAAAGGGAAGAGAAAACTATTAGAACTAATAATTTGGCAAGACTAGAGGATTCAAGTTTAAAATACAAAGTCAATTCTCTTTTAATATACTAGGAACCAAAAAATAGAAATAAAATTTCAAAACCATACCATTTACAATAGCATCAAAATACATCAAATATCTAGTAAATATTCTAATGAAATATGTACAAAACCTCTACACAGAAAGCTACAAAGCATCCCTGAGACGAATTAAACACCTAAATAAATGGAGAGTTACATCATGTCCATAGATGGGCAGACTCTACACTGTTAAGATGTCCACTCTGTCTAAATAAATAGAAAATTGAGACGTATCACAGCCCTAAACATAAAACGCAGTTCTGTAAAGCTTCTAGAAGAAAACACAGAAAAATATCGTGATGACCTAAGGTCTGCTTAGAGATTTCTCAGAACACAAAAAGCTCTAATTATTAAAAAACATTTAATAAATCGGACTTTATCAAAATTATCATTTTTCTTGTAAAAATAAACAAGAAAAAGTAGACAGATTGGAATAGGAAAAAATATTTGTAACTAGACTATGCAGAGAATTTCTACAAAATAATAAAAAGATGAACAATCAATTAAAATCTAGCAAAACCTTTGAGCAGGCGCTTCAAAAAAGAAGATGTTTGAATGGCCAATATGCACATGAAAAGGTGCTTAACATCATTAATCATCAGGGAAATGTGAACTAAAAACGTACAACACAATACCCACCAGAATAAGTGTAATTTTAAAAACTGACAACATTAAGTATTAGGATGTAGAGCAACCAGAACTCTCATGTCTTGCCAGTGATAGTATATAATGATACTATTTTATACTATTATATAAAGGACTATTTAGCAGTTTCTAAATTTAAACATAAACTACTTGTAACCCATGAATTCCCTTTCTAGATATTTATCCCACATCTCATAAAAATATATGTCCACAAAAAGACTTGTAGAACAATGCTTATAATGACATTTTCATAATAACCAAAAACTAGAAAATATCCAAATGTTCATCAACAAGAAAATGAATCAATAAATTGTAATATATTCATATAACAGTGACATACTCAGCAATTTAAAAAATACAAACTACTAATATATGAGAAAGCATGCATTATTCTCAAAAACGTTATGTCGAATGAAAACAAACCTTAACAAAATAGAACATTCTGTATGGATTAATTTATATGATATCTGACATCAGGCAAAACTAATTTGTATTGGTAACAATGAGAAAGAGATTGTTCCAGGGTGAGGAACGTATACTGGTCAGAAAGAAGTATAAGGGAAATCCTTGGTGATGGATATGTTCCATATTGGGGATGGGTGGACACATGAGTAGAAAGAATTGTCAAAATACATCAGACTGAACATTTGAGATCTGTGCATTTTATTGTTCATCAATAAGACTTCAATCTAAAGAAGCTGTTATATATTCTTAATCATTAAAACATAACTGTATTGATGTATAAATAAGTATCACAAATTGGAAATTTCTTAAAAATCAAATACATGTGAATTTAGTACATGATAAAGATATTATTGGGGGAAAATGGATTATTCAATTAATCAGATTTGGGTCTCTAGTGTAGACATAGAAAGAATAAAATTGGGTCCAAATCGTATAACTTATACCAGAAAAATCCCAAATATATCTAAATATTTAAATATAAAAAGTAAAATTACTAAAAGAAACTTTGAAAGCATTCTTTTATAATCTATATGTTAAAAAAAACATTTCTAGGGGCTGGCCCCGTGGCCGAGTGGTTAAGTTCGCCCGCTCCGCTGCAGGCGGCCCAGTGTTTCGTTGGTTCGAATCCTGGGCGTGGACATGCCACTGCTCATCAGACCACGCTGAGGCAGCGTCCCACATGCCACAACTAGAAGAAACCGCAACGAAGAATACACAACTATGTACCGGGGGGCTTTGGGGAGAAAAAGGAAAAAATAAAATCTTAAAAAAAAAAAAAAAAAAACATTTCTAGCTAAGATACAAAACTCTACAGCCACAAAATACTCTTTTAAATTTCTACAGGTCAAGTATGACCATAAACAAAGTAAAAAGAGGGACGGCAAATAGGGGGAAAAAAGAATTCTATTTATATCACCAAACCTAAATTCCCTAATTTATAAAAATTCTTAGAAATCAATAAGAAAAAGAGCAATTACCCCATCTAAAAATGAGTAAAGGATATTTAGTTAATTTTGGTTTCATAACAATAAAGTCAAAATCTGAGTTGTTTTTAAACACAAACATTTATTTTCTTGCTCACATGCATGGGGGTCTGGTGGGTGTGACTACAGGATGAACTGAACTGGGCTTGAGGACGTCAGCTGCACTAAGGCCTGCTCTAAATATTTCCTTGTTCTCCTTGGACCAGCAGCTGTACAGAGGTATGCCCTTCTCATGGTGGATCACAGAGGCGTAAAAGGACCAATGTAAACACAATGTCCGTTAAAACTTTGATTCAAAAACTGGCACACTGTCACTCCCATCAGGATTCCATTAACCAAAACAAGTCAGCTGACAAGCACACCAATGGGTGGGAAAATATATATTACTCAGTCTAATGGGAGTTAAAGAAAAGTCACAAGGAAAAAGCTGAGGATATATAATTTTAATTCAGGTAAGGATGGAGAATGGAGAACAATGATCCAATTAACAACAAAGAGTAAAAGACAATTTAAAAACATAAAAATATCTGTGGCACTCAGTCTCACTCATATTAAGAGAAATGTAAATTAACCTACACTGAAATATTATCAGATTTGCAAAGATAATAAAATCTTTTCCTAAAACTGTGGAGAAAAGGGTATTTTCATACATTATATCAGCTCCATGGATAGTTTTATCTATTAAAATGTTCTAATATTCATTTTGGAATATATTTACCCCAACAATTCCACTTATGGAAATTTATCTTACAGATAGACCGATGCATATCTGAAATGATAGCTTAATTCCACAAATATTGACTTATCATTTACTATGTACCAGGCACTTCTGTGGACACTGGGGATACATTAGTCATCAACACAGATGTTAGAATTAACAAACCAATTCAGTAAAGTTATAGTATACAAAATCAACATACAAAAATCAGTTACATTTCCATATTCTAATAATAAACTATCTGAAAAGGTAATTAAGAAAACAATCAAATTTATAATAGCATCAAAAGGAAGAAAATACCTAGAAATAAACTTAACTAAGGAGGTGAAAGACTTGTATACTGAAAACTTGTATACTGAAATGCTTTGTATACAAAGCATTGCTGAAGTAAATTAAACAAGACACAAACAAATGGAAAGACATCACGTGCCCATGAATTGGAAGACTTAATATTGTTAAAATGTTCACACTACCCCAAGCAGTCTACAGATTCAATGCAATCCCTATCAGAATCCCAATGACATTTTTTACAGAAATAGAAAAAAACAATTCTAAAATTATTATGGAACTAAAAAGACCACAAATTGCCAAAGTGATTTTGAGAAAGAGGAACAAAACTGGAGGTATCATACTACCTAATTTCAAAATATATTATAAAACTACAGTAATTAAAACAATATATTACTGGCTTGAAGACAGATATATAGACCAATGGAACAGGATAGAGAGGCCAAAATGAAATCCACACATACACAGTCAACTGATCTCAACAAAAATGGAAGAATACACAATGGGAATGTCTCTTCAACAAAAGGTGTTGGGAAAATTGGATATCCACATGCAAAAGAATGAAATTGGGCACTTATCTTACACCATACACAAAAATCAACTCAAAATGGATCAAAGACTTAAACATAAGACCCAAACCTATACAACTCCTAGAAGAAAACATAGGGGAAATCTTCATGACATTGATCTTGGAAATAATTTCATGGATATGACACCAAAAGCATAGGCAACAAAAACCAAAATAAACAAGTTGAACTACATCAAACTGAAAAGCATCTGTACAGCAGAGGAGTCAGTCAACAAAATGAAAATGCAACCTATGGAATGGAGAATATATTTACAAACCATATATTTGAAAAGTGGTTAATCTCCAAAATATATAAGAAAGTCCTAAAACTTAAAAGTAAAAAATAACCCAGTTGAAACATGGGCTAAGAATTTGAATAGATATTTCTCCAAAGAAAACATACAAATTACCAAGAGATATATAAAAAGATGATCAACATCACTAATGATGAGGGAAATGAAAATCAAAATCACAATATGATGTCACCTTACACCTGTCAGGATGGTTATAAATAAAGACAACAAATGTTGGTGAGAGTGTAGAGAAATGGGAACCTTTGTACAATGTTGGTGGGAACACGAAATGGTGCAGCCACCATGGAAAATGATATGAAGGTTTCTCAAAACATTAAATATAAAAATATCATGTAGTACACTAATTCCACTTCTGAGAATATATATAAGGAATTGAAATTAGGTTCTTGAAGAATTCTGCACTGTCATGTTCATAGCAGCATTATTCACAGTAGCCAAGATAATGGAAACAATCTAAATGCCCAGTGACAGATGATTGGATGAAGAAAATGTATATATATACAATGGAATATTGTTCAGTCTTAAAAAAGAAGGAAATACAGCCCTTTGTAACATGATGGATGGACCAAGAGAACATGATAATAAGTGAAATAGTCCAGACACAGGAAGACAAATACTGCGTATCCCACTTTTATGCAAAATCTAAAATAGTAAAACTCACAGAACCAAAGAGCAGAATAGTGGTTACCAGGATACAGGAGAAGGGAAAATAGAGAGATGTCAGTCAAAGGGCACAAAGTTTAACTTATGCAAGATGAATAAGTTCTGGCAATATACTATACAACATAGGGCCTATAGTCCTATTTTACTGTATACTTAAAATACAATTGTATTGTATACTTAAAATTTTGCTAAATGAGTAAATCTTATGTTATGTGCTCTTACCACAAAAAAAAAAAACAAGTAAATAATAAATATATAAAGTGGACAGGAGACAATTTTTAGAGGTGATGGATAAGTTTATGGCCTTGATGTGAATGGTTTCACAGGTATATACTTATCTCCAAACTTATCAAATGGTATATATTAACTATGTACAGCTTTTTGTATGTCAGTCATACCTTAATAAAATTGTTTAAAAAATTTAAAAAATGAAATGTTTGTATTTCTTTCAATGATAAAATTTTTTTAAACTGCTAAAAATAATATATGTCTCAACTAAACTTTCATTCTTTAAAATGAAGAGTGGTGTAAATACGCAGAAGAATCTGGAAGAAGTGGAATTCATATAGGATCAAAACAGAAAGTATTTTATTGATGAAACTGATTAGGGAGAAACACTATTTTCTTAGCAAGGAAAGACTGAAATTAAGCACCGGAAACTAGTATATTGTATTCTTAGTTACTAAGTAAGAAGCATATTTGGGTTACTGTATATACATTTTATTATAGAGTATAGATTTAGACACTTGTATTCAATTCTTTCATTGGAGAAGCAAGATATTTCCATAAGATAACAACCTGTAACATGTCTCAATCCTCAATAAGATTCCTATTTGCTCTTTTATTTCTTCTCATGGGCTCCTGTATTAAACAGTTAGCTCTGGAGTAACCAGAACAGTTTTTTAAACATGAGAATGACTATCTTACATAAGGTCTAAATTTAGAATAAAGTCATTAAGGAAACCTATTTAGGGGCACAGCACGGGCTTAGACAATCAAAATTAGTGGTCTATATACACCATAACCCAGTGGGGTTAGTACCAAGAATTTTAGGATGGTTTAATATTAGAAAATATGTTAAGGTAGTTCACAATATTAATAGGCTTAAGGAGATAAATATGAATACCTTCCTAGATACTGAAAAAGTGACGAAATTCAACAGCCATTCTTCATAGAAATCTCTTTAGAAAATAGGGATTTACAGATACTTCCTTAACATGTTAAAATATGTTTACCTAAATTCTAAAGCTAGGATCTCATTTAATGGCGAAATGTAAGAAGTAATCCCACTCAAGTCAGAAACAAGGCAAAAATACCCATTATTTCCACCTATTTAAAATTGCTCTGGATGTATCATCCAATGCAGTTAAAATAGAGGAGACAGTTAGAGGTAAAAGAAGAAAATAAGAAACAGAACTATTGATATTTATAGATAAACGTGTAGTACCTCTGGTAAATACTGGAGAATAAATGATAAAACTAACTCAAACAATAAAATCTTTCAAGAAGGTAATAAGGTATAAAGTTAATCTTAAAATCAATAACATTTGTATACCAAAACAATGACAATGTGTTAGAATTATGTTAGGATAAATAACAGATAAAAAAATTAAACAGTAATAAGAACATGAAATACTTAGGAATAAACAAGAACTGTTCAAAATCTATGTGAATAAAAATGAAGTCACAAAAGTAGACTTGAGCAAGTGGAAAGATAGCCTTATATTTGGTTAGGATGTCTGTCATTGAACTAGACAAGTGAATACTAAAGTTCATTTGGGGAGAAGGGAGGTGTCACTTATTATAGAATGATAAATGCCAAGTGACAAATGTTCAGGGAGTGCCAGAGTTGGAAAATCATCATTTTGCTACATCTTGATGAAGATTTTTTCAGGCAATCAATGGAATAAATCTTGGGTGAAATTTTAATATGGGGAGCAGAATAGTTGCTTAAATATTCTTGAAGTGTCTCCCCATAAACTGCATATTAAGTGAAAGGGGAAAATGTAACTATAGAGAGAAGAAATTGGAGAACATTTTGACTGGATAATGAAAACATCGTCAATGAAGGACAGACGAACATCATGAGCCTCAACGTGTGGCATCCTGAAGATACAGCATCACTTACATAGTTTTCTGGCTTGGAATTCATGTGAAACATCACACATATCCAAAATGAGAAATATTCTTAAAAAAAAAAAAGAAGCAAGTGAAGAATAGTTCCTTAAAATGCCCATAATATGAAAAGAAAGAAAAGAAAAGCTGTAGAAATGTTTTAGATTGAAGGAGACTAAGCAGACATAACAGCTAAATGATTATAGACTGCATACTCATTGGATCCTGGAGGGAAAAAAATGCTATAAAAATACAGTATTGGGTCTATTAACAAAATTACAATACAAGAAATAGATTAGATAACTATCATCTCCTTATTCCTTGTCCAATCTTTTTTCAAAAAGAGATGGCATATTTCAGTTGACAAAAGAGAAGGGAGGATCCTGAGAAAAAAAATAAAATACCCATGTACAGACAACATGGAACAAATTATACGGACATACAGAAGAGGATCCACAGACCCTGAAGACGAGGAGTTAGGACTGGGTAAAACAGAAACAGTCCTCTTGGTCACAGAGACTAAGGAAAAGCACTATTTCCTGGTGGGAAAGGATTGGAGCTTAACATTAGAACTGGCAGTACGATATCCTCTTGGCTAAGTAGGAAGCACACAGGGGTAAATTGTGCATGTGACTCATTACAGACCTCTTATTTTAGCATTAGGATAATGTATTCCATGGTGAGGCAGCATAGTGCAGCAATGTCTAGTAACCCCTGGGAAACTTCCCAAACTGGGGCCAGCTCCTCAGATGGTTCCTCTTGCTCTCTTCCCCTGAAGAACTATTTGTACTAAACTATTTATCCTTATGTTACCAGAATAGGGGCTTTCTCACATGGGAATACATCTTTCATAAGGACTAGTTTTAGGATCAGGGATGTCCAGGGAATCAGCTTTAGGGCACAGAAGAACTAAGACTAATTATCATTAGGAAGTAAGCTGGCCTCCACTGCTTGGTGCTTATCCAAGAAGTCACCCTATAAATTACTTGCTTTGCTGTCATTTTTGATTTCCCACTTAAAAGAGGAACATTAAAGTGGATTAAGCAAGAATAAATAGTTAAATATGTATTTAATAAAACGCAGGAGTGAAAACTGATCATTCTAGCAAAAAAGGTATCAATCTTGTTCAAAAAAACTGTGCCAAAGGGTCAAAGTATCTCACTCAAGGTCACATGGCTATTAAGTGATTGAACTGGAATTGTAACCAGATCTACCTGCCTCCTAGACACATGCTCTTAGCCTCTGCACAGTAATGCCTCTGTGTAAGGATGTTTCCAGAAAAGTACAGGTTGAATTTCCAGGGCAGAGCACACCAGGGAGACATAAGGACAGCAAGGGACAGTTCTACTTATGGCAGGACATGGACAGCCAAGTGGGATGCAGACAGGGAAGCCAGACTTAGAGGGTTTCCTTCCTGTGGACTCTACTCTTTTGGCTGCCATTGCCTGTCCTCCTTCCTCTTGGATTTCTCATTTCTGGTGCCTGAAGAATGAGAGGCCATTACCACTTTGTTGTGCCTGAGGGAGGCCACAGCTTAAGTGTCTTGCTTGTCCCTCAGCATCTACAAGGGTCTCCAGACTGACAGGGTTGCTGCTGGTATTTTAAGAAGTCTTTAGGATCTTTTTCCTTGCACTGATTAGAATGTGTTTTTCAGTTTTCAAACTTGGTCACCAAAAATAAATCATTAGTAATAATCACCCAAGTGACACCAGCATCATGGCAGAGTGAGTTGTTGCCTTTATCTCTCCACTCTAAGTTACAACCAAACAGACATTCATTAACCAACAGAGGATTCCCTCCACAACACAACAGGATGCCTGAGAGATGCACACAGCCATGCATCTGAAAGTGGGTAGATTGGATCCCTGAGAAGCAGTGGAACTAGGTGAGCAGTTCCCTCACCATCCCTAGGGGCAGCGATCCAGGTTGTGGGTCCTCATACAGCAGTTGGCACCACTGTAAGTGGAAGCAGGAGCAGCCCAGCCCATGAACAAATGCATTCTGAGTGCTAGCTTGAACCACAGGAGCACCCAGGTACTGAGGTGGCCCAATCTGTGGGAACATTCCCCACCAAGGGGTAGAGGCTCAGCCCATGCAAATGCACCCCACCCACCAAGCACAGCATCTCAGCCAAACCACCTGTAAGCACAATGCCAGCCCACTCAAAATAAAGTTCCCCTCCTGCCTAGAGCAGCAGCTCAGCTTGTCCCTGCTGAGCACAACGGTCCTGCCCAAATAAAAGCAACCTGCCCTCTGAGCACAGAGGTCTTGGCTGCGTGTGCATGACCAGCCTAGTGAGCACAGAGTGCAGGCTTGCAAGAGTGCAACCCGCTGAGCACCTGCAGCTGGCCCACACAAACACAGAGCAGCCCTACCAGAAAACTACCAGTAGATGGGGAAGGATCAGAAAACACAGCTCCTGCCTCCCCTAGTGGTAGCAGGTGCAATCTGTCACCTGATACTACCACAAATGCACCAGCAGGGGATCAATTCGTCAAATACCATGAAGAATTACAGTAACACTTAAGAGCAGAAGGAAAATGACAAGTCTCGAGAAACCAATCCTGAATTCATAGAAGGCAGCAATGTAAATGACAGAGAATTCGAAATAGTTGTCATGAAGAAACTCAATGAATTACAAGAAAACTGAGAAAGACAGTTCAACGAGCTCAGGAATAAAATTAATGAGCAGAAGGAATACTTCACCAAAGAGACTGAAGCTCTTAAAAAAAAAAAAAAAGCTATACAAAAATTCTGGATATAAAGAGCACAATTAATGAGATCAAAACTAATCAAGAAACCATAAAAAATAGAAGTGACATTACAGAGGACAGAATTAGTGAATTAGTAGATACAAATATAGAAACACTACAGGTGGAAGAGAAGAGATTTTCTAAAAAAGAAGGAACTCTTTGAGAAATATCCAATTCAATTAGAAAAAGCAATATAAGGATTATAGGTATTCCAGAGGGAGAAAAGAGGGAGAAAGGAGAAGAGAGTTTGTTCAAAGAAACAATAGCTGAGAACTTCACAAACGTGGGGAAGGAACTGGACATAAAAGTATATTAAGTCAATAGAACTAATTACATCACTGCAAAAAGACCTTCTCCAAGGTATACATCAGTAAAATTGGCAAAAGTCAATGACAAAGAAAAAATATTAAGGGCAGCAAGAGAGAAGAAAATAACTTACAAAGGAACCTGTATGAAGCTTTCAGTGGATTTCTCAGCAGAAACCTTACAAGCTAGGAGAGAATGGAATGATATATTCAAAATACTGAAAAACAAAAACTTTCAGCCAGGAATTCTCTATCCAGTGAAACTATACTTCAGATACAATGGAGAAATACAAGCATTCCCAGATATGGGGCTGGCCCGGTGGCATAGTGGGTAAGTTTGCACACTCTGCTTTGGTAGCCTTTGGTTCACAGGTTTGGATCCCAGGCACAGTCCTGGCACCACTCGTCAAGCCACACTCTGGCAGCATCCCACATAAAATCGAGGAAGATTGGAATGGATGTTAGCTTAGTGACAATCTTCCTCAAGCAAAAAGAGGAAGATTGGGAACAGATGTTAGCTCAGGGCCAATCTTCCTCACAAAAAAATAAAACCTTCCCGGATGAACAAAAGCTGAGGGGGTTCATTGCCACTAGACCTGCCTTACAAGAAATGATAAAGGAAGCCCTCTCACATGAAACATAAAGGGAAAGGTTTGCAAAACTTTGAGCGAGGAGATATACAGAAAGACAAAATCAGAAAATTGCAGCTCTCTATCAGAACAGGTTAGCAAACAATTATAATATAAAACACAAAGGGAAGGAAAGCATCAAAAATAACTATAAACACTTCAATTTAGTCACAAAGTCACAACATTAAAAACACAGTAATTTGTGACAACAATAACTCAGAAAGGCAATATTGTTCCAAAAAAGATATACACATGCCCAACAGGCACATGAAAAGATATTCAACATCACTAATTATTAGGGAAATGCAAATCAAAACTACAGTGAGATTTCACCTTACACTGGTCAGAATAGCTATAACTACCAAGACGAAAAATAACAAATGTTGGAGAAGATGTGGAGAAGAGCGAACCCTTATACACTGCTGGTGGGAGTGTAAACTAGTGCAGCCACTATGGAAAACAGTATGGAGATTTCTCAAAAAATTAAAAATAGGGACTGGCCCAGTGGCACAGTGATTAAGTTCACACACTCTGCTTTGGTGGACTGGGATCCACAGGTTCAGATCCCAGGCGTAGACCTGCACACCACTCATCGATCCATGCTCTGCTGGCATCCCACATGCAAAATACAGGAAGACGGGCATGGATGTCAGCTCAGGAATGGTCTTCCTCATGAAAAAAAAAATTAAAATTAGAAATACCTTATGATCCAGCTATCCTACTACTGGATATTTGTCTAAAGAACTTAAAATCAATAATTCAAAGATATTTATGCACCCCTGTGTTCACTGCAGCATTATTCACAATAGCCAAGATGTAGAAGTAACCAAGTGCTCATCAGCTGATGAATGGATAAAGAGGATGTGGCATATATACACAATGGAATACTATCAAGCCATAAAAAAGATAAAATCGTCCCATTTGCAAGAACATGGATGGACCTTGAGGGTATTATCTTCAGCAAAATAAGCCAGACAAAGAAAGACAAACACGGCATGATTTTTGTTCATATGTGGAAGATAAACAAACACGTGGATAAACAGAACAGATTAGCGGTTACCAGAGGTGAAGGGGGTTGGGGGTGGGCGAAAGGCGTAAGGGGACACACATATATGGTGACTGATGAAAACTAGACTATTGGTGGTGAGCATGATGCAGTCTATACAGAAACTGATAAATAATAATGTGCACCCAAAATTACACAATATTATAAACCATTATGAGCTCAATAAGATAATTCTTTAAAAAGAATTAATAGGGTAGGTTTCAAGATTGTATATTACTATAAATGGGCATGCAGTTCTTGCCTGTATCCTTTGAGAATGTGACTGATAAATTTATTGAATTTAAAAGAGAAGGAAGTTCAGTTTCTTGTGGTGCATATTTGGGAACGAGTGGTTCTCACCAGACCCTTTGGGGCACAGGCTTCAGAAACATATACAGCAGTTTCATTTCCAGAATCTGCTGAGATATATTTCCCAACTGAAATAAATGAGGGGGCAAGGTGAAAATGTCTCCCAGGTTGCAGACTTCTTAGGCCAATGCAATTCTATAACAAGCAGCAGCCGGTCTGCTCACTTGAGAGTGCAGACACTGTCACTTAAGAGATGCTCCACTCAGTTCAGAGCCAAGGTGTCAGAAGCACCTCACTCAAAAGGGAAGTGAAAACGAAGAGGTTTTGAATAGATTCAATGGGAAAAAAGGCACAAGAGTTTGTTCCACTCACTCCCCAAAATAGTAAATGCTCGTGTTAAGATTAACCTTGTGCTGGAAGGTTTCTCACGATTGAGTTTAAGTTCAAAGGCTCTGGGTTAACTGGCCTCAATTGGCACCAACTGACTGGCATCCTACTGAAGCTAGACAAAGAATTACTTTATCTGCTCTCCCTTCGTCATATGTGGCTAGATCTCTGTTATGGTCTTTGGAGACATTAAATGTGGATTCTAGGAATGTAAGTCTGATCAGCAGAACTGTTCTAGAGTTGGAGATTGGCTTTTTAAAAAATCCAGTGAGTATGGGGCCTGTACTGTGATAATTTTTTATGTCTTATTAATTCTTTGAACTCACTAACTGTAGCTCATGAAAGTCTTGGCATTGACCCGATGCAACCTCCAAGGTCCTGAAAGAAATTACTCAAGTCTACTGCGACATGGTCCAGACAGTAATTGCTCAAAGAATGTCAGCTCCAACCAAACATTGAGAACCTCCTTTTGGCTGAGATTGAACAGAATAAAAAATTGGGGGCAGAGCGTTACTTTAATTTCTTTAGATTTTTAACTCACAAAAGATAATTGGATTTAAAACTTTATTTTTATTTTAATGTGTCTGGAATTTTTCTTACAAGGGAATTTAATCTTTGAACTTTGGTTTCCTCCTAGGCATATTAAAAAGGGAAAGAATTTACAGTAAAATTTATAGTATCTCAGTATTGTTGTAATTTAACTATTAAAGGATCTTGTGTTATTGTTTAATCTCACTGCAGAACCTCTGAACAGCTTACTGGACTTAATTTGGGATAGAAAATGTAATTAGAAACAAATTTTCAACCTGGGATGCCAAATGACATTGGTATTATTTAATTAATATTTTTTTCTGAGTCTTTTGGGAAAATTGTGCACCACTGCCCACTGGTGGTACCATGAGAATACCCACAGGAGCATAGTTGGTCCTGAGGAAGCAGCTTCATGAACGTGGGTGATAACTTCTGGGAACTCCAATAGCTACTATCAAAAATATAAAGAGTGATGAGATAGGATTCCCAAAAATCTGCAAAGAAGTACCCAAGTCCTAACAGCAAAGGGCAATAAATGTGATAAAAATTATGCTTGCCAAGTATATTACCTATTTCAAATATTTGCAAGTGTTGGTATAAAGTTGTTGTTATTTTCTTCAAAATATTTGATAGAATTACTAGTAAGGCTATCTGAGCCTGGAGTTTTCATTACAGAAAGTTTTAAATCACTGATTCAATTTCAATAGTTACAATACTATCTAGGTATTCTATTTCTTCCAATGTCCTTTTCAGTTTATTTTTCTATTTTTCTTGCTGGAAAAAAAAAATCAGTTTTTCTAGGAACATGGCTATTTCATCTAATTTTTATTTTTTAATAAAATTATGTCATATCCTTTTATTTCACTTTTAATAAGTTCAGAATATGTAATCATTGCTTGTTTTTCATTCCAGATATTGGTTATTTGTGCCTTCTCTCTTTTTTCATCCTGATCAGCCTAACCAAAGGTTTGGTTTGTCTCTTGTTATTTCTTCTGATTGTTACTCATGGTGTCTTGTTTCTTTGTGTGCCTATCTTTGTGTATAGAGTACATTTAACTAGGCACAGAGCAAGAAGCCCTTTTCAGTGCCCCAGACCTGGGAATAAACCTCGTTGATACCTCCAAGATTCACTGGTGGAAAGGCAAGGAGTCACAGGCATCTCCAGCACTACCTTCCCAGCCCTTGAAGCTATTGTTTATGGGGAGAGACTAAGTTTCAGCAAGGCATAACAGCCAGAAAACCTTTCATCTATGATCCCTTCCCCAGGCTCCTCCTTTCTCTCTTGCCCTAACCCAGAGGGCTTCCTACACAATAGGGTCTTGCCATTTCTGTACTCTGGCTGTAGCTCCCCCACCTCAACAAGTGGGCTCTTTGGGGCCAGGGCTGGAAGCACCACACAGGAACCAGAAACACAGGAAAATCTTGGGGACAGTGACTGATACCAAGAAAGAGAATGTCTGAGGAGAGAGGGCAGGATAATGAGCCAGGAAGACACAGAATCTATATGGTTCGTGGAGCCCTATAGACAGACTGGTTGTGTGAGGTCTTTCAGGAGAAACACCTGAGATATAGAATGACCCCAGATGAAACTAGGTTGGCACTGCATGCAGAGACAGAAATTATTAAAGAATACTAGTGAATTAGAGCTTCCAAGAAGGAAAGACAACAGTTTTTAATACCTATATGCCTATATGATCTGAAGCCTGCTTTTTTCTCATCTTGCCTTCCCACGTGCTGGCTCCAAAGTTCTTGATGCTACCTGGGGAGACAAAATGGAGAAAAAGAGATGAAACTAAACACATTCCACACTACTTTTTCACTGTAGACTTTCGGCATGAAACAGACTGAGGCTGAGAGAAGGGGGTTGATTTGATGCTAACTCAAGTTTTGAATTTTGATTAATATCTGGGACAGTGACATCCTAATTAATAAATTGAGAATTAAATATGCAACTTACCTACTACCGAAGGGTGAGAAATAAAACCAGGAGACCTACCTGAATTCTCTCCTTGGACAAGGAGAATTTTACAACCACAAAATTCATTTTAATGGTAAAATGGGAGGCAAAATTAGTTGGATTTTGAATTAGTATTTAAATAGTACTTATTTGAATTGAAACAGTATTATTTGTGTTTGTTTAGCATTTGTGTTACAAATATATTTCTGAGTGCATTTTGGTTGTTTTTAAAAAGAATTCAATCTTAGAGTCCATGATTTTTGATTGCTAAGTTTAAATTATTTACAATTCTTTAAGTACTTTGCTAGTGGAATCTAATTTCTGTTGTTTTATTTTGTCATTTCTGCTTACCCATGTTTTCTTGTTATGTCTTTTTTCCCCCTTCCCTGCCAGTTTTTGTTATATAAATTGAATTTTATTTCTATTTTTTTGAGGTTTCAATATTTTATTCAAGTTTTATTTTGAGTGATGTTAATTACAGAATTTGAAAGGGGGGTGACCTAATTCCACACAAAATAGAAGACTCAAAAATGTACCCATTAAACTGCTAAAAACTAAATCAAGGGTTAAGAATATAATTTAGGGGCTGGCCCCGTGGCCGAGTGGTTGGGTTCGCGCGCTCCGCTGCAGGCGGCCCAGTGTTTCGTTGGTTCGAATCCTGGGCGCGGACATGCCACTGCTCGTCGGACCACGCTGAGGCAGCGTCCCACATGCCACAACTAGAAGAACCCACAACGAAGAATACACAACTATGTACCGGGGGGCTTTGGAGAGAAAAAGGAAAAAATAAAATCTTTAAAAAAAAAAAAAAAAAGAATATAATTTAGTCCAATTTTGATTCTGAGTGTTGCAACCATGTGATTATAGCTACAAAAACTCTTCCCAGTTGATGGTTGGAATTCTCAGAAGCTATTTCATACACTGGTGCAAGGGCAAAAAACCACACAAGAGAAAATGAAGTCCTCAATTATTGGCTTCATCACATCCACCCTTGTTACCCCAACACGGAAGAAAAGAAGTAGCCACCACACTTTGCAGACTATTTTTGGTGTAAAAGAGGTGATGGACTGGGGTGGAAACAGGTCACGAAGATCTGTCTGAAAAAACCCCTTTCAGATGATTTTGTACACACCGTTAAGTAATGAGTCACCCTTCAGTTGCGGAAGGAAACCAAGTTTCAATTCTCAGGAATTCACAATTTCATTCACTTACTCAATATGAATTTACAAAGTGCCCACACATTGTTAGCTTCCACCTGCAGCCATTGCTATATAAGAAGACTGATATCCCGAGAGGGGCTATCAATTCCCTCCAAATCTATAGCTACCTGAAAGGACCCTCTTTTTGAATTGGATTTCTTCTTTACCTCTGAGAGCATAACTTCTTTGGGCTGAATCATCATTAACCTGGAGGTCTAACATGATATTTAGCAATACTGGCATTTCAGATATACAATGTTAAAATGTATACTAAATTCCTCGCTGTAGGGTCTGAATGTATCCTAAACCCATCAGGCTGGGTTTACTTTAGTTGAGAAGCAGGTGTTAGGGTTGATCTGATACTTGGCTGCTATTCCTAAGCTAAATGTTACTGTTTCCTGCTGTCCAGGTGAGATGGACAGTCGTCTCCAGCTTCTTGTTCACCTTCTGGTAAAAGGAGTCACCAACTCTTTCTCATTGTTCACCTTAGTGTGAAGCTAGAATTTAGCAGCCTTGTAGCTAACTGTAAAGTTGCCCTGGGTCACTTGGGACGTGTTGGTCTCAAAATTCATTTGATAGCCTGCCAACCAATCCTCACAACTCAGCACAGAGTACCCCGATTGAAGGCCCAGAGATGTCAAAATTCACATCACAGCCCAGGTTGATATGCTCCCTCTTATACCCTGTCTTGAAATTAGCTTTTATTTCCCCACACTGTTAGGTGAGAAGGATGAATCAAACATCAGGCCAGTCCACGTACAAGTTGATCTTCCATGATAATCTCGGTGCCTAACATGTTGTCGTGTCCTGATTCTCCATAAACGTCAGACCATTTTCAGTCCATCTGTACCTGGTGTCCAAACTGCTTTTCCCTTGGGTGATCTCAGTGTTGGCTGAGCCTGAATTTGTAAATTCCAGTCCATTTTAAAATTTTATTTTCAAATCAACTTTTATTAAGCCAAATCCATAGCCCTTGGTGAAGACATCCTTGGCAGATTTGCCAAGATCAGCATACATGGGAGATACAGATCTCTTCTGCTCAGCATAGCTACAGCCCAGTTGGAGGCTGAGTATTCTTATGCTGCTCTGAAAGTTACACGTCCTGTTTTTGTTTTCTGGTGGTAATTACTAACTTACTGGGAGGAGTAACAGCATCCTTTTATTTTTCTTCAAAACAACTCCCTCCCACCCTTCAATTATGAGATCATACTCTTGAGTTTATTAGTTTATTAGTTTATTTTTCTTTCTATTTATTTTGTTATTGCTTATTTGAACAACAAAATTTTACTATTTGATTACTCAAACTTATTTTCCATATGCTGTGGTCTATACTTGCATATATTTTTCTTCTCACTGCAGCACTTCCTCTAAGAGTGTTTTTAGAGGGGGAAGTGTGTGTGTTAAAATCTCAAGGCTTGTTATACCAAAGAATATCTTTATTTACTCTCATTGTTAAATGAAAGTCTAGTTAGATATAAAATTATAGGTTTGGCTTTTTAGTCTAGTTAGATATAAAATTATCTATCTTCATCTAGCTAGATATAAGATTATACACTCCCCTTTGAAAACATTATTTTCCATTGACTTACATTTACTGTTATTGTTAAGAAGCCTGAAGTCAGTCTGATTTCTATGACTTACAGATAATACCTATATCCTCTTAAATTTTTCAGAATTTTCCCTTAGTCTGATATTCTTAAATTTTACTATAATGTTTAGGTTTTTCCTGTCTATTCAGCTTAGCAAATTATAACACTTTCAATGTGAAATCGTTCATCTTTTTCTTTTTTTAATGTTTTTTGTTTGTTTGTTTGTTTGTTTGTTTTGTTTTGTTGAGGAAGATTAGCCCTGAGCTAACATCTGCCGCCAATACTCCTCTTTTTACTGAGGAAGACTGGCCCTGAGCTAGCATCTGTGCCCATCTTCCTCTACTTTATATGTGGGATGCCTACCACAGCATGGCTTGACAAGTGGTGCGTAGGTCTGCACCCAGGATCCAAACTGGCAAACCCCAGGGCACCAAAGTGGAACATGCGAAATCAACCGCTGTACCATCGGGCTGGCCCCTCACCTTTTTCTGATTATGTAAAATTCTTAGTAATTATTTTTTCCACGAGTTTTTTCCTATTCTTTTATTTTTATCTGTCGTACATACATTATACAGATATTGACACTTTCACTGCCATCATCCGTATTTCTTAATTTTCCTTTTATAGTTTCCATTTCTTTACCCTTTTTTGGTAATTTTAAGAGAGTTTTCCTGATCTTCCAAATCACTTTTTTCTTTAGTATTATTCTATGTGCTAATTAATCACCCGTCAGTTATTTTTATTTTGACTATTATAATTTTCATATTTATGATCTCTACTTGGCTATTCTTTAACTTGTGCACAATTCGATGTGTCTAGGGAGTGTTGAGGAGTGTTTGTAGGCAGAAAATCTCCAGAGCTCTAACTGGACACAATCACTTCCTATTGGCCCACCCACTAGAGGATTCTCTATACTTCTACACTAGTTGCTGCTCTTCCAAGGGATTTCTCTGCCTCTTTCAATAATAATCACTCAGTCCTTGGGCTGTGGCGGGCAGTGGGGAGACAAGAATTCCAAGGAGCCCAGCAATATACCTGTACCCACTGTTATCTGCTGCCTATAATGGCTGGGTTCTAGTGCTGCCCTGATAGCTACTCCACTGGCTCTGGTGGTAGAACTACCCAGCTGGGTTGGGCAAGAGTCAGCTCAGAGCAATATGAGGGAGAGAAGAGATGTCATCCAAGAAGCACTCCCTCATTTCCAATCCTCCTCTTCCTCTCTAAGCAGCTTCTGGTTCCCTATATTTCTGTCTTTTTTGTATTTATGGTAGTTTTTAGATAAAGTTTTGATATACACCAACCTCCATCTTGTTTATGTGGTATTTCCAAGAAAAAGTTTAGGAGAAAGAGCCTAGAGCCATTTTGTCCACAAATGTAAAGTTTTTAATTAAAAAGAAAAACATGCTAGTGAAACAAAACAGGTCTGTGAGCTAGAGAGAGGTCATAGACCACCAGTTGTGAGCCTCTGATTTGAAGGGTAGAGAATTGGAGAGCTTTAAAAGATAGATAACATCTGTCCACTCAGCAAAAGCATGCATATTTTCAGAGCAGATATCATATGAAAACAGAACAGCCTGGGCCTGAGGAAACCACTAAGCATTTACATGTCTAGTACTCCTCAATTTCATCCATCTGAGGTGGAACTTTCATGCCTCCTGAGCTGGCCTAAAGGACAGAATTTCTCAAAATTGTAAGAAAGGAACAGCAGGAACACTGGTACTAATTTGTTCACTGATCAAAGCTGCAAGAGAGAGAATAGTGAGAAATGAGCACAGAGCAGTATCCTCATTTCTCTCTTCAATCTGCAGTTCTGAGGACTTTCCCAGTTCTGTTCCACTCTTCTCTCTTTCCCTCTTCCTTTCATATTTCTTCTTCCACATCCACCTCTCCTCAAAAGCTGTACATTTCCCATCAACACTGCATCGCTTGCTTCATTTAATACCCGCAAAGGAAGTTCCCAATTTCTTATTACACAGCGCTGTTCCCTTTTCCAAGAAGTTCATCTACACTCCAGTGTTTATTCCTTTCACTATTACTTCTGCTTCTCCAGAGCCCCAATATAACTTAAGACACAGAGCCAGGGGAACACATGGAGACGAAGAGGGGCTTCCTCTGTTTTGTATGATGTGCAAATCCTCCTTTCCCAACTTTAGGCCAAGTTTTGGCTTAAGAATCCATTATTTCATTCTAAAATTATGTACAGAATTCCTCCCAAGTACAGGAGAGAAGAGTCAGGTTTCTTAGCAAAGTTCTGATATTCCCTTATCCAAAATTAAGCAGTGGTACCTTACCAAGAGGGTCTCATTGTCTATCATGAATTTTAATGTTATCTAGACAGTTTTTTTAAGATGAAGTAAATTGCTTTGCAGTTTACAGAGTACTTTCTTTTTTTTAAAGATTGGCACCTGAGCTAAGATCTGTTGCCAATCTTTTTTTCTCTCTCTCTCTCTCTCTCTTCTTCTTCTTCCTAAAGCCCCCCAGTAATCATTGCATATTCTATTTGCAGGTCCTTCAGGTTATGCTAGGTGTGGCGCCACCTCAGCATGGCTTGATGAGCAGTGCCGTGTCCATGCCCAGGATCCAAACCGGGGGAAACTTGGGCTGCCACAGTGGAGCTCACAAACTTAAACACTCAGCCACGGGCCGGCTCTGTTATCTAAATAAGTTTGATTTTTATTCAGTATGGTGAAGGAATAGATTACTGGGGTTTAATATTGAAAAAAATCCAAATTACATCATTTATAATGTTTCCTGTATGATCAGAAGAGAAATTCATGACAAAGACTTCTTTTCCTAATAGAAATTGAAATGTATCCTTTCTATGCATTCTTGGAAATCTAGGTCTTCTCATCTTTTCAATTCTCAAATATCTCCGGAGACTGAAATGGAAGTGGAGACCCAGCCTCACTGTTAGGCATTAGCCAAAGATGTGGACTCTGAGAAAGCCCCACGGATCTCTACATACTCTGGTCTCCATCCTCTTGCTGCCCCAGATCTTGTTCCAAGTTGTCCACTCACCAAACACCAGCAACAATGATCACAGTAGCATGAAGACCTCACCATTCAGCATTTTGAGAAGACGCTCTCTCAGTAACTGACCTGAAAAACTCTTTCAAAAAAGTACCAGGAAGCAAGGACAAGAAGCTATTCTTCAGAATGTTCTATATAAATAGAAAGCCAGGAAGAAGGAGACTCCTCCAATGTTTAATCTCTATTTCCTTACGTAGGATGCTGAGAAAATGGAGATTGTTCTTTCCTATAAGGTTGTTTCAATTCTATATCGTGATAGTAACGTATAATAAGCTCCTTGACCCTTCACACTGAAGTATTGGTAGCAATTGTCTTAGGTTGATGGAAGTGAAAAGTGATTTTAACAGTGATTGTTTTAATTTTCTCGATTTCTAGTTTTCGTACAATGAAGATATCTTATGTGTAAAAATCCACAGGTTCTTGTGGTCCCTCTCAGCTCAAAGGGTCCAGGTGGTAGTCCTCTCAGATTTAAGAATAGTCAGGTCATATGCACGTGTGTTAAGTGTGTGGAGAAGTGTTAAATGGCAGCTCTGAGATAGTCTCCTTCTAAGATGAGAGTGGTTACTGGCAACTTAACCATTGAGCCAGACCATGGTAACATGGAATGTTACCTGAAAACCTATAATTTCACACAGGTTCCAGCAAGCCATAAATATGGAGATAAATAATTCTTGATAGGTAAGGGTGATTTGGAGTGACTAGAGCAGAGATAGATCAAATTACCTATGCAATTTTGATATATTCCTCTAGAGGTTTTTAACCCATAGTTACTGTTAATAATGGGAGTGCATACTATCCCCCAGGGATGGTTAGATGTAAATAATAGCTGAGAGCAGTTCATCACTGCTAAGGGGGGGTCTCAGGGTTAATTCTAGGGTTGACATTACCCTCACTCTGTCATAAATCTATGGGATATACTAGCTCTCAGTCCTTGATGCTCAGATCTCAGAATTTAGGTGGTCTTGACAAAGGTGTACTATTATTTGAATATAAAATTTAAATAATAATTTTCACTATTCTTAATTATTTATTTTTTCTGATGAACTTCAAAATTACTCTCTAAATTTTATAAAGCATTCTAAATTATTTTTGGTAGATTAATTATCAAATTCAAATCCCCAGTCATCTATGTCCCTCCTATTGGTGAACTATCTTTGGCAGGGCAGGGGATTATATAAAATGTTAATCAAAGAGGTGTTGTGGTGAAAATTCTGACAGTTGTGTTTGATAATCCTTTGGTTAGAGACTGATATCACTCTGCTTTTTGAACTTTCTTAGTACTGAGTTTAAGGCCAAGTGATAATTATGCATGTTTTATTTAATGAACGCTTACATAATGCTACCTATATGCCGGACATTGTTCTAGGTGATTTACAAACATTTATTTACTCTTCATAATAACCTATGGGTTATCCTCATTTTAAGGTGAAGAAACTGAGGCATAGGAAGGTTAAGTAGTTTGCTCAAAGCTACACAATTAATAAGGGATGGATTTGGGACACACCCGAGGCAGCAGATTCCACAGGCTGTGGTCTTACTCCATACATGATGATGGCAAGTGTAAAGCATTTAGCATTTCAAAAAGATACAAACACACTATTAATTTTAAATCAATGTGAATTAATATAAAAATTGAACATTCAAGAGTGAGCTATATGGCAAGCTAACTCAAGCTGCTGTTTCCTCCCACAAACTCACCCTAAAGTTTTCACAAAAGCAAGAGAGGATTCAATTTAAAACTTGAGATCTCTGTGGAGATAAAAGACAACAGATATCCAATTTAGGAGGGAAAGAAAAACCCAGAAATGGAGTCTCTTTATGTCACTTCAGAGTAGGTAAATGTGAGAACTTGTCTTTTGTTCATTCTGCTTTCTCAACTCTTTGGATATTGATAGCTTAAGAGAAGATAGCAGAAATAATTTCCTCACATAGTGCCTTGGATATAGTAGCAGTTCAATAAACATTTAACTAATAGAAGAAGATATTGGGAAAAGAACATGATGAGAACAAAAATGATGACACAGGTGGCTTGCCTAGAGTCCCTGAAGCACATTCTGTCTGTGACAGGTTATGAGAGCTGAGCATTTTTACAAGGTCCTATGGCAGTCCTTAGGGCTGCTCCACCCTTGTTTCTGGTCTCCCCCTCTTGTTCCTCCAAGTGTTATGCCTTCTTCACACCAGAGTAGATCACTTAGGAGTCCTAGGAGAAACACACAGAAGGAAGGACTTAAGTGAGCAAGAGAAGGAACATGGTGGAGGGACACAAGATGAAGAACTTATAAGGAGCCTAGCTCAATATGTTCTCCAGAAATGTCCTTCTGGTGTTTTCTGTGAAGGAGAAAAAAATTACTGAGCTCTTGAGTTCCTACTTATACCTCACTTCCAGACTTTATGCCCCAAGACACAGAACTGCCATGCTTAATGTGTGGATTTCCATCTTCACATGCTCTTCCGTAAAATCCATCCTTTAATGTTGCCCACTCTGAAGTGCTTCAAAGACTCCATCCATCCTATAGGCCCTCCACCAACATATATCAGACAAAACTCTTCCCAGCTCTAATGCAACTTCCATGGTTTATTATTCTTATGATCTTTTCCCTTTTGGTTTCACTGATCATTCTGTCAGAGCCCATTTTCCTGTCATTCCTCTGTGTTCTGTAGATAACCAAACATATAGAAGGAAATTGGAGACATAAATAAGGAGAGATCCTGAGTCACACGGCAGCTTGAGTGTGTGGCTGCAGGGACTGCTTAGTGATATCTGTTTCTTTCTCCCTTTTTACAGGTGGGCATAGTGGGACTGAATCTCCTTTTTTCCCTTAACCATAGATCAACATCTAGAGGGGTCGAAGATAAACATCCAGTGGAGATGACTGTGCCTTTTCCATTTTGCTGGGCTATTCACAGACAGAGAAGGAGAATCACAGGATAAGTGATTCTCTATAGGAAGCTGTAGTGGCACAACCGTAAGCCATGCTGGCAGAAGACCCAGCTTCAGAGGCTTAGTAGAGAGTGGCTGGATGACCATCTCCCAGGAAATTGGCTGAGCTTCTAGCAGCCACTTGTTCCTTCAGGAGCAGCTAGGAGCACAGATCAAAGGGCAGGTTTCAAGGTTGCAGCTTCAAGGAAAGTGAAGCAGCAGCTTGAAGGCTCTGCACTGCTAAATAATTGTTGTCTCAATTCTTGCAAAGTTACATGTCAAAGTGAAAACTCTCTAGGTTAGGTGATTTGTTTAATGAATCCTTCCATCCCATTCCAAGACTTCAAGTCCTTTAAAAGAGGCACTTCAAGACCCTCTTCAACTGAGACAATTCCTCCTGGACTTTAGACACCATGATTTTAGATGTTCTCACTCTTGTCTGATTCCATCCCTTTGCCTTGTATCCCAGATTCTCCCTGTCTATTCTCATCTGAATGAAGTCTCAATGGACCTCCCGTCTTTTTTTTTAAACTCAGCTTCTCTACAAGAACCAACTCAAATATCTCTTACTCCCTCTTGGATCTACAGATTTCACATCAAAGGCAATTGATGTTTTGAAGCCTTTATTATGCACACTATGCCACTTTCCTGGGAAGATGCATCTAACAAGAACCACTTTGCCATTTCTCACCTGCGCTGCTGGATGCTCCAACCCTGGGAATAAACCACATTCACATCTACAGGGCCCACTGCAGAGTTCACTGATGTCGGTGGATAAGGGTTCAAATATCATACACATTTCCCAGTCCTCTGCTTCATGACTATCCTCTCAACCCTAAGATGACTCTGAGGGAGTAATTTATTTATTGGGAGTGACTGGGATTCATGGGGTTGAGGTGGTTAAAACACCTCATGGTCTTTTCTCTGTTCTCTCTTCCCTCCTGGCCTCAGCCACAGAGCCCCTTCCAATGGGAAGACTCACCATTGACATACACTGGTTGCAGCTCCTTGATGGCTGGAGTGGAGAGGAGTGGGAGTGGGCTGGGGTGGGTGGACTCTTGAGGGTTTGGACTGGAAGCCTCTCTGTGATAAAGAGAACTAAGTACAAGATAGTCTCCAGGACAGTGAATGACAACTGAGAGGACACAGGCTAGGGAGAGTATGGCACTCTAAGTGATATTATGTCCCTTTGTATAGACTGTGTGTGGTCTTTCAGGTTGTCACTGAAGATGGGCAGCCAGACATAAGTCACATAATCACAAAGTATTTCCTTAATAGGATAGCCACTCTGACTTGGTAAAAATTTTTCTGTTCCTCATGCTTAGCTTTTTCAAAACTTATAAGTAAGACAATGATATTGCCCCAGATTTATTTTTTCTCTTATAAACTCATAGAACTTCATCTGCCTCTTTATCATTACTTTCTCTCTCTCTTTTTCTTAACTCTGTGCATATGTCACATTCCCTCTACAGACAATATGTCCCTTGAGGAAATAAATTCCATTCTATGCATATTTTCACCTCTCAAAACCTAACAAAACATTACTCATACATTATAAATACTCACTAAATAATCTTGAATATATGAACTAGTAAATTAATTTAAAAATATCTAATCCTGTGCAAGATAACACCTAGAATCACATGGAGCACCCTAAGACGGAACACTGATAGTATAAATACAGTAAAGTAGAGACACGAGTAAGTGTTATAGAAAAACATTGTGTAATCAAATAGCCTTTATGTTTATGTACAGAGTAGTAATACTTATTTAAAATTATGAATAAAGGAGGCCTCTAGAGTTGCAATTTTGAATAAGGAGAGTTTTCACTTGGGTGCATTTGCTGCAAAACCTCCTTCTGAAAAACAGATAAAGGAACATTCATTTCAGGGGAGAAAGCTTTATTTTTTAAAGCTTTTGCATGGCTTAACCATGTGTAATCAGCTGGTAAAATATAAGATACAGAATAAGGATTCAATTATATTCCATCCAAAGACTACTTATTTATTACATCACTGTAGTTGAATAGTCCATTCTTGTTTCCCAATTGATTTGGAATTCCACTTCAAATGGTGAATCCCACAGACATTGCTCACTGTTTCTAGATTTTCTTTCTATTCTGTTCTGATTGTCTCTCTCTACTCATGCACCTGTACAATGCTGTTTTACTTATTATAAAATATTTGTTAATTTTTGATGGCTCTAATTCTACTTTACTACTCTTCTTGTTTAGAATTTACATGACCATTCTTACTTTTTAAATTTTTTTATATTTGCAAAATCCACTCTATAGCAGTGGTCTTGGGGTAGGCTTGATATTGACATTCATAAGACCAAATAGGCTGTGTTTTGCACCATTTAGCTTTACAGAGAGATACAGAATAAGAAACACAGCATATCAGCATGGATGTATCAGATGTGTCACCAGAGGAAGTCTTCATAGTGGTCAAGGAGCTCTTTTCTAGTCCTCCAAGTAACAGCTCAGAGGACAAGGCCACATAGATGGGTATCGGGGCCACTGCGAGGGACATGCTCAGTTTCAGGGGTCACATTGCACTTGAGGTTGCCCCTATTCTGCTTCCCACCAAACTGTTCAGAGTCCTCTCAGTTTAGATATGGTTTACTAATCATCAAAACTGTTGCCTGGTAACAGAGTCCGTGTCCCAGCTTTATCAGGTTTCCTGGAAAACAGTGTTAGAAGATTAACCTAAGTTTATTTTCCCAAGGGGAGGAGAAACTATAATTTATTTCATCTTCAAGAAGAGGAACAATGACCTCAGGATTTTCTACCAAGCCAAACTGTCCTTCAAGCCTAAGGCAAGAGGCACACATTTTCAAAGAGTGTGAAATCAGTGTATATGATTCTAGCAACTCTTTCTTGAATAAATTATTTTTAAAATAAACTTTAGTCTACTTTCTAAGCATAGTTGAACAATAGCAAAAATTGATGATATGTTGGCTCACAGAGAAAACTTCAAAAATATTCCAAAAACTGGATATGACATAAATAATCCTCTCTAACTATAGCACAACTGGTAATTCATAACAAAACTATGAAAAAATCTAGATATGCCAATAACTTTAAATTTAAGGGAATTAAGTCTCAAGCTACTGAATATGTATAAATATATAAGACAAAGGAAAACAAATGTATTAATACCCAATTTGTTCAAAAGAACGAGACTAACAACAGAAGGAAGAAGTTAACAAAGATGAGAGCAGAAATTCCAGAATTAGAAAACAAAATTCGTACATCAAACAATTCTAATAGCTTTACTTCTTAATCAAAATGACAAATAAAACATTTTCTATATTATTTCAAGAACAGAAAAAGAAGAAATTGTGGAGTAGTAACCAGACACAGGGAAAGCTACAAGAATCACAGGAGACCACTATGTTCAATTCTACGTAAGTAAATTTGGAATCTAGATAAAATGAATGATTTTCTGGGAAAACTTCCTAGAAGAGAAAAAAATGTAAACATATTGTAACAGTCAGGATGGAGTATGTTATGCTGTTATACAAACCTCAAATTACAGTGGTTTAAAGCAACAATGGTTTATTTCCAACTTGTGCCACAAATCCATCATATATTTGCCAGGCAGCTCTGTTTACTACAGTTACGCAGGGACCTATGCTGATGGAGGCTGCACTATCCTAAGATGCTGTCAGGTCAGCATGTTTCCATAATCACTAGAACATGGGAAGAGGAAATGGAAAATCAACCCTTCGCTCTTAAATGCTTCTGCCAGGAAATGACGCATATTACTTCTGCTAACATTTCACTGGTCGCATGTAACTTCAAGGAGACAGGGAAATGCAAACTTTCCACATGCCCGGAAGTAAAAGAGAACTAGATATTGGTGAACATTAGTAGTAACATCTCTCACAAGATTAATCACAAGATCAGAAATAGAGAAAGTTGTCAAAGAACTAACTCCTTCAAAACCCCACCAGGCACAGATGGTTTCACGGGGGTTTCACAAAATCTTTAAAAAACAGATAATTATGTTGCTGTGTAAACTATTTCAGAATGTAGGAAAAGAAGGAAAACTTTGAACTTCCTTTGGTAAAGATAGGAAAATATTGAGTATAAAACCCCAAAAAGAGCACGATAATGGCAAACCTGGCAAATTTCACACATTAATGTTTACGAAAAAAATCTTCAATAGAATGCTTGTTTATATTAAAAAATACATCATTAAAATTGGATTTTTACCAAGAATGCAAAAGTTATTCAATATTAGATATTCTGGCATAATATAATTAGTTGATTTAAAAGATGAAAAAGAAATATTATATGATTATCTCCACAGGTATTAACAAAGTATTAGCAAAATTAAAAGTTGTTCCTGAAAAATAGTACTAATAAAATAAGAATGCTAGAACTTCATTAAAAGGAGTATTTGAATATATTACATATTAGAGAAACACAACAAAATTTCCCTTAAAAGTATGAGCTAGACAAAGTTACACGCTGTAACTACTATTATCTTTCAATGTACCAGAGGCCCTGAAGCATATAATTAGACTTGAAAAAATAATTTGCTTAAAACTTGAAAAGGAGGAAGTAAATGTTTTATTATATTGCAGATTATTTGCTTCTAAATTTGAAAAAATCTATAGAATTGGTGTGTTACTTGAAAAAATGAAAGAATTTAACAGAGTGAATGAATTAGAAATTATTTTACATAAATATCTCTTTTCATATACATATATTTTATAGCAATTAGAAACTCAATGAAAGAAAAAACAATTTCCAACAATGTTAAATTGGACTTTTCTGTTTCCATTTTGGCTGAAGCATGAAAACAATCAGTTGCAATTATGGCCACATTCCAAAATAAGGCATTCCAAGGACTTAACTTAAACATTTACATTGCAATTCTGTTGTACTCCATGCTTGTTCTGTATCTTATAAATTAAAAAATAACACCTTACTAAAATGAGTGAAACTTATCAGAGGAGAATAATTAAAGTCAGGAGGTGCATATGGTCAGGCAAGTATGGATTCTGGTCTTAGCTTTGCCCTCTACTGGCTGTGTGAACACGGCAAAGTACTTAACTTCTCCAAGATTGTTAAACATGGACAATAATTCACACTTCAAGTTATTTTTTATAATTGCAGATAATGTGTGGTATCTTGCCATACAAAATAAACCCAATAATCGGTCATTGGTAACATTTTTTTGGCCAGTACAATGCCAGTAGGGGTCAGTAGGAGACACTGATTAGGAGAATTATCTAAATTCTTGATCTTAAAAATAATATGTTATAAAGAGATATGGTTATTCTGAAAATACTGAAAACACAGCAGCTTTATGAAGGTGTTGGTTATAAAAGATGGAAGCTTTTACACTTTCAGTAATATGGAAGGAGAAATTAAACTAACTTTCTTCTGAGAATAACTAGAAATTCTGGGAAAATACTTTTAAAAGTCTATTTAAAGGTATTGAAAAGGTAATAAGATAGTGAAGAATTTCTGAGACAAGATGAGAGGGAAGAGAGGCTTATGGAGATAAATCCGTCTACCAGAACCACTTGTTCCACAGGGCATTTGCCAAGTCCAGAGAGGGCAACCAAGAGGCTTGTGGCGTTGGGAGGCATGGACTGGAATTCGTGATGGTGTATGTGGAAATTTTAAAAATATGGCTGCAAATTCTTTGACAGTTCTCCCATTTAGAGGTGCAGTCATTACTCTCTCCCCTTGAATCTGGATAAGTTTGTTAGGCACTAGGACTCAATAAAATTGTGGTGGAGGTGACACTGCATAATTCTGAAATTAGTTGATGAGAAGATATTGCAGATTCACTATCACATTTGCTTTAGAAGCCTAAGCCAACACGTAAAAAGTTTGACTACCCTGAGGTCAAGATGCTACGAGGAAATCCAGACCACATTGAGAGGTCACACACATGTGCTCTAATTGATGGTCTTACGACGTCATCGATCATCAGACATGTGGGTGACGATGGCCCCATATGGTCCATATAATAGATCCAAGAATTCAAAAAAGAGTTACTGCTCTTGTCATGAATAGGATATCTAATAAGCAATGGATAGATAAAAGAGAAAATATTACACTAAATTGTTTTAATTCTTTTAAATACAGCTCCTTATTACATTTTACTCTACTGCATAAAAACTAAATATGCCTATTGAAAGTTATTAAATGGTATTTAATAATCAGACATTTTTATTTAGAATGAAAGAGTATGTTAATAGTTTTAATCTCAGGTGACTGCATACAAGAAAAATGACATATTATAAAATTAGTAATATGGCAACGTTGACCGCTCCTTGTGAAGTTTAAAAAGAATTGAACAGATATTGAAAGGTTTTTTTTTCCTTTTTTCTTTTTTCTCCTTTTCGCAAATCCAACCTGCATCAGTAATGGAAAAGGTCACAGCAATAAATGATAAACAAAATAAATAGTAGATACCAACCTGATATCTTGTGAGACCAGCAATAAAACCAAGGACACTAAACAGCCCCTAAGAACTCTGGCTGTGACAAGTTCTATTCTATAGCCACCATTCCCTGAGGGAAGAAACCAGTACTTCAGCCTCAGAGGTTAAAGGCTTGGGCCATGAAATCCTTATGAATACTTTGCAGAAACGGTAAATATAAATTCATGTAATTTTAACTAAGTATAGTGTGTACTTTTCAGTTAGTGTGGAGAGAAGAGAAGCAGCTAGGCCTTTAGATCACTTTCTTCAACTTCCCACACACAGGAGACATGACCTAGAACTCCATCCATCTTCTGAAACCCCAATATGGTACCAATAAAGACTTCTGGAACAGAGCCATTGATCATAATACTCCTGTATCCAGGGATCACCAACTCACTTGAGATGGAGAGTGGCACTACTCCACTGCACAGAGCCCCCAGGCCATAGTCAGCCTCACAGGAGTAGTTTCTAGAATGTCCAGTGGTCAGAGAGAGATTGAAGGATACTCCTCCTTCAGAGGGAGCCAAGACGTTCTCCAGGTTGACATCCTCATGATAAAACTGATACAGGATTGGGGGAGAAGCCTCACAGCAAAGCTCCACTATGTTCCCCATGATAGCCCTGGCTGCAGGAACCCTGAGGGTGAGGACAGGACAAGACACTGGAACTAACAGACACAAAGGGGACTATCAGAGAGGATTTGTGATGCTGAAGTAGATTTACAAACTCCCAGACTATACTAGAGTCTCAGCAAAGGGCCTGGCCCCTTAGTCATTGTGTATTCCTTCCGTCCTCACATCCACTCCAGAACAATCAGAGGTTATTTTCTCAACCATGTCTTTAGAAATTTGAGGGAACATCAACTCTGGGGTCCTGTCTAGAGATGTGGTCATTTGTCGTTCTCATCTTATTTTTTTCTAATGCCAATCCAGCCCTTTTTATATTTTCTTCCACAAAAAAGAAAAGTGTCAGCAGTTTAACTTAGAAGAGTAATCCACCTTCAAATTGCTGTTGCTTCTCCACAGCACTGATTTCTGGGAGCTGCTGAAATTTCTTCTTGACTCCTGGGCACTGTGACCTTGGTTTTGGGATTTCTGTCTGAGATGAATGAGCGTGCAACTCCCTTCTCACAGGAATATTCACCACCGTGCTCTGAATGGGATCATGGTTATTGTCAGCTCTACAATAAAATTGGCCAGCCTCGCACTCCTTCGCAGTTGGAATCTGCAGCTCTGCTGACAGGAAGTGCTGGGTCTTCTTTCCCAGACTTATTCCTGTGGCCTCTCTGTGCCAGGAAAATGTGATGTTTCCTATGCCCTCAGCCACTGAGCAGAGTAGGACAAGATTCTCTCCTTCAATCACCTGTCCCCCCAGGGTGCTGGGTCTCTAAGCTTGGATTAGCAACTGAGACTCCTGAGGACATAGAAGATAGCATGTGAGAACACTGATTATAGACGATTCTGTGACCAGAGAATAGACTGATTTCACTATCTAATGACAGGAGTGGGAATATGGGTATTGCATATGTAAACCATTGTAAGTATACCAAGATAGAGAATCCATGGTAATTATCCTTGAAGGATGTGGATGCAGATACTTGCATGTCTTAACCCTGATCCTGGCTAATTTCATGGGTAGCAATCATTAAAGAATTTGTGATCGGGGCTGGCACCATGGCTGAGTGGTTAAGTTCTCGCGTTCTGCTTCGGTGGCCCAGGGTTTCGCTGGTTCGGATCCTGGGCGTGGACATGGCACGGCTCATCAGGCCATGCTGAGGTGGTGTCCCACATGCCACAACTAGAAGGACCCACAACTAAAATATGCAACTATGTACTGGGGGGATTTGGGGAGAAAAAGGAAAAAAAAGAAAAAGAAGATTGACAGCAGTTGTTAGCTCTGGTGCCAATTTAAAAAAAAAAAATTTGTGATGGATCATCCACTCCATGAGACAGGAAACATTTTAGGGGCATGAGTCATGGTGCAGACAGATGCCTTTTGTGTATAATGAAGAGGGTCACTGGTAGCATCCATCCTACCTTGGAAAAGGCACTGTTTCTAATAGCCATATGAAGAACAATTCCTCCATTATTCTCAATTTAAAAGATCAAGACAAATCGCAACCCCTCCCGTAACCTTTCCAGATCACTTTGATTTCTGATTTCTCTGATGCTTCATTTAGCCCCATACTCTGTAGCACCATGTTGCCTTCTGATAGGTCAATTTGTCTTGCAATCTAGCATGTGGAGCTACTCGGAGAACAGATGCCTTGCCTTTTAAAGTTCCCAGCCCACTGCAAAATGCCAAGACATGCAGCCAGTGATCAACGAAGATTTGGTCAATGAATATTACTTACCTAATAAAGAAAAGAAAGATTATAAGGAGCCTAGTCCACTTGTTATTCTTATGAAGAGAGATGCCAAAGACAATTTGGAGAGTTTCTGTAGGTCAGTTCCCACTTTCCACAAGAACAGTTGCACAAAGTAACAAAAAGACTAGCAGTCCAAGCTGGAGCTAGAGCACTCCTGTTTTTCCCCATGCTTAGCCCCACTAATACCCACTCTGCACATGAATTTGGGATTGGAAACTTGGTTTTCTGACTCTGTGAGTCCTGTCTCTGCCTTGCATCAGTAAGATCCTGAGTCTTCACTCCACTCGGCATGGATCTGGAGCTCTGGGGAGCTGCTCCAGCCTGAGCCGAGGGCTCTGCTCTCTCTGAAAAAGCAAAATTGGAAATGGGCATCTGATCTCTATGGAGAGAGCTGGGTCTCACTGGTCAGGGGCACTGGGCTACCCTCAGTGGGCCAGGAGGGGCTGGCTCTAGCATAGGTCATTAGGTCATGAAACTAGCTCCAGAGAAGGATCATAACAGTTCCCAGAGCAGTGAGATTTATGGTTCCTGCTGAAAAGTATCTGGTGAGAAGCAATCCCAACAAACAGGACATTCAGAACCAGACATGTCACTCATCATGTCTTCCTTGCATGGTCAAATCACAAACACTCCAGAATAAGCTGGTTACTGGAATAAGGTCCACTATTTTTAATTCTAAGAACTTTCCACTTGAACATTTTCAAAAGTTCTCTCCTATCCATTCAATGTGTAACGAGGTAGAGATGTATTTTAACCCAAAGCTCTTAGATGACTGATTTTAGTGAGAAAAAAATCATTGCCAAAGACTAATGTCTTCCTTCAAGGCTTCTCTTGTTAGATTGGTCAAGGATTCTCTAATTTCTACCCTGTCACTTCATGTAATTGTAGTACCAGACTATTTTCAATGTTTGTGACATCTGCATTATATTTTAAGATTATAGTTGAGGATTTTGAGCTTAGGTTGAGGAACTAAGTTCTGTTTCAAATAAAAATCTTCTCCCTACCACTGTTCAATTGTACGATGAATGCCAGAATTTGGATGTTCAGTGTAAGGAAGCAGAGGTCAGTCATATAAGAAACGTGATGCCTTATAATATACCACTGCAGGGCCAGAGCCAAAATACCACAGGAAGCTTGTGGAATTAGAATTGTAATTTTTGGAAAAATGTATGGTTTGCTACTGCCTGTTCCAGGTGGAGAGCCAGATTTACCTGTTGGACATTAGTAGACAATGTTTTGGATTTTTTTAAATGAAATTACGAGGGAAGGAAAGGGGGGTTGCAGAAACAATTAGCTTAATTCAAGATTTTTGCCCTCCTTCGTAGATGGAGACTAGATCCTATGGGGACTTGGCTTGAGACTTATAATCAAGACAAGTTTTACACCACTAGTATAGTCTTCATCTAGAAACTGGAAAAATTCCCAGTGAGAATGCTGTCAGGGATAGGAGAGAAATACTCTGAGTCATGGTTAGAGATGCCATTGAAAAAGCACGTGATGGGCAGCCTCACAGGTTTAGGGCTGCAGTTGACTAAGTGAGACTTTGAGTTGGTCATTAAGGATTATTCACAGAACAGAATGAACGCAAGAGATAAGTCTTGCTCCTGAACAAGCTCCAGGCCAGAACTCCTGTAGGTCTCCCTTGACATTCCTGTTTCATTAATGTCTCATCATTAGAAGTGAGAAAATAATCTGTTTATTCCAGCACAGTTTCTTAGAGCCCAAAGAGTTCTTTCCACTTCGTGGTTAGCATTGGATAGGCAAGGGAACAAGTCTCCATTTCTTTAGGTTTAATCTTGGCTCATGGAGATTTTGTGTCTAGAATAAAATATTGTTTTCATTTACTTCCTTTCTTGAGCACAGCTTTAAATTAAGAAGAATAAGATGAAATTAGTTTTAGTTATACAACTTTAGAAAAGCAGCACATTAATGAAAAAATTCAGAATTAAATAATGGTCTAGAGTAAGGGTTGGAAAACTATGACTTGTGAGCTGGTAAGTTGCTTGTTGTGGCAAATAAAGTATTGTTGGAACAAGGTCAAGTCCATTCCTTTACACACAGCCTATAAAGGATTTCTTGCTACAAGGACAGAGTTAAGTAGTTACAACAGAGAGATGAAAAGCCTAAACTATTTACTCTCTGGCTTTTTACAGAAAAATCCAGCCAACTCCTGATCTAGAGTTAGAGAAGCAATGAGGACACTGGCCATTCTGACCAAGCATAAATTCTTAGCCATATTCCTCAGAGATGACTTTTTCAGAGCTGTGAGGATGTTTAGTGATGTTGAAGACTTATGGTCCTATGGCCAGGAAAACAATTCTCTCTAAATAGCCCTTCTGTCCAGTCTGCACATCCTCTTTCAGATGTCACTTCCCTCCCTACTCCTGGGGTTTTGACAAGGAGACCAACCCTGGGGCTTTGGGAAGGCTGAGCAGGGCCTGATCACCCAGCCAAGCACACAGTGTCAAGGGCAGAGACTGTGGGATCCTGGAGCAGGTTGGCCCAGGGAAGCAGTAACACTAATACTTCTTCCCAGTCATTCTACATCCATCTCTACAGGACCTTGAGGTAACCTGGTGACTGATAGACCAGAGACCAAGAGCAATAAAGACAAGGAGTTCCTCACCTGCCTGTTCACTGACAAAAGCTGTGAGGGAATCAAAAATCAGATGTTATCACAGAGCATTTGCCCTCACAATTTAGAAACTTATATTACTCTGCTAAATTACTTAAAAACTTTCCATCTTTTCCTCCTTTTCTATTTCCATACTGCATTATCACCAACAATTCAATCTCCCTCAAGCACACAACTAACCCTCATTCCTTGTAAAATCACAAGGTGAGTTGCAAACTCATCCCTTGACCAAAGGGATTGGCAGGAGCAAGTCCCATGGATACTGGATGTTTACCAATTTTCTCCTTCATTTCATTTTCCTTCTGCCTTACCCCGCCGATGGCCCTCACATCCACGCTTTTCAAGGGTACGTGATAACATGTTCTCCAGTCCCATAGAGTTCATCAGGAAACATACCCAGTGAGAGTTATAAGACTTGAACAAATCCTGAATTGATCCCTTTTCTCTGGTCATATTTTATGTGAAGAGTCCTTTTACTCAATTAACAAATATTTATTTAGTAACAACTGAATGTAGAGAAAGGAATCTTGTTTTCCAGCATCAGCCCTCCTCCCCGTCATTGTCCATGATTAAACAGAGGAACATTAACAAAGGGTTTCAATTCATCTTCTGAATCCAAATCTTGTAGATAACTATCTAAATATTTTTCATAGAAGAGTATTAAGCATTGAAATTATGAAAATTTTATGAGGACATATTACTCTCTGAGATCTAAGATATCAAAACAGAAATTTGTGACCAACAAATGATGAGGTGGGCTGACTTGAACATCAAGGATTAGGATACATTGCAATTTGATTTTCCTGGAGCCCACAGCTTTGCATCTGCCTTTGAAATCTAAGCTGGAAGCAGAGACCTGAGCATTCGTACTGGTCCCTGGGGTCTGATAAATCATTAGACCTTTCTGGAGCTGGAGATCTCATCTTACTGCCACCTCAGTGCTAACTCAAATTATTGAGCTCATCAAAGATGATCAGCAATGACCACAATGATATGAAGACCTAGTTCAGTTAGTTGAGAAGAGATGTTCCCTAAGCCACCAGCTGTGGTCTGTGTGCGGAGAATAGAAACTGCTTTTGCAAAATAAGTTTTGTATAATTAGCAGAAAAGGAAGTAGAAGAGCTCTGCAATATCTGACCTTATCTTCTTTCCTGTAAGTGCTAAGAGGATTAAAGATGATCCTCTCAATGCCAGAGAAACTCCACATCTTGACATGGATGATAGCTAACATATAGATGGCTGTTAATGAGTTGGACACAATTCTAAGTGCCTTATGCTCACAAAGTTATTTAATAGCCTCAGCAAGCTTCTGAAGTCAGCAACATCCCATTTACACAATTGAGGAAATTGAGGCACCAGAAAAGGCAAGTAGACTGATCAAGATCAACATAGACAATTTCTAGTAGTGACAGCTGGGAGTCAAACCCAGGCAGTCTAGTTCCACAGTCTGGCTCTTGCACACTATAATATCTTACTATAATATGTTACTTCTCAATGTTCCTTAAGATAACAGGGCCATTGTTGCAATGGCTCAGGTATCTAAGGTAAAATTTTCCGTAGGTAATTTCTAACTTTCTAGAATAGGATTTTACTAAGATTCAAAACACCTGCTCCATATCAAAGCAAACACTGTCCCCTTCCCTATTTCTAGTCCATATTGCTATTTGTACCACAGGCTGGTCCTAATACAGCCACACCCTGCAAAGCACGCATCATGCCAAAGCATATTATCACTCTCATATTGATTAGCTGTAGTCACCATAAATATTGTATATAACAATGTGCTCAAGATTGGGCCGTCCAGGCAGATGCAAGTTGCCCTTTTGGATCTTATGCAGCATGAAACTTTAAATCACAAATCATGGGTATTTGTAACCTGGTGAGTGACTAAGAGTAAAGTCATAATCATAGACTCAAGGTCATCTGTTAAGGTGAATACTTAACATTATCACTCACTCACCGTAAACCTAGTTTTACTTTGGGAAATTCTGTTGTATGTACGTGATGTCATACATCATTATAAAAGTGTAAAAAGAAAACTCTAAAAATACCCAACAAAGGCAGATTAAAAAGTAAATTATATGCTAGACAGTGGACCACTAAGCAGCCATTAAAATAACTCTGTAGAGAATATTTAATAGCAATAAAAGATGGTCATGACATATTGTTAAGGGAAAAGTGGCCCCCCAGATGCAATTTATGTGCTGCACTCAGCTCTCCCACCCCTCAGTGAAAAATGTCTAGGACAATAAACCCCAAAGTGTTGCTGTAATTATATCTGAATAATGTAATTAAAGGTGATTTTTACTTTTTTCATTTTATTCATCAGTGTTTTCTAGTATTCTTACAATAAACATATGCTATGTATGTATTTTTAAAAGCGTCATAAAAATAAGGCCCAGGTTTTATGGGGTTTGTAGCCTCTATCACCTTAGAGTATGTCAAGTATTGCTACTTTAATTTTCTACATAAACAAATGTTTTACTTGTGTTTGGAAGAGAGTGAGTGAGTTTTTCTCTCCCTGGGACCAGAGCTGGTCACTGAGCTTCTTATCAAGTCCTTGCCTGCTGGAACGGTTTCTAGGTGGCCTGTAATACCTCCTCATCCTGACCAGGTGCAGATTATCTGTAAACTCTGTTCAATGTCTTGAATGGGACACAAAGTGCAGTGCCAAGATGGGGTATGCCAGGATTGAGACAGAGACAAAGAGAGTCTCTATGAAATAAAATTCAGAACAAAATAAATAACATGTCTCATTTGATGAAGTTGATTACTAGGACAGTTAGAATGGAAAAATGAGTTTGGATAGCTCCAGAGACCTTTGGATATATTTGGTTGAACTTGTGGTTCGAAGGTCACTATGACAGAATTAAGTGTCATAATGTATACAAATCACTTATAGTAAATTTCTGAATACACGGCAGAAAAGTAGTCGTAATCTTGATCATCCTTGTTGCGTGGTGGTAGTTGTAGTAGTAGTTTTAATAGTTACTGTAATTATCTTGAACAACAAGATATCTTTGTTGAGTGGGGCTGGACCTAGAAATTTTATGTCCAGGGTAATAAATATATACTTTGGGAGGTGATACTGTTTGTTGGAGGCCGTCAGAAGCAGGACTGACTAGTGGGCATCTAGATGTTGTCTATGTAGACACTCTCCAGATGTTCTTTAGGCAGACACAGATGACTCTTCTGCCCAGGATATTCCCTACAGTGCAATTCATTCATTTCTGGAAGTCTACTGGAGCCCTGCATAGGCCAAATAGCATGACAGGGAACTCAGAATGAATAAGAATGTCTGCAAGCTGTTGCTCGTTACCTCCCTGGCAGAAATGAAGATGGAGATGCTCCAGAGATCCAGATTCTAAAAGAAGTATCCACATATTTGCTCCAGACAATCACAGAAAAGCAAGAGTAAATTTAAGTTTCAGACAGTGAATGTTTTAAGAGAGTAGAGTTTTACAAAGCTCAAATTTTTCTTTTTCATGAGGAGTCTCATTTTCTTCAGTGTCAGTAGAAGTTATTATAAACTCCATCTAAAAAAAGGCCTTGCTATTTCAACTGTGGGAAGTGGAAGTGAACCCAGTGTTGGAGTGTGAGGGAAGACAGAGTCACAAGAAGACTTAGTGAGGCTCTCAGTAGATATCTGAGCAGCATCTGCATTAGGGAGAAGTTCCCCCTTCATGTGTGAAAATGCCTCCTGTAAGTGGTCTGGGCTCCCAGGGGACAGCAGGTGTGGAGAGGCCTCCAGGGATTAAAGACAATTCGATCTGAATCCTTCTACTTTCTGTTTTAATTGTATGTGTGTGGGTTTTCCAGAAGGGGGATGGGTTATGACTTTCAAGGCAGGAAGGTGAATGACCAAGGGGAACTGTGGATCATGAGTCATTGACTATACCAACCCTTAATAGTCACTCACAGCAGCTTCCTGTGGGTATCTTCCTGGCAGTTGAACATAAGTTTTTGGTGGCAGGAGAAAAACCAACAACCAAGATCCAGATTGTACTTCCAGCTTTCAATCTTAATTTCCTTTCAAGGGTTTTGCTCACTCTTGTAACATAATTTACTAACATCTCCTTCTCAGTTCACAAATGTTGATCTCCAGTCAGAGGTGGCCTTCATTCATTCATTCATTGATGGGTAAATGTTACATAATTTTTTAAACACAAAGCCAAATAGGAAAGAAATAAGGGAAAATCCCCCAATACACCTAAAAAAAAGAAAGAAGCAAAGTGTTAAACATGTAAATTGACATTATTGTTCCCCTGGGGAGGAGTGGGCATGGAAACATTCCACTAAATAATTTTTGTAAAATTAGCATTTAAAGTCCATGTGGAACTAGGAAACAAAACCTTGGGCCTGCAAAGGGCATAAACTTGAAACTAAAACACCTACATAAAATACAGACCATCAGAAGACTTTCCTTTTAATAAATGCGTGGTTTGGTGGAGAAAAAGTTCATCCACGGGCACAGAGAGATGACAAGTAAGCTTATGTTTGTATGAGCTCTGGGAAAAATAGAAAGTTTCCCCTGAAATAACAAAACCTCAAGACTGTGCTACACTCATGGGTGTGCTCTGGGAAACTCCAAATAAAGAATTGTTATAAAAATTACTCCTGGGCCCATGACCTCCCAGGGCTTAGAAGAAGCAAATACAAAATCACTTTTGATGGACACCATCAGAAGTCCAGGTCACATGGAATTCCTACACTGCACAAGAAGCTTCTTAATCCAAACTCACAAAACCCACAAAAATATGATGAACAAGATTCGAAATATGTGATAAATGTAGGTTTAAATAATTAAAAATTCAGGTAGAAAAAACTATCTAAGAATTATAATAAATTAAATTTATTTAAACTAATTCAGGTTCTAAAATGAAGTATTATGCCCGTAACAGTAAAATACTATAAATAACAAAGAGACAAATTTGAAAATGGATAATAACAATAATTCATTTTTGAGCACTTAATGTATGCCAGGTACACTTTTAAGGATTTTAAACGAATAATTTTACATAATTAGCAAAATGACAGAATACATTAGATACAATTACTATCTAAGTTTTAAGCATGAAAAAACACAGAAAGGTTAATTAACTTGACCAAAACTTCAGAACTAATAAATGGTGGAGCCAAAATGTAAATCCAACAATTCTTCAGAAACCATGATTTTAAACATTTTGCTATCAATACCTCTAAAAAATTGTAGTCATTGAAATAAGAAGGAAGCAGATTAAACAATAAAGTAGATATAGCTGAAAAGAGGATCACTAAACCAGAAGAGAGAGATTAAGAAATCACCCAGGATGCAACAGGAATGATAAAGAAATTAAAAATAAGAACGACTAACTAGGAGTCATGAGAAAAGAATAAGAAGGTCCAGCAATCTTCTAATATGAATTTATTAATGAGAGAATTAAAATAATAATGATGTAGCATAATAATAAAGAGATAATAATTAAATATTTTCTAAACTTGAAGAAAGACATAAATCCTCAGATTTAGGAAGCATTTATCTTGAGTAAAATAAATTCACATTTAGACATATCGTAGTGAAACTATAATACCAAAGATAGAAAGACTTAAAAGCAACTGGTGGGGGCCAACCCTGTGGCATAGTGGTTAAGTCTGGCACACTCCACTTTGGTGGCCCGCATTCATAGGTTCGGATCCTGGGTGAGACCTACACCACTTGTCAAGCCATGCTGTGGTGGTTACCCACATACAAAATACAGAAAGATTGGCACAGATGTTAGCTTGGGGCAAATCTTCCTCATCCAAAAAAAGAGGAAGATTGCAACAGATGTTAGCTCAGAGCAAATTTTCCTTACCAAAAAACAAACAAACAAACAATGCAACTGGTGAGAAAAGACAGATTAACTACAAAGGAATAACAAACTGAGAGAAGATTTCTCAAAGGCAACAATAGAAGCTGGAAGACCATAGAATAAAATAGTAAAACTGTTGGGCAAACCTAAACTATCAGTCCTAAATTCTGCTTTTGGACTTTTTGGACAAATGAAGTCACAGACTCTAGCAAAAAAAAAATAGAAAGTCGGAGTTCATAAAGAAAGAAATTGAACCATAGTGACATCATTATCATGGAAGAATAAGAGTTTTCTTCTATCATTCTTCCAAGACTACCAATTTAGATAATCATTCAAGAATAAAAGAGCTTTTGTGGAAACCCAGGAGTCTAGCAGAGAAGTCCCAACACACTGTTGGAGAAAAAAATCAGATATTAGATACAATAAAGACAATTACTAAGGTGTGCTGTGTAACTGAGATTTAGGGAGCCGCTTGGAAAGCATAAAATAGGGCTCTCAGAGGGGACCAGAGGACACAAATGCTAGTAAATGCATCACGGAATCTGTTAGGAAGACAGCCCATGAGCCATTGGGGATGACTCACCTGCATATCCCTCCAACTGGCCCACAGACACCAATAGCACTCTGCAGGCCTCACTCACACACGTCCCCAACTCCATGGCTGGCTATCTGTGCATTCTCCCCATGGCAGTGAGAACCAGCTTTTGAAGAAGGCAGATGAACATACACAGAAAGCCAGACCAACTCTGCAGGTCTAAGAGAAATGACACAACTTAAGCATTCAGCACTACCCAAAGGAAAGTAAAAAGAAGTCTGTCAGCACCTAGGCTGGCTTTGCAGGATCAACAGAAGGAATACAAGCTTAAGAATTCTACTAGAAGAGAGAACACATAATGTGGACCAGGTGTACTCATAGAAAAGATCTAAGAAAGCCTCAGAATACCTAGCAGGATTGACAGCAGGTATTTCTCTCCCAAAGTCAGTCAGTAAAGACAGGGGGAAGTAACTGATTTCTCAAGTGCAAAGACAGGAATGCAAGGCTTCAAGAAACATGAAAAATCAAAGAAATATAACGCTACCAAAGGAATACAATAATTTTCCAATAATTGACTCCAAAGAAATGGATCTATGATTTACTCAATAAAGAATTCAAAATAGCTGTTATAAGGAAACTCAGTAAGCTACAAGATAACAGAGAAAGACAATTCAACAAAATCAGGAAAAAATACACAAACAAAATAAGAAGTTTAACAGAGAGATAGAAATCATAAACAGGAACCAAACAGAAATTCTGGAGCTGAAGAATACAACGAATGAAATGAAAAATGCAATCAAGAGCATCAACAATAGAGTGGATCAAGCAGAAGAAAGAATCAGCGAAGTAGAAGATAGAGCCTTTGAAATTATCCAATCTAAGGAGAACAAAGGAAAAAATGAAAAAGAGCAAAGAAATTGTATGTGAACCATCAGATACAATTAAGAGAAACAATCTATTCATTATTGGAGTCCCAGAAGGAGAAGAGAAGGACAAAGGGACAAAAAGCTTATTTAAATAAATAATGGCTGAGAACTTCCCAAATCTGGAGAGATATTTGGGCATCCAGTTCATGAAGCTAATAAGCCACCCCAAAATTTCAACCCAAAACAATCTTCTCCAGGACACATTATAATAGAATTCTTTTAAAGCAAAAACAAAGAGTTTTAAAAGCAGCAAGGAAAAAAAATCCCTCATACAAGATAACTCCCATAAGGCTATCAGTGGATTTCTCAGCGGGAAGCTTGCAGGCCAGGAAAGAGTGGGATGATATATTCAAACTACTGAAAGAGAAAAAATTACCAACTAGGAAAACTATTTGGCAAAGTTGTCCTTCAGACATGAAGGGAGATAAAGACCTTCTCAGACAAACAAAAGCTGAAGGAATTGATCATCACTAGATCTGCCATATGAGAAAAGCTGAAAGGAGTTCTTCAAGTTGGAATGAAAGGATGCTAATTAATAACATAAAAATATATGAAAATATACAACACATTGGTAAAGGTAAGTATATAGTCAGATTCAGAAGACTGTAATATTGCAATACCGTGTTGTATTAACAACTTAACTGTAGTATAAAGGTTAAAGGACAAATGTATTAAGAATAATAATAGCTACAATAATTTATTAATAGCTATGCAATACAAAAAGACATAAATTGTGACGCCAAAAACATAATGTGGAAGGAGGAGTAAAAGGTAGAGTTTTTATATGTAATGGAAATTAAGTTATCAGCATAAAATTGACAAGTATATCTATAAGATGTTTTATGTAACAACATAGCAGAAACAAAGTAAAAATTTACAGTAGATACACAAAAGATAAAGAGAGGAGAATCAAAGCATACTGTTACAAATAATCATCAATTCCAAAAAGAAGACTACAAGAGAGGAAGAAAGGAGCAGGAAACTACAAAATAGCCAGAAAACAATGAATAAGATGGCATTAGTAACTCCTTACCTATCAATAATTATTTACATGTAAATGGATTAAATCTTCCAATCAAAAGTCTAAATGGATAATAAAACAAGATCCAACTGTATGCTGCTTACAAGAGAAACACTTCAGCAATAAGGACACACATAGGCCCAAAGGGAAGGGATGGGAAAAGATATTCCAAGTAAATAGAACCAAAAAAGAGCAAGAGTAGCTATAATTATATCAGACAAAATAGACTTTAAGTCAAAATCTGTAACATGAGACAAAGAAAGTCATCACATAATGTAAAAGTGGTCAATTCATCAAGAAGAAATAATAATTACAAATATCTATGCAGCCAACATTGGAGTACCAAAATATATAAAGCAAATGCTAACAAAACTAAAGGAGAAATAAACACCAACACAGTAATAGTTGGGGACTTACATACACCATCTTAACAATGGATAGATCATCCAGAGAATCAATAAGAAAACAATGAATTGGAGCAACGCCATAGACAAAATAGACTAAACAGACATATATAGAACATTCCATCTAAAAGCAGCAGAATACACGCTCTCCTCAAGTACATATGGAACATTTTCTGGATATATCATGTTAAGCCACAATACAAGTCTCAACAAATTTAAAACGGAAGAAATTATATCAAGTACTTTTTTTCTATTAAATTAGAAATCATAAACAGGAGGAAAGCTGGGAAATTCACAAATATGTGGAAACTAAACACACTCCAGAACAACCAACGGATTAAAGAAAAAAATCAAAAGGGAAATCAAAAAATATCTTTTCAACAAACAAAAATGTAAACATAATATACCAAAACTTATGGGAAGAAGCAAAGCAGTTCAAGGAGAAAAGTTTATGGCTACAAATGCCTACATTTTAAAAAAAGAAAGATCTCAAATCAACAACCTAACATTACACCTCAAAGAACTAAAAAAAAGAGGAACAAATTAAACTAAAAGGAAGAAATGAAACTTCCTTTTGCTAACTAAACTGCTAAACAAAGTTACCAAAAGGAAGGAAATACTAAAGATCAAGCAAAAATAAAGGATAGAGAAGAGGAAGACAATAGAAGAGACTAAGAAAAATGAATTGATTCTTTGAAAAGGTAAACAAAACTAACAAACATTTAGTTAGACTAAACAAGAAAAAAGGAGAGGATTCAAATAAATAAAATTGTCAGTGAAACAAGAGACACTACAATTGGTATCATAGAAATAGAAAAGATCATAGAAAACTTCTATGAACAAGTATATTCCAGAAAATTGGACAATCTAGAAGAAATGAATAAATTCCTAGAAATATACAACCTTCCAAGACTGAATCATGAAGAAACATAAAATCTGAACAGATCAGCAATGAATAAGGACATTGAATCAATAATCAAAAACCTCCCAATGAAGAAATGCCCAGGACCAAATGGTTTCATGGGTGAATTCCACCAAATATTTAAAGAAGAATTAAAGCCAATACTTCTTAAACCTTCAAAATATTGAAGAGGAAGTAACATGTACAAAAACATTTTTGAGGCCAGAATGACCTTGATACCAAAGCCAAATAAGAATACTATAAGTAAATAAAACTACCGGCCAATATCCCCAATAAATATGTATGCAAAAATTATCCACAAAACACTAGGAAATCAAATTCAACAACACATTAAAAAGATTGTACACCATGATCAAGTGAAATTTATCCCTTGGATACAAAGATGGTTCAATATATGCAAATCAACAAATGTGATACATCAATTTAATAGAATCAAAAATAAAATGATCATTTTAATGGAGGTAGAAAAAATATTTGATGAAATTCAACATTCTTTCATGATAAAAACACTCAACACTGAGTATTGAAGGAATGTACCTCAACATAATAAAGACCACATATGACAAGCCCACAGCTAACATCATACTCAATGGTGAAAAGCTGAAAGCTTTTCCTTGAAGATCAAGAACAAGCAAGAATGTCCATTCTTGCCATTCTTATTCAACATAATACTGGAAGTCCTAGCCAGAGAAATTAGACAAAAGAACAATCAGAAACGAAGAAGTAAAATTATCTGTTTGCAGATAACATGATCTTGTATATAGAAAACTCTAAAGACTCCACCAAAAAAACTGTTGAAAATAACAAACAAATTCAGTTAGGTTTTAGGATATGAAGTCAACATACAAAAGTCAGTTGTACTCCAATGTCATCAACATAGTGGTGTGAGAGGATCCCTTTGTCTCTCTCCTTCAATCTACAGCAAGTAAAACATTCATAACCCAACAAAGGCTACATTACCCAACACACCAGGACACTGGAGAGATCCACACATCAGTATATATGAAGGTGGGTGGATTGGAGCATGTAGAGGAGGCAAAATGGGGGAAAAGCAGAGGTGGTGCCCAGAACTGTGGACCCCCAGTCATGGCAACTGAGCCAGCCACCCCTAGCACCAGAGAACTCAGTAGGCAGCAGTGGAGCTGTATGTGTGACTTTAGCCAGCCAGCTGTGACAACACCTACAGCCATGGGGAGCCAAGCATAGTGAAGGCAGAGGCCCATAATTCCGGGACCTCCAGCTATCGCTCAGAACCTGATAACAGCAGCAGAGGTTCTCATGTGACTCTGACATCCCAGTAGTGGTGCCTGCAGTCACAAGGTAACAGGAAACAGCTGTCAGTGCCCCCACAAACTTGTCTCCCTCCCCACCCCCCCAATACAGTAGCAGAGCTTCTGACCCAGGTCATCCTGGATCTGACGGAGGAATCAGCCGTTCCTGTACTCCACACAGTGAAGCCAGAGACCACAATGACACTGACAACAGTGAGGCATCAGTGACCCCTAGAGGTGCAGGCAGCGATGACGAGAGTATCAGTGACAACCTGTACAGAGGTGGTGCAGGGTGGAACTTGCCAATCCTCAGATATAGCCAGAGGCGGCTCAATTAAGAGAAACCAAAAACCAGTGCTATAGCGCCACCTGCTGAAAGACAAAAGAAAGGCTTCTAATTTTCAACCAGTTGAATAGTTTGAATCAAAACAAACGAAGCTATACCTAAATAAGAAAAGTGTTCACTATGACAAATGCACCAGTGTCAGAATAACTCAGCAAGCACCACAAAAAGCCACAGTAACATGGTATCACAAAAAGAAAATAACAATACTCCAGAAAGCAAATGTAGAGTCGTAGAAGATTGTGATCTAACTGATAAAGAATTCAAAACAGCTGTCATGAAGAAACTTAATGAGCTACAGGAAAACTCAGAAAGGCAGTTCAATGAGCTTGGGAATAAAATCAATGAACAGAAAGAATACTTTACCAAAGAGATTAAAACTCTCAAAAGGATACGAATAAAAATTCTGGAGCCGAAGAACTCAATAAATGAGATGAAGACTGTATTAGAAAGCATTGGAAATAGAGCAGACTATATGGAAGAGAGAATTATGGAGCTCAAATATGGAAACCTAGAAATGATGCAAGTAGAATTGGAGAGAGAACTAAGATTTTTTAAAATGTATAAGTTGTACAGAATTATCTAACTCCAATAGAAAGGGCAACATAAGAATAATGAATATCCCAGAAGACAAGAGGAGGGGAAAGAGTTTATTTAAAGAAATAATATCTGAGAACTTCCCAAACCTGGGGAAAGAATTGCATATACAAATTCATTGAGCTAATAGAACACCCAATTATCTCAACACAGAAAGACCTCCAAGATGCATGATAATAATACTGTCAAAAGTCAATGACAAAGAAATAATATTAAAGACAGCCAGGGAAAAAAAGCAATAACTTACAAGGGAACCCCCATAAGTCTATCAGCAGATTTCTCTACAGAAACTGTACAGATCAGGAGATACTGGAATGATATATTCAAAATATTGAAAGATAAAAACTGTCAGCCAAGAATCCTCTGTCCAACAAAGTTATCTTCCAAATATGAAGGAGCACTAAAGGTTTTTCCAGAGAAAGGAAAACTGAGGGAGTTCATTTCCACTAGACCTCCTTACAAGAAATGTTGAAAGGAGCTCTTCTACCCTGAAACTAAAAGGCTAAGGTACATAAAGCTTTGAGCAAGGTAATAAATAGGCAGACAGAATCAGAAAATTGCAACTCTATATCAGGACAGATTAGCAAAGAATTAAAACATAAAGGTTAAACAGAAAAGAAGCATAAAACTAACCTCTTTGATTTGGTGACAAACTCATAATTTAAAAGGAGATAATTTGTGACAACAAAAGCATCGAAGGGAAGAGGAAAAGGATAGAACCTGCATAGGCAAACGAAGATAAGGTGCTATCAGCAGAAAAAGGACTATCTTGTTTAGGAGACCTTTTATACAAACCTCGCAGTAACCGCAAAACAAACGTTCAGAGCAGAGACACAAATCATAAAAAATGAGTTGACTGAGAAGAACGTCAAAAAAACCCCACCAAATTGAAATGGCAGACAGAAATGATGGAAATATAGAACAATCAGAAAACAAAAGACAAAATGATAGTAATAAGTCCTCATATATCATAACCACCCTAAATGTAGATAGATTAAATTAACCAATCAAAAGACAGAGTGGCTAGATGGATTAAAAAACAGGACCCAACAATACGTTGCCTCCAGGAGACCCGTTTCAGACCTAAAGACAAACATAAGCTCAAAGTGAAAGGATGGAAGATGATATTCCAAGAAAATGGTAGCCAAAAGAAAATGAGTGTAGCCATGCTTATATCACACAAAATAGACTTCAACAAAAATGATAAGAAGAGATAAAGATGAACATTATATAATGATAAAGGAGATGACCTATCAAGGCATAGAGCATCAAAATATATAAAACAATTATTAACAGACCTAAAAGGAGAAATTGACAACAACACAATAATACTAGAAGACTTTAATATCCCATTTGCATCGATGGATATGTCATCCAGACAGAAAATAAACAAGGAAACAACAGCTTTCAATGAAAAATTAAACCAGATGGACATTCTGCCCCCAAACAGCAGAATATACATTCTTCTCAAATGCATGTGGAACATTCTCAAAGATAGACCATGTGTTGGGAAACAAAACAAGTCTCAATAAATTTAAGAAGATTTAAATCATATCAAGCATCTTTTCCAACCACAACAGTATGAACCAGAAATCAACTATGAAAGAAAGATGAAAATGTCAAAAATACATGGAAGCTAAACAACATGCTACGGAAAAATTATGGGATCAACAAAGAAATAAAAGGCTAAATAAAAAATATCTGGTGGCAAATTAAAATGAAAACATGACATACCAAAATCTATGGGATGCAGCAAAAGCAGTACTAAGAGAGAAGGTTATAGCAATATAGGCGTATCTCAAGAAACAAGAAAAATCTCAAATAAGCAATCTAAATTTACACCTAAAGGAACTAGAAACATAAGAAACGAAGCTCAAAGTCAGTATAAGGATGAAAATAGTAAAAATCAGCAGAAACATATAAAATAAAGACTAAAAAGACAACAGAAAAGATCAATGAAATTAAGAGCTGAGTCTTTGAAAAGATAAACAAAATTGACAAACCCTTAAGTAGACTCACTAAGCAAAAAAGAGAAAAGACTCAAATAAATAAAATTGAAAATTAAAGAGAAGAATTACAACAGATATCACAGAAATGAAAAGGATTATAAGAGAGCACTATGAAAAGCTATATGCCAACAAATTGGATAACCTAGAAGAAATGGATAAATTCCTGGGATCATACAACCTTCTAAAATGGAATCAATAAGAAATAGATAATCTGAATACACTGAACACTAGTAAGGAGATTGAAAAGTAATCAAAAACTCCCCAAAAAAGCAAAAGTCCAGGACCAGATGGCTTCTTTTGTGAATTCTACAAAGCACTCAAAGAAAATTTAATACCTATCCTTTTCTAACTCTTCCAAAAAATTGAAGAGGAGGGTATATTTCCTAACTCATTTTACAAGGCCATTATTACCCTGATACCAAACCACACAAGGACAACACAAAAAAGGAAAATTATGAGTCAATATTGCTGATGAACATAGATGCAAAAATCCTCAGCAAAGTACTAGCAAACAAAACACAACATTACATTACATGGATCATACACCACAATCAAGTAGGATGCCAGGGATGCAAGCATGATTCAACATCCACAAATCAATCAGCCTGATACATTACATTAGTAAAATAAAGAATAAAAATCACAAGATCATCTCAGAAGGTTTGGAGAAAACATTGACAGGATTCAGTATCCAATTATAATAAAACTCTGATTAAAATGGGTATAGAAGAAAATTACCTCAACATAATAATGCCCGTGTATGACAAACCCACAGCTAACATCATACTCAATGGTGAAAAACTGAAAGCTAGCCCTCTAAGAACAGGAACAAGACAAGGATGCCCATTCTCACCTCTGATATTCAACACAGTACTGGAAATCCTAGCCAGAACAATTAGACAAGAAAAAGAAATAAAAGGTATTCAGATAAGAAAGGAAGAAGTAAAACTGTCACTATTTGCAGATGACATGATTTCATATATAGAAAACCCTAAAGAATTCACCATAAAACTGTTAGAAGTAATAAGCAAATACAGTAAAGTTGCAGAGTAAGAAATCAACATACAAAAAAAAAGTGACATTTCTATACGCTAAAAGTGAACAAGCAGAAGGAGAAATCAAGAATACAATCTGATTTACAACCACAACAAAGTGAATAAAATACCAAGGAATAAATTTAACCAACAAGGTGAAAGACCTGTACACTGAAAACTAGAAGGCTTTGTTGACACAAATCGAAGAAGACATAAAGAAACGGGAAGTTATACCATGCCCATGGACTGGAAGAATTAGCATAGCTAAAATGTCCATACTATCTAAAGCAATCTACAGATTCAATGCAATCTTTATGAAAATCTCAATGACCGTCTTTATGAAAATAGAATAGCAAATTCTAAAATTTATAAGGAACAACAAAAGACCCCTAATACCCAAAAGAATCCTAAGAAAAAAGAATAAAGCTGGAGATATCACACTTTCAAAGTATACTGCAATGTTATACTAATCAATACAGAATGGTACTAGCAGAAAAACAGACATACACATCAATGGAACAAAAATGAGAGCCCACAAATAGATCCACACATTTACGGACAGCTAATTTTCTACAGAGGGGTCAAGAACATACAAAGGAGAAAGGAAAGTCTCTTCAATAAATGATATTGGGAAAACTGGATAGTCACATGCAAAAGAATGAAAGTAGACCACTATCCTACAGCATACAGAAAAATTAATTTAAAATAGATTAAAGACTTGAATTTAAGACCTGAATCCATAAAACTCCTAGAAGAAAACATAGGCAGTATGCTCCTTGACATTGGCCTTAGCAGTATCTTTTTGGACATGTCTCCTTAAGCAAGAGAAATAAAAGAAAATATAAACAAATGGAAGTACATCAAATTAAAAATCTTCTGCACAGCAAAGGAAACAACTTACCAGTTGGGATAAAATATCTGCAAATCATATATCCAATAAGAGTTTAATATCCAAAATCTATAAAAACTCATACAACTCAGCAACAACAAAATAAACAATCCAATTAAAAAATGACCAGAGGATCTGAACAGACATTTTTCCAAAGAAGATATACAGATGACCAACAGGCAACAGGCATGAAAAGATGTTCAACATACTAATTATTAGGAAAATGCAAATCAAAACCACAATGAGATATCACCTCATTCCTGTCAGAATGGTTTTATTAAAAAGACAAGAGTGACATCAGCATTATGGTAGACTGAGCTCTTCCAGAAATCTCTCCCCTCCACCACACAATGTAAAAGACATTCATACTCCAACAAAGGACATCCACACAACACAAAAGACCTCTGAGAGACCCATGCATCCACATGTCTGAATAAACTACTTAGGGTGGAGAGGCTGGAGTTCCCCTTGGAGGAGGTGGAACAGGGTAAGAGAAAACTTCATTCCCTCCCCAAAAGACTGCTATCCAGGACTGTGCACAGCCTCTGAGAGGGAAGAGGGGAGGGGATGCTAATGCAGGGATGATCTCATTAAGCCCACACCACAGAAGAGCAGATAGGGAGAGCAGAGCCAGTAAGCCCACAAGAGCACACAGAAGAAAGTGCCCCTCCCACCCACCTACGCAGCACTGGCCCCAGAGCCTGGGATCCTGGCAGAATGCAGAAGGCTCAGAATATGCAGCTCTTAACCCCCACCTAGTGGTGATAGTTGGTAACTGCAACCAAATAATAGCAGGATGGGAAAGAACAAAGTCACACCCTCTAGCTGTATCAAAAATTATGTTAAATCTCCATATCAGAAATAAAATGACAAGTACCCAGAAATCAGTCCTGAAGACACAAAAATATGTAATCTAAATTACAGAGAATTCAAAATAGGTATAATCAAAAACCTCAATGAGTTAAAGAGAATGTAGAGAAACATTTCAACAAGTTCAGGAGCTACTTCACAAAAGAGATTGCAACTATAAAGAGGAATCAATCAGAAATGTTGGAGATGAAAGACACAATCAATGAGATAAAACAAAATATAGATTCCCTGAATGTTCAAGCAGACGTCATAGAGGAGCAAATCAGCATAATCAAAGATAGGCATATTGAAATGCTCCAGATAGAGGAGGAGAGAGAACTAAGACTAAAAAGAGGTAAAGAAAGTTTCCAAGAAATATCTGACTCAATTAGAAAATGCAACATAAGAATTATGGGTATTCAAGATGGAGAAGAGAAGGAGAATGGAGCAGAAATATTATTCAAAGAAATAATAGCAGAGAACTTCCCAAACCTAGGGAAAGAGATGGAAATCCATATGGAAGAGGCTATCAGATATCCTAAATACACCAATGTAAAAAGACCTACTGCAAGGCAGATAGTAGTGAAACTGGCAAAAATGAATGACAAAGAAAGAATCCCAAGGACAGCAAGGCAGAAGAAAATAACCTACAAAGGAACCCATATTAAGCTTTCATCAGATTTCTCTGCAGAAACCTTATAGGCTAGGAGAGACTGGAATGACATATTCTAATCTTTGAAGGACAAAAACTTTCAGCCAAAAATACTCTATCCAGTGAAAATATCCTTCAGATATGATGGAGAAATACAAACTTTCCCAGATAAAAACAAAAGCTAAGAGAGTTCATAGCCACAGGACACCACCCCCCACCCCCAACAAGAAATTCTCAAGAAGGCTGTCATACCTGGGGAAAAATAGGTTAGCAAATTCTCAAGTATAACATTAAAGATAAAGGGAAGGAAAACACCAAAAACAGACATAATCTTATCATTTTAACCACAAACTCACAACACAAGATTAATAAGATGTGAGAAAAACAACTTAGGTGGGAAAGAGGACAGGGACTGAATCAGTTTAGTCTAAGGAAATAAGAAGCCATCAGAAAATGGACTATCTTATCTATGAGATGTTGAATACAAATCTCCTGGTAACCACTCAACAAAAAGGCAGAACAGAGACACAAATAATACATAAGGAGAAAACAAAGAAACACAACATAAAAAAACTACATAACTCAATTGATAGACCAAAACATATGACAAGAAACAAAGGAAAAGCAATAGAACAGGAAAACGAGTGATAAAAATGGCACCATTAAGGGCTCATATATCAATAGTCACCTTAAATATAAATGAATTGAATTGTCCACAAAAGACACAGAGTGGCGAGATGAATTAAAGAACAAGACACAAAAATATGCTGCCTCCAGGAAATACATCTCAGCTCCAACGACAAACACAGGCTCATAGGAAAGGGATGGAAGACGATGCTGCAAGCTAATGACAAACAAAAGAAATCAGGTGTCTCAATACTTATACTAGACAAAGTAGACTTCAAGATAAGACAGATAAAGATAAAGAGAGACAAAGAGGGGCAGCATATAATGATCAAAGGAACAGTCCACCAAGAATACATAACACTTATAAATATCTATGCACCCAACACAGAAGTACCAAAGTAAATAAAACAATAAAACAACTATTAACAAACCTGAAAGGAGATACTAATAATAACGCAATAATAGTAGGGGATGTCAATACTCCACTCACATCAATGGATAGATCACCTAGACAGAAAGTCAACAAGGAAACAGTGGAATTAAATGAAAAGCTAGACCAGGTGGACTTAATAGACATATATAGAACACTCCATCCAAAAACAACAGAATACACATTCTTCTCAAGTGCACATGGAACATTCTCAGGGATAGACCATATGTTGGGAAACAAGGCAAGCCTCAATAAATTTAAGAAGATTGAAATAATAACAAGCATCTTTTCTGGTCATAATGCTATGAAGCTGGAAATTAATTACAAGAAAAAAGCTGAGAAAGAGACAAAGATGTGGAGACTAAACAACATACTATTGAACAACCAGTGGATCACTGCAGAAATTAAAGGAGAAATAAAAAAATTTCTGGAGACAAATGAAAAGGAAAACATAATAATTCATATGGGGTGCAGCAAAAGCAGTACTAAAAGGAAAATTCATCACAATACAGGCTCACCTTAACAAACAAGAAAAATCCCAAACAAGCTGTCTCAAACTACACCTAACTGAATTAGAAAAAGAAGAACAAATAAAGCCCAAAGTCAGCAGAAGGAGAGAAATAATAAAAATCAGAGCGGAAATAAATGCAATGGAAACCAAAAAAGGCAGCAGAAAAGATCAATGAAACAAAGAGCCGGTTCTTTGAGAAGATAAACAAAATTGACAAACCCCTAGCCAGACTTACAAAGAAAAAAAAAGAGAAAGATCAGATAAATAAAATTAGAAATAAAAGAAGAAATTAACAACAGATACCACAGAAATACAAAGGATTATAAGAGAATACTACGAAAAGCTATATGCCAACAAAATGGACAGTGTAGAAGAAATGGATAAATTCTTAGATGCATACATCTTCCTAAAGCTGAATCAAGAAAAATAGATAATCTGAATAGACAAATCACAAGTAAAGAGATTGAAACAGTAATCAAAAACATCCCAAAAAATAAGAGCCCAAGACCAGGCAGCTTCCCTGGAGAATTCAACCAAACTTTCAGAGAGGATGTAATAGCTATCCTTCTCAAGCTATTCCAAAAAATCAAGGAAGGTGGAATGCTTCCTAACACATTCTACGAGGCCAACATCACTCTGATACCAAAGCCTGACAAGGACAACACAGAAAAGGAAAACTACAGGCCAATATCACTGATGAACATACATGCAAAAGTCCTCAACAAAATATTGGCCACCCAAATACAGCAATACATCAAAAGGATCATACATCATGATCAAGTTGGATTTATACCAGGGACACAGGAATGGTTCAACATATGCAGAACAATCAATGTGATACATCACATTAACAAAATGAGGAATGAAAACCACTAAATCATCTCAATAGACACAGAGAAAGCATTTGACAAGATCCAACAGCCATTTATGATGAAAAACTCTTAACAAAATGAGGATAGAAGGAAATTAGCTCAACATAATAAAGGCTGTGTGTAACAAACCCACAGCCAACATCATATTCAATGGGGAAAAACTGAACTCCATGCCTCTGAGAATAGGAAGAAGACAAGAATGCCTACTCTTACCACTCTTACTCAACATAGTACTGGAGGTCTTGGCCAGAGCAATTAGGCAAGAGAAAGGAATAAAAGGAATCCAAATAGGGAGTGAAGAAAAGAAACTCTCGCTGTTTGCAGATGACACGATCTTACATATAGAAAACCCTAAAGAATCCATTGGAAAACTATTAGAAATAATTAACAACTACACAAAGTTGCAGAGTACAAAATCAACTTGCAAAAATCAGTTTCATTTCTATACTCTAATAATGAATTTACAGAAAGAGAACTCAAGAATACAATTCCATTTACAATTGCAACAAAAAGAGTAAAATATCTAAGAATAAATTTAACCAAGGAGGTGAAGGATTTATACAGTGAAAACTATAAGGCATTGTTGAAAGAAATAGATGATGACATAAAGAGATAGAAAGAAATTCCATGCACATGGACTGGAAAAACAAGCATAGTTAAAAATCTACAAAGCAATCTAAAGATTCCAAGCAATCCTAATCAGAATCCCAATTACATTCTTCATGGAAATAGAACAAAGGATCATAAAATTCACGTAGGGCAACAAAAAACTCCGAATTTCTAAAGTAATCCTGAGAAAAAGAACCAAGCTGGAGGCATCACAATCCCTGGCTTCAAAATGTACTACAAAGCCATAGGAAGCAAAACAGCATGGTACTGGTACGAAAACAGGCACATAGATCAATGGAACAGAACTGAAAGCCCAGAAATAAAACCACACATCTACAGACAGCTAATCTTCAACAAAGTTGCCAAGAACATACCATGGGGAAAATACAATCTCTTCAATAAATGGTATTGGGAAAACTGGACAGCCACATGCAAAAGAATGAAAGTAGACCATTGTCTTATGCCATACACAAAAATAAACTCAAAATGGATCAAAGAATTGAAGATAAGTCCTGAAACTATAAAACTCCTGGAAGATAATGCAGGTAGTACACTCTTTAACGTCGAACTAAAAAGGATCTTTTCAAATACCATGTCTTCTCAGAAAAAGGAAACAAAAGAAAAAATAAACAAGTGGGATTTCATCAGACTAAAGAACTTCCACAGGCAAAAGAAAACTAGAATCAAAACCAAAATACAACCCACCAACTGGGAGAAAATATTTCCAAATCATATATCTGACATGGGGTTAATCTCCATAGTATATAAGGAACTCACACAACTGAACACCAAAAAACAAACAGCCTGATCAAAAAATGGGCAGAGGACATGAACAGACATTTTTCCAAAGAAGATATACAGATGGCCAATAAACACATGAAAAGACGTTCAACATCACTAATCATCAGGGAAATGAAAATCAAAACTACACTAAGATATCACCTTACACCTGTTAAAATGGCTATAATCACTGAGACTAAAAATAACAAATGTTGGAGAGGGTGTGGAGAAAAGGGAACCCTCATATACTGTTGGTGGGAATGCACAGTGGTGCAGCCACTATGGAAATTCCTCAAAAAACTAAAAACATAAATACCATATGACCCAGCCATCCCACTACTGGGTATCTACCCAAACAACTTGAAATCAACAATCCAAAGTAACATATGTACCCCTATGTTCATTGCAGCACTATTCACATTAGCCAAGACATGCGAACAATACAAATGACCAATGATTGGATAAAGAAGATGCGGTATATATATATATATACAATGGAATACTACTCAGCCATAAAAAAGACAAAATCATCCCATTCACAACAACATGGATGGACCTGGAAGGTATTATGCTAAGTGAAATAAGCCAAACTGAGAAAGACAAACACCATATGATTTCACTCATATGTGGAATATAAACAAACACATGGACAAAGAAAACAGTTCAGTGGTTACCAGGGGAAGGACAGGGTGGGCACAGGGGTGAATGGGAGCACTTATGTGGTGACAGACAAGAAATAATATACAACTGAAATTTCACAATGATGTAAACTATTGTGAACTCAATTTTAAAAAGACAAGAAATAAGCGTTAGAGAGGATGAGGAGAAAAGAGAACCCTTATACACTACTGGTGGTAATGTAAACTGGTGCAGCCACTATGGAATACAGTATGGAGTTTCCTCAAGAAATTAAGAATAGAACCATCATATGATCCAGCTATGCCACTTCTGGGTATTTATCCAAAGGACATGAAAACATTAATTCAAAAAGATATATGCATCCTTATGTTCACTGCAGCGTTATTCACAACAGCAAAGACAGAAACAACCCTAAGTGCCCATCAATGGATGAATGCATATAGAAGATGCAACACATATATTATATTATATATACAATGGTATACTACTTAGTCACAAAAAAGGTTGAAATCTTGCCATTTGCAACAACGTGGATGGACCTTAAGGGTATTATGCTAAGCAAAATAAGTCAGATGAAGAAAGGCAAATACCATATGATTTCACTCATACGTGGAAGATTCAAAGTAACAACAGACAAACACATAGATACAGAGAACAGATTTGTGGTTACTAGAGGGGAAGAGGAGTGGGGAAAGGGTGAAAGGGATAAAGGGGCACATTTGTATGGTGATGGATGGAAACTAGACTTTTGGTAATGAACACAATGCAGTGTGTACAGAAGTTGAACTATAATGACATATACCTGAAATTCATGTTACAAACCAATGCTGCCTCAGTAAAAAAAGAAACTCAATTGCATTTCTATACACCAACAACAAATTATCTGAAAAGAAATAAAGAAAACAATCCCATGCATTATATCATCAAAAACAATATCATACTTTGGAATAAATTTAACCAATGAGGTAAAAGATGTGTATACTGAAAACAGTAAGACTGATGTAACACATCGAAGAAGACACAAATAAGTGGAAAGATATCCTATGTTTATCAGTAACAAGAATTAATATTGTTAAAATATTTATATTATCCAAAGTCATCTACAAAGTCAATGTAATCCCTATCAAAATTCCAATGATTTTTTAAAGAAAAGGAAAAAACAATCTTAAAATTTATGCAGAGCCATAAAAGAGCCCAAATAGCTAAAGTAATCTTGAGAAAGAAGAGTAAAGCTGGAGACATCACTCTTTCTAATTTCAAATAATATTACAAAGCTATCATAACTGGCATTAAAACAGACACTTAGGCCAATGTTACAGAATTGAGAGCCCAGAAATAAAACCACGTATATATGGTCAACTAATATTTGACAAGAGAGCCAAGAATACTCAATGGAGAAGGTAGACTCTCTTCAATAAATGATGTAGGGAAAACTGGATATTCACATGCAAAATAATGAAACCAGACTCCTATCTTACACCATTCACAACAATTAACTTGAAATGGATTAAAGGCTTAAATGTAAGACCTGAAATCTTAAGTCTCCTAGAAGAAAACAGGGAAAAACCTCCTTGACATTAGTCTTGGCAACAATTTTTTGGATATGACACCAAAAACACACGGAACAAAAGCAAAAATAAACAAGTGGACTACATCAAACTAAAAAGCTCTGCACAGCTAAGGAAACAATCAACAAGATGAAAAGGCAACCTATTTAATGGAAAAAAAATTGTAAACCATATATCTGACAAAAGGTTAATATCTAAAATATACAAGAAGCTCATACAACCCAATAGCAAAATCAAATAATCCAGTTAAAAAATGGGCAAAGGACAGAAATAGACATTTTTCCAAAGAAGACGTACAAATGACCAATAGGTTCATGAAACGATGCTCAACATTACTAGTCATCAGGGAAATGCAAATTGAAACCATGAGATGTCAACTCATACCTGTTAGAATGTCTATTATCAAAAAGATAAGAGAAAATAAGGGCTTGCCAGGATGTGGAGAAAGGAAAACCCTTGACTCTGTTGATGGTAATGTAAACTGGTACAGCTACTGCAGAAAACAGTATGGAGGTTCCTCAATAAGTTAAAAAGAGAAGTACCATATGATTTAGCAATCCCACTTTTAGGTATATATCTGAAAGAAATCATTTTCTTGAAGAGATATCTGTACCATCATATTCATTACAGCATTATTTGAAAAAGCCAAGACATGTAAATAACCTGTGTCCATCGACAAGTGAATGGATAAAGAAAACGTAGCGTATATACATACAATGGAATATTATTCAGCTACGAGAAAGAAGGAAATCCTGCCATTTGTAGCAACATGAATCAACCTGAGGGCATTATGTTAAGTGAAATAAGTCAAAGAAAGACAAATACCAAATGATTTCACTTACATGAGGGATCTAAAAACATTGATGAGTAGAAACAGGGAGTAGAATGGCAGTTTCCAGGGGTTGGATATTGAGGGAATGGGGATATATTGGTCAAAGGATACAAACTTCCAGGAATAAGTTGAATAAGTTCTTGGGATCTAATACACACCATGGTGACTAGAGTTGCTAAGAGTAGATCTTATATGTTCTTACCACACACAAAAATAGGTTATTGTGTGTGGTAATGAAGGTGTTAAATAATCCTGTTGTGGTAATCATTTTATAATATATACGCGTATCAAGCTTTGCACCTTAACCTTACCCATCGTTATATGTCAATTATATCTTGGTAAGGCTGGGGAAAAAAAAAGAAAGAAATTGATTAAGAAGTAAGGAGTGGAATGTAAGAAGTGATGGAGAGGTTTGCTGCAAGTGTTAAGGTAAAAGTTGATCATACTAAGAAGTTCAAGCTTTTCTGAGCACGTGGTGCTCCAATTTCATCCTTTGAGACCCTCCTTGAGGTCCAAGTACATAGCAGTGGCAGACAAAATATAAAATATAAAAATCTACATTTGTCCTAAAAAAATGCTAAAAATTTTTGTGGGCCAGAAACAGAAACTCAAAGCAGAAAATGCAACTAAAGGAAATAAGAGAGCAAGGCTATCAGGAGGAATAACATTCAAGGCATAAGAAATAGCAAGTATAGAATTCCTGAGTTGGGACTATATTTGATGTATTTGAGGAATTCTAAGGCTAGTGTGGTTGAAGCAGACTATGCAACAGGAAGAATGGTAGGAAGATCTGTAGTATTAAACAGAAAGTTCAAATAAGCCATGTTGTATTTGGATGAGATAAGGTAGCACGGAAATAAAACAAAAAGGAACACTGGTTGGCCCAGTGGCACAGCGGTTAAGTTCGCACATTCCGCCTTGGCAACCTGGGGCTCCCCAGTTTGGATCATGGGTGTGGACCCATACACTGCTTGTCAAGCCATGCTGTGGTAGGCGTCCCACATGTAAAGTAGACGAAGATGGGCATGATGTTAGCTCAGGGTCAATCTTCCTCAGCAAAAAAGAGGATTGGCAGCAGATGTTAGCTCAGGGCTAATCTTCCTCAAAATTATTAATTAATTAAAATAAAGTCCTATTTAAAAAATAATAAAAAAAGAACAGACTATTTAATAAATAAGAGTGGGCAATTTTTATGTTTGAAAAAAATGAAGTCAGATCTCTATCTCACATAATTTTTTAAAATCCAAAAAGATAAAGACATAATAAAAACAAAAACAGGAAAAGTTAGATTCTTACCCCAACCAAACATATACATGACAGATTGGATGAATATAAAAATAAAATTATGAAAACATTATAAGAAAATATAAGAATATTTTTATAACGTAGTAACGTGGTCTGATAGAAGATGACCCAAAAGAAAAGCAATTCAAGCCAAGAAGGAAAAAATTGAGATTTAGCAGCACAGAAACTAACATTCCATATTTCAAAATTCACTGTAATTAAAAGTGAAGTGAAAAATTAGACATATACAATGGAGAAATGATTAAAAGACAAAGTTCAGTAGTTGTTTCTAGAGGGGCAGAAATGGAATGGGAGGGGATATGAGGGAGCCTTCTGGAGCAACGGAAACATTTTATATCATGATAGGTTTCTGGATTACTTGGGTGCATGCATTTGTCAGACTGATGGAACTGTGCACATGAAATCTGTGCATTTCACTGTATATAAATTATACCTCAATAAATAGTTCCTATAAAAGCTATAACAAAAAGCCAAAGGAGCACACAGAAGGTGAGCAAAGAGTAAGCATAGGAAATTTTTAGAACTACAAATTCTCAGTGAATGTATGGAAAGATGCTTGACTGCATTAACAATTTTAAAAATTGTAATTGATACTTTTCTCCCACTAATTGATTCTCTCATATACTGTTGGTGGACGTATGAATTAATACAGCCTTACTGGAGAGTAATTTAAGAGTATTTAACAAAAAAACATCTAATGTGCATAACCTAAAATGCAGTAATACCAAATTTACAAATTTATCCTTCAGATGAATTAACAGGAATGCATAAATATGTTTGTATAATGACGTATTTTAGCATTGTTTTTATAATACAAAATTTTTGGAAACCACCTTAACGTCCCTCAGTGGTTGAAATGATTAAAATATATTGAGATAGTATTTAATGGTACTGAAATGTACACATTAAAATGGGGGCCTGCCTGGTGGGGTAGTGGTTAAGTACACACGCTCTGCTTCAGCAGCTCAGGGTTTGTAGCTTCGGGTCCCCAGTGTGGACCTAGCACTGCTCGTGAAGCCATGTTGTGGCAGCATCCCACATAAAATAGAGAAAGACTGGCACAGACATTAGCTCAGTGGCAATCTTTCTCAAACAAAAAGAGGAAGACTGGCAACAGATGCTAGCTCAGGGCCAATCTTCCTCAGAAAAAATTAAAAACTGGTTAAAATGGTAAGTTTTGTTATATATATTTTACCAAAGTAAAAGAAGAAAAATACATACTATGATTTACCTATGTAATAGAATACTACTTTTAAAATAGTACAATAGATCTTTATACAGACTTGAAAGTATTTCATAATATTTTGTTAAATGGATACTTTTATAAATTTGTACATATTTACATGTATGTATGTGTAAGTGTGGGTACAAAAATAGAAAAATATCTGCAGAGCTAAGATTTTAACAATGCTAAGTTTTTAACAATGGGTGCCACTTGTGGTGTAAAATTATAGGGAAGACTTTAAATTTTTACATTATATACTTTTAAATTGTTTTAATTTATGAGTTAGTGCATGACTGTTTTAAAGTTAAAATACAGACTCCAAACTATATTATCATGTTTTCAAAAAGTTTGTGAATAAAAGAAGAAAATTTATATTCATAAAGCTTCTAGAGGCAGCAATAAATACCGAACTTTGGATGTGGTGAAACTTACAAAGATTGTATCTCATTATAAACATGAGAGCGTCTAGATTGGCCTGTGCATACAAAATATGTCACTAAAATTAAGTGTAGCCACAATAACTTCTTATGTAACTTTATTTTAATTCTAATTTGGTAACAGTGACACCCAATGCACTGTCATATTTTACACAGAAACAGGATGATTGACATAAGTGACAGGTCTGGAGTTCTGTACTGTCTGAGCAGAGAAAGCCCTTGGACAAAAGGATGGACACAGCTCTCGGTATGGAGGAGTCCCACAAAATCACTAACCTTGGGTCCATGCATTCTAAGTATCACTGTCACTCTACCCCAAGATCCCAAGTTCTTTTTGTCCCATCCTGCTTCCTCTTGTAAAAAGAAGTTAGAGCACAATTTGACCTGTGCCTAAAAGAGCCAGTAGGAATCCGGTTCTAGTAACAAAGTCCTTCCCATTTCTGCATTCATGTCGGTTCTCCTGGGTGAGTTCTTCAGGGTTTGAGCCTACTTCACTTCACAGTAGTTGCAGGAATAGTCTCATGGAGGAAAGCACCTGGATGAGGTGTACTGGAAACTGACTCCCCCAGGACCTCTGAAGAACATATTGGTTCTGAGACATGGGGTCATGGATGGTTGCCAAGGAGCAGAACTTTCCATAACTTTACATAGCATCTTCATAGTCCAAATCTGTAATGCTTGCCTTCTTCAGCCAAGAATATATGGCTGAGGAGTCCTAGAAGCAAAGGCACATGAATAGGACCAGAGCAGGGAAAACAAGAAGAACATGCCTCCCATGGTTTCTCTTCCCCAATCAACCTGGATGCATCCTATCATGGTGCACCACACAGCATATAAATTGGAGACTCTTGGAAGACTGTGGCCCTAGGCTAGCATTTTCAAAGGGCTGCATCCCACTCATGGGCCACAGAAGTGCCTCTACTGTGCTGCAAGCTGATCAAAACATGCAAGGCCTTCTCTCATTCTAATGGGCCATTGTTATTTCCATGGGCTGTCATTTTTTAACGATGTCAAAATTTTATATTCATAAACTAAATTTAGCGTGTCTCTGGAGTTAACCAAGGACACAAATTCTGTCCTGAGTCATCTGGCTGCCACATCACTAGACAAAATTACAATGCACCTGCTGTCCTTGAACACATGGCCAGTTGGAATACCTGCAATATTCTGAAGGTATTTTTGTATCATCAGTGATGTCTTGAATTGTTCAAGGTTTACAAATTACTGAGTTTTAATGACATAAATCACTATTGGTTTAGCTTCGTTCAATATTAATTTCATTTTCTACGGGTGCTTGGTTAACTTTAGAGCATGGTGATGTGTGTATGGTTCAACAGTATTTCCTGATAAAGATTTTTAAGTAAATAGAACTCTTAGACTAGGCACGCACTACAATTTAACTGCAAATCATCCATATGTGCATTGTTAAAGGAAATGTATATGTAACTTCCAAAGTTTCCCTATACAGTGACACTTTATTGTTATAACCAAATGTCTTGATCCCCATTGTAGGGGGAAACAAGGGAGAAGGTAGACCATGGGATCTTTTGACTTTCCAAAGTGGCCATCATTTTAAAAGTTAGAGAACCAGTCCCCAGAATAAAGAGAGAAAGAGCATACAGGAAAGAACAACAGGGATTCCAACTCACCTTATCCTCAATATGTGTCCTTGGGGGTCCTACTGTGGAGGAAAAGGTACGATACATGCTGTCAGATTCCACTTATACTTAAAGTCCTTCACTAAATTAGTGTTAATAAGGGCTTCTTCCTCTCCTGTCTATTTCCTGTGGATTTATTTCCGTTAATACTTTTTGTCTCACTTTCCTGCCTATCACAAAAATGATTCCTTTACTATAAAGAGGAAAACTGGCAGCCTGGGAGTGGGAGGGTAAGTAGGTCCCCCCTGGCATTTATACCTCTCAGCTGTTCTGGGTCCAGCATGTATAGGATAGGACAAAACAATAGTAACTAGGCAGCTTGATGCAGTGCAACAGGGAGTGCACAGGGCTACTCAAAGAGGGCAGGCAGAAGCCACCATCTCCAATCTTGCCATCTCACTTGGGTGTGAGATATGCAGGAGATGAATTAGCATCAGCACTGGGCTCTACTGGAGGCAGCTTCCAGATCAAAGGTCAGTGTTCAGATAGGCATAGAAATGCTCATGGTCAGCTTCAAGGGCAGAAGCAGCAGCAAGGAAGAACGCTGCCATATACATACTGCCATACACAGCCACTGATTATCCTCTTGGTTCCAGGAAAAGATAAAAGTCAGAGACAAATTCACTCCCTTATGTCTCACCTGCTGCTGGTTGCAGTTCCTGCTGCATATGGTACACCAAAGAATAAACCTCATCCCCGCGTACAACATTCACTGCAAGGGAACAAAGGATGCATCATGACACAGTCGCTTCGTCCTGCCGTTGAACTTACTCCATACTTACCACCTTCACAGCCAAAAAGACAGATGCGTCACCTATTTGCAGAAGTGGCTAGGGCACAGCAGTGTCAGGTTTGCCCAGCAGACATTACTCCGTTGCCCCTTCCCCCAGCTTGCTCTACCTACTTGTCCCAATTCACTTGGGAAGCCTCACCATTTTCGTATACAGGATGTTGTTGCTCCGGGTCAGGTGAGTTGAGGTAGGTAGATTGTTGGGGTACAGGGCTGGGAGGGCTCCTGCAAACACAGAAACACATGCTATCTATCTGGGATAGCATCCCAGATATCCCAGACATCACTATCTGGGATTATGAGTAAGACACTGAAGGAAAGAAGCCTGATAGAAAGTCCTGAGCAGAATACTAATTTACAGGAAAATCAGCAATCAGCACAGCTGTACGGTACAAGCCACGGCCCTATACCTAGGCTGAGTAGGGCATTGCAGAGTATCACTAGAGAATGTACCTCATGAATGTAAAGTCCTTGTCTGACTGACTCATTGTGGTATTGTCCACACCCAGAATAGTACCATTCACATCACAGGTGCTCAGTAAATACTGAATGAAGAAATATTGATTCACTCCAGATGGAAAATATGTTGCTAGGCAGAAGAAGCAGCTTGAGGAGAAAACAGTCTTGCATGTACATGCACCACTGAAAGTGTGCTACTCTGATTTGGGGAAAAAAATCAATATTTTGTTGGCATAAACAATAATACACTATAAAAATATATCATCTAAACATTGGTTATCCCCAGATGGCAGTATTTTCAAAAATCTTTTCCTCCTCTAAACTTCTAAAGAACTTCATCAACAATTTTTCATTATGTTTATTACTCTCTGGCCTATATTACAGAAACGCATATATATCTTAACTACTCAAAGACTCTCAAGGCATTTCCATATTTTCATGCCTTTCAGCACTCAACAGAATGACTTATAGACCCTCAGATATTGGTTAATTGACTGAATGAATGCGTGAAACGGGTCAAAGTAATGTAACTTTCTTATTCTGCAGATTTAGTGAAAGAGATAATCAGGAAGAATGATGAAAGGATTTAAATTAACTAGCTATTATATAAAAGAAGAGGAATCACAAATGAATGTTCAAAGTTGTCAGTGGGACGACTCTCAAATGGTAGTTTTGGGTACAATAAAACATGAAAAAAACTCATGAGAGAGGACAATTCAAATTTTTTGAATAGATTTTTCTACATTGCCAGTGAACACAGAAAAAGCAGAGACCTCACCTGGGTGGATCCCTGGCTGCACGTCTTCCTGCAAGTCAAACAAATGAACATACATGTCAACGGAGGAACTCTTTCTTGGGGCTTTTATGTAGCCCTTGTGCGAGGAATGTTCCTTGTGCCAGGATGCCCATCACAAGGTGCCACCGTGTGCCCAGAGGACATCCTGGCAATCGTTTAGGCAGATCCTTCATTTTTTGACGAAGAGACTCAGGCCAGAATAGTCAAGCGAGCTTCCCAAACACAGTTTATACCAGAGCTAGGACTTGAGTCCAAGTCTTAGAAATCTTACATCTATTATATTTTTTCTTTTGGTATTACAATCATACCACCTAATCTTATCAGAACAAGAGTCCTCAGAAGCAGGAGTTGCCACAGCCATGTTATAGAAGGATGAGGTGCCCAAAGATGCAGGAAAAGCTTGGAATTTAAACGAGAACTCACATTGTCTTCTCTTGCTCCATCTCCAACTTGTTCAATGGAGAACAGGAGACCAAGATTAAACACACAAACCAATATGTAATTACCAATTGTGATAAATATGAAGCTAAATAACTCAGTACTCTGATGAATAATAATAGAAGAGAATTGTAGGCTGTGTGGCGAGGAGGAGCCTCTTGGAGAAAATGATATTTACAATGAAAAGTGAGAAAGATCTAGCAATGAGTAGAATGTGTGGATGTGTAGATGAGCATTTCAGGGAGAAGAAAAACCATGTGACAATACTCTAAGATGAATAAGAATTATTGCATCGGTTGGGGGAGGGCAAAAGCAGTAAAGGTGGACATTTGTATGGTGATGGATGGAAACTAGACTTTTGGTGGTGAACACATTGTAGCGTTTACAGAAGTCAAATTATAATGATGTACACCTGAAACCTATATAATGTTGTAAATCAACGTTACCTTAATAAGTAAAAAAGAAGTGATGCATTGACTTTAACTAGGAGATGATTGGTGTAGCTGGAACTGTTAACTGTACTTCTCTTCCAGTAGCTGATTAGTTATTTTAAATAGAGTTACATTTTTGTATAAAAATTAAATCACAGAAGCACCAGATCTAAACTGATAACACATGGTGGATGGAGAACTTTAGTAAAAACGTTGCACTACTTTAATAGGTGCCATTCCCATGCTGGGAGTTATGAGTAGATCTATAGGCAGATGGCTAACAGGATATATTCATCCTTTACAGTATATATGTCACAAATCTAGCCTATTTCCGTGAAAACAAAGGTCATAGTAACCAAATACCAATCCCTATAGATACTCACCTATTTTTCTCTTGAGCCAGCAGCAGAATAATAGGGCCATAGTGCCAAGACCAAGGATGCCAAGCAGTACTTCAATGACTCCTGAAGTAAGAAGTTCTTTTCTGTCCCTTGTAGGCACTGAGGGGAAAGACCTGTACATGAGCTGCTAAGGAAAACGGCTTGGGTTTGGAGAGCAGACATCTTGACTGTGGGTTGAGGCCAAGATCTACTCTTCCTGGAGGGAGGGGAGGGATGGAATTATTTATCTAGGGACTTGCAACTTGTCACATTGATTAAAGGAGAAGAGAGGCACCCAGCCTTCATGTCCTCCATGCCCCCTCAGATATACCTCCCAGGACAGCACCACCTGCAAAAGCTCCATCTTTGGTAGCACACCACCGAAAACATTTGGGGTCAGCAAAACTCTCTCACGATGCTGGAAAAGAGACATTGACCAAGACAATTCCATAGCCTGAGCTATACCTGTGATGTTGAGTGGCACCAGCTCACTACGCTGGGCCCCCAGGCCATTGTTGGCCTCACAGTAGTAGTTTCCAGAATATTCTGCAGTCAGAGAGAAGTTGAAGGACACTCCTCCTCCAGAGGGGGCCAAGCTGTTCCCCAGGGTGACATCTTCATGATAAAACTTGTACAGGATTGGAGGAGAGCCTCTCTGGGCCTCACAGTGAAGCTCCACCACGTCCACTACCACAGCCTCGGCCCCAGGAGCCCTGAGGGTGAGGACAGGACGAGACACTGGAACTGACAGAGATAGTAGACTGTCAGAGAGGGTCTCTGATTATGGGATAGATTCATAATCGCTACCCACAGAGGCTCAGCCCCAGTGAACTTCCTCAGGGTGCCCCAGGGGAGCATGGAACCCAGTCTGCAACCTGCTGGTTGAGCTGAAGCGTAGTGGAACTTACTTCTGACAGTGATGCTCACCAGCCCACTGAGACTGGGGCCATAGCCATTGTCAGCTGCACAGTAATATTGCTCAGCATCACTCTCCCTCACCGTAGGTATCTCAAACTTCGCCATCAGTGAACGCTGGGTCTTTGTTTCCAGGTTTAAACCCAGGGCCCCTTTGTACCAGAAGAAGGTGATGTCTCCTGTGCCCCCAGCGACCAAGCAGACAAGAACCAGCTTCTCTCCCTCCATCACAAGTCCACCTGGAGGTTGTGTCTCCAAGCTCACATTACTGACAGGAACTCCTACATGAACACAAGAAGACACAGGAGGACCCTGAGTAGGGAGTATTTCAGGGACATAGAGTAGGTGTGACAGTCCTGAAAGCAAAGGCCTCAGATAAAGTCAATACTTTATATAGTTTAATGGCAGGGGTGAGGTGGGGCGGAGGGCAGTTCTGCTTATTTGGAATTGGTATGGCTGAGTTGATGATGGCAGGGTAAGAAGGGCACCTTAATATTACCATAGAGGATGCGGCATCACCTCCCTGCCTAGGATAATGTGATTCCCAGAACCCTGATCTCTCAAACTCATTTTTCAAAGCATAGTAGTATAGTGGTTACAAGTCCCTGTTACAAATCAAACTGCCTGGGTTTGAATGCTGATTCCAACTCTTACTGTGTTTGTTTGATCAAATTACTTAACTTCTCTGAGACTCAATTTCCTATATGTAAAATGGAGATGATAATGACAGTTATCTCCTACAGTCGTGAAGTTTCAGTTGAACAACATGTGTAAAGCTCCAGAACAGGGCCTGCAGCATATGAACTGTCCAGTGTTTGTGTGTGTGTGTGTGTGTGTGTGGTGGTCCAGGTTCACCAGTACTAAGTTCTAAGGAAGCCTGGGGAAGCCCAGCCTTCTGGAGGAATTAGACATTTGCTTTATGGCATCATGGATACATCTTTGTCTGAGAAGGGGAGAGGATGTCAGAAGTGGCAACCCTAACATGGAATAACATGGTTCAGAATCACAAAACTCTCTCTTTTCTTTTTATCTTTCAAAATCAGGCCCCAACTTCTCCTCCTTAAGCCCTTCCCCAACATCCCCTTCCACAAAGCCTTCTCTTACCACCTCAGTCAGATTTCTCCTTTCTCTAGGGTTTCTATTAACACTCAGCACTACACCTCACATATTTCACCCTAGTTGTTTAGGGCGCTGGTTGAGCGTCAGCTTCTTATAATCAGGGACGATGTATTATGCAGCTATTTCCCCTACACTCTCCAGCACAGTGAAGACACACAGTAAGGGTTTCCTAAATATTCTTCTGTTTGCTTGAATGGGAATAGCAAGGATAAGGGAAGATTCATTAAGGACTCTGATAAAAACAGAAGCTCAGGTATATCTCTTAAACAGCTCCTATTCCTTCAGGATACAATAGTCAGGGAAGGCCAGCCTCATGCCTCTGCCCTTCTCAGCCCACCCCAGCAGAGGGCCCCCTGGCACTCACTCTGCACTTGTATCTGGATTCTCCGGCTCCATGTCTCTATGAATGGCACTGTCTTTGCTCCACACCAGTAGGACCCTGAGTTTTCCCTCCAAATGGTGGCGATCTGGAAGTCTGGGGAGCTGTTCCAGCCCTTCCCCAGGACCCGACCATCTTTGAAGAAGCAAAACTGGAACTGGAAATTTGACTTCTGTCGAGTGTGCTGGATATTACAGGTCAGGGTCATTGAAGTCCCCTCTATGGGCTGAGAGGGGCTGGCTGTCAGAAACACCACTAGAGAGAAAGATTAAACACATATTCCAGGACAATGAGTCAGAGTTTCTGGTAAAGGTGCTTTGTGTTCTCAGAATTTGAAACAAGATTCAAAGAACCAGCCATTTGAACAGACAGACCACCCCTCACATTACCCCCCCAAGTGGCCCATGGGCTTTTCTGCTGACCCCTAGCACAGCCTGCCCCTGTGCAGCATCACCTCCTTCCACAAGGCAGCTCTTACCTTTGACTTGGTTCTTACTCTTTGAAGTTTCTATCCATGAACGAAAAAGACCTTTTTCGGACGCAGTGCAGGGTTATTGATGACTGTCACTGGCGTTGGCATTGGACATGGTGAAGCTTGAAGTTTTAGGAAATGTGAATATATTTCATTCATCCTTGTTGTAAACTATATTGGTTATTTTCTTCTGTTCCCTTTCCTCTGACATCTCAGACCCATACTATCTCTTTCAAAGACAGAATCTGAGGACTGGAGAATCAATCAGTCTAGGAAAGACTTAAAGGAACTCAATTCCTTTGTTACTGTTTCTCATCTGCCCCTATTATTTCTATTCCCAGTGGAAGGAACAGGCATGCACTTGCCTGGACATGCCCTGCATCTGCACATTCTAAGTCACAGCTCCCCTGCTCTGGGACTCCTATACAAACCTCTGTAGAAGCCATGGTCATAAGAAGCAAATTCAGTCCATACCTTACTTCTCAGGGATGTATCCCTTTTTCGTCAAAGGGGCTCTTTTCTGTATGAATTAAAGATGAGCAAAGTTGTGTCCTGCTTTCATCTCATCTTCTTATTGGCCCCAATTGCAGAAGCCCATGAAACATCAAAGCCCTGGTAGTATTGACTCTTTGGGTATTTGTTTTTCCAACCCTCAGAGCCTCTGCTCTTTGGGAAATTTAAGAATTTTCTTAAGAAAACCTTTTTCTTTCTTCATCAGATGAAAATGCTAAATTGGGATGCTTTACCCTGGAACTTTTAAGAAATCAATTCAACCATGGTAACAGAATGTTTGCTCTGTACTGAGGCATGGAATACCCTGCACATTAGTGTGACTTTATCTCCTTAGAAAACTGTAGTCCCCAGAAGACTGGGGAGCAGCTTTGGGGCTGAGCAAAGAAAGGAATAAAAAAATGCATTAGGCACTTGTAACCCACTCTTCTGAATGGGACTGGGGTGGAGTTGGACTAGGATACCAGACAAGACAGTTTGCAAGGATCTAGAGCTTGGTCTTGCAGCCCAGAGTTTCTTTTAGATAATTCTCGGGCACAGAGACTATCTGGCAACTTGCTAGCAGCAGAAGCTTTGTTACTTCATCCTGGATGTGACTTTAGGTTTCAGCTTAGGCTAGGATTGGACACATACAATTATAGGGTAAAAGCTGTTCCAGGCATAAGGCAACATGGCATTAACACAAGGCATGTGTTAGACTTGGACAAACATCAGGGAAGGAATCCAGAGGCTGAGTTGGTTCTAAATACCTCTGGTCATGGGAATTCCTAATCCTGTGTTCCCTAGTTGCACATGCAGCCTGTGTTCTTGAGGTCAAGGATAACCTCTTTTAACCCTATGGTTAGTATGTACAAGAGAGCAGTTCTACTATAGATTAGATTTAAACACGCTTTAGTGAAAGATTCCTTGTGGGGGGAAATTTCCTCCTCTTTTCATATGGTAAAACTAAGACTTTGAATCAGAATCAGAGCAATGAGGTAAGTTTGCAGAAGCCAGAGTCTGAGAGAAAGAAATTGCACTGGGGTAATGGTAGTGGCTGCAGAGCAGGGCTGAAAATAGAAAGGAGGCAGCAGTACCACTTTGTTTTGTGCATGGCCCAAGGATTGAGTGTAATGTTCTCCATGGATGTGTGACTTTGGCATTTCTTCCATCACTTCTGGTGGAGCACCCGGTTGGGAATACATAGAGGTCTTGAAGCCCCAGAGGCTGGGAAGGCAGAGATTCTTCTAACATCAGTCTTCTACACCCTCTGACTTCCTTGGGCAAACAGCATCTTCCTCCGTAAGCTGGGATTTCCCAGAGGAAAGACTGTGATCTTGAGAAGGTCAGAGCAAGCGTGCTCCTGAGGTGAACAGGCACGTGTCAAGTACAGAAACTGGTGTGAACACAAGCAGCCCTGGCCCAAGGGAGCCACTGTCATTTGCATATCTCAGCAGCTGTCACCCGATGTCAGACAACCATCCACAGGCCTTTTGCATTGGCTCAAGTGACAAGATACCCACAGACCGTGAAGAAGAAAGGGAAGTGCAACTCACCATTTGGTTCACAGAGTGGAGCTGGGAGAGAATTCAGCAGAGATCAGTACAGAGAAGCAAATCCCAAATGTACACAAAGTTTAACATCCCCAAGAGCTTTCCAAACAACACATCTACCTTCCCCATGCTCTCCCCACATCTCTCCCTCCCTCTCTCCTTTAGTCTTTCTCTCTCCTTTCCTCTCCAACTTTTCTTCTCTCCCTCCCTCCTTCTTTTTCTCTCCCTTCCTTCTTTCTCTCTGTTCTTTTTCCTACATTCCACATCACCCACAAAACAACACCTAGTTCATCTTTATGACCCTAAAGTACTTTCCAATAACTTTTCTAATCTATGGTTAAGAGGTGGTGCCTTTGACCTATAACAACCTAGCAACTCCCCTCTCCAAGCCCCTGATTCTCATCCCCTCCTCTCAAAAGTCTTGATGATCCAACTCCAGACTGGCTGACTCATGGTAACAACAGTCAGGCAAGGACAGTGGAAGGGCTCATGCTCGAGACATGATGCCCCTTTATTTACCAACTTCAGATCAAAGGTGATCTAGGTCCAGAGAAGTAAGTCAGATTCCTGCAAAGATTCTCTTTAATCTCAAGGATTTGACCGTAATATTATGGCATAATGATCAAGAATGGAAAATTCTGGGGGAAATGCAGGCTCTGCAGCCAGATGGCATAGATTTGAGTCTTGGCACTTCCTCTTACAAGCTGTTATACCCTGGGAAAAATGCTTCATCTCTCTCTGCTTTAGTTTTCTTTTCTCTAAAATGGAGATAATTATTGACCTACTTCACAGAGTTTTTGTGAGGGTTAAATAAATTGATATCCATAAAACGCTCAGAATAGTGCCTGGAATTTATTTAGCATTCAATAAATATTATCTCATTATTATTATCTATTTTAGCCCATCTTTAGTCTAAGATGCCTGCTTTTTTTAGGTTAAATGCTTATTTGAATAATTAGTTCCTCAGGTAGGAGAAGGGAATCAATGGGGGCTAGCATTTATTCATCCACACAACAGACTATTTTGAGTGCTTACTATATCCCAGGCATTGCACATGGCACTGGGGTCACAGGAGTAAACGTGAATGACAGTCTTTGCTGTCAAGGAATTTACATTATAGTGGGAGTGAGTCAATTAAAAAATAATATATAACATGATTTCAGAGAGTGATCAGTGTTATAAGTGAAATAAATCAGAGAAATGTTACAGAGTATCTTAGGATGATTTTGACTATTTAGATAGATGTCAATTGAGCAGAAACCTGAATGAAATTAGAAAGCAAGCCTTCTGAATATTTGAGAAAGAGCATCCTGGCAGAGAAAAGGCAATTTCAAAGACCTTGAGAAGGAATGAACTTGTCCAAGGAGGAATGAGAAGGCAAGTGCACCTGGAACTGACTAGGTTGGGGGACAGTGGTAGATACTGGTGCATTAGAAGTAGTCAGGAGGCAGTTGTGGAGGACTTTCTGGACTTGGTAACAGCTTTGGATTTCATTCTAGATATGATGGGGAGCTATGGACAATGTTGACAATTTATATTTGTAAAATCACTCTTAATGTGAGAAAAACAGGCTATGGTCATGCAAGAGAAGCAGGGAGAACATTAGTGGGAATTTAGTCTGGAAGAGTGAGGATGATGGCTCAGGTTAGGCAGTACTGGTGCTGTGAAGCAGCCAGATTTCAGGATAAATTTTGAAAGTAGAATCAATAAGAATTACTTATGGATTGGATATAAAGTACAAAATAAAGAGAGGAATTAAGTATGATTCTTAGATTTTTGGCCTCTGCAACTGGAAGAATGATAGTGACATTTACAGAAATGGAGAAATCATGGGGAGAAATAGGTTAAGTTTTGTGGTGGTGGTGGTACATGTGGAAGATCAAAAGATCTGTTTGGACATGTTGAGTTTAAGATGTTTGTTAGACAGCTGAATGGCAGCTAAATACATGAAAGGTGTTCAAAGGAGAGATGAAAGCTGGAGAAATAAGCATGAGTTTAAGCAGTTTAAGCTTAAAGTGGCAGGTAAAGTGACTAAATTGTGTAATTTTGGAGTGTGAGTATGGATAGAGAAGTGTAAGTATCAACCTTGGGAAAGTGAAACATTTTGAAGTCAGTAAAGCAGCAGGTATTGAGTTAGACAGGGAAACAGCAGAATATGATGTTCCAAAGCCAAGTGAAAAAGTATTTCAGGAGGAAAGAGTGATTAACCATGTCAAATACCCCTGAGAGGTTAAAAAAAAATGAGAAATGGAAATTAAATCCCAGATGGGGCAACATGGAAGTGGTTGATGATATTAGCAAGAGCAGTTTCAATGGAGTGGTGGAGATGAAAGATTAATTGAAGTGGGCTCAAGGAAAGATGAGGAAGAACTACAAGGACTAGAACAGTTTAACAGCAGTTAGGAATGGGGGAGAATTCTATACATAACTAAGATATATGACTAAGAGCTGATTCTTTGAAAAGATAAACAAAATTGACAAACCCTTAGCTAGACTCACCAAGAAAAAAACAGAGAAGCCTCAAACAAATAAAATCAGAAATGCAAGAGGAGAAATTACAACGGACACCTCAGAAATACAAAAGATAATAAGAGAATACTATGAAAAGCTATACGCCAACAAATTGGATAATCTAGAAGAAATGGATAAATTCTTAGAAACATACAACCTTCCAAAACTGGACTAAGAAGAGGTAGAGAATTTGAATAGACCAATCACCAGTAAGGAGATTGAAAGAGCAATCAAAAACCTCACCAAAAATAAAAGTCCAACACCAGATGGGTTCCCTGGTGAATTCTACCAAACATTCGAAGAAGACTTAATGCCTATTTTTGTCAAACTCATCCAAAAAATTGAAGAGGAGCCATTCTATGAAGCCAACATTATCCTGATACCAAAACCAGACAAGGACAACACAAAAAAAGAAAATTACAGGCCAATATCACTGATGAGCATCAATGCAAAAATCCTCAACAAAATACCAGCAAATGGAATACAACAATACATCAAAAAGATCATACATCATGATCAAATGGGTTTTATTCCAGGGATGCAGGGATGGTTCAACATCTGCAAATCTATCAACGTGATACACTGCATTAACAAAACAAAGAATAAAAATCACACGATCATCTCAATAGATGCAGAAAAAGCATTTGACAAGATACAGCATCCATTTATGATAAAAACTCAAAATAAAATGGGTATAGAAGGAAAATATCTCAACATAATAGAGGCCATATATGACAAACCCACAGTTAATATCATACTCAACGGAGAAAAACTGAAAGCTATCCCTCTAAGAACAGGAAGCAGACAAGGATGCCCACTGTCACCACTCTCATTTAACATAGTATTGGAAATCCTAGCTAGTGCAATCAGGCAAGAAAAAGAAATAAAAGGGATCCAAATTGGAAAAGAAGAAGTAAAACTGTCACTCTTTGCAGATTACATAATTTTATATATAGAAAACCCTAAAGAATCCACTAAAAAACCTTTTAGAAATAATAAATGAACACAGTCAAGTCACAGGATACAAAATCAAGACACAAAAATCAGTTGCATTTCTATACACTAACAACAAAGTAGCAGAAAGAGAAATTAAGAATATAATCCCATTTACAATTGCAACAAAAAGAATAAAATACCTAGGAATAAACTTAACCAAAGAGGTGAAAAATCTGTACACCAAAAACTATAAAACATTGTTGAAAGAAATAGAAGACACAAAAAAATGAAAAGATATGCTGTGCTGTTGGATTGGCAGAATTAACATCATTAAAATGTCCATACTTCCTAAAGCAATCTATAGATTCAATGCAATCCCTATCAAAGTTCCAACAACATTTTTCACAGATATAGACCAAAGAATCCTAAAATTTATATAGAACAACAAAAGACCCCGAATAGCCAAAGTATTCCTGAGCAAAAAGAACAAAGCTGGAACTATCATACTTCCTGATTTCAAAATACACCACAAATCCATAGTAACCAAAACAGCATGGTATTGGCACAAAAACAGACACACAGGTCAATGGAACAGAATCAAGAGCCCAGAAATAAACCCACACATTTATGGACAGCTAATACTCAACAAGGGAGCCAAGAACATACAATGGAGAAAGGAGAGTCTCTTCAATAAATGGTGTTGGGAAAACTGGACAGCTACATGCAAAAGAATGAAAGTAGACCATTCACTTACACCATGCACAAAAATCAACTCAAAATGGGTTAAAGACTTGAATGTAAGACCTGAAACCATGAAACTTCTAGAAGAAAACAGAAGCAGTACATTCTGTGACATCAGTCTGAGTAGCATATTTTCAACTACCATGTCTGACAGGACAAGGGGAAAAAAAGAAAAAATGAACAAATGGGACTACATCAAACTAAAAACCTTCTACACAGCAAAGGAAACCATCAACAAAATGAAAAGACAACCTAACAAGTGGGAGAAGATATTTGCAAGCTATAGATCAAATAAGGGGTTAATATCCAAAATATACAAAGAACACATACATCTCAACAACAAAAAAACCAAAAACCCAATTAAAAAATGGGCAAAAGATCTGAACAGAGATTTCTTCAAAGAAGATATACAGATGGCTAACAGGTATATGCTTAACATCATTAGCTATCAGGGAAATGCAAATCAATACTACAATGAGGTATCACCTCACTCCAGTCAGAATAGCTATAATTAACAAGACAGGAAACTGCAAGTGTTGGAGAGGATATGGAGAGAAGGAAACCCTTGTACATTGCTAATGGGAGTGAAAACTTGTGCAGCCACTATTGAAAGCAGTATGGAGTATCCCCACAAAATTAAGAATAGATCTACCATATGATCCAGCTATCCCACTGTTGGATATTTACCAAAGAACTTGAAAACACAAATGCATAAAGATACATGAACCCCTATGTTCATTGCAGCATATTCCCAATAACCAAGACTTGGAAGCAACCTAGGTCCCCATCAAGGGATGAATGGATAAAGAAGATGTGGTATATATACACAATGGAATACTACTCAGCCATAAGAAGGGATGAAATCCAGCCATTTGTGACAACATGGATGGATCTTGAGGATAATATGCTGAGTGAAATTAGTCAGAGGCAGAAAGTCAAATACCATATGATCTCACTCATAAGTAGAAGATAAAAACAATGACAAACAAACACATAGCAATGGAGATTGGATTGGTGGTTACCATAGGGGAAGTGGGGAGGGATGTGGGCAAATGTGTCATTAAGCTCACATATGAGGTGATGGACTATAATTAGTTCTTGGGTGGTGAACATGATGTAATCTACACAGAATTTGAAATATATTACGATGTACATCTGAAAGCTATGTAGTGTTATAATCCAAAGTTACTGCAATAAAATAAATTTAAAAAAAAAGAAATTGAGGGCATGAGGAAATGTTTGAAGTGATGGAAATGTTCCGTTTTTTTATTGTGTTAGTGGTCACATTGATATCGACTCTGATATCAGTTTCCCCACATTAAACCCAGCATATATGAGGTTAGAACCAAAACACTCTTTCTCTGCTTACTCTCTGGCTTCCTGGCTCCAGAATCCACTATCCTCTGTGGAGACAGACACCACCAAAGACAAGCACCTGCATTCACTATCTCCTCCCTGCCAAGGAGATACAGGCTGGTGGGAAAGCTGCTGACCAGCAAGGTCCCAGGCTCCCTCCTCTTTGTGAGGAGTCTCAAGGCCACAGACAGGCTGGTGGGAAAACTGGCCAGCAAGGCCACATGCTCCCCCTCCCCTACCTGAAACCCCAAATAAAAACCCTTCCTTTTAGCTTTTCAGGGAGTTTGGGATTTCAGCGTTAGCTGCCCTCTCTCCTTGGTCAGCGCTGTGCAATAATAAAATTTCTACTTTCTTCCACTACACCTGGTGTCAGGTCCTTGCTCATTTGGGAAGATCTGCATAGCATATCTTCATTTGTTGGGTGTCCCCCGAGTGTAGGACATGGACTAAGCTGGGACTGGAAGCACTTTGGTTTTTGGTTTTGGTCTTTGTTTTGGCTTCTGTTTGTGGCCCAGGGTTTTTGGGAAAGTGTGCTTGTTTAGTATTTGTTGCTGTCTGTTTGTCTTTCCTTTTAAAAGTATTAACATGGGAGGTGCCACATCTATTCCACCTAAAAGCCCCTTGGGAAAACTTTGGCTAACTGGTCGACCTATAGTTATAACCCAATGTCTAAAGAGGGAGATTTCCTTTTGTAACACCATGTGGCCACAATATTCTTTAGACTCTGGAGGAAAAAAACAAGGTCAAACAATGGATCCTTAAGTTGGGAAACTTTTTAGAGAGCTCTTATGATAAACAGCTGTTTTATTGGTACCTACGAAAAGACCAAATTAAAAGGAAACTATAATGACTAGTCTTAAGAACTTAATCAAACTTGGGGTCTCAGCTTCTTCTCGTGGTCTTACAGATGCTAATGAAGACATTAAGTTAACAAAGAGAAATCAGAAAGGGAAGAGTCACAGGACTCATCCCAATGGGATAAATGGAACAGACGTGAATAAAGTTAAAACAAAGGTTTTAATAAAACACTGCCTAAGGTTGAATGGGCTAAAGGGACCCCCGTATTGGCTCCCCAACATTAAAGGACATCAGACAAGCCTGTTCTTTCTTTTTTTTTTTTAGTAATTTATGACTCTTTTATTTTCCACTGTATTTGTGGATATTTCCCTGTTATCATTTCTAATGTGAGGTATTTGTGTTGTTTTTCTCTCTTTTCTTTTTTGCTTTGAATTGGTTAGCCAATGATTTATCTAATTCGTCACTTTTCACAAGCAAATTGTTCTTTATTTTTTTTTTTCGGATATACATCATATTTCAAATTCTGGATACATTGCATCATGTTCACCACCTGAACACTAATTATAGTCCATCCCCTCACATGTGACCCTAATCACCCCTTTTGCCCTCCCCTCTCCCTCCTTCCCCAATGGTAACCACCAGTTCAATCTCCAGTGCTATGTGGTTTTTTTGTGTGTGTCATTTTTATCTTCTACTTATGAGTGAGATCATATGGTATTTGACTTTCTCCCTCTGTCTTATTTCACTCAGCGTAATACCCTCAAGGTCCATCCATGTTGTCACAAATGGCTGGATTTCGTCATTTCTTATGGCTGAGTAGTAGTCCATTGTGTATAAATACCACATCTTCTTTACCCATTCGTCCCTTGATGGGCACCTAGGTTGCTTCCAAGTCTTGGCTATTGTATATAATGTCACAATGAACATAGGGGTGCAAGTATCTTTATGCCTTTGTGTTTTCAAGCTCTTTGGATAAATACCCAGCAGTGGAGTAGCTGAATCATATTGTAGATCTATCCTTAATTTTCTGAGGATACTCCAAACTGCAGATAAGCCTGTTCTACTTACCGCAGTTTGAAAAAATTTAAAAGGTCAGGAGGCAAAAATCAGAGAGGAAAACCTGACCAACGATTGTTTGGGGCAACAGTTAGGCTACTAATGTTATTAAGACTATAAATATTAAAGTGTTTAAGCTAATATTATATGAAGAGGTTATGTCAACTTTGCCTGAATGTTTGCTTTGGGAATAAATGTTATGTCTAACTGGGAATGCTTCCCCTACACAATATTGTAATACCAAAACTTGTTAATGGAATTCTAATGTAAGTTATAATTAAAAGTATAAGAGTTAGTAAAATTAAAAGTTTTGTAAAAATTGATATACTTAAGTGGGCCAATTTCAGTTCACACTAACTGATATATGCAATTGGAAAAGCCAGCTGCAACAACGGGGAGCCTGTTTGAATCTTTTGAGACTTCTAAATAAAATTAGAAATACTTTACTACCTCTTTAAGAAAAAATAATTACATAATTAAACATGCCAGCAGCTAAACCCAAATCTACTGCTTTTGTCTACTCTCTTGCTGAGCTTCCCAGCAAGCTGAACTTCTCTTCAACTCCCCCAAAATTCCTGCTCCAAAATTAAACAAGTAAAAATAGGTAAACTTTTGAGATAATTAGAAATTGCAATGGTCATTCTGGGAAACCTCTGTTTCAGAGAAGAGAGGATTCAAAATCTCTCATAATGAAATGCAGTCTTCAATTAATATGCAAAAACTTTTAAGAGACAAAGTTATTTAACATGATATAAAATGATTGATGAATGAAAGCCTGTTTAATTTTGCTGGTTTGATTTAAAATAGAGATGTCCTCAAAGTTATCAGCATTGGCTGTGATGCAGACATACAGCCTGGGTTTACTGCTCAAATGAGCTCATGTCATGTCTGTTACAAAATTTATCAGCAAAACTAATAACTCAGTATAATAGCTAATTTTGTTTAATGTCTCATGAGATTTTTGTAGATGATCTAAATATAATTGCTAAAGACAGGTAAACTAAATAAATACAAAAGGATAAAAGTTTTTGGAAAAACTTTTCAATGATAATTATATGTATTATGATATATGTACTTAAAACAACTGAGGATGATAGTTAACTGCTGTAATGTCACATGAAGTTTTAAAGAGTAATTTTTAAAACTGGGTAAGAGTTTTAAGTACAATAATTATGTTTTATAGTCTGTATACTTAAAAAATAGCTTCCAAAATCTTTTTGTAAACTTAAACTTTATAGTTTTACTAAGTTAAGTTAATTAATAACAGTTTATTGGGTATCTAGGTCATTTCCACATAAGATACAATATTAAAGGTTAACTACTAAGCACATATTTGTCTGGCTTTGGTTTCTCATATCAAAAAAACTATAAATGTGCTTAGGTTTATTGATAAACATGTTTTATGTATGCTGAGAAATTTTCTATGAGAAAACATATATTTCTAAAAGGTCTGTATACAAAGAAAGTAAAATATACGTTTTCAGTAAAAAGGTATAAAGAATAGAAATATTTTTGTTTCTTGAGTTGAGAAGGATAAATTTGTCCTAAAGTACTGGGACAAATTCTGAATGTAAACGAAGTAACCAAAGGTTTGTAAAAGTAAAGCCCTAAAGAGTTTTATGTCTGGTCAAGTTCGCTAAGATTAAAGTAAATCCAATGAAGTAAATAAATTTATAAGTCAAAAGTCGACTGCTACAAAATTAAAATTTGGTCTCCTCTTTCTTAAAAAGATAATTTTCCTAAACTTTTAATCTGCTCTTGATAAAAAAATTATAAAAAAAAGTTTTTTTACTATTTTAACTCCGTTTCCCCTTGACTGTTTCTGTTATGACTTTGAATGGATACCTGAACACGGTTTCGCAGTGAACCTGGTTTCCTATCTGAACAAATGTTTTAAAGCTTTTAATATTTTTGACAAGCTTCCCCGCACACATAAATATTCAAGTCCTGAGTAAAAACTCTCTTTTGAACTGGAAGTAGAGGGAGGGTTTCTTTGGGGATTTTCAGAGGGCCCATGGGACTTCTTAGAGAAATTTGCTTTCTTCCTATAAGAAAAATGCTAAACTAAAAAGGCTTATTTTGTATGTTAAATTACATAAGAAGCATTGTCAATTAAGTAATGATAAACTTTTTTAAATGGTATTATGTAAATGAGTTTTATTGATATAAGTATTTTAAAAGTTATCTGATCTGTTCTGATTGTCAGTCATAATTCTGGTTATTATCTCAAAATGTTGTATATCACAGAGATGGTCAAATACCTTTGTCAATTACCACTTCTGAATGTTTTGTTATTTACAGACAGCTGCTGTTTTACTTTGATGTTTTTGCAAATATGTTTCATCTTCAGGGAAATTCATAGAAAGGACTCTGGCGCTTACTCTAGAGTACAGGTTTTAATAAACGTTCAGATTGTAAAACTAAACAGGGTAGAAATTACAGAACTCCAACAGAGAAACTGATGACCTCACAAACTGCTGACAGAAGATTAAGATCAAGAACCAATTACATGGGACAGAATAAACTGATAGGGATGATTATAACTTTTATGGCTTTTTACTTAAGATATTGCTGATTTTTGATGTTTTGTTTTTTTCAGATTTAAGAAAGCCTTTTTCTCTATTCTCTTAAGGAACTATGACTTATAGCAATTTGTAAACAAAATTGAAACATTTATCTTTTTCTCCCTATCTGAACCCTCTAAAACGTAAAAACTCCTGATAAGTAAGTATTCTTATTCTCATGGCAATATGGTTGTTTGCATAAGTCCAATAAGACTCTGTTCTTCTTATAACAGGATACAATTGGAAACACTGGTTATAACACCAAGGCTTTGACTTGAACATCATATTTGAGAAAAACACACAAGCTCGGATATGACTAGGCAGCTTTTGAGGAATGAAGGTTGACATCCTGGAATAAAGCCACTTGGAAATATTGGCCTGGTACCTTGCTTATGGATTCAGTGACCTGGTAAGGTTGAGCAAAGAATCTTGCTCCCTCTGGCAGGCACAAGGAACCTCAATATTTTGGGGAACCTCACAAAGAGAGGAATTCACCCAAATCTGTAGGTACCGAAGGCAGAATCTGATGACAGTTCCTTTGCTTGGCTTTCCTTGAGAGGCTTTTAAAGTTCAACCTGAGATTCTTTATAAGGTCCCAGCAAAGCAGATTTAAAAGAGCCTATATAATCAATTACTATTCTTGCTGTACTTATGTAAATAATTATGAAAAATCTATTAAAACTAGACTTATTTTGCAAACCAGTTAGTCTTAATTTGGCTATGTCTAGTGAAATTGAGGGTGATTTTAGAGAGGAAGATTATGTTTCCATAGAAAGTATAATATACGCTTATAGATATTGGATTTTAGTTCTTTTAATTGTCTGAAATTTTTGTTTTACATCTGTTAACTGGAATGGATCTTGAATTCTTCCAGTCTCCTGAAATATCTGGCTACAAACCTCCAAACTAACATTTTCAGGATTTTTTCCCAACATTTTCATCTGGAATCATTGAAAACTAAATCTGCTCTTTTTCTTGAAGCCTTACAAACTGAAGCTGGAGGACCTAATACAAACTTAAGAGAGATTCATGTCTACTGCTGTGTAAGCCACTCAAAAAGCTACCTGAGTGGCTGATGACACCATGAAAAACATTTCAAACTGCAACAGATGCTTCAACCCTGACTTCTAGGAATCTTGATTGACTGCCCCCTGGGCTCAGAAACTGGCTTATGATTTTCTCCAACCATTAACCTTGTTTTTCTCTTTATTTTTCTCTAGAAAAATTTCTTATTAAATATCTGGCTACTTACATCACACAGGCCTAACTTCAGGAGCCCACCAGCATCACTGCCTTATTAAAAGACTGGTTCAGTAAGATGAAACAACCTACGCCCCATTTCAACAGGAAGTAGCTGGATCAGTCACCACCCCAAATCCCTCAAGATTGAGGGATGGACATAAAATAAGGGGGAGTTGATAGAAACTCTGATATCAGTTTCCCCACATTAAACCCAGCAAATATGAGGTTAGAACCAAAACACTCTTTCTCTGCTTACTCTCTGGCTTCCTGGCTCCAGAATCCACTATCCTCCATGGAGACAGATACCACCAAGGACAAGCACCTGCATCCACTATCTCCTCCCTGCCAAGGAGATACAGGCTGGTGGGAAAGCTGCTGACCAGCAAGGTCCCAGGCTCCCTCCTCTCTGCAAGGAGTCTTAAGGCCAAAGACAGGCTGATGGGAAAACTCTGGCCAGCAAGGCCATATACTACCCCTACCCTACCTAAAACCCCAAATAAAAACCCTTCCTTTTAGCTGTTCAGGGAGTTTGGGATTTCAGCATTAGCTGCCCTCTCTCCTTGCTCAGCGCTGTGCAATAATAAAGTTCCTACTTTCTTCCACTACACCCAGTGTCAGAGATTGGCTTGCTGCGCAACGAGTGAGCAAACTCACTTCAGGTTCGATATCAACATAACCCTAAATCTTTGTCAAAATCATAGATGGTGTATCAAAAAAGTGAATGCTGCTATCATTTAAGGTAAAATGAATTTTAAAAAGAAAGGATGGGACGAGGTGAAGTAAAGATAGCATCTCGCTGAAAACTTTATGAAAGGAGACAGAGAAATGGTGCAGTAAATACAGAGACCATCAGGTCGCATTTCTATTACTTTAAGATAAAAGATACTGTAGAATGTTTGTATATTTAGGGAATGGGGAATGGAGAAATCTTTTGGTGATGGAGCAAAGTTTTTGAGAAAGCAAGAGAGTCTGAGACCCAATGTACACGTGTAGAATTCTGTCTTTGATAGGATGAGAGAAAATATATTCATGGTGGGGGGAGAAAAGGCAGGGCATGAGGATGCAAACGTAGGTGGGTTGGTAGACATGACAATAGAAAGATGAGGAAATTTTCTTCTGATCACTTTTATTTTCTCAGTGAAATATGAAGCAAGATTATAAATTGAGAGTAAGAAGGGAGAAGTTTGAAAAAAAAAGAAGGTATGAAATAGTAATCATCAAGAATGGGAGAGCATTGACTATGAAAATGTAGGAGGATTCCCTGGTACTGCTGATGGTCATCTGAGATTTGCGGTCTTACATGTTACCAGAGATAAGTCAACAGGATTGGACTTTTTGTTTAAAGTCACATTCAGCTGCTTAGACACAGGTATGAAGCATGCAGAAGAGTGTGTTAATCAGGAAAGTGCTATGGAGGAAGAGAAACGACGGTCTATCCAAGGGAGTATTGTGATGGACTACAGAATCTAAGCTGAGTACTGTGAGAAGAGAGGACATGGAGTGTAGTAATTGACAATGGAAAAGTAATCCTGGGGACTCGAAGACATGTTGGAAATGGAGAGTTAGAGAAAGTAAGCTGAAAATACAATACAGTTGTGGGGGCGAGGGCAGGGTGGGGATGCTGAAAACAAAGATTTTGAAAGTCGGGCAGTTGTTAGTGTTGATAAATTCTAGGGTTAGATGGTAGGAATGGGGAGGTCCAGGAGGGATAAAGGGAAATAATATTGATAGTAGGAAGGACAAGATACTAAGAGGGCAATTTGTTGTATGATTTATCTCTGTGGCTATTGAAAACGCCAAGAATAAAGACAGAATTAATATTGGAAAGAAAGACAGACAGTGAACACTTCCTATGAGATAAAAACTGAAATGATAGTTTTCTTCAAAAATCTGTCTTTCCAATATTTACCACTTTCTTGCTGACTCTGAGCTCTCAGTTGGAAGTAGACATCTCAGCATCCCTGAGCATCACCAGGCAGAAACTTAGTCCCGAGAAGTCTCACAGCTCTTCAGTAGGCAGAGCCCCCAGTGTTTGAAATCCCATACCCTGCTCTGAGCTGTCCTACTCACCACAGATCAACAGCAAGAGCCTCAGCAGCATGAGGACCAGGTCAGGGCTGCAACTGGAGATGTTCTCTCATCAAAAGAACAATTCACCTCATAGTCAAGAAATGATGGTTTGTCAGATGTTTGCGGAAGTCAGGATCGGAAGTCACTCTGCAGCACAAGTTTCCAGAAATAGAAAAAGGAACAAGAGTCTTCAGATGGCCAATCTCTATTTCCTCTCCTGTGAAGGCTGACAAATGAAAAGTGCTCCATTTTACAGATTGGTTCAATTTCCACAACTTCAAGATAATACATCAGGTCCTTCTTCAAGAACTCAGGTATCTCAAAGGAAGTTTCTCAAAGGCAGATTTTGACTTTGATGAGAGTGTCACCAGGCTATAGTCCCACTGAAATTCAAATGGCATGCGTTTCATATTTGATAAGGATATCTCCTGGACTATATCTAATCAGCACATCCTTTTGTTTCTCAGCAGCCTCTATTGTAGTCACACTATGCAAACATGTTATTAAGCCAGGGACTGACAGGCTGTCACCCATGTTATGTGTAGTGTCTGACAGTTGTTGCACATGACAATTTTTACAGAGTCAAGCTATTAGTGAGCTGAAGTTTCACAGTTCACCAATAAGTGAGCATGAAACGGCTGAAAAACATAATCACAGGAAATCACAATCTGCAAGATATTTGAAAATGAAAACAGGAAACAGGTATATGCAAATTAGCTTCTGGGCGTTTGGGGAGAGTTCACCATTATTACTAACTCTGGCATTTGTGATATTGCTTCTGCCTTCCCCCAAAATCAGGATATCTATAATTTCTCCCATTGCTTCCTTTAGCACATTGGGACTATCAGATCCTGGCACTTGAAGTCTGTATGTAATTCAGATTATGGACTAGAGGAGAATAAGTCATCTTAATTTTCAATATTTCTTGAATCTTTGAGTATCTAAGATTAAAAAGAAACAGACAACGTGTGGAAGCTAAGCTTTAAGAGACACAGGAAGATGCTATTCAGTAATGATATCCAAGTCCAGATATCAGGTCCAAAGAGGAAGATTGAAAAAAGAAACAAGTGGTAAGTGATGTGCAAAACTGGAGGGAAGAGGGAGCAGTGTCAGGAACCATGCAGAAAATTCAGTGAGAAATGTGGAGCCTCTACATCCAGGGTGTATAGCTATGTTTTTGCGTATACTATGCAATGTGTACAGCTATGTTTGTGCTATTTCACACCTCTTTCCTGTACTTATGCATGTGCCTGCACAATTTCTTCAGATCAAAATATCTCTCCCCTCCTTCCCTATGGGTTTAAAGGCTGTGTATCATTTGTTAAGCTCTCACATTTTTATTTTCATAACATAATAATTAATACATACATGCTAAGAAATGTAACATGCATACAAATTATGAAATGCTGTGATGAAATAAAAAACCAGGAACCCACCTACCAAGGTTCTAATGAGGTAAATGGGGATAAGTTCTGATTCAGGAGGCGGTGAGTGAAAGGGTACACTACTGGAGAGGAGAGAGAGATGTGAAAAGAATTTGTGACTGGGGTCCAAACTCAGGTTAAGAATTTTCACGAGACAATGACCTGGAACTTCTATTGGGAAATCAGCACCTTTTGCTCCATGGAGTAGTGGTGAAGGTACAAAGGTGATCCAAACTCAGATGCAAGTGTTTGGAGAAAGAAGTACCACACCACAATGCAGAGGAAAAAGATCTACAATGCTCCCTGGACATATCTAACAAGCTGAGACTTGCCTTCTGTAGGGAAAGCTGAGATGGTTAACTTTATGCATCAATTTGCCTGGGCCACAGTGCCCAGGTATGTGGTCAAAGGAGGAATCTTTACTCCGATATACTAAGGATGAAGAAAATGTAGCCCGTAGAACAGAAGAAACTTGTTTCGAGTCACTGTAATAGATTGGATTACTGCTTCCCACTATCAGCTCCCTTCTTAGAATTATACATGCTTTCTCATTATCAGATGACTTGCTCAAGCATCGTTTGGGAAAAGTGGATGTTCCTGATTCACTGGCTTTTAGCTTTGTTATGTGAGATGCTTTGGCAAATGAGAGCGAAGAGTACAAGGCATTTGCTGCATCTGTAGACTCCTAATTGCAGTTGCATGGTTTAGCTTGGCTGCTCTTTCAACTCACTTCCCAGAATGAGAAGACAGAGGAAATTTGAACCCAGCCCAGCCTAGAGCCAAGCCCAGCTGAGTCCAACAAAACCTCAACTGACCTGCAGCCCTCAATTAACCTGGGTAAGAAATAAAAGTTTACATTGTAAGACATCAGATATTAATGTGGTTTGTTACCACAGCAAAAGCTAACACAGTTACACAACAGATTTGTGGCTGGGTACTAACATGCATTATCGCTTTGGTTTCACCTTCAAATTAACATTATTCATTTACTTATTGGATCTCTGCTATGGGCTGTTAGGGGTACACATCCTCTACTACTCATGTTTCCATAAAAGGGAGAGATTTTCTTTCCATAACTGAGGAAGAAAATTATCAGAGATGTGACTTATTTGACTGATAAATTTAGGAGAAGCAACTGAGCACGCTTGGCTTGGTGCTACCTGGGTTCTCTCTTTGAGCTGCCAGGCCTCAGCCTGCTCTAATCTTCCATCATCCATACAAAAGGTGTCTATCCCTGCTTCAGAGGCTGGTGGTTGTCCAGATGCCTGTGACCAGGATGGTAAATACGCCTAGTGTAGCAGTGAGTTAGAACCCACTTAGGTCACACAGCTAAGCCACTTCCTTCAGAGTGATTTTTATTGATGAGAAGGCTGAAATTTGAGCCCTTCCACATGACTCCTGTTACTGTCAATTTTTTCTGAACTTGGATAAGTCAGAAAGGAGTGTTACTTGTTGGTCTCTGAAAATGGCAATATGTACCATGCACTGTACTGCATGTTGAGTATACAGAGATGAAAAACACATGTCCCTTAAGTGCCAAGAATTCACAGAACAGTAGAGAGGAAAGCTATGTAAGCAAACAAAATACAAGGAGGTGTGATGAGCCTGATGACTGAAATAGTCAAAGTATGGAAGTAACATAGAGGAGAATCTAAATGAACTTATAGCACGAAAGGGAAGGGGGATGGGAATTGAGCAAGGCTTTCCAGAAATGTGACGTCTGAACTGACTTTCCAAGAATGAATAGGAGTTCAGCTAGCTGTCTAGGTAGGGAAGAACATTCTAAACAGAGCAAAGAGAGTGTGTGAAACCATAAAAGTCATGAAACAGTGAGGCATTTTGCGGAGGTATTTGTAGTTTGATGTTGGAACAAAATATGAGGAAGTACTGACACAGAATGAGACTGAAGAGACACAGATAAAGGATAAATGATGAAAGGCTTTATATGCTCTACTGAGAATTTGGGAATGTATGCTTCAGAGAGTGAATTGGGCCAAGTTAGGGCTATGATGGGCTGGAGAAAGCCTTCCCCATCTAGGAGAGCAGTTGCTACTCTGCTTCAGTTGGTCACTGCCATGAGGTTAAAAGGACATGTTGCCAGATCATCTGATTGTTCAAGGAAACCATAATTTCAGAATTTTATGTAAAATCTACTGATTTTTAAATGTTTGAGACTAACTTCTAAAATTATTTAAAAACAAGGCAATTCTGTCGAGCACCACAGCTTTGTGACTTTTACTCTAGGTGATGCGGGTGACAGTCAAGGCAAAGACACAACTAAACATATAGAAGGTAAATTGGTGAGGGGATGACCTGGGCATGATGAAGATCTGAAGCAGGAATTGGAATGGAAAGGAGTGGACTTAACTGGGGAAATATTTGGGAGGACTTGGTGACTGGCTGGAAGTGCAAGAGGGGAGAGACGATTTTTTTTCTGGCTCAAGATGGAATGATAAAGCCACTAACTAAGATAGTAATGGAGAGGGAAGAGAAAGTTCAGGAAATAAAGAGATTATGAGTTTGAACATTTTGAGGTATAAAATTTACTCATTTTATAGATGAGGAATCTTAAACTGAGAGATGTTAAGAAATTTTCAAAATTTACTTGTGATAAGAACTAAGGTTGCTATGACTCCAAGGACTTCATCTTACCCCCAGACACGTGCTGTCCAATACAATAGCCACTAACACACGTGGCTTTTGTGCACTTGAAACATAGTTCGTCCAAATTGAGATGTGCTGTAAGTATAAATTACAGAATTTGAAAACTTAATAAGAAAAAAAGAGTGTAAAGTACCTCATTAATAATTTTTTGTATTGATTACATGTTAAACAATAATATTTTAGATATATTGAGTTAAATAAAATATATCATTAAAGTTAATTCTGGGGCCAGCCCTGTGGCTGAGTGATTAAGTTTGCACATGCCACTTTAGTGGCTCAGGGTTTCACTGGTTTGGATCCTGGGCATGGACCTAGCACCACTCATCAGGCCATGCTGAGGCAGTGTCCTACATAGCAGAGCCAGAAGGACCTAAAACTAGAATATACAACTATGTACTGGGGGGCTTCAGGGAGAAGAAGGAGGGAAAACAGGAAGATTGGCACCTGATGTTAGCTCAGGTGCCAATCTTTTTTAAAAAATTAGCGGAGACATTATCTCTACTTACAAAAAAGAAAATTAATTCTGCCTGTTTCTTTTTTACTTTTTTTAATGTGGCTACTAGAAAAATTTAAATTATATATGTGGCTCATATTACATATCTATTGGACAGAGCTTCCCTGGACCCATGACTAGCAACAAGAAGATGCATTCTAACTCTGCCTACAGCCAGTCTATAGAGAATGCCTGGACTTGAGCCATTAGGCATACCTTTCCCATTATTGTGTGTCAAACCTCCATAAAATGTGATGCCTTCATCTCAGAGTAGAAGAAAAGACACACTAGGAGGGGAAAGCATGGGTTAAGGGAAGAGTAAAAATGAATTATCTAGCTTCCCAAGCATCTCTGAGGAGCATGCTGGGCCTGTGGTCCTGCATCAGGAGCAAATCATGAGATGAGAACATTCTCACAACTTTAGAGCATCTTCATGAATTCGAATTGATTTGTGGTCCAATCCTATTGATACTCAAGTCTAGCTCATCCTCCCGTCAGAATAGATTACTGAGTAGTCCTGATGAAGAAATACTGAGATAAAGACCTAAGGAAGGGATAAAGGATCATGGAGAGAAAGCAGCCAAGGAATCAGACTCACCTTATCTGCCTTTTGGATCCTTTGGATGTTTTCCCTGGAGGGGAAAGAAAGTGTCAAACTGTGGGCAAAAATGTCCTCCTTTCTATATATCTCCAAAATTTAAAATGCAATTCTCAAGTATTAACCATACCTCAATGCTAAAATGAACATGAAATTCATTATCCAAACTAGGATAATTTTGAGAGTGAGAGTTCTCATTAAAAATTATTAACAGAAGTTAACTGATCCTCAACAGACATCAACCAATACTGTCTCAGGCAAACTGGGACCAATTCTCTTTAAGACTTCACCAAATCAAAAAGCTTTCCTCCTAAACTAATGTTTTCAAAGACTTTTCCTCTTTCTCATCAGATAACCAGGGATTACCTCTAATGTTTTCCTTCCTGTTTTTCTGAACTTGACAGGGCTCATCTCCTGTGTCCCTGGGATAACCACCTGCGGATAAGTCTTGTCACTACTAGAGACAAGATTTATCAGATCCCAATTCAAGCAGCAGCTTCTCAAAGAGACAGAGTCCAGCAGAAAGGCCACTTAGAGACTGCAGTTTCCCTTTCTCTTTCTCTGGAGGGTTAACAAGGTAGAGTCTCTTTCCAGGCTGTCACTGCACATCATCTACAATGAGAGCCTAGAATATGAGCATCCACCAACACAGCAAGGATGATGGTATCACTTGGGTCTGCTGAGCCAGTCAAGAATAGGTACAACTTCAGATATTGCCTATAACAAGGCTGCAAGAGCAGCCTGGATGGGAAATAGTTGGAGTAATATTAGCTTCTGACTGTTTAAGAGATGTCAAAGACTTGACCATGGACTAAAGACTAATATTCTGGGATGTACAGCACCTGCACAGTTGACACCAGCTCTGAAATGCACAGCAGATACAAATCAGAGGCAAAACTATTTTCCAGTATTCACTTTGCTCTTCCAGCCTCTGGTAGATGCTCCAGGCTTGAAAATAAACCATAGCTTCAGCAAACGAATTCACTAAGAGAGAAGATAGTTTCTCACAGGGGCTTATATGAAAGACTTTTCTTCCAAACTTTCTGTTAGATATTTATCCTCCCAGACACAATATTGAGTCACTTATATACTGGAAGTGTCTTGGCCTCAGAATACATGGGACAGAAATAAATGTTCCTTAGTCCACAGCTCATGGTTCATTCCTACAAGCCCTCCTCCTTCCCTGGCCTAGCCTCGATTCCTGCCCGAAAAAGACTCCCCGGCATTAACTTCACACATTGGCTGCAGCTCTATTGGGGTGATTAATTTCATTGAGTGGGCTCTTGAGAGCCTGGGCTACAAAGTTCCCTGTGAAATAGAAAATCCCTGGATATTTTCTGGGACAGTGAATGACACAAGGACAGAGATAAGCCTGAGAGATAGAGTGGAGGGTGGAAAACCCATGATTTGTGGGTGATGCTCTCCTAAGCCTATGCAAGGGTAATTTCACAGAAAACATTAAGGGGGAGAAAAACGACCAAGGTAGACCTCAACCTAAGGTATTTGGCTACACAGCAAAAGGCAGGCCCAGAGGACAATAATCACTTAGTTGCAATGTCCCATAGGTAGAGTAGCTAAAAGTGTCATCATTACAGCCAGTTCATTATGATAACTTTATTACCCCTTCCTCAAGTTCCAGTCACTTCTCAAATCATTCACATTTGGCTTCTGCCTCAACCATTCCACTGAATAACTCAAATTAACCTTCTTTGGAAGAAGGGAGTAGAGGAGAAGTAAATGGAAGAGAGAGGGTGATAAATTCCACAAAACAAAGGAAGTAAGTGACTCTGACTTCTCTGTGAGGCAGCAACTTGAGTCCCATGCCCTTTCAATGCCCTAGAAAGACAGCAGAAGCTCGAAGGGGAGTATTTCTATTTTGCACTTATGGAGAGTGGACCCCATGGTGTAGAATCCAGTACTGAATTCTCAGTCATCTTATTTGACCTGTCAACACAGTTAATGCATATTTACTTCTTGAAATATTTTCTTCAATTGGGTTCCAAGATACCACAATCTCATGTTTACTCCTACTTCACTGTGGATAGGACTTATGCACACTGACAGCTTCCAACCTCAAGAGCACATATTTCTTCACTTCTATACTTGTGGCTTTTGCTGGTTCTCATGAGTTTACTCAAACCTATATACAGGAGTTAAGAACAACAGGAGCATTCTCAATCTAATAAGATATAGGTGTTGGTAGATAAATACCCCAGCTTCCCCATTCCTTGGGGAGATGATTTTGAAGTGGTTTCCACATAGTTCCTCAGAAGACCCCCAATGGGAGGGAGACCTAGTTGCCCATAACAGTAACCAGCTCGTTAGTACTCACTTTAATGAATTTTCTCCCTTTCCTACTCACTTTTTTCAGTCCCTCACCAGTGTTTCCTAGGATTACCACCCAAAGGAAAAACTGCACATAAATCCTTGTTTCAAGGAAATCTAAGCTAAATGTTGTGGTGTCCTGATTCTCAGTCCTTGGATCTCAGCTCTTTTTCAGTCCCCACTCATTATCTGGACTGAAGTCCTCCAGTCTCATGTATTTAAATACCTTATATGTGCAGTGATTTTCCAGGTTATGTCTCCAAGCCCAGACTTCTCTCCTGAACTTTTCTAAACATCTCCACATGGAAATCTAAAAGGCATCTTAGACTCAAAACATCCAAAACAAAGCTCCTGATTGCTTCTCTCTCCCAAAACCTGTTCCTCTGGAAGACTTCCTCCAGCTCAGTAAATCTGGTTTGTTTCAGGAAAGAATTGAAGGCCCATGTGGCTAGAATGTGCTGTTAGATGAAAAGAGTAGCATGAGATGAGATTGGAAGTTTAAATGGGGGCCAGATCATGCATAGCCTTTCAGGACAAAAAAGTGTGCATTTAAATTATGTGAAATGGGAAGCTCTCAAAGGGCTTTAAGCAGGGTTGTAAGCTGATATAAATTACATTTTGTAAGAGAAATGAGCCGTTAAGAATGATTAAAAGTTCACCAGGTAGAAAAGTTGAAAAAGAGCATTTCCAACATAAGAAGCAGAAAGTATGATTGGCGGTCAGAGTTGCCTATCTTCTGTAAACCACCTTTATTGATCTTTAATTGATCTGGGGGATTTTTAAGATATTTTTTCAGCTTTATTGAGATATAATTGACATATAACATTGTGTAAGTTAGAGGTGTACAATGTAATAACTTGATACATGTATACATTGTGAAATGATTACCACAATAAGGTTAATTAACATATCCATCACTTCACTTAGTTACCATTTTTTTTAATGTGGTAAGAACTTTTAAAATCTACTCTCTTAGCAACTTTCAAGTATACAATACAGTATTGTTAACTACAGTCATCATGCTGTACATTATATCCCCAGAACGGATTGATCTTCTACCTGGAAGTTTGTACCCTTTAACAACCTTTATCCATTCTCATCGCTTTGCACCTCTGGAAACCACCAATCTAGTCTCTGCTTCTATGAGTTCATCTTTTTTGGGTTTCACATATAAGTGAGATCATGCAATATTTGTCTTTTTCTTCTGACTTATTTCTCTTGGCATAACACCCTGAAGGTCCATCCATGTTGTTGCAAATGTAGGATTTCTTTTTTTATAGCTAAGTAATATTGTGTGTATCTATGTTTATATATATATTACATTTTTTAAATATTCATCTATCAATGGACAGTTAGGTTGTTTCCATGTCTTAGCTATTGTAAATAATGCTGCAATAAACATGAGGATGCTGATATCTCATTAAGATAGTGATTTCAGTTCCTTTGGATATATACCTAGAAGAAGAATTGCTGGATCATATGGTAGCTCTATTTTTATATTTCTTGAGGAACCTCCACACTGTTTTCCATAGTAGCTCTACCAATTTATTGTCCAGCTATCAGTGTACAAGAGCTCCTTTTTCTCCACATCCTCACCAGCACTTTTTATCTCTTGTATTTTTTATAATTGCCATTCAACAAGTGTGAGGTGATATCTCATTGTGGTTTTGATTTGCGTTTCCTTGATGATTAGTGATGTCGAGCATCTTTTCATGAGTCTGTTGGTCATTTGAATATGTTCCTTGGAAAAATATCTATTTGGGTACTTTGCCCATTTTTTAATTGGACTATTGTGGTGTTTGCTTTGAGTTGAATAAATTATTTATATATTTTGTATATTAACCCCTTAACAGTTGTATGGTTTGCAAATATTTTCTTCCTTTCCATAGGTTGTCTTTTCATTTTGTTGATTGTTTCTTTTGCTGTGCAGAAGATTTTAGCTTTTTGTACTCCTATTTGTTTATTTTTGCTTTTGTTGCTTGTGCTTTTGGTATCACACCCAAAAGTTTATTACCAAAACAAATGTCAAGGAGATTTTTCCCTATGTTTTCTTCTAGGAGTTTTGTGGTTTCAGATCTTAAGTTCAAGTCTTTCATTCATTTTGAGTTGATTTTTGCGTGTAGTGTAAGATAGAGGTCCAATTTCATTATTTCGTATGTGAATATCTAGTTTTCTAACACCATTTATTGAAAAGACTATCCTTTCCCCATTGAGTGTTCTTGGCTACCTTGTCAAATATTAGTTGATTGTATGTGCATGAATTTATTTCTGAGTTCTTGATTGTATTCCATTGGTCTGTGTGTCTTTTCATGCCAGTACTATACTGTTTTGATTACAATAGCTAAGTAATATAGCTTGAAATCAGTAAATGTGATGCCTCCAGCTTTGTTCTTCTTTCTCAAGATTTTCTTTTCATGTAGTGTTGTTATCTCCCTTTAGTATATTGGTAATACTGGCCTCATAAAATGAGTTTGGAAGTGTTCCCTCTTTCTGTATTTTGGAAGAGTTTGAGAAGGTTTGGAGTTAATTCTTAAATGGTAGAATTCACCAGTGAAACCATCTGGTCTTGAGGGGTTTTTTGTCAGGAAGTTTTTGTCTATTGACTTCAATCTCCTAGCTCATTACTGATCTATTTAGATTTTCTATTTCTTCATGATTCAGTCTTGGTGTATTGTATGTTTTAAGGAATTTACCCATTTCTTCCAGGTTGTCCAATTTGTCAAAATAGAATTGTTCATAACAGTCTCTTATGATCTTTTGTATTTATGTGTATCAGCTGTATTGTCCTTTCTTTCAGTTATAATTTTATTTATTTGAATCCCTTCTCTTTTTTTCCTGCTGAGTCTACCTAAAGGTTTGCCAATTTTGTTTATCTTTTCAAAAAACCAACTTTTAGTTTTCTTAATCATTTCTATGATCTTCTTATTTCCTATTTTATTTATTTTTGTTCTACTCTTTATTGTTTCTTTCCTTCTGCTAAGTTTGGGCTTAGTTTGCTCTCTTTTTTCTTTTTTGCTCCTCTGACTAGATAATTTCAGATTGCCTATCTTTGAGGTCACTGATTCTTTCTTCTACTTGGTCAAGTCTACTGTTGAAGCTCTCTATTGAATTGCCAAATTTAGTCACTGTATTTTTCAGCTCTAGAACTTTTTTTATGGTTTCTATTTCTTTGTTGAAGTTCTTATTTTATTCATGAGTTGTTTTCTTAATTTCATTTAGTTGGCTATCTGTGTACTTTTGTAGTTTAGTGAACTTCCTTAAGAGAATTGTTCTGAGTCTTTGTCAGTTCATAGATCTCCATTTCTTTAGAGTCAGTTATTAGAGCTTTATTAGGTTCCTTTGGCGGCGTCATGTTTATCTGATTCTTGTGACCTTTTTATTCTTGCATTGGTATCTGCATATTTGAGTAAGTAGTCCCCTTTCCCAGTCTTTACAGGTTCACTTTGGCAGGAAAAGACATTTACCAGACAGCTAAGATACTGGATGGGTCAGCTGCTGGCAGGTGGGGCTTGCTATTAGGGTCTCTAGTTGGCAAGGCCACTGCCTGTGTTCTGAGGTCAGGGAGGTGCTAGTGGCTGGGCCTGCAGTTGGGTGGGTCTGGTGGTTGGGCTCTGCTTTCAAGTAGGGTTACTGAGTGGGCTGTCTCGTCAAAAAGAGCTTCTGGTTGTGCTCTACAATCAGGTAGGGCTGCTAGCTGGCCTCTACAATCACCTCTGATTAGGCAAGGTGAAATGCTGTATTCTCTGGCAGGGAAGTGTCATTGGTTGGACTCCACGATTAAGCAGGACCACGGACTGGGGTTTGTAATCAGGTAGGCCACTAGCTATGTTCTGCTGTTGGCCAAGGTCACTGGCCAAGCTTTATGGCCATACAGGGCCTCGAGTTGTATCCTGCAGTTGAGTGAGGCTGGAGATTTTTCTCTGAAGATGGCAGGGATCACTGTCTGGGTCCCTGGTCTGTTGGGGCTGCAGGTTATGTTCTGTGATTTAGTGGGGTTACTGGCTGTGCTCTGAGGCTGCCAAGGGTCATTACTCAGGCTCCCTGGCTATGCAGGGCTAGAGTCTATGCTCAACATCCGGGCAGAGCTGTTGGCTTGGCTCTTTACTCAAAGGTGGCTGTTGGATGGCTCTGTAGCTGCCTGGGTTTTCCTGGTTGGGTGGGACAGGAGGGTATCCTGGGCAGTTCAGTGGGGCTGCAAATTTTCCTCACTGCCAGGGCAGGGCTGGAGCGGTAAAACAGGCTCCACAGCTCATACGGCCCATTGTCTGGGACCCCAAATCAGGCAGAACTGCCAACCAAGCTGCTCAGACAGACAGGGCTGTCTCGGCTCTGCAGAAGGGCAGAGACACTGGCTGAGGTCACCACTTGGCAGCCACTGCCAGCAGGAATGCAGTCCACCAATATCTGAGCACTGGTTTCTATAAGCCCACCCCCTTCCCAGTCTCTATCTGATCTCCAGTGGTCAAAGCGACAGATTCCCTCAGTGATTCCCATGAGGAAAAATTTGAGTGGCCCCCTGGGAAGCATCTTGCAATGCTGGGGAGCTGGTTGCCCACACTGGGCTCTCTTTTCCTACTGAAGAAACAATAGGGCCAGTGGGGGCCCTCTTAACGTGGCACTGTGTCAGCCTGGGGACGGGGCAATGAAGTGGAAGTGAAACTACTCCTCTTACCCTTCTATGCAGTCCTTCTCAGTCTCTGAGGCCCAGGGGGTTTTTTTCAGCTTCATCCCCAGGCTCTGGGATTTTCACAATGATGTCTTGTCTGTGGATAATTGATAGTTGGTCTTCTTGTGAGTGAGACTGAAGTCTGGAATGACCTATGTCACCACCTTAATAAAGTTACTTCAATGCATCTCTGTTTTAATAAAGAGGGGATGAGCTATAAACGTCACCTATGTAAATGGGTTGATTGATCATCTATCCAACAAGGATCGCAAGGGTAACATATTGTTGCAGTACCTCTGCTATAGGACCTGGTCCTTATCCTTTCAGATCCGTAAATGTGATTTTATGCAGTGGGAATTATTCATTACTAATAAACGGGCTTATCTAACTACCCTTACACACTATTGGTAAATTATCACTTTATTAATTTAAAATGAGAAAATTTGTTAGGGTTATCTTGGTTAGAAGTCTAAAAACCAATGATATAATTCAATCAAAATATATATATATATTATAAACAGATAGCAGTTTGTCATAGAACCTAAGACCAGGAATGCAACTGGACTCCAGGAGAAGACAAGAACCAGAAATTGAAAATGCTGTTGGGTTCTTTCTCTGTCTCTCATCTATGTTCCTCTCTGTGCATATGTTTCATTCATTTCATGTATCTCTGTGGAAAGGCTTCCTCTTGTTCTCTGATCTGCATGGTATATGAAAAACGATCATACACAGCTCCTCAGTTAACTTGTTACAAGTAGTTACTTGGAGAAACTAATCCTCTTTCTATCACAGTTCCCATCTCCTGCGAAAGGCTGATTGATTTAGCTTGGGACAGATGCCCACTCATGGGACTAATCAACTGTGGTCAGCAGGGTAGGATTTGTTGTTGAAAAATACACCTTAGTACTTACCCAAAGGGGTTGAAAACTTACATCCACACAAAAATCTGCACACGGATGTTTATTTCAGCTTTATTCATGATTGTCAAAACTTGGAAAAGCAACAAAGACGTCCTTCAGTGGTGAATGGATAAATAAACTGTGGCACATCTAGACAGTAGAATATCATTCAGCACTAAGAAGAAATGAGCTATCAAACCATGAAAAGACATGGAGGACGCTTAAATGCATATTACTAAATGAAAGAAGCCAACTTGAGAAGGCTATATACTGTATGATTCCAATCATATGACTTTCTGGAAAAGGTAAAACTATGGAGACAATAAAAAGATTAGTGGTTAGGAGGGGTTGAGGGGAGGGAGGGATAAATAAGCAGAACACAGAGGATTTTTACGGTAGTGAAAGTACTCTGTATAATACTATAAGGGTAGCTACATGTCTATAAATTTGCCCAAATCCATAGAACAACACCAAGAGTAAACTCTAATGTAAACCATGGAATTTGAGGGATAATGATATTTCAACGTAGGTTCCTCGATTGTAACAAATGTACTACTCTTGTGAGTGATGTTGGTAATGGGGAGGCTATGCCTGTGTGGGGGCAAGAGGTACATGGGAAGTCTCTGTACCTTCCTCTCAATTTTGCTGTGAACCTAAAACAGCTCTCAAAAAAATATAAAGTCTTAAAATACACACACACAAAATGTCTCCAAGGAACCCTCCATGGACATCTCGGGTATAGTTTTTAGGGGAAAAAAAGGCCTCAGAAGACTGTAAAAAATCAATATTAAAATAAAATATAATAATTTATAGTAAAAATAAAAATGAGTAGGCCAGGTCTCACATTTCATGATTAGCATGGAATATTAGATATTTAGAGGCTATTGAGGAAGTCAAAGGATCATCAGAAAGTGTTTTGGTGAGCTTTGAAGCAAAGCAATTGATTTTTTAAAAGACATTTTATGTCTGTGTTAGTAGTCTAAGCTAACTGCTGTAAATAAGCCACCCAACATCTCAGTAGCATAATACAAATAATGGTTATTTCTTATGCATGACAGAGTCAGCAGAGTATGGGTGAGAGACTCTGGCTCCATCTAGTCATTCAGAGATCTAGGCTCCTCCCGTCTTCTGGCCCTGCCTTCCCCTATGTCCATGGAATCTTGTCTAGCAAGCCAGCAAATAGGGGAAGAAAGAGAATGGAGAAGGCAAACTTGTTAACTGCCTTGATGTGAAGTTGTCATAAATCACTTTCATTATGAGAACTGGCCACATGGCTCACTTACATACAAGAGACACATGGGAGCCATGGTTGCTGAAGAAGCTCAGGACCCTGCCATGCAGCAAGCCCAGGTGGGAATAGACTGTCGCCAACTTAGAACTGCCAAATCAGGACAATTTTCAAACTGTGGGCCCCTCCACACTGGAGACTATGCCAGTGGTTGAGCTGGGCCTCAGCTCCACGGGCCAGGAGGGTCCTACTTCCCAAGAAGGGCTGAAAGTGTGTGTACTCCCCATGCACCTCCTCACAGTTCATGGTAGCTGGGGATCTGGAACATGGCACTGGTTAGAAGAGGCTTTTTCACAGGAGGAGGAGCTTGGGGACACAATGCATATGGCTAATTCCAAAGGCTAGTCTACACAAAGGTGCATGTTCCTTCTGAATACAGAGCAGCAGGAGACTGTCCTGCCTTGCCAGGGCCAAGCCCTACTGACTGGCTTGGGTATCATCTGATAAAAGCTTGGGAGCTGGAGAATCCCAGGACCCTATCAGGCAGCAAGGCCAAATGGGGACTGACTGTCACCAGTTGTAGCTGCCACCTCAGGGTGATTTTCAGGCACTGAGTTCCCTCCACATTGGAGACTATGAAGATGGTGGGGCTGAGCCCCACCTCCACAGGCCTGGAGGACCCAGGCTGCCTCAGGATGGCTAAAAGGGTACATACTGCACATGCACATGCCAAACAGTTCAAAGTAGTTTGGAATCCGGACCTGAGCAAGGGTGGGGAGAGGGTCACAGGAGAGGCTCTCGGAGGACAAGTCATATGCCAGCTCATAAACCCTAACCTACCCAATGGGCAATACTCCCCCTGAATGCAGAGCTCAAGTTTACTGGACTGCCTTGCTAGGGAGGGGCTAGGAGGGCTGGCTGGGGCATCATCTAAGAGAAACTTGGGAGAGACTAGTGGCATGTCCGGGAAGAAGAAACAAACAGGAGTATTTGTGAACACAGGCAGTCACTGACAGTACGCTGATCACTTCAGGCTCTGATATGCTATTTTATCTTTGGACATCAAGATTAAAGAGACACATTTTTAGTCAGGGAATCGTCTTCTATGGACAGTGCTAACCGGCCAGTGTCAACTTCATCTTTCAGCTTCTCAATTTCCTCTCCTTAATGACGCAATCTTATCGGACCCACTGACACTATCTATTAGGATATTGTCAGGTCTTGCTCTTGGAGTGAGATTCACACCATCTCCACCAAGAGCTATTACTTTTATCTCATTGGTTCTCAGGGGTTTTATTGAGTTGGAATTTTACAAAAGAAATTTTAATGTAGAACCTAAGGGAAAATCAAATTTTATTTTGTGAAATTCCAAGTCTGATCTACTCTACTAGGATAAGAGAGCTTTTCAATGACTCAATCAAGGCAGATCAGCAGGCTTCTAGATTCCAGATAATACAGGGTGAGAGCGACAGGATAGTAGTCTGTGGGGAAAATCAGGAAGCCTTGTGAGAACTGATCAGATAAAAGCAAAATCTCTTTGAGTAGACAGAGCAGATCCCCAAATGTCTGTTAAGACATTTTCTTCTCTTCTATGAAGTTAGATTTCTCTACTTATTTTCCCATTCTAGGAAACAGAGAAAGAGTTCCACATCCTGACTAGAGTAATATTTCTATGTTCTCTTTTAACTAACCCTGCCTAAAAGGGTGTCACCAAGAAGCTGGCACACTGCTTCCCTGTGGGTAGAAAGAGCACATCACACAGAGAAGCAACTGTGGAGACTATGAGATCTACTTTATTAGATAGCATTAATGTAGGTATATTGCAGGTACTCAACTTAGCCCCAGAGTCTAAAGTTGTTGATTTTTAGCATTGTCTTGATTCTCTCCTTTGTATCATTCTCTCTTGCCTCATGCTTGCAGACCCCAAAGTCTGAGTTGATAAAATGAAAATGATATTATCTTGTTAGTATGAGGCACAACTTTGGACCTCCTCAAACTCTTTCTGCCTCTTCTTTTCCTTTCTTCCAGTGGAAGCCTCATAGCCAATTTTTCCTTAGATAAACTAAAATGCATTTGTGAGATTCTTCTTGTTAAATGCCAATTATGTCAGCAAGTTGTATGTACATGGACAAAAAAGGTATTTTATTATGGTCATTCAGGAAGCACAACATCTTTTTCCAAGCGTCATGAAAAAGTCTATGATTACAAGATGCTGCTCTGCTACTGAAAGAATGGTCTACTCTTACCAAGGAATAGGAGAGTAATGAGGTGTCATTAATTGTTGTGATCACCTGAAACTTGAGGAAAAGAGTTCAAAAAGACTCTAAACTTTCCCTCAGGTTCCACGTAATCATCTAACCACATACCCTTTCAAATGTTCCTTTCGTTGTCTCCTTCCTTTCACGTTCTTTATAGACATGGATCTTGCCTTGGTAATGGCCAGTACTGTCACAGTAACAGGCCTGGAGATCCCAGGCGTGTTAAGGAGGCCGGAGAGGCCAAAACCAATGCCAAGGGGTCAGTAGTGAGGAGAAGATGACCGGGAGCTCATCTTCCCCAGCAAGAGGGAATTCAACAACTCATATCTCCAGGCAATGATGGGGGTGTTTAGCTCAGAGAGCAAGGCATAAGCAATTGTTCAGACTCTTGCTGAGAGGCTGAGGGAGTGGTGGCTAAAGCCAGCAGGCCCAATGCTCATGCTGGGCCAATCAGGACCCATGAGGAAGCAAAGGATACTCCGGGCCTGTGAGGGTCATGTCAAGCGTCAGGAAGCCCAGGCTGCTGTCCTGTAAAGAGAAGAAAAATGTACAGTAATGATGGGGATATTCCAAGAAGAGATTATTTCATTCATGCTCAAAGAGACAGAAAGGAGAGTGGGTCCCAGAATAGGAAAGAGACCCTCCCAGAACCTAATCACTCACATATCCCACACTGATGGGAGCCAAATCAGAATCTGGTGCAGTATTCTAGGGACTTATCCACCAGATTCCTTGTATGTCACAAACAGTATTCATGTATATTAATGCATCTTATCCTCACACACTCACACAACACTTCAAGGCAAATGGGCACAAGTGTCTCCCTATTTTGCAGATGAAAATACTGAGGTCCTGAGCAGTTAAGTGACTATCTAAAATTAGATAGCCTCAAAATGGCAGCAGCAGGGCTAAATCTCTTCTTTTCTAGGCACTAGCTGCTCCTCACATCCTTGATCAGCTATCAGCTCTTACCTAATTCCTTAGCTGGGTCTTTAACCACTCAGCCCCACACAACCAGCTTCCTACCCTGGTTATAAAACTGAGCTTCAGACCTGTGGCTCTCTTGAGTCAGCAACCCAGGGACTGCACTTGCATTTCCTGGCTCAAGTTGAGTCAAGCCTTCTTCGTAGAAGAGGTCTACAGTTCAGGGCTGGTATCCCGGCCTCTCTGAAAAGACTCTCTCATGGGCATTCCCAAAGAGCCCCCCACCCCGGAATCATGCCCCCAGATTAATTTAAAATCTGGGGAGTGACAATACAAAAATAGGATGGGGTAAAACCATCATCCATAGTTTAAAATTAGGGTTTGAGGGTTAAGGTCATCTAAGAGAAGTAACCCTGAGTTAAAAGTCAAGACTGGTCATTTCAATTCTACCATTTGAAAGGAATTTTTTATGATTTTTGTAAGTTGCTTATTTTCTCTGATTCTTACTTTCTCCATGTTTAATATAAAGGTGTTGATCCAATAATTTTCAAAACCACTCTTGCTCTCACACTCAGTAATTGTATGGTATGGGTTTTTATATTATTATTCTATTCACTACTAGAACTACTCAATTATATCCCTTGATTTGCGCATAAAGTAGGTGACTACTATGGACAGCTATATGGCACTGGTAGAGCCACCCTCATCCCAGAGTTCACCCCCACCACCCCTTCCTCACCTCCCTCTGTGCCAGTCCTCATGAACTCCATATACAGGACTTACCTGAGCAGATCACAGCCACATCTTCCTTGTGTTTGCAGTTGTGATATCCCCACAACCTGTGCCCACACTCCTCCAGGGAATACTCCTCCCCTGAACAATGAACATCATCCAGCCAGATGGGGCCATTCCCAGGTCCAAATCTTCTCCGGACTTTGACAGATGGAAAGAGGGACTGTCCACAGTCAAGTTGCTTGCACACGACCCGGTCCTCCTTTTCTCCCCAGCCATCATCACAGACAGAGCCCCATTCGCCCTTGTGCAGCACCTCCAGTCGCCCAGAGCAGCTGTTGTTTCCTCCTACCAACCTCAACTTAAAAGGATCTTTGGTGTGCAGGAGGAAGTCAGGGGATGAAGAGAAGCATGGAAAGAAGAAAAAAATAAGAAGATCATCCACATCCTCATTCAAATCTCATCAGTACTTTTGAAACTCTCCTCCTGCGTTTCTATGATTATAGCCCCTTCTCTAGGTTCCAATCCATTTGGCTGAGGTCTATTCTTTAACTAGGATCTTTTCACTTCCCCATTCATTTTATAAAAATCTAATATTTATAAATGACTATCTGGTAGTTTTTAAAAGTTGAAGAATTCAACAAATACATGGAATGGTGTGCCCTGTCCCTATTATATAGAATTCAATGTAATAATCATTCATGTTAAAATGGTACTTAATAGTGTTTAAAGAACTTTCATATACAAAGGCAGATGTTATCATTTCCATTTTAAAAACTAGAATTGATGATTGACACAATTAAGTAACTTTGGCATGGTGATTCAATGCATGAATAGTTCTTGTAAACATTGATTGAATGGAATTTCATCTAATTGAATTCATGAATTAACCTAGTCTCTTGATTCATAGGCATTACCTTCACATTCAACCCACATGTCCTCATCGTGGGTGCAGTTGTTCATCCCCCAAGGCTCAGAAGGGCAATCCTGAAGGCTTACTTCTTGTCCTGAGCATGACACGTGACTCAGCCAGATGGGCCCTTGGCCCTTGGTAGCTTTGTTGCAGGATCTTTTGGTCAGTATGGCCCTCCCACACCCCAACTGCCGGCACACCACCTTTGCATCCAAGAGGCTCCAGCCTGTTTTGCACACTGTGCCCCACTGCCCTTGGTGCTTCACCTCCACTCTCCCATTGCAGGCCCCGGTGCCACCAGCCAACCGCACACTCTCTGGAACTGTGGGAAAAGAAAGAGGAAGTGTCTGTTTCCTACAAGAACACAGACTTCCCAGAAAATGCATGCATGCATAATGTACACATCTCTCTGTTCTTGGTGTGTAGTACAACGTATTCTAGAGTGCTTAGCACTGCCTAATAGATGCTTGCTGAAAGAATGGATGAGTGAATCAATGAAGTGAATGTTATTTCTCAGTTCCAAGTTGAATCATTAATTATTTCTGTAGCATTTTTTTATTTTTCAAATTATTTTAGCATTAAAATTTTCATTTGTTTCTCACAAGAGGCAGGTAGAGGCATTTCACAGATTTTTTTAAAATAATAATAAAATACAATAATAGCATTTACAATGGGTCCAAGGCCAAAAACCTTTCAGCTCAATTTCAACATTATCATCCAAGTATCCCAGATTAGTGCTCCAAATCCTCAATCTTTCTAATGTTTGGAATAATAGGAATGAGACCTCATCATCAGGGCACAAAGATTTAGTGATTGTTTCCTTGGTAATAAACTGAGGGCTGACAAAGAGAAGACATGTACCAGTCTCACAGCCAAATCGCAGTCTAAGAGGAAGAAAGTGTATGCAGAGAGGGGAGAAATTATTAATACATGCAAGCAAATATATGAAGGGAGTAAAGGAATGCAACAATACTATATATATATATATATACATATGGTTGTGTTGTGTTGGTTTCTTATGAGCAGCTCTTGTCTATCTAACTATATGGTGGACTCCTTGAGAACTTTAAAAGCATACATTATACTTTGCAAGGTCATCTCTTCCCCACAACTCCACCCCAAGCCAGAGACAGGATGCACTATTCAACAAACATTTAGTGGTTGATGGATCTGTGTATGTTTATGTGTCTGTAAAGGAGAGAAACAGGTTATCATATACATTGTAACTAAGAGGAAAGCATTAGGTCAACCAAGAAGGAGTAACAATTCTAGGTGAGGATAATGTTTGTCTCCAGGGCCCACAACTGAGAAAATGTGAGATGTAAAGGACAGAGAGCCAATTTGCCGTTGTGTGAAAGTCCACTGTGAGAAATAAAAACAAACAAGAGTGATCATGTAGGATATGAACAGCTGGAAGATAGTCTTTGAGCCCTGGAATACTCACTCTCACACAACGCTCCTGCAGCCTCATTGTCTAAGCAATTAAAAACGTCTTCAAGCTCACATTGAAACAGTGTATCTTCCATGCCATTGCAATCGACGTCTTGGATGAGGAATTTTCGCTCTTCTTCTGATGATGGTTTATATAAAATACCACTGGGTGTCCCCCTGGCTTCTCCACAGCCCAGCTCTCGGCATACCACAGCAACGTCTTTGATGTCCCAGCCATCATCACACACGGCACCCCAGCGACCTTCCTTTTCCACTTCCACCCGCCCTTCGCAGCGGCGGGTGCTTCCCACCAGTCGCACTCTGGATGAAGATCCTGCAAAGAAATGGAATATTGGCTGGACATGTGGGAGGAGCCCGGAGAGTACTCAGGCATGTACTCAGTCATCTTGGAACTCTTCCACCATTCACAGGGGGTGTGAAAAGTTGGATGATGAGAAAGGAGGAGTCAAAAGGGAGGGAGAGAAGAGCTTCAGGACCCCATCTCTGCATTCTGTTTTGCAATACTCTTAACTGTACCCTACCAAGAAATTGCACTTCATGACACCTAGATATGACTGCTGGTTTTTGAGTTTGAAGATTAAGAGAAAGAGGTTAGTCAAACATCCAGCAGTTTTTAGAATCCCTAGCGGTCAGAATTGGAAGGACCTATAGGGGTCGTCAAGTCCACCTGACTATTTCACAGATAAGGAAAATCATCCTCATGAAAATGAAGGTCATATAGTCATACTGTCAAATAGTGGAAGTCTCAAGTCAGAACACGAGTATAGAGATGATATCTGTTGTGTCTTTTCTTCTTCATAATGCTGTTTCTTCCCATGGTAGCCAGATGGAGGCAGAGTGTCTTGATATAATTTGGGCTGATCAACCTGACTCTCTCTCTCTCAATATCAATGATCTACCCCTACCCATCCTTGTTGCTATGACATTTTCCCATGTCCAAGAACCCAACTCAGAAGAAATACAGAGAGCAGTGGGCAAGGGAAGAGTCAGAGCCTCAGGGTCTCAGAACCCCAATACTTAGTCTAGAAAATTCTAGGCATTAGGGATAGGAGGGAGATTCCAAAGAGCCTCCAGATAAGTTCTGAGTAATCCAGGACTTGTTCCTGCTTCCAAGCTACAAGTCTAGGGGTGGAAAAGACTAATAAAAATTCTTTCCCTTACACCAGGTTATAAACATAGAGTAGATATGGTGCTATAGGGAGACCAAGGAAGAGCCTGTCAAACAATACACTTTTGTTGAGCACATATTAGATTCCAGGTATTGTTTTATAAACTCAGGGAACAGTGATGAACAAGATAGCAGTGTTGCCCTCAAGGAGATTATATCTAATAGGCTTGAGGCAATCCCACCATGTCCCCTGCAGCCCCAGAGCGATATAATGAAATAGAAGAGCTAAATTTTCCATGCCTCCATAAAATAGGGCAGTTGACTGAGAGAGGTCTGGTGCACAGGGAAGGGCCACATTTGGACTGGTGGACTGTGGCCTATTGGGATATAAATAGTATAACATATGACAACATGGGCCACATGGGATGACCCAGATGCCTATGTGAATGAATTATGACTTCTGAGGACCAGATTTCCCACTGCCTACCTTGTCTCAACTCTGCACAAACTCCGTAGGACTTGGAATCAACTCCAGAAGAAGTGGTTGAATGACAAAACTCTGGGCTGGCTGATTTTAAACTGCACTGAGAAGTTTATGTTTGGTTTGATCATTTGTTTTGTTTTTCTCTTTTTCTTCCATAACTTTTTTTGGGGGGAAAGCAATATGAGGAATGGAGGCTAGAGATAGAATTCAAAATCTACTATAAAAAACTAAGAGAAGTTTCAATTTTCTCACACCAAAGTTTAAGGTGTATGAATCTGAGTACAAACATAATACAAGAAGAGCCACCTAGAAAAAACTTTTGGGTCATTGTAACTAAGGTTAGAGTTTGGATAAGGATTGTTGCATACTCCAGGAAATAGTAGCTATCAGGATCATGCCCACGTTATTTTATTAGATTTTGAGCTACAAAATTCTGGCTTTAAATGGGTTTTCATTTTCCATGGAGAGGAGGACTAGAACAACTCCTAGGAAAGAAGAAATATGTAAAGAAGAAACACAGAATAAGTATAAAAGAAATCCAGCTTGAGGGGAGAGAAGGGCTGAGAAGAGATTTGAAAGCTAGAGAAAAGGAAGAGTAGAGGGGCTCATCAGGGCAGTTGTGTGCTAGACACTGTCTTTACCCTACTTTGTTAGCTGAGGGCTTCAGAGAGGGACCTGGGGTGGAGGAAAAACATCTTGGAATGTGGGAAGACTATAAAGAGAGCAGTTGCCCCCCTGCGCCAGCAGTGAGGGACAGCCCCGAAGGCCAGAGAAAAAAAGACCAAGTAATCTGAGTGTTGGACTGGGAACCAAGAAGCAGCACTCCTTAAGGAATCAAATTGCATCCAGCAAGGTGTAGGATCCTCCACATCCATAGCAGAGTTTGTAGTTTTCCCTTTCTGACGAAGCCTCTATCATCAAAAGAAAGAGTAAACTGAAGGGATAATGTAAAAGAAACTGATAATCCACAACCAACTTCCTTGAGTTTGGACCATCATGGCCTTCCTCTCCCAGAGACTCATTCTGTCTGTGCAGCCCCATTTTCTCTTCAGTTGAGCAGTTTGTGCATTGCTCAAAGACTCCTCACAGAGGTGGCCAGTGGCGTCTGAAATTCAATCTGAATTCTGCTGGTCAAGCCATGTGCTACACAGAAGCAGATGCATTTCTAGTTCAAAGGTGGCATTACAGCTGGTAGAGGGACCTGGAAGTGGTAGAACTTCGCAGGGCAAAAGGAAGTTTATTTCCCAAATATGCCCCCAAAGGGATGAGGTGCTTTCTAAGCCTGAAACAAAGCCATCTGATACTTGGAGGTGGCCAAGAGTCTTGGGCCACAGAAGCCAAGTGGGAAGGAGTCCACTTTCAGGACAAACCACCCAAATTCCTTCTACACTCTGGAGGCGAAAATCCACTCATATAAGACTGAGTGGGTGGATTGGGAAACCAGGAAGGAAATCTACTTGGGCTCTTTTGAACCAGAGCGTCTCTCTGTGACCCAGAAAACTTCAAAATTTCCATTCTCCAGAGCTTCGAGGGCTCCCTTTCAAGATCCCCAAAATCTTACCTAAGAGAAGAGGTCCGGTGCAAATAGCTGGGGAAAAAAAGAAGGAAGTGAGTGAGATCATGTAGTCAATTTCCAAGGCTTTCTTAAAAAAAATGCAACTCTCTACAAAACCTTTACCAAACTTTGTGGGACAGGTAGAGTGGTAGATAGAGAGCCTCCAAAGTCAGTCCTGTTGGGACCTTTCTTTTCTGGAATGACCAGCCTCAACGGACACATGGACACTGGCTAGGAACCACAAAGACCAATTCTATAACAGCTGACTGACCCATCACGTTCCCTTTACGTTTGATGTTGGCTCTACCCCAGGCATGGATAGATTTGGTTTTCTATTCTAGTCAATCAGATTGATTGGTGAATACTGCCTGAAGTAGAAGTGTGGTGATACAGCCTCTAGGCTCAACAGGAAAGCATGCTGGAGGCCACAGGAAAGACACACTGGTGGGGGAAGGTAAAGACGCCATGGCAGGTAGCACCGAAAGTAGGGGAAAATGGTGGTATTTGTCTACGTTCACTGGCACTGCACTTAGACCAAGGGTAGCAGACTTTTTCTGTAAAGGGCCAAATCATAAATATTTTAGGTTTTATGGACCATATGGTCCCTGTTACATCTACTCACCTCTGCCACTTCATCATGAGAGCAGCCATATATATGTAAATGCATGAGCATGACCGTGTTCCAATAAACCTTTATTTATGTATGCTGAAATTTAAATTTCATGTAATTTTCGTGTGTCACAAAATATCATTCTTCTTTTGACTTTTTCCCACCATTTAAAAATTTAAAAACCATTCTTCACTTGTGGGCTAAAGTTTGCTGACCCCTGGTCAACAGATCAGAAAGCAGTTCCACATTTAGTTCCAAACCTCCAAGTTTAAACACCTGCTGGCACATATTCAAAATATCAAAGTTTCCTCCTATAGTATCTCTGTGTGAATCAACTCCTCCGTATATTAGGCTCCCTCCTAAAGCTGTAGAAAGTCCTGAGCCCTGTGACTGTCAGCGGTCCCTGACACTGAGGCATTTTGAACTGCAGAATTCATTGTCTCCCCACCACCTCACCTTATAGGATATTTCTAAAGGAGCTAATATCTTTGGACCTCCAGCCTACAACTTTTCAGGAAGATCCAAGTACAGCACTTCAGTGGCTTGTCCTGGGACATTTTCTTTTTTTTTTTTTTTTGGTTTCCAATAATTTGTTAATAACTCCATCCCTTAATCTTTAGGACGTGGCCACTTTCAGACTCAGTGAAAGCTTGTCTGCAACTGTCTAAAACTCAAGGTTATATTATACATAACATCCTAATGTCTAGTAAAGAACACAGAACATGTACAAGCAAAGGAAACTGAACATGCCAAGCCTGATATGCAGATGTGAAGTGATATAGACCAAAAGTGACTTAAAAGCTCTGTAGCAGAGTCAATAATTACGAGTAAAGAGACCATAAAGACTTCACGAAGGAGAGGGGATTGAAGTTAGCCTGGGAGATTCAACAGTACCTTCATGAAGGGTGGGACTAGCTGTTAGGTATATAGGCGATGTATAGATGTTTAAGAATATGCCCAGCAGCTTACATAGAACACATAGGTGCCCAATTGAGAGACCAGAGTGAACTTCAGTGATGCACTGGATCATCAAGACAATAAAAATGGATGTGATTAAGGAAGAAACCTAGAAGTCATGGTTAGATGCCCTAAGTTAGTCATCCTGTGAAAAGGCTCTTAGCAAACCTCTGAGGAACATAAAATTGTCTTCATTTCATGGATGATAACAAAATTTCAGAGAGAGATGGTAATTTAAAAATTCAGACAGCTAAGAAATCAAAGAACAAGGATTAAAACTCAGATCTCTTTGACTTTGAAATCCCCATTTATTCTAAGTTAATTACATAATAAAAAACTTGGGGAAACATTGTACGAAACACTTTTGAGAGGAAACTGAACAATATGATCAATAAAGATATTTGTCTTACAGTTATACTTCTTTTTCTTGCTTTACCTGCTGCTACCCATGGTCCATCTATGTGTCTTTTTATAAACAGTACATCTAGGAAAATTAATGTAAAAAAGGAAATGGGGTAAACTATTATAAATATGTCAGTGCAAATATAGGGAAGTAGAAAAAAATTTGATAATCAAAGCAGATTATAAACTGAGTACAGATTAAGTGACTTTTGGGTTTATAACAGTTGCTAGATATAGAGAAAGGGTAGAACAGAGAGAAGACTCTCCTTGAAAGATACCTGGATCTGCACCAGCTAGGCAGGGAAAGAATTCTCCTCATCAAAGTCCCAGAGTACTCTGAAGCCTAAACCAACAGGGGCAGAGATACTCACCAAGGATCAAGGAGAATAGCAGAGCCATGACCCAGGCAGCTTAAGATGACGAGCTGAAATTTAAGACTGGAAGGAGGCCCCAGAGCAGGAACATTCAGTTTTGGCTGCAAGTGTGCTGAAAGGAGAGAGGCGAGAGGCAGGCAGGTCCTATCAGCAGCAGAAGCCTTATCAAATGACCAGAAACGAATGGGCTCAGGGGGCAGAACTGACAAGGCTGGACTTGCTGAACTCAGCATATCCCAAGAGGAAGGGAGGTGTCTGTAACCAGCAGAAAGATGCTGAAAACAAACAAAAAAAGACTTTAAACTGTTATGACTTGGTTCTGCTATAATGTCAGCTCCATCCATTTCTGTTTTAGTCCTTTCACCATGTAAACAGGGGAAAGAGTTCTCACAAGGAAAGGTTGGTTCCAAGAATGTGACCACTTCACATTAGAAGATCAGGCAATGCATGACCTCTATGTATGAATCATGGGGGCAATAGGCCAATTTTGATTCCTTCACTCCAGCTGGAAGTGCCTAGAGAATATAGAAACCAGACACCATAGACTAGATCCAGAGTTGCCCTTAGAGGTGCCATAATCCAGAGTCAAGACCATAATCCAGAGCCAAGGTGTCTATCTCTGCAGGTTGGCTTTATTTACTTCAAACCAGCTTTTCAAGTGCTAAGCAGAGGGCCTAGTACATGGATCTACTCTTTTTTGTTTCTTGTCCTGGTTAATGCTCATCTTTGGAGGCTGAGTAGAAACAAGTCCCTGTGGTAATGAAATCAAGTCATTCTTAGTTCTAAGATATGGTGGGATAGGAATTGAGCAGGAAGACCATCAGTATTTCCAGGTCCCCCCACCTTGCTATTGAGTATAGCTGTGCCTCAGAGCTATTCAATTGCAGACCACTCAAGTACTCAACTACATACGCTAAAATCACTCCCTACTGTTTCAAGCAGAATAATATTTCCTCTATGATGAAACATCTTAGCTTCTCTGTTATATTCAGGTCACACCTCACAAAGCTTATTTCCTTATGGGCATTCATTTATAATCCGGTATTTCTTCATTTGCACATTATTGTATTCAGTAAAAAATTTTTAACAGCCATGAGTGCCAGGTGAATGTGATAGGTGGAGGAAGTACACTGATAAATACGGGATAGTTTGGCGCTCTAAAAGGTTATGGTCTAATAATTTTAAAGCTTGTGAAAACAACTGCCGGGGAAGAAAGTATAAGAAACTTTGGGAACCCAATGGAGGAAATGGTCACCTCTACTTGGGGCTAATCAGAGACTTCACAGAGATGATGACATCTAAGCAGGACTTAAAGGATGAGTAGAATGAAGAATTAGAATGGGAAAAGGGTTTCCTATGCACATGCAGACAAATGAAACAGCATTCTCCATTTAAGAAGCAACAGGTAGTTTGGAATGGCTGGATCACAGCCTGCTTGTTGGTGAGGTGTCAGGAGGCATTCTTGTTGAAGGGTCCAGATGCTGGATGATATGAAGGCATCAACACAATCCAGATCATTGAGGGTCTATATAAATGGGTTGGTAAATGTGAATTACTCACATCCTTCCCTCTCCAGCTTCTGAAATGATGCACTAACAGACACCACAAGCAGAAAAGGCCCAAAACATCAGCTTTACTGTTAATGAGGCTACGTTAGATTGCAACTGGAATCCAAAAACCTATGCATTTACCTTCAGCCTTCAGGAGCCAGACCTGCCCTGCTGAGTTTACTTGGAGGAGAAAAAACTTCATGTGGTCTGTGGGCAGATAAATTGACCCAGATTCAAGATTCAGATGTATTTCTCCTCCTCTCATGTGGAAAAGCAACTGAAAGAAAAGGAGAGAAAAAATAAAGATGAAAGCTTTGTCCTCAATATAGTATTTTATTAACAGAGTCAAGAACATGAAGAAAGGAAATGGAGGGTTTTTCAGTCAGAAGGGCATTATCCCAAGCGCAAAAGAAGCCACTGTAAGATGTTATGAATTTTAGAGTATGTGTTCTGACTGCAGCATGCAGAAGGAATAGGAATGGGGGAAGTCTGAAACCAGGGGGACTCATGAGAGACCACTGCACCAGTCCAGAGAGAGCAGAGAGGGTCTGAACCGACAAGGTGGTGAGGGGTTTTGAGGGGAGGAAATGAGTATGAGAGAGAATTAGCTGTAGAATCTATAAAAAGACTTTGCTATTTGGATGTGAACATAAGGGATAATTAGGGGTTTAAGATGATCCCCAGATTTCTGGAAGGGAAAAATTTCATAGAAGGTAAATAAAGATAAATGTCAGCAATGATAAGTGGAAAGTAGAACACTATACCTCATAGTCTCAGTGTTTGGGGGTGAAGTGGCAGATAAGTGAGTTAACAGGAGTCAGGAAGACTGTATTGGATGGGAAGCTTCTGAAAAGTGGTAAAGGTCTGAAATAATTACTAAGAGGAAAAGGGACCTGGATAAAGACAAGTGATATGACTATTTTTCAGCATTGAGTTAAAAACCTGCATTTGTAAGTGACATTAGTGTGCCCAGTTGTGAAGTCCCCTCAAGCTACAGTCCAAGGGTTGTGTGTGAGATTATCAGCCTGATTGATTCAGAGTTGGACACTTGTAAGGAAAGTATGTTGGAAGGTTGATAAAGCTGGGAGTTCAAGCTGAGAGAGCAACTCAAGTGACCTACAAGACAGAGAAGATCAGGAAATGGGCTGATAAAAAATGAGAACAGAAATACATTGCAAGAAAGGGGATTTCACTGAGGAAGGACTGGGGAAGGAAAAGTGTTAGACAGTTCAAGGGGTGGTAAGTTGTTCAGAGATTTGGAGAGGAGTGTTTACAGGTTTAGAGGAAAAGCAGGTCTGAGCAACGATAAGTCCCAAGTCAGGGGACTGAAAGAAAGTGAAGGTGCAAGTTTCAGAATCTAAGGGTTTAGGGACTTGAGAAGAGGTTATCAGTAGGAGGCTTATCCAGATGAGGGAGATGGATGCAGGGGATGGGGAAGTCCAAAGCTGTGTGGAAATAGATAATTGTCTGGAGGACATCAATATTTAACACATATAAGAGCACAGAAGTGGGGTGCTCTAATGAAGGATGAGCAACATGTTCTGCTGGTTTTGCATCAAGGTGAAACCCAACTGACAAATAACTGAGTATGTCAATTATTGGTGGTCTCTGTGAGAGTAGGAAAACATCTGAGTTGTTCCCTCTGAGTTATACCCAGTACTCAGCATACAATAAATGATTGCTGACCCTGTGAGTGAATGAATGGTTATATTGGCAGCCAAAGAGCGTCACCAAGAATTTCAACCATCAGAACACCATCTCTTGTCCATTATGTCCAGATTGTCTTGTATGAGCTGGGGGATAGAAGTCATAGGGTCTCCAAGAGGAAAAACTATTAGGAAATATATATTCTGTCTATTTAGGGTTGGCAAAAATCAAAGGAAGATCTGAATAGCTAACAGGATATCAAGTCAATCGGGGTCCACCATTGTAATAATGAGATAGATTATTTTTTTCAGGAAGACTCATTTCATTCATGCTTAGTGGGACAAGATTTTTGATGTGTACATGTCTTACATAGAATTGGCTTTGAAACTGGGTAGGCATGAGCCCACAGGTAAGAGTCACTCAAGTGTGCTTCCTGGGTGGGAGAAGGTAAGGACTGACATTCTGAGATGGTTGCTAGAATGACTAGGGCTCTCTTGGGCTGCCTTTCTATAATAATTGGTCTAAAACAAGATTCTGGTGAGTTTGGCTGCTCTTTCCTGTGTACATCTGTAAACACCTGTAAATAACATCATTGATTCCCTTCTGTTGCTCTCATTTGTTTATCTTCCTCTCCACCTCAAGCATCCAGGATTGAGAAGTTGCTCAAAATAAGGAATACATCCAACACTAAAGGTTGAGGGAGCATAAGCACAATCTTTTGGAATTTAGAATAAAACCATTTCATGGAATTCTTGAGGAGAAAACAAGACCTCCATATGGATACTACAGGAAATTATATTTTCGACTCACCATGAGAAAAATCTGAAGACAAAATAGGTTGTCCCAGAGATCATGACCTATAACTATAGGTGTTTAGTCATATGGCCTGTTAATAGATACTCCATTATTTATGGTTGGTTGATTATTATTAATTTTTTTGTTACCAAGTCTCAAAATTGCAAAAACATTCTAAACATGGTCAAGCAAAAGATCCTAAACACTTGTTAAAATACTAGAAGAAGACCTGTCAGTCTGGGGCCCTTGTGGATGCTAAGGGACAGGAAAGATACCTGGACTGTGGCCTCCCTCAGCACATGACAAAGCTGTAATAGCCTCTCATTCTTCAGGCACCATAAATGAGAAATCCAGGAGAAAGGAGGACTGGTGATAGCAGCCAAAAGAGTGGAGTCCACAGGGAGGGAATCCTATAAGCCTGGTTGCACTATCTGCATCCTGCCTGGCTGTCCATGTCCTGCTGGCAGTAAAACAGGCTCTGGCTGTCCAGTAAAACTCCATCCCTGCTGTGCTTTGCCCTGTAACTTCCACCTGTGTTTTTCTTGACTTCTCTGGAACCATCCTTACAAAGAGGCATTACAGTGCAGAGGCTAAGAACATGTGCTTTGGAGGCAGGCAGACCTGGTTACAGTTCCAACTCAGTCACTTAATAGCCATTTGACCTTGAGCAAGATACTTTGACCCTTTGGCATACTTTTATTGAACAGAATTTATACCTTTTTTGCCAGAATGATCAGTTTTCACTTCTGCCTTTTATTAAATACATGTTTAACTAATTCAGTCTTGCTTAGTCTGCTTTCATGTTCCTCTTTTAAATGGGAAATCAAAAGTGACAGCAAAGCAAGTAGCTTATAGAGTGACTCCTTAGATAAGCACTAAGCAGAGGAAGCCAGCTTACTTCCTAATGCTAATTAGGCTTAATTAGTTCTTCTGTGCCCTAAAGCTAGTTCCCTGGACATTCCTGATCCTAAACTTAGGTCATATGAAAGACATTCCCTGTGGGAAAGCCCTAATTCTGGTAACATAAGAATAAATGGTTCAGTACAGGGTCCAGAGGAAGAGAGCAAGAGGAGCTGTCTGAGGCGTTGGTCCCAGATTGGGAAGCGTCCCAGGGGTTACTGGCCATCACTGCACTATGACGCCTCATCACAGAATACATTGTCCTAAAGCTGAAATAAAAGTTCTGTAATGAGTCACATGCACAATTTACTCCTGTGTGCTTCCTACTTAGCCATGGGGCTATTGTACTGTCAAATTCCAATCCTTCCTCACCAAGGAGATGATGATTTTCCTTAATCTCTGTGACCAAGAGACCAAGACAAAAGTGCCATATTAAAAGACAGTGTATTTTGAACATCACAGTATAAGTGCAACACTTTTAGAATGACATTTTAAATTAATTACTTCTATTTTATTCTTATAGCTATTAGAGTATCCATCCTTTATATTTAGTTAATATTAATATTTTGCCTAATTAATAACTATTTATAATAATATAAATAAATAAGCATTATAAATAATGTCAATTATAATTGTTTTAATTAATATTTTAAATATTTATATTTTAATATTAACTTTTGACAACTTGAAAATATCAATAAGTTGTGAATATTTAAGTTGGGTAAAAGAACTTCTACGAAAACGGAAATATGAGAGAAAATTCTACATAGATGTATAGTAACACAGATATAGATTCAGATATAAACATAGACATAGACACAGATATCTTATATCTTGCAGGGGTAGAATCAAGAGTTAATTTCTATGAGACTAAGAAAAGATACGTTAGGAAGACTCAAAATGTTTAATGAGAATTTATTTGGTTTTACCTTGGTGGTGAGGGAGTAATGTGAGTTTTCTAAATTCTATCAAATCTCCCCTATAAAATCATTAGTAGCATCTCTTTTGCTCATAAATGTGATTTTTCATATCATTGCAGTTTTGGCAGGGGACCTAATGTTTGGAAAAATGAGTGCTAGATCATGTGTACAGGACATGTTCAAAGATTGTGCAACCAAGGAACTAAAGTTTATAATCAAATCTGATGTGCTGCCAGCCAACTTGAGTTAAAATCTTTTTGGACTTCACCAAGATGGCAACATGGGAGGCTCCTGAATTTCCCTACCCGATGGATGCACCAAACTACACAGGTCAATTCCCTCTGAGAAAAATCCAGAAACTACTTGAGTGACTTCTACAAATTGTACAACTAAGAAAATAGCCACATTGAAACAGGTAGGAAAGGCTAAGATACACTCCTTCCAAAAGCCCCTGACACAGCACCTTATAATCAGGAAGGAACCTCTAACTCCCACCTTCCCCCTGAGGGGTGACAGGTTTAGATCAAACATCTAGCACTCCAAATTTTAAGGCTTCCACCCAAATGATGGTCCCCTAATCACCTAACTCTGAGATCCGGTGGGGACTGCATTCATGAGACCCGTAGGATGATAACAAACAAAAAACTAGTTGTTAAGTGGGTACGAAAAAACTTTTCACAGCTATGTCCCCCACCCCAGACTCAGGTAAAAAGCAGTTGCAAGAGGGAAGTTTATAGTGATAAATGCCTGAATCAAGAAAAAAGAAAGATCTCAAATAAACAACCTAACTTTTACACCTCAAGGAACTAGAAAAAGGAAAATCTGAGCCCAAAGTCAGTAGAAGGCAAGAAATAACAAAGATCAGTGGAGAAATTAGAATGGTAATAGAAAAGTTCAATGAAACTAAAAGCTAGTTTTGTGAAAAGATAAACAAAATTGACAAAATTTTAGCTGGACTAAGAAGAAAGAGATGATTCAAATAAAGAAAATCAAAATGAAGGAGGAGATGCTAAAAGTGATAACAGAAATACTAAGGATCATAAGAAACTAGAATGAACAATTATATGCCAACAAATTAGAAAAACTAGAAGAAATGAATAAATTCCTAAAGCATACAACCTACAAGGACTGAATCATGAAGAAACAGAAAACCTGAAGAGACCAGTAACACTGGAAGAGATTGAATCAGTAATCTAAAACCTCCCAACAAAGAAAAGTCCAGGACCAGATAGTTTCATTGGAAAATTCTACCAAATATTTGAAGAAGAATTAATACCAATCCTCTTCAAACTCTTCCAAAAAATTGAAGAGGAGGAAATACTTCCAAATTCATTTTATAAGACCAGCATTACCCTGAAACTAAACACTGACAAGAACACTAAAAGAAAAGAAATTACAGTTCCTAATGAACATAGATGGAAAAATTCTCAAAAAGATATTAGCAAACTGAATTCAACAGCACATTAAGGATCATACACTGTAATCAAGTGAGATTTATCCATGGGATGCAAGGATAGCACAACATACACAAATCAATAAATGTGATACACTTCTTAACAAAATGAAGATTAAAATTCATATGATCATTTCAATAGATGCAGAAAAATTATTTGATAAAATTGGACATCCTTTCATGTTAAAAACTGACAACAAACTAGATGTAGATGGAAGTACATCAACATAATAAAGGCCACATATATATGACAAGCTCATAGCTAACAGCATACTCAGTGGTGAAAAACTGAAAACTTTTCCTCTAAGATTAGGAACAAGACAAGGATGCCCAGTCTTACTACTCTTGTTCAACATAGTACTGGATGTCTGGCCAGAGCAATTAGGCAAGAAAAAGAAATAAAATGCATCTAACTTGGAAAGGAAAAATGAAATTGCCTCTATTTGCAGAGGACGTAATCTTACGTATAGAAAATTTTAGACTCCACCAAAAAAACTGTTAGAACTAATAAACAATTCAGCAAGTTTGAAGGGTACAAAATCAACATACAAAAATTAGTTGTGTTTCTATACACACACAAAAAATGAACTATTGGAAAGAGAAATTAATAAGACAATCCCATTTACAATAACATCAAAAATAATAAAATACTTAGAAATAAATTTGACTAAGTTGATGAAAGATCTGTGCACTAAAAACTATAAAATATTGATGAAAGAAGTTGAAGAAGACAAGTAAATGGAAGGATATTCCATGTCCACTGATTGAAAGAATTAATATTGTTAAAATGTCCATACTACCCAAAGCAATCTACAGATTTAATGCAATCACTATCAAAATTCCCTGGCATTTTTCACAGAAATAGAAAAAAATCCTAAAATTTGTATGGAACCATAAAAGACCCAAAATATCAAAAGCAATCTTGAGAAAGAATAATAAAGCTGGAGGCATCACACTTCCTGATTTCAAACTATACTATAAAGCTATAGTAATCAAAATAGTATGGTACTGGCATAAAACAGACACAAAGATCAATGGAACAGAATAGAGAGCCAAGAAGTAAACCAATCCATATATTGTCAATTAATTTTCATCAAAGTCACCAAGAATACACAACAGGAAAAGGATAGTGTATTCAACAAATGGTGTTGGGAAAACTGAACAGCAACATGCAAAAGAATGAAACATGACTCCTATCTTACACCATACACAAAAATAAACTCAACATGATGAGAGACTTAAACACAAGACCTGGAAACATGAAACTAGAAGAAAACATAAGGGAAAGCTTCTTGATGTTGGTCTTGGCAGTGACTTCTTGGATTTGACACCAGAAGCAAAGGCAACAAAAGCAAAAATAAAGAAGTGGGACACATCAAACTAAAAACTTCTGCAAAGCAAATGAAGCCATCAACAAAATGAAAAGCCAACCTGTGGAAAGGAAGAAAATATTTGCAAAATACATATCTAGTAAGAAGTTAATATCGAAAATATGTGAGGAACACACACAACTCAATAGCAAAAAAACAACCCAATTAAAAATGGGCAAATGATCTGAAAAGACGTTTTTCCAAAGAGGACATACAAATGGCAAACAGGTACATGAAAAGATACTCAACATCGCTAATCATCAGGGAAATGCAAATCAAAACCATAATGAGAGAGCACCTCACACCTGTTAGAATGTCTGTTATCAAAAAGACAAGAGATTTTTTGGTGAGATTACTGGTGAAGATGTGGAGAAAAGAGAACACTTGTGCACTGTTGGTGGGAATCTAAATTGATACAGCCACTATGATGAACAGTATGGAGGTTCCTCAAGAAATTAAAAATAGAATTATCATGTGATCCAGCAATCCTACTTCTAGGTATATATCAAGAGAAATGAAATCAGTATCTCAAAGAGATTTCTGTCCTCTCATTTTCATTACAGTATTATTCACAATAACCAAGGTCTGGAAACAAACTAAGTGTCCATTGATGGATGAATGGATAAAGAAAATATGATATATATACACATATACACAATAGAATGTTATTCAGCCTTTAAAAAAGAAGCAAATCCTGCCATCTGTGACAGCACAGATAAACCTGGAGGGCATTATGCTAAGTGAAATAAGCCAGACATGGTGATGGATTGTAATTAGTCTTTGGGTGGTGAGCATGATGTAATCTACACAGAAATCAAAATATGATGTACACCTGAAATTTATACAATGTTATAAACCAATGTTACCACAACAAAATAAAATAAAATATGCCTTGGAAAAAAACAAATAAATAAGCCAGACAGAGAAAGACAAATATTTCAAGGTATCACTTATATATGGAACCTAAAAAATAAAAAAAATTGAACCCATAGAAACGGAGAATAGAATGGCAGTTGCTAGAGGCTGAAGAGTGGTGGAAATGGGAAGAAGTTGGTACATGGTTCATGGGTTCATATCCCCGGCATGGACCTTCTGGAGAGAGGACTACTTATTGATACTTGCAAGTGATTGAGATTTCAAGGGTACAAATTTTCAGTTATAAGATGAATAAGGTACAAGGATCTAATGTATAACACTGTGACTATAGTTGGTAGTACTCTATTGTATAATTGAAATTTGCTAAGGCAATAATGATACAGCTGTGATATAAGTTCCCCTACATCAAAACCAGCATATATGGGGTTAAAACTAAAAGCACTCATCCCCTTTCTCTGCTTCTTTACTTACATTCTTATGTAAATATCTGTTTCTTCAACCTTTGACACCCTGAGCTTTACAACCAAATAGAAGTTACAAATTGTTAAAGCCCAGGTGGCCTCACACTGGGCTCACTGGTGTTTGGCTAATCACAGGTCATTGAAGCTTATTGCAGGGACGCTGATGTCCAGAGAATATAAAAAAACTAAAACATCCCAGGCCCCAACTCCTCGGCTTCCTGGTGCCAGATCCATGATCCACCATGGAAAGAGACAACCAAGAAGACCCACCTGTGGCATCCCTCATCTCTTCATTCCTACAAACAGCCTCACAAGGCCAAACACAGGCTGATGGGAAAACACCAGCCAAAAAGGCTACACATCCCCTCCTCTGCCTAAAACCCCAAATAAGAACCCCTACTTGTAGCTTTTTGGGGAGTGTGGGATTACAGCATTACCTACCCATTCTCCTTGCTCAGCTCTTTGCAATAAAAAAATCCTACTTTCTTCCTCCACACCCGGTGTCAGAGATTGGCTTGCTGTGCAACGGGTGAGCTCGCTCACTTCAGGTTCAATATCAGTAAACCTTAAGCATTCTCACCAAAAAAAGAAAGGTAAATATGTGAAGTGATGGATATGTTAATTAACTCAATTGTGGGAGTCCTTTCACAATGTGTACATATTTCAAATCATCATATTGTAACTTTAAATGTATTACAATTTTATTTACCAATTTTACCTCAATAAAGTTGAAAAAAAGAAGATTGTGAAATTGGTTACTGATATCTTTAGTCCACCTTGCATATCTGGGCTTTACAAGACAATGCTAAGAATTCACTAGATAATAAGGAATTTATTTAAAAATGCTTTTCAAGGGCCAGCCTAGTAACATAGTGGTTAAGTTCGTGCCCTCTGTTTCAGCAGCCCGGGGTTCATGGGTTCATATCCCGGGCATGGACCTACACATTACTCATCAAGCCATGCTGTGGCAGCATCTCACGTACAAAATAGGGAAGGATTGGCACAGATGTTAGCTCAGAAACAATCTTCCTCAAACAAAAAGATGAAGATTGGCAACAGATGTTAGCTCAGTGTCAATCTTATTCACCAAAAGAAAAAGAAATTCAGCGTACTGTGTACTTTTTTCCACTCGCTCCAAAACAAAGCAAAAGAAAAGTTCAGCAAATCCATCAGAAAATTTTACACATATCCACTGCAGTTTGGAGGGCAGTGGACCAGCACCTGGCTCACTTATGTAAATATCTAAAGGTGAGCAGCTGTCTGGAGTTTTGTCGGGAATAACTGGTGCATTCAAATTTCAGCTGGGAAAGGTGTGCTTTCCAGGGTTTAATGTAGACCAGATGGATCATCTTGAAGCAGACCCCACCAGAGGATGCATGGGAGAGTAAGGAAACTACAGAGGAAATATGTGAGAAAGGCCCAGGAGCTGTGGGGGAATTATAAGTAGTCCGTGGAGGAAGCATCATCACATCAGGAAACTGCAGGTGGATGCTCATGTGGAGGAAGATCTGAAGAAGCCACAAAAATCCTACTAAAGAGAAAGAGGCAGCTGGTGGACACGGGCCTCATCCAAGGGGCACCAGCCCCATTATTATCGACCCCTCCTCACAGGAGACTTTGCCCTATTTTATTAACACTCCCATCCTGCTCCTCCCCACTTCTTGAGGAAATGACCCAAAATAGCAGCTAATGAGTCGAGAAGGAAGTAACGCAAAAAAAGAGAAAAGAAATGGGCCACAATCCTATTTCCTCCATGCAGACTTCCAAGTAGGAGGCAGCCCTGAGCTGAGAGAAGGATGAGGAAGAAGCTGTCAGATGAGAAGGGCAAGTTTTAAAATGGACGAGATTTATTCTTTCGTTTTCTTTTCTTTCTATTTTTTACTATCTGGAGAGAGGACTACTTATTGATACTTGCAAGTGATTGAGATTTCATTTAGTGGTGAAAAATAAAAAGACTCAACAAAGTAAGGGAAAACAAATAGACTCAACAAAGAGGGAAATAATAAAATTACTTTCCATTTGCACCATGCCAAGTAATTTAACAGACTGAACTTGAATAAATTCAATAACATTATATTCAATAATGCTTTGTGTAGAGGAGGTTTACTTTGGAAATTAGAAGAAGAGATGAGTATTGTAAAATCGGGCATTGGGAGAATGAAGTATGCTGCAGACATGGCGCCATCCAGGTCACAGGAGGAAAGGACAGGACACAAAGTGCAGGAAAATCATACTGTGACCCCTATTCAAAATAAAAACACTGATTTAGGCTATTAAATGTTTGTTCTGCAAACACATATGGTCTGATATTTGGTACAATACATTGAGTCTTAATACGAGACACATGTGAAAGATAGAATAAAACTTTCATACCACAACTCAGGTGTGCAAAGAATTTAAACTTTGCTTTTTATCTATTACCAATCACATCTTGATTTTGAGTTCTCACCCTGGCTGATGTTATAAGAAAATTTAAAACTGCTAACTAAATATACCTCAGACTTCTCTGATTTTAAACAGTCCCTTTTCTCCTAATTCAACCTCTTTTGCATACATATCAGTGAATTAAAAATTTAAACTCCCTAAAGGGCTGTTTTATCCCCTTTCACAAAGGAATGCTCTTTGTTTTCCTTTCAAAGACAGTAGGTGGGAGTAGATCAGGCAGGCATGGGAAAGCAGAGGAGGGAGATGCGGGTGGTAGGAGACGTTGGGGGAGCTTATTCTCCTGGAGGTGACAAAGGGAGGGGCCTGTGAGCAGTGAGTTTCCTCTCTGGTCCCCTCAATGAGTGGCCTGGTCTTATCCCTGTCGCCAATTCTGTCTAGTCCTTCTGGGGTATTTTGCTGGTACCTAATGCTCGTCTCTATGATATGTACAATTTGCTTTAAATCATCGGCAGGAAGGAAGTGAAGTATGATTTTTTTTCATACTTCGCAACCTTGTCATCCAAATTCCAGACACTGCCAGGGCACAGGTCTTTTCATCACTCTGTGCACCTGCTGGAGCCCTGGAACTCCTGGGTCTCTGACATGCACTGCTTAGACCCATTTATCTAGAAGCCTCCTCTGTACCTGCTGCCTTAAGGTTGCTGTGAGGGATATGGCAAGGATATGGAGAATCTGGCCAGACAGCTATCCCCCTGAATGTGACTATGAGAGTCAGGAATCTGTCCTAGATCAGGACCCAGTTGGGAGTGTACTAAGAAAGATATACAGTCTCCAGACTTGGAGCCTGACCCAGGCCTGAGGTTGGGTGGAAGTAAGGGGGATCTGAGGGGTGGAAAGGTGAACATCTTCCCCATAATGCCTCTTCCTTGTGTCTTACAGATGAGATAGGTCAGAGTTCTGAGGTAGGAAGGGATAGGGACCTGGAACTTGTGAGAAAATTCATTTATTTTGTGTTTACAGGATAAACAAACCATATGCTTTTGTTTCATAAGGGTGGAGAAAACAGAGCAGGGAGTCAAAGGAACTGCATTGAGATTGAAGAACTTCTCAGAGGGTTATATGATGAGAAGTTTTAAGCATCATTGCTTTTTGGCCCATGTCTGTCCTTCAGCTTAGGTCAGCAATGGTCCTAAGTTGTCTGCTCCTTCTTCACACTCTCTAACACTGAATCACCTTGGCCAGCACAGAGACTGAGGGTTGCCTATCCAGACCCATGTTTTTCTGCAGGTCCTGGGATAGGACTATACTATAGCCACACCATTTTTCGCCATTATCTGTTTAGTGCATAGGCTGTGATACCTGGAACCTTAACATGCAGGATCCGTTGGTCTTCCTGGACCTTCCTGAGGTTTCAGAGTAAAGAGAGATGTGCATTAAGGGTGCTTATATGAGCTCATCTACCAGCAGATCTAGGGCCCTTCCAACTCCAAAATGACTCCATGCATCCTTCCTTCTTCACGTCCCTCAGGCTCCAAAGTTCTTTGAGTTCTTTCCCCTGATCCCCAGGACTAGCTTTGTATCAAGTGCAGTCTCCATAAAATACATCTTTCTAGGTTCTCCCCAAAACAAGCACACGGACCATATTCCTTTTCACAGCTTTCCTGCTACAGGCTTTGATGGTATCTAACAACATAGTCACAATGAAGCTTGGTGAGCACAGACTCATGATAAAGAGAAGATGGGGAGGGATTGCCATTTACAATTTCAGGGAGAAATCAAGAAGTACAGGTTAGGTACAAAAATAATGAGACCTGTACATCTGTGACATTTGTAACTTTATGACTCAGCTGTGTTTATTTCTACTTATTTGTTGACAAATTGTAGCTGAATATGAAATAAAATAAAAGACAGTTTTTAGGGTCAATGAGAACATTTCACCTCGCTACATGATTCCATTTGGCAAATTCAGTGCACATCAGCAAAGAGTAATTTAACTATATTATGTACCAGGCACTACAGCAGGTAACATGAAGGAACAAAGACAAATATAATGCAGTATCTTCCCTCAGGGAGGTTATAGCTTACTGGGTAAGACTCATACATAAATTATAGATTATAATAAAAGAAAGGTTGGAACACAGATTAAAATGTATGCAAGAAGAACAGAAAAAGATTAAGTCTGATCAGGAGGTTGTCCTTGAGGGATAAGTAAAATAGCAATAAGAGAACAAAAGGGCAGGGTGCTCCATATTAAGGAAAGGGCCTTACCAATATTATGCAAGGGCAGAAGCCTAAGTATGTTTAGGAATGAGGAGGTAAGCCACGTGACTCCAGGTGAGGGTGTGTCAAAGAATGTGATAGGGGGCTGGCCCAGTGGCACAGCAGTTAAGTTCTCATGTTCTGCTTCACTGGCCCAGGGTTCCCTGGTTCGGATACCAGGTTCAGGTTCAGACATGGCACCGTTTGGCAAGCCATGCTGTGGCAGGTGTCCCACATATAAAGTAGAGGAAGATGGGCATGGATGTTAGCCCAGGGCCAGTCTTCCTCAGCAAAAAGAGGAGGATTGGCAGCAGATGTTAGCTGAGGGCTAATCTTCCTCAAAAAAAAAGAATGCAATAGGATAGGTGCGTGGAGAAACACAGAAAACTGAGAGTGTAAGCCCGCTTGAGTCCTTGGGTAAGGAGTCTGGTCATTGATTTGTCATCATTTGGGAATAATGGAAAAGTTTAAAGAGGGAAGAGATGTGAATAAAGCCAGAAGATAACTCTGGCTGGCTTGAGAGGTAGGCCCAGAGGAGTAATATCCTTAGGGAATATTATAAGAGTCTGGAGAGAGACAATGAGGGCTAGAGTTGGAAAGCAACAGAGAGAATGGTTACAGATAATCAACTGAATCAATTTCACGAGAGCCAAAAGGGCCCAGTTATAGCAAATTCACTCTCTCCGCCAAGGTAAAATCTGAAATTCCACTGTTAGGGTTCCATTTGTGGACTCAAAAGAATAAGGTGTCTTTGAGGTTATATGAAATTGACAGGTGGAAAAACTGAGCAGCCAAGAGAGGTCTGTTGACTCTGAAACAGGCACCGTGTTCACCGCTCCACTGACTCCTTTAGCTTAAAGACATAATCCTCAGAAGACAGCAAGTGGCCCTGGGAGCACAAACACTTTAAGCTATTTTTTGGTTTCAGTGTAAATGAGTTTCAGTTTCCATTCCTTTCTGAGGCTTTGAGTCAGACAAGAGGTCCTAAGGACAGTGGGTGTATTAATTTGCAAAGGCTGTCATGAGAAAGTACCACTAAAAGAGTGGCTTAAAAGAACAGAAATTTATTGCCTTGGTATTCTTTGGCTTGTAGATACCTCACTCCAATCTCTGCCTCCATGTTCACATGGCATTCCCCCCGCCTGTGTCCAAATTTCCCCTTTTTATAAGGACACCAGTCATGTTGAATTAGAGTCCCCTCTAACGACCTCATCTTAACTTGACTACATCTGCAAAGACCCTATTTCAAAATAAGGTCACAATCACAAGTATTTGTGGGTTAGAACTTCAACATATCTTTTTGGGGAGACATAACTCAACTCCTCACACTGGGGCCCTGGAGACAAAATTGTCTGAATGTACACGTTTTTCTCCAGATTGGAGCAGGCAGTTGGGACCCTGTACATCACTTCTTTATGGAAAAAAAGGCATGAGCCTGATTCACTCTCAGGAGATACACTATCTTTGCAGGCCCACAGATGTCTGATCTGAAAGTCAGTGTGGTTTCGGTGAGAGCAGCAAGCAGTGAACACTGTCTTCTCTATTAGGTAAGTGAGAATAGCAACAAGATTTACGTGTGCTTGCAATTAAACAAAGCAACTGACTACTAGGGAGATCTTGGAAGAAATTTCTGCCTGAAGAAATTTTAAACGTTTTCACCCCATTAGGGCATGATTTGAATTGTAGATAGAAGGGAGGTAATGAGAATGTTTCTGTGGCTACCATTAGCAATAGGTAGTCCTTTTGCCTCATTGGTATGGAAAACACTGCAAAATCTCTATGCTGCCTGCGCTGAGGTAATTCAGCAAGCAATGTGGACTTCAGATCTGACCAAGTTCTGTCCAATCTTGGAGGCCCTGATATTAACCACTGAGCTACTAAAGTCCATTCAAGGCCTGAGTCTCACTCAGACTGAGGCACACCAATGTAAGAGCCACACCCAGGGCAGGACCCAGCTGTGAAGGCTGAGATCCAGAAGAATCTTCCTAAGAACTGACCAGGTCCCCACCCACTCCAGTAGACTTCCTTCTGGATCCCTACCCCTGCAGTTGTGCTAAATCTTGAAAAACTCTGGTCAATATATTTCTGTCACAGTGAAAGAAACAGTAATGGAAATAGCTCGTATTTGCAGAACCTTAACAGATGCCAGACATTGTTCTAAGAGCTCTACATGGTTCTCATGTGAACCTCACAATATCCCCATTATGTGCATAATTTTATTACCCTGAGATAAGCAAACCTGCAGAGTGACTAACAGACCTTAATTAGGAGAATTCCAAGACTCTTAACAGGGCCAAAGGGAACATCTTTCCACATATTCAGAACATTGGAGCTGGAAGGAAACTTAGAAAGCACTGGTCCAGGAGCTTTGTCCCACTATGAAGGACTAGGTTCATCCTTGAAGGAAAGAAAGTGCTGTTGATGTTTTGCAGGTGGGGGAAGAGGAAACAGGGGAAGAATAGAGGAGATTTTGAGATCCCTCCTCATGGCTCATACATGACTATTTTTCACTCCTTTAAGGGGACCTGATGGTGGATCTTAGCCTGTGAACCATCCATTAAGGACTCTCAATCTCTAGTTCAGGCCCTTTCTCTTCAAATGGAAACCGAAGGCCACAGAGATGCAATGACTTGGCAAAGGCCACACACTGCAGGTGGGGCAGAGTTGCCCTTAGAGACCTGGGTCCTGCCTGATTCCTTCCAGCACATTATGGTGCCTTTTTCATACACCACAAAACCATAAGCAGGTTTTCTCCAGCTTTGTATTAGCTGCCTAATGTAATGGCCAGATTCTAATATAGAGAGGAGGGTGCTGGATCAGAGAGCATTGGAGTAGATTTGTGGACCAGTGATTACCAATGTCCACTTCTGACTATCTTCTCTGTGTATATTACAGTCTTGCTTCTACTCTGTTTCCTCTAAGGACATTTTATCAAATGTTAACAGCTACTGTATTGACATACTTCTTTACTGTGTGACCTTCAACAAGTTAGTCTCTTTAGAACTCAGTTTTTTCATTTTTAAAATTGATAAATACGGGGCCGGCCTGGTGGCATAACGGTTAAGTGCGCACGTTTTGCTTCTTGGTGGCCCTCAGTTCGCTGGTTCGGATCCCGGGTGTGGACATGGCACCGCTTGGCAAGCCATGCTGTGGTAAGCGTCCCACATATAAAGTAGAGGAAGATAGGCATGGATATTAACTCAGGGCCAGTCTTACTCAGCAAAAAGAGGAGGATTGGCAGGAGATGTTAGCTCAGGGCTAATCTTCCTCAAAAAAATAAATAAAATTAAAATTGATAAATAATACAACCAGCGCATTGAACAAGCAAAACTCTTGAAGTGTCTCTCTGCTAAGGCCTGTTCACTTCTTTCCACCAGTCAGATCTCTCGCATGGATGAATCATATGTGGATCCTGGAGCATAATTCAAGCACTCTTTACTCTTACAAACTCTGGGAGAATAAGGCCCAGAAAGTAGAATCCCCACAATAGCTCAATTCAACCTCAACTCATGATTAAAAACAAAACCAAAACTCTCAGTAAACTAGAAGTGAAAGAAAATTTCCTTAAACTGATAGAAGATAACTATGAAGAGCATGTAGTTAGTATACCAGGATAAGAAGAGTCAAAGTCTACCATTATCAGCTGTATCCTACATTGTGCCATCTGCTCTAGCCAGTGCAATATGACAAGAAAAAATGATAAAAGGCATACAAATTGGAAAAATAAAGAAAAAACTATTATTATTTGAAAATAATGTGATTATGTCCATAGAAAACCTATGTGATCTACAAAAGGAAAAAAAAAAACTACTAGAACTAATAATTTAACAAGACCACAAGATTCAAGGTCAAAATACAAAGTCAATTGCCTTTTAATATACTAGGAACCAGAAAATAGAAAATAAAGTTTCACAACAACACCATTTATAGTAGCATCAAAATACATCAAATATCTAGTAAATGGTCTAATAAAATATGTACAAAACCTCTACACTGAAAGCTACAAAGCACCCATGAGATAAATTAAACACATAAATAAATGGAGAGTTATACCATGTCCATAGATAGGCAGACTCAACACTGTTAAGATGTCTACTCTCCCTAAATAAACAGAAAATTGAGATATGTCACAGCCCTAAGAATAAAACACAGCTCTGTAAAGCCTCTAGAAGAAAACACAGGAAAATATTGTGATGACCTAAGGTCTGCTTAGAGATTTCTCAGGACAGAGAAAGTTCTAGTTATTAAAAAACATTTAATAAATTGAACTTTATCAAAATTATTATTTTTTTCTTGTAAAAAGACACAATTAGGAAAAAATCAGACAAATTGGAATAGGAAAAAATACTTGTAACTAGACTATACAAAGAATTTCTACAAAATAGTAAAAGATAAGCAATCCAATTAAAATTGGACAAAACCTTTGAGCAGGCACTTCACAAAAGAAGATATACGAATGGTCAATATGCATATGAAAAGGTACTTAACATCATTAATCATCATGAAAATATGAACTAGGACTACAATGGAATATACAATACCCATCAGAATGGTTGTAATTTTAAAAACTGACAATACTAAATATTGGTGAGGATGTGGAGCAACTGGAACTTTCACAGACTGCCACTGATGGTATAAAATGTTACGATCACTTGGAAGGACTATTTAGCAGTTTCCAAATTTAAGCACACACTAGCCTGAGACTCAGCAATTCCTCTTCTAGATATTTATCCCACATCTCGTGAAAATATATGTCCTCAAAAAGACTTGTATAAGAATGCTTATAATGACCCATTCATAACCAAAAACTAGAAACTATCCAAATGTTCATCAACAGGAGGATGAATTAATAAATTGTAATATATTCATATAGTGGTGAAATACTCAGAAATTTAAAAAACTCAAACTACTAATACATTCAAAAGCATGCATTAGCCTCAAAAACATTATGTCAAATGAAACAAACCTTAAGAAAAGAGAACATTCTGTATGATTTCGTGTATATGATATCCAACATCAGGCAAAACTGTTATAGTGGTAACAATCAGAAAGAGATTGTTCCAGAGTGAGGAATGTATGCTGGTGAGAAAGAGCTATAAGGGACCTTCTTGAGGTGATGGATATGCTCTATATTGGGGTTATGTGGATACATGAGTAGATATAATTGTCAAAGTACATCAAACTGAACATTTGAAATCTGTGCATTTTACTGTTCACTAATAAGACTTCAACCTAAAAAAGCTCTTATAGATCCTTGATCATCAAAGCAGAATTGTACTGATGTATGTATGCATGTCACAAATTAGAAAATTTTTGAAAAGTCAAATACATATGAATCTAGTATATGATAAAGACATTAACGGGGCAAAGGGATTACTCAATCAGATTGGGGACGCTAGTGTAGACCTGGAAAGAACACAACTGGGTCCAAATCTTATAACTTACACCAGAAAAATTCCAAATATATGTGGAAATTTAAATATAAAAAGTAAAATCATAAAATTGCTAAAAGAAACTTTAAGAACATTCTTTTACAATCTATATGTAAAAAAGGCATTTCTAGCTAAGATACAATACTCTAAAGCCACAGCATACTCTTTTAAATTTCTACAGGTCAAATACCACCATACACATAGTAAAAAGAGGGATGACAAGTAGGAAAAAGAAGAATTTTATTTATATCACCAAGCTTAAATTTCCTGATTTATAAAAGTTCTTAGAAATCAATGGGAAAACGAGCAACGACCCCATCTGAAAATGGGTAGAGGATATTTTGTTAGTTAGTTTTGGCTTCATAACAAGGAGAACCAAACTGAGTTGTTTTTCAACACAAACATTTGTTTTCTTGTTTATATGTGTGGGAGTCTGCTGAGTTTGCCTACAGGATGAGCTGAACTGAGCTTGAGGATGTAGGCTGCTTTCAGGCATGCTCTGCATGTTTCCTTGTTCTCCTTGGACCAGCAGCTATACAGGGGTATGCTCTTCTCACGGGAGGTCACAGAGGTATGAAAGGCCAGTGTAAACATACAATGTCCCTTAAGGCTTTGATTCAGAAACTGGCACACTGTCACTCCCATCCCAATTCCATTAACCAAAATAAGCCACCTGACAAGCACACCAATTGATAGAAAAATATATACTACCCAGTCGAATAGGAATTTAAAAAAAGTCACAAGGCAAAAGCTGCGAATGTATAATTTTAATTCAGATGAGGATGGGGAATTGAGAGTAATAATCCTATTCACAACAAATAGTAACAGATAAGTTAAAAACTAAAAATATCTGTGACACTCAGCCTCACTCATATTAAGAGAAATGTAAATTAACCTACACTGAAATACTATCAGCTTTGCAAAGATAACACGATCTTTTGCTAAAGTTATGGAGGAAAGGTTTTTTCATACATTACAACAGCTCCATGGATGGTATTGTCTATTAAGATATTCTAATATTAATTTTAGGATATATATTTACCCCGACAATTCCACTTTTTGGAATTTATCTTACAGATAGACTTATACACATCTGAAATGATAGATTAATTCCACAAATATTTACTTATCATTTACTACATACTACGCACTACTGTGGACACTGGGGTTACATTAGTGACCAACACAGATGTTAGAATTAATAAACCAATTCCATAAGGTTAAAGTATACAAAATCAACATACAAAAGTCAGTTACGTTTCTACATTCTTACAATAGACTATCTGAAAAAGTAATTAGGAAAACAACCCAATTTATAATGGCACCAAAAGGAATAAAATACTTAGAAATAAACTTAACTAAGGAGACGAAAGACTTGTATACTGGAAACTACAAAATGTTGATGAAATAAATTAAACAAGACACAAACAAATGGAAAGACATCCCATGTTCATGAATTTGAAGGCAATATTGTTTAAATGTCCATATTACCCAAAGTAATCTACATATTTAATGCAACCTCTATTAAAATCCCAATGGCGTTTTTTACAGAAATAGAAAAAACAATTCTAAAATTCATATGGAACCATAAAAGATCACAAATTGCCAAAGTGATTTTGAGAAAGAAGAATAAAACTGGAGGCATTCCACTTCCTAATTTCAAAATGTATTATAAAACTACAGTAATTAAAACAGTGTAGTACTGGCTTGAAGACAGACACATAGACCAATCGAAATGAATAGAGAGGCCAGAAATAAATCCATACATATACAGTCAACTGATCTTGACAAGGGTGCCAAGAATACACAATGGGAAAAGGTTAGTGTCTTCAACAAATAGTGTTGGGAAAATTGGATATCCACATGTAAAAGAATGAAATTGGACACTTATCTTAAACCAGGCACAAAAATCAACTCAAAATGGATGAAAGATTTGAACAAGATCCAAAACTGTAAAACTCCTAGAAGAAAACATAGGGGAAAATCTTCATGACATTGATCTTGGCAATGATTTCATGGATATAACACCAAAAGCATAGGCAACAAAAACAAAAATAAACAAGTGGGACTGCATCAAACTGAAACTCCTCAGTACAACAAAGAAATCAGTCAACAAAATGAAAAGGCAACCTATGGAATAGGAGAAAATATTTGATAAGGAGTTAATCTCTAAAATATATAAAGAAATCATACAACTTAATAGTTTACTCAGCTGCAAAACAGAACAAAATCATTCCATTTGCAATAACATGGATGGACCTTGAGAGAATTATGTTAAGTGAAATAAGCCAGCGAGAGAAAGATAATCTGTGTATGACTCCACTCATATGAGGAATTTAAAATTATGGACCAAGAACAGTTTAGTGGATACCAGGGGAAAGGTGGGGTGGGGGGTGGGCACAAAGGGTGAAGTGGTGCACCTACAACATGACTGACAAACATTAATGTACAATTGAAATTTCACAAGATTGTAACCTATCAATAACTCAATAAAAAATAAATAAATAAATAAACCCTAATAACCCAATTAAAACATGGGCTAAGAACTTGAATAGATATTTCTCCAAAGAAGACATATAAATGACCAAGAAATATATAAAAAGATGATCAACATCACTAATGATGAGGGAAATGCAAATCAAAACCACAAAGAGATATCACTTCACACCTGTCAGGATGTCTACCATCAAAAAAATAAAGACAAAAAGTGTTGATGAAAATGTAGAGAAATTGGAACCTTTGTACAATGTTGGTGGGAATGCAAAATAGTGTGCCCACTATGGAAAACAGTATGGAGGCTCCTCAAAAAATTAAAAATAGAACTATCATTTAATGCAGCAATCTCACTTCTGAAAATATACATAAGGAAGTTAGGATCTCGAAGAAATATCTGCACTCCCATGTTCATAGCAGCATTATTCACAATAGCCAAGATAAGGGATACAATCTAAGTGTCCATTGCCAGATGACTGGATAAAGAAAATGTGGTATATACATACAATGGAATATTATTCAGCCCTAAAAAAGAAGGAAATTCTGCCCTTTGCAACATCATGGATGGGCGAGGAGAACATTATACTATGTGAAACAGTCCAGACACAGGAGGACAAATACTGCATATCCCACTTTTATGAGGAATCTAAAATAGTCAAATTGATAGAACCAAAAAGCAGAATAGTGGTTACCAGGGGTTTGGGAAGGGGAAATAGAGAGGCGGCCATTAAAGTGCACAAAGTTTCAGTTATCCAAGATGAATAAGATCTACTATACAACATAGGACCTATAGTTAACAATATTGTATTGTATACTTAAAATTTTGCTAAGAGGGTAAATCTTATGTTTTCTTACCACAAAAGAAAAATTAAATAAATAAATAAAGTGGGCAGAAGAAAAATTTTGCAGGTGATGGGTAAGTCTATGGCCTTGATGTGAATGGTTTCACAGGTATATACTTATTTCCAAACTTATCAAATTTTATACATTAAGTATGTACAGCTTTTTGTATGTCAGTCATAACTCACTAAAAAGGTTTAAAATTTTTTTAATAAAATATATTTATTTTAATGATACAATTTTTTAAAACTGCTAAAAATAATACATATCTCAGCTGAACTTTCATTCTTTAAAAAAAAAGAGTGATGTAAATACACAGAAGAATTTGGAAGTGGAATTCAGATAGGTTCAAAACAGAAAGCATTCTACTGACAAAACTGATTAGGGAGAAACACTATTTTCTTAGCAAGGAAGGACTGAAATTAAGCACCAGAAACTACTGTATCATATTCTTAGTTGCTAATTAAGAAGCATATTTGGGTTACTGTATATACATTTTATTATAGAGCATAGATTTAGCCACTTGTATTCAATTCTTTCATTGTAGAGGCAAGATATTCCCATAAGACAACAACTGTAACATGTCTCAATCCTCAAGAAGATCCCTATTTGCTCTTTTATTTTTTCTCATGGGCTCCTGTATTAAACAGTTCACTCCGGAGTAACCAGAGCAGACCTTTTTTAACACAAGAATGACTGTCTTACATAAAGTCTAAATTTAGAATAAAGTCATCAAGGAAACCCATGTGGGGGCACAGGAGAGGCGTGGGCAATTTAAATTAATATTCTGTATACACCATGACCCAGTGGGGTTATACCAAGAATTTGAGGATGGTTTGATACTGGAAAATATGTTAATATAATTCACCACTTAACAGGTTCAAGAAGATAAATATGAATACCTTCACAGATGCTGAAGAAGTCCTTGATAAAATTCAACACTCATTCTTCATAGTCTCTTGAGAAAATCGGAATTTATGAATACTTCCTTAACATGTTAAAATACATTTTCCTAAATTCTAAAGCCAGGATCTCATTTAATGGGGAAATATTAGAAGTAATCCCACTAAAGTCAGAAACAAGGCAAGACTACTCATTATCATTATTTAAAATTGTTCTGGACGTATTATCCAATGCAGTTCAAGTAGAGGAGATAGTTAGAGATAAAAGAAGAAAATAAGAAATAAAACTATTGATAATTATAGATAAATTTATAGTATATCTGGAAAACACTGGAGAATAAATTATAAAACTAACTCAAACAGTAGAATCACTCAAGAAGGTAATGAGATATAAAATTAGGGGCCAGCCCCGTGGCGCAGCGGTTGGATGCACACGTTCCACTTCGGCGGCCTGGGATTCACTGGCCCGGATCCCAGGTGCAGACATGGCACCACTTGGCGGGTCATGCTGTGGTAAGCGTCCCACATATAAAAAGCGGAGGAAGATGGGCATGGATGTTGGCTCAGGGCCAGTCTTCCTCAGCAAAAAGAGGAGGATTGACAGTAGTTAGCTCAGGGATAATCTTCCTCAAAAAAAAAATATATAAAATTAATCTGAAAATCAATAACATTTATATACCCAAATAATAACAATTTATTAGAATTGTGTTAGAGTAAATAATATATGAAAAAATTTAAACAATAACAAGAACACAAAATACTTAGGAATTAACAGGAACTGTTCAAAATCTATTTGAACAAAAATCTAAAACACTCCTGAAGTTGCAAAAAGTAGACTTGAGCAAGTAGAAAGATATCCTTATATTTGGTTAGAATGTCTTATCACTGAACTAGACATGTGGATACTTAAGTTCATATGGGGAGAAGGGAGGACTCATTTATTGTAGAATGGTAAATGCCAAGTGACAAATGTTCAGGGAATGCCAGAGTTGGAAAATCACCGTTTTGTTACATCTTGATGAAGATTGTTTCAGGCAATCAATGGAGTAAATCTAAGGTGAAATTTTGACATGGGGAGCAGAATACTTGCTTGGTCTTAAAGTGTTTCCCCATGAGGTGCATATTAAGTGCAAGGGGAAAATATAACTATAGAAAGGAGAAATTGGAGAACATTTTGACAGAATGATGAAAACTGACATCATCAGTGAGGAACAGATGAACACCACGTGCCTCAACATGTGGTATCCTGAGGATATAGCATCACTTATGTAAGTTTCTTGCTGGGAATTCATGTGAAACATCAGATAGATTGAAAAGAAGAACTATTCTTAAAAAAAAAAAAAAAAAAAAGAGGCAAGTGAGCAATAGTCTCTTAAAAGTGCCATGATATGAAAAAGAAAAAAAAGCGATAGAAATGTTCCAGATTGAAGGAGACTAAACAGACATAACAGTTAAATGACTGTAGCCTGCATCCACCACTGGATCCCGGAGGGGAAATAGGCTATAAAATACATTATTGCATCAATTAACAAAATTGCGTCAATGTAACAAAATTACAATACCAGCAATAGGTTAGATAGCTATCATCTCTTTATTCCATGTCAAACCTTGTTTTGAGATGGCATATTTCAGTTGATAAAAGAGAAGTGAAGATCTTGAGAAAAAGAAACAAACACCCCTGCACAGATAACATGGAACAAGCTACATAGACACTCAGAAGGTCATCCACAGACTCTGAAAAAGAGAAATCAGGACTGGATAGAACAGAGACAGTTCTCTTGGTCACAGGGATTAAGGAAAATCACCATTTCTTGGTGGAAAAGGATTGGAGTTGGCCATCAGATTTGACAGTACAATATCCCCTTGGCTAAGTAGGAAGCACACATGAGTAAATTGTTGTTGTGACTCATTACAGGGCTCCTATTTCACCATCAGCATAATGTATGCCGTGGTGAGGCGGCATAGTGCAGTGATGTCCAGTGACCCCTGGAAACTTCCCAATCTGGGGCCAACTCCTCAGACAGTTCCTCTTGCTCTATTTTCCTGGGCCCTTTACTAAACCATTTATCCTTATGTTACCAGAATAGGGGCTTTTTCACAAGCAAATGTGTCTTTCATAAGGACATAAGGTTTAGGATCAGGGATGTCCAGGGAACCAGCTTTGGGGCACAGAAGAACTAAGTAAGGCTAATTAGCATTAGGAAGTAAGCTAGCTTCCTCTGCTTGGTACTTATCTGAGGTGTGATCCGATAAACTACCTGCTTTGCTGTCACTTTTGATTTCCCATTAAAAAAGGAGTTTGAAAGTGGATTAAGCAAAATTAAATTAGTTAAACACGTATTTAACAAAAGGCAAAAATGAAAACTAATCATCCAGCAAAAAAAAAAAAATGTATTAATCCTAGTCAACAAAACTACTTCAAAAGGGCCAAAGTATCTTGCACAAGGTCATATGGCTATTAAGTGACTGAGTTGGAACTGTAATCAGGTGTCCCTGCCTCCAAAGCACGTGCTCTTAGCCTCTGCACTGTAATGCCACTTTGTAGGGATGGTTCCAGTGAAGTCCAGAAAAAGACAAGTTGAAATTGCTGGGCAGAGCACAGCAGGGACGTAGTTTTACTGGACAGCCAGGACCAGTTTTGCTGCCAGCAGGTTATGGACAGCCAGGCAGGATGCAGACAGGGCAGCCAGGCTTACAGGGTTTCCTCCCTGTGGACTCCACGCTGTCAACTGCCATCATCTGTGCTCCTTCCTCTTAGATTTCTCATTTCTGGTGCCTGAAAACTGAGAGGCCGTTACAGCTTTGTCGTACCCTGAGGGAGGCCACAGCCCAGGTGTCCTGCTTGTCCCTCAGGATCCACAAGGGCTCCTTGACTGATGGGGCTGCAGCTGGTATTTTAGGTCTTTAGGATCTTTTTCCAGACAGTGATTAGAATGTTTTTGCAGTTTTGAGACTCTGTGACAAAAAAAGAAAATCACTAATAATAATTTAAAAAATCAGAAATAATGGAATATCTATTAACAGGCTGTGTGACTGAACACCTACATTTACAGATAGGTTATGGTCTCTGGGACAACCTATTTCATCTTCAGATTTTTCTCACGGTGAGTTGAAAAAAATTTTTTGCCTCTAGTTTCCACACATTGGCCTTGTTATCTCTTTTCAGTAATCCCACAGAATGAATCTATTCCAAATAACTGAAGACTGTGCTTATGCTCCCTCAACCCCTGGTCTTGGATCTATTCCTTATTTTGAACTCCTTCTCCATCCTGGTCACTGGGGAATGGAGGCAAGTAAACAAATGAGAGCAACAGAAGGGAATCAATGGTATTATTTACCAATGTTTACAGATGTACACAGGAAAGAGCAGCCAAACTCACCAGAATCCTGTTTTCTAGACCAATTATTATGGCAAGGAAACCCAAGAGACCTCTAGTCATTCTGGCAACCATCGCAGAATGTCAGTCCTTACCTTCTCCCCGCCAGGAAGCACACTCACCTGTGGGCTCAGTCCCATCCACTTCTAAAGCCAGTCCTACATAAGGTAGGTGCACACCAAGAACCTTGTCCTCAGCAGCAAGAGTGACTGAAATGAGTCTTCCTGGCCATATAGTCTATGCCATTATTATGCTCATGAGTCTCCTGAGTGATCTGTTACCCTATTAGCTCCTTAGATCTCCTTTTGATTATGCAAAGCCCAGATTGACAGGACATTTATTTCCTACCAGTTATTCCTCCTGGTGACCCTCCAACCTCTGTTCCTCAAGACAATGAGAAAAAAGAGTAGAACCAAGAGATGGCATTTCTGTTGGGTCCAAAGGCTCAGTGATGTTCTTGGCAGCCAAAACAATCAATCCTTCATTCATTGGCTTAACAACCAATTCAAAAATCAATTTCGTGCCAAGCACTAGGAACATAATGGTGAAAAACTCAGATGATTTTCTGCTCTCATGGAGTCCACAATCCATAGAAATTCAGGTGAAAGGAGGCATGCTTAGTGGACTCTGTAAGACTTCCATCTCCTTTAGGTTACTATGAGTGGGTCAATAAAATAACAAAAGAAAAAAAAGTTAATAGGGATAAATAACATCATCTCATCCTAGGTGTGGGCCAGGGTGAGCTCCCGTAGACTGGAACTTTGGGAACGACAGTCGTGCATTGCTTAAAGAAGGAGATCCTTTCTGAGAAATTTGTCATTAGGTGATTTCCTCATTGTCCAAACATCATAGAGTGTTCTTAAACCTGCATGGTATAGCCTACTACATGCCTAGGCTATATGGTACTAATCTTATGGGACCACCGTTGTATACGTGGCCCATCATTGACTGAAACATCATTACATAGTACATGACTGTACTCAAATAGGCTGGGCATGGGGTAACAGGGTGTTTACTTTGATGTCAAAGGAGCAGGACTTGGAGCTCATCCTTTATTAGAGTACCCTGCAGAAAACTTTCTAGCCTCTGATGTGTCAGATATTAATATTCTCCAGACAACTGTCACTTCCACACAGCTTTGGGCTTCCCCAACCCCTGCATCCCACCCCATCTCCATCATCTGTATACGCCTCTTACTGATAACTTCTTCTTAAGTCCCTAGACTCCTCAGCTTCTGAAACTTCCACCTTCAATCTCTTCCAGTCCCACGGCTTGGGCCTTGTCATTGCCAAGAACTGTTTCTCCTCTAAAACCTTATATGCCACCATCCAAACCTCTGAACACAACTTCCCATTTCTTGTACTTTCTAGTATTTTCCTTTCCTCCAACCCTTCTCAGTAAGGTCCCTTATCCCATGACTTGTTTCTATTTCCATTTTTTATCAGCCCATTTCCTGATCTTCTCCAAGCCTGAACCCATGGTAGTCAACTTGAGTTCCTTTCTCAACTTGATCGCAATTTATTGGGTATTTGATTACACAACATCCTGTCTTTTGACCCTCTTTGCCTCAGCACATCCTTAAGAAGGCAATAAACTGAACTTCTGCATTGGGACTCTTTTACTCTCGGTGAAAACCACAGTGGAACCAAAACCTGGTACCTTTCATCATTCCTAGCCTTAAATTGAAACCAAATGTTTCGTGTATACTCAAACCAAGATAACAATCTTAAAGCAAGGGTATCACTGACATTTCCTACACCTACACTTGGTTATAATGCTACTTCTAAAACTCCCCATAAATGTAATCCTCACTCTTTTATTAGAGTTTACCTGAATTTCATTGAAAAATTAAAACTCCATTCTTACATCTGCAGTGATCCTTAAGTTTTCAGAAACATAAAAGTGAGTTTATTTTAATATTAGACTTATTCAATCCAAAATCACATGGAACACCTTCTAATGATCCTGATCATCAGTTTCTCCTAGAATATATTTTAATGCCAACCAAATGCTAGTCTTAATTACCATGCAACATACTGATGCCAAAGTGATTTCTAGATGATTCCTGTTCAATTAGATTTGTGACCAGATGTTCTGAATAAAAATATAGTAAGCCACAAACTAAAGTATATAGCAATGATAATTTTCTCATAAATTTTATAATTAAATTTAATTTCCATCTCGAGTCTCCATGCTACCTACTGCCAAATAAATAAACAGACTTTAATCTTGCCAATTTAGGCTAATTTTAGGCACATCAGAGTATTCTCATTAGAGCCAATATTTCCCCCTCCCACTTATCTCTGAGAATGATTCTGAGATCAGGTGTGCAGGATACAGTGCAGAAAGGCATATGTTGGAGATCTGATCCTCAGTAGCTACTTTCTATCCCTGTCAACATCTGGATCATGCCATTTGGCCTTCAGGTGAGATCAGCCCTCCATGTTGGCATCTCTTAAGTTGTCCATACCCCTGTAGGTCTCAGATCATCATTTCACGTAATTTGCTTCCTTGTCTCAAATGTCGCCCCTGTAGGAGATTTGGTGGGCTGCCACAGGCTCACTAAATATAAGCTCCTTAGGAGAAGGGGTGCCATCTATCTTGTTCACCATTGTTCTCAGTGTATGGAATAATACCTCAGCTATAATACATGCTCAGTAAATGTTTGCTGACTGATGTACTCTTTTTTCCTTGGTGCTCCCAAACAGCCGTCTCTATCCTACTTCTATGCCTGAGTAAAATAGAGAATTTCTATCAGCCTATTGTTGCCCAGAGCTCTGTCTATGAAGCAGACATGAGTCTAGAATCTCCCATAACTTATCTAGAGGTTTATGGAGTCTACCACACACAACCATGTCCTCAGTGAATTCCCTAGAATAGATGTTGGGTATCACAAGTCATGACACCACTGAATCCCAATAAACTGAGTCTCTGCTGTCTCTCAATATCCATTTTGGCAAGGTGGCACTTTCAAAAACATCAGAAATTCAACCCCCAAAAGTACTGGACAGTAACACCAGCCTTTATAGATTATCTCTTCAGGAAGTGGCAAGGGTGGAGAGTGGTAAGAAGTGATGGATTGTGCAACCTACAGCACAGTAAAACTTCCCCAAATTCTCCTTTAGAGATCTCTCTTGACAAAGTTCATCCATCATAGCATCTGCTCACCACAAACTCTTTTGTTTTTTCCAAATCTCCAGTTTCCTCATCTCACTCTAGACCTTCTATCCCAATCCCCTTACTTCTATTCCCCTCCTCCCATCTTCTAAAGCTTTCTTCCATATTTTACCTTTGTGTAACTTCAAGTCTCCCCTCTTCATTAGAAACAGCCTAGAAGCTGTGACTTCAGATTCAGAGGCTGACATGTAAGATATGCTGATTACACTCATATACTGCATAAATATCTACGAGAATCGTGTTCCTGTCAGCTAAGAAATTGAGGAGACTTTGGAATGCAATTAATTGAATCTAATCTAATGGCAAAGAGGCCTGACAGAGGACCATTAGGAGAAGGCAGTCATAGGCTCAAATCAAGCTTGAAATTTTGAACCTCTTTACAAAGATTCAACATTTGCAGGAATAGACATCTTTTTGGTGAAGGAAAAACAAATTCCTAACATTTTTAAGCCATCATCTTTCAGGTTTCTGTAACTAGTAGTTAATTAAATTCCTAATATTTGGTAACTCCAAATTATATCAAAATGCTGAAGTTGTTTCTTTAGTGGGTAATGGGCTTTAGTTCAATAAAGAGAAGTAAGAATTGATAAGATGAAGTAAAGAAAACACACAATATTGATATTTCTGTACTGTGTTGAGAAATAGTATTTTTACATTTAGTGTTTTAAGTATTTGTAATTTTTAAGATAATTTGGATATTGAAGTACCTAATAAATTAACTATGAGATTCCAACTTTTAAAATGTATATTAAGGAAATGATTTAGAATCGTGTGGGGTTTTTTTGAAAGGAAAAAAATCAATATTTATTTGAGCTCTGTGTTTTGCATGTAATTCTCTAAAAATTTTCTAATTAAGAAAGAATTTTCATTATACTCTAAGGAAACAGCTCCAAATATTCTAAATTATTGCCATATTTTCTTAAATGAGGCTCCTTTTTTTCTAATATCTCATGGGTTAAATCTGATGATCTTAAAGTGATGACTCTTGCGTGTTATTTTTCTCTTCATTGTGGTTCTCATTTTTCTCTTCATTTAATAATTTACGCAAGCTCTCATCTTTCTGTTTGAAATCAAAAAGAATAGAATACTAAATTCAATAAGAACATAAACCTTATCTCTGTGTTTATAAGAACACCCAGTGGTATGCAATTAGCAACCAACTTGCCAGATGCATTAAACACCAGGAGCCAGGGGACCTCTAGAAAAACAAGTATCATAACGAGGTGAGTCAGAGCTCCAAACCTCTGAGAGGAAACTTCTTCGGGTAAAATAGGGCAAACATTAGGAGCGGCAGCATGGGATTCCACCAGCCCATCTTGATGGTGCTCTGGATTCTCCCTTCCTGTTGATTGAGGCGAATCATGGCACAGCCATCGATCTTCTTTACCTGACCTCCTGGGTGACCAGGTAAGTAAACCACACCACTAGATGGTTTATGGGAAATTTTTCCAATAGAATTGTGGTTTTAAGTTGAAAGTTGTAAGAGAATTTTACTGAGTTTGTATATATCATTGAGAACTTAATAGTCATCATATTTATAAGTGCCGTTCATTTTATTTATGCTTTACTTAAGTATATGAGAAGATTTGCTAGAGAATATACTGGGCAAAAAATAAAATATAGTACATTAAATTTATAAATGCAGTTGAAAACATCTAGGAAATTTAATTAACTAAGCTACAAAAATTCTCCCTTTAAAAATACCTGTTAAATTTTTGTTAACATAAACTTACATTGTTAATTATTGTGCTTTGTTTTTCTGGCTTTCTGTTGTTGTTGTTGTTGTTGTTGTTACTGAATACATTGAAAACATTTAACGACAAATATATGCAAAGTCTTTTACGCATCCTCAAGCCACCCTCAAATATACCTCAAAGCTCACATTGACACACTCCTCAGATTACATTGATCAGCCCAACTGAGCAGGGCAAACAAGGAGTTTGTCACAAAAGGCAAGGATGAGGGCAATGCTGAGTATTCAACACTTTAGTTTTTTCCCCCGCCAATTTTTTACCCAGGGAAATTATCAGCTTTTTAAAGAGGTTTTAAAAATCTAATTGAGTCACTTAAGGTCCCTTCACTTCAAAGTTCATCCTTATCCTTGATGTTATCTTGCTCTTACTGGGTTCACGTTGCTTCTCTCTGTCACCCTTAGGGGTGGTTTTGTCTGGCTTAGCTCAGATACATACACCAATTTTGTTTTAGAAAACTTTACATTTTGGAAATTTGAAACAATCCTGGTATCTGGCTGCTGTTGTGTGACTATCTGACTATCTGTGCCTCTTGTTAGGCGAGAAAGGTAGTGTGTTCACTTTTTCTTCAGGCCACCAGATGTCGCTCTTTTCCGTAACTAAGATTAACGCTAGCGTACCTTTACTTTCCCCAATCCTGGAAAGTCCTGGATTTGTTACTAAGCCTGTGCCACTCCTGGGGGACATTGCAGGCATCAACCTGGCCTTGCAGAATCTCACTTAACCTCTGATACTTCTTTACCTCCCATATTGGCCAACCTGTAATCTTCAAGGGTGTGCTCTTACGACAGACAGCTCAGTGTCTTCCTTTATCGTCTCCCCACCACGAGTTTCTCTTGTTTTGGTAGCACATGGCCTCTAATTGTGGTTCCAGTATTTGCTTAAGGGTAGACACAATAGCCATTCAGTCCCTAGAAGGTCCTATCTTAGGTGGTGGGGAAGGGCAAAAGGCTAAAAGGAAATTGTATTCCCTTGGAAGTTGGGTTAAAAAACAAAGTCTGACCTGTAGGGGGAGTTACTTTAGACTTCATAGAAATGAACTCACCTGACACTATAATTCTGGTTCTCCATCTAATGTACCCTGGAGTCTAAACTGAATTATTGCCTCAGTGGGCATTATCAAGTAATCACAATTTTCTCTACAATATCTTTTTAAATAGGAGGGAGTATTTTGAAGACCATTATAATTTAATAGGGATGTATTCTTACTTATTGATACCATAGGCCAAAGAGTGTGGAAGTCACGTGAAGGTTATCTCTTTCCTAACTATACTTAAAAAGAAATTTTATTGCACAACACAAAGGCAAATTTCCTTATTATCTTTTTTCTATAATCTTTCTCCCTCAAAATTACACTCAGCATAGTAGCTATTACTTCCAAAACTTTTAAAAATCTCTTCTAGGGGCCGGCCCCGTGGCCGAGTGGTTAAGTTCGCGCTCTGCTTCTGCAGCCCAGGGGTTCGCCGGTTCGGATCCTGAGCACAGACATGACACCGCTCATCAAGCCTTGCCGAGGCGGCCTCCCACATCCCACATGCCGCAACTAGAAGGACCCACAACTAAAAAAATATACCGCTGTGTACTGGGGGTCTTTGGGGAGAAAAAAGGAAAAATGAAATCTTTAAAAAAAAAATCTCTTCTAAGACTCTGGTTCCCCTAGCTCTGCTCTTTCATCACTTCCCCTATCTCTAACCTCTTTCTCTCTTACGTTTAGAGTATTTTTTTCTACAGCTACTTCTGTGCCCTTTCCCTGGAAATCAATCACTCCACCCTCAGTTTCTCCCGGTTCCTGTTTTCTCCATCAGGTCCAGACACTGAGCAGAGCAAGCAAATGAATTTCACTTAGAAAGAGAAGCAAGAGGAAAAGCACGTATATTTACATTTCATTATTTTCTTAGGCACAATGCAGTTAAATTAACAAGAATAAACCTATAAGATAAATTGCAATGATACGAGGTCTTTTGGAAACAATTATGTTGCTAGCAGCATTGAAAAATGGTAGTTTTCAGGAAAACAATTTCATATTATGTAAAAAGATCTGTTCAAATTCTTTCTGATTCAGTAATTCCATTTAGAAATCTACTCCCAAGAGGAAAATAAATGTCAAAATGTACAAAGATGTTTGAAGCAGTGCACTGTGAAGTGAAGTAACAGAGGGTGTCGTAAATACTATATCTGATTCACAGTCAAAATCACTATAGAAGCTGAATATATAGTACACAGCCCCAGAACCTGGAAAAAAATACGATGCTCGCACCCAGTGAAATGTAGGCAAACAAGACTCAACGTATAATAGAAGGAATACGCCATGGCCCAGTTCTTCCCAACAGGAGTGACCCATCCAAAAGAATCATTTGTAGAATTGTTTTAATAAGGCTTGGTAGCTCCCAATTCCCAAGAAGGAGCCTAGAGTACAACAAAGTGGCAATCAGTCAGCTACAATCTTGGAAATTATAGTACAAAATGGTAAGTAAAAAACCAGGATCGACTGTCAATGATTCTCAACCATTTTCCCTCCCTAAGGCTTTTAATGGATATCGTGGGCTCCAATCAGGGCAGAAGCTCACTAGAACTAGAAAAGGTTTTCTCATCAACTAGTTGGACGTGGCAAGGATGGGCAAAGGTAGGTAGTATGCAGAAGATGAAAAGAGAAGAGGAGAGCAAATTAGTCTCTTTGACTTCTAAGACCTGTGCAGTCAGAAAAATCCACTTTCTCTGCAGATTCTGATAAGTAGATATTGATACACAGCCCCAGGTCACTTGACCACCACCCTGCTTCAGCCTTGGAGAATCATTGCTCCACACTAGGATCGAAGGGTAAGCATGTGTATATGTGTCTCCAGTACAATTTGTATAATAAGACAATGTTAGAAGGAAAGTGTACTTCCAGTCAATGCTTCCCAAAGTATTTCATATTGTGATGATATTTTGGGGACAATTTGGTATAAACTGGAGGGAATCTGAAGACCCAGGTGAGGTTGCTGCAGCATAAAATAAATGGTCCAGGGGTTCCGGCAACTTCAGGCACCACTCCAATCAACTAAGGGCGTAGGTGATCAATATCTCACCTGGATCAGTGTGTTACTGTGTAACAAGAATTGGAAATGTCTGTTTGAGGGAGAGGGGAAGCAAGATCTACCACAGTCCAAGCGACTTATCATAACCCTTTTACCCTGATTCTATGTTCTTTAAACATTCTAGTGATTGGATGAAACACCACAGCTCAGGATGTGGGAGGAGCACGTAAAGTCTCCATTTCTTGTGCTCTCATGGACTGCTTGATGCATGATGTGTCATTGCAGCCTCTCCAGAGAGGTCTTGTCAGCCAAGTGTAGATAGGAAAACTCAATAGAAAGTATTGTTAGGTAGGTTAAAGGTGGTTAACTACTGAAAGAGTTAAAGGGAACTATAAGGTATAACAGGGATAGCAAATGCAAAAGCAAGCTGTCACACTCATGGCTGAGGAAACAAGTGAACTAAGAAAAAGTTAGACATTTAGAGGAGAGATTCACAGGGCTGGCATTCATACCTCTGAAGAGAAGGTGGATATGACACAGGAATGCCAGCCACCTGAGGACCCTCACTAAGCCTCAACGGCCATCTCATTACTTCCTAGATGTCTTTGTACTAGCTCTTTCCACAGTCTGGAATTCTCTGTACCTAGACTGGCTCCTTCACAATAGTCCTTCACTCCTTTATATCATTAATATCATCATCCAAGATCATATGATATTAATGTCATATCAATATAATTAATATCTTAATATATCATTCAAATATCAACTCACTCTATTACATCACAGTATTTTTTTTCCATCTGAGCAGTTTAGCATGCTCTAAAATTATTCATTTTCTCATTTACTTGTAACCTTCCTTCTCTCTATATAATGAAAGCTCCATTACAAGAGAGACTTTTCCAAACCCATAGAATAATGCCTGGCACATTATCATTAATAAATATTTGTTAGATGAAAGAATTTAACCAGATACACTTCCAGTCCTTTTAATGTAGAGAGTTAAGGTTTTTGTTTAGTTTAGAAAAGTTTTCTTCTACAATTCTCATCATTTAAAATTTTCCAATGTCTCTCTGTTATCTATAGGACAAAATCTGAATTTCATTATCTAGAATATAAGTCGTTTTATCATTTGTTCATTATCTACCTGACCTCTTCATCTTCTCTTATACACTTTGTCCAAGAAAAGGAGAGAAACAAAGTATCTATGCACCCAACACAGGAGCACCTAAATATTAACAATAATTGTAGGGGACCTTAACACTTCACTTACATCAATGGATAGATCATCCAAACAGATGATCAGTATGGAAACATTGGTCTTAAGTGACACATTAGACAGATGGACTTAGTAGATATATACAGAACATTCCATCCCAAAAGTGAAGAATACACATTCTTTTCAAATGCACATGGAACATTCTCCAGGATAGATCACATATTAAGCCACAATATGTCTCAATACATTTAAGAAGACTGAAAAATACCAAACATCTTTTCTGACCACAATGGTATAAAACTAGAAATCAGCTACAGGAAGAAACAGGAAAAGCCACAAATATTTGGAGACTAAACAAAATGCTACTGAACAACAAGTGTGTCCAAAAAGAAATCAATGGAGAAATCAAAAAATACCTAGAGACAAATGAAAATGAAAATACAACATGCCAAAATTTAAGGGATACAGCAAAAGTGGTTCTAAGAGGAAAGTTTATAGCAATACAAGCCTACCTCAACAAACAAGAAAAATCTCAAATAAACAATCTAACAGTGCACCTAAAAGAACTAGGACAAAGAAGAACGAAGCCAAAAATCAGTAGAAAGAAGGTAATAATAAAAATCAGAGCAGAGGTGAATTAAATGAGGCTTAAAAAATGATAGAAAAAGTCAATGAAATCAAGAGCTGGTTCCTTGAAAAGGTTCAAAAAAATTTGACAAACCTTTAGCTAGACTCACCAAGAAAAAAAGAGAGAAGCCTCAAATAAATAAAATCAGAAATGAAAGAGGAGAAATTACAAAGGACACCTTAGAAATACAAAAGATTATAAGAGAATATTACAAAAAGTTATACGTCAACAAATTGGATAACCTAGAAGAAATGGATAAATCCTGAGAATCACACAGCTTTCTAAAACTGAATCAAGAAGAAATACAAAATTTGAATAGACCAGTCACCAGTAAGGAGACCAGAACAGTAATCAAAAACCTCCCAAAAAATAAGAGTCCAGGACCAGACGGCTTCCCTGGTGAATTCTACCAAACATTCAAAGACTTAATATCTATTTTTCTCAAACTCCTCCAAAAAATTGAAGAGGAGGGGAAACTTCCTAACGCATTCTTTGAGGCCAACATTACCCTGATACCAAAACCAGATAAGACAAAACAAAAAAAGAAAATTACGGGCCAATGTCACTGATGAACATCAATGCAAAAATCCTCAACAAAATGCTAGCAAATCGAATACAACAATACATTAAAAAGATAAAACACCATGATCAATTGGGATTTATTCTGGGGATACAGGGGTGGTTCAACATCTGCAAATCAATCAGTATGATACACCACATTAACAAAACGAAGAATAAAAATCACATGATCACCTCAATAGATGCAGAGAAAGCATTTGACAAGATACAGCATCGATTTATGAGAACAAGTCCGAATAAAATGGGTATGGAAGGAAAGAGCTTCAGTATAATAAAAGCCGTATATGAAAAACCAACAGCTAATGTCATACTCAATGGAGAAAAACTGAAAGCTGTCCCTCTAAGAACAGGAACTAGACAAGGATGCCCACTGTCACCATTCGTATTTAACAGAGTACTGGAAGTCCTAGCCTGAGCGATAGGCAAAAAAGGAAATAAAAAGACATAAACTGGAAAGGAAGAAGTGAAACTGTCACTATTTGCAGATGGCATGATTTCATATATAGAAAACCCTAAAGAAGCCACAAAAAATCTTTTAGAAATGATAAATGAATATGGTAAAGTTGCAAGGTACAAAATCAACATGCAAAAATCAGTTGAGTTTCTATACACTAAAAACAAAGTAGCAGAAGGAGAAATTAGGAATAGAATCCCATTTACAATTGCAACAAAAAGAATAAAATACCTAGGAATAAATTTAACCAAGGAGGTGAAAGATCTGTACACCAAAAGTATAAAACATTGTTGGAAGAAATTGAAGAAGACACAACAAAATGGAAAGACATTCCATGCTCTTGGATTGGAAGAATTAACAGAGTTAAAATGTCCATACTTCCTAAAGAAATCTACAGATTCAAAATGCAATCTCTGTCAAAGTTCCAACATTTTTCACAGAAATAGAAGAAAGAATCCTAAAATTTACATGGAACAACAAAACACACTTAATAGATAAAGGAATCCTGAGAAAAAAAGAATAAAGCTGGAGGTATCACACTCCCTGATTTCAAAATACAAAGCAAAGCTATAGTACCCCAAACGGCATGGCACTGGAACAAAAACAGACACACAGACAATGGAACAGAATTGAGAGCCCAGAAATAAACCCACACATCTATGGACAGCTAAGTTTCAACAAAGGAGCCAAGAATATGCAATGGAGAAAGGAAAGTCTCTTCAATAAATGGTTATGCCAGGCCGGCCCGGTGGCGCAGCGGTTAAGTGTGCACATTCTGTTTTGGTGGCCCGGAGTTCGCCGGTTGGGAACCTGGTGTGGACATGGCACTGCTTGGCACGCCATGCTTTGGTAGGCACCCCACATGTAAAGTAGAGGAAGATGGGCACGGATGTTAGCTCAGGGCCAGTTTTCCTCAGCAAAAAGAGGAGGATTGGCAGCAGATGTTAGCTCAGGGCTAATCTTCCTCAAAAAAATAAAAATAAAAATAAAAATAAGATAAAATACTAAAAAATAAATTTAAAAGAAGAATTAAAAAATTAAATTAAAGTTAAATTAAATCAAAAAAATAAAAAATAAATGGTTTTGAGGAAACTGTACAGCCAAATGCAGAAGAATGAAAGTAAAACATTATCTTACACTATGCACAAAAATTAATTCAAAATGGATTAAAGATGTTAGTGTAAAACCTGAAACCATAAAACTTCTAGAAAAAAACATAGACAGTATGCGCTTTGACGTCAGTCTTAGCAGCATATTTTCTTTCTTTTTTTTTTTGAGGAAGATTAGCCCTGAGCTAACATCCTCTGCCAATCCTCCTCTTTTTGCTGAGGAAGACTGGCCCTGAGCTCACATCCGTGCCCATCTTCCTCTACTTTATATGTGGGACACCTACCACAGCATGGCTTGCCAAGTGGTGCTGGATCTGAACTGGCGAACCCGGGGCCACCGAAGTGGAACTTGTGCAATTAACCGCTGCTCCACCAGGCCGGCCTCTTAGCAGCACATTTTCAAGTACCATGTTCTGACCAGGGAAGGGAAACAAAAGAGAAAATAAACAAATGGGAGTTCATCAAACTAAAAACTTTCTGTACTGCAAAGGAAACCATCAACAAAACGAAAAGACAACCTAACAGCTGGGAGAAGATATTGGCAAACCGTGTATCTGATAAAGGGTCAAGGGGTTAATATCCAAAATATATGAATAACTCATACACCTCAACAAGAAAAAAAACCAACAACCCAATTAAAAAATGGGGAAAAGATCTTAACAGACATTTTTCCAAAGAAGATATATGGATGGCCAACAGGCACATGAAAAGATGTTCAACATCACTAATTATTAGGGAAATGCAAATCAAAAATCCAATGAGATGTCACCTCACACCCAGCAGAATGGCTACAATTAACAAGACAAGAAACATAAAGTGTTGGGGAGAATGTGGAGAAAAAGGAACTCTCATACACTACTGGTGGGAGTGCAAACTGGTGCAGCCACTATGGGAAACAGTGTAGAGATTCCTCAAAAAACTAAGAATAGAACTTACCATACTATCCACTTATTCCACTGCTGGGTGTTTATCCAAAGAACGTGAAATCAGGAATGCACAAATATATATGCACCCTTATGTTCATTGCAGCATTATTCACAATAGTCAAGACTTGGAAGCAACCTAGGTGCCCATCAAGGGACAAATGGACAAAAAAGATGTGGTATATATACACAATGGAATACTACACAGCCATAAAAAAGATGGAATCTTGCCATTTGCAACAACACAGATGGACCTTGAGAGTATTATGCTAAGCAACATAAGTCAGGGGGAGAAAGTCAAATACTGTATGAGCCCACTCATAAATAGAAGATAAAATCAACAACAAACACATAGAGATGGAAATTGAACTGGGGGTTATCAGAGGGGAAGGGCGGAGGGAGGAGGCCGAGAGGGGTAATTAGGCACATACGTATGGTGATGGATGGTAGTCTTTTGGTGGTGAACATGCTGTAATCTACACAGAAATTGAAATATAATGATGTACACCTGAAATTTATATAATGTTATAAACCAATGTTACCTCAATTAAAACAAATTGAATTTTTTTTAAAAAAGGAGAGAAACCATTCTCTCCTGTGTCTTTTTTTGTCAGCAAGCTTTCCCTAGAAGTTTCCAAGCAGACTTCTCCTCATGCTTGTCCCCTCAATGTCTTGTTGCCCAGGATCGAGTCACGCCCCTTCCAAGTCCAGTCTTTAGCGACTGAAATCGAGCTGCTGGGACTGGCTAATGTTAAACAAAATTTACCTTCCTGGAGAAAAATTAGGTGGGACTACTGTCCCTCTGTATGTGGTACTGTGGAGGAACAAAAATGTGCCAAAGAACGAGATCTGTGCCACAGAAGAAAGAGGGCTAAATTTTGGCAGAGAATTAACACTCTTTACAGTCCCATTTTTTCAGCTCCTTTGGTCTTCTGTTATTATTCAAAGGTGTCCACAAGATATGGTTCTTCTCAGAGTAGCAGCATACTTTGTGCAGCTCCCCAAATCCCCTTCTCCATCAACTCTCTTAAGATAGAAATATTAATGGACAGCCAGAGTCTTTCCTGTCACCTTAAAATGGAGGGTAAAGCCAATAAAATCACTCCTGGAGGTATGTTGCTCTTTTATTTAGTAAGTTAATAAACTTTCATATAATGCTTCTGATATGCCAACCACTAATTTAAGTACTTTATAACATTAAAGCATGTAAGTCTTATGTGAAACTTATGAGTTATTATTAACCCCATTACAAAAAGGAGGAAACAGGCCTAGAGATGTTAAGCAATTTGCCCAAAGTCACACAGCTGTTAGGCTGTAGAGTCAAGATTCCAGCCCACACACCATTGCTCCAAAAGCAGTACTGGCAACCACTAAATGCTAGTTGCTGGCTCTTCTAATCTATTTTTCAAGCTTCAATTTCCTCAATATGCTCTATAAATTCCTGGGCTGTATGTCTCGCTAGGGATCATGGACTTCCATGTCTCAGCTAATTGTAAAACTGCATATTCTGGACAACTCTAAAAATTTCTCCCTATATTTGAGTTAATTCAAGCAGGAAACCTATAGACCAGAAAGTATGGGAGAAATTTTTCTTGTAACTGTGGATACTCTTGTTCCCTGAAGGATAAACTTGGAAATAATAGGTAAATTGATCGGCCAACACCAATGAGCTCTGATAGATTCTGCTATCTACTTTCTAAGAGAAGACTGTCCATTCCAGCTCTTGGGGAATATTTCCATGTAGGTTGCTGTTGTAAGAAATAAGCAAAATTCACACATTTGGATTTTTTAATGAAACTTTTAATTTTGAGATAATTGTAGATTCTCATGAAGGTGTAACAAATAATATAGAGATCCCAAGTGCCCTTTATCTGGTTTCCTTCAATTGCAACATCTTGAAAAACTATAGTACAATATCACAGCCAGGATATTGACATTGATACGGTCAAAATACAGAACATGAAGCTCACCATAAGGACCTCTTATATTCCCTTTTATAGCCATACCTACTTCCCTCCCATAAACTCCCTTTAACCCATGAGAAGCATTAATCTATTCTCCAATTCTATAGTTTTACCATTTCAAGCATGTTACATAAACGGAATCATCTATTTTGTAATTTTTTAGATACATCATCTTTACTCAACATAATTTTCTGGTGATTCATCCATGTTGTTAGATGCATCAATAGCTTGTTCCTTTGTGTGTATGTGTGTGTGTGTGAGGAAGACTGGCCCTGAGCTAACATCAGTGCCAATCCTCCTCTATTTTGTATGTGGGATGTCACCACAGCATGGTATGATGAGCTGTGTGTAGGTCACTGCCTGGGATCCAAACCTGCGAATCCCAAGCCACTCAAGCAGAGCACACAAACTTAACCCCTAGGCCACCAGGCTGGCCCCAGCTTATTCCATTTTATTACTGAGTACTTCACCCTGTACCACTAACCACTCATGTTATAGAACATCTGAGTTGTTTCCAATTAATGGCCATTACAAATAAAGCCACTATGAACATTCATCTACAGTATTTTATGTAAATATACCTTCATTTGTCTGAGATAAATGTCCATATTGCAATTTCTGGGCCATATGAAAGTGGCATATTCAGTTTTTAAAGAAATATCCAAGCTGATTTCCAGAGTGGCTATATCATTTTACATTCCTAGCAGAAATGTAAAATGATCCACTTTCTCCTTATCTTTGCCAGCATTTGCTATTGTCACTATTCTTTTATTTCAGCCAGCCTGATGGGTGTGTATGAGTGAAATGTCACTGTGGTTTTATTTGCATTTCCCTAATAGCTAAAGATGTTGAACATCTTTTCATTGCTTGTTTGCCATCGGTATATCCTCATTGCTGAAATGTGTCTTCATGTCTTTTGCCCATTTTCCAATTGGATTATTTTAGGGCCTTTTATTCTTTTTGCTTTTGAGTTTTGAGAGTTCTTTGTATGTTCTAGGTACTAGTCCTTTATTGGATATGTGGTTTGCAAATATTATCTCCCAGTCCATAGTTTATCTTTTCTTCCTCTTAACATTATCTTAACAGGGACTTTCACGGAGCAAAAGTTTTTACATCTTTTTAAATTTCAGCTTTACTGAGGTATAGTTGACATATAAAATTGTAAGATATTTAAAGTGTATATTGTGGTGATTTGATATACATACATATTGTGAAAGCATTCCGCCCACGTAGCTAGTTAACACTTTCATCACCTCAAATACTTATCTTTTTTTTTTCTTGGTGAGAACATTTAAGTTCTACTCTCTTGGCAAATTTAATTTATACAATAAAGTTATATCAACAATACTCACGGGGCCAGCTCCATGGCCGAGTGGTTAAGTTTGTGCGCTCTGCTGCGGCGGCCCAGGGTTCAGATCCTGGGCACAGACATGGCACCGCTCGTCAGGCCACGTTGAGGTGGCATCCCACATCCCACAACTAGAAGGACCTGCAACTAAGATATACAACTATGTACTGGGAGGGTTTGGGAAATAAAGCAGAAAAAAAAAAAAAAGATTGGCAACAGTTGTTAGCCCAGGTGCCAATCTTTAAAAAAAACAAAAAAACAATACTTACTACATTTTACATTAGATCTTCAGACCTTATTCAACTGATAGCTGAAATTTGTACCCTTTTATGAACCTCTCCCTATGTCTCCCACTCCACAACCCCTGCAACCGCTTCCCTACCCTGTTTCTATGACTTGATGTTTTGTTTTGCTTTTAGATTCCACATATAAGTGATACCCTGAAGTATTTGTCTTGCTCTGCCTAGCTTGTTTCACCTCACATGATGCCCTCAAGGTCCGTCTATGTCGTCACAAATGGCAGGATTTATTTTTTTCTCATGGATGAACACTATATATATTACATATATAATATATATAATATTATGATATAATCACATATGATGAATAATGTATGACATATATGTTATTCTAAATAATATATAATTGAATAATACATATGAGATATATATATATGTCATACCTTCTTTATCCATTCATCCATTGATGGACACTTGGGGTTGTTTCCCTATCTTGGCTATTATGAATAACACTGCAATGAACATGGGAGTCCAGATATCTCTTTGATAGCCTGTTTTCATTTCATTGGTTTGCTAGATCACGTAGTAGTTCTATTTTTAATTTTGGGGGAACCCCCATACTGTTTTCCATAATGCCTGCACTAATTTACATTCCCACCAACAGTGTACAAGGGTTCCCTTTACTCTACATCCTCACCAACTCTTGTTATCTCCTGTATTTTTGATAACAGCTATTCTAACAAGTGTGAAGTGATATCTCATTGTGGTTTTGATTTGCATTTCCTTGATGATTAGTGACATTGTGTACCTTTTCATGTACCTGTTGTCCATTTGCATGTCTTCTTTGGAAAACTGTGCCTTCAATTCCTCTGCCCATTTTTCAATTGGATTGTTTGGTTTTTTGCTACTGAGTTGTATGAGTTCCTTATATTTTTTCAAATATTAATCCCTCATCAGATACATGCTTTGCAAATATTTTCTCTCATTCCATAGGTTGCCTTTTTATTGTGTTGATGGTTTCCTTTACTGTGCAAAAGCTTTTTAGTTTGATATAGTCCCACTTGTTTATTTTGCTTATTTATGCTTTTGGTGTCAAATCCAAAAATTCATTGCCAAGACTAATGTCAAGGAGCTTAAACAACATGTTTTCTTCAAGGAGTTTTACAATTTCAGCTCTTAAATTCAATTCTTTAATGCATTTTGAGCTGATTTTTGTGCACGTTGTAAGATAGGGGTCCAATTTCATTCTTTTACAGGTGTCTGTCTAGTTTTCCCAGCACCATCTATTAAAGAGACTATCCTTTCTCCATTGTATAGTTTTGCTTCCTTTCTCATAATTAATTGACCATATATGCATGGGTTCATTTCTAGGCTCTCTATTCTGTCCCATTGAAGTATATGTTGACTCTCAGTCTGTGGGTCCTTAAAGCTGAAGTGAGTCTATTATAGGAAGCATATAATTGGGTTTCATATTTTTGTCCACTCAGCCACTCTATGTCTTTTGATTGGAGAATTTTGTCCATTTACATTTAATATTATTGATAGATATGGACATACTATTACCATTTTGTTAATTATTTTCTGGCTGTTTTGTAGTTCCTTTGTTCTTTTCTTTTCTTGCTTTCTTTGTGATTTGATTTTCCGTAGTAACATGCTTAGATTCCTTTCTTGTTATCATCTGTTTCTCTGCTAATGGCTTTTGCTTTGTTGTTACCATGAGGCACACATCTTATAATTATAACCATCTACTTTAAGCTGCTAACAACTTAACTTCAAATGCCTACTAAAGCTCTACACTTTTACTCTCTTTCACCTACATTTTATATTTTTGATGTTGCAATTTGCATCTTTTATCTTGTGTATCCATTAACAAATTATTATAGTTACAGTTATCTTTAATACTTTTGTCTTTTAACCTTCATATTAAATTTATAAGTGATTTACCCATCAGAATTACAACTTTAGTGTATTTTGAATTTAACCATACATTTGCCTTTACCAGTGAAATTTATATTTTCATATGTTTTTCTGTCACTAATTAGTGTCCCTTTCTTTTAGGTTGAAAAAGTCCTTTTAAGGACATTTACAAGGACATTTAATTACGCTTCTTTTAAGGCCAGTCTAGTGGTGATAAACTCCTCCTGTTTTGCTTGTCTAGAAAACTCTTTAACTCTCCTTCAATTCTGAAGGACAGTTTTTCCAGGTAGAATATTCTTGTTTGGTAGTTTTTTCCTTTCAGCACTTTGACTATCTCATGCCACTCCCTGCTGACCTGAAAAGTTTCTGCGGAGTCTTATGGGGTTCCCTTGTACATAACAAGATCATTTCCTCTTGCTGCTTTTAAGAGTCTCTCCTTGTCTTTAACTTTTGACTATTTAATTATACTGTATCTCAGTATGGGTCTCTTTGACTCATCTTATTTGGAAATCTCTGGGCTTCATGGATCTGGAAGTCTGTTTCCTTTTCCAGGTTATCAAAATTTTAAGCAATTATTTCTCTAAATAAGCTTTCTGTCTATCTCTCTCTTCTTCTTCTTCTTCCTCTTCCTCCTCCTCCTCTTCTTCTTCAACACTTATAATGTGATTATCAGTCTGTTTGATGGTCCCATAAGTCCCTTAAGCTAGTTTCACTCTATTTCACTTTTCTTTTTGCTCCTCCGATTGGATGAATTCCATTGTCCCATCTTCAAGTTTACTAGTCATTTCTTCTGCATGTGTAGTTAGCTGTTGAACACCTGTATTGAATTTTTCAGTTCAGTTCCAGTAATCTTCAGCTCTTTGATTTTTTTTGTACTTTTTAATTGTTTTCTCTTTGTTGAAATTCTCATTTTGTTCGTGTATCATTGTCTTGAACTTGGTGAGCATCTTTATGACTGTTATTTTGAACTCTTCAGGCAAACCTCTTATCTCAATTTCATTAAGGTCTATTTCTGGAGGTTTATTTTGTGGTTTTTTTGTCTGGAACATAGTCCCATTTTGAGTTAATTTGTATAAAATGTGACTTAGCTTGAGGTTCATTTTTTGCCTGTGGATGTCCAATTGCTCTACCACCATTGGTGAAGAGCTCTCTTTCCTCTGTTGAACTGCTTTTGCACTTTTGTCAGAAATCAACTGAGGTTGTCAGAGAAGGTGGTGGAGGAGAAAATGCCAGGAATCTATCTGTCCACCTAGACAACAATTGTGCTGGCAGAGTTATCTGAAGTAACTATTTTGGGACTCTGAGTCAATTTAAATGCTTACAGCTTCCAGGACAAAACTTTGCTGAGAAATTGTGGTTCATTTGGGTCAATTTCAGCTTTCCCTCAGTAGTTAATCTCATCTCCCAGCCTCAGGCCTGCATCAAGAAGCTGTGAGAAGAGCCGCACAAATTCCTGGTGTGGTTTGCTGGAGCCAGAATGGCAATAAGGACCTTGTCTTCCATATACTTGCATTTTGTTTTCTGATTTCTGATTATGGCTTTTGATTGTTGAGGTGCAGGCAAAGAGAGTGGGCACAATTGCTTCAACTCCTACAAGCTGAAGAGGATTCCAGGGGATTTAAAGAAATAGCTCTTGGGAGACAGACTTTTCAGGATTAGGATATTAAAAATCAACTGCATATATGGAAGAATTTAGAAAGCCATAACACATGCCCAGGGAAAGATAAATGCTCAGAAAATAACTGAGAAGATGTTAAGCCTTCAGCTGAGACTGATTCCTGGCAACAGTAAAAGAGAAAACCTGAATCAATTTTTAAAAACCCTGCAAACTCTGCAGAAGGGAAAGAAGCTGATTTCCAGTGTCACCATATTATAAAATCCAAATTTTCAGTTTTCAACAAAACAATCAGAGCATCCAAAGGTACAACAAAGTGTGGTCCACTCAGTGGAACAAAATTAATCAACAGAAATCATCCCTGAAAAGGCCTAGACTTTGAGCTTATTAGACAACCACTTTAAAACAACTATTTTAAACATGCTTAAAGAGCTTAAGGAAGACATAGACCACAGCAAGAAAGTGATGTATAAATAAGATGAGAATATCAGTAAAGACAGAGATTATAAAAAGTAATCCAAGAGAATTCTAGAACTGAAAAGTATAATAGCTAAAATGAAAAATTTACTAGAGGAATTCAAAAGCATATTTGAGTAGGCAGAAGAAAGAGTCAGCAAACTTAAAGATAAGACAACTGAAATTACCAAATCTGAGGAACATAAAGAGAAAAGAAGGAAGAAATGTGACCAGAGATTACAGAACATGTGAGACACCATCAAGTAGATAATAGACACATTGAGGAGTCCTAGAAAGAGAAAAGAGAAAGGGATAGAAAGAATCTTTGAAACAATAACAACTGAAAACTTCCCAAAGTTGATGAAATACATAAATCTGCAAATCCAAGAAGCTCAATGAACTTCAAGTAGGATAAGCCCAAAAACGCTCACACTTAGACACGTTATTATCAAAATGACAAAAACAAAGACAGAATCTTGAAAGTACCAGGAGAGGAGCAGCTCATTACTTACAGAGATCTTGAATAATATTATCAGTTGATTTCTCATCACACACCTTGAAAGCTAGAAGTCAGTTGGGTTGATATATACAAAACACTGGGAAAAAAAACTCAAACAAGAATTATAGAATTCCAACAAAATTGTCCTTCAAAATGAGGGATAAATTAAAACATGCCCAGATAAACAAAAGCTGAGGGAGTTTATTACTACCAGACCTGCTCTGCAGGAAATGCTAAAGAGAATCCTTCAGGTTGAAAAAAAAAAAAAAGGATACTAGACAGGAACTTGAAGCATTATGAAGAAAAGAAGATCTTCAATAAAGGTAAATATATCAGCATTTATAAAGGCTAGTATTATTGTAATGTTGGTTTGTAACTCTACTTTTCATTTTCTACATCATTTAAAAAACAAATGCTTAAAAAAGTTATTCATCTATGCTTGGGACACACAGTGTATAAAGATGTAATTTGCAACATCAGTTACAGACCTGTGGGGGAACGCACCTGCATAGAAGCAGAGTTTGTATATGCTATTGAATTTAAGTTGGTATATATTCAAATTAGTTTCATAACTTTAGCATGTTAAACAAAGCCAGATGAAACATAACCACAAAGAAAATATCTATAGAATATATATAAAAGGAAATGAGAGGGGATCAAATATTTTGCTACCAAAAAAAACAAACTGCTAAACAAAAAGTAGGCAGTAATAGAGGAAATGAGAGACAAAAAGGCTAGAAGGCAATCAAAATACTTTAAGCATAAATGGATTAAACTTTTCAATCAAAAGATAGAGATTAGCAGAGTAGATTAAAAACAAAAAATGATTCAACTGTATGCTGTCTATAAGTGACTCATTTTAGACCAAAGACATTAGTAGGTTGAAATGAAAGAACAGAAAAAGATATTCCATGCAGACAGTTACCAAAAGAGAGCTGGGGTAGCTCTACTAATATCAAACAAATTAAACTTTAAATTAAAAAGTTTACAAGAGAAAACAAGGACATTATGTATTTGTTAAAAGCTCAATACAACAAGAAGATATAACAATTTTAAACATTTGTGTACCTAATCACAGACCTTTAAAATATATGAAGCAAAATTGACAGAATTGAAGGGAGACACAGACAGTTCTACATTAATATTTGGAGATTTCCGTAAAGCACTTTCAATAACAAATAGAACACGCAGACAGAAGACAGGTAAGGAAATAGATGACCTGAACAACATAATAAACCAACTAGACCTAACAGGCATATACAGAACCCTCCACCCAACAAGGGCAGAATACACATTCTTCTCAGTTGCACATGGGACAGTCTCCAGGATAGACCATAAGTTATACCACAAACCAAGTACCAAAAGATTTAAAAAGAATGATGTCATACAAAGTGTTTTCTCCCTCAACAATAGGGTGAAGTTAGAAGTCAACAACTGAAGGAAAACTGGAAAATCTACTAATACGTGGAAATTAAACAGCACACTATTAAACAACCAAAGTGTTAAAGAGGAAATCACAAGGGAAATTAGAAAATACTTAGAGATGAATGAAAAGAAAAACATAATATACCAAAACATAAGGGATGCAGTGAAAGCAGTCCTCAGAGGGAAATTTATAGCTGTAAATGCCTGTATTAAGAAAGAAGAAAGACTTCTCAAACTCTTCCTAATAGTTGAAAAGAAGGGCACACTTCCTAACTCATTCTATGAGGCCCATATCACCCTGATACTGAAGTCAAACAAAGACTGCAAGAAAAGAAAACTAAAGATCAATATCATTATGAATATTGATGTAAATAAACTCAACAAAATACTGGCAAACCTAATTCAAGAGCACACTAAAATGATTATACAATATTAACGAGTGCAATTTATTCCTGGAATGAAAGGATAATTCAATATATAAAAGCCATCAATGTAATACATTAGCATAATGAAAGTTACAAAAAAGATCACCTCAGTTGATACAGAAAAAGCGTTTGATGAAATTCAGCATCCTTTCATGATACAAACACTCAACAAACTAGAAATGGGAGAAAACTATCTCAATGTATTTGAAAGACCCGCAACTAACATCACCCTCAGTGATGAAAGACTGAAAAATTTTCCTCTAAGATCAGGAAGAAGGCAAGAATGCCCATTTTCATGACTTCTATTCAACATAGTATTGAAAATCCTAGACAAAGCAATTAGGAAGGAGAAATACATAAAAGGCATCCAGATCACAAAGGAAGAAGTAAAATTATCTCTGTTCACTGGCAACATGATCTTATATTTAGAAAATCTTCAGGATTTCACACGAAAAAATATCCTGTTAGAACTAATAAAAGAATTCAGCAAAGTTTCAGGAAACAAATTCAACACACAAAAATCAGTTAAATTTTTATACACTAATAATGAACAATCTGAAAAGGAAATTGACACAATTCCAGTAGCATCAAAGAGAATAAAATACTTAGGAAGAAACTTAAACAAAGAGGAAAAATATTTATACACTGAAAACTAAAAAACAATGTTGCTGAAAGAAATTAAAGAAGACACAAATAAGTGGAAAGACATCCCATGTTCATGGATTGGAAGATTTAGCTTTGTTAAGATGTCAATACTGCCCAAAGCTATCTACAAATTTAATGCAATATCAAAATTCCAACGATTTTTTTTTTTTGCTGATATAGAAAAATCTACCCTAAAACTCATATGAAATATCAAGTGACCTTGAATAGGCAAAACAATCTTGAAAAAGAACAAAGTTGGAGGCCTCACACATCCTGATTTCAAAACTTACTACAAAACGACAGTAATCAAAATAATGAGGCACTGGTATAAAGATATACAAATACACCAAAGGAATAGAATAGGAAGCCCAGAAATAAGTTCTTAAATAAGGGTCGAATGACTTTCTACTAGTGGGCCAAAACCATTCAATGGGGAAAAGACAGTCTTTTCAACAAATGGTGTAAAAAAAAAATAGATATCCATATGCAAAAGAATAAAGTTGGACCTTTACCTTACATTTAGAAAAATTAATTCAAAATGGATCAAAGACTTAAACATAGAGCTAAAACTGTAAAATTCTTTGAAGAAAACGTAAGGGAAAAGCTTAGTGACATTGGATTTGACGTTGGTTTCTTGGATATGACACCAAAAGCACAGACAACAAAAGAAAATATTGATAAATTGGACTCCAACAAAGTTAAAAATTCTGTCCATCAAAAGACAACGAGTGAAAAGGAAATAATGGAGGAGAAAATATTTGCAAATCATATACCTGATAAGGGATTAATATCTAGAATATATAAAGAATTCATATAAATTAATGAAAAAATTAAATTAAAAAATGGGCAAAGGACTTGAGTAGACATTTCTCCAAATATATACTTGTATTCAAGATCCTTGAATATGTCTATTCAAGTCCTTTGCCCATTTTTTAATTCAGTTTGTCATATTGGATTATTCGTCAATATATATGTTTGCCATATGTGTGGGGGGGAGGGGTGAAAGCACGTGAAAAGTTCTCAAATCACTAATCATTAGGGAAACACAAATTGAAACCACAATGAGATACTACTTCACATCCACTAGGATGTCTATTATTCAAAAGATAATAATAAGTGCTGGAAACAATATGAAGAAATTGGAACGTTGATGCACTCTTGGTGAGAATGTAAAATGATGCTGCTGCTGTTGAAAACGGTATGGCAGTTCCTCAAAAACTTAAACATAGAATTACCATATGATCCAGCAATTCCACTTCTGGGTATAACCCAAAAGGATTGAAATTAGTGACTCAAACAGATATTTGTACACTCATGTTCATAGCAGCATTATTCACAACAGCTAAAGGTGGGAGCAACCCAAGTGTCTAATGACAGATGAATGGATAAACAAAACGTGGTATATACACACACACACACACACACACACACACACACACACACACAATGGAATACCATTTGGCCTTTTTTAGGAAGAAAATTCTGACACTTGCTACAACATGGATGAATCTTGAAAACATTATGCTAGGTGAAATAAGCCAGACACAAAAAGACAAATATTATACCATCCCACTTATGTGAATTACCTAGAGTAATCAAAATCACAGACATAAAGTAGAATGATGGTTTCCACAGTCTGGAGAGAGAGGGGAATGGGGAGTTATTGTTTATTGGATATAGGGTTTTAGTTTTAGAAGATGATAAGAGTTCCAGAGATGAATGGTGGTGATGGACTGATGGGTGGGCAACAATGTAAATGTACTTATTGCCAAGGGACTGGACACTTAAAAATGGTTGACATGGTCAATTTTATGTAATGTACATTTTACCACAATGAAAAGAAAGATTTTATAAGGGGTGACTGAATTAAGTCACCACACAGTAAATGAAAAAAAAAAAGAAAGAGAGAAGGAGGGAGGGCACTTCATTACTGCAGGGCGGGGTGGAAGTCCAGGGTTCTCACAGGGTCTTCACTGACACCACTGGGGGCAGGGGCCTTGTTGCCAGCCAGAGTCACGAAAGTCCCTGCTCCCTACTCAGCCTTCCCTGACAACACCCCTACGAGGGGTGGGGATTACCTCAATACTGTCTCATGAAGATAGAAGTCTAGGCTTTCCACTGCACCTTTGCTGGCATGGATGGAGATAAGGCCATAGTTTTTTCTGTGGTGTTTGGCTGGAGTAGAGTGGGTATTGTTTTAAAGTATGCTGTCCTGCTTGGCTCCCCCTTTCCTTGTCCTTTGGCTAGAGAGCTCAAGGTTTTGTTGAAGATTTTTCTCCATTCCCATTGGTGTTACAGGTTACTGGCCTTCTTCAACTTCAAGTCTAGGATATATGAAGCCAAAAAAAAAAAAAAAAAACCCAGGGAACTAGCCATGATGTCCTTCTTTGGTTATTGAGGTCACTAGCTGGTCTGACTGCTTATCTCCATATTTCAGTCTTCTTTTGTTTGTTTTACATATATGGTCCACGGCTTTTAGTTGTGTTTTGTAAAAAGAATAGAAAAAAGTATATTTACTCCATCTTCCTGTAAGCAGAAGTCCATCTCACATTTGGATTTTGAAGCCCTTACAAAAATCTTGGATGGGTAAATATGGGCCTTTTCAGTTTTAGGATTTTCTCCTCCTCTGATACCCAGATAATTCTCTAGGAACCAGAAAATGTTGTCCTTGGAACATAATCACTTACTGTCATTAATGAGAATTGCAGTTTTTAGTAAAATATCAGTTAATCAGTTTGAGTTTTTACTCGTCATGAAGCAAAAGTTAGATCCACCCTGGGAGAGGCCCTGCTTGCTCCACTCATACACCTGGGGCTTGTCATTGACTCCCTCTGTTTGGTCAGAGTCTGCCCTTTAAGCATTGTTCACCACCTCTTTACTTTGAATATCTTTTCCCAGGGCTCTAAACTGGCTACAGTGAAGACTGCGTCTGGGTAAGCCTCATCATTTAATCCCCAGAGATCTTAAACTCAGGCCTTGCAATGGATGATAAGTACATTGAAAATTATAGTAACCCAGTTTTCAATACCAAAATACATAATTTCCTGAAATCTTGACTTTCACATTTGCTGATGGTCCTACCAGTCCTTGGGGAGACATCTTCTTTGTCTTGAGTTGTCCTTGTTTTTGATTTTATGTGGGCCTAGATTGGCATGATAAAATACCACATTGGGGCTTTCCCCGTATAGATGGTAAGGTTTCTTAGAACCAGAAGGTGGTTTCCCAGGCAACTGTAACTTGCTGACATGTCCCCATTTTCCCTCCCTGGTAGCAGAAGATGGCCATGAATGACAGTTTAAATCCTTCCCCTTTGTCTTGGGTATCTCAACTCTTGGGAACAGGGCTTCGATACCCCATATTCCAAATGTCCTCATCATCCTAGACAATATCTGCATGCCACCTGTTTCTGGAGCCTGAATCTGAGCCTTTGCGCTTGGATCTGTACCCTTTCTTGATTATCCTCAGTCCTGGAGAGAGAAGGGAATTCCTATTAGTTCAAGGGGGCATCAGAACATTGAGGATTTAAGATATTACTATAAATATGTCCCTGTTATAGCCCCTGACTACACCCTGGCTCTCTCCATATTCACTTTAGGCTAATGGTCAGACGTAGAATACAGCTCAGGGAAGATGCTCATCATGACCATCACCTCTGGCCAAATGTACAACAGATTCTTGGCTAACCCTTCACAGGTTGTGCTAGACCTTGAGACACCACTCCAAAGGAAAAAGGAAGATTTTGAAAATTTTTCTATGTCAGCATCAGTGACACGGGTTAGGTAGAGGGCAGAAGACCATTGTGAGGGATGAACCACTGGAGATTGGACACATCAGACAGAAAGTCTGCCACCTGAAGTATAGCTAAAGATCCTGGGAAAGATTCGTTTTCCTCCCAAAGTTTCCAAGAGCCTGAGAGGGGAGTTATTTCACATTTATTTGGACCTGCTCCCTGAAGCTCTGCAGTCCTTCTGCTCCAGTAGGCATAACAGAGCTGCCAAACAAGGCCCACTGTCAAGGGAAGTTACTCATCACATTTGTAACTCTTCCCATTCTCCTGGAAATCTCCTCTATACTGGAGACATGGGGGCAAGACAGGTGGACATTCACAAAATTTCTCAGAGTTGCAAGATTTAAAGCTGAAGTCCTACCTACACTAATCTCACAATCTTAACCCCCTAGTGTGTATACAGTTTCATGAATTTCCATTCTCTTGGTTCTTTTGAACCTCTGGGTACTATGGTACCATAAGACAGAAAGCTATCAGATGTCAGTTTTACTCACCATTTCCTGTCCAGTCCCTTTTGCCAAAAGCTCTAAGGATGAGCTCTCCTGCTCTCCAGGTCAAGGTTGCTCTTAGGACATATCAGTCTCTACTCCTGACACCTGCCCATTCTCCTGGTTTTGGGTGAAGTTTTGCTTACTCAAGCTGGAAAGCCCCAAACTAGGTGGAATGAGACATCTACAGAAAAAAGGATGCACGTGGACCTGGAGAATATTGAAAGAATTCTTTATCTGAAGGCTAAAAGATGCTTCAAAATCTCTCTATTTTCCCTAGCTGGGTGTCCTCTCCAGAAGGGAGGACGATGCTCTGGAGAACAGGAGCCATGGCAGCTCTGAAATTTTAGAAGTCTTATGTTCTCTTGCTTGGATAGAAAACTGGCAAAAGCACACTAGGTTTTCTCATGGCTTAAAATTCTAATGTAACTAACAAAGAAAACGCAGCTTTTATTATTCACTAGGAAAGTGACATTTTTCAGGAATCTGTCCTTTGAAAATATATAATTGTCTATCTCTATCCTGCCTGGCCTTTAGGCACAGCAGTAGGCTAGTGGCTCATAATCTGATGTTCCTGGATCATTTCTGAAAGTATCGAATCTCCCAAACTGTCAGAAAAAACCTTTCACCTTTGTGTGTTTCTGTATTTGGGGGAATGTGTCCGTGTGTTACAGTGAGATCCTAAAGGAGCATGTAATAATGAAGAGCCATCGAGTTTGCAATCCATCTGCTGCTGAACTGTCATGATCTTACTGTTAAATATTTGGTTCATGGTTGTATTGTTCCAGTGGCACCATTTCTTCTCTGCCCCTGGTGCTGCCATTCATCCCCATCTTTGTCACATAATCTTGTTCTTTCTCAAACATTTCTTTGACTTAAACCACTTTCATCTCTCTACCTCTGATTGGAAGCTTATTCAGAACATTTACTTGTCCACTCTTCTAGAGGGTGAAACATCAAAGGGATTACAAGATATAGTGTATATATGAAGATAGGTGTGATTTCTTTGGTACCATCTCTTCTGCCACATATTCAACAGGGCAAGCCTGGAGTCTGTGCCCTCAGATGCTGCTGCCTCCAACCTCCTCCTCCCCACAGACTCTAAATACAAACAAATCAGCAGAGAATGGCCTTCACCTGGTAACCTACACAAGCTCTGGCTTGCTTCAACGCTTATGCACACGTCTGTATTCCAAGAGTAGATTGACTCAGGGAGAAGGAGTTGTAAAGTCATAAAGATCTATTGCCTATGGGGCTGGCCCAGTGGCATAGTGATTAAGTTCACATACTCTGCTTTGGTGGCCCAGGGTTTGTGGGTTTGCATCCTGGGCACAGACCTATACACCACTCATCAAGCCATGTTGTGGCAGCATCCTACATACAAAATAGAGGAGTTTTGGCACAGATGTTAGCTCAGGGACAATCTTCCCTAAGCAAAAAAGAGGAAGATTGGCAATAGATGTTAGCTCAGGGCCAATCTTCCTCACCAAAAAGAAAAAGAAAAAATATCTATAGCCTAAGCTAAAGAGAACTACCTTTTGGAATTTGGATCTGAAATTGTGTTGAAAGGGGGTAATCAAGAGGATGACTACCAGTTGACCTGAGAACTAAACCCAGGCAATCAGAGGTTTTTCATCCCCTCCCCTGTTCTTGGAATATATGTTCTCCTCACCATTCCCACAGTAGGGGCCATTTTCAAGGACATTACCTTGAGAGAACAATGTGTTGTTGAGAAATCTGGACAGAATATGTGACTGAATCCAGCCAAGCCTTCTACATAAACTTTTAACTTGGTGAGCAGATGCAGAAATCTACTCATCTTGCGGCCACCAAGGCAACCTGTACGTAAGTTCCCTCGCTTATTAAACCTGCCACCTACCAATCTGGAGTGGTCTGCCTCTTTCTTTGGTCTCTCCTTGACCTCCATGTATGGGGGCCAGTTTGTGAACCAACAGTTGTTGGTAAAGAAGTGCTCATTTGCCTTGTATATTCTTTTGTCAGTATTCCTCCCTAGTGTGTGGTAACTGAGGATGATTAAGGTGTTCTGTTTTGCCTGATCAAAACATCTTCTTAATCTTATCTCAGCAACCCACACATTGATGGCATTGGCTGGGGATGGGCAAATTCCAACATGGAGAAAGAAAGGTTTATGGGGGCCAGCCCCATGGCCGAGTGGTTAAGTTTGCACGCTCTGCTTCGGCGGCCCAGGCTTTCACCAGTTCGGATCCTGGGCAAGGACATGGCACCGCTCATCAGGCCATGCTGAGCTGGCATCCCACATAGCACAACCAGAGGCACTCACAACTAGAATATACAACTATGTACTGGGGTGCTTTGGGAGAAGAAGGAAAAAAAGAAGAAGATTGGCAACAGATGTTAGCTCAGGTGCCAATCTTAAAAAAAAGAAAAGAAAGAAAGGTTTATGCTGGAAAGGACCTTCTAATGCTTTTTGTTTTGTGGAGGTTTTTTGTTTTTTTGAGGAAGATTAACCCTGAGCTAACTACTGTCAACGAGGACATTTTGCTGAGGAAGACTGGCCCTGAGCTAACATCCATGCCCATCTTCCTCTACTTTATGTATGGGACGCCTACCACAGCATGGCTTTTGCCAAGCAATGCCATGTCCGCACCTGGGATCCGAACAGGCAAACCCTGGGTCACCGAGAAGCGGAACGAACAAACTTAACCGCTGCGCCACCGGGCCAGCCCCAGGACCTTTTAATGCTGATGTAACCTTTTTTTCCCCTTTGAGGACAATACTAGTTACTCTCCGTTTGAACCACCCCCACCCCACCTCAGATCCATTCTCTGTGCTTCTCTGCTGCTCTGTGCCCTGGGAGGCTGACTCCTGCAGACAGCATCAGCCAATCTCTGGCAAACAGTTGGGCTCCATCAATAGGAGGCACTAAGGGGTGATCAGATGGAGGGAAGAGAGAAGTCAGGGCATTCTCCCACTCCCTCTCGGCTTTGGCACCTCATCTCTGGCAGTAGCTGCATCTTTCCACAGTCACAAATTCACCTAGCAACCCCTCCTCTGTGGCTCCAAATCTCACTGGGCTTTTGTAACAGTTTTTCCTCCTCTGGCTTCTTCAGCACGAGGGGCTATAACAGCTTTTCATGGTGGCTGGTCTCTGGGTGGCTCATCATCGTTAGCTTGTTACTTTAACCCCGTCCACAGCTCGATAGGCAGTCTTCTCATTTAAGCCCTTTTTGTTTAGCCACTAGAGTGGATTCTATTTCCAGCCTGATACAAAGACTCTCTGCCAAAATTTGCTCTTGAACTTTGGAGCATGAGAAGACAGATCTAACCTGTCCCATGTATGTTAACGCCCTCCAGACCACTGTACAGTAGTTTGGAGAGAATGCCTCAAGGTTAATGCTGTAGAGTGTTCATACTACTTTTTCCATTCTGCATGTAGCTGTCTGGAACATTATTTGAGCACGAGCGACTTGGGTTGGACAGAATTTATATCCTCCTGAGTCCCTAGACCATACATAATACCATCTAATATCATCCTAATCCCACCATCATTTCTAACAAATTCCTGTTTGTCTCCTCATGTGGTCTGGGCAGATCTCCGCAGAGCAGCATCCATGTAGTGTCGGCACGGTGACACAATACTACAAACCGCATAGCACGCCATGCATCCTGAGTGGTAACAGGGATTTCCCTTTGAAAGAGATGAAGTAAGTGACTTGAATTTTAGTAGGTCCACAAATCAATCGACATTCCCTGAGTGAGAAAGCTTCTCTAAAGGAAACTTAGCTATAAGGTTAAGGCACTTCACATTTTAAGGAGCATTTCTGATCAATACACACACATCTGAGCAACTCTAGAAAAAAGAACATTTACTTTCTCAGCACCTGTGGGGCTAGGGGTGAGGACAACGCTGATTGACAAACAGAGAGCTTTCTTCTTTCCTTTTTTCTATTTCTATAAAATCCCTGCTGGAAAAACAGACACACAGATCAATGGAACAGTACTGAGAGCCCAGAAATAAACCCACACATTTACGGACAGCTAATTTTTGACAAAGGAGCCAAGAATACACATTGGAGAAAGAAAAGTCTCTTCAATAAATTGTGCTGGAAAATTTGACAGCCACATGCAAGAGAATGAAAGTAGACCACCATCTTACACCATACATGAAAATTAACTCAAAATGGATTAAAGGTTTTAATGTAAAACCTGAAACCATAAAACTCCTAGGAGAAAACAGAGGCAGTACACTCTTTGACATCAGTCTTAGCAGTATCTTTTAAAATGTCTCCTCAAGCAAGAGAAACAAAAGCAAAAATATGCAAATGGGACTACATCAGACTAAAAAGCTTCTGCACAGCAAAGGAAGCCACCAACAAAATGAGAAGACAACCTACTGATTGGGAGAAGATATTTGCAAATCATACATGCAATAAGGGGTTAATATCCAAAATATATAAAGAACTCATACAACTCAACAACAATAACAAAATAGAACGATTAGAAAATGGGCAGAGGATCTGAACAGCTATTTTTCCAAAGAAGCTACACATATGGCCAACGGGCACATGAAATGATGTTCAACGTCACTAATTATTAGGGAAATGCAAATCAAAACCACAATGAGATAGCACCTCACGCCCATCAGAAGGGCTATTATTAACAAGAGAAGAAATAAGAAGTGGTGGAGAGGATGTGGAGAAAAGGGCACACTTGTACACTACTGGTGGGAATGTAAATTGGTGCAGCCAGTATGGAAAATGGTTTGGAGAGTCCTCAAAAAATTAAGAATAGAACTACCATATCATCCAGCTATGCTGCTTCTGGGTACTTATCCAAAGAACATGAAAACACTAATCCAAAAAGATATATGCACCCCTATGCGCATTGCAGCATTATTTACAATACCCAAGACATGGAAACAACCTAAATGCCCAACAACAAATGAATAAGATAAAGAAGATGTGGTGTATATATACAATGGAATACTACTCAGCCATTACTAACGATGAAATCTTGCCATTTGAGACAACATGGATGGAACTTGAGGATATTATGCTAAGTGAAATAAGTCAGACAGAGAAAGACAGATATCATATAATTTTAGTCACATGTGGAAGATTAAAAAACACACACATAGATACACAGAACAGATTGGTGGTTACCGTAGGGGAAGAGGGGTGGGCAAAAGGCAAAACGGATAAAGGAGGTCATTTGTGTGGTGACAAATGGAAACCAGACTTTAGGTGGTAAACATGATGTAGTGTACACAGAAATCGAATTATAATGATATAACCTGAAATCTATATAATGTTATAAACCATTTTTTAAAAATCCCTATTGAACCACAGTGCCCAATCCCGCTTCACAGTCCATGGGAGTAGACTCTGCTCTAGGACCTGTGCTGCCCCTGGCTGTCACTGGGAGAACTTCACGCCTCCAACCTCATGTGGCTGTGGCCACTGCTTCTGGTACTTGGTGAGAAAGATGCTGGAGTAGGAGCTGGGTGGAACCAGGGTGGGACCACCTGTGCCTGGGCATCCCAGAACCTCTTTTTTTTTTTTTACCGCTATAATAATTGGTGGTTGTTTTTGTGTGGGTTTTTTTTTTATTGAGGTAGCATTGGTTTATAATATTATATAAATTTCAAGTGTACGTCATTATATTTCAATTTTTGTGTAGATTACGTCACGTTCACCACCCAAAGACTAGTTACAATCCAGTGTCATGCACATGTGCCTAATCACCTCTTTCACCCTCCTCCCTCCTCCCTTCCCCTCTAGTAACCACTGATCCAATCTCTGTCTCAAGTGTTTGTTTGTTGTTGTTCTTCTCTCCCATTGATGAGTGAGATCATACGGTATTTGACTTTCTTCCTCTGACTTATTTCACTTAGCATAATACCCTCAAGGTTCATCCATGTTGTTGCAAATGGCAACATTTCATCTTTTTTATGGCTAAGTAGTACTCAGTTGTGTATATATACCACATCTTCTTTATCCATTCATCCCTTGATGGGCACCTAGGTTGCTTCCATGTCTTGGCTATTGTGAATAATGCTGCAATGAACATAGGGGTGCACACATCTTTATGCATTCGTGTTTTCATGCCAGACCCTCTTCTTCAGCACAAGACTCTCTGCTGGGGTGAATAGGGATGGACTTGAGCTTCTGACTCAGGACCAACAAGTATAATGCAAATGGGCACTGAGCAGAACAGCGTTTCCAGGAAAAAGAAAGGGCTGTGAGTCTCTTTTCCAAATACTGATGCCTTCTCCCTTTGTTTAACAAACATTTCTGCTTTGATCTCTGGGAAAATTGGAAAATTTCTTTAAAAGACATCAAAGGAATTTTCTGTTAGGAAAAATTCTATTTCCAGCCCGTTTAAATGCTACTCTGGCCCAACTCTACTTCTACACCAAGCTACTAAATTTTTGGCTGAACTCTTACTTTCCAAGACTTAGATTTTGGAAAGGCTTCAAGTCCTGCTAACTATAGATGAAACTGTGGCTTTTGCTGATAAATACGACTCTCATATATGGATGCAAACACAGCATCAGATCTAGAATAGGGAACGACGGAGAAACAGTGTCAATGAGACGTGAGAGGACATCTCCATTTCCTTCCTGGCCCTTCCCAGCTTCTGTGTTGCCACCAGGCAGGCAATATGTCTCAAACAAAACAGTCAGTCTTAAAAAGAGAAGGTGAGAGAAGAGGAAATAAATCATGAAACTTCTGAGAATTTACCTGCAAAATAAGCAATTTCTGGTCAGGAGGATGGACTATGTTTATAAACCGTTTGGATCTTACAAAATGAACACAGTTCTATTTGAGTGTTGTTTGTCAGTGAAGGAAGGAAGGAAAGATGGAGGAAAAAAAGGAGGGAAAAAGAAATAGAGTGAATGAACAATGGAGGATAGAAGGGAAGAAAACGTGGGGGGTAGAGGGAAGAAGGAATAGAAGAAAAGACAGGGAAAGAGAATTGTTGAGGAAGTTCTTAGGGGGTTACTACTTCTTTAAAAAGTGTGAGGATCCTGGTCCTGTGGTGATCTCTCTGACTCTATTCCCTCACAGCTCCTGTAGGCGCCCAATCAGGTGAGTTACTCTTAACAGCTGCGCCACCAGGCGGGCCCCCAGGCGAGTTACTCTTTCCTTTGTTCTTTCAGGTCTCTGGGAATCACACTTACTGTTCCATGCAAGGGAGGTAATGCTGTCCCAGTTTCTTAGCTGAGGGTTTCAGGGATCAGGGACAGGACTGGGATGAAGAGAGGAGGAGACCAGTGCTTCACCCTAGTCCCAGCCATGGCAGTAATGCTCCACTCTCCCATTCATCTCTGCTTTACTACCTGCCTGCATGATGGGTGAAAGATCCTACCCTGACCCCCTCAAAGCGATGGATTCTTTTGTCTTTACTATTAAGCCCTGGAACAGAAAAGAAGATAACTGTGAAGGGACGGCAAACTACGCAATGCGGTTGGGAAAATATTCTCCTGGTTCTGACCACAGGAGCTCAAAGCCCCCATCAGAAGCACTGGAGGCAGTGATGGAAAACATCTTTATAAGAGAGAGACAACCAGAGGGCTAGGGAGATGCTCTGCATAAAACAAGAATGTCCCTCCACCTTTCGCTTGGATTGCAAACTACCCATGCCTAAATTATTTTCCTCTTTTTTTAATTAAAATTCTAATGTAATGAAAAAAAGAGGAAAGTTTGGTTTTATATTAGACTGGAAAGTTACATTTTCTTCTTTAATCATTCCTTTGAGAAAGTATTCATTCTATTATAGGGAAGGAAGGCGATACTTATATGTCCAATACTTTTATATCTGATGATATAAACTGCATTATATTTGATATAATTTTAAGCAAGAGTGTTCTTAAAATATTAGAAGGTCTCTGGATCAGCTTCATAGGATCCAGTGAACTCCCTGAAATTATGATAAAATGTGTGCATATGTACAATTGTACCTTCTTCTAGGGAATGTATCTGTAAGTAAAATGTCAAAGTTAAAGGCAACTTACCCAGATATCTTACAGTCAAATCCTTGTTCCAGACTCGGTATAATCTGGAATAGTCAGTTCTCATCTCTCTCTAGCCCTTTCATTATTACTAACTTGTTCACATAAATCTCATCTCTAAAATACTTCTTTAACCAAATTGATTTCATCTCTATAATCTTCACTTTGTCTTGTCTCAATACGGAGGAAGGAAACATTTTTTTTTTAAGATTTCATTTTTCCTTTTTTTCCCCAAAGCCCCCTGGCACATAGTTGTGTATTTTTAGTTGTGGGTCCCTCTAGTTGTGGCATGCAGGACGCCGCCTCAGCGTGGCCTGAGGAGCAGTGCCATGTCCGTGCCCAGAATTCAAACCAGCTAAACCCTGGGCCGCCAAACTGGAGCATGCAAGCTTAGCCACTCGGCCACAAGGCCGGCCCCAAGAAGGAAGGAAACTTTTGGCCTCCAGGAAGGCTAAAGACTTCTCTCTCTTTATTAATACTATGCCTCCTACCATCCACCCCAATCTCCTAGTCTAATGATGGAGCTTTCAAAGTGGCTGAAAAGTATAGAGCAGTTGTCTCTGAACTTAGTTGACCACTTTGCTCCATCAAGAACAAAAATTTTGAGTGTGTAACTCTAACATATTATATAGACATCGATCCCTATGATGAAATATTGTGAACATTGTAAAATATATGCAAAAACAGAAAACTTAAAAGATGAGAAATTGTTTAATATAATATAGAAGTTCTAAATGCTTTCTCCACACCTCCTACTAGATTCCATTTTGGAGACTGGATCTAGACCCCATCAGAGGATGGTTTCTCTTCTGAGACAAGACCCTGAGTGCTGGCACTCCTTCCCTCCATAATAAACTCATGGCTCAAGGGATAAGCTCAGCGGGCAGCCTAAACAAACACACTTACGCTTTTCCTCCTTCACCATTCTGTTCCTCCATGTCTGACACTGCCTCTCTTTACACTGAAGGGGAATGATCCAAGGTCCAGGCCTGGGATTAGGTTTTCTATCAGAACAACAAACATTTTCCCTGTAATTCAGTCCAATATACTACATATTCCAAATTGATATTTGAAGCTGAATTTCTAGCTCAGTTGCCAGCTGAAAATTTTCCCCAAAAAAGTCCAAGGCTGCAGGGCTGGGCCACAGAGCAGCAGTATGGTGGCTGGCTCTCCTTTCCTTCTGCACAAACTTTCCGGGAACAGTCTGCCAATTCCTCTCCATTCTATTGTTTTTTTTTTCCTGCTGGGGCGTATCGAAAACACCAAGCTGCTCATTAGTTCTCTGGTGACCATTATCTTCCAAGGGGAGGCAATGACCTGAATAAGCAGAGGAGCCCGCTCCCCTTCTCACAGGGATCATCCAAAAAACGATTCCCAGAAGCCTCTGAAAAAAGCATTTGAGCAGGGAATTCTAGATATTGAAGCTGTAGATCCCAGAGCTGATGTCTCAGTGGCCCAGACGGTTTCGTCTAGGGAGAATGACAAAGGGAAGGTCTTTGAATTGTTCCACGGGGCTGAGCCTCTGCGAAATGATAGATGCAGAGAAAGTTAATCGTGCCTGCCACAGGGACATGAGGTCATCTTGAATGGATATAAGAAATCTAAGTGAAATCCTTTTAAATGCATACTTAATCCAGAAAATTATTGGCCCTGGAAAAATGAGATCAAAACCTTTTTAACAGATACAAAATGAATAGGATGTATGGAAGACAAAAGATGTCACTAAGTGAAATAGAGCTTACCTTTGCTGAGCAGGGAAACCAGGAAGGCCAGTGAGTCCCAAGGGATCTGTGGCTGCCCAGCTTCTTGACTCATGTGTATGCACTATCCTTCCCCTTTATGAACAGAACTTAGAGTGCTGGGATCAGGGGCAATTGGTAGCACAGGCATTTTTGCATCTTTTGCAGACTGGCTGGGCGTTGGTATGACACACTCTCCCTATGAAGGAGACTAGGTGGTTGTGAGGTGCTCTGGGGAAGAAGATAATGAAATTTAAACACTGATGTACTACAAGGATGCATCTCAGATATCTACTTACTATGGCACCTCAAGCTACACCGTTTCAAACACAGGACTCAGTGACAACAGCTCCTTTTATCGTAAGGTGGATAAAAAATAGTTTTTTTGTAGACGTGGCAGGACAAAATCCATATGTCTCACTGTCCAAAGTGAGGGTCTCACTGTTCAAGTGGATGAGGCTGGGAAGGAGTAGGACCTGTGTGGGTGGACTGGGGTACAGGGCATAGGAGACCACCCAGGGAGGGAGAAATGGTGGGTGCCTGTGTGTCCTTGAGTCTGGATCTGTGTGTCCTGCTCATTGGGACTGAGAAGACAAAGCACTCTTCGACAGGAACTCCATACCTCACTGGCTGGTGATCTCTGTTTAATTCTTCCCTCCAGAGCTGTTTCCAGCACATGGACTGACAGTCAGACCCTCACAGCCCACTGAGGGAACCTCAGCCACCCTATTCTATGACACCCAGCCCTCTTAAGATAAGCCAAGGACCAATCTTTCCTACTCCTTCTTCAGGGATGGTCACACCCTGAGGTCAGCCTGGAACTCATCAGAGTTTTGGATCTCAGCAATGTGGAAAGAAGAGTCAGGCTGTTAGTGATGTGAGGCAATGACAGCATCTTGCAGTGTCTCAAAGCAGAGCCCTCTGTCCTGTATCCAAGTGCTCATCGGTGAGCATCAGTGACTGGGCTGCCAGGGCTGAGTCAGGCAGAGAAGAACAGTAGCTCCTAGCCAGACTTTGGGTTCTTCTTTTCAGTGTGCTTCCCCTATCCCTGTGTGTACGGGGGCTACAATAACCGATCTGGGCTCTGCTCTATTAATTGCTACAGTGGCATCGTTTCCCAGTAGCTTTGCTCTCTCTGTCCGAAAAACAATAATAATAATAATATCTCTCTCTGGAGCATCTACTGTGCAACCAGCACTGAAGTGTGCTTAGCGAACCAAAAGATAAACAAGTCATAGTGTCTGTCTGCAAGGAGTGACCCTCAACGAGGAGGCACATTTAACCCAGGTTGAGCAATGAAGGAACAAAATAGTAATAATAGAAATAACTTTGAGAATCCCCGGCACTTATAAAAGGCTTGCTAAATGCCAGGCCTGAACCCAAGCTGTTGTGCTGAGTTCTAGAAAAATCCCTCTGATGCTCGGAAATATTTGGAGAGGGGAAGACTTACAGAAAGTTTACTAAGTACAAGGCATTGCTCAGAGCAGTTTTTTATTTAGTCCTCGGAGCAACCCTGGGAAGTGATACTGTGAATAGTATCTGTAAAGTAAGTACTGTTATCTCCCTTTTACACAAGAGGAAACTGAAAGCACAGAGCTGTTAATTTACCTGCCCAAGGTAACTCAGCCATAAGTGGCACAGCTGGAATTTGAACCCAAGCATTCTGGTGCCAGTGTATACTCTTTTAATCATCTTGCTACACTTCCCATCTCAACCATGCCAGTGGAGAGTGGTATCAATAGTAGCCATCATTTGCTGAGTATCTCCAATGTAACAGGTGCTTTATACATGTATCTTGTTTGATCTTAATGAGAACTGTGAAGCTGGTATGATTACCTATGCTTTACCTTTGAGAAAACTGAAGATCAGAGAGATTAATTGACCTACGAACATCATGCAACGAATGAGTGGCAGAGCTGGACGGGGACTCCCAGCCTGTGCTCTTCCCACCATTCCTGCTGCCTCAAGTGCGTCAGGAGATCAGGAGGGAGCGAGATCAATGTGGGCTGTGATCAATAGAGAAGGCTAACGAGTGTGGAGGAAGTGCGAAGATGGATTTTTAGAATGTTAAGTTGCAGAGTGTCCTGCGTAATGCCTCTCAGCATGCTTGCTCCCTGCTGAAAACTCTCTCCTGCCTAAACATTCAATTCTACCAACTCCACCACCTGCCATAATGCTGAGCAGGTGGTACTAGCCTCCACACCAGGTCCTCACCTATTGCCTCGTGTTTACACAGGAATCCTTTTGTCTAGAGTGCTCCTGGATACCCAGCTCTAGAGGGGCCAGGCAATTGAAGGGAAGACACTCATCCTTGTCTGCTCCATGGCTGAAGGTAGAGAGAATGTCACACTCTCCTGGCACAGAGAAGACACAAGGGAGAGTCTAGGGAGGAAAAGTCAGTGTCCCCAGAAAGCAGAGCAGGAGATAGCTGTTATCAGAGAGAACCATGCCAGGGGATACTACCATATAGAAGACAATGGCTATGGCCTCACACAGAGTGAGGCAGTGAACATCACTATGAGAAATAAGAAGCACCCTCTTAATTAGCCAGCGATTCACAACTGAGGTCAGTTTCTTCTGTGGCAGTGAAGATGTTCCAAAGATGACAAGGAACAGGGCCGTGAAGAGGTTAAGAAGCTATTTGAACATGGTAGGATTGTTGTTGTGATGGCAGTAGTGGCAGTGGCAGTGGCAACAGTGGCAGAAGAGCTAAAGGAAGATGACAAGGGGAGGCACAAGTCAGGTTATGTGACATGGCCAGGCTCATGCTCTCCAGAATTCCTCACCAGAGCTTGTCAAAGCTCTGTAAGAACTGTCTCTGCAGTGTTAGATTGGGAGATGTGACAGTGAGAAAGAAAGCATGGGGCTGGAGGGATACTGTGAGGACCCTTGGGTGAGAATAGAGTGGGCTATAAGTCTCTACCAGCAGGAGAGACCCTCTTTGATGGACCCTACTGCCTCTCTCAGCTCCAGTGTCATGTCCTCTCCTCATTTTTAGTGTTCCTGGGGCCCAGGTCTTCTTTGGGGACACGACGGAGCTTCACTGGGAAGACAAGAGAGCATCTCCCTCCTTTCTATACTGGTTTTACCATGAAAATGTCACTCTAGGGAACCCCTCAGTGTCTTTTGGAGGAAAAGCATCCTTCAACCTCTCTCTGACAGCAGAGCATTCTGGGAACTACACTTGTGAGACTGACAATGGCCGGGGGGCCAAGTGAGGTGGTGACACTCAATGTCACAGGTAGGACACATCCAATATCTCCTTCCAGAGAACCAGTTGCAATTATGCCAAGCAATGGCTTGTATGTCCTTTCCATTGGATTTTCCTGTCCCTCAGGGAATGGAGTTCAACTCAAGAGCCCATCAGTTCTTCCAGAATCTCCCTTTCATTAGTCTTAAATGCAGCATCCCTGGCCTACCACTGCCCTTCCTGCTCCCCTTTCACTAACATCACCAGAGGTGTGTGAAGTAGATACTGTTTGTAGGGCAATGTGCTGGGATCAAGTCAGCTTGGGGAGTGGGGTAGATGAGACATGGAGAGGGAGGGAGACACCCCTGAGAAAAATAAGGAAATATCACCGCACGCTCAAAGCTTGCAGTGAGCCAGGAGATACAACCAAGCCTTATAAATACTTGAGGAAAAGGTAGAAAAGCCATGAACAAACCAGAGTCTGAAATTCAAAATCTTACTAAGATTCTCTCATTTAATTTCCATAACAACTCTCATTTTACAAATGAGGAAACGGAATTTCTATTAAGTAATTTGTCCAAAGTCACACATCTAGTAGCTGTGAAGACGGAACCTCGGGCTAGGGCTACCCGAATCAAGAAACTTTGCTCTTGGCCACTATTTTAATATATCATGATGGTTATTTGATACTTTTTCCTTTAACTCATTATTGTGGAGAAGTGCGTTAGTAGGTTTCCTAATATGGAACAATCATTGAATTCCTGCTATAAACCCTTCTTAGTCATCATGTCATCATAGGTAGTAGCTAGAGACAACTAGCTAATATTTTATTTCAAATATTTGCATTCTTACTTATATGTGAGTTTTCTTTTTTGAACTAACTCATCTGGTTTGGGTTTCAGGGATAGATTAGCCTCATAAGAATGATATCAGGGGGCCGGCCCTGTGGCCAAGTGGTTAAGTTCACGCAGTCTGCTTCGGCAGCCCAGGTTATCACCAGTTCGGATCCCGGGCACGACACAGCACCGCTCATCAGGCCAGGCCATGCTGAGGTGGCGTCCCACATGCCACAACTGGAAGGACACACAACTAAAAAAATATATACCACTATGTACTTGAAGGATTTGGGAGAAAAAGGAAAAATAAAATCTTTAAAAGAAAAGAATGACATCAGAAGCTTTCCCTATTTTCTGTGCTTTGCAGCAGCTTAAGACAATATTGGAATTGATCTGCTACTCGGAAAGTCTTCGGAACTAACCCAAACAACCTTCTGAGCCTGGTAGATTTTTGTCTCCATTGTCAAATCTTCTTTGTTTTCAAATTTTTCAAATTCCTTATCCTTTGTTAAAATAATTTGGCAGCTTTTACCCCAAAATTTGGGCATTTTATCAAGATTTTCAAATTTATCACATACAGTTGACCACCTGGTATTCTCATCTAGTTTTTAAATAGCCTTCATATTTGTGATTAGCTTCATTTCTAACTTGTTTGTTTGTGGGATCTTTCTTAATCAGATTCACCGAGGTTCATCTATTTTATTGTTCTTTTTAAAGAACCAGGTTCGGTTTTATTATTCAAATCTACTTAGTTTTTAGTTTTCTAATTCATTTGTTTCTCCTTTATCTTCAGAATATCTACCTTCTTTTTGTTTATTTTCTGTTGTTCTTTCTTTAATTTCTTAAGTGAATGCCTTTTTTTTTTTTTTTTTTTTTGGAGAAAGATTAGCCCTGAGCTAATATCTGCTGCTAATCCTCCTCTTTTTGCTGAGGAAAACTGGCCCCGAGCTAACATCCATGCCCATCTTCCTCTAATTTATATGTGGGATGCTTACCACAGCATAGCTTGCCAAATGGTGCCATGTCTGCACCTGGGATCTGAACCGGCGAACCCCGGGCTGCCGAAGCAGAATTTGCGCACTTAACCGCTGCACCACCAGCCGGCCCCTGAATGCTTATTTATTTTTCATCTTTCTTTCCTAATAAATGTATTTAAAACTATATGTTTTCTTCTAAGTACCACTTTTATCTCATCCTACAAATCTTTTCTTTTTTTTGAGGAAGATTAGCCCTGAGCTAACATCTGCTGCCAATCGTCCTCTTTTTGCTGAGAAAGACTGGCCCTGAGCTAACATCCGTGCCCATTTTGCTCTACTTTATATGTGGGACGCCTGCCACAGCATGGCTTGCCAAGCAGTGCCATGTCTGCACCCGGGATCCTAACCAGCGAACCCCAGGTCCCCGAAGCGGGAACGTGCGCACTTAACTGCTGCGCCACCAGGCTGGCTCCTCATCCTACAAATTTTGGTGTATAATATTTTCATTTGTTTAAGTTCTAAAGTATGTCGAATATGAGTTTTCATTTCTTTTTTAACTTGAGACTTACAATTCCCTATGAATAGATTTTATTTTTTATCCTTTATTTCTTTCATTTCTTATAGATTTATTTATTATCCTTGTGCTGAAACCTTATCAAAGAAGATAGCCTGTATAATTTTTACTTTTGGAAACTTACTGAAAATTTCTTTATGGCCTAACACAGTCAATATTTTTGTAAATGCTATATAAGGAATTTGAAAAGAAAGTGAATTTTCTGTTTATGATATACAAAGTTCAGTTTTTATTTTTCTATTAAATTAAGTTAGTTTGATTTATTCAGTCTCCACAGTCTTACATATGTTTGATCTTTTCAATCTACTAATTTTCGAGAATCACTTTCACATTTTTATCTATAATTCTTCTAAGTTTACCTTGTTGCAGGGCCTTTCCCATGAAGTTTGTAATTGACTGTGTAAAATCGGCATTTTGGTTGCAAATGAGAGAAATCCCATACAAACTAGCTTGGGGAAAAAAAATAATTAAGTTGGAGGGAGGGGTCAAGAATGGACGTGACTTACCGTGTGACTGGATCCAAGGATTCTGTCTTTGCCTCCCCTCTTTCCTCTGCATTTCTCCTTTAGCTTAGTTCTCAGATAAGCCAAGCTGGCCACCGACAGCTCTAGGTTTTCGTCCCTCCTTTCTCCGAGAGATCCTAGAGAAAAGAGTCTCTTTGCAAATGACTCCGCTTTAAACAAGCAAACAAGCAAATTAGCAGAGGTTAGAGATTAACCAACCCATGTGATGTGTTGACCCTCCTCCCTCTGCAGAGAAAATGGACCTGTGATTGGTGAAGTTGTCAACAGAGCAGGGAGTAGTTTTCAAAAGGAAAATAAGTAACCCGTTTACTTTAAGGCCTTTCCTATTCTAGGGCCTCAGTCTCCATCTCCAGGAAAGATCCAGTTCTAGCCTTCTCTTTTTCTAAGATCTTTTCGAGCTCATGAGAATCAAACCATAAGTCTCTATGTCCTCACATCCCTTTATCTTCAGAAAGCAAGGGCTCTTTTCCCAGGTGTCCTTGAGTGGGAGCCTTTGGTGAGGTGGGATGCTCTTAGGAGATGGTAATGGGGTGGGATAGAGCCAAAGCCCTGTGCTTCCCTACTTCAGCAAGCCCCCTATCCCACAGCACACACCAAGACCACCATGAGAATACATTTCCTAGTGTGCTCTGATCCCTTCTGTTTCCAGAACCCCAAACCAAAATCCACTAGATGAATGGTGGAAGAGGAAGGTCACTGGGGTACCACATATGATGATAGGTGGGACATGAAGGATGTGGCCAAGGTGTGCAGGGGCCTGGGCTGTGGAGCAGCGAAGCACACAACTGCAGGCATGTTGTGTCTGCCAGCGGCAGGAGAGGACCAACCTGTGTTTATTCAGATAGCCTTATGCAATGGGACAGAAGAGGCACTGGCTGAATGTGGGCAGGTTGAGACCTTTCACTGTGGGCATGATGACGATGCAAGTACAGCGTGTGAAGGTAGGTAATGGCTGGGCCTGGAGAGTGAGAACCGACTAACCCAGCTCCGAGGCCCTTCTCTATGCTGCCACCTCCAATTCACCTTACTTTTCACCACTGCCCCTTCCTCTTTCAGAACCCGTCACTCATTCCACATTAGAATGTGTTCAGGGGCCGCCCCATGGCCGAGTGGTTAAGTTCGAGTGCTCCACTTTGGCAGCCCAGGGTTTTGCTGGTTTAAATCCTGGGAGTGGACATGGCGCCATTCATCAGGCCATGCTGAGGCAGCATCCCACATGCCACAACTAGAAGAACCCACAACTAAAAATACACAACTATGTACCAGGGAGCTTTGGGGGAAAAAATAAAATCTTTAAAAAAAAAGAAGGTGGTCAGGCAACATCATTAGTTCATATTAGTTTGGTCCAGAGTCATAAAGGACTCTCCTATACGTTCTATTATTAGCCTTTATCTGCTATCTCAAAAGACGGAACATTGACATTTTCATGGCTGCGGGCTGAGACACAAGGCCAGGAAAATAATTATGAAACCATAGAATTACACAATTTGAGTGGTTTTAACCCAAGTCACACTCATATTGTTCTATAACTCCATCAGCTCTTCTGAGTTCTCTCCCCTACACAATTCTATTCATCAAAATGAATCTCAAAATAGGAGTGCTGGGTGCGGAACATCCAGACGCTTTTTCCTTCCCTGGGTTCTAATGGGACAGGGGATGGGGGACAGGAGGGATGTTGGAAAGACTCTGGGTCTATCAAGGAAACCAGGCCACAAACTATACGGATAGAGCTCCCTGAGAGTAGAGGTGAAATAAATAAAGCCCACTGCTGATCGCAAAGCCTCCATAGACTTTGTGACTGGGGCAGAACCCAGTAAGACTCAGCCCCCTCAGCTCTAGACCCGTTCCAAGGCCCCCAACTCTGGTGGAGCACTCCAATCCACTCCAAGGGGCCAGGAGTACAGGAGTAGCCTTCAAGAGGTCCGTGGTGAGAACAAGGTCTTTAGAACTACTGGGCCAATGCCCGGTTTTAGGAGCACGTAAAGGCCTGTGACTCATATGGGGAAATGGATTCAGCATTGGGCACTGGAAAGGATCCAGAGTTTGCAGTCCTTGTGCAGAGCTTGAGGCCTGCCTCCCCACTTACCAGCTATATCAGCAGCAAAGTTCTCTAAAGTTCATTGTCTCTGTCAGAAAAGTGGGATAATACCTGGCCCAACTTCCTCACAGAGTTGGGACAAGATCAAACACTCATCACTCATAAGGACCTTTTGTGAAGAGCAAAGTTAGGAAGAAGTCCCAGGGGCCTGCTCCAGATTGCAGATTTGGGATGGTCTCCACGAGAGGAGTGGGTCTGGGGTTTGAGTTGGCTTTCTTTCTTCTTCTGGGCCTCACTTCTCTGGGGATACCCCGTGAGTTTGCCTGGACAATCCTGTCTGGGACCGTCCCCTCCTTACCACTATTTCTGTTTTCTCTACAGCATTGTTGCCTAGTTCCTTTTGGAGACTGGGGATCAGCAGGCCCCAGATTTGCTCCTTTTTGACCCCTCAGGCCTGGTTGATCCTACAGCTCTGGATGGACCTCAATGCTTTACCTGCAGCTCCTTCATCCCCTCAGCAGGACTCTGAACTGCTCTCCTGAGCCAAAGCCTCAATTCTGCCTGCATTTTTGGCAAAACTCAGCTCCTAAAGAAGCTGAACTTGGCAAATTTCCCCTCCATAGTGACACCTTGGCCCAGGCCCCAGGTTTTCCAGTTTTTTCCCAAAGATCTTTGGGGTCTGGGATCTTTGGGGATCCCAGTACTCTCTCCTTGGGCAGATGTAACAGCTCTGAGGATGGAACAAGCAAGGAATAAATCGGGCCCTACATCAGGTAGAAATGTGGGCATATAAAACAGACCCAAAAAAGTGGTATTTAATTTCATTTCTAAGTGTCTTTGGATGAAACTAAATTTAAAATATTTCTTTTTGACAACCCACCAATTGGGAGAATATTTGTAAATCATATATCCAACAAGGGGTTAATCTCCATAATATATAAGGAACTCACACAATTCAACAACAAAAAAACAAACAACCCAATCAAAAAATGGGCAGAGGGTATGAGCAGACATTTTTCCAAAGAAGATATACAGATGGCCAACAGGCACATGAATACATGTTCCACATTACTAATCATCAGGGAACTGCAAATCAAAACTACACTAAGATACCACTTTACACTCGTTAGAATGGCTATAATCACCAAGACTAAAAATAACAAGTGTTGGAGAGGGTGTGGAGAGAAGGGAACCCTCATACACTGCTGGTGGGAATGCAAACTGGTGCAGCCACTATGGAAAACAGTACAGAGACTTCTCAAAAAATTAAAAATAGAAATACCATATGACTCAGCTATCCCACTACAGGGTATTTATCCAAATAACTTGAAATCAACAATTCAAAGAAACTTATGCACCCCTATGTTCATTGCAGCATTATTCACAATAGGCAAGAAGTGGAAGCAGCCCAAGTGCCCATCGCCTGATGATTGTATAAAAAAGATGTGGTATATTTATGTAATGGAATACTACTCAGTCATAAAAAAGGACAAAATTGTCTCATTTGCAACAACATGGATGGACCTTGACGGTATTATGTTAAGCAAAATAAGCCAGACAGAGAAGGACAAACACCACATGATTTCGCTCATATGTGTAAGGTAAACAAACGTATGGACAAAGAGAACTGTTTAGTGGTTACCAAGGGGATGGGGGTTGGGGGTGGGCACAAGGGGTGAAGGGGCACCCTTATATGGTGATTGACAAATACTAATGTACAACTGAAATTTCACAGTGTTGTAAACTATTATAACCTCAATAAAAAAATTTCTTTTTAAAATATTTTCTTAAATTACAAATATAAACCCATTAGAAAAAGAATTGTATGCAAAAAGGAGAATAAAAATCAGCCAAAATTCTAGCACTCAGAAGTAATTACTGTTAATATTTTGGTACTTCTAAAATGTTTTTATGTACATATAAATATATTTGATTGATTGTATACTTTTGAGTTTATTTTACTGTGAATTACATATTACTTTATATTGCTTATTAAATTTAACAATACAATGTTAACAGACTTTCCATAGGTATAGAAAATATGCTCACACACACACACATCCATATGCACGTATATGTGAATGGATGTGTATATATATTTTTAAAACTAAAACTGCCCTCTCAAGAAGGAGAATCCTGATTTTAAAAGACCCTTTGTTCTCTGAGTACCTGGATTGGGTCTGGTGTGCAAAATGAAGGGAAGGAAGAAGCCACATGCTTCATGATGTAACCCATTCTACGAGCCCCCAAAACCTCAGTAATGTCTAAGTCTCAAAAAATATTTGAGTCAGTGGTTACTTTTAGAAATTAGTAACCAAGTTCTGAATATGGGTGGATATGGGGAGAAGAAAACAGAAATATACATATATATATTCCAGATTAGATGTCTGTATTGATAGATAATTTATTGAACCCATATTGTGTGCTAGAACTTACATGTTAGCTCTTCATATAGTCAGTAAAGCTTCAAATGCTCTTTTTAGTATTTTAATTGGCGTTGTATTAGGATTGTGTAGAAATAATAGGTTAATTTTAGGAGAAACTGACATTTTTACACTCTGTCATCTTCAGATCCAAGAATAAGCTAGATTGTACCATTTATTTTGTCTTTGTTTAGATCTCTCAGTAGAGTTGTTTAAATTTTCCTATTATAAGTTCTACCTATTTCTTGTTAATTTCATTTTTAGACCATTATACTACTGAAGCTATTGTATAGCTTGTTTATTCTGTTATATTTCCTAGATGTTTATTTTAGTATGTCGGATAAATATTGGGTTTTACCAACTGATTTTGGACCCAGCTATTTCACAGAGTTCTCATAATTTTTAACATTTTCAGTTAATTCTTTTAGGTTTTCCAAGTATGCAATCACACTGTAGATAAAACAATTCTGCTTCCTTCTACTAATACATAGAGCATGTGCTTCCTTCTCTTCGTAAATGTATTGGCTAGCCTTTCCAGAACAATGTTAAATAACCATGATGATGGCAGACCTTCTTGCTTTATTCCCAAATTTAACTGGAATGCTTTTTGAGTTTCTTCATTAACCATGATGCAGGCTTTTAATTTAAGGTATATGTTTTATAACATCAAGTAATTACCTGTTATCCAAAATTAATAAGAATTTTATTTACTGTTTAATCAGAAGTAGATATTGAATTTTTAAAACATCTTTCTGGTGTTATTTTTGCTACCCTTTAACTTAATGTGATGAATTACATTAACAGATCTCCTAATAATGAATAATTCTTGTAACCCTAGCTGCTTGTGATATATATTAATATCCTGCTAAATCCCATTTGGTAGTATCTTATGTAAGACTTTTACATAGATATTCATAATGAAGATTTCTCTGTAGCTTTTTACTCTTTCTTTGAAAATTTTTGATATCAATGCTGTGTTAGTTTCTTACTTTTTTGGAAGGTTTCTTTCTCTACGCTCAAAAAAAATTAAATACCACTAAATTTATCTTCTCCTTGAAGATTAAAAAAAGTTAGTGTGAAACCACCTGGCCTGGTATGTTTGGAGGGGTGGCTCCCTAAAAATGTCTCAATTTTTTTTCATGACTATTGTTCTGTTTATTTAACTGTCTCTTCTTACAAAAAATACGGTAATTTATATTTTCCTAAAAAGTCATCCGTTTAATATAGTTGTTCAGATGTTGTATATTTATTCATTGTCCCTTCTTTCTTGGTTAGGCTATTCAGTGGTACATCTATTTAGTTTTCATAGAAAGCTTTTTAAGTTTGTTCATTTATCCATCAACTCTAGTATTCCATTGGAGTTTTTTAGTTTATTTTTCATTAATGTCTGCTTTTATCTTAATTGGTTTTGTTGATATTTTCCTCAGTTCCTAAGATGAATGTTTAGTTCATTTATTTCCATTCTTTCTTGTTGGTACTCTTTCTTATTGTTTAATGAATTTTCTGAGAACAATTTTAATCATAGCCCTTAAGTTTTGATATGTATAGTGTTTTGATTATCATTATTTTTGAGTCTTCAATATCAGTTTTATTTTCTTCTTTGACCTCAAAGTTGATTTAAAGATGGATTTTTTAATTACCTGGTGAAAGGATTTTTTCCTAATTTTGTGATTTTTTAAAAAAAATTTGATTGCATTTGTAATTTTTAAAGGTTTTCTTTGTGACCTAGAATAAGGTCAATTTTTGTAGATCATCTATGAGTACTTAATAGAAAATGAATTCTGTTGCCTGTGTAAATAGTTCAATACATCTTCATTAGGAATTCCTTATTAATCACATCACTTGAATAACATGCATCCTTATTTCTTATCTGCTTCATCTGGTGAGGGTCTCCAGACGTCATTTGCTATTGTCATTGTGCTTGTTTATAAGCTTATGTTTATCCTCTTCCATTTTTTGAAGTCCGTGTGCCAAATATTTTGACGCCATGATATCTAATTCCAAATATTTATGAGACTTAGAGCTTTCTCACGTATTTTAGCCTTTTTCACTTTCATTTAGCACTTTTTGCGTTGATATGTCAATTTCCATTCTTTTACTTCTAACTTTCCTGAGCCATTTTCTTTTAGATACATTTCTTACACACTTAATATATACTAGTTGAGTTTTGGTTTTGTATTGAATACAAAATTATTATTTTACCAAGTGTGTTTGCTCTTTTATTCTGTATTTTCTCTCTCTCTTTTTTTTTTTCCAGGGAAGATTGGCCCAGAGCTAACATTTGTGCAAATCTTCCTCTATTTTATATGGGATGCCCCCACAGAGTGGCTTGATGAGCGGTCTTAGGTCCATGCCTGGGATCCAGGCCTGCAAACCACAGGCTACTGAAGCAGAGTGTGCAAGCTTAACCACTATGCCACCGGGCCAGCCCCTACATTTTCTCTTTTTAATGCTTCCTTCGTTTTTTTGTTTGTTTTGTTTTGCTTGTCTTCCTCTTCATTTTGTAACTTTACATGCAGAGTTAATCACAATCCTCAGTTCATGGCTCACTCCCATTGTTGGGCCATACCAATTTTCTCTAGTTTCTTTTATTTATACCCTTGTATCTTCAGTTGCTATCTCCATTCTCCAGCTTCCAACCATTCTCATGTGTTTGGTGAGTTTCCTTCAGTAATATGATTATTTTCTATAAGTCTAAATTTTTAATTTACATACAGTATTGTGCTATTTTTCACCTGGTGCTAATTTTTTGATCTATCCATGTTGTTGTGAGTATATTTAGTGCATTGCTCCTAACTTCTGTCCATCTTTTCACCACACTTTCCTTATCCAATCCCCCAGTGATGGACATCTAGATAACTCCCAACTTGTCACTAGGGTAGATGCTGACAAACTTCTTCTTTCATGTCCTACCACAGACCTGTCTGAGAACTTCTCTGGATATATAACCAGGAGTGGGATTGATGGAAGAAGTAATGTCAGGTGGTCCCCAAAATTGCTACTTTTCCCGATGGTGCATGGATGTTCCCTAACCCAACATCCCAGGCAACGCTTGGCATTATTTAGTGTTCTGATTTTGACAACCAAAGGGAATAGAGATCTCGTTGTTTTGTTTCCATTTTCCTAATTATCAGTAAGTGTAAGCATTTTTGCATGTGCTTGTTAGACTCTTGGGTTTCCTCTTCCATGAAATAACTTGTGTCTTTGCCCATTTTTTTGATAGAATTTTTATCTTTTTCTGGTTGATATACACGAGCTACTGCTTTCTCTAAATAAGTCCCTTGCTTCTTTTAGACTTTGCAAACATTACTCCCATTCTTTCATCTGTCAATTTTGTCCATAGTGTCTTTTATTGGAGCAGAAATATTTTATTTTTGTGCATTCAAACTCATTGATTTTTCATATTTTATGTTTTTTGAGATTTGTTCAAGAAGCTCTTCCCAGCCCCAGAGTCACAATGATATCTTCCTATATTGTTTTCCCTTAATTTTATAGTCTTATTTTTTACATATTATATCTTTTAGAGTCTACCTTCACATTTGATATTAGATATAGGTCCAATTTTTTTTCTCCATAGAATAAGCCAGTTTTCCCAACACTATATACCAAAGAGGCCATGCATTCCCATTATTTTGTGGTGTAAATTTTAAGTTTCCATATATACACGGGGTCTATTCAAGATATCTCTATCTTACTGCATTGGTTTGTTTGATTTAGACATACATTATACTGCTTTTATTGCTTTGGCCTTCTAATATATCTTAATATCTGATAATATAAGGCCCCTCATTGTTCTTTTTTATCAAAGTTAACCTGGCCTTTTATAGAGTTTTATTATTTTATAAAAATTTTATAATTTTAGAATAATCAAATTGCTCAAAATATCCAGATGAAATTTTTATTGAAATTTTATGGAATTTATGGATTAATTGTAAAGGTGCAGGAGCGATGAGTCCTCCCATATCCCCCATTCAACTCACCTGTTTGGTCTGTACAGAAGACAGATGTGTCTTGGAGAATGACAGTTGCAACTGCTGCTCCAGATGTGGTTTTGTTTGATGGAGCAAATCAGCTTACTCTTAGTACCTGACATGGTATCTTTTGATCTGGCAGATGACTTTTTTCCATTATTTCTGTTGGTGGAGACCACCAGAAGCATTTGCAATTCACTTTCACTGTCCTACCTAAGGTCTATATCAACTCTCCAGCCCTCCATCATATAACCACAGGAACTTTGGTCACCTTCTCCATTCCACAGGACATCATACTGGTCCACTATATCAATGGCATCACACTGATCAGACCTGTTAAACAGAAAGTAGCAACTCTAGACACCTTGGTAGAACACATGCATGCCAGAGGGTGGTAAATAAATCCAATCTCAATGAAATTTCTGGGGGTCCAATGTTCTTGGGCAAGTCAAAATATATCTTCCAAGGTGAAGGACAGGTTTTAGAGTAAAGCAATGCCTCCCTTAGTAGAGACTGAACACTTGATCATGGCCCACCAAGTTACATGTGATCTGAACTGTCAATCATAATGTGGTATTATTTGACTCAGTAAACCAAATTTGGCATGCAGAGCGGCACTCCATTATCATTCCCTGTGATGCACAGAGGAGCAGAGGAAAGATGACGAATGGATCTAAGGGCAAACAAGCCAGGTCAGCACAACATGCCGAAGCGGAACGTGTGCACTTAACCGCTGCACCGCCGGGCTGGCCCTAAAATTTCCCTTTTATAAATCAAAGAGAATATGATGGGTCTGTGAGAGATGATAGAATAAAGAATTTCTTCCAAATAGGATACAAATGAGAGGTACTAGAGAGTGTACATTAATCCCTCAATGACTCTATGTATTTGCCTGTTTTTCCATGTGAAAGAAGAGGAAGGTCAAGTCTAAGAAATCACCTACCTTTGAATGAAGAATGAACTTAGACAGGGAAAAGCATAAGAGTCCAAGGAAAGTGTGGCATGCCATGAAAAGTGGTCAGGCAAGTGGGTCCCTAGACAGAGAAATGGTCAGGCAGGTGGGTCTTGTGGAAAACAGCATCTTCAGACACATGCAGGGCTATGTACTGTTTCACTATAGTCTGAAATTAGAGGGGTCTGAGAAAAGTGAACTGATTGATCTCAGGGCCACACATTCTGTCTCTGATGGAGATTCTGCAGCTCTGTGGTGCTTGGGTAAGGCGTAATTGATAGTAACTACTATGATTTCCCTGAAGAATGAAAGAAAGTGTTTTGATTTGGGTAAAAACTAAAGCTTTGACAACTCAACTGCAGGTTCCTGTGACAGGGTCCAATACCACCGCAGTACATCTCAGAACTTCAACACCTTCTAACTCAAGCCTTGAGTCAAAGCTCAAGGTAAGGTTAACTCTCTTCATTGGGCTGGCCTGGCAGAGGAGGTGACCTGTTTGTGGAGGGAGGGCAGAAGGCCCTGAAAAAGAGAGATTTCTTTAACTAGAGCTCTCCCAGACTGATGATTCCTAAAGGGAGATTTGAGTAATGGTCTTTGTGACCCACAGTCTGTGTGTTCTGTGTTCTAGTGCTGAGGACACAACATGTTTCTCACCAGAAACCTGAGCCTCATTGTCATGGAAAGGTGTTTGAATCTTCTCTAGATCTTATCTCACCTCCTCTTCTGTTAGCCTGATACTAGTAGTCCATGGAGGAGAGTTCAGGGACCAGATTCTTCCAAATATGAGAGACCTAGTTTCACCCCAACTTCTGCAGAAATGACAGAGTTCTGGGGCAAGGCTGAAACAAGCCCCAAGAGCTTCACATTCTGGGAAGAGGAAAAAAAGACTCTGGGTGTAGTGATGTCAGGGAGAGAATATGAAGCTTACAGGCTATGGAAAGAGAGTCAATAATCCCAGATTCACGTAAATAGTGTCAGAGGGACCAGTCTACCGGACTGGGGCTGGGAAGAGGGGGACAGATATTTGTTTCTTCTTTTCTGTTTTGCTCTTATAAATGGGCTCTGTTTGAAAGTGGCTAAGTCCTAGTCATTCCTCTATTTCCCATTGGTGCATAGAACTGGGGCAGTTATCATGATATTTCAGTAATCTCAAGATTTATAATTCCTCCACTTCCCTATATCTTTGTTCTTTCCAATTGATCAAACCACCAAGAATTTACTGTAATTATGGGGTGTCCATCAGCTGACCATAGAGGCTGTGAGGATGTGAGAGATTATCCCTTCTGATGCCAACCTGGAAAACAACCAAGAGCCACAGTTCACAAACCTGGAACAAATAGCAGAGAGAAAGACTATACAGACTGGAACAGAGAGAAGACAATGTCATGGAGACACTTGAGATGCTTGGTCTTGAGATAAGTGTAGAAACATGAAAAGAAAGAGGGATTTATGATCTTCAGGGCTGTCCTTCAAAGGAGGGTTAATATCTTCCAGTATCCTCCCTCAGATCTACCCATTGAGACCCCATACGTGTGTCCAATGATGTCACTGTAGCCGCCCACCTTTACCTTCCTGGGGAAATCAGAGTTCTATATACGGAGGCCACATGTTCATAAGCAAGAAGGTAGGGATTCAGACCCCTCTACAGAAATGTGTTCAAAATTGACTCCCATTTCGTGTAATGGATATGCAGCTCAGATCATCTGCCAGGAATGAAGGACATATTCCCCCAGTTGCTGGGATTTCTGCTGGCAGATAGCCCTCAGTCATCAGCCTTCTTGGGAAAGTGCCTTGTCTACTTCATCCAAGATCACTCTCCTTTTCCACAGCAATATATCCAGTGGCTGGTCAACACTGGGGTGTAAAAGCAGGGCCCCTTCACCTCAACTCAGGACCATTTTGAGACACTACCCCAGCCTCAGACTGTCTGTGGGCTTGGCCGAGATCTTTGTGGAAATTGCTTCAAAGTCCAGCTTCAGGTTCTCCCTCCATACAAACTTGCTCTCTTCCCTTTGACAATTTTTGATACAAAGACCATGCCCTATAATTTTCCTACATGATAATTTCCATGTCAAGGTCTTCTTTCCAGGAAACCCAATCTGTGACATCTTGTATTCACCCAGTGATCCCCATATCTAGAGTGATCACTGAGTCCCATCCCATTCCCCTTCCCAGAGCAGGGGTGAGAGATTGAGAGAAGCTTGTCCTGTCTGCTCAGTGTCTATGGTCTCAAGGGATGCCACATTCTCCTGTTGGAGAATGGGCAGAGAAAAGGTCTGGGAAGGAGCACTCAACATTTCCAGAGAGTGAACTGTTGATCCCTATTGTGAGAGACAATGATGCTGTGCAGCTGGGAACAGCAATGGACGTATTTTTAGTAGGTGGGTAAGTATCACTATGAGAAGTACATTTATATTCATTCATCTCAACCAGCAATTTCCAAACTAGAGTCAATGTCCCCAGACAGGCCTTGAGAATATTTCAAGTAGGATCCAGAGATCAGTCTTACCGAAGACAATTAGCTACTTTATGTGGCAGAACCTGTGAAATATCTTGCTAGCTCCTTGGCACTGCTGCCATTATTAGCGGTGGTGGTAACAAAGGTATTGAAGAGCACTGGGAAGATCATCCTGTGGAAGTTATGGAAATCTAGGCCTCAGGATGGTGGTACAGAAGAATGTTGTCCAAAATTCCTCTTAACAGCTCTAGAGGTGATGCCTCTGAATGTAAGATCAGGACTGTGGGGATGTTGGATATTAGGAATTGGTTGTTTACCTACTTACGCCCTCCTCGGTAGATGGAGAGATAGTAGGGGATATTTGTGGAAGCAGCAGGGACCTTCTCAGACACCCTTTTGTCTGTCATTTCCAGGGTCTCACTCTGTCATAACACTCAGGGCTCCCAGGGTCCAGACTGACATGGGGATCACGATGGAGCTTCACTGCAAAGATTAAAGAGACTCTCCTACATTCTTGTGTCAGTTTTATCATGAGAATGTCACCCTGGGGAACATCTCAGTACCATCAACTTCTCTCTGACCACAGAGCCTTCTGGGAACTTCTCCTGTGAGGCCGATAATGGACCCTGGGCACTGAGGCACTGACACTGTTTGTCACTGATTGTATATTCCTGGGCAGTGGGCTACAAGCCACTAGTCTGACACCTAATTTCTACCCTCATGGCTCAGAACTATTTCTGATTCCAGAGCCTGTGACAGTACCTCTGAGCTACCTGGGTGTGGGATATCCAAGAACAGGATTTCTCAGCATAATGGTTCTACTCTGTGCTCTCAAAAAGCTTTGACAGCTACGCTTCCTGTGTCATTGGGTCTCAACTAAAGAAACAGAACCACCAGGCAATATATATAATAAGGAGTTTTATTGAAGACATTTCTCATTACACAGTTGTGGGAACTGGATAAACAGTCTACGGTACTGTTAAAGACTGTCTGGTTAGACAGCCTTCTGTGTCTGGTGCAGCAGGCTGAAGTCTGAAGAGCAGGCAGCTGGGAGAAGCAAGGAGAATCTGGCAACTGCAAGAATGAGTGGAACCTATGAGGATGAGCTGGGACCTGCATTAGCCTCTCAGCACCTCCAGCCAACCACTTTGATAATGAGGCTTCCCTGCAGGAGAAGGTTCCACCCTTCGTCGCTAAGCTAAACATGAGGAGACCCAGGAATCAGAGAAGCTGAAGGAGAAGATCCAGCAGGAGCTGGAGTTGCTGCAGGCTGCTGCCCCACACCGGCAAAGTGAACCAGCAAATAAGCTACAGAGAGAATCGGAACAGGGGCTCAGGTATTGCTACGACCCTCTGATCAAAAAGAGAAGAGAACTGCTACTTTACTTCCACCTTCCAAATCTTGTGCAAATATCTCTTGGGGCCCACACTTACCTAGAACTACGCAGGGGAGGGGATTCTGGGAAATGTAGTTCCCACTTACCTAAATTGACATAATCCAAGTCTACCACGCTTCCCATCCTACCGCATTCCTCCTAAACTGGGAGGAAGCATGATATGATGGCAATATCATGAACTTTTTTAGTCAGACAGACCTGGGTTCAAAATCTCACTGTACCAGATATGTGTCTTTGGGAAAGTTAGCCAATCTTGTGGAGTCTTTCACCTTCCTCTTCTGTAATATGAGCATGTTGATTTCTATTTTGTTAAATGAGAATTAGGCTTGAAGGTGACGGTGTAAAGTGCCCTTACTAAGCATTGGTTCTCTTTCTTTTCCACAAATTATTGACTCTCCTAGAAGCTACTAGAGTCAGAATAAAATAATATCTTTATTGCTCAATCCACACCTGTCACCCTTACCTCCTGACCACTTCTCAGGGCTTCACCGCATTCTGGCGGACAAGAGAAGGAGCATGTCCTGTATCACACGAAAGTCCTACCCAAGCCCGGGACCTGCCAAATGCAGTCCTCAAGCCAACCCAAAACATCCTTCTAAGTCTGTGTTTCACAGTCTCCCGTGCCTGTGGATTTCCCGGCATGGCTGGGCCTCTGCTGTCTGAGGGAGTTTCACACATGCAGTCTGTTTCCCCCAGCTTTTGGTGGATGTGCATTCTTGAGGTTATTGGCTCTCAACCTTGGCTGCACATTGGAATCACTGAGGAACTTTAAAAAGTACTGATGCCTGAGTAACACTCTAAATTCTCTAGGAGTCTGGGGTGATGCCTGGGAATCAAGGTTTTTTAAATTCAAATCAGTCCCCAGGTGGTTCTAATGTTCAGAAAAACTGAAAACTACTGCTTTAAATCTTTCAGGGCCCCATATTGATTGCTGACCCCAAGAGGGATTGTGGCCTCATTCATTATGATCAACCTCTCTGCTTTTGATAGATAATCTGATTTTCTTTGAATCCAGGAGAAAGAGTGATGAGTAAATCATATTTGGTCTTGTATTACTTTGCTAGGACTGCCATAACAAAGTATCATAGACTGAGTGGTTTAAACAATAGAAATCTATTTTCTCACAATTCTGAAGGCCGAAAATCCAAGATCAAGGTGTTGCCAGGGTTGATTTCTTCTGAGACCTCTCTCCTTGCCTTGTAGATGGCCATCTTCTCTCTCTGTCTTCAGATGGTCTTCCCTCCGTACAGGTTTGTGTCCAAATTTCCTCTTCCTATAAGGACATCAGTCATATTGGATTAGGGCCCACCCTAACAATCTCACTTTAACTTAATCACCTCTTTAAAAACCTTATCTCTAAATAGTCACATTCTGAGGTACTGGGGGTTAGGACTTCAACACACAGATTTTTGAAGCATATGATGCAGCTCATGACGTTTCCTCTGTTATCTGTTCTTTGTTGGTTTAAAGCTTTCTCATGACCACCTAATGTCTAACCACAATGGCTGATATGAGTCCCCATTCTTTCCTTCTCTGCAGTGATTGACTTAGTTTGCAACCTCCTCTTTCTGGTAAATCTCTCCCAAGATCCCACAAAACTCTCAGGGCTCCATCTTTCTCTGACCCCACATTTGCTCTCTCCTTTGTGGACTACTTTGTTCTTCTGCATTGATCCTTTCTCAGGACCTTATTCTTCCCTCTGGCCTTTCTACTCTTAAGAATGCCATGACTGTCAGAGCTTTAACTATGGCTTCTATGCAAATAATTCATAAATCTGTATTTCTTAACTTCTCTCCTGAGCTCTAGTTTCAAAGGATTGTTCCACTACCAGAAATTTCTGTTTAGGCCTTCCACCGTCACCTCAACTCAACCCATCTAAAATCAAAAATCTCTTCTTCCACAGAACTAGCTCCCGCTCTCTTGTCCTATTTCTGTCTCAGATTTCAACATTCTCTCATCTGCCCCAGCTGCCATCTCTGAGTCATTTCTGTCTTTCCTATTTCCTTGCCTTCAATCAATAAGGACAGCATTTATCACTGCCTCCTTACTTTAGACTCTTGTGAACTTTCCTTCATCACATTTCTCCCCTCTTTCCTATATCATTGTCATTCCTAGAAGAGTGTTACATCAGCACAGAAGCTGAGGCTCTCTCTTAGGAGATCAGTGAGTCTGCCAGTGGTCTCTGATAGCTCAAATCTGTGAGCTTTGAGCCCCACTGACTCACAGGACACAGTCCCTATGTGTCACAGTGCCATGAACCTCCACTCTTGAAACACAACTGAACATGAACACTTCCACCCTGTATGAGAAAGGGCACTCATGTATGCTGAGGTAAGAGTTGATTGAAACTCTGTCTTCCAAGTGATCAGATATCTAACCCACACCCCTCAATCTTCTTGAGAACTTACACTCTCACAGAGTAGGTTTCAGTGAGCAGGCAAGAAAAATAATTCTCAAAATATCTCTCTCTCTCCCTTTCCTCACACTGGATGGTAAAAACAAGCAACCAGATACTAGGTAGAGGAGATTTGTCCTGAAAGGGCACCTTGTTTCTCAGTTTTACAAAGGTCACATTAGGTTAAGCTGCCTTTTATATTAGGTTGACCATAAATACCTACCAGTGGCTGCTGCTCTTAGATACGGGAGCTGCCCTGAAAGGATCTGGCCCCTCCCTGTGCAAAAGGAGGAAATACATCTTCTTCAATAGATTCTTGTTTCTCATAACTTTGCAAGGAGTCCCCACCTGAATAGATACCCAAAAGGAGAACAATGTTTTCACTGCTAAAATTCTGCTGGAATGTTCAGAACTGACTTGTCAACTGCAATCCCTTTGGAGGTGTTGCTATTAAATTTCTATTATATAACATGTGCGACCTTAGGTATAAAGGGAGAAAGATGAGTCAGACATGGTTTTTCACTCTGAGGGAATTTCACAATCCAGTGTGAAACACGTATATGGAAAGACTCCTCTTTAAATCCAGTGTTCTGACAGAAGTATAATCTATCGTTATAGACGGTAAATTTTATTTTGAGGTTCTTTAAAATTGCTAATAGCTCCCTGACAGGCTTATTGTGTGCTCACACTGAGATAAGCAACTTTACCAGCATTATCACATTTAACCCTCAGAACAACCTTCTAAGAAAGCTTACGTCCTCTCCATTTATAAATTAAGAGATAGGTAACCTGCTCAGTCTTCTCTTTTTTGAGGAAGATCAGCCCTGAGCTAACATCTGCTGCCAATCCTCCTCTTTTTGCTGAGAAAGACTGGCCCTGAGCTAACATCCGTGCCCATCTTCCTCTACTTTATATGTGAGATGCCTGCCACAGCATGGCTCGCCAAAGGGTGCCATGTCTGCACCTGGGATCCAAACCAGGGAACCCTGGGCCGCAGAAGCAGAACATGCAAACTTAACTGCTGCGCCACCACGTCGGCCCCTCAAAGTCTTCTGATGAGAGATGGTGGGCTAGGGTTCACATTAAGGTCTGTCTCCCCACTGGTAACCACCACTCTCTATGGCCTCCTCAAAAGGTACATTCAAATTGGGCAGGATATGTAAAAGTTCAGTAGATGGTAAATAAGAAACAGACCAGCACCACTTTGAATCGTCAGGAGAAAAAGCCAAATATGAAAACTCACAATGAATTGTGTGTCCCCTCCAAATCCATATATTGAGGTCCTAACTCTCAATGTATTTGGAGATGGGATCTTTAAGGAGGCAATAAAGGTTAAATGAGATCATAAGGGTGGAGCCTTAATCCAGTAGGACTATTTGTCCTTATAAGAAGAGGAACAGGCACCTGGAGTGTGCTCACCCACAGGAAAGACCATGTGAGGACACGTGAATAGGTGGCCATCTACAAGCCAGGAAGAGAGGCCTCACCAGAAACCAACTCTGCTGGCACTCTGATCTTGAACTTCCAGCTTTCAGATCTGTGCAAAAATAATTTCTGTGTTTAAGTGACCCAGTCTGTGGTATTCTGTTACAGCAGCCCAAGCTCACTAACACAGAGATCAATGCGTAAGTGATACAGAGACATTGGAATAGCAAGTTGGAACTTGACTATAAAGGGCATGAATGCTCCCATAAGGAGCTGTTTATTTTGTTGGTAACAGGAAGCCACTGAAGGGTGATGAGAAGATAAGAAACACTATTCATCCTGTTTTATGAAGACCTGATTGGTGGGTGTATGGAGGAGTGTCCGAAGGGTAGACAGACTTATGAGGAGTTTGGAACATGGAAAACACACTTCTCACACCCCACACCTATTCCAAGCCCAGGCCAACACTGCAGAGTCCATAAGTCCTGATCACAGTCATTGTACCTTAACCCACATTTCCCCATGGGAGGAAGACACCAGCACAGTGCACATTTGGAAGACCCCCTGATTTGCTAGGTGGTCAGGCATCTAACTCCAACTTTGGTCCAGCTTTGGGATGGGTCAGCAAAAGGAGAGCACCATAGTCCCCTTTTCATAACTAAGAGGCAGGAACCCCTGCAGATTTTACTTGTGCAGTGTGGTTTTAATCAAAGCAATTGACCTATCAGGTGTATGAGACATCTTGGGGAGAATTGACCCCGCTGAGAAGTTCATATACATCCTTCATGACTGAAAGAGAGATACCAGGCAGCTTTTCTGTAACTGCCAGCATCCAAAAAGGGCATCATCCTACCCCACTTTTGTTCACACAAATGTCACAGCAAAGCTCTGTACGACTTCATGAGGATGATTCAGAGAGCAGTACGATTTTCAAGTCAGACAAGGGTCAGGTCAACCAGAAACTCTGAAAACAGCAGCCAGAGTTCCCATTGCCCATTCAAGGCTTTCCATGTGCAGCTGATTGTTCAGCTGTCGTTCAGAAACAGACTGAAAGTGTCACCTTTGGCTGGACTCTGAAAGCCAGGACCCAGAGGTCCTCCATTATGGTGCTGTCCTCCTCCAGCACATCACTATTGAGGGTTCCCATGGCCACAAGACCTAGCAACGCACATCTGATCGACTGAAGTTACGGGAAAAGATTATCCCCCATGCAAGTAACAATCATTTTGATAAAGAAATAACAAAGAGATTCCAAACATGCTAGCAGATCCAAAGGGAAGACATTTTCATGAAATCTGAATATTGAAGCTGGCAGGAATCTCAGAGATCAGCTTCATCAAGGATCCCCACCTCTGTGGGTAGAAAGATAATGCTCATCTTAAAGCATCATGAGAGATCACAGGGGCTGCTGAAATGTGCAAAGAGGAGAGAAAAAGATGTATGGGGAGGTGGGCTTCTGAGTCAGTGGAGCCTCCCCAAGATGGACCATTTGAGTTGCCAGGTGGATCTGAGGGTGTTAATGAGGGTGTTAATATCATGGTGGCTACCAGCCCACAATACCGCCTTCAAGGACCCTCGATCAAGTCTGACCTCTTCCCTTCCTAGATGAACAGAACTGAGGGCCAGAGAGATGAAGCAACTCTCTCAAGCTTGATGAGCAGAGTCAGCACTAGCTCCAGTAACATCTCACACTTCTTTCTAGCATTTAGATTACTTTCAACTGTTTAATTACGTATACATTTTTTACCATGTAGATTTTAAGTTCCGTACAGGTACTATCACATCTATCTTCACCACACCATCCCCAGCACCTGACAGAGTCCCTGGAACATAGCAGAATGCTCAATGAACATTTGTTGACATTCTCGCTGGAGTGTGAACTTCATGAAGACAAGAATAACAGCCAACAAGTAATGAGAGCTTGTGTGTGCCAGGCAGCGTTCAAAGCACTTTATTTGTGTTAGTTTATTTAACCCTCAGAATAACTCTGAGCCGGTGCTCTTATCATTTTTTCCATCTGAGAGAGGAAGACAACACAGCCCAGAGAGATTAAGTAAACTGCCCAGGATCACACAGGAAGTGGCAGACCTGAGTCTCTAACCCAAGCAATGTATTTCAGATCTCACTCTCTTATTTCACTACAAAATACTGCCTCTCCATTCAAGTCTTCTGTATCCCCAGCCCTAGAAAAGTGCCAAAATGTAGACAGCACTCAATACATATTTTTAGAATAAATGCCGCACCAACAGACAAGAACCCAAGTCTAAGATTCTTCCAGCATCAAGTAGTCTCGCTGATTGCACCACACAAGTGGCCATTGTCCCAGCTCTGAATAAAGCACTCTGGATCCCCTCTGGCTGAAAGGAAGGGCTAATTTTGTTCTTTCTTATTCTGGCTGAGCATCTGTCCTCATCTGCCCGTTCTTTCAAAGCCTAAGTTTGTTAGGAAAGAGTGCCCTCTGGTGACAAGGACAAGCTCTTATTTTGTCACTCCCTTCAGCATTGCAGCGTGATCTGTGAGAAAGATTCGCCCCTGAGTCCTTTGGACATTCCACCTCTTGCTGGGACATCCAGATTAAATTTAAGACCAAGCCAGAGGGAGAACTGAGTCACCAGGTGACCAGAGCCCTCTAGCCCTGTGTCCGGTTGCCTGTCAGCTCCCTCAGCTGAGGTGCCCTTTGGCCATCCTCCACCCCTCCCTGTTCCTCCCCACCACAGGGTCCATGTTGAAAGGTCCCACACCAATTACACCACCCTGTTATCCATACAGGACCCTTGGTTTTCCTGACTGCTGATTTTTCTGAGATCCTCTCTCTGAATCCTCTCTCCTTCCCAGCTTCTCACCATTCTCACTTATGTCTCAGTAAGTATCATGTTTTTCTTGCTGTCACAGGGGTCCACCCAGCCTGGGATAGCTCCCAAGGACCACCTATTCCATTCCTCCTGCTCCAGTGGGGCTGGAGCCATTGTGTGACAATGATAATGGTTTCCTTTGGTTTAAAGTTCCAGAACTGGGCCCAAGGAGAAAGGAGAGATGTAGGGAAAGCATCATGAGGAGAGAACTGGAGGGTTCCCCTCACTGCTTCACCCACTGTTGAGGATCCAAGGACAAGAATAGTGACAAGTTATATGGTGTCATTCATTCGAGTTGATGTCTCTCTCTCTCTCTCTCTTTTTATTTGGTGAGGAAAATTGGTCCTGAGCTAACATCTGTTGTCAATCTTCCTCTATTTTGTATGTGGGACAGTGCCACAGCATGGCTTGATGAGTAGTGCATAGGTCCACAACTGGGATCCGAACTCGCGAACCCTGGGCCGCTGAAGTGGAGCATGCGAACTTAACCACTACACCACTGGGCCAGCCCCTGATTTTCCTTTCATAAATGCTGTGAAAAAAGAATCAAGGGGGCAGTGGTAAAAAAGAGAGATAGATTGACAAATATAGACAAACCAGAGACTTAGGCATTAATGATCCCAAGAGGGAGACACTAATGAAAGTTCCCAGTCATCCAGAAATCGTGGCACCAGTGCTAGATTTCAGGATGCTCAAAACCATGGCCTTGGATGTGTCTCTAATTCCTGTACAAAAAGATTTGGAGAAAGGGTCCAATGAGAGAGTCTTCCAGCCAGGCTGAGGAAGATGTGAGATGAGGATATGTTGCAGCCAGGGGAAAGTGCCTTCACTATTTATACTCCATTGTGTAAAGCAATAGAAAATTTAATTACCTGGAATTCTGGAAGGCGCTGTTGGTTGCGAGAAAAATTGCAATAGTGTATGTGAGCAGGACGAACTATACCTCTCAGGGTATAGGGTGCAGCAATAAAGTGTCACAGGACTGAAGGGGGGGGTGTGTGTGGTGTGTGTGTGTGAGATCAACAAGAGAGAAACCTATAGTAGGGAGATACCCAGAAGGGCAGAGAAGTACACAGGAGAGCCCAGTGGACTCAGGGAGAAGGAGAGTCTGTGGAAAAGAGAGAGAAGGAGAGGAGAGAGTTTGTTCTGGACTCACGAAGGAGAGAGACTGAAGCTAAGAGGGGTGTCTAAAGAGGATGCCATATAAGGACATATGCCTCCTAGTTAAACGTTTGAAATGCTTTCAATTGTACTTTTCCACCAGATTGCTATTTTTTTAATGTGACTTTGTCTAGAAATTGGCTCAAAAAGCAATATTCTCGTCACATTTTGTGTGGCTACCTCCTCCCTTGTGCCCTAAGGATGTACACTCTGGACCAAGGGCCCTTCGTGGAGCCCCATGACAGTGCCAGATGTGCTAACTTGTGAAGACCTAACTCTGTAACCGACTTACAGGGTACAATTAAGTCAATCTGACTGAGTTGTAGTTATGTATACAACTGTTTCTGGGCTGCCTGCCATTATACAAGCATGGTTAACATGCTTCAGGGTAAACATTTATTGAGCACCTGCTGAATGCCAGGCACTGGGTGCTCAATGCCACGTATCTCATTTGGGCCTCAGATCAATGGACCATGGCCTGGAATTGGAGCCCACTAAGTGCCACTCTAGCAGAATTCCTGCTAAATAAGAAAGTCAACAGAGTCTACGTCATTCAAGGGTCCTTTCCAACAACCCATGTCTCCTGATTCCAGCCTTTCTCTCTGCCTTTAGCTACAAAAGACGTTTCTGAAAAAGTGTCCTAAGGGAAGGGACCTGGTTTTATGACGTTTTGCTTACTTAAAACCAATGCATTAGTGCATGAGAATATAAGATAGATCGATTTTCATGTAACATTGTCTGCAGTAGAGAAGAACTAGAAGCAATTAAATGTCCACCATTAGGAGACTGATTAAATATGTCAGCATACATCAATACAATTAAATGTTAAACAGTTTCTAAAGATTTGTGCTGGTTGGGAGGAAGAGGTTTACCCATTGCTAAAGAACACAGGCACATTCCAGTTCCCCAAGCTTTCTTAAGACACTCAATAACAGTAAGGAAAGGCAAAAGCTTAAAAAGGAAGAAGAGGAAGAAGCTTTCTTGTTCTACTAGGTAGTTCTAAAAGTCTTGCTTTATGAAATTAGTTACACACATAAGAGAAGAAGAAAGAAAAATGTGTGAGGAAAAATAAAATACCTTTAAAATAAAAAAAGTAGATCTATGTATAATGACAAAGAAATAGGCCCAAGATATAGTATCTTGCTTAGCAAGGAATGCCAATGGCAGAACAGTATGTGTAAAATAATCCCATTTGCCTAATAAAGTTATATATATGAACTGTCTTTAAATTTCAGCTCAGCCTCCAAAGTTGAAAACAACAGATAATAAAGACCCCTACATTCTAAAGGGAAGTGCCAAACATAACTTGCTGAACTTATGGAAAGATGGCTCTCCCAAGAACTTGCTGCCATGCTAGAGGATATGTAGGTTAACCACATCAGCCAAGAGAGCGCTATAAAGAGCAGCCACTAAATAAAAAGAACTTTATCCATCTTCCTCTGCCCCTAGGGGAGGAGATAGGAGAATAATGACCCCTTCCCACTGCAGGTTTCTGAGCCACAGGTCAAGCCTATGATTGGGGGATGAGAGAAGCTTTGAACTGGATGTGACATTTAAGTTTTAAATTGAACTGGATGAGACTATTTTTTCAACGACTGGAAATGACCAGAAAGCTATTGTGTCTGCTCAAGCCAGTCTTCAGGGGCAAGTCAGAGATGCTGTATAACATGATGAATGGCAGCAGCAGAGGTAGGAGAAAAATAGAGTCACTTCTTGTTTCAAGTCCAGTCCATTCAATAAACCTGGATATATATGTATATAATATATATGTTATATATATAATACTTCTTCTATATCCACAAAAGAGTTCTAGAGAGACACAAAAGAATATAAAAGTGGATATCTCTGCAACTGGAAGGGATAAATGGAGCAAGATTTTGACTTTTCAGTTTTTGCTTGTCTTATGTTGCTCAAATGTTTCATGACAAGCTTATATCACTTTTATAATTTAAAGAATTCATTTTCTAAAAATGTGGGCATGCTAACCAAAATGCCAAGCCCAGAATCCTGCAGTCTTCCCGTCAGTTCGTGACTTTTAGGAGAAGGATTTGTTCAGCGAGGTGCTGGTAAACCTCTGGCTTGCTGCAGGAGAAAACAGTATCCTGATCTCTAGTGTTTGCCAATTTCTGTGGTGTGAACACTCCAACCACAGTTGATTTCAAACTACCAACAGTTTGACATGTGGCTCACCGAATTCCTGGCTATTTAACAATGGGCTTAATCCAGCTCCAACACACCAGAAGAACACCACATGGCAGGTGGTGACCAGTGTCCTTCCCTGGAAGTCCATCTCCAGGGTCTGTTAATTACCAGCTGACTGGTAAGCCAGCTTCTGCCCAGGAGTAATGAATGGTTACCAGTTTCAAGAGCAAAATGTCAAGGCATTCCAGCAGGCCAGCCCTCTGACCCCAGCAAGCTGCTCATTTGAGCCAAGTAGGAGATTCTAGGAGGGTTGGGAGGGCGTTAACGGGCAGAAGAGCCTGTCAGAAGAAACAGAGGAGCAGAGCAAAACCAAATCTCAGACATCAGTGACCTTTTGCAGCTGTAGAGCTCCTCCAGAGCAAGGATGAGAAAAACGTTGGAAAACCACAAAGTTGACTATTTACTTCAACATGCTGCTCTCTAATAAAGATAGTAATGGTAGCTATAATAAAAACAATTATGGAATGCTTACTCTGGGTTATGTGTTTACTATGAGCTAGAACAGTGTATATGGAGCCCCTCATTTACTCCTCACAGCAATCACACAAGATAAGAACTCATTATTTCCACTCTACAGGAGAGGAAACTGAGACTTAGATAGTTTAAACAGCCTGCCCAAGGTTCTCATGCTAGTTATTGGTAAAACCGAGACTCAAACTGATGTTTTATTCCAAAGGAAAGCTACATTTCTTCACAGCTGCACTAAACCTCCTCTCAGAGGGAGGCAGAGTCCCCCAACAGCAAACCAGGATCCACTGGTAGATGTTGAAGTCTGACCTGACAATGTCCACATCTAGTTGCCACCTCCCTGTCTCCACTCAAGAAAAGAGTGTTCCATCTGGCTGCATTTGCTTCTTGGGATAGAGCAGACTAAAGGCACCTTCTGACTCAGCTATCTGAGTTTTGGAAATATCATTTTTTTTAAAAGATTTTATTCTTTTCCTTTTTCTCTCCAAAGCTGCCCAGTACACAGCTATATATTCTTAGTTGTGGGTACTTCTAGTTGTGGCATGTGGGATGCCGCCTCAGCATGGCCTGAGCCCAGAATGCCATGTCCGTGCCCAGGATTCCAACAGCAAAACTCTGGGCCACCACAGCAGAGCACGCGAACCCAACACTCAGCCACGGGGCCGGCCCCAATGGGCATATCATTTTCTCTCTCCTAATCTTGGTCTGTCACTTTTAAAAGTAGAGATTTAAGGGGCCGGCCCAGCAGCATAGTGGTTAAGTTCGCACACTCTGCATCTGCAGCCTGGGGTTCAAGGTTCGGATCTTGGGCGTGAACATACACACCACTTATCAAGCTATGCTGTGGCAGGCATCCTACATATAAAGTAGAGGAAAGTGGGCATGGATGTTAGCTCAAGGCCACTCTTACTCAGCAAAAAAAAAAAAAAAAAAAGAGGAGGATTGGCAGCAGATGTTAGTTCAGGGCTAATCTTCCTCAAAAAACAAAAGAGAGAATTAAATCAAACAACCTCTAAGAATGACAGACCTGTGTGTTGACAGACCCATTTTCTCTACCAGTGCAAACACCAGAAAGCCTGGGGAAATGAGTATCTTCATTATGTAATACTCATTCCACAAATATGCATTACTATGTGCCAGGCACTATTCTGAAAGATGTTGTGGATACAATCTTTTCTTACAAAGAGTTGAGGTCTTCAGAAATCAGAAAAGGGAGATGAAAAGGTGGAGGAAATAAGCAGGTCCACACACTGAGTGCCCACTGTGTGCCAAACCTTGCACAAAGTCTGGGAAAACCACTCAGAAGTCAGCCTGTTACAACAAGAAACGTAAGATGACTGGAGTCAGAACGACCAGTGTTGTAATCTCATCTCTGCCATTTCGTGACCCGGGGCGGGTCATCTCCGAACCTCTGTTTCCTTGTTTTTAAGTCAAGGATAATGCCAAACTCCCTTCCCAGGATAAAAATGAGATAGCCTACGTAAAGAAGCTTAGTGCAGTCTCAGGCGGAAGTAGACCCTCAATAAAGGACAGCTATGCCTATTATGAAGAGAAAGTGCTACTTTGTTGAGATTCCACAGGCACAGTTGTTCAGGAATGGGAAGAACCCAAATCCTACTTCAACGGGGTCAGGAAGTAGTTGAGCTCCTGGAAGGAAGCATAGTAGTGTCACTCACCAGGACTCAGAAACATCTATATGCTGCATAGGTCTGGGCACCTGGAGGTTCCAGAGCCTCTAAGGAGGATGAGGAAAGAAGACAATATTGCTGTCAGGCTTCCCTGAGCTCCATAGAGGTAAATAAACATTAAAAGCCCCTGATACTTCAGCTATGAACAGCTGGGGCATCTCCCCTAGGTGTACCACTGAGCTTTGAGGGTAAAAAGCCAGGCAAACATATTGTGTCTTCAGAGCCCATACCTCTGGTCAGCATTCCCAACCTCAGGGCCTTGAGCTTCACGATTTCCAGGGTCTTCACACTATATCCACCTCTATCTAACCTCCAAAGGGAGGGCCCCAGTCTTCTCAGGGCTCTTTCCTCCCTCTGTATCTAGTGACTCACTGGTACCTTGTCCCTGCTCTCAGAAAAGCAGCACTAGGGGATATATGTTCACCAGGGTGGCACTCCCTGTGAATTCTTCCTTGTTGTCTCCCACTTGCAGAGGTTAGAGAGCTTCTCTTGCAGCTGAAAGTGGCCAGTGAAATCGAAGGAGACATCTGCTGGGGATTTTCTGGAAAATCCTTTGCTTTCCTGATAAAAGTAATAGAAACAGTTGGTGCCACTCCCTTTCCTTCTTCCTACCTTGACTAGTTATGTAATACCTAGAGTTGCAGCAACTACTTTGTGACCTCAAGGTGATAGTCATGAGGATGAAAAGCTAAGATGCTAAAGATGATGAAGGAGCTCACATCCTTGATGATGCTGTCGGGATGACATATCAGCACAGAGACTGCCTGTTCCCTAATGCTTGTTCGTAAACAATAAAGGCTCCTATATCAAAAGCCAATGTTAGTTGAGTATTCTATCTCTTGTGAACAAAAGTATTTCCAACAGGTAACATCAGATAGAGTAGGGATTGAAACATGGAATATTAGAGAAGATGAGGCTTAGAGATGGGGTGACCAACTTGTTCTGTTTGCCCAGGACTTTCCTGGTTTTAACACTGAAATTCGCACACCCTGGTAACTCCTTCAGTGTCAGGTAAGCCAAGAAAGATTGGTCACCCTTCTTAAAAATAGCTTCAATTCATTGATGAAAATGCAAAGACCTAAGGAAATCCTAAGGAGGAAAGAGGTTTGCCCAGGATAACACAGGTGATGGCCAAGGCCAGATCATAATCCAGATTCCTGACTCTAAATGCAGGGCTCTTTAGTCATGTTACAAATCGCTGTAAATGTGTTGTCCTTCCTAAGAAACAAAATTACCAAAATTACCTCCTTCCAGTTGAAAGCATGTGACTCTCTGAGACTCATAATTAGGATCCGCTTCAGTCTGGTGTTCAAGATGTAGCTTCTGTGAATGCTGATGAATTTAGGGGAATGAGGCAAGGCTTGCATCTGCGAAGAGCACCAGAGCAAAGTTGGAGGGAGTAAGACCACCTCCTGGCTTCTGGAATGGGCTGGGGCAGGCACAGAGCCTTCAGTCATGAGGTGTCCTGCTTCTTGGTGATAAGTGGTTGCAGGAGAATTAATGTTAATATCAGTTAATAGTCACAGGAGATGAGAGGCAATGAGTCAGCCCTCTGCTCTTCATGGTTTCAGATTCAACAAAGACTTATTGGGGGCTGACTGAGAGGTGAAGACTGGGGCTAGTGGTTTCACCATGTCATTGCACTTAGTTTTCAAAATAGTCCTATGAGATAGGTACAACTGTGTTATCCCCACCTTGTAGATGCAAATATTTCCCCGAAGTCACACAGCTTGGTAACTGCAGACTCACAGTCCACTGGTCTTTGTATTTTACCTCAGTGGTGTTTTTCCTTCTGTGTGACCGCTCCAGGAAGCCTCCTCCCTCCTTCCTTCTCCCTTTTACACTCATTCTCCCTGACCACCCCTCTTCTCTGGTCTGTCACGAGAGTGTGAGATTATTTACCACACAGGTCACTATGTGAGGATGGATGCCTAACAAAAGACAGCCAGCAAGGGGCCAGCTCAGCGGCGTAGTGATTAAGTTCACGTGCTCCACTGCAGTGGCCCTGGGTCTGAGTTCGGATCCAGGGTGCACATCTACATACCACTCATCAAGCCATGCTGTGGCAGCATCCCACATACAAAGCAGAGGAAGTTTGGCACAGATGTTAGCTTGGGGCCAATCTTCCTCACAAAAACAACAACAACGCCGCCGACCGACGATGACAACAACAACAACAAAACACCCAGCCAGCAAGATCATCCTCATTCCCTGGAAGAAAGGGACAGTGTTTTATTCCTAAAATCCTCTTCCTACAGGCTTTCCAGAGCACCTGCGCAGCTCCTCCTGAGGACACACAGGGAGGTCTTCAGTGCTTCTATTTGGGTTCAGAGCCAAGGGACACCAAGCCCACAGCCTCAGACCTCCCCAGCTCCTTGGCCCAGACTTGGAGGGGCTGGCTTGACACTCTATGGGGACTTCACTCTTGGGAATCAACCACCTTTTCCGTTTTGTGGTCATTTTTCTCCTCCTACCCAAGAGGACAGTTCTCTGTGACTGCCCTCTTTTTTTCTCTTTTGGCCAGGGACCTACCATATTAGTCCCTGCTTGTAGGAGAAAGTGAGAGGGATGGGCATTAGGAGGAAGAGGTGGGTGGCATCTGGGAGTAAGATAGATACAGAGCAGTATAGAAAGTTTCAGTTATGCAAGATGAGTAAGTTCTAGAGATCTTCTGCACAACATAGAACCTACAGTTAACAACACTGTGTTAGGCACTCAAAACTTTTAAGTGGGTAGAGCTCATGTTAAGTGTTCTTACCACCATCAAAATAAATAAACAGGGAAAAAATTCCTGTCCTGGCTGCTGGATTGGCTGGTACTCTGGACAGCAGATGGCAGCACGACATCACAGAATCGGAGGTGAGCCTAACATGGTCCCCGGAGAGGAGGGGAGGAGCAACAGGAAGCGTGGGATGTGCTTGGAGTGGGGAGCAGAGAGAAGAGAGAGAAGAGAGAAGCTGTCCAGAAGCCACAGCAGGAGGGTGAGTAGGGAGACTGCTAGATGCAGGGTCTCAACTCCCGAATTCCATTCCCAGACTGGGTCAGCAAGATCTGGTACACCCAGTGGGACTCAGTCCTAATTTCAAACCCTCACTCTGTCATCTGCTATTTGGGTGGCTTTGGGTAAGCCATTTCACTTCTCTGAGGCTTTATTTCCTCACTTGTTAAATGAAGCTGCCACTCAGGCTGCCACACAGAATACCGCAGGCTGGAGGCCTTAAACAGCAGACTGGTTTTCTCACAGTTCTGGAGGCTGGAAGTCCAAGATCAACGTGCTCTCAGGGTCTCTTTCTAATGAGACCTCTCCTCCTGGCTGGCAGACAGAAACTTCTTCCTTTGTCCTCACTTGTCCTCTGTGCATGTGAGGGGTGGGAGGAGGGAGAAAGAGAGAGAGGAGATCTCTGGCATCTCTTCCTCTTCTGACAAGGACACCAGTCTTAGGGGATTAGAACCCCACCCTTATAACCTCATTTAGCCTTAATTATCTCCTTAAAGCCCCTATCTCCAAATATAGTTACATTGAGAGTTTGGGCTCCAATATATGGATTGAAGGGACCAACAATTCAGTTCATAAAGAGAAGCCAACAAGAACACTGACTTGACATGGTTGTTATGGAATCACATAAAAATGAATATGATAACAAACCAGATGACTCTGTCTATTCTGGGCAGTGACTAGAGACCTGTTTAAAATTCCCCAAGGCCCAGAGGGGTTTCAGGGAGGAAAGAAAGCCCTGTGTTTAGGAATGACTATGCTTCTGTCCTTTCCTATTTCTCAACCCATCTCAGGTAGGCCCAGGCTTCCCCTCCCTGGAAGATAAACAGCTTAAAATCCTACGCCTTCTTCTTGAACATTACAGCAAGACTGGCTGAGACTAGACTTTAGGAAGGACTTCCTAGTGGGCAAGAGGCATTAAGCAGAAGGTGGAAGAGAGTAAATTATCTCCTTTCTCTTCCCAGTGGAGATCTAAAAATTGGGAAAACCAGCTTGCTTAAGTCTTTGTTGTCTTTCTGGGCATGAATTGGTATTGCTACAAAGGGAGGAGACCTTATTTAGATGGCCTCAACCTCAAGAAGCACAGCTAATCCCCTCAAGGCCGGGACAGTAGTATATAATATCTTGCTAGAAGGTTATGGGTGGGATAGGTGTGGCTTGAGAAGGATCTTCAATAAGAGTGTATGGCTGACACTTGCACTTGGATTGCCCATCCCTCTCCACTTGCTTCCTCTCCAGTGTCTCCACCCAAACACACTCCTCCTCCATCTCAACATGAGCTCCTCTATCCACTTATGATGCCAATTAGAATCTCAAAGATGGGCCAGACTGGTGGTGTAGGAGTTAACTTTGTGCTCTGCTTTGGCGGCCTGGTGTTCACAGGTTCAGATTCCTGGCACACAAATAAGCATTGCTCATCAAGTCATGCTGTGGCAGCATCCCATAGATGAAATAGAGGAAGATGGGCACAGATGTTAGGTCAGGTCCAGTCTTCCTCACACACAAAAAAGAAGAAAGAATCTCAAAGAACTTTAAAGATTTGGCCACATGCTTCCATTGTCTTTGGGGACTGAAGAAGATGTGGGAGAGAGAACGGAAGCAGTGCTGGGATGCTGAGGGAGTCAACCGTACAACCGTCTTCATTATCATCCTCATTATTATCATCATCAACAACAGCCCAGTTTATTGAACTCCCTGTGGGGCAGACTCTGGGCTAGTTATATTGAGGGCCATATTCAGTTAGGCTGAGTCCTGGCCCTGAGGGGACATCTAGTCTAGCTGGTGAGACAGGTCAATCCATAGCATGTGTAACATACTTAATGTATGCCTGGCACTTTGTAAGTTTTCACAGAGGGGGCAAACATGGCTCAGGTAGTTTGGGAAGGCTTCATGCAGGAGGTGGGCTTTGAGCTGGAAACTGAATGAAAAGTCACAGTTAGACAAGAGAGTAGAAGAGCAATGCAGGCAGGAGGAATGCTGTGAGTAAACGCATGGGGAAGGACGAGACATGCCTTTACTGGGGGCCCCAAGGGCGAGTGCTGAGATAAGAAGGGGAGGAGCCGGTGATAAGACTGGGGAGGAACTGGGGACAGTTCTCGGAGGGCCTTGAACTTCAGGTGGGGGCATTTGCATTTCCCCACTAGGCCCTGGAGAGCCACTGAAGCTTGAGATTGTCCCCAGACTGCCTGGAGCATTTGTAGACCAGCCTCTGCACCGTACCTCTGCTCTTCACTGTCTCCCATAGACTAGACCAGGGATAACATCCTTCTGTACAGTAACATCACTGACTTAGAGCAGAAGACCCTTCTCACTAGGGCCTGGACGCCTTCCTCCTGCTTCCAGAAAGCCCAGCCAGGAGGACCCTCAGCTCCTCCTCCCTTCCCCGGCCTTCACATCCCAGTTCCCCCGCTGTGTACTCATGTGAGATCATAAGTCACAGTACCATAAACCACTCCAGAGTGTGTAATAAGTGAATTATTTACCAATGACCCTGGCTAAATGTTCAGGGGAATAAATGATTAAGCCGCAGATCTGTCAAAAAGTTCCCATAAATAAGTAATTCTGTGCCGCCTTAATGGGCTTTGTAAATTACTCATTCGTGCCGTTGCTGGATCACTCTCTGGGGTAAACTCCCCACACCTGCTGATTTACTGCTGAGGTCTGGACAGGATGGGACAAACTCTGCTAGCCAGCTGGGTAGACTCCCTGGGTGCTAGGCCACCTGGTGGAGTCCCTAAGGATGAGGTTCCTGGAAAGAGATCACCCTCTTGTGTCACCTCACAAGAATGCGGGGTCAGAGGTGGACTGACCTGCTAGGCCACCTGGAGGTTTGTCCTGTGGGGTAACTGTGGTGCCCAGGGTTCTTTTCCTATAGCACTCAGTGAGCGTGCTCTTTGCACCTCCTGTGTCCCAGGCTCTGTGCCAAACACTGGGAAGCTGAAAACACAGAAGTGTGCCCCTGTGAGCTGAGTCTAATGATGGAGACGTGAATGGACATACAATGTGACCAGGGCCACCCTAGAGTGCCATCAGACCCACTGGGGAAATATCTAACTCAGCTGGAGAAATTGGGGAAGATGCCAAAGTGTTGGGGTTTAAGAGTATTCACTGTGCTGGAGACGCCTGGTTCCAGCTCAGTCAAGATGGGCTGGGCTGTGTTGTGTGATAACAAACAGCCCTGCAATCTCGGTGGTTTTAAACCACAAAGGCTTACTGCGGCTCAGCTGAGGGCTCTGCTCCACCCACCATCCTCCCCCTTCCCCGGCCCCAGGACCCAGGCTGATGGCACAGCACCACCTGGGACATTACCATTCATGAGGGAAAAGAGAATGTGGCAAAGCACATCCTGACTCCTAGAGCTGCTGGCCAGAAGGGTCACTTCTACTCCCATTTCTCTGGCCAGAGCAAGTCATAGAGTAGTTGTGCTTGAGTTCACTTGAGACAAACTGGGGAGAGAGAGAGGGAGAAAGAGAAAGAGAAAGGAATAAGTCAGAGACAGAGACAAAGATGGAGACAGAGAAGGAAAAGGAGAAAGAGAAAGAGACAGACAGATTGAGAGAGAGAAATATTTGTGTCCAGCCCTAATGCTTGCCCCAAGTACAAATTCTGCCTCTATGAACTTACTAGCTCTGTAGCCATGATCAGGTTCCTGAGCTGCATTCTTTCCATTTCTTCAGCTATGAAGTGGGAGTAACAACAGTGACTACTATTTTTTGGAGGATTAAATGAGATCATCCACCTTAACACACTTAGCACATAGTACATGGTAAGTGCTCAGTAGCTTGGTTCGCTATTGTTATTGTTATTACCGTTTCCATTATCATTACCATTATGATTAGTAGTAGCATCATAGTAGAAGTGGATATCAGAAGCTGAGTTTAGAAGAGTGGGTCACACCCACAAATACACATGTACAAATGCATATGCACACTGACCTTCACTGGTGAACTTGTTCTGGGGGGACAATATCCTCCCGGCATCCCCTCACCATCACTACCAACACGACCTTCAGCCAAAAGCAGATGGTGGTGACAGCAGTGCCGCAGACCTGAGCAGCTCTGTGCCATCTTCTGTCCTCTCTGCACACACGCTAAGTATTTGCCTTGCACAGGTCACTCACTCACTCCAGGCCTCAGGCTCCTACTTCACTGCAAAACTGGAGCAACAATACCATCTAAAGACCCAAGAGCTGGGCCAGATGATCTCCTGAATTCCCTTCCACACCCAGGACTTTGATTCTCCTCTCCAACTGTCATCACCCCCAAGCTTTGCAGCTCCCTGGACCATCTCCCCGCACTCGTCATGCATGACTCAGGCCTGGGTTTCCAATGGCCGGGGAAGAAGGGGAGGAGCATCAGATGTGGCACGGGCTTCCTCAGCTTTCCCAGAGGCCGGAGAGACATCTGTTCCTATGGCTTTCATGTCAGCACAAAATGTGTGCCAAGGGAACAGGAGGAAGAAGATCGTGTAAATCGGCTTGTTTTCTGTGAGTGTTTCAAGCTGACTGGGAGAGGCCCAAACCCATAGTTGGGAAGAGGTCCCTGAACTGTAGTTGACCACCAAGGCTCCCTGCCTCCTTCACCAACTTTCACAGGGACTGTGAAGCTTAATGAGCTGATTGTTGTTTAGATTATCAAGGGAACAATTCTGGGCCCACAGGTCATAGCCCTGCCTGCTTTGCCTGAGCAAGCCCAAGGCGGTTGGAGGCTTTACGATCCATTCCAAAACAGAAGACATGATTTCCCATCTTTCATAATCGAACCAACTCACACTTATTCACAGCTTGGCAGGCATTCAGCACCGCATGAGCACCAGTCAACTCTTTATTCAGTTCATTCCACAGCAAGTCCTTACCCTGAACAGGGGCTGTGCTGGGACAGGCGGGCACTCAGAGATATCTACTAGCAGTTTGTGCCTTCTGGAAATGTGCCAACTGTTAGGAGAGATAAGATATAGGCGTTGCAAAATGATAATGTAAAGCAAAAGATTTTAAATGTGTCTAGGGTCAGTGGCGGAACAATAGCTCTCTGATGACACGCAGCAGATAAAGGAAAGGTTGTGATGTTAGAAACTTCCCTTACCCACTTTCCAGCCTTGGGGACATGTGCTAGCCTGGGAGATGGCACACACTTAGGGGCAATCAGGGTCTGACCAATGAATAAAGATGAACCAGGGCTGGCCCAGTGGCACCGGGGTTAGGTTCACACATTCTGCTTCGGAGGCCTGGGGTTTGCTGGTTCGGATCCCGGGTTCAGACATGGTACTGCTTGGTGCCATGCTGTGGTAGGTGTCCCACATATAAAGTAGAGGAAGATGGGCATGGATGTTAGCTCAGGGCCAGTCTTTCTCAGCAAAAAGAGGAGGACTGGCAGCAGATGTTAGCTCAGGGCTAATCTTCCTCAAAAAAAAAAGATGAACCAGACAGCTACAGAGGTGAGAACAGTGGGACAAGAGAGGACGAATGGTACTGGGTAGGTGTGGGGGCCAGTCTGTGTGCCTCCTACATGTTTCCAGAAGCAAGGGAGGTCTGGGTCTGGAGGGACAGGGGACAAAGATGGGGAAACTAACAGACCTTCTTCTCCTCTCGTGTAATACTTCTATTAAAATCAAAACATATTTGTTGCATATCTACGTTGTGCTATGCACTGGGTTAGACACTTTCATTCTATTATTTAATCTGCTCCTCACAGCAACTCTTTGAATGTGTTTTGCAAAGCTTACTTCCCAGATGAACCAAATGAGGCTCAAAGAAGGAATTGACTCACACACTGTTGAGTGTTGAGCCAGAATACACAATCCAGGATTTTATGGTTCCCCTTACAACCACCTTCCATAGGCAGCCATAGCGAACCTCTTAAAACACTAATCGGACTGTGTTGTTCCTCCCGCTAAAACCCTTCGATGGCTCCCAGTCCCCAGAAGGAAGTCAAAATCCTTAGTACGACATACAAGTTCATCTATATCTGGCTAAGTGTGTTTCAATCTTATATTCTGTCAACTCTGTGTCATTGTCCACACCCAGTAATTAGAAGAGCCAGCATTTATTGATCATCTGCTATGTGCCAGCTCCCGTTACAAGCACTTCACATATATCGTTCTGTTGCCTTCTCATGACAACCCTATGAGGCAGATACTATTGCATCCCCACTTTATGGTTGAGGAAACTGATTCACAGAGTGGCTTAGTAATTTGCCCAAGGCACATATCTCTCAGAATATGGGAATCACCCCAGGCAGTCCAGTTCTCGAGCAGACACAACACATAAGAAACTTCAGTGTTCCATGATTTGACTTATATCTTCCCTTTACCTGAAATACCAGTGCCTTCTTTCTTCTCCTCGATAAAAATCATTTATCTTTCAAGACCTGGTTTAGGACTTATCTTTTCAAAGTATATTTTTTCCTAAATTGGGTTAGAGTTTTTAAATTTCTCTAGAATGTATTGCTATGGAACCTAGTGGACATCTCTATGTTATGACGTCTGCTTATGTGTCTGTCTCCCCTCCTAGATTTAAAGCAACTTGAGGACAGACCTTACTATATTCATCTTTATTTCTCTAATCTGAAAGAAAAAAACTCAGCTCCACTTCCCCCTCCAGCTACCACCCGTTTCTTTTCTTCTCTTTACTGCGAAAGTCTCAAAAGTTATCTGTATTCACTTTCTCTAACGTCTCTCCTCACATTCTTTCTTTTTTTGTTGTTTATTTTTTTTTGAGGAAGGTTAGCCCTGAGCTAACATCTGCCACCATCCTCCTCTTTTTGCTGAGGAAGACTGGGCATGAGCTAACGTTGTATGCATCTTCCTCTACTTTACATGTGGGACGCCTGCCATGGCATGGCTTGACAAGCGGTGCGTAGGTCCACACCAGGGATCTGAACCGGTGAATCCCAGACCACTGAAACAGAACACACAAACTTAACCACTGCGCCACCAGGCCAACCCCCTCACATTCTTTCTTGAATGTACTTCAGCCAGGCCTCAGCCTCCATCACTACACCAAAGTTTATGTCAAGGTCACCTGTGATCTCCTCATTTCAGTTCTCATTCTGACCTACCAGTGGCCTTTGACACAGTTGACCACTCGTTCCTCCTAGAAATTCTCTGTTCCCTTGGCTTCCAGGACACCACACTCCCGTGTGTTTCTCTTAACTCTTCTTCAAAGTCTCCTTTTCTGGTTCCCTCTCATATCCCTGACCTCTAAACATTGGAGTGTCCCCAGTTTCAACCCTTGGATCTCTTCTCTTTTCTTATCTATGCTCACTCAAGTCTTAGGTGATCTCATCCAGTCACGTGGCTTTAAATACCATCTATATGCTAATGACTCCCAAATTTATATCTCCTGCTCAGAATATTCTCTCCTGAATTCTAGATTCCATTATCCAACTATCTACCAGCTATCTCCACTTGGATGTCTAACACACACCTCAAACTTAACATGTCTGAAACCAAGCTCCTCATCTTCCTGTAGGCCCTCCACCCTTACCCACCAAGACCTGCTCCTTCTGTATTCTCTTCTGTCTCAGTAAATGACAGTGCCTCATCCTTCCAGCTGCTCGGGTCATAATCCTGCGAGTCATCCTTGACTCTGCTGTTACTCTCACACCTCACATCTAATCCGTCAGTGAATCACGTCCGTCCTACCTTCAAAGTAAATCCAGAATCCATCCTCTTCTCAACACTCTCATGGCTCTCAACTTGGTCCAAGTCACTCTTACCTGATTGCCAAGCAGCCTCACCCCTGGGTCCCCTTGCTTCTGCCTGTTTCTCATGGTAGCCAAAACATTTCTGTTTAAACATGTCAGGCCATATCATTATCATTCCTCGGCTCAAAACCTTTCATTGGCAGCACATTGTATTGATACTAAAAGCTCAGTCTTTACAATGATCTCTAAGGCCCCTGTTGCCTTTCTGCCTCTGCCTTTCTGCTCTTTTGCTATTCTCCTCGCCCTCTCTGCTCAAGTTCACTCTCCTCTTTGCTGTTCCTCAAACACATTAGACATGTTCCCACCTTACAGCTTTTGTACATGTTGTACTCCCGCTAGGATGCTTTGCATGTCTAATTCCCAATACTCCTTCAGGTCTTTATTAAATGTCAACTTTTCCATGAATCTTTCCCTGATGAACTCATCCCCTCTCCTAACATTTTCTTTTCTTTTTATTTTTTCTTGCTGAGGAAGATTTTCCTGAGCTAAGATCGGCTGCCAATCTTCCTCTTGTTATATGTGAGCCGTGGCCAGAGCATGGCCACTGACAGACAAGCAGCGTAGGTTGGCACCCAGGAACTGAACCCAGGCCACCAAAGTGGAGCATGCTGAACTTAACCACTAGGCAACCAGGGCTGGCCCATCTCCTAACATTTTCTATTCCTCCTTTCTGTTTTATTTATCTTCTTAGTAATTATCATTATCTAACAATACTGTCGACGAAAATAATCCATAACCAATCTATAAATGAAACTTTGGGTGAGTTTATTCTGAGCTGAAATCTGAGGACCATGGCCCAGGGCCTTTCTTCCCAAAGAAAGAAAGGGCACCGAAGAAGTGGGGTGCACAGAGTGGTTATATACCCCCAAACAGGGTGTTTCACATGTGATTGAAATGTCCCTCCCCCAATAGTCACAAGATTGCCCTGTCGGCACAGCACTTGATGGACACAGCAGGTAGTGGGTCTGCTATCTTCCTGGGTGTAGCAGGAGGCAAGTCTATTGTCTCGAACTGGGCGGTCACAGGTGAGCGCAGCAATCAGTTTCTAGCCTAAAGAAAGATGCTTAATCCTTAAGGAGATGCCAACGTTGGGAGGGGGAGGGAAGTTGCACCTTTATCTCAAGGGCCTTTGTTCTTTCCATAGGGTATATCTAAAGCAGATATACAATGCATGCTCAACAGCCACGGTCAGGCCCTTTTGGAAAGACAAGGTCAGGCTGAATTAGGTCTATACCAAATGGCTTCCTCATATTCTCCAATATATCCTATTGCTTGCCATTTTTATTTGTCAATACATATATATTACTTATTTATAATGGTGTCTATTGGCCCTCATAAAGGCAGAGATTTTTCGTTCGTTTGCTTTTATCACTGCTGTTTCTTCAGTGTCGAGTACAATGCTTAGCACTTAGTAGGCACTCAATAAATATTGGTTGAACGAATGAATGAATCTTTGTAACCCTAGCACTTAGACACTCAGAAGGGTTTGTTGAACTGAGTAAGTTCTCCCAAGTCCACTAACAGTGGTGTTTCTCTATTGGCAGCAAGCATTGCAAATTTTCAGAGCATCAGATGCTACTCCATTCGCATGTAAATACAGAAACACAGCCCCCAGCCAAAGAGAAATTACTTTTGTGTTCTCTATATCTGTGGATTGCCTATGCCTCTGTCCCATCTATCAGAGAGGAGAACTGAGAGTTGACTGGAATGTAGCTCACTTACAAATAGAAGAAATGACTTAAAAACTAGCTACTTGATGAGCAAAGTTCTGGAAAATGCTCTCTTCAGGAGGAAAGAGGCAGTTTCTCGCTCACCTGGGAGGAAATTTCTGGTTTATTGTGTTTCTCTCCAAAGTTATGGCTTTCCAATCCTGCCAGAAGCCACCAAGGGAGCACTGCTTTTCAGAGTGGGGCTTCCAATTCTGAAAAATTAATTTTAAATAGAGACACATTACACTTCCCTGCAGAGCACTTAGCAGAAAAGTGCTACTTAGACTCCACTTGGCTGCCAAGTCTGCTCAGGCTAGGGGACTGATGGTTGGTGGCTTTTTGTCCTACTAGCCTACCCCCATAGGCCCAGCCTAGCTCCTGGCTCCTCCTCCCCTCCAGAATCTCTACACACAGTCAAGAGTTCTCTTTTGCTCCTCATCAGACATTTAAATTCCATAAATATTTACTGAATGCTTATTTTTCACCCTGCACTGTGCTAGGTACCGGGAGAGGGCAGGAAGACAGAATAAATATCCCATCACTTCATTCATTGGAATTGGAGAAGATATATCGTAGGATCCCTCAAGGACGATATTCTTCATTAACTCACAGTTATTGAGTGCAGGCGCTAAGCCAGGAAATGTGTACAAGTAAGCAGACAAAGTGTATGTATATTTTTTCAACAGATTAAATACTAAGAAAAGGCTTTAGATGCAAAGCAAGCCAAGAGGCGGTTTGCAGTGGTGGCAATAACATGTCATTGGAATTCTGACAATCTGGGTTCAAGGTCCATCCCTGCTGCTCCTATGCTATGGATGAGTTTTCTCAGTTTCTTCATCTGTAAAATGGGAATAATAATAACTCCCCTGACTGCTTCACAGGGCAACGGTTTGTAAGAATGAATGCATGCATCATTATTTAAATTGCTATTGCTTCTAGTACTACTGCTGCTATTACTAGACCCCATCATTGCTCTGGGAAGGGAGAGGCCAGTGTGAGCTCTCCAGGAAGCCTTCATGGAGGAAGCAGGAATTGGAACCTGGGATGTTGTAATCTCCCCCTAACTGTTCCTGTCTGCAGCCTGACCTCTGACTACTGCAGCCAGTGAACTCTCTATGACACAAATCTGCTGTTTAATATCCTCATTATAACACAGATCACTCCACTGATTCTAGCCTTTAAACTCCCTTTTATCTTCGAGATAAGATACAAACACATCTAATGACACTTGTGGTTCTGAGAGAGCCTCTCCAATCTCAGTTCCTGCCCAGGCCCTCCTCACATCCTGCACTCTAGCCATGTCAATTTCCTCAAAGTTTCCAGTGCTCATACATCTGGGTCTGCACGTGATGTTCTCTCCAGATGAAGCACAGTCAGCTCCTCTATTCACTCATCTCACATCTAGTCAATCTTCAAGACATGGCTTAAGAGCCACCTCCTCCAGGGAGCCTTCCCTGATGCCCAAGCTGAGTTTCTTTCTCCCCGTCCGTTATCTCACTGTGCTGACATTGACCTCTACCTCAAGCTCAGCACTTAGCATGGTGCCTTGTTATTACTTGCTCATCTGTCCTTCCAGTCTGCAAACTTCTTGAGGACATGGAGAGTGCATTCCATCTCTGCATCCCCAATGCACGCAGAAGTCTCTAAAAATAAATTTGCTAAATGAAAATGTAAGCGATGGAAGAGAACAGAATTTCTGGAGAGAAATAAAAAGGGCATTCCGGGCAGTGTAGCCAACAGAAATAAAGTCATGGAAGCTGGAATGGGTGGGGAGTGGAGGGTAGGCAGTAAGCAGGCCAATGGGTTCAGAACCCCTGTTGTAGGGGATGACCAGGAAGTGGGACTGGGAGGCCCTGCAGAGCTGAGGAACAAAGGCTGTGAATGTTGGACCTGATCCCATAGGAGATGGCGTAATGCAGGCCTGACCAGGCAGCAGTATTCTGAGACATTTAATCCAGGGAGGGAAGGGATGAGACCTGGGTGCCTGGCCTGTGTGCAGAAAGGGGATCTGGAGAAGAGACTTAGCTGCTACCAGGGAGGAGTCAATTCAGCAGTGATGAGGGTCAGGTCAGACACAAACTTGGGAAAGGGATTTTGTGAATGGTAATTAAGGTCCCCAATCAGTTGATTATGAGTTAATCAAAAGGGAGAGATTATCTTGAGTAAGCCTGCTTAATTAGATGAAAGCCCTTGAAAGAGGAACTGGGCCTTTCCTTAAGGAAGAAATGCAAAGCAGGGCGAATTATCTCCTGTTGGCATTGAAGAAGTAAACACTCACATTGTGAATGGCCTTTAGACAGGGTTCACTTCTAGGAGCCGAGGGCCTCAGTCCTACAACCACAAGGAACTGAGAAGAGAACCTATTTACAGTCTCCATGCCACAGCCCTACAGACTTCTTGGTCCACTTCCCCTTTTCCCCATATCATAGGCTCTAGACCCACTGGGCTACTTATTGCCCACCCCACCCCTCATCACCATATTCCAGCTTCTATGCCTTTCCAGATTTCTGACCTACAGAAATGTGAGCAAATAAGTGTGTGTTGTTTAAAACTGCTCAATTTGCAGTATTTTGTTACACAGCAATAGACAACTAAAACAGAAAAGAAGAAACCTATAAGGTTTGCTTCTAATCATAGGCTCCTTTCTCAGGGACATCACTAACTTAGGATGTTTTGAACCAGCAAGGTAGCATCAAAGAAATGTGTCTAGTGTGAGCTTCTGTAGGGTCTTTTCATATAGAAGACTCCACAGAACAGAATAGCCACAGCTCCCCCATTAGTTTGAAAAATCCCCAAGCCCAGAGACCACATCTCCTGCCACCTTTGGATCCTTTCTGCTGCTGACCTCAAACAAATAGACAAGCAGTCCTTTTTCTAGCAAAAATGGGTTTATTCTGGATCAGCAAAGAATTGCATTAGCATCACGCATGCTATGGTGACCCACACACAAATCTGGAGAGATAAAGGAAGGGGCCTGCTTTTATAGAGCAAAAGGGGAGCAGGGAGGGGCTGTTCTAAACAAAAGTCCATTGAAGGAAAGTAACAGTTCCGGCTGGCAACGACTTCTCGTTGGCTGAGCTGTGGCCTTCTCATTGGCTGGGCTGTTGCCAGGAGGGGAGAGAAATCTTCCATCAGTAGTAAAGTAGATGCACTTCCTGCCAGAGACGCAAGCCTGTGTCTTTTCCTGTTTGGAGTAATTGATGATGTATGATAGGGCGTGAGAGATCCCCCTACAGGCCTTCCTAGCTCCAATTTAGAGGAGATTTCTTTCTTTTTTTTTTTAGAGAAGAAGATTAGTCCTGAGCTAACATCTGTGCCCATCTTCTTCTATTTTATACGTGGGACGCCTACCACAGCATGGCTTGCCAAGCAGTGCCATGTCCGTACCAGGGATCCGAACCAGCGAACCCCGGGCCGCCAAAGCGGAACATTCGCACTTAATTGCTGCACCACTGGGCCGGCCCCTAGTGGAGATTTCTTAATTTCCACACTGCCCACCTTCCTACCTTTCTTCCAGGCCCTTACATTTCCCAGGTGTTAGGAAATCTTAGCTGATTAAGGTTGTCAAGGCACTCCTCTTGAGAGAGCAGGCATTGGAAACAACCCGAGTGTTCCTGCATCCGGGATCTGTTAAATAAATCATGTTGAATCCACATAATGAAGTACTATGCAGCTGTTAAAGAGAAAAGGGAAGCCATCTGTATAGCTATGGGGAAAATCCCCTGGATATATTGTGAAGTGAAAAAAGCAAGGGGTAAAACAATGAATATACTACTTTTTGCATAAGAAAGGAGGAAAAGAAATGCATGCATTTGAATGGGCTTGTGGAAGTGCTGGGAAGATAGAGCGCAGGCTAATTAACCCAGTTCCCTATAAGGGTGGAGTTGGGGGGAGAAACGGGGTGAATGAAGACGGTGGGAATGAGACTCCTCAATATATTCCTTTTTATATCATGTTTTTGAACCTCTGAATGTACTCAAAATAAATTATTTAAAGGTCCTGAAACACTTTGAGGGGAAGAGATTCCTAAAGAACCAAAGGAACTGGAGAGCTATGATTCTGCAATATGCAATGGCAGAGAAAGAAGCCAGAGGCCAGATTTGATTTTGCAACCAAGAAGGTGACATCCCTGCGTGCTCGCTTATGCTTGCCAGGTAACTTGGGCCTGTGTAACCAGGTGCTTCCGAGAGGGCCTGAATGGATGAGGGGAAAGTGAGAGAGGTGTTAGGATGTGTTTGTGGGACTGTGTGCGAGGGGGTGTCACAGTGTCCAGTCGAGGACAACTCTGATATCTGCATGATTTGGTGGCAGACTGGTCTGGACATAGAAGGTGTTGCGGGCTGGACTGTGTTCCCCCAAATTTACGTGTTGAAGCCTTCACCCCAGTACCTTAGAATGTGACTATATTTGGAAATAGGGTCTTTAAAGAGGTCATTAAGGTAAAATGAGGTCATTAGGGTGGGCCCTCATCCAACATGACTGGTGTCCTTATAAGAAGAGGAAATCAGGACACAGACATGCACAAATGGAAGACCACTTGAAGGGAGAAAGCCATCTGTAAGCCAAGGAGAGAGGCCTCAGGAGAAACCAATCTTGCTGACACATTGATCTGGGATTTCCAGCCTCCAGAACTGTGGGAAAATAAATTTCTGTCGTCTAAGCCACCCAGTCCATGGTGCTTTGTTATGGCAGCTTGAGCAGACTAATACAGGAGACTGGAGGGCAAGGAGGATAGCTCTGCTAGGAAAGGGGTGAGGTAGGAGAGAAGGGGGCAGGGCACCCTGGGGGAGGATCCTGGGAGAAAAGGAGAAGAGGGAGAGTGTTGAAGAGAAGTAGGAACTGTGGGCAAGCCTGGGGGGCAGAAGGCAGCAAGTCTCATTTCTCTCTCTTAAAATCCCCTTTTCCCCCGGGCCAGCCCTTCCCCAGGGCCGCACTCTCAATGTCCCTCTGTTCTGCTCTGAGAGCAGGAGGTTTGTCTCTGAGGGGTCTGTGCAGAGCCGTGCCCGCCCCTCCCCGCCATCTGACGGCCCATTGTGCCTACAGAGCTTGGTGGGGTGATTCCGAGGGGAAAAATTCCCACCGCACTCGGGGAGAGCTCTGGCTCCCAGGTATCCCCGGAGCAAGAGGGAGCAGAGGGGCCGGCTCCCCCTGCCCGGGAGGGGGCTGCAGGCTGGGGGTTAGGCGGCCAGGGATTTACTGCGGCCTCAGCTGGCGGGGTCTCCGCCGACACCTCCGCCCCTCGGCCCAGCGGCAGCTGGGCCTGCGCCCTTCCCTTCCCCCAGGCCTTTGTGGCTCCAGTTTATTTTCCAGTTAATGAGTTGGGGGGAGGCTGCGTCACTGCTGCTGCCCCTGGAGACGCTGGAGTGCTGAAGGCATCTCCTCCCCGAAGCTCCAGCCTGCGCCTCCGTCCCTTCCCTTGCCCCTCGCCCTAGGCTGCCTTCGGGTCACACCTGCCGAGCCTTCCCCGACCCCGGGCCCTCACCCCGCCCGCCCGGGAGCACTGAGAAGGGGCCTGGGCCGAGGCCAGAGTCTGATAGTGTGGGAGGGAAAGGAAAACTCTGCGGCCAGAGGTCTAATCCTGCTCCTGCCGTTTGCCAGCTGTGTGTCATCCAGCAAGTCACTCAACCCCTCTGAGTCTAAGACAAGCATGGAGTCTGGGAACTTTGCTCTTCTTTCTGAAGTCAGGGAAGGCGAGGGAAACAGGGCTTAGATCATGTGAAACAGGGAGGAAACAAGTTTCTGTGACAGCCTCCCAGCTGAACCACCTTGGGCAGGTTACCTAACCTTTCTGGGTCTTTAGCTCCTTCATCTGTAAAATGGAGGAAACAAGTAGTTAATGAGAGGGGTAAACGAGATAATTCACAGTAAAGCACCTGGAATAATGCAGGCACACAGCAAACCTCAGGAAAAGTGCTGCCATTATTATTATTGCTATTATTATTCAGCATTATCTTAATAAAATACCAAGGCTGGGGGCTCAAGTGAATCCAGTTTTGTGAAGCCTGAAGCTTATACTGTTTGGGGGGTGTTGGAGGGGGACTTCCTTAAAGGAAAGGAATACAAAATTAACAATGCAAAATTACAGGCCGGCCGGGTGGCACAGCGGTTAAATTCGCATGTTCCGCACTTCTCGGCAGCCCGGGGTTCCCCGGCCCAGATCCCGGGTGCGGACATGGCACCGCTTGGCACACTATGCTGTGGTAGGCGTCCCTCATATAAAGTAGAGCAAGATGGGCACGGATGTTAGCTCAGGGCTAGGCTTCCTCAGCAAAAAAAGAGGAGGACTGGCAGTAGTTAGCTCAGGGCTAATCTTCCTCAAAAAAAATGCAAAATTAGGCATGGAAGTGAAAATTTATTTGGAAAAAAAGAAAATGAATCAACATGTTACAAATTTTAAACAGTTAACAAATTAAAAATCCAGAAAAATAACATAGTCATTGTTATTAATTAACTGCCTGAGACACTTATGTAATATTTTTTCTACTTTTTTGGCGGCATACCCTTTGATTGATTCTTCATAATGATTTTGTAATGTTTTTGAGAGCGAGAGCAGAAGGATAATTCAGTTTTTCTCTAGCGTGGTTGATCAAAATTTATCTTTTTATTATTGATAGTCTTTAAAATGTCTTTCAACTTTAAAATTGCTATTGATAATACCATATATAATTTTAGGATTGTTGTCAAATTTAGAAAAAAAAAAACCTATACACTTTTTTTTTTCGTAACTGAGCTGTAAGATTTCAGGAGGGTTCACATTTTGTCATGTGGTAACTAATGTTCAATACTTGTTATAAAGGATACTAGTCATTGTTAACCAGTTTGTCCTCATTGTACTTGCTTATTAGGAGATTTATATTATCTGTATCAAATCAGTAGGAAATTTAAAACTTTTTCCAATGTAATCATATGAGTTACTCCTCTTCATTAATTGGATCATTAAATAGTCGAGAGCCTATTAGAAATCTGTCTCTTGGGGCCAGTCCAGTGGGCAGTGGTTAAGTGCACAACGCACGTTCCGCTTCGGCGGCCTGGGGTTCGCCAGTTCGGATCCCAGGTGCAGACATGGTACCACTTGACAAGCCATGCTGTGGTAGGCGTCCCACATATAAAGTAGAGGAAGATGGGCACAGATGTTAGCTCAGGGCCAGTCTTCCCCAGCAAAAAGAGGAGGATTGGCAGCAGTTAGCTCAGGGCTAATCTTCCTCAAAAAAAAAAAAATCTGTCTCTTCCTCTTAATGCCGTATCTCTTTGGGAATAATCTGAGTTCTGTGTTATAATTCCCTTCTTAACATCAGAATCCTTTCTATGTAATAATTTCATATAAAAATACACAGGTTGAGGCCAGCCTGGTGGTAAGTTAAGTTCTCGCACTGTGCTTCAGCAGCCCAGGGTTCACTGGTTTGGATCCCAGGCAGGGATGTAGACAGCGTTCATCAAGCCATACTGTGGCAGGCGTCCCACATATAAAATAGAGGAAGATGGGCACGGGTGTTAGCTCAGGGCCAGTCTTCCTCAGCAAAAAGAGGAGGATTGGCCACGGATGTTAGCTCAGGGCTAATCTTCCTCAAAACCAAAAAATACATAAGAAACATTTTTGTGTGGTATATTTATAATTTCTACACTACATTATCAGGCATATTCCTGACAGGAAGGAACTTCCATTTTGAAAAAGGGTCAATGAGAACCAAACCCACGACTTGCAATGTTACACATCTGGTGATTAGACGAATCTTCCACGGACTAGCTTCTGGCTCTTACATTTCGAACATGCTTCCAGGTCTGGGCACGAGAGGACATGTTCTCACTACCCTGACCCTCTGGTTCTGCAGCTACATGTCGTGATTCTGCATGAGTCAGCTCAGTGGTCATAGGAGCATTTCTGGAAGCCATTCCTACACCAGGAGAATTAGCATAACCATATACTCAAGTGATTGTGAGCCAGGTTACATAATCCTTTAATCCAGCTTAAATGTACTCTCAACTCAATTTCCGCTTAGCCAGATCCCCAAAATGCCCATGGCTTCTCCACCACCTGACATGAGAGGAGGTGGGATGGTGGGGAAGTCATAATGAAAAGAAACTAGAGGGGCTGGCCCGGTGGCGCAGTGGTTAATTTCACAGTTCTGCTTTGCCGGCCCGGGATTCGACAGTTCAGATCCCAGGTGCAGACATGGCAACACTTGGCACACCATGCTGTGGTAGGCGTCCCACATATAAAGTAGAGCAAGATGGACACGAATGTTAGCTCAGGGCCAGTCTTCCTCAGCAAAGAGAGGAAGATTGGAAGCAGATGTTAGCTCAGGGCTAATCTTCCTCAAAAAACAAAAAAAAAAAAGAAAAGAAAAGAAACTAGAGACTTAAGCAATTGTGGTTACAATATCTTACTCGTGCATCCTTTTTGCAGAACCATGTGAACACACTGGCAAGATGCCACCCAGGGCCTTAGACAGGCCCTGAGCAAGTGAGCTTCATTAACTTCATGTTAAGTCTGCCTCTGGTTGTAGATTCTTGGGCTAGGTATAATTTGGGGGGCTCTAGAAGGTCTCTATAATACCCACAAAATGTCTCCTTACTGAGAATAAAGGTGTCTATAATTATACTGTCAGAAATGTATTCCTTCGATTCAAGCGTTGCTCTAGTGCTGGCTCTCTTTGAAAGTATCCTTGGGCCTGGGGGGTGGGTGTGGTGCAGGATATGGAGTCCTTCACATTGTAGCATGAACTCATTCACCAGGGGAGGTTTAGAGCAGTAGGAGAGCTCTCAGGACTGTGGAATAAAGATTTGAGAAAGAGAGACCATATCACCAAAGACAACCTTCCTTCAGTTCACACTTTGTGTGGAGAATGGATGTGCTGCGTTCTGCAGCCAAATTTGGGATTGCAAGTGGACTATGTGGGAAGGCAGAATGGTGGAGAACCCCTATAGCGTCGCAGCATCATTTTTAGTCACTTTTCAATTCTGAAGGGCAATAGAAGAGATAAGAATTATTAATGATATTCATAGCAATTTTTCAACAAAATCACTTTGCTTGGTAAATATTTTGGATTTTATTCAGTGCTTTAAGCCACGTGTTGGTGAGTTAACTGAGGATGAATTGGAAAGACACCTAATTTTTCTAATTTACTCTGGCTTGCCTCCCCCACCGTCACCTGCCCCAGCTTCCCAACCTCTGTTTGCAGGAGACCGTGACTCAGGGCGCAGCCTCGCTGAACTACACCACCAACGCCCCGCCCCCGCCCACCTTGGGTAATTTGTAGCTGGCACTTTCCCTGAGGTCAGCATTTGGTGGTTTTTTTGTGAGAAGGAGAATCTCAGTTCACCTTCACTTCTCTTTCCATTTGGACTGTAAATGGAGGTGGTGTAAAATCACCCAAGAAGATCCAGAAGCAGAGGAGGGGAGAGTGGAGAGGAGCCAGTGTTGCGAGGAGTGGGCAGCTGCCAGGTGACTATTTATCTCACAGTCTCCCTCGCTGGCTCTGAGCTTTCTTTTCCCCATGAAAATGAGGCAGGGGAGGGAAGGTCCCCAGAACAGACAGGGCCTGGCGCTTCTTCTTTCATAGCGGTGATTCGCTGAGCAGCTTTCTCAGAAAACTCCACTTTGATAACCCCAGTGCCTGAGCAAGCCATACTGGAACCCACTGTGAAGAGGCAGGCTCTCAGCTGGCTGTGGGCAGTGTCTTTGAGAAAAGAATGCAAATCCTAAGATAGCAGATAGAAATCAGGCTATAGAACACACAGCCCAAGGTCTCCAGGAATAGAAGAAAGATGGTAGAGTTTGACATACTGAGTGAGAATCCTGTGGTCACAGTTATTTGCTCTGTGACTTTGGGCAAGCTGCTTAACCCCTCTCTGCTTCAATTGCCCTACGCAGAAGTGGGGATGGTAACCTCCCCCCGGTCGTTGTGAGGATTGGAAATAATGCCAGCAGTTTCTAGCACAGTGCTGGACATGTTGTAGATGTGCAAGGTTGGGGGGGGTGGTGCGTCACAGAAGCAACAGAAGGGATATTTGATTGAAAAAATGTTCTCTGAGCTTCTCCCATGTGGCAGGTCCTGAGCAGACCCTGAGGGAGGAACTAAGATGTATGGGGAAGGGGCTCACAGTTTGAGGTGGAGGCAAGACATCTATATACATGCTTATAATAGTAAACAGTTGGCCTCAAGGAGTGGAGAGTGGAAAGTCAGTGGCATTGGAAAGCGGTGCACCAAAGATGCACCAAAACACGCATCATCCTTTTGGGCAGCTCGGTGAAAATGTTGCATCTGAGTTGGGTCTTGAAGGAGGAGTTTTGATTGGAGATTTATGGTTAAAAATAATACACCACATGGAGGGGACGGCATGAGCAAAGGCACAACATTGTAAAAACCTAGGGATTATTTGGGAAAATGCTAATAGGTTGGATAGATTAAGGACCACGTGGTGTGTGTGAATAAAGCTGGAAGGCAATAAAGCTGTCCACGAGACTCAAAGGGAAGTTAAGGCCAGAGAGGGGATGTCTTCAACGCCTGGCTTAAGTGTTCATAATTCACTAGGAAATGGGGAACCATGGCAGGTTTTTGAACGTACATTTTTGGAGAGACAGCTCCATTCTTCAGAGCATCCAAGCAGGGCCCTGGACCAGCCATCCTGTTTCATCAGAAGAACGAGGAATGGGGCCACCATCGAACAGGAGGATGAGGGCGGGCAGGCGGGCAGGGAGAGGTACTGGTGAGTTACACCGTTATAAATACACTTTAGGGCCGTGTGACTTGGCCATAAATCGCCGCACTGTGCTCAGGTGATGTCACCCGACGCTCGGCTGTATTTATAGCTTTGTTCACTGTTCCCTGAGATTTTTTTTTTTTTAACACATTTGAGGTAATATGTACCTCCCCCTACACACTCACCCTGAACAAGGGAAGATAAACTTTCACGCCATTTCTGCTTTTCTTCTTTGCCTTGGAAGGATGATTTTCTGGAACTCACCAAATGCCTGCTTAGTAGGGAAGTTCCTCCTGTAGTCTAATTGCTAGCCCTCTGGCTCTGTACTGTGCCAAATGGAACCTAGCCTCCATTTTACAACAGGAAATTATTTGTAGAATTCAGAATAGGGAGCATCTCTCTGTTTTTCTCCATCCTAAGAGCCTACTATGTGCCAGGCACTATGGTGACAGCAGTGAACAATAATGGCACTGTCTCTACCTGTACAGGGCTTACCATCCAGCAGGGGAAACAGACATTGAATGCCTAATTACAGTATGATTAATGTTGCCAGTGGAAATAGAGAGTGCTTGAGGGTGGTAACAAGGTGATCTAACCTGTTTGGAGGAATTAGAGAGGCTTCCATGGAGGCCTGACAGTCAGTGTGGGGTCTGAGGGATGAGTAGGACTCAGCCTAGGGGATGAGGTGGGGGTAGGTCCCAGGGTGGAAAAGAACATTGCAGGCAAGGGAACAGAGCATGTGGAGGCCCCAATGATGAGAGATAGGTGGCCATTTCCAAAAACTCAGAGAAGCCTGATAGAGCTGGAGGGTGAGGGCAAGAGGAGGATTGGGGAACAGTGAGTCTGGGGGCAAGGCAGGCTCATCCCAGGCAGGCTCTAGTTGGCCAATGGAGAGATTCTGTGTCTTATCCTTAGGGCAGTGGGAGTCACCAATGAGTTTTAAGCAGAGAAGTGAGATGGTCAAATTTGAGCTTAAGCAAGACCACTGATCTTATGATGAGGATCAAGGCTGCCCCAGGGAGAGAAGCCCAAGGCGTCCTGCCCTACATACTGCTCTATATCATCCTCCAGGAAGCATAGGACGTCCTGATCTGATCTGACCTGATTTCTAACCAAAGTTATAGGACCACCCAATAACCAGACCCCACCTGCACTGATACCATTTTAGTGACTTTTTTCATGATCTTTCCTTTGTCTTGTAAAGAAGTAACTCACATACCTATGTCTTATAAATTTAGCCCTACCCTCAACTCATTGCAGCTCTTTACTGCCCATGGGTCCTGTCCCCATGCTACTCCATGCTATTCTCTGAATAAAAGAGCATTACTGCAAGAAAGGCAAAAAAGAGAGAAAGAAAGACCACTGAGGCTGCAGACAACAGAACTGCAGGGAACAGAACTGAGGAAGGGGCATGAGCAGACACCCAGAGGCTGTTGCTGATGGTCAAGGCTAGAGAGGACGTAGTGTAGACCGTGGAGATGGAAGTGGACCACCACCTTGGAAATAACAACCAACAGGAATTTGAGACTGATTGTGTGCGAACGGGGAGGAAGAAAGAGCAGTCAAGTACAGACCGGCAAGTCTCTGATTTGAACAACAGAATGGAAGCTGGTGCCATTCTTCTCTTTGTTAAAATTGTATTTATTATTGAGGTATGATTGACATACAAAAAGCTGTGCATATTTAATGTCTCCAACTTGATGAGTTCACAGATGATGTACATCCATGAAACCATCACCACAATCTATTCCATAAACACATCCATCACCTCCAAGAGTTTCCTCCTGTCCTCTTTATTTAGTATTATTATTTTATTTTGTGATAAGAAGACTTAATGTAAGATCTACCCCTCTTAGCAAATTTTTAAGGATAAGTACAGAATTGTTAACTGTCAGCGCTATGCCACACAGTAGATCTCTAGGATTTACTCATCTTATACAGAAACTTTGTACCTTTGGGCCAATACCTCCCCTTCCTCCCTTCCCATCCCCTGGCAACCACCATTCTACTCTCTGGTAGTACCTCATGAAGGAGGACCACTGAAGGAGTAGCCACGTTTTTGTTGTTTTGTTTTCTTTTCATCAGGGGCAACTTCTTCGTCTGGATTTTCTTTCCCTTGGATCTATTCCAAAAGCCTAGACTCAGGCTCTGCGTGAGGAGGACTTGGGAATGGGGCTGGGGAAAGATGGAGGCTCAGGGATGACAGCTGGTGGAGGAGGGGAAACCTCCGTGGCCTGAAAGGGGGGACTTGGTGCCAGGGCCTCATTGCTGGCTGTGTCTTGGAGGCTGGAACAGAGGCACTACAAGGACATTGAATCAGCATTCTCCATCTGTCCATTTAGGAAACACCACCGAAGCCAGCAGCCTGACCCTGCCTGGCAGGCACTGCTACGCCTGTTCTCTGGCACAGAACCTGGGAAGCCAGTGGGAGCAGGGAAGAGTACCGCTGGCCTGGAGTGTGGCTGTCAGTTGTAGGAAGGTCTACCATGTCATGAGCAGGGAGTGGGAGTTAGAAGATGGGGCCCTGGCCCTGGCCCTGGGGAGGAATCCTGGCTAGAAACAGGCTTCGAGAGATTCAAGAAGCAGTTCTCAAACAGGGAGCCTTCATAGAACACCCCATGTGCCCTGCTGGAACCCCTCAGTAGACATCTCCAGTGAATGGCCCTTTTTGGAGGAAGAAGTATGCCAGTGCCATGAGGGCATCAGAGAGAGCTGGCAGGAAACTGAGGCCCAGAGAGGGGAGCTATCTTAGGCCACACCTCAGGCTTTGACTGAAGATCCTAATTCTCAATACTCAACTCTAGGAAACTTTGCTTGATGCCTCCAAGCTGAGTTCCATAACTCCTGCTCTGCACCCTTAAATGGGCATTTTTCTATCTCTGCCCCTCCCAACTCAGTTGTAATTATCTGTCCGTCTTTCCCACTAGACCGTGACTCCCTAGAGGTGGGGTGTGCTTTACTCATCTTTGTCTCCCAAGTGCTTAGCCTGCTGCCTGGGCACAGAGTAAGCTTCTGATACAGGTTTGTGAGAGGAACAGATGAGTGGATGGGTGAACCAACTAATTAGTTAATTAATCTTAATTAATAGAGGCTAACCTCTATTGAGGTTGTAAGGGTTGGAGTGACATCTTTAAGGGCTGTGCTTTAAGTTAATGCCCCCCCCCCTTAAATAAGGGTTAAGTAAGCCTAACCCTTATGTTTCCATTCATACGAAGCTTGCTCAACTTCACCCTTAAAGCCACTGTGATGTTCAGTGACCTTAATACAACTCCAGGCCATAATCCTAGCTGCCAACTTGAGCTCATCCGTAGCTTGGATGCAAACATACACCATAACCCTGTGACCTAGTCCTGATACTAAATGGATCTGAATAGGGGTGGTTTTAGGTCTTCAAAGAAGTAACAAGGAAGGCTAAATGTCAAGGGACTGTGGGTTTGGGAGGAGCATCCAAGGGCCAAAGGAAGATGAGAGACTCCCCACTTTTTCCCTGGTACCCTCCCCACTTCTGCTTACTCAATTCTCTGATTTTCAGATACCTATGCGAGACCAGAGCCACATGAGGGTCAGCAGTCCTTGGACATAAGGGGTGTCTTTGCTGATGAAAGCATTTGGGATGAGTCTAGGGTGTACAGGTGGGAAAGTTAAGGTTAGCAAGATCCATCGGTGAATCCTGAGAAGCAAGAGGCCTGAGTTCTGGTCCCAGCCCTACGCTGTCTCTGACTTGCTTTGTGACTTTTGACAGATCATTTTACCATCTCGAAGGGGCATGGCCTACATGTTATCTGAGGTCTCATCTGGTTCTGAAGCTTGAAGTTCGAATCGTTAGTTCATGTTACTTTCTCCATTTTTTCCTCCTTAAGTCTATTCCCCACTCTCCCGTCCTCCACGCCCACTCCTCACCTCAGTGGCCCTGGACCCTAACCCTCTCCTCTCTCTCTCTCTGAGCTGGTCTCCTCAACTGGGCTGCTCATTTGAAGCAGGAATCCTTCAATCCCTGTGAGTCCAGGCAATGAAATCCTCATTAAACCTAATAAGAGAGAACTGGTCCATTTAGCACAAATCATCTCCCCATGTTGGAGCTGGAATATGAAGCACCGAGAAGGGAAGGGCTGAAAATGAATGGTAAGGAATGGAGCCCAGTTGTTCACAGGCGAGGCTGGTCCATGGTAAACACATCCTGGCAGCCTGTCTTGGCTGAGGTCATCCTATCTAAGCCCCTGCCTCAGAGCGGCTTCAACCTTATCCAAAGCATCTCTGCCTGAATACTCTGGAGACTCCTCCTCAGTGGACGGTCCCTTCTGGGGTCTAGCCTTTAGTCCTTCTGCTTCAATTGCAGCACTGTTACCCCCAATATCCTGTGACCCCCAAGCCCCATGCGAGAAGCCTGACCTCCCTGGTCCTCTTTCCCTTAAGAGACCACTAAGGACTGGTCCAGGGCACTTCAACTACTGCTGCTCTTCTTCCTGCCCCAATCTTTCCCCTCACGGTGCAGAGTGGTGGCTCTCCCCATTGCCGTTAAGACTGCCCTCTGTCTCTGCTCTTCTTCTTGTATATCTCAAAAGCTGGGCATCTTAAGAAAAAAAGAGAACAAGAGGAAATAGACTGGCATAGCAGCAGGAAAGCCCAAGGCCCGACATCTGGAAGGACTTACGCAGCCACCTAGGCTGTAAGACAAAAGTGGAGAAAGAGGGAGGAAAAGCCCCTTTGGTGGGAGGGCTTTTGAAGAAGGAGTGCATCTCTCAGTGCTCTGAGCTACAGTCTGCAGCAGGGGAAGGGACGCCGTGACCTCTGGCGGCCCCTCACCCTTGGCGACTTGGGGTTTCCTTTATGGTCAGGATTATTTTCCAGGCTGAAAATCAGGATCTTGGCCTTTCTCTTTTGTGTCTCTGGTAAGCAGCAAGAACACAATCCTCTGCCCCTTCGAGGGGGAAAGGGCACAATTTATAGAATTGTCCTGCTGTTCTCGGCCCTCATTGAGACGAAGAATTCATTTCCGTCTCCAAGGGTGGCTTCTCCTGCTGATGGTCATAAATTGCCTTCCCACTCACTCTCTGACCTCTTGATCTTTTTGCTTTTGTGCTCAAAAAATTACTAATATTTCTCTTAACTCCATATATAACCTTTGGCTGCCTCTCTCCTTTTTTTGTGGGAGAAGTGGCATCCTGAGGGATTACCCCATCTGCCTCCATGCCTGCATGCTTCTGTCTGGCAGGGCCCTGTGCATGGGGATGGAGACGAATCCAGCAGGAGGAAGATTTGCAAGGTCCCTGCTTTGGGGAGCTCCCAAAGCGAGAATACTCACAGCTGGCCTTTACTGCTCATCGTGTGCCTAGCACTGTTCTAAGAGCTGTACGGCCATTGACCCAATTAATCCTCACAACCACCCCATAATGTAAGTAGTATTATTATCCCTGTTTTCGGATGGAGAAACCAAGGCTCAAAGAGGGTAAGTAAATAAACTGCCCAAGGTCATGGAGAAAGTCAGCAGCAGAACCTGGATTAGAATTCCCTCCGACTGGTTTCACTTCCCCTGTGCTTTGCTCCCAACTACTCTGCTGCCTCTCTGCGAGGAGAGGGGCTACCAAGCTTCTTCCCTGCCCTCAGGGAGCTCCAGACTGAGGGGACATCTATAGCCCCTGCCCCCAAGGAGCCCCAAGTTTGATAGGGGAGGCAGGTGTCCTGTCCTAGGGAGGTGTATCTAGTCTGATGTAAAAAACACAGGCTTTGCCTTCAGGAACATCCATCTGATACTGGGGACTCCGCCCCAGGGCCCCCCAGTTCAATGAGAGTTATGTGATTAGACTCCTGTAGACTAAGTTAATCCATTTAGACAGAATGGTGAACATTAGTGCGGAGATGAGAATGGAGCAAATCTGGGGGCATTTAATTGGGGTTCTCCCCAGAAGGAGGAGAGAGTGATGCAGGATGGTCGATAAGCAGAACTGCTGGTGGAGAGGAGAGGCCAAGGCCCCCTGGCGGTGTGCAGGCTTGCTGAGGGCCTGGAAAGCAGGGGTGTGCTCAGCTCGGTGGCTCTCAACCCTGGCCACCCCTTAGAATTACCTGGGGAGATGTTTAAAAATACTGACGCTTGGGGCTTCACCCCAGAGCAGTTAATCTTTGGGAGCGAGGCCCAGGTACTGGTGTTTTTTAAAAGCCCCTCTTGAGATTCTAACACACCGCTGGTGTTGAGGACCACTAGCTGGAGTTGAGATCTTAAGCTCTGGGATCTAGGATGCTGAGTGGCTTATGTGGAGGGGATTCTGGAGAACTGTGTTTGCTATGAACTGAGCTGGTAAGGGTTTGAGATTACAGGGAGAGGGAGACAAGAAAGTTAAAGCACCAGGAGAGAGAGGTGAGATTACTGATTTAGCTGTTAAGGATCTGGAGAAATTTGGCTCTTCTGTTGCTAGGGTTTTGAGGTGAGATAAGAGGCCTAAGGGGAAGTAAAAGCTTTGATAACTCAGTCCCTCTTCACAATGAGAATCCCCATCAAGCCTGAATACCAAAAGCTAGAATGTGGGAAGAAGAACTAAACTAAGAATATTCTGTTCCCTCACTTCTGGGCCTTTTCTTCTCAACATTTCCTAAATCACTATCACCATGGACCTCCTTCCCATGAATCCTTTATACAGAGTGAAAAGGGGAAAAGACTGTCTGATACTCTAAGAACACCCCTGCCTCGGGGCCTTTGCACATGCTGTTATCACTTACCTGCTGCATTCTTCCCTCAGACACCTGAATACCTGAATCTCTCAATTCCTTCAGTCTCCGTTCAAATATTACTTTACCAGAGAAGATTTCTCTGATTACCTATAACAATAGCAATTCCTCCCTCCCTTCCACTCCCTGTTCATTTTATCCTGCTCTATTTGTCTCCCATAGCATTACTACAACCTGGTGTATTTAATATTTTTGTGCTGTCTCTCCTTCCCCTCCAGGATGGAACACTGTGAGGGAACGACTTTCTCAGGGTTTTTTTTCATTGTTGTATCTCCAAGGCCTAGAATTGTGACTGGAACATAAGCAGGCACTGAAGAAATATTGTGGAATGCATGATTAATGAATGAGTAGATGAAAAGCCCTGTGTGTCTGCATATTGGTGTATGGCTGTTTGTATGTATTTATGATTTTATTTCTATTTCTCTGGGCTAGGTGTGGCTCTTTACTTATAAACTCTGTGCTTGCCTGTGCATATGTGTTTTTGAACATATGAAGCATTCTCTGGGTCTGTAAATATTGGGTTCCTGAATATGAGCTTGCGTATTTTTCTGCCTGTGTTTCTGTGTCCTCCGGTTGTGTGTGCATATATCTGGACCATTCAGCCTGGCGTCAGGGTCCCTGCAAGAAAGAGGAGTTGTGGCCACCTACCACCAGCAGAGGGCACCGGAGAGCCATGCGCCTCCGCTCAGGGGCTGAGATCGTGAAATCTTGGCGGGTAGTGTTAAGGACCCAGGAGACCTAGAGAATCTGGGAGGAAAGAAGTGGAGACCTCGTTAGACCAACACAGTACTGTAAAGTTGTGCAATTCCTGTTATTTCCCCTCAACTCATCCCTTAGGAAGCAGACGTGCAAGCACCCCCAGCAACTCTGCGAGCAGAAGCATCTGGTTAGGGGCTGGGAAAGGAACTGGTTGCAAAACTGGGCTCTTAAGAAAGAGGAGACACCTAGTGAATGCCCTCCTTACTCTAACCAGGAATTCCCTCCCTTCCCAGTTCCTGGATCTCTCAACCCCAAAGGATCTCAAACTCCTCCCGGCTTAGAGATCTTCCTGTGACTGCCCTCTCCTTGGCCCTTCAAACCCTTCAAGTTGGCTACTTTCTCCTTCTAGATGGGTAGATGCCCAAGATGGACAAAGGAAGGAGTCGACTAAGCCTCTCCCCGGCCAAGGGCCAGGGCCAGCTGAGGACTCCGACACTTGGCCTGGCCTCACTGTGTGCTGGGTGCCGCCCCCTGGCAGGGGCTCCAGGCAGGTCCGAGACTCAGCTCGGATTCTCCAGCTTTGGGTTTGTAGGTGGGGAGAGGAATGTATCCCTCCCCACTCCCAGCATTCATCAGTCAATTGAGAATTCCCAATTTGGGGAATCTAAGGGTTAGATTCTGGGTGTGGGATTTTTTAAAAAAAGGATTTTATGCTTTTTAACTCCATGAACCACCGCTTGCCCATCCCCTCCGCTCCCACACACACTTACACACACTCGAACACACATGCACACACTCACATACCCTTCCCCATGACAGTCATCCACGGGGCTAGTGGCTTGTGCTCAGCCCATGCCCCGCCTCCCCAATCCGCCGCCTAGTTCCGTAGCTCGGGACCAAGATTTTGTATGTAAATACGAGGGGGTGAGGGCAGGCAGGGTCCAGCCGTCCCTGCCCCAGCGCCCGCGATTGTCACGTTCCTTACCCCTTCGCTTTTGCCCTCAGTCCCTTTCTGTCTCTGCTCTCTTTGCATCTCAGTTCCAGCGAGGGGTGTGAGAGTGTGTGTGCGCGCGCGTTGGGGGCGGGGGGGGGGGCGCAGGGGGAGGGCTGTGAAGGGAGGCGCCGTCGGAGGGAGAGTAGACGTCAGGAGGAGGGACGAGGGAGAGAGGGAAGGAAGAGAAAGGAGAGAAAGGGAGAGCAGAGATCGAAAGAGACCCAGAGTGATAAAGCTTGAGAGGAGAAATCATAAAAGCGAGAGGGGGAGGAGAGAGAGGGAGGGAGCGAGCGAGAGCGAGAGAGCGAGAGAGGGAGGAACGGGACCGGGAGGAAAGAAAGATAAAGAGAACGCAGGGAAGGGAAGTGAGTTTGTGCGCGCGAGTGAGTGTGCGTGTGTGCGTGTGTGTGTGTGTGTGTGTGTGTGTGTGTGCAGGGGCGGGCGCGGGCGGGCGGGGGGCGGGCTCCCGGGCTCCCCTCCTCCCAGCCCGCTCCTCTCGCTCCCTCGCCAACTCCGGGCCCCAGCCGCGGGCGGGCGCACGGCGGGCGGACAGCATGCTGAGCCTCCTCGTCTGGATCCTCACTCTCTCCGATACTTTCTCCCAAGGTAAGGGCCCCCAGCCCGCCCCGGACTCGGCTCCCCCCTGCCCTCGGGGCTGGGGACTGCGCCCCCGCTGGGGGAGCGCTGAGGTGCCCGGCGGCCGGCGGCCAGTCCCTGGGGTCGAGACGCCACGAGGCGGGGGCTCCGTCCTGGCGCGGAGCCCGGGGGAAGGGGGCACGGAGTAACGGGGCCTGGCGAGAAGGAGTTTTCCGTTGATTTGCCCAAGTTGTTTCCTTTTGCTGCGCGGGAGAAGGGAGAATTGGGGCCGCGAGGGCTGGGGTTCGGAGTGAAAAAGGGATCCGAACGCTCCAAGTCTTTTCCGGAGCCTCTGGCAACCCTCCCTCCCTCCACCCTCTGAGGCCGGGATCCGGACGCCTGGGTCCTGGCTGAGGGGAAGGCTGGGAAGAGGGTGGGATTTCAGACGTTGGGGGTGGGAGGTGCGCGGAAAGCGGGAGAGCCAGGCGCCCGAAGATGTTGCTGAGGGAATCTCCCTATTCCAGCCCAGCCCCTCGGAGGGTGCTGAGTCGGAGCCGGCTGCCCCCTCTAGAGGAAGGGAGGAGTGCCTCGGGGCCTCTGGTGGGGATTTGGAACCCTTGCCGGCGGAGGTTTCGGGTGGGGGAGTGGAGTTCCAAAAGGCAGCATCAGGGCGGCTGGACAAGGAGGGGGACACTTGGGGGGCTAACACTCTGCCTGGGGTCAGGAAAGTGTTGATGTCAGGGGCTTATTTGGAACTGGTAGGGGGAGGCTGGGCGATGAGACAAGAGGTTGAGAGAGATGAGGATGTTAGTGTATCCTGAGGCAGGGCTGGGGGGGTAGGAGAGAAGGGGACCAGGAAATCAAGGTCCCCGACTCCATCCAGGACTGGGTCCGTGGGAGTGGATGCTTGCCTCCTGCATCTGACTTTAAGGAAGATTAATCCTGCTGAGCTAGCCACCCCCAACCCCCAAAATGGAGCTGACACACAGAAATTGACACACAAACATCAAAAAACAGTCACAGACACCGAGACAGACTACTCACCTACTGAGACGGAGGTACCCACAAGCATCCTCCACACGGAGACAGACACATATACACAAAGACGCTGATACATCTGAGGAAGACAGAATCCTCCCCCGTATCAGCTTGCACATTCATGCACCCAAACACATTCAAACTCATAGACACAGTACATGTATGCAGGCGGGCATTTACAAGGACACAACACACACACACACACACACACACACACAGTGAAACCCTTCTACAGATACCAACCCTCCAGCAAACAAAGAAACTTGAACAGACATTCCTATAGGCAGAGACCTATGGAGATGTACAGACTACAAAATGGAGGAGGTGGTCTGGTTTTGGGGTGGGGGGGAATCTGGGAAGAGGGAAGTCAGCCTGGATAGAATGCCCTCAGGCATTACCCTGCTCTCAGTTCCCTCCCTGGGCTGTAGGGTGTGCATTTAGGGGTGAGGTGTTGTGCTGGACCCCTCCTCTCCTTACCAGGCCCCTCCCCAGCTCAGAAGGCAAAGCCTGGCTGAGTTGGTGGGGGCAGATCTTGATCCATCTTTCCCCATAGGGCATCCATCCCCCTCTCCCCTCCCCCCCCCCCACACACACACTTAAGCTATGAGCAGGACATACATCCATGGTGTGAGTCCAGTGGGAAGTGATGCCATGGAAAGGAGGCCTGGCCTTGGGCTTGGCAGGCCAAGCCAGCCACTTGGCAGAAAGTTGGGAAGATGACTTAAGTTCTGACTTTGTTCAGCCAGGCTGCCAGAGAGGAGGAGAAGGGGGGAGGGCCCACGATGTGAGGGGAGGGGGCAGCTGGGTCATTATTGATGTGTTAGGGGCAAGCTTCTGTCTGTCCCTTTCCCGCAGCCCTAACATGTCAGCAACATGGATACGAATGAGCTTCAAGGAACAAAAGCTGCGGTTAGCAAACAGGAGAGACATGTGGATTGAATCGGGGACAGAAGCGGTCAGACAGAGAGAAGTGTGTTGTGTGCCTTTCTCCCTTTGGAAAGGGGGGAGGGGTTAGGGGTTAGCTGAGCTCCCATCTCCTGGCCACCAACAGGGGTGAGAGCAAGACCTGGTGAAACTGTGCAAAAGTATCTAGGGGGTTGGGGGAGGCATACCAAAGACGAGAGATGGAGAGAATAGACTGGAGGGGGGAGGAAATCACCACTGAGTGTTCTGGGAAGCTGAGCAACGACTAGGGTGGAGGCAGGGAGGGAAGGAGTGTGGATCTGGCAAGACTGGGACACTCCCGGGGTGGGGGGAGGCTTTCGGACCTCCTCTCCTTGGCCTCCATCCTTACAAAGAAGAAGTTCTAGTTCAGGGCCTGGGGCAGTGAGAGAGGAAAGCAAGGGGGGGATTGCCAGGGGGTTGAGGGATGGTGGTGGGAAATGGGGAGGAGAGGGGAGGAGAAGGCAGTTGAATTGAGAGGAGCAGAGAGGAGAGGGGAAGGGAAGATTCAGCCCAGGCAGAGAAATAAAAATCGCATTTTAAAGAATTTCAATGGGCTTCATCAATCTTCATTTTTCACTAAATAATTTTCTGTATCTTATCTAAATGAAAACCATTATCCTTCCCCCCATTTCCATCATGCGCCGGCTCCTCAGACTGATTGCGCCGAAAATTGAAATATTTATTCATTTTCTGGGAGATTTTCTCCCTCCCCAGCCTCGGGGAGGAGAAATTGAAAAAGAAAGATTATAGCTAATCAGAGCAATGTGGGATGACAGGCCGGCTCGGGGTGGGAGCTGCCTCCAGGGGATGGGGGTGGAGATGAGGGTAGGGGAAAAATCTGTCTGCAGCCCCCAGAGGTCCCCTCAGCATCCCTGTCACCAGTTGGCAGAGGGGTGAGGAGTGAAGGGAAGAGGGCTGAGGGCCTCCTAAATTCCCTGGATTCAACTCCCCAGCACAGCCACATCCTGGAAGAGAACGTGAGTCAGGAAGGAGAGTAGTTGGAGATCTGACTCCCCCCTCCCCACGCTACACACAGACACACACTTCAGTTGTCCCTCTTCTGCCTGCCCAGTCCGGAGCAGACCTTGAGGCTGAGGAAGAGGCTGGGGGAGATGAGGCAGAAGTCAGGATACCAGTCCCCCTCCTTGACCTTGATTGGACTCCACTTTACACTCACTTAGACCTAAAGGGAACCAAGTACAGTCCTCAGTGCCTCGAGCGGTTACCTCTGACCATAGCCCTGGAACCCAGGGGACCCACATCAGGAGGAGGAGGAGGGGGAGGAGGCCTCATAGGCCTTCCTATCTCCTGCTGGTTACCATAGCTGCATGGTTGGTTGTCTTGCTCCGCCGTTGGTTGGTTCTCTGGTGAGGTGCAGACCAGGAAGCCCAGCTCTGGTCCCCAGCTCTTACTACCCTGACTGGAGAACTGCGTGCTCTGATGGAAGCTCATCTTTATGTCCTCAGGGACCACGTCTTAATTTCTTTATGGTCCTTTCGGTTTCTGACATAGTGCTCCACACATTGTAAGTGCCCTTAAATATCTGATCAATTGATTGATTTGACAAGCGAGCTACAGTGTTGGAAGGAGGCAGTGCTAAATTGCTAAATGGTGATTAAATCACGGCCCCACCTCCACTCCCTGGTTAAACCCCACCTCGGCCGCTTGGTAGTCGGGTCACCTTGAACAAAGTATGCGCCTTCTCTGCCTCAGTTTGCTTGTCTGTGAAGGGAGGATAGAAATAACACCTCATAAGGTTGCGATGACTGTTAAATGTGTTAATCTGTGTAAAGTGCATGGAACAGTGTCTGGCCCAGAGAGAAGTGCTTAGTGATGCTGCTGTTGCGACTTTGTGGCTGGACATAAAGGGCTAGGCAGCTGACTGACTGTGCCTCCTTTCCAGCTCCTCTTTATGGTTCTCCTTTTGTTTTCTTGCTCCAGCTGCCCAGATTCTTGGTCCTGGGCTTCAGCACCTTCTCTGTGTCTGTCATGGAGAGGACTGTGTTGTGGCAGACCCAGAAGGGGAAACTGACCAGCTTCTGCTTGGTTGGAGACCTCAGGAAAGGTCTGGGGAATGGACTTGGGGAGAGAGCAAAGTGGCAGAGGTTGATGTTCTGGTGAGAAGAAAGCAGGGCTCTGGTGAGAAATGAGGAGGCGCACTAGCCCTGAGGTGGCAGCATTCCAGAGTCTGGAAATAATACGGATCATTTATGGAGCCATTGTGCTAACTGCTTGCTACGCATTATCTAATTTAATCTATACAACAACCCCCTGAGATGGGATCTGTAATCATCCCCATTTCATGGATGAAAAGTTGAGGTTTAGGTGGGTTCAGCTTCTTGTTGATACTTGGAGGAACTACCTGACCTCAAAGCCTGTCCCTTCCCCTCTGCCAGGGATCCCACATGCCAGCAGGGACCCGTGTGGGCCAGGGTTTTTCCTGGTCCACAACAGAATGAGAACGAGGAGGAAAAGGGAGTGAGTGTCTCATAAAGGTGAACTCACTCATATTTTTAAAGCAATCCTGTATTCTAAGATTCCATCCTTCTACATATTTTGGTGTTGAATGATTTTTCTTTGATGATAGGACAGTGCTTGTAAGTGACTTTTTTTAAAAGGACTTTACTTGGCAAATAAAAAGGTTCGCAACCTTGTGTTCATTACTAATATTAAACACGGTCCATAAGCTACAAATTTGGGAGCTACTCCTGTACCATGCAAAGCTGACTCCTGCAGATGCCCAGAGATGTATGAGGCTGGCATGGAGTGCTGAGTGGGGGCCCAGGGAGAGTCCCAGGACAGTCAGCTCCCAAACCAGCCCAGTCTGTGGTGGTCATGGAGGCTAGGGTCTTGGGTGGTCTGTTCCAGTTGGCTTTGGGGGCCCTGCCTGGCCTAGGGTAAGTGAAAAACCAGGAGGTGGGCTGCATACCAAAGTATCCAAATTCCTTTTTATTGTGCTTTTCATATTCATTATCCATATTCCTTTTAATGATGAAGTTATGAAGTTATTGTTACCCCCATTTAATTTAATTTATTTATTTGGTGAGGAAAGTTAGCCCTGAGTTAACATCTGTGCCAGTCTTCCTCTACTTTCTATGTGGGCTGCTGCCACAGCATGGCTGACAAGTGGTGTTAGGTCCTTGCCCAGGATCCGAACCTGCGAACCCCAGGTGGCTGAAGTGGAGCATGCCGAACTTAACCACTGCATCAGGGGGCTAGCCCCTGTTATCCCCATTTTATACATGAGGAAACCAAAGCTGAGTTCAATGAACTTAACTCCAGGCTGTACCTGGGGTTTTAGATCCCAGATTTATACTCTTTGTCTCACTGTAAAGCCCACACCCCTCAATGCCTCCCATAGAGTTGAGGCAGCTCTGGAGGGCAGGGAGGCCTTCCCCTCTCCTCTCCCCACAATGGCAGACAGCCTCCTTCCGTTGCCTCGCTCAGCCTTCTCCAGGGCTCAGCCCAGGACGCCGAGCCCATATCCATCTTGCTGCCTTGCTCTGATGATCATCTGTTTTATTAACTGGGGGGTGGGAACTGTACATATTGCCTCTTGTCTGTCAGGAGAAGGAGGTTTGTAATGCCTCAGCGCCCTTTCTTCCCACCTTCAGAGTCTTTTAACTTTGTATAGTGCCTTCCAATTTTAGCAACTTTTTCACATGTATCATCTCATTTAATAGAGCTACACAACCATCCCATGATATAGGCAGGGTAGTTATTATTTCTCCGTTTAAAGGTGAGAAAACAGAGACATAAAGAGGTTAAAGGACTTGCTAAGAGGCAGAAGTTGGGCTGGAGGGAGGAGATGAGGGCAAATTCCTTAATTACTCCAATATCCAGGGGCTGTTTCCAGCGAAGTTAGGGAAATTCCTCCTCCAAGTGTCCAGACCTGGGAAAGCTGTGTCCTCTCCTGACCTACCAGCTCCTGCCTGGTCTCTTCCCAGGGCCTCCAGGCCACTTTACTTGGCAATCTCCTCGAGGATCCTTGACCTGGAAAGGGCTGGGGTTGTGGGGGTGGGTGGTCAGCAGTGGAGGAGAAGGAGGCAGCCATGTCCTTGATGCTGAAATGTGAAGCCAAGGAGAGGCAGTCTCAGAAGTCACAAAAGAGAATGGGCTCACTTCTTGTGAAGGAGAAGGTCATTCATTTTTTTTTTTAATTTTTTAAATTTATTTATTTATTTTTTCCGAGGAAGATTAGCCCTGAGCTAACATCTGCAAATTCTCCTCTTTTTCCTGAGGAAGACTGGCCCTGAGCTAACATCCGTACCCACCTTCCTCAACTATTATATATGGGATGCATACCACAGTATGGCTTGCCAAGTAGTGCCATGTCTGCACCTGAGATCCAAACCTGCGAACCCTGGGCCACCGAAGCATAACGTGCGCGCTTAACTGCTGCGCCACCGGGCTGGCCCCCAGGTCACTCATTTTTAAGGAGGGCCCACTTTGTGTTTTGCATGTATTAGTAACTAATTTAATACTGACAATAATCTATTCAAGGTAGAGGTTATTATCCCCATTTTATAAATGGACAAAGAGAGACCCCAAGAAATTAAGTAGATTGTCCAAGATAATACAGCTAGTAAATGACAGAGCCAGGACTAGAACCCAAGCAGGCAAGTTGGGGTGGGGGGCAGGAGTGATTCCCAGAAGGAAGCCCCTTGAGACCAGCACCTCCACCTCTTATACATTTCTGCTGCATACACGTCTGCAGATGCTGTGTCACTGTACAGTGCGTGTGCCCACATGCATGTCCATAGATTCACTCATGTACACTTGTACATGCAGCCATTTCTCACCCCCATACACATATGGACAGATGTCTCTCCCTTTACGCCAGTCCTTCCATTTACCAGATCACTGGCGTGCAACACTGCCCTGTTTCTGTGTACCATTTCTCGCCTAGCTATGGCAGCCATCCTGAGTCTTTGAAGACACTGCTCTTGTAGTGCTTACTTGTCTTGCTTACTCTGTATCCCCTCTAATAGAGGCACACATTACAAGGTTAAGAAAGTCAGAACCCTTGGGTTCCCCATTCTGTGACTTTGGTCCCTCTCCGTCCTGCAGCCCAGCTCTTACACCTTCCCTCACAGACAATGCAAACCTAATTTTAAGTGTAAGTTCTTTGAGTGCCCAGGATTAAAGGGGCTCCAACTCCCAGACATCGCTGAAGATCACATTTTTCTTTCTTTTTCCATCCCACTCTCTCTCCCTCCATCAGCTCTCTCCAAGTTCCCAATTTCTCCCTCCAAATTTAATTTTTCCAGCAACTTTTATTAACCTCTGTAGTCTCTGGGGGCTGAAGTCTCATTCCTCTCTGCCCTCCTTGAGCCCATTTAACAAAATTGGGATCATATTGAAATAAATGGGCCTTGCAGCCAGCCAACCTCCTCAGGATTAAGGATCTTAAATCCAGGGGTGGAAATCTCTAGCACTCCCTAGTAAATTCCATTAGTTTCCCAGGAGATAATGCTGCTTCTTCCTCTAGGGGCCTGGCTCTGGGAAAGTGATGCGGGAATTTCCCAGAAGGCTCTGGGGTCTGGGTTTTGAGGCAGGGAAGGGACAGCAGGAACCTGAGTCTCTTGTGCTGTGTGCCCACAGGGTTGTCCCAGGAGTCTGTGCTACCCCAGGCCAGTTTAGGCATCAGAGATTCTTCTTCTGGACTGGGCCATTTGATGCTTTTTTTTGCTTCTTACTTCTTCTGAAGCACTATGAGAAGTACATCCTCACTGGAAGATGTATAGGAAGAGTAAGGACTCAGCTCCTTCATTCAGCAGAAATGTGTTGTGTGCTTACTATGTGCCGCCACCAGTGTTGCAAAATGAATAAAATGCTCTCCTAGCCCTTAAGTGTCTCACTTTGGGATTTAGGTGCAAATCACTTAACTTCTGTAGGCCTCGGTTTTTTCCTCCATAAAATGGGGAGAATTAATTTTTTTTCGAATTAGCAAAGGTATATTACTTTATGCAGAACATACTGGTAGGCATTATGGGTTATAAAAAATGACATTATATGGTCCCTGTGCTCCAGGAAGCTAAGAAGTGCAATATGCAAAGATTCCTGGTAATGCCAGGCAGGGTGTCATTGGAGCCAGGACAGCAACGTGCGTGGTCAGAGCTGGAGAGTTCAGGAGAGGGCAGTTTGCTGTGGCCTGAAGAGGCCAGGAAAGGCTCCATGGAGGAAGTGGGTCTAAGGATGGACAGGATGTGGATGTGGCAGGAAGAGGGAGAGCATTACCAGACAGGCCAAACTTCCCGAGCCAAGGTGTGGCTGCCGGAATGTGCCGGGTACGTTGAGGCTGATTGCAGCTGAGGATTTGGGTTGGGGAGAAATAAATGGCATGATCCAGAACAGTAGACTGCAGCCAGATCTGAGAGGGCCTTGACAAGCCAGGACGGAGACTGTCCTGTAAGCAGTGGGGAGCTAGAGATTTGTTTTTTAAACAAAGAGTGTGTTAAAAAGTCGAATGATCTCGGGGGCTGGCCCCGTGGCCGAGTGGTTAAGTTCGCGCGCTCCGCGGCAGGCTGCCCAGTGTTTCGTTAGTTCGAATCCTGGGCGCGGACATGGCACTGCTCATCAGACCGCGCTGAGGCAGCGTCCCACATGCCACAACTAGAAGAACCCACAACGAAGAATACACAACTATGTACTGGGGGGCTTTGGGGAGAAAAAGGAAAAAATAAAAAAATCTTAAAAAAAAAAAAAAAAGTCGAATGATCTCTACTTCATTCCTCATCAAACCCTCCCTTCCTCTTAAACTCCTCATCTGCTGGAGCTGCTGTAGAGATTTGCAACCCCTTCAATTTAAAAAAAAAAAAAAAAAAGTGAAGTAGACAGATAATCAGGGTTGGACCAGGCAGAAGTGAGCAGAAAGCCTTAGAGAAATATCCGTTCGCCTTGGGAAGTCTCAGATCTGTGACCTGAGTTGGGGAGGCTTTGGAATGATGAGAAAGTCTTTTTTCTCCGAGAATCCTCAGGTATAAGATAAAGATGTCCACGGGCAGAGTTCAGTGGAGATAATCAAGAGAGGAGAGCCCCGCAGCCTTGGGAAACCTGAGCCCCAGTCTAGACTCTTTGTCGTCTGATCCTGTGGGGCCTAGGCTGGGTCTGCCCTGCCCAGAGTCTAGGGGAACCACCTGGTTTCATCGGAGGGCCAATCCGGATTTGATCCTTGCAGGGTCAGTCTTGGGCTGTTTCCTCTGGTCAGTGGCCTGTCCTAGATGTGTGTGCATTTGTGGGGGTGAACCTAGAGATTCTTAAAACCTCTGTAAGGAGTTGTTCAAATGGAAACCTTTAAAGAGGGTTCCCTCCCGGGGGGTGAAAAGCCTGTGTTCAACTAAGCAAGGGTTTTTTTTTTAATGGCTGGGCTGGGCCTGGCACTCAAGTAGGCACTGGGGATGAAAAGATAAGTGAAATTTAGTCCCTGTCCTTCAGGCACTCCTGGGCTGGTGTGGGAGATGGATGTATAAACACATATTGACAATACTATAAGATAAAGGTTGTGAGGGAGGTATGTGAAAAATGCTGAAGCTGAACTGTCTGAGGGAGGGGGAGTTAGAGGGAGCCCGGCCAGGGGGAGGGGACCTCCACAGATGTGAGGCTCAGGGGCTGCGGCTGGAGCCTCTGGAATGCAGCACCGTTCAAGATATCCCAGCTCTGGACAATCCCTGATTGTGCCCCCTGCTCCAGATGGAAGGAGCCGAGGAATCCGAAGGAGTGAGCCGAGGTCCCTCCCAAGGATTATGATTTCCAGGAACAAAGGCAGTTTATATAAAGCGCACTTTTCCCAAATCTACCAAGCCCTTATGTCCACTTCCCTCCTCCCCAGCCCCACTCCCACCCAAGTGAGCTGATTTCTGAATTAACTTTGTCCTTGTAATCAGCTTAGCTGAGTGTTTTTTTTTTCCCCCTCCTTCCTGAATTCTCCCAGGAACAGCCTGGGGCCCTGCTCGCTCCATTACCCAGCATTGTCAAGCCATGAGGTGCTTTTAACTGCTTCTTCCCATTCGATTCGCTTAACTGGGAGGTTATTAAAAGGAAAGGAGCTGAGATGGGCAGATGGGGGCAGAGAGAGAGACAACGAGAGAGGGAAAAGGAATTTTCAAAGAAGCAGAAACCCCGGGATGGGCAGGCTGGCAGGGGGAAGCCCCTGAGAGAAGTTGGGGTTTTCTTCATCTTGATTCCTTAGTCGTCCAGGGGACTCCTGGGTTTTAATCGCAAACCCTGAGCAATTGACTTGCTGCTCTAGGCCTCGCTCCCCGCCTCCCTGGAAATCTACCAGCTTGACCCTGCTGTGGGATGGGCTACGGGGACTTCCACTCTTGCCTCTTTGCCACCTCTCCCACACACCTACTCTGCTACCAGTGCCATCAACTCTCCAGCATCCACCCCAAGTCAGCTACCGTGTGGATGATGTTTGATCCCAGATCGATGTGCCTCTCACCCCACACGTATCCGGGAAGTCTCCCCTCACTGGGCAGTGGGTGAAGTGAGAATGCAAATTCATTTTAGTGTCAGTTTGAGCCAAATGTAATTAGAGAGGAAAATCTGACTTTGCAAAAATAAAAATCCAATGCCTTGCAAAAGCCAAGTTGAAATGACTTCCGGATTATCTGCACCGCTGCTGCTCTCGATTTATGCAGAAAATTGAGAGGGGCACCCATAAAGCTGGTATCTAAGGGATTCAGTTTGTGCACCTTGCCTTTGGTTCTGTACCAGGGTCATGTCATAAGACTGGCCTCTTTCAACACAACCCTGGAATTGCGGAACCCCTCAAATGCCCTGGGACCTCCTTACCAGAAGGGCTGCTGCCTGTATGATCATGACCAAGTCACTTCACTGGAGCCTCAGTTTTCTGATCTATAAAATGGAGACAGTTGCTATGAGGACTGAATGAAGGAATATAGATTAAGGAACAGTATTTGGAACACAGCAGTATTCAATAAATCATATTGCACAGTGCCTGCTTCTTGCAGCTAACACTCCAAGGCAGATCTGAAGAAGGCAGACAGTAGGATGAGTGAAGAACACCGGGTCTCTGAAATGCAGTACAGTGGGAGGTCTGAGGTGGTAGCATAGACTAATGGAAAGCACCTTGGTCTAGAATTAGGTCTGAGTCCCTGCTCTGAAGATTGAGTAGCCTCTTCACCTCTATGAGCCTTAGTTTTCCCATCTGTAAAATGGAACGATAGCAACCACTTAACCTCTACTTAAAGTCCTGGAAAAGCACTTCTTGGATAGTGTGCAGTAAGCGTGACCACCACTTTAACCCCTATCTTTCCAGAAGGTTTCAACTCTGTGTTAGAACAATGATTCTCAAACTCAACCACACTTATGAAACACCCTGGGATCTTGTTAAAGCGCAGAGCCTGATTCGGAAGATCTGAGGTCACGTGGAGTTGCTGCATTGGCACAAAGCTCCCAGGTGATGCTGATGCTGCTGGTCCTAGGACCACACTTTGAAGTGTTAGAGGATGCTATTTCCTCTAGGGAAATAGATCTTCAACATTCTAATGGGAAGCAAGAGAAAATAGAACTCATTGAACTGAATTCACTTTGCAGCCAGCTTAGCTGTATAACCGAGCCAGGATGCATCATTGATTCAGGAGCATTGATATGTTTGTTTTAGGAAGGCAGGCTGTGGGACAGGAGGAGGTGCAGTGCTTGCCAGCGTGCCCATCTTCGGCCCCGAGATTGACCTGCCCAGCCCTCCTTCCTGCCACCCCACAAGCTTTCGGCCACCCCCAGTCCACCCCACCAAGTCTTCATTCATGCCAGCAGCTGCCAACTGCAAAGTTGAAAAGCAACCAGCCAGTGGGTTGGTGGAAACTCCTCCGTACCTAAGTCAGTCGTTTTCACTCGTTTTTTTTTTTTTTTTTCCCAAGGACAAAAGTCCTCAGAATCCAGCTCTCCTTTGGTGGAGATTTAGGGGAAAACATTTTGACAGAGCTGCTAGCCAGGGCCTTGACCTGGTTGGCTTTGGCTTGAAAATTTGGTCATGAGCAAATTGTGTGATTTGGGCAGGAAGGTGGGTCATAGGCTTAACTGGGGGCATGACTTGGGGGGAGCAGTGGAGGACCACCTTTGGGCAGGTCAGTTCTCACACTTACATAGACCTAATGGTTGCTCAGCCAACGTGATGAGCTCGCTCACTCTCTCCCTCCCTTCTCTAACTGTGTGCTGTAGAGGAAGATCCGCAGGCCAGAGGAAGAGAGAACCTCTGCCGTCAGAGTTCTCCTGATTCAGTGGCGGAGGCTTGGTCCTTATACCTGGGGAATCCTGTCCACTAGGGGAAACAGGGACTCCCACTGATTCTCCTTCATCCTCTCTTCTCCCTCAGAACACTCATGCATTGAGCCATCTGCAGGTACAAATGGGGACATATGCAAACGACAGACGTAAATCATGAGGGGTTTCAGAGTACATAAAGAAGGACGTGGGATCAATCAGATTGGGCTTGGGCTTCCTAGGACACAGAACCTGGGGTCAGGAATGAAAATGGAGAGATGACTCTTTAAGACTCCCAACATCTTTGGACTCTTGAGATATTTCTCTTTAGGCAGGACTCACTTGAAATCAACCTTGACGCATCAGTGTTTGCTCTTTTTCTGAAGAGCAAAAGGAATTTCCTTAGCTCTCTCTGCTCACTCACTTTCGTATCTAATAATCCCTGGCAAGCAGGAAGTTCTTCTTTGTGTCTAACCTGAACCCTTCCTGCTCCTGAATCAAAAGAACTGTCTTACCAGGGACTGTGACTGAATAAGTCTCCAGTATTCTCTATGTCTAGATAAATAACATTTTCCCCAATAGGTTCATTTCTTGCAGTTCAAGGCAAAGCTCCTTGTAATAGAGGAGCAAGGCCAGAGAGGTCATAGGTGAGACTGTCTCTGAGGCCCCAGGTGAGCCAGAGCAGGTTGTCTCTTTAGGGGTCAGATCTGCTTTCCAACAAACCACCAAAGCTATCCTCCCAATGTCCCCAGTCAGGGCCAGAGGACAGTGTTCACAGGAACCTGGCTGAGTCACCATGTCCTTGCTTGTCCAGGTTCCCCTTCTCAGCAGCTCAGATGGCTTGAGACTGGAGAGCTCTGGTCCTTCCCACCATCTCTAGCTGATGGCCTGAGGGCGCCCCCTCCTCCCTGCATGGGGCCAGGCCGAGAGAGACCCTGGCATCTGCTTCTGAACCTGGTACCTGTAGGACAGCGGGGCATGGAGGGGAGATGGCAGAGGTAGGCCTACCCCACAGTCAGGACCTGTTCTAGCTTCAGGGTAGGAATATTTTTCCTCTTGGAATCACACAGGAATGTCCTCTGCCGAGCCGGGGCCTGGGCGGACCTGGTAGATTCCAAGTGTCAGCGTAGGCAGAGACAGGGGGGGATGGAGCGTCTGCAGTGGGGTGTCTGCCTTTGGAGATCTGCTAATCTGATGAAGGAGTGTGGGCCTTTCCCTGGAACACTGGACCGTATTAGATAAGTACAAACTCTCAGCTCTAAACTTGAACTTGAGGGCGGAGACTTGGTTTCTGTTATCAGACAGCTGGTTATGATAGGGGAGATAGGTTCCTCACCTTCCTCAGGGTCTGAACACATACAAAGATCGTCTGCACAAGGGGGGGGCGTTTGAAGTCTGTTGTGCACAGGAGCAGATGGAAAGAGATGCTGGAGCCAGGGATCACTTAAGGAAGCTTCTGGGGAAGGGACAGGAAGGAACAGTGGGGCCGGGTGAGGTGGACTGACAGGGCAGGACCCAGTGAACAAGAAGGTAGAAGAGACCACCCTATATTATAGGAGGGTTCTGTGGAAGAAGAGTAGGGGGCCAGGAGGAGGTCTGCCCCTCTGGGGCTGTGTGGGCTGGAGTCTCTGGGAGCTGAGAGCTGTGGTGTTGCCTTGTCAAGTTGTGGCCCCTGCCGCGTTCACACCAGCCAGGTGACGTTCTCCCACACCCACAGGTGGCAGAGCACCTCGGGAGAGGGATGATGTGGAAGCAGCGCCTGATCCCTCAAGGACAGGGCAGAAGGCAAGCCCTCAGAAGAGGAGGAGCTGACGGGTCTGGGGGGAGAGAAGAACCTGGGTCTCAGTCCTCCTGGAGAAGACAGTGGGGTGTCATTCTAGCCTGGAGCCAGCCTGTGGGGCAGCTTGCATCTGTTGGGAGGTAGCTACCCTTTTTCAAGGGTAGCCATGGCCCGGGGTCCTGGAAGCGCTGCCTGGTGGCCTGGCATGGGACAATCTGCACAGCCTGCTCTGTGGCTGTCATCCACCAGCAGAGCCACATGCTCCAGTGCTCCGGGCTTCTCCCTGCCCCCAAGCCGGATGCTCCCTGGCCTCTTCCTCCTGCTGTCCTTCCCTGTCTGTCGGTCTGTCACTCGGCAGGAGTGAAATGCACGCTGCTCCTGAAGCACTTGGTGCTTGATAATTTGTGGATTATAGCTAACTCTCGATAAAGATTCCCCTAATTGCTTGGCTCACCTCAGGTTCTATCATCAAAGCAAAGCTGCCAGGCCCCCCTCTTGCCCTCCTTTTCTTTTTATTATCTCTTAATTAATCACTCTGGCTTTCACACTTAGCAGATAATTACAGTCTCCTGGGCACGCAGCTCATTTTCATAACCTCCTGCTCCAAGCGGGCAGCCGAGGGGGGTGGGGAGAAAGCGGGAGGGAAGGGGGGAGTGGGAAGAGAAATGCTGGAGAAAGGTGGGGGCGGTCTGCAGCTGGTGGGTGAGACCCAGGGAGGAGAAGAAAGGGACATTGGGCAGCAGCAGTGGGGGATACATGGAGTGGTGAGCAGAGCATGGGAACCAGGGCTCCTTGTCTGCCCTGCAGGCCCAGGGAGGCTCTGCCAGTGGATGGGGGCAGTGGGGCGGCGGGGGGTGGGCTGTGGTACTCCCTGGGGAAAGCCCCAGTTGGTCCCCCAGCACTAGGCTGCCACAGCCTGAGGGGCACTGCGTGGCTCCATTGGCCTGCCCCAGGGTGGGGGGTACAGTAGGAGATGTGTATAGGCTGGTGGGCAGAAAGCTGAGTGAGGAGCAAGAGATGGTCCTAGGTGAAGTTAGTTCAACCATGTGCTGGGACCCGAGGCCAGCTGGGGTGGGAAAGCTGTGCCAGGGAAAAGAATGCGCAGGGCCACCGTCGAATGAGGACCAGGGCTTGGCCTGGGAGTTTTTCTGTTTTGAGGATAGCAGGACACACACCCTGGGGCTGAAACCCCTGGGAATGCCTAAGGAATGATCACTCAGTACTGTGATCGAATGAGGAAGGAAAGGTCTCACATTTATTCATACCTGTAACTTTTTGGCACTGTGCCAGGTGTTTCACAATGTGCCCATCATCTTCACTTTAGAGAAAAACTGTGGCTCAGGAGGTTAGGTAAAGGCAGGGAGAGAGCCTGTTCCCACCGGACCTTAGGCTCTGGCTTCACCACAGGGTTTGGGGCTTTCCTTGGGCCTCCAACCCAGAGATCAGCAGACAGGACACGATGGATTTGAGAGCCTCAAGAGACAGAAGGGTTTCCCCAGAGAGTTTGACACAAGCTGGACTGGAACCCAAGCCCTAGCACACACTCATGTGTCTGTCCCTCTTTCCTGTTCCTTGTTGCATCTCTGTGGACCCGACAGTCTGCAGGGGGTGACGGAGAATGTGGAACATCCATTTTTTCTTCTCCATACTGAATTTGGTCTTTAGAATGAAATGCATTAGATCCTACTGCTTTTTGGCCATTAACTAGCTGTGAGACCTCGGAATTGTCTTATGACCTGAGTCTCAGTTTCTTCACTGGTAAATGAGAATCTTGAAAAGACGGCACACCGTGTATGTAAACAGTTCCTGGCATATGGCAGGTGGTAAACACATGGTAACTGTTACTACTCCTCCTATTATTGTCGTTAACGCTATACGTGAAGGTATCTAGCCTAGCCCAGTAGAAAGCATGTAAAACAAGTTGATTTTTAAAAAGCTGGTGAGGGAGGCGGGATCCTTTTGTTCAACTTCCTCAGTAAGGGAGGGCACAGAATTTCCACCCTGTGCTCCTTCTGGGGTGTGCTATCGAGCAAAGCCTTGACAGCCCAGGCCACTCTGTCCCAGTGCAATTTTTCTTTCCACAAATAAGTTGTCTGTTCTGGCTGGGGCGGCTTCCAGCTCAGAGCGTATTGGCGTCCAGCCCCAAGCAGGGTTGATCTCCCTGCTGACCTCCAGGCCGCCTGCAGCAGAGCCCGTGTGCCAAGGGTTAACATGTCAAGTCTCACATGGCTGGCAACCTCTGACTCAGCTTCTGGTTTCCTGGGCATTACAATAGGAAAATCTATATTCCGGAGGCAATATGGAAAGAGCACTGGATGGTGAGTCCAGCTGTGGATGTTAGTCCCATTTTGGCCTCTAGTGGAGAGACCTTATGCAGTGACCTAGGCCTGTTTTCTTATCATAAAATGAGATGGTTTATCTCCAAGATTCTTTCTGGCTGCAGTTTTCTAACTCTTTGTCATCCTACGGGAATTCGCGAAAAGGACTGGTTCTTCCTGAACGAGGCCTTGGATCTCTGATTTGGTTTGTGTGCCAAGGCCAGAGATACCGATTTCAGGGGACCAAGGCTGTGGTGCCCCAGGGAAAGCATTATTTGCTCAGGAGCCAAGGTGGAAGCAAATGTTTTCTATATTTTCAGATCTGGTCTGGACTTGGGGTAAGGAGAGTAGGACCGCCCCCCCCCCCCATACACACACGCACTCACACATGCACACATGTACACGCAGTCTGCTGTCCTGGGGATGGTCCAGCCTGCTCTGGGAAGGTGGGGTACCATGGGCCGAGGGTGTGGGTGCTTGTGTGTGCATGTCGATAAGAGTTCCTCCCTGAAGAAACATGCTCTGGCTTCGCCCTGAACTTTAGCTTGGGTCTGTGAAAAGGTTTTGCAGAGTCTTGTGGGAACATAAACCTTTGGCAGATTTCTTTCCCTGAAAGCTATTTCTTCTTTCTTTTTCTGGGAACTTTCGCCAGCAAGATCAAGGCCCCTCCACGCGCCCCCACCTCCCTCCCCTTGCCTCAGACACCCAACCCCCTCTCTCCTCCTCCCCAGAATGAAAACAAAGTGAACTGGTGGGTATGGGGCATCATTGCAGAGCAAACTGGGCTGGAGGAAGGGCGTGAAACAAACAGACAGCTCTCCCAAGGGGAGAAGTTATGAGAAGGGAGGAGAGAGAGAGAAAGAAAATAAGCAAATGGCATCAGTGGTGAAAAGTGAATTCCAGACGTTTAAAATTCTTTTGGTTTTAATCATCTCAGAGGCCGACCAGAGCTGAGCTGTGGGGGAAGGGAAGAAATGAAAACCAGGGCCATAGACTAGGAGCCAGTGCGCAGGAGTCTCAGTCTGTCTGTAAAGACCTAAAGACTTTGCGATGTGAGCTGCTCCCTCTTCTCCATCACGCCCTCCACCTCCTGCATCTGATGCTCAGAAGGGCTGGCTGCCTCCTCGGAGGACCTTTCCTGACTTACCCTCCCCTTTATCTCATTGCACGGGCTTCTGTGCACTGGGTTTTAAAGCACTGACCTTTCCGTTTTCTGCCAGATTGCAAGTTCCCCAAGGCCCTGGATTATGTTTTGTTAAAAACAAAACAAAAATAACAAACAACAAACCCGAACCTCTTTCATAAGTCATGCCTGGGCCTCCTCGGTGAGGGTCAGGGCCCTCGGAGAAGGTTCTGGGCCTGTTTTCCTCTTCTGTAAAGTGGATTTGAAGAGATGAGCTGAGCCTAGAAGAGACCCGAGAAAGAACTGGGAAGCTGGTTGGGAGCCTGGCAGGTCATGGGTGCTTACTCTGTGCTGTGTTCTATGCCAGATGCTTTAGGATTGTCTCAGGGACTGTCCTGGGAAGCCCTGGGGGACATGGCCAGTCTTCTCGTCCCCTCCCTCAGGAGTGGACCTGATTGTCAGGAAAAGTAGCAGGTGAAGCCCCTAGACACTGGGGGGGGATGCGGCGGGGGGGGGGGGGGGGTCATGCAAGAAGGGTTCCAGGCTCTTCCCTTTCCCCTACTAGGGGGACAGAGTGGGTTTTAAGGTGAGGGAGTGAGTCAGGGAATCTTGTCAGCCTGGTGAGTGGCAAGGCCCAGAGGGAAGGGAAGGGAAGGGAAGCCAGAGCCAGTTAGCCTGGAGAGAAGCAGGAGGCCAGGGAAGACTATGCTAATGTCCCTAGGAGCCATGCTTGGAAGCCTCCTCTTCCTAGTCTGGGCCCTTTCTCCTGTGCTCAGCATCTTTCTTTCTAAGCTCCATCCCCCAGCCCTCCTCCCCTCTAACTTTGAGTTCTCTATTTCTCTTTCTCCATCTGGAGGCAGCTCTTTTCATTCTCCTGACCACCAGCTGTTTCTCCCACATTCCCCCTCCTTCTTTCCCTCAAACTTTCATTCTTGGGCATTTGGATTTTAGTTCTTAGAATACACCTCCCTCTCCCTGTCCCCAGTAAGATTACAGACATTGAGAGCTCGAGGGTATATTAGAGTGGATCTTAGACTAGGGGTCAGCTGACCTGGATTTTTGTCTTGACCCTTCTTGGGCTGTTTCTTCTTGGGCAAGTCATGTGCCCTTTCGGGGCCTCAGTTTAGTCAACTGTGAAACAAGGAGCTCACCAGATGACACCCGAGGCCCCAAAAGGGCTCTTCAGCTTCTGAGTAAAAGAATAAGATCTGGAGTTCAGACTGTTCTGGTTCAGATCCAGGACCTGCTACCTCCTGCCAGCATGACCCTGTTGTACACCCTTCACCTTTTAGAAGAATAGTGTCATCTGCTTTCTAGGGTGATGATAAAGATTGCATTAAATAATCTGTATAGAATGCTTGACAAGGTATGTGAGATGCTTTACTCATGCAGTATATGTTAGCTTTTACTGTTAAATTAAATCCTGACATTCTCCGGTGTGGAGCAATGAGAAAGAAGAGCACTGGGTCTGTAGTCAGGAGAGCTGGGTTCAGATTCCAGCTTCCTTCCTGACTTTCTGTATGATGTTGTACAAGTTCGTTTTCCTAATTATAACATAGAACTCATAAGTGCTGTTCGACTCCACCCCCGTGGGGAGTTGTAAATATAAGTGGACCTTCTCTGTCTTTTCTTGCATCTACCCCTGCCCTCCCCCCTCCATGCCTAGAACAGTGCCTGGAATAGGCACTCAGGAAGTGTGTGTTAAATGAATGATTAAGTGTAAGGTACTAATCTGTGAACAAGGAAATTGAGGCTCAGAATGGGAAAATGACACACTCAGATGGATACAGCTAACCCTTTGTTGTGGGGGCGGTTCTGTGCACTGTAGGACAGTCAGCAGCATCCCTGGCCTCTACTCACCAAAGCCGGTAGCACCCCCCACCCACAAGTGAGATAATAAAAAATGTCTCTGGACATTTCCAAACATTCCCTGGGATAAAACCGCCCGGATTGAGAACCACTGAGCTAACCAGAGGACAAACTAGACCTAGAAATTAGGTCTTCTGACTGCCAATCCATAGCTTTTTCTAAAATGCCACACTGTTGTCCATTTCTCCCTTTACCCAGGTATTTAACCTTGACCCATACCCCATAAAATTAAGAGAGAGAGGTTTATGTGGTTGAGGAGGAAGCAACGTATTTCATCCCCTATCCTGTTTCAGAAATGATTAGGTTTCCACCTAAGCTGTGACTTACCTGTCCATCCAAGGTGGGGCTAGGGAAGGAGCAGCCAGGTGGCAAAGAGAGCCGCCTGGACAATCCACTGGGGGGAGTGGGTGGAGGCCCTGACTTTCTTGGGAAACATCTAGTTTGTGATGAAGATTGCTGCAAGGTCTGCCATGTCTCTGCCTTAAGCAGATACAAGCAGACCCCGGTGGTGCCAGACAACAGGACTGACTGTTGTGGGTCTCAGGCACTTGCTGCACCCCTGTCTTCTCACTTCATAACCCCCTTTCTCACCTCACACTCCCCACCCCCCCAGCTATGGCTGCAGAGACCTCAGATGGCCCAGGGCACCTCAGAGTACAGTTTGAAAATCACCAATTTAATCCACCTCCTGAAAGTTACCAATGAAAACCAAGACTCAGGAGGGACAGTGACTCACTGCCCCATGCAGACATCAGAACTGGAAGTTCCACCCTAACCCTGCCCACCTCCCACCCCCCAACGCACATATCTCCCATCAGTTTGGAAAACCACTGCCTCATGTCCACGGACCTCCCTGCCTCCCCCTACCATTCCCACTTGCACAGATCAAAAAGTCCTTTCTGGGATTGGGGGTGGTGAGATAAGAAATCTACTGCCCATCAATCGCTAGAGGAATTGAGGCCCAGAGAGGAAAATGGTGGTCCCCAGAGAATATTGGGGGACACTGCTCCTGGGACTCCCAGCAGATCCCCCACCTTCGCCAGACATGTTATCCTTCAACCTCTGCCCCCATCCCTGCTATGGGGCCTAGTCTTGCTGTCATGGCAACCAGGGGATTAGGGCCAGCTTGGAAGCCCAAAGATATGGGAGAGGGCTGTGAGAGGAGGCAGGTGGAAGGAGGAAATTGGAGAATGAGGTGATGATAAGGAAACAGAGCTGGGCGGGGGGAGTGCAGGGCAGAGAGGTAGGTGAAGGGAAGGGAGGGGATGAGAGAAACCTCATCCATCCTAGGAGAGAAAAAGGAGAGAGGTGGGGGAGGGAAGAGAGAGAGAAACCTCAACTTTTATTTAAAATCAGAGAGCAGTTGTACGCCTGGAGTTGTTGCCATGGCAACGGCAAAGAAAAGGAGATAGAGAGCTTGTGAAGCCGTGAAAACCCAATAGGGGTAAATGTTTAAAGCCAGGAACAAAAACCATTCAGAGATAATTAAGTAACAGGCTGCAGGTTCCAGACTCCTGCCCATTGTCAGGGGACTTGGCCTGAGAGTCCAGCCTGCTCTGCCTCTCCCTTCCCCACCCTTTACTCCTTGTCTTCACTCCCCACGAGGATTTCAAAGCAGCAGCCGGGGAGCACCAAACCTCCCTCCAGTCTCCTTCCCTTTAGCAGGGGACTGCCCTTCTCACTCCAGTCCTAGCTCTCCAGACCAAGGATGGACAAGTTTTCTCTCCTTCACGATTAGGAAAAATACAGTCTTTGTAAGGAAAACAACGAAAAAGGCCTTGGTCAGATAATTGGAAGAACTTCTGGACACTGAATTACTAGATGGATAATTAAGTTGTGGACTTTGTTCCCTCGGGTGATCTCGAGGGTAAAGGATGCAGATGTCACAGGCAGGCTGACCTCTGTATTGATGTTGCCCTCCTGGTTTCTGAACTGCTGGGGTCCCCGCGCTCTTCCTCCAGGAGGAGAGGTCCGTTCTCCTCTGGGAGCTGTGTCGGGGGCTACTTAACTGTGCTTAATGCTGCCTCTAATTCCTCTTTGAATGCTCCTTAGGATTTTTCCAGCGGGCTTAATCTTCCCAAGCCTCAACGTGGCCAAAAGCTAAGCTGATATTTTGGGGGTTAGGTGTGCTCTGCAGAAGTTGAAAAAAAATGCCAAAGTACTTTTTTATTTTTCAAATGAGTCTCACTCAGTCACCTCATTCCCACCCCAGACATCACCACAGCTGGCTGGCCCCTTGCCCCATCTCCCTCAGGGAAATAATCCTTTGAGTTCTGCCTCCCCCTACCTTCAGATGCCTCCCAAGAAATCGTGAATATCAGAGAAGACTGTGATGTGCTTCTCTTCCTCTCATCTCAGGATGCAGCTCTGAACTGAAGGCCAGAATAGCTAAGTCGCAAGAGTCCTGTTTTATATCCGCAGCTTTCCCTCCCACTGTTATCACCCACCTCCAGTCCATTCCTCCAGATACTCTAAATTTTATCCTTCAGCTAAGCCAGACTGTCAGAGATTGGCAAACCGAGACTGAATGGTTTTGGCCCCTAGAAGAATTGCTTTTCCTGAGCTGAGCATTTGGCCCTATGCCACCAGCCTGCACTGATGTTCTAAGGAGCAGCCCTGTGAGACTCCTGATTGTATTTATGGCAGGGATGTTGCCCAGGACATGGTTCAACACATCACAGTGTCCTTTTACGAGGATCCACGGGAGAAAGTTCTATAATGGTGCTTTTCCTAAGCCACTGGTTAGTTTTTATTTTATGGACGTTGTAAATTGTGCCACTAATTTTGAATTTTTCCTCTTCGCACTGGCTGCTTGGAAGCTCAAGGCTAACCTTGCCATTCATCTCAGATGAGGTATAAAGGATCTTGTGTTGTAGGTTTAGTTTGCTAACTTCATCTCAACCTGTGCTTATTTATTCTCTTTCACTGCCTGCCTAATCACCGTCATCCCCACCCACTGTCTAGTGTCTTCCTCACTTATTGTTTTTATCATTGACCAAATGTGTCTGTGTACGCTGCCTCAAATCTCTTAAGGGACAAATAAATTAATGAAATGAATTAAGATATATAAAACCTAATAGGGTAGTGCGTGGCAAATTGTAAGCAAGCAGCTACTAATAAGCCGGCTACTATTTTAAGTAACAATATAAGTTCCTCTCATCTTCCTTTTAGAGGTGTTGTAAAGATGGACTAGAGGCTGTGGAGAGCTATTTGCATCTCCCAGATTAAAGCCCCTCTGTAAATATAGTTAACCCCCAACTGACTCAGTAGAGGGAGAGCCTCCACACAGATGACACCCAGCCACTGATTTATTTTATCTTTTTTTTCAACTTTGGAATGCATCATGGTGATAATAATGATGATAATAATCAGATTTGCCTTGCTTATTAGAGTTGACTTGCACTGCTATTTAAATGAGCTTCTAATTTCCTGATCACACCAAGACTGACAAGCGAAACATTCTGGGTGGCAAAGGGAATCAGCCTGCCTGGGATTAAGATTTTTCCATGGATAATCTCCAAAAGTGAGAAACCGATGTGCCAGTAATTGAAAGCTGATAGTGTTTCGTTGGATCGGTTATGCCTAGCCAGAGAAGGGAGAGCACTAAGCCCGGGGAAGATCATAGGGGAAGACAAGAAGAGGTTGACAAAATGTGACCTCTGTTTGTGGGCCTTGCACAACCTGATCTCCATCAGGTGAGGTTGGCCCCGAGTTCTTTGTTTCTTTCTCATCTATTCATTTCCAACCAACCTTTCATTTGATCCTGGGGGAAGAAAAGGAAAAAGAAAAACAACAATAACCCGTGGCAGCCTTGTTCTGTTCAACCGCTCATTTATTGAGTATTTACGGTATGCTTGGCCGTATTGGGCCCTGTGAGTGTGCAAGAAGAGGAGAGCTCTCTTTACTGCCTCAGGGCGGGCTTCCAGTTCTTTCTCTCATCTCTAAGTTGCAGACAGTGTTCAGTGGACACACAACCCAGGGAACGGGCATCTTTCGGAGTGCACCATCGTCTTCCTCCGTTCCCCCTTTCTGCTCCTGCAGTTCTCAAGGTCCCCTCTTCCTCTAACTCTTCTCTCTCATTTTCTCGAGGTCTTTCCCTCCAGCCCTTCCTCATTTTCTCTATTGCCTCTCCCTCTCTTTCAAGGTCCTTCTTTTCCTTTCACATTTTCAAGGTCTTCCTCTTTTTTTCTACTAAAATAATTTGAGAAAGAAAATAGCTCCATATTGGTTTTTTTTTCTATCTTCTACTCTTAAGGTTTTTTTTTTTTTTAAACTCCTCCCCAATTACTTACAAGGAAAATTTTAAAAAAGCAGCCCTTCTAATCTCTCAATTCTTTTGCTCAGAAGACAAAAGATCCTTCAGAATTAGAGAGGAAGGGGGGAAAAGCAGAAAAAAAAAAAGATTCCAGTTAAAAATCTTCATCAGGGTCAAAAACCTGACAGAAAAGCTTTGTTTGAAGGGAATGTGAAGGGGGAGGAGGAGGGAACTGGCAACTAGCAACTCTCAACCTCAAAAGGCAAATATCTTGAGAGTTGAAGGAAATCTGGAGATAGCGAACATTCCCATTGAAGTATTGGAATAGCTTTGATATCCTTTTTAACCAAAGAATCTTCTCTTTTTGAGCCTCATCGAATATGCTGAGAAGAATTGGAGGTGGGAGGGTAGAAGGAAAGAGAAGCAGGAAGTGACCATTTTAATTTGACCCCGGGTCAGAACGGTCAAGGGTCAGAGGCGAGATGACTGTAAAGAAGGCCTAGGCCTTGAACCTCCGGCCCCGATGTGCTGCACCCCTGGTCTTGGCCTCAATGCTTTCCAAGAGAGGGAACAAGAAGAGGGCAAGCAGAGTTGAGGGGGGGTGTGAGGGCCATGGGAGCTGATCTAGTGTGGCTGGTGATGGTGAAGCTGTGAAACCCTAGGAGAGATCTCGGGCAGGTTGGAGGTGGTGTTGCCGTGGAATCAGGATGGGGAGAAATGGTCTTGACGTGGGAATGGAGCGCGAGAGGCTGTGTGTTATGTGGACAGAGATGGGAGGTGGGGGAATAAGGTTCCAACTGGTCATAACTTCTCTAGGACTTTGGGCAACACAGATTCAGAAATGTCCTTCAGTTTGAGAAAGAATGAAAACAAAGGGTAATTAAACAACAGGGTATTATTGAAGGGGTGTCAAGAGTGGGATGATGAGAATGAGGAGGCAGACACAAAGCTTGACACCTGACAAGAGGGCACATTGGAATGAGGAGGGAAGGGCAAAGAGAGGACAGGAACCCATCGCTCATTAAGCCTATATAAATGCTACCTTCCCAGGAGGCCGTGCTGACAGGCCACCTTGAGAACTATTTGTGGCAAGTGTGTAAATCCCAGGCTGCTTTTGCCCCGGCACCTGGTGTCCAGCCATCGATTGATGTGAGACAAGGGAATATGAACTGATTTTAATATTAGCCTGAACAAAATATAATTAGGAAGAGAAATTTGCTTCTGCTGTTCTGGCTTCTGCAGCAAGGAAGTTACATAAGGTTCGTTCAAATGAGTTGGGAGCATCTTCCCCATTCCTATCCCCATGTCTCTGGCTTGAACCAAAGAAACGGAGGTCCCGAGCCTCTACCCCTACCCTCTAGAAGTCCCAGAGACAGACATGCTGCCGGGGAGCATATCTAAGACCCTCAGCCTGCAGAGAGACACCGGACAAGGGCACAAATTGAACAAATCAATACATATTGGGCATGTAAATGAAGGGGAAAAGAGGGAGAGAGGGAAAGAGAGAGAGGAACAGACTGGAGAGGGAAGAAATAAAGAGCTGAGGCATAGCAGGCCCCTGTGTTGGGGGAAAACGAAAACAAAAGTAATGAATTATCCTGAAACAATTGCAGAAGAACAAGATGGATTCAGGAAGGAATTAACTCTGCGTATGTCCTGTATTATTATTATTACCACAATCTAAAGTGAGCAAAGGAAAGGTTGTGGAGCATTTTGGCAAAGGCTCTTTGGGTGGTTGGGAAGCGGGTGAAGGAGGGGGTGGCAGTGGGGGTGACTTTCTGGGGTGACATTCCTGTGGAACAGGACACATCCCAGGCTGGGCTCCACGTGGCCTGGTAGAGCAAGCTCTTCACTCAGGGCACTCGACTTGGGTGGAGGGAGGCAGGAGTGGAAACTCCAGGCCTAATTGCTAGGTCTCTCTCAGCTCTTCCAGGGAGCACGGGGCAGGAAATTCCTCAAATTCCAGGCTTGTAGGATCATTGCTGAGCGTAACCGCAGAGCAAGGGAAAGAGGCAGAGAGGCAGAGAGGGCTGCCTCCTCTCCATCTTTTTCCCTTGCAGTTTTAAAGCAGCAGCAAATTACCAGGGTTTAGAGGGGCTGATGGCTAAGAGAGAGGCCCCGAACATAACAGTCTCCTGTAAAGAAAGTCCCACGTCTGGAAATCCCAGAGAAATTGGCCCTGAATTGAGTAAGTTTGAGGTCGAAAATAGACTGCTGTGGACTGAGACAGGAATTTTTCCCAGGGTGATTTTTTTTCTCTCTTTTTTTTTTTAAGCTCTGAGAAATAACCAATGGAAAGAACCTTGCTTTAGGAGATCCTGAGCAAGAACTATCTTGTTAAAATAAATGATGGCTGAGCAGGGAGCACGTCGTCTGAAGGGGTCTTGAGGTTTACAGCGTTTCCTTTCGCTCCAAGGGGGGATTCAGCCAGGTCTCCTTCTGGAGCACTGGCTGGGGAGGTGAAAGCCCCACATGTTGCCTCACTGTCCGCTGAACAGGCCCGGCCCGTACCTTTTCTCACCTCCATGCTCCTTCAGCCCAGTGATCCCTTTTACCATCCTTTGCCCTCTCAGATCTGGATTTGCCTGGAAGATGCACTTTCCATGCCTTTCTCTTAAGGTAGTCTTCTCTACAGCCTCCAAAGAATAAACTTTTCTTTCCTTCGGGCTTCCAAAGCAAATTGCTGGAATTTCCATGTGGCACTTATATTGTGTCTTAATCATAGTGAGTCGTTCACCTCTGTCTTATTTTCTATCTCAATCATAGTGAGTTGTTTACTTCTGCTTCTCTCACTAGACCGTAACACTCCTGGAGGAGAGGGAAGATATCTTATTCGTATTTGTTACTCTCCTCTTACCTCTTCTCCCCAGCACATAGCAGAGTGCCTGCCGCATAGTAAGTCCACACACAAGCACAAATGCTTGTCGAGTGAATATCGCAGTTATTTCAATGTGGATTATCTACTTGGCAGATAATGAATGTTTAATTTGAAGTCTGGTTCCTCTTCCAGCTAACCACTTCTGCTCCTCACATTGTCCCTTGATATGTGCTTAGAGAATGCAAACGCTTTTTTAATATTATCTTCAGAAGAACATAATTAGGTGCCGCTAAAAATTATCATGCTTTCGAAAGCTAAAAAGAAATGACTTTTGCATTATCCACACCACCGCTCTTCCTCAGTGGTGCAGATAACTGAGATGTGAATGTTTTCATCGTAATTGATGAGGGGACCGCCTTAAAGGGCAGTTGGACTTATTGGGCTGGAGGAGGAGGAAGCAGTGGCCCACAGCCTCTGTAATTCTTTCACCTCAGTTGCTGAGCATGCTGGGATTTGCACAGAGCACGTAGTGTTGGTGGTCCCGCCCTCAGTAGCGACCTAAAAATGGCCAGCGTGGGCTGTCATCAAGAAAATATCTCCACCAAAACCTCAAAGACTCACAGTCAAAAATGTGGTATCTTGGATTTCATTCTTAGGGCTGTTAGAGTCTTTCTTGGGATGGGATTATAGTCTTCTCAGTTCTTCAGACCCGTGTGTCCCCTTTTGTTATGAGAACTTTTTTCTGGGTGACCAGGACAGGTCATTCACTGCACTTGAATGCACATTCTCCACTCAAAAACTGAAATTTGTCTGGCTGTATGATGTCAAAATGACTCCTTGTTTGGCTAATTCAGTCAGCTGGTGAAAGGGTCACTCACTGTATGCGAGGCATTCCCCCCATCGTGGTTTCTCTCCTGCCTGTCTCCTAAATGAGCTATGTGTCTTTGAAGGAGTTGCTTGACCTCTCTGGATCTCACTCGGCCCTAACGTGAGAAAGTTGAACTAGGTAAAAGCAGAAGCTCTTTTTAGCTGTAGCTTTGTGTGTTTATATATAAAATTACGTTTTTAACCTCCCTCCCTTACCTGGGGAAAACTGAGAGGGGCCTCCCCCACACCCCCCCCCCACCCCAGCCCTCAGATTGTGTGGGTGTGGCAGCTGTGGTAGGCTCTATGAAGTGGGTTTTCCTTAGTCCCTTCTGCTCACGTGTAAGGTTTCAGGGTAAATTAAGCCTCTACTTACCAGGATCTACATATACAAGCAACTGAGGATAAATATAATGCAACCTGAGGCCTTGACTACTGAAGGGACAGGAAATAATACCGGGTGTGGTTATAGATGGTGCTAGTGTGGCCAGACCTCCTTAAAGAGGAAAGTCTGGAGCTGCCTCAGAAGGAGGGGGCGTGGTATGGATTGCAAGGAGAGAAAGAAAGCCACTCCAGGTGTGTGGGTGGGTGCGGTTAGGGGAGGGGCGTGGTGGGCAGCTCTTAAGCCTTATGCACCTGGTTTCTCAGTGGGACGCTGTTGTGGCTTCCTGGAAAGTGGGTCAACATAATGAAGTTTGAGAGGCTGCATTCAGATTTTTGGGCATATGGAAGTGGGGAAGGCAAAAAGCAGGGAGGATGCCGAAGGGGCCTCTATCATCCAAAGGAGACCAGTGGGATATGAGCCTTGTGGAAAACGTAAATATCTGGAGGAAAGGAGTCTCGGAATTAGATCTATTCACTCATTTATCTTGTGCTAAACACCTACTATGTTCTGGGGCATCACTTCTGGAAGGGACCTCAGAGGTGATCTACTCCAAGAATTAGGGCACTAAAGGCCAGATAAGGGGTGGGACCTGCCCGATGGCACACAGCTGACTCTGAGGGAGCTGATTCCTGATCCCCAGTGTTCTTCCTACTATAGCTAAGTAACACCCATATTCCCTGATCTCAGTTTCCCTGTTAAACTTGCATCTAGTGCCTGAGGGGCTCCCCTGGGTACAGGGTGACCTTAACACACCTCAGGATCTCTACTATAGATGTGCTGCCCCCTGAAGCCAAAAGTCGGGACTTGCCCCAGATCCTTTGCCAGCTACCAAAATCCCAGGCCCAGAGATTTAAACTCCCCACTCAGCCCCCGGCACAGATTGCAGGATAACTTAAATGGAAGGGAAGGAGAGGGTCCCAGCGTTCAGGCAAGTACTGCCCTCTAGGCTCCTCTCTCGCCCGTCCACACATTGCAGAATGTAAGGGCATCTGCAGGCCTTCTGCTAAAGTGCCTGGGCCCCCTTTCCAGCTGGCTTTTTGCTCACCGTGGACTCTTACCTGCGTATACCCGGTGTGGGTACCAGTGAGGGGAAACCTAGGATTTGGTTCAGTACGAGATGAGAGGAGCCAGAAGCAACCACCCTAGAAGATGAGGGTCCACCCCTGTCCTAGGAGTTCTTTTTGGAGTCTTGTGTAGACCCTGTTCTCTCCTCTCTCCAGATTTGTCCTGCAGCCATGAACTTGGCCAAGCAATTGCAAAGTTCCTGGCCTGGAAGGCTATGCCTTTCTCTTCTGGCCTCGGAAAGGGCAAATAATGCAGGTTATGCCCCTGGGTGATCGTTTCACTGCCCTGTTGTCCTTTGTGAGTGGTAGGGAGTGGAAGGAGAGCTGGCTCCAAATGGACAGGACTGTGCTTTATCCTCCTTGTCTACAAAAAAACCTCCATCTCACTCTTATTGATGGTGAGGGCTCCACAGTTTTAGATAGTCAATAGTGTGTTTTCATTTCAGTTAGTTTCAATTCGGCAAGCATTTATTGAGTGCTAGGCACTATTAGGTGCTGAGGAAACAGAGATGAATACAATATGGTTACTTGCCTGCCAGAAGTGCACAGTCGAGTAAATTTTTATTTAAGACCAACGGCACCCATCTCAGACACAGCAAAGAGACTGACAACAGGGAAATGTATTTTGGGACAGAGAACAAGCGGCATAGTTATGGACCCCAAACCAGCAGGCCCAACCTGCAATTCTCACTTCTCTGATTAGAAGGCAGGTTGGTACGATGGAAAGAGCACAAGAAGAGGAGTTAGGAAACTTGGGTAAATTCTCCCAGGGTTGCCATTCATAGTCTATATGCATCAGGCAAATCATTTAACTGCTCTGGCACTGACTGTCTTAACTCTAAATTGAGGTGCAATTAAATAATTTCTTAGATCTCTTCCATCTTTAAGATGGAATCAATCCAGGAAGTCTTCCTGGAAGCAGTACCATTTCAGTGTTTGTAAAAGGGGAGGGAAACATTAAGTTATTGTGCTAGGAATGGCATCCATGTTGTGTAGTATCATCTGGGAAAAATAGAGGTGGGAAAGAGTGGAGGGAGGGAGAGACTGGAGACAATGAATTTTGAGCAGATACTGTGAACAGGTAGTGTAGGAATTAGTAGACCTAGAGGAACAGTGTGGGAAGGCCCTTTGGACCCAGTTGGAGAAATCATACCTGAAAGCATAGAGTTTATGGAGGAGACCTTGAAACAGAGATGGCAGAGGCAAGCTCGGATGTTTTCCCTAAGGCGAGTGTCCCCCCACAGCTCCACAGGATCCGCCCTGACCTCAGAATTAAAGGCTGCTCACCACCAGATGCATTTTTAGAAGGAGAGAGGGTGGTGTGGCAAAACCAAGTCAGTAATTCCTCAAAGACTGGAACTGCTTGCCCTAAGTTGAGGAAACCAGACCCAAAAAAGAAGTCCTCCTTCAGATGTCCTCGCAACAGCTGCAGGCAGCCCAGGTGTGGCTGGCAGACACCCTGCCACCAAGGTGACCCGTGGCAACTCCTACGCAAAGCCTGTCCCTTTGTAACTACCTCCTCTGTGTGGAGAAGGCATCTTCAAATCCCTTCTCCTTGGCCCTGACTCCACGAGTTATTCCCTGTCGCCGGGTTTCGTGTTTGGAACTCACTAGTGGATTTTTATGCAGCGAGCTCCTAGGATGAGAAAAGTCAGATGTGTCCTGCCCTAAGCTTTCCCCCCTTCTCTCCTCCTACCAGGAAAGGGATGGAATGTATACAAATTCCTGAAAATACACATTTCTTTCAGTGTGGTGGAGACACCGACAGGGAGAGAGGGAGAGGATAGGGAGATAAGAACTGGAATGAAGGGAACACAGTAAGAAAAGAGGGAGGAGAGAAATAGGAGGAACGGCCCAAGAAAGGGGAGCTGGAAAATGAAGCAGAAGAAAGAGGTGGCGCCAACGGAGAAGAGAAGCAAGGAAATAAGGATTCTGAGGCAAAGGTGAAGGCTAAGGATGCTGCAGGGAGGGCAGGTGGCCCAGAGGAAGCTCCAAGATGAGAAATGGGAGAGAGAGGGGAGGGGTCGGGAAAAGGTGACCTGGGGCGTCAGGAGGGGGGAAAGGCCCCGGGAACATGCCTGAGAGAGAAGGAGGAAGGGAGAGGGTAAATGAGCAAGCAAAATGAGGAGGGAGCCATGCAGCCGAGAGTGGGCAGAAGAGAAAGAGGAGAGAACAAGGTAAGGAGGAGGCGAGGCCAGAGGGTGAAAGTGGGAGAGGGAAATGGGAGCAAAGGAGATAGAGAGGAGAGGCACACAAGACAGGCAGGAAGGGGGGAGGGAGCTGCGGGAGAGGCACGCGTGGCCGGCTTAATGAGCCACTCTCCTCTCCCACTCCCCAGGAGAAGTGCGCTAATTATGCCTCCATCCTCCCGGGCAGGCTGAGGTCAGGAGGTCTGAAGAAATGCCCTCACCCAGCAGAATGGCAGGGGGGCGCGAGGGCTGGGAGCCAGAGAGGATGGGGCTGGGGCAGGTAGGAGTGCTGAGCTGGCAGGAGGGCACTTGGGGCCCTGCCCTGGCTCAGCCGGGCCTCCCTCAGACTGGTGGCGGGCTCCCTGCCAGCGGGTGGGGTGGTGGGAGGGGACACACCTATTTCCCTTGGCACTCTGGCATGCTGTCCTCTTGGGGAAGTCATGAGAGCCAAGGCCTTGTGAGAAGGGGGAGGGAGAGGAAGGAGCTGCAGATGGGTTTCTTCTTCCCCGCACCTCCACGGGGGCCTTTTCCCCTGCCCAGGATTACTGACTGGTCCCGATGTTTCGCCTCCAAATCTCCAAATCTCGAAGGCACAGAAAGCAAACCAGGGGCAGATGAAACCCTAGCTTCAGGCTGCTCCAGCTTCCTCCCTGCTCCTGTCCTGCTAGATAACATAGAGCTGTGTTTAATATGCAAACACCTTCTAGGTGCCCTGGGGGTCAGAGGGTGAATGCAAGAACACCACTGTCCCCTGAGCAGTTTATAACCCGATGGGGACTTGTGAGAGATGGGGGACAGTATACTTCAGGAAATCTGAGTGAGTGAGACACTGTGCGGAGAAGTGGAAAGAGCATGGATTTTGAAGTCAGACATACTTGGTTATAATCCCAGCTATACAGTTTATTTAAGTCTTGGGCAAATTTCTGAGCACCAGTTTCCTTATGCGTTAACCATGTGCCAGGGACCTTTCTAAGTGATATTAATACATTTATGCATTATGCGTTAATGTTCTTCACAGTGGTCCTGTGAAACGGGTATTTTGTCATCCCCATTTTATAGAAGAGGAATCTGAGGCACAGAGAAGTTAAGTAACTTGTTCAAAGCCTCACAGCTGGGACGTGACAGAGCGGCTGAGATTGCTGGCAGACAGTGTGGCCCGGAGGTCATGCTGCTGACTGCCGTGTTCCCAGGCCTTTCTCTGAAATGGGAATAACGTAACTTGAGCACAGGGCTGTGGGGAAGATTAGATTAGTTGAAAATACTTGGCACGTAGTAGGTCCTCAATACGTTTGAGCCATCTCAGAACAAGGCAGTAGATGCTAAATTGCTGTGTGAGTAGCATAGCCAGGAAGCTCAGAGCAAGGACAAATCACTTCTTAAATTGGGGTGCCCTGGGAAGGCTTGATAATCAGGGAGAATTCATAGTTCAGTCTTAGGGACAGCGCGGGGGCACCCCCAGGGAAGGAATGACAATCCAGAGACCTCTTCAAAAAGAACCGGCACTCTTACCTCCCCACTGTACCCCGGTGCAGGTTTTACTAATTCTGTTTCTCCTTACTCCACTACACAACCTCGCACTCCACTGCCAACCCTTGACCTTCACCTCCTGCAAAACCAGCCTCAGCTCCTGCAGGAACTGTGACTTGATTAGCCTGTCTGCCGCTCAGGGTCTCCTTGATGCCTGGGCCGTCAGGCCGTGCTGCTGCACTGTCATTTGCACTGGTTGGTCTATGACTTGAAGGAACCCTCTCTAATGTGGGGGGATGGGTAGCTGTGTGGTGTGTCCCATCCAGAACGGCTAGAGATGGGTTAAGGCAACTTAAATCAACTTTGGGGAGAATGTGGACTACTTCTTTTCTCTTTAGCCGTTTCCAAAGGTGGGTGCAAATCCAACTTTTCATTGTAGCCGCCAACTTTGGCAGGGATGTCTGGAGTATTCATCCCATTTGCCAGTGATGTGCCAGGCCTTAAGCCAGGCTCAGGGGATCCAGCGAACAAGACAGCTTCCATCCTCGGGGATGGAAAGCACAGCAGGTACTTTCCTGGTGATATGCTGCAGGGCACTTTGGCGGCACCTTAGAGGTTTGCTCAGTTATTTTTTCATTTATTTTTCTCCCTTTTTTCCTAAGTAACAGATACATAGCACTTCTCAGTTTACTAAACATTTCATAGTCCTGTTGTTTTAATTTTAACGACAGCCCCATGAAATAAGTATTATTATCTCCATTTTATAGGAGGATAGACTGATACTGAGAGAAGATAATTCTCTTGCTCTGGAGCCAGGTGGAGCCAGGTAGTCAGGATGTAGATGTTGTCTTTCTCCAGATGTTAGTGCGTATTCCACTGCACAGCACTGTCTGGTAAGAATTACCCTACCCGGAGGCTTCATTTCTCTTCAGGTTGGAATAAACGACCTTTATCTCTGTGGTCATCTGCTCAAACCTTTATTAAGCACATTACTGTGTCTGGCTTGGTGTGGATGCAGTATAAAGGGATACGGGTGGCCCAGCCCCTGCCCTCTGGGGGCTGCAGTCTAAGCCAAGGCACTGACATGGATAAGCCTGTACAGGGCACGTAGGCAGCAGAATGAAAACAATAACCTAATGTGAATCGACAGCAAAGTATTTACAAGACTGTACAAGGCAAGGATAAATGCATTCTCGGGGTGGGACAGAATGAACAACTCTTGCCAAGCTGCCTCGGCAGATCTCCACAGTGCCAGACCATGGGAGTGCATTTTTAAATACCCACCCTAATTCTCTCTCCTCTTGCCATAACAAAAGCCTGTGTGTGTGTCTGTGTGTGTGTGTGTGTGTGTACACCGTCTTCTTAGGCCGGCAGTGCACAGTTGGGTTGGCTGTGAGGCAGGTAGTTATGGGAGTCCTATATTTGGATAATGACGGGGAAACTTTTAGCCCTCCTGTAGCAATAGAGTAAAATTTACTCTCCGTCAAATTTATCTCTTAACACTGAGCTTTTATGAGATGGAATGAGCACCTGTAATATAGGAGAGAGAGAGAGAGAGCAAATAGCAACTCTGAAATCAGAGAGATACGAATTTTAATCCTAGACCTGCTAATATTTAGTCACATTGATGACACTGGGCAACTTATCTGAGCTTGCCGAGCCTCAGTTGCCTCGTGTGCAATTGGGAAAATTGTCTCTACCTTGCAGGGCTGTGGAGAGAATTAAGTGAGATTGTGTGCACACTATAACCTGGTAACTTAATGTATTTTTGTTAAAATTTTTAATTTTATATTTTTAGTAGGTAATGCATATGGTACAAAATTCAAAAAATGCAAAAGGGTAAGCAGTGAAAATCTCTTTCCTACTGTGGTCTTCTAGCCACCTTTTCTCTTCTACTTATGTATTTTGGTTGTCACAAAATCTCTGTGTAGTCGGCAGGACAGGGTTTATTATCCCTATTTTTCAAAAATGAAATTGAAGCCCAGGGAGGTTAAAACAGTTTGCCTAAGGTCACCCAGATGAAAAGGGTGGGGTTAGAACTCAGGTCCTCCTATGAGTAACCCAGTTTGTTGTATTCCACATTTCACACCAGGAGGCGTGGTCAGAGATGTACCTCAAGTTGCTGAATCTTGTGACATTGGGGCCATAGACTCTTTTGAGAATCCTGTGAAAGATATTGATCCCTTATCACCACCTCATGCCATTCAGACTCTCACATCCTGTTTTATATGGTTTCTCTACCACCTGAAGCCCAAACCATCCCAATCTCTTCTTTCTTTCCTCAGTAGGGTTTTAGCTCTGTGGAACTTCTCTGGAGAGCAATGGCACATGCTCAGTGACCTGCAAACCAAACCTGCCCCCCAAGAGGCCCAGGGTTCTGAAGTCAGAAGATCTGGGTTCTACTCCCGGCCATGTCGTGTCTTAACTTTGTGACCTCGGACAAGTCCCTCAATTTCTCTGAGCTCAACTGTCCTCATCTATTAAATGGGGTTGTATTCTCTGTCCCCAAAGGGCTATGTACCAGCATTTATAAAGTCATTTTACAAACTGAAATTAGAAACGAATCTGAGGTACTATTTCTACCTGCAAGGCCTGAAGCGAGTGAGGAAGCTAGAAAGTAGACTCATACTTGGAATTTCATCCAGCAGCTTAGAAAATGCCTGTCCTGCTTGGCGGAGGCTGTCCAGCCATGCGCCCCATCTCTGGACTGGGCACCCAGAATGAAGGCCCCCAGTATTAGGTGTGAGTGCTGATTCATGGAGCACTGAGCATCCTGTCATCAGATCTCAGCTCCATCTGCTTGTCCCAGTCCGAAGTGAGTGATAATCCGTTATTAAGACACGTCTCATGAAGACATCTGTAAGACGGAGCCAGCAAACAGCCTGGTAGAATCAAGGCTGCTGCCTGGGAAAGCGTCCTCTCCCCTCCCCCATTCATTAATGATTATGGGAGGTTTTATTCCCCCCAACAAAAGTGTTAATTAGACATCGTTCTGAACAGGGATATTACACAAATGAATTAAACTCAAACCAATCAACAATCCAGCTCTGTGCTTCAGGTTCCCTGAACGAGAAGGGAATTGAAGGCAGTAATGGGAAACAAATGGTAGGATGTCTTCCCTAATATAGAATAATAAGTAGGAAGGTTGCCTTCGGTTCTAGCATCACTTCTTTGATGGCAGATACCTTTGTCCTTCTGCCTCCTTTGTCTTCTTATTCCTTTCTTTCTTCTCTACACCACACACACACACACACACACACACACACACTCCTGTCCATGAGTCTTGGAGGGTTAGGATTCCATTCTTGTTACATAAGCTGGTCTGGATGGCCCAGTGGACTTTGGTACTTCCCAGATATCCTGGTCTTTAGGCTTGGGGTGGGGGTGGGGGTGAAGAAAGACTGTACCTAGTCAGAAGATCTCAATTCCAATCCCTTTCTGACACTCATCTCTTTTCATTGTGGATGAGTCACTGAATCTTTTAGAGTCATTAGTTTTCTCATCCGAAAATAAGGTATATAGGGGTTGGCCCAATTGCATAGTGGTTGAGTTTGTACACTCTGCTTTGCGGCCCAGGGTTCACGGAGTCAGATCTTGGGCATGGACCTGCACACCACTCATCAAGCCATGCTGTGGTGGCATCCCACGTCCAAAATAGAGGATGATTGGCACAGATGTTAGCTCAGGGACAATCTTCCTCAAGCAAAAAGAAGATTGGCAATAGACGTTGGCTCAGAGCCAATCTTCCTCACCCTCCCCCCCCAAAAAAGGGTATTATAATATTTAAGAATTCCATGAGTATGCAGTAGGTACTCAATAAATATCTGTGGAGTATAAATGGCTAGGCAACATCTGGAAACACTTTGTGGCCTGGCAGTGAATTCCTGGCACTGATGGCCCCCTGTGGGCAGAGTGGGAAGAGCAGGAGAGAAAAGACTCATTTTGAGGACTCTCATTTGATCGGGGGAGAGATAACAGAAGCCTGAAGATTCTTTTTAAAATATGCAAATGAGAACAAGATAGGCAAAACTAGGTATTAAATACTTGGCATGTGATAGGAGCTGGTGTCTGCTGGGACTGGGGTCTGCTGGGGATACTAGAGCAGGATGGAGAAGTCAAGGGCAGGGATTTTTCTCACCATGGGAAGGAAGCCGCTGACAGGGAGGCCTGGAGATACTGGAGAGGATGGGGTGGAGGCTGGGTCTGTGTGGCCGAAGCAGGAAGTGTGGCCCTGGAGCAAGGAGATGAGGTTGATGTAGCTAGCGGACTGGTTTTGTGTCGGCTCCCTGAGGCAGGACTGACTTTCCTCAGCTCATAGTAGGTGTTCGAATGAATGTATGAAGTTGGATTTGGGGTGATAGGGTGTAAGGAAATTGGGACCCCATTCTATTGTCTCTGTGATTAGAAGGAGTCAAAAGGGTATTGAAGGCAGAACTTAAGAATTCTTTTCCTTAGGAAGGAGATGCAAAGGGTGGAGTGGGGAAAAGGAAGTCTTTTCATAGCCTTCCCAGCATGTCTGAGAAGAGATGAGCTCTGAATATCCCTTTTTTTAACTCCGGATCATCTAGGAGTAAGAACCCCCCCCCCCCAAACACACACACACAAAGCACCCTTTCTAGTCATCCCTCGTCTCTTTATAGATCATCCCCAAACTAGGATGGGGGATCCCTGCTCCCTTTTGAGAGTACCCTTTTATAGGAAATATCATGCTTCCCATGAGTGGCCACCTTCCGTCTCATGGGGCACCTCACACTTCTGGGCCAGATGGTGAGCTTTTGGGCGTCGTTACTTCACGGTACCTTCTCTTCTTTACTTTGCAGCTATTTTATTGCTTATTCTCACCGCCCTAGTCAGGAAGTTGTTTGGTCCTTGTCTTGGAATCTGCTGCTTCAGTCCATTCTCTCTTGTCTGGCCCTTGACAAATGGTCACTAGGCACCATGGAACTCACACTTCAGAGGTAGAATATGAAGTGAAGAATATCATCCTTCTCCTCTTTGATTCTTGGTGCCTCAATTTCCCATAGATTCCCCTCTCCCAATTTCCATTCTATTTTATATTCTAGTACTTAGAATTCTTCATATCCCTGAGACCCAAGTTCTAATAAGATCCTGAGCAATGCCCAAAATGGAAGGGAGTTGTTGTCAAATCTCTATTATCTAGTTGCCTGGACGTCTTACTTTGTGGTGTGCATGCACATGTGTGTAAGCCACAGGCACATGATGTTATATTTCTCCCTTGTGATTTAGTGAAAAGAGTGTGTGTATTAGGAGTTAAGAGATGTGGGTTCAAGTTCATAGTCTCCTCTTACCAACTGTAGGGAAGTCACTGAATCTCTCTGAGAGTCCCCTTCCTAAGGGCTGAGATTTCATTGTTCAAAAAATAAAATGAATATAAAAATGATTTATGAATTATAAAGCTGTTCATCAAATGTAAGGGATTATTATTTCCTGCTAATTCTGTGTTAGTCCTATTGCCACCTACCCAGTCAGTAGGGATGGAGGGACAGGAGGCCATTATGGATGATCCACAAGTTCGGTGACTAGAGTAGACATATTTTTAGATAATGTGGGGCTACCTGGTTGTTACTGCAAATCACACATTTGTTTCTCTATTCCACCAGATACAAATGAGTATTCGTTTTTCATTAAAGAAATTGAGGCATACTAGGGAAAGCCAACATTTAGATTCTCTCTACTCTGTATTTTCTACCTAACAATTGTATTGAACTGTGTGTGTGTTTGTATTTATTTTTGCCATTGTTTTGTTTTTCTTGCATCCTTTTCTCCCATCTCTTTTTCATGTCTTGCATCTTGGAATCTGGGAATTGAAACAGGAACTGATGGGAGCCATCACCCTGCCTCCTGGCTAAGGTAGCTATTCCTGCACCCTCCCTACCTCTCATAAGGGATCTATTACTTACCATCCGTCAGTTTCTTTTTTCTCTTGGAAAGAAACCTGTTTAGAACAGCCCCCTTGGGACCAGAGCCCCGGGCAGTGAGTGTCACGGAGAAGGGAGGTCCAGCTGCTGTGTTGCTGATGTACAGTTGCAACTGCACTCACGGAGGCCAACAGCAAGGACTGCAGAGAGTTCTGCCCCATCTCTGGCATCCTCCGTCCATCAGTGGAGGAACAGGGGTATCAAGAGGGAGACAAGAAGACCTGACCTTCACGGTAGGAGGGTGGATACAAAGGAAGGAGGGAAATCAGGGGGGAGAGAATTAACACGTAATCACTACCTCCTCTGCTCTAGACACTCTGCTAGATATCCTACTTACTGTTGACCCATTTAATTTAATTCTCATGGAGCCCTGTTAAATAAGAATTATTAACCCTATTTTCTGGGTGAGGTGTTAAGGCCCAGATCGGTGACGGTGGAGCTGGGATTCAAACCAAGACCTCCTGTCTGACCCAAAAGTCCTAGCTCTTTTTACCAGTCCACGATCTCTCAGGGCCTCAGAGAACCACTAATAAAGGAGACAGGCCATGTCCCTGCTAGATAGAGACTTAGTGGCCCCTAACAGTAATGGGTCGTTTGGGTGATTTTAGCCACAGGCTATATCTCAGTAGCAGGAGTGCCAATAATTTGGGAGGAACATGCCTTTGCCCCTTAAAAAGACATTTTACCACCCCAAAGTCCTGGAAATCTACAGAGTCCTGCAGAACTACACAGAGAAAAGGGGATCTGGTGTTTCCAGGGGTAGATTTATGCATAGACAGAGTATCCTGTCAGCCTGCAATTCTCAACAATTGAGGTGTGGAGAGAGACTTCCCTCAAACCAACAATTAAAACCAAGGGATACTGGGATAATCCAAAAGTGTTGTGGTTTGTTTGTTTTTGGATACAGAAGGAATCTTTGGCCTTGACGTTGCAAGATACGGGGCATCTATAACAGACTACCATGCAAATGGCGCCCCCTGGAGCACAGAATCGGAGTATGACGTTTCAAAATTTTTATTTATTCATTCATTCGTTGGTTAATCATTGTTCCAGACTGATTTTCTGGTTGGACTCATTGAGATGGATACTGTGGTGAACTTGTAGCGAGTATACTGATCAGCTGGAGGTGTTCAGGGGCAGTGGTGGATAGTTAGGTGGTCTGGGGAGCTGTGCTAGGATGGAAAACGCACAGCTCCTTTAGACCAGGGTCTGATGGGACATGCTTCATGCTCAGGTTGCAGAAGGCAATCTGTTGAGTAATCTGTATTTACAGGCAGTGAAAGGGTGTATTAGTTTGCTAGAGTTGCCATAACAAAATACCACAGATGGAGTGGCTTAAGCAACAGAAATTTATTTTCTCCCAGCTGTGGAGACTGGAATTCCAGAATCAAGGTGTCGGCAGGGTTGGTTTCTCTGCTTGGCTTGCAGATGGTTGACTCCTTGCTGCGTCCTCACATGGTCTTTCCTCTGTGGGCGCACCCTTGGATCACTTTTGCGTGTCCAAATTTCCTCTTCTCATAGGGACACCAGTCAGATTAGATTAGAGCCCACCCTAATGGCTTCATTTTAACTTAATTACCTCTTTAAAGGCCCTATCTCCAACTAAAATCACATTCTGAGGTACTGGGAGTTAAGGCTTCGACGTATGAAATTTGGAGTTGGGGGAGGCACAATTCAGCCCATAACCAGGGGCACAGAGGATGAGAACACTCAGTGAGGGCTTCTTGACCTCTCCAGGCCTAGGCAGGACCTGCAGGAAGGAGCGTAAGAGGATTCATGGAGTGGAGGATGGTGAGCTCTTCCGTTTGAGGGAGGTGGTTTGATGGAGGGGACAGACATGCCACTGACCTCGGAGCATGGTGTGACCTTGGTCAGCCCACTGGGGCTGATGTCCTCCACTGTAAAGGGAGGAGGTTGGGCTGGATGATACTGAGGCCTCCTGATGGCTTTCATATGCCCTTGTCTACGGCTTGAAGGGGAGAAGAGAAGGCACTTTGGGGTAGAGAGAAGGCTAGCTGGAGAAGAAAGACTGTGGGAGAGCAGACCCACAGGAGAAACAAGAGTGAGGATTCTGGGGGTTAGGGCTGAGAAGGCTGGTGGGCTGGGTGGTGTGGCTTTGATCTGCTGCATGTCCGAGGGGCCTTGGACAGGTCTGCAGTGAACCTCTGTGAGCTTTCGACTTGTGGGGCCTAGCCTAGGTACAGTCTCAGCTCTGCCTTTGAGGGTTGGCTTTCCTATGACAGAGAAATGCCAGAGGATGCCATGGCGCCACTGATGCCATGGGGCCCACTGATGCCAGGAGACCCACTAATGTCAGGGGACCCACTGATGCCATGATGCCCACTGATGCCAGGGGACCTACCGATGCCATGATGCCCACTGATGCTGTGGGGCCACTGATGCCATGATGTCCACTGATGCCAGGGGACCCACTAATGCCAGGGGACCCACTGATGCCATGCAGTAGCAAATTCGGATTTGCAGTCCTCAACACCTGGGTTCAAATCCTGGTGCTGCCATTGACTAGTGTTGGACTTTAGCCAAGTTACTTCATCTCTCTAAGCTTCTGTTTCTCCATTTGTGAAAGGGGTTAATCGTATCTACTTCTCTGGGGGTTGTGAGCATTAAATGAATCAATGTCTGTTGGTTAGCAGAGTACCTGGCATACTTAAGTGTTCAATAAATTTTAAATTATTTTAAATTGTTACCTATCAAGCCCCTTGTCTCCTTCCAAACACTTTTTGTAACCCCTTCCTCCAGGAAGCGTTCTCTGACTAAGCTCTCAGGACTCTGTTTCTCCTGTGTACTGAACCTGGGCTCTTGTGGCCTCACTTTGGGTTCCTGGGTAGCTGTTGGCTTGTTGTCCTGAGTGTCCTAGAAACATGGTCTCCAGAGCAAGGGCCCATCTCCTCTTCTCCTCACATGTCTTCTCTCGGGCCGGAGCACATTCCTGCCTGTGGGGCCTGGGGCTGAGCCCCGGGGTGCCTGACTTATTGACTCCCTGTGACTTACTCCCATTCCCTCACCAGGAAACAGCCCCAGGCTCTTTGTCAGCTAGACACCAGGCAGGACCAGCATGGTTGAGTCGGGGCCTGGCTCTGTGCTTGTAGACCTTCTTGGGGGGTTTTCCGTGGGCTTGCCACCATCTGCCTGGCTGACTGGGGAGGAAGGCCAGCTACTTCTTCCTGGGGCAGTTGACGATGCCCATGGAACAGGTCTGTGCGGAGACCCCATCCGTTCTCCCCATGTGTGAGCTGCCTTATGCATCCATCCATTTAGTCGTCAATTCAGCCAATACTTAACTGAGTCTCTAGCATGTGCCAGGCACTGTTCCAGGCCCTGTGATCAGCGGTGATGAGTAAAGGAGGCTCTGCTCTGGTATAGCTGGAGGGACCTGGTTAGTGGTGGTAGGGATGGGTGGAGAACAATAAGTAAATCAACAAGAACATAGCAACTAGGTAGGATGTTGCAGATAACACAGGGTGACACAAAAAGATGGACGTCTTCCAGTCCCTTTAAAATTTTCTCTTCCTCTTTCAAGGAGTGCTTCTTGGTGTGTAGTAGGAGAAACCGATCTTAGCCCTCGGAGATCTCACAAACTGAAGACTGAACACAAATTGGGCCCCAGAGGTTGTAGGGAGAAGGGAAAAATCATGTGTCCTGTGGAGAAACAGTCCGTTGGCCCACTGGATACAAGCACCCCAAGGGACTTTGTTTCATTCACTGCTGTAACTGCAGAATCTAGAACAGTGGTACACAGTAGGTCCTCAATAAATAGTGATTGGCTCCAGAGGGCTGAGTTGGGATGAAAAGATTGGACATTACAGAGAGGCAGGGCTCCATAGACTATAAAGAAGTGCTTCGTAATAGCCAGAGCTGTCCAGCAAATAAAAAGGGCTGCGTCATGAGGCAGTAAGCCCCGCAGCCCCAGACAGTTCAGGAAGAGCCTGGACGACCACATGCTGGGCACGCTGGATGGGGGACTTCTGACTGAGAGGGAGGTTGGACAAGGTGACCTCCATAGTATCTTCCAACATTGAGGCTCTGCCATCCCGTCACCACTTCTCCCCAGCCCAGCCTGCCTGGTCTTGCATCATAAATGCCCGGACTTTGCTGACAAATGCCTGTGTCTTGTCTGCAATAGAATTGTCCACGAAGAGGAGCCCTGACTGCTCGGCATTAAAAGGGAAAATCACTTGGAAATAGACTTCCCTTTCCTGACCCTGCAGCTCTGTCCCCGTTTTATTTTTCTGTATCAAATTGCCAACGGTAAAATTGCTGGATGCATAGCATGTGCTGTTTGCTTCCTTTATGGCCCCTCATTCCCACCAGTTGGCCAGTGGAGAAAACAATTAGCGGCATTGGCCCGAAACGCAGGCTGGAGGACATGAGAGTGGGAAGGACTGAGCAGGGTGTGGGAGCTGGGCAGGCTGGGGCGGTGAGGAGCAGGACGAGCGTGCACTCACGTCCATATGCCTAGAACCTCCCACCCCATGTCCCACACCAATTCATCCAGCTGGTTTTCCTCCAACCACTCAGAGCATTCCTGAACCCACTGTCTTGAGGTGCTCTAGCGCAGTGTTCCTCTTGCCTCCCCACCGCTTCATGTCTCCTGATGGGCCTGTGATGTAAATACAGCCAGGCCATGTATCGATTTTCTATTTCTAGGCCTTCTTTCCAAATGGCCTAGATGTTGCTACCTGTGTTGGTGTGTCGGTCTCAGAGGGAGGTCTCAGAAGGCAAGGGATGTGTCTGTCTTGCTCTTTATAGGGAGCTGCGCTTATCACCTCTGGGTGTTGTTGTTATGTTTTTTGGTTTGTTTTGATGTGTTTGGTGTTTTGTTTTTTGGCAACCATGCCATCTCCTTGAGGGCTGTTGGTTTGCTTATAAAGCAGAGCTCCAAAGAGAGGAGCCAGTTGATGCGCAAGGGGTTGTCCTGCTCAGAGCATGAGACTACGTCTCCCTTGTGTTTGTTTCCTCTGGACGATTCCTCCATTACTGCTCACGCCTGGGGGAGTGATGTAACCTTCAGTTTGTTCAGTCATTCATTCACTCAATTAGCCACATTTATTGAGGGCCTTCCATGAGCCCATTCCTGGGTGTGGCCTCTGGGAATGTAGATACATGTAAGAACCAATCTCTGACCATATGTCCAATGGGGAAGCAGACATGTAGACCAATAAATGCCATAAAGCATAGCAAGGAAACCCCATAATAGAGGTGAGAAGCAGCGAGGCAGAGAAGAAACAGTCAGACCCCGGCTCAAATCCCGACTCCAGCTTTTACTAGTTTTGTGACCTACTTGAGCCCACCTTTGGTGGAATGATAATATCTATTTTCTAAGAGTGTTTTGGGGAGAATTAAACTAGATAATACATAGCCGGCACTCTGTAAATGTGGATCCCTCTTCTCCACTATCTGGGAAAATATGAAAGGAGCCGACTCTGCCTGGGGAAGCTAGAGGGCTTCACAGTGGAGGTGGTTGTTGAGCTTGATCTTACAGCACAGAGAGCAGTTGTCCAGGTGGAGACAGAGGGGAAGAACATTCCAGAAAGTAAGAACAGGCATTTCCTTAATCCCCATCCCTAGTAAGGAAAAGGCCTGGTGTATGCTGTGGGGTGGGTGGCAGGAGGTAAGGTGGGAAGAAGGTTGGGAATCTGGCTGTGAAGGGCCTTGGATGTCCAGCTAAAGATTTTGAATTTTATTATAAACAGCAGAGATGTAATGGAGGTTTTAAAGCAGTAAGTGATGTGAATCGATTTTGTGTTTTAGGGAAAGTTTAGGGGGCAGTGTGGAAGTAGGAGTGGAGTAGGAGAGAGACAGCAGAGTGAGTGCGGGCCTGGGAGAGACTATAGGCAGTCATTCAACAAACGTTTATTGAGCAGCTATTATGTGCCAGGCCCTCTACTGAGCATTGGGGGTACAAAGATGAATTAAATAGGTTTCTAAGGGAGACAGGTAAATGGAGAACACAGTAAGCTGTGGTAAGAGTTATGCTAGAGAGAAGCGCAGGTCCTATGGAGGCTTGATGGAAGGACAGCTAATAAAAGAAGCTATGGACAAGGCCTCTTGTTAATCCACATGGATGTGCATACATGGCACAGCTCCTGGGGGTGTGGGCGGAAGTCATTCACACAGACAGCAAGTGGAAGTGGTCCTGGTACTGAAATTGTCCAGAAGAGAGAGAATACAGGTTAGAACCAAGGGAGCGACAATTCAGGAGAAGGAGGCATTTAATTTGCAAAAGTATTTGGAAGTTGGAATTGATAGTCGATTGAGGTAAAGACTGAGGGAGAGGAAGGGGTCCAGGCCCCCTAGGGAACAGTCCTCCAGGAAGGTCCTGAGTTATAAGGAGTGAGGAATGGTGGTAGAGCACTGAGTGGGAGTGACTAGGAAGCTGAGGGATCTCTGCTGGGGGAGACTCACTTCTCCTTATCTTAGAACCCAATCCATGGGGAGGGCATGATATCTTTCCACCCACCGTGGGATCTCTCTTCAGATTCCTTATGTTTATCCTCTCCCAGAAGCACCAGATCCTAGTCTGGGCTCCGTTCCCTACTCAGGTGTGCCTCATGGTGAGCAAGGCTACTCTCTAGGTTGTGCCGTGGGATAATGGGGGGAAGTGCTGTTGTACTTTGTAAAACCCTAAGCTGTCAACATTGTGGGCAGCAGCTTGGTTAGGATGCAGTGGAAGGGAAGGCGTTTGGTGAGCTGGAGATGGGGAGGAGGTTGGGTCATAGGTCTGTTTCAGAGCTTCTTTCTGGGGAAGCAGGTGAGAAGAACAAAGTTTGGGGCCTTCACAGAAGCTCAGAGAAATTGCTGCACTGCCCAGCACTCCCAGAGCTCGGGATGTTGGGGAGGCATGGGGTGAGGGCCTGGGAAAGGAAGAGAGCTCCTCAAAAAATGAGACCAGAGGCAAGCTTGGGCAAGACAGGTGGTGGTGTGGCCCTTCTCCAAGGGACAAGAGAGTGTGTGTGCATGTGTGTGCTTGCACACATGCATGTGCATGCACATGCAAGAGAGAATGGGTAAGTGGACAAATTTTCCAGGTGAGGATGCAGATAAGGGGGCCCAGCCTGGATGTTCGGGTCATGGAGTGGGTGACCCTTGTGCCCTCCAACTGCTTTTTATTTCACTGGGAGGCAGCTAGGATGCTCAGAATGGATCTTTAACATGGGCCCAGGAGTATTTGCATCCTTGGCTATGCCATTACCTCAGTCTCTGTTACCCGAGCCTCAGTTTCTACATTTGCAATATGGGGTGGGTGCCCCTCCCTCACTGGGTTGTTAGGAGATGAGATGAGACTCTGGAAATGAAAGCACTTGATAATCTGCAAAGCTGCATGCTGCTATAACAATAGCTAATGTTTGTCAAGTGCTTACTAAGTGCCAGGCACTGTTCTGTGTGCTTTACGTGTGCACACTGCCTCATGAAATCTTCATAGCCACCTGAGATAAGTAGTTATTCTCCCCAGTTTTGTAGGTGAAAAAATGGATGGACAGACAGGTTGTCCAACGGGCCAGGCAGTCTGGCTGTGGCCTGTGCTCTCAACCAGCAGCTGCGCTGTCTCTGAGGTGTATTATTGCATGCCATGTAAAGGATTGTAATTCATCATAGTGGGGAGCTCACTACCTCCTGTAAGGAAGTGGACGGTGGTGAGACAGGAAGAAGCTGTGTGCAGAGTGGACCTGGAGATCCATAGTGCAAGACGGTGGATGGAAAACTCCTTAAAAATAAAAATGGTGACGCAAGTACAAGATATCGTGGTGACCAGCTGGCATCTCATCTCCTCTCTTATGGCGGGAGAGGAATAAGAACACTGCCTCCAGGCCACCTCCCCCACTCCTGCTCCTGTTTACCTCCACCCTTTGCTTGGCCCCTTATGCCCTCCTCCCTTCCCCCAACCTGTGGCCTCCACCCCAGCCGGGATCAGATATGGCCTTTGTCTTTCTGCCTGGCTGCTCCCTTTCAGGGGATAAAGGCCTCTGTGTCTGGGAGCACTGATAGTTCAGGGGAGCCTGAGGGGCAGCTTGGGGAAGTCAGATGGGGCTCCCCAAATAAACGCCTTTTCTCTCCACCCATTGTCTCTTCTCTCCATCGCCTTCCCCTAGCCTGGGTACCCCATCACGGCTACATTCCAGGGGCTGTGGAGGAGGCTTTTGCTTTCCTGGGTCCCTGCTTGTGGGGAGAGGAGGAAACAGAGCAGAAAATGTGCCTTCTGGAGAGGCACCGAGGAGGCCGGGGCAGGGAGCTGTGAACTGCAGTGTCAGGGTGAGGCCTTCTCTCTGCTCTCCCCTCCCCTCTGCCTGTTGGCTGCTGGCTATTCCTGCGTGATTACCTATAGTGCCTCCCAGGGGAGGGAAGGTGCCAACTACCAACTAGGTTAAGGTGAGCAGAGAGCCATGGTGTGGATGACAAAAAGGCTAATGCAACTTTACGTCACTTTACAATCACAATTACTACTAATAGCTACCATTTACATAGCATTTAATGTAGCTAAGCACTTTACGTACTTTAGTTCATCTAAGCTTTGCAGTCACATTTTATTTATTTATTTATTTTTATAATCTTTTTTTTTTTTGAGGAAGATTAGCCCTTAGCTAACTACTGCCCATCCTCCTCTTTTTGCTGAGGAAGACTGGCCCTGAGCTAACATCGTGCCCATCTTCCTCTACTTTATACGTGGGACGCCTACCACAGCATGGCTTTTGCCAAGCGGTACCATGTCTGCACCTGGGATCTGAACCAGCGAACCCCGGGCTGCCGAGAAGCAGAACGTGCAAACTTAACCGCTGCGCCACCAGGCCGGCCCCATGAAGTCATATTTTATAGATAAAGAAACTGAGGCTCAGAGGAGCTGCTTCACTTGTCTGTGGTTACATTTCCATTTGAGGCTGTACAGCACTGAGGGTAGGATTGTGCTTGTTGATGCCAAAAGAGCCAGTGTTTAACCTCATTTTTCCATCCTACTCTGCAAATCACTAGCTTTGTGATATTAGGCAAATTTCTTAATTTCTCTCAGCCTCCACATTTCCATCTGTAAAATGGGGTTAATAATATGTATTTTAATGGTAGGTGCTGAGGATTCACCGAGACAATCCACATAAAATGACAAGCTTAACATCTTGAACATCCATTCATTTTTTTGCAGATGTGAACTGGATGTTAACTCAACGCCAGGGACTAGGCTTGCTAGATACACAAAGTGAGCAAGATGGACATGGACTCTGCCTTTCTGAAAGCAAGCAATGTCCGCAAGCCCTGATGAGTGCCAAATATAGGAATCGTTGTATAAAAGGCAGCTATAAAAAAGTGGCAGAGCAGGAGGGAAACCCACTTCTGCCTGCCTCCAAAGGCAGGGAGGTAACTCCCAACTCTCCTGCTTCAGGGCTGAACGCATAGTCCTCTGTGGGGTGGGGGCAGGGACCATCCTCTGCACTGCTGGGGGAGGCCCCTGCCAGAGGAGCTCCCGTTCTTTCTGGATAACCAGTTTTTAATGGGAAGTGGGCACACTGTAGTTCCGAAAGGAGGAGAGTGGTAAAGCTTGTAGAAATCATAACATTCATTTATTCATTCAGTATTTTTAAAGTACTATGCACTTTTTCTAAGTGCTAAGGATACAACAATGAACAAAATGGAGGGAAAAAAATTCCTACCCTCCTGGACCTTGGCTCATGTCAGGGAGAGTGACAATAAATAAATTAATTAATAAAATATATGATAAGTTGGATATTGATATGTGCTATGGGGGATAATAAAGCAACAGAAAGGGAATCTGGAATGTGATGGGCAGTGGTGCAATTTTAAGTACTGTGATTAGGGAAGAACTTACTCAGAAGGTGATAATTAAGAAAAGATCTAAAGGAGGTAAGGGAGCAGGCATATTAAGGGGAAAAGCATCCTAAGCAGAAGGAACAGCAAATGCAAAGGTCCTGAGGTTGGAGCATGCCTAGCGTGTCTAAGGGACAATATGAGTGTAGTGAGGTGAGCAAGGGAACAAGTAATAGACATAAGGTGTGTGCACACACGTGCTCATGCACGCAAATCATAAAGGGCTACAATACTGCTATACAGTTCTGATGCTAACCACCCGGAGGCAGTGCAGACTCCACAGGTTGAAGGGCACAGCCCCCAATAAGACTGCCCTCATTTTGGATGCCAGACATATGTTCAGGAATCTCCAAGCCACCTACACTTCTGACCAAGCAGCTAGAAATTCAAGGGTTCCCATGGCCCCCTCAGGTTCGATGATTTAATAGAACAACTCCTAAAACTCAGGAAAGTGCCATACTTAGTTACAGTTTAATTATAAAAGATACAAATCAGGACCAACCAAGTGAAGAGACACACAGGGCGAGGTCTGAGAGGGTCCCAGGTGTGGAGCTTCCATGTCCTCTACCTGTGGAATTAAGCCATCACCCCCCCCCCCCCCCCCCCACAAATCGAGGTATTCACCAACCAGGAAGCTCCCCTGAGCCTCAGCATCTGGAGTTTTTTTTTTGTTTTTTGGGGGGGTTTTTTGGTCCATTTAACATTTTTTTTTTTATTAAGGTTATAAAAGTTAACATCCTTGTGAAATTACAGTTGTACATTATTGTTAGTCATGTTGTAGGTACACCACTTCACCCCTAGTGCACTCCCCCCACCTCCCTTTCCCCTGGCAACCACCGATCAGTTCTCTTTGTCCATATGTTAACTACCACCTATGAGTGGAGTCATACAGAGTTCATCTTTCTCTGTCTGGCTTATTTCACTCAACATAATACTCTCAAGGTCTGTCCATGTTGTTGTGAATGGGACGACTTTGTCCTTTTTTATGGCTGAGTAGTATTCCATTGTATATATATACCACAACTTCTTTATCCAATCATCAGTTGCTGGGCACTTAGGTTGCTTCCATGACTTGGCTATTGTGAATAATGCTGCAATGAAGATAGGGGTGCATGGAGCTTCTGGAATTGCTGATTTCAGGTTCTTAGGATATGTACCCAGTAGTGGGATGGCTGGGTCATAAGGTATTTCTATTCTTAACTTTTTGAGGAATCTCCATACTGTTTTCCATAGTGGCTGCACCAGTTTGCATTCCCACCAACAGGGTATGAGGGTTCCCTTTTCTACACAGCCTCTCCAACATTTGTCACTCTTGGTTTTGGATATTTTTGCCATTCTAACAGGTGTAAGGTGATATCTTAGTGTAGTTTTGATTTGCATTTCCCTGATGATTAGTGATGATGAGCACCTTTTCATGTGTCTATTGGCCATCCGTATATCTTCTTTGGAGAAAAGTCTGTTCATGTCCCCTGCCCATTTTGTAATTGGGTTATTTGATTTTTTATTGTTGAGTTGTGTGAGTTCTTTGTATATTATGGAGATGAACCCTTTGTCGGATAAATAACTTGTGAATATTTTTTCCCACTTAGTGGGCTGTTTTTTTGTTTCAGTCCTGTTTTCCCTTGCCTTGAAGAAGCTCTTTAGCCTGATGAAGTACCATTTGTTTATTCTTTCTATTGTTTCCCTCATGTGAGGGGTTATGGTGTCCGAAAAGATTCTTTTGAAGCTGATGTCAAAGAGTGTGCTGCCGATATTCTCTTCTAGAAGACTTATTGTTTCAGGCCTAATCTTTAGGTCTTTGATCCATTTTGAGTTTATTTTAGTAAATGGTGAAAAAGAATGGTTGATTTTCATTCTTTTACATGTGGCTGTCCAGTTTTCCCAGCACCATTTGTTGAAGAGACTTTCTTTCCTCCATTGTAGGTCCTCAGCCCCTTTGTCAAAGATTAGCTGTCCATAGATGTGTGGTTTTATTTCTGGGCTTTCAATTCTGTTCCATTGATCTGTGCATCTGTTTTTGTACCAGTATCATGCTGTTTTGATTACTGTAGCTTTGTAGTATGTTTTGAAGTCAGGGATTGTGATGCCTCCAGCTTTGTTCTTCTTTCTCAGGATTGCTTTAGCAATTCGGGGTCTTTTCTTGCCCCATATGAATTTTTGGATTCTTTGTTCGATTTCTGTAAAGAATGACATTGGAATTCTGATTGGGATAGCATTGAATCTGTAGATTGCTTTAGGTAGTATGGACATTTTAACTATGTCTATTCTTCCAATCCATGTGCATGGAATGTCTTTCCATCTCTTTATGTCATTGTCAGTTTCTTTCAAGAAGGTCTTGTAGTTTTCATTGTATAGATCCTTCACTTCCTTGGTTAAATTTATCCCAAGGTATTTTATTCTTTTCGTTGCGATCGTGAATGGGATTGAGTTCTTGAGATCTTTTTCTGTTAGTTCATTGTTAGCATATAGAAATGCTACTGATTTATGTATGTTGATTTTATACCCTGCAACTTTGCTGTAGTTGTTGATTGTTTCTAATAGTTTTTGTATGGATTCTTTGGGGTTTTCTATATATAAGATCATGTCGTCTGCAAACAGCGAGAGTTTTACTTCTTCGTTGCCTATTTGGATTCCTTTTATTTCTTTTTCCTGCCGAATAGCTCTGGCCAACACCTCTAGTACTATGTTGAATAGGAGTGGTGAAAGTGGGCACCCTTGTCTTGTTCCTGTTCTGAAAGGGATGGGTTTCAGTTTTTGTCCGTTGAGTATAATGTTGGAGCATCCAGAGTTTTTACTGGGGTTTCATTATTGAATCATTGGCCATGTGATTGAACTCAATCTCAGCTCCCGTGCTCTCTCTAGAGGGCAGATCAGGCTGCTATCAGTGGCCCAAAGCCCCAACCTTCTTTTCTCTTTTTTTTAAAGATTTTATTTTTCCTTTTTCTCCCCAAAGCCCCCAGGTACCTAGCTGTGTATTTTTAGTTGTGGGTCCTTCTAGTTGTGTCATGTGGGATGCCACCTCATTATGGCTTGTTGAGCATTACCATGTCTGCCCCCAGGATTCAAACCAGCGAAACCCTGGGCTGCAGAAGCAGAGCGTGCAATCTTAACCACTCGGCCATGGGGATGGTGTCAAACCCCAACCTTCTAATCACGCAGTTGGTCTTTCCAGCATGACCAGCCCTCATCCAGAGGCACTTCATTAGCATAAATCCAGGTATGGTCCAAGGGCCCACCATAAATAACAAAGATACTTATATGGGAAATTACAAAGGTTTATAACCTCTGTACCAGGAGCCTAGGACAAAGAACAGACCAATTATTACAGGGCAAGAACCTTAAGGGAATCAAAAGGACTTGGGTTTTTACTTTGAATGAGGTAGGAAGTCAATGTTGCTTTTGAGCAGCAGTGACATGAGGCAATTTCTGTTTTAACAGGGTTGCTCTGGCTGCTGTGTTAAGAACAGATTGTGTGAGGAAAAGGAGACTCATTAGGTGGCTACTGCAGTGATCTAGATGCAAGATGATGGCTTGGGCAGCAGTGGCACTAGTAGAGGCCATGCAAAGTGGTCCATCTCTGGAATTATTTTGAAATTAGAACCAGCAAGACTTACTGATGGATTGGATGCAGGGTGAGAGAGAAAGAGAAGAGTGGAGGATGACCCCAAAGTTTTGTCTTGAGGACCTGGAGGAATGAAATTGTCATTTACTGAGAGGACCAGGTTTGGGAGTGGAGCTCAGTTTGGACATGGAAGTCTAAGATGCCACTTAGAAACCCAGGGGGAGATGTTAAATAAGCAATATGACAGAGGTGACTGGAGCTTGAGGGAGAGATCTGAGCTGGACAGATCTGCTAGAACATCGATGTAGACATGGTATTTAAAACCAAATAAATAGATGAATCCACTGAATGAGTGAATGGAGAGAGAGAAGAGAGCCAAGGACAGGACCCTGGGACCTTGGAGCCTTCCAACAGGAAGATGAGGAGGAAGTAGCCATGCAGACTATCGGCAGGCCAGGGGAGCAGGAGAAGAACCCGGAGAGTTGGGTCCTGCAAGCCCAGGGAGGCGGTGATCAACGGTAACAAATGCTGCTGATCCATCAAGCAAGATAAGGACTAAGATGAGGATTAGCATTGGATTTAGCAACTTGGAGGTCACGGGTGACCTTGACCAGAAAAGTTCTGGTGTGAGGTCATGAGAAAATGAGAGAAGAATTGTGTATTCCACTGCTCTTCAGTAGTTTTGCTGGAAAGGAGAGCAGAGAGATGGGGCAGCGGCTGGATGTGGGATCAACAGAGATTTGTTTCCAGAGGGAAGAAAATGCAGCCCATTTGTATGCGGATGCCTGTGGAGAGAAAATAGCAGTTTAAGAAACTAGAGATGTCTGGTCATGAGAAGAGGAGACCCTGGGGGCATGTCATAACTCTCCTCACGTGCTTAAAGGACTGTCATATGGAAGAGAAGTAGATTTATTTCATGTGACTCCAGAGAGAACTAGGACCGATGGTTAGAAGCTACTAAGAAGAGGATTGTAGCGCAGCCTAAATAAGAATTTTGTGCATCCATTTATTTACTCATTCAAGAAATCAACGTTGAATACCTACTGTGTGATGGACGCTGGCCGAGGCACCAGGGATAAAGTCCTGATGAAGACTCAGCCCCTCTGGCCAGTGGAGCAGAGTGAGGCAGGCAAACCATTGTAACACAGTGTGGGAAGTGCTGACAGGGGCCCTGCGTTTGACAGGGGAGGGGAGAAGGGTGGAGAAAACGGGAGTTCACCGAAAGGTCAGGCTGGGCAGGGGAGCCATAAATGTCCACCCAGGATATTCCACCTTCTGATAACTGAGAACCTATTTGGCCTAAATAAATGAGGCTTAAAAAGGTACTTGAACCTCAGTTATCAGGTACATTTTCTGGATGACTAGCCCATGTAGATACAGCCTTAATAAAAATGATGGCTGATAGATGGGTGGTGCTTTATCATTTACAGAGCACATTTAATCCTCACAACAGCCCTGCCAGGATTGTTCTGTTATCCCTGTTTTATAGTTGGGTTAACTGAGGCTCAGAGCAGCAAGCCTTGCCTAAGGTCACATAATTATTATAAAGATGGAGCTGGGGCCAGAGCCAAGTTCACAAGTCCCCCGTCCAGTTTACACACCCTTCCCGGAGCTGCCAAATGCTCTGCCACGCTGATTATAATCTGCTCTGACCCATGCACAAAAGTGCTTTGGGGCCAGGGTTTGGGTCTCTTGTGAAATGTTTCATACTCCACATCCCTTCCCCTGATTTCTTGGAGCTTTCCCCAGTCTGGTTCCCACAACTTTAGTCTGCTCTGATTAAGCTAGACAGTTTCCTGTCCTCTGCCTGGGACTTTCTCTCCTGGTCCTCCCCTCTGGCCCCTACCCTCCTCTTTTTCTTGGCCTTGCTTCACATTCTCTCATTTCCTGGAGATCTCTAGAACCCAAGAGTGGCCTAAAACTATGGGATTCCTCAGACTTCCTACATCATCAGTTTTGAGTTCCTCTGGTGTTGATGAGAACTCTTGAGTCCAAAAAATTAAATAGAGTGAGATATCCAAAAACTGTAAATCAGAAGGAGGGAAGGAAGAAGGATAGGGTGTTAATAATAATAAAAACGTACCTTGAGGGACTGGTCCTGTAGCCGAGGAGTGGTTAAATTTCCATGCGCTCCACTTCAGCAGCCTGGATTCGCAAGTTTGGATCCTGGGCATGGACCTACTCTACTCATCAGCCACGCTGTGGAGGCATCTCATGTACAAAATAGAGGAAGATTGACATAGATGTTAGCTCAAGGTGAATCTTCCTCAAGCAAAAAAAAAAAAAAAAAAAAGAGGAAGGTCAGCAACGGATGATAGCTCAGGGCAAACCTTCCTCACCAAAAAAACCCCACAAAAAAAAAACAAAAAAAACTTACCCCAGGCTCATTACCTATGAGGAAATACTAATAATATCTCCATTTTACAAATGAGGACACTGAGGCACAGAGAAGTAAAGCATGTTGCCCCAGGTTGAACAGCAGTGCTGGCTGCTGAGTCGAAGTGCCTCCCTTAAGAGAAAAAGGAGGAGAGAAACAAAGCCTAGGAAAGGCTTTCATTCAGCATGATTTTTCTGACCCTCTGCCATGCTGAAGCTATGGGGGAAGAAATAGATTTAGTTCCTGCCCTCAGTGAACTCACAGCTACAGAATCACCGAACATCAAAGCGGGAAGAGATCTTGGAGATGTCGTCCAAATTGGGACACAGGGAGGTGAAGTGAAACACCTTGGAGGGAAAAGGGAGCACACACCTTTGCACGCATACAAAAATAACATAAAACATACAACTCAGCAGTTCAGCACTTCACAGCCGCAGCTGAGCACCTGTTACAGTAAATACTGGTCTGGGTGCTGCCACAGGCAGAAGGCAAAGTCCTCGTCCTGCAGCTGGAGGGGGAATTACAGGGTAGGAAATAGTATGACATTGGCCAAGAGAGTGCAAAGCATTTCATGTTTCTGAGAAAGAATGAGCAGTCCAATTTGGTAGGATTAGAGCTTAATTTTAAGAGGCAAGTGAAAGGTAAGGTAGAGATGCTAAGGGATGTTGCACAAACTGAGCGCGGAGATAACCAATAGAAGCAGTCAGGAGGGGCTAATCAGGAAAGACTTCCTGGAAGAGGGGGCATTTGGGTTGCATTTGAGAAGGAGAAAAACTTGGATTAGCAAGTGAGGAAGCAGAATGAATAAAATATTTGTAGGAAAAGGTGGTGTGGGAGATGGAAAAGGAGGAGAAAATTAACTTTTGGGTTCAGTTCAATTCAACAAATGTTAGTTGAGAGTCTACTGAGAGCTGGACATCCTTGATAAGTATAAGGATAAATTTAAACATAGCGTCTGTCCTCAAGAAGCTTATAGTTCGGTGCTTCAGAGAGTCATAGGGTGCACAGGTACAGTGGAGCCTGGGGTGGGGCCTTGGCCCAGGCTGGGGGTTCAGGGTATGCTCTGGGGCACTAAGCCTGAACTGTGTCTTGAAGGATGAAGAAGAGTGAGCCAAGTGGTGGGAGAGGGAAGCAAGCGAAAGCAGAGTGCTGAGGTAGGGTGCAGCTGGGAGTGTGCAGAAGCCTCTGACACTTCTGGGATTTCTAGAAGGTAAAGTGCACATTGGAGAGAGCAGAAGATGAAGCTAAAGAGGTAAATAGCAGCTAGGTTGAGCAGGACCTAACCTAATTGGAACTTCATCTGAAGTCACTGGGGAGCCATTGAAGGGTTTTACACAGGCAGTGATATTAGATTTGTGTTTTAGAAAGATCATTCTGGCAACTGTGTAGAGAATGGATTTAAGGGGAGCAAGCTGGAGGCAGGGGAACCAATTAGGACGTGATTGTAGTAGTCCAGGGGAGCGATGATGAAGACTTCAACTAAGGGAGTAGGTGTGGAGAGGGGAGGATAGAAAGAATCGAGACCTGTTTAGGAGGGATGTCGGGTGGTACCAGTGGTACCTGGTCCAAGGTAAGAGAGGAAAGAGTCTGGGGTGAGTGCCCAGTTTAAGTGGGGAAGTAGTGGGGTCGGTGGCAGAAGGACTAAGGAAACGAGGCTGAAGATGCCCAGATTCCAGAAGCCGCTGCCCGCTCGTGACCCAGGGCCAGAGTCAGAGTCCACACAGCTTTTATGGACTGAACTGGTCCCAGGAAGTGGTGCACGATTCCTGGAAATCCCTGGATGAAGACTGAGGACTTGGCAGTTTTCAAGTTTAAAGCCAAAAATCAGTATCTGGAGGTGGGCTTGGGGGAGAGAGGGTTGTGTGTGTGTGTTTGTGCACAGGTGTGACGACTGGTTGAAGAGAGTGTCTAGAACATTTGGCCGGAGATTCCCGGGTTCCAGGGCCTGCTGCGCCTCCGATGTGGGCTGCACCTCAGACAGCAGCACTGGCCCACGCCGCAGCCTCCTGGTGGGAACAGAGGATCGATCCCAATTCCCTCCATCCCAGGGCTCTGCAGGGGGTCAGGGACATCAGATGGAGGACTTGGAGGCTAACAGGAATACAGGAGAGTATTGCTTATGAAAGCAAGGAGCCATTTAATCTTTAGAGGTCACTCAGCACTGCAGCAGCATTCAGTGTTCAAGGGACCTTCATGGTGACAGGGAACTGGGCAGGGGAGGCGGGGGGTTGGGGTTGGGGGGGACGGAGACAGCACCTGATTTGGAGTCCAGAGAGACAGAGTTATGCTTCTGGCTTTGCTGTTGACCAGCTCTGTGACTTTGGAAAATTCATTTCACCTCTTTGGGCCTCAGGTTTTTCATCTGTGAAATAAGGGGATTGGATGAGATCTTCTTGTGTGGGTTTCTGCCAGCTCTAAAATGCTGTGGTTCTGAAGAATGCAGTCCGATAGCTGCTGTCCATTTGATCCTTCCTTGGTCTTACTATCTGCACTTTTCCAAAGTCTTACTTTTTCTTGATTCCTGAAAACTTCAGAGCAGAAAGTCCTCCTTCGCATCTACCCTCTCGTTCTCTTGCTTCCTCACAAACCTTACTGGGGAGAACAACCACCTGCTCACCAGTGCTCAGAACAAAGGCCCCCTCGTCAGCCTTCAGTTTTGGCTGAAGAGTGCCCTCAACTGTTAGGATGGTAGACATGGGAGGACCCTGGTGAGTGGAGGGCAAGGAGCACACGAGCTGCCCAGTGCAACTGTAAGGTTTACTCACACTCACACTCTTACTCCATGCCTTCACGGTCCTCCTGCCTCTGTGCCTGTGCTCACGCTGTTCCCATGGCCTGTCCTGAAGCAAGGGGAGACATGAGAATGCTGACTCCCAGCTCCTCTTTCCAGATCTCATCATCTACAATCACAGATGATAAGCTATTATTATTATTATTAATGGTTCATGGTCACATGACAAATACTGATAGATGACAGAGTTGACATTAATGAAATAATAACAATGGCTAATGTTTTATACACCCTGTGTACACCTCATTTAATCCTCACACTGTCAACGCTACCAACAACCAACACATAGCCACAACACCACCAACACTGGAGTAGCTGTCGCTACACTTGACTTGTGGTTATCTCCTCTTTGGCGTGGACACCCACTCTCTTCTCCCTCCCACTCTCTCTCTTCTCCTAGCTCATTCCCCTCTCTTGCTTACTCTTTTTGTGGGAGAAGTGCAAGAGTAATTTCTCTAAAATCCACCTTTCAGTGACTCCCTGTCGTCTATAGGATAAAGTCTATACTCCTTAGAATGACCTTGGATGGCTGCCAGGTCATGCCCACACCACACACTCCTCCAGGATTCCCATAATTGCTTCACCTGCTGCCTGGTTACCCACACTGAAAATGTTCCCCCTTCCCCTCAGCTTCCACCTTCTCCCAACTATTAAATCCTGTTGATTCTACCTCCTTCATACATTGCATATCTATTCCATTTCTCTTTATCCACTGTATTAGTTTTACATCCTTATAATTTCTCTCCAAGAGAAGTGCTGCAGCTCCCTTCTGTGCCCTCCCTCCCCCAACCACTGGCAGAGTATTCTATCTAATTCTTCATTTACTTCTCTCAACTGCTGTGATAAAATCCAAACTCTTGATCCAGCATGCAAAACTCTGTATGATCTGTCCCCAGCTTACCTCCCTTGTCCCATTTCTCTTCTCTCTCCCTCTCTCTCTCTCTCTCTCAAGCTAGTCAGAACCACTTGCAGATGCCACAGTCCGCCAGAAATCTATGCTTCTGAGCCTTTGCTCACATTTATATTCTGCCTGGAGGAAGTCCTCCACCCCAAACATAATACTCCCCTTATCTGCTCGGTGGACACCTCCCATTTTTCCAAACTTGGTCTAAGTGATATCCCTCTATGAAGCCTTCCTGAGTGTCAACTCCCCCAGGCCAAATTGGCCATTTCCTTCTCTGTGTGTTCATTATATCCCTTCCACACTTTTACCATGGCACTTATCACCCCATGTTGCATTACTGTGTTAAAGTCTATACTCTCTGGTGAATTCCTGGAGAGTAGGCATGTGGGATTCTACTTCCTCTCTCCAGCCCCCAGCACAGACCTGACACATAGTAGGTAAATGCGCATTAACTGTTGAGTGGATGAATGACTGAACAGCATTCAGGACCTGCCACAATCTGATCCCAGTCTACCCATCGTCTTGTATGTTCCATAAACAATAAAAATGTGGTGCCTTATAATTGCCATGCACGTGTAGCTTGCAAGTGCATTTAAGGGGATTATCAATTTTAATCCTCATACCCTTACCCTTCTACAAACACCCAGAGCTGCAGCCATGCCAGACTATTCCCCAGATGCACCCCACACTTCCCTGCCTTTGTCCTAAACGTTCTTGGTGCCCGGAATCTCTTTACTTCCATATCTGCTGGTTCAAGGCTTAATTGCGCCCTTGCACAGTCCCTTCTCAGCTTCACTCTCTCTTTCCCACTATTGGAATTAATCATTTCTCCCCAAACACCAAAGCTGATGATTGGCCTGAGCTTTATATGTAACTAAAGCTGTTTATTATAAATGCTTCAAGAGCAAGGCCGAACCTTATTAATCCCCTTGTCTATACAGTGGTTAGCATGAATTCTGGCACATAGTAGGTCCCCAGTATGTGTTACTGATCAGAATAGAATAGAATTGAATTGAATCAATTGTTTAGGATTCAGAGCTCTTCCAGTTATTGTTGGAACCACAGACAGAAGAGAATCAAGAAAGGAGTGGGAATGGGTTGGAGCTGTGGGTGAGCAAGGGTGGAGCCAGACAGCAGACTGCTTCAACTTGACAGAAACTCTGCCACAGAAGTTATAGACAAGACTTCTTGCCAACAAGTTGCCTGTGGATGTTTATGGAAGCATCCTTCTTATTATTATTTAACTTTTGATTGTCCCAAACAGCATGCTGAGCGCTGAGTAATGTGCCGACAGCCAACCTAAACCCATGCCAGGAACTCCTCACGACATTGTCTCAAGATGGTTCTCAGAGCCCACTGCCTTCCTCAAAGAACTCATACCATCTTGAGAGTTGGAAGGCATCTTGCAGATCTTCTGTCCTGCCCGTGCGCTTTACAGATGAAGAATCAGAGGCCTGGAGAGGGCGTTCGCCCACGGTCTCCCTGTAGTAAATGGCAGAGCTGGAGTTCAAAGCAGTTCTGATTTCTGGCTGATGTGTCTTTTGCTACTCTCTCTACTGAAATCTGCCCCACCACACTGCCGTTAGAGTTCCTCTTCTCCTACCTTCCTCCATTCTATTCAATTCACCAAATATTTATTTTATTGAGTATCTACTCCTGCAGAGAGGCCTATGCTGGGGAATATGGAAACAATAGAGAGATGGGGAAGGTGAAGTTCCTCATCTTGATACGTTTCCTGCCTAAACTGTGGGCGGTGGAGGGTGTAATGGGGGACCTTCCTTTTATAGAGCACTTCGCTGAGCAGCCTCAGACCTCAGTTCTTTGGGCTTTTTTGTACCCTTTCTCGGGCTGTCCATTATCCCTGTTCTACCACTGATGAAACTGGGGCTCTGAGACACAGAGCTGCCCCCTGATTGGACCTAAGCCCCAAGTACCTGCCAGTGGGGCTCCTGCCTTGCCCTCTGAGTGAATGAGGAGGAAGAAGCTAGGGTTGCCTCGCCTGTTGTCAGCCCACCTGAAGAAGGCGGGAGCAGGAAAGAGACCAGACTCCCAGACTCGTGAAGGGGAGGGAGCCTCTCCTGAGTTCCCAGAGCCTGACATTTGCTGTCATCACCAACAGCTGTTCTCAGCTCCCAGCTCCACTCTCCTTGTTCCCCTCAGGCCCTCCTCCACTTCCTTCTGGAAGAAACACAGCTTAAGTCCTTCACTTTTGCAACTCTAGCAGAGCTGGGGGTCCAATAGAGATAAGCCAGCAGGTCTGGGGGACCTGAATAGCAGGTATCTTTGTTGAGAAGGGCAGGAGGAGTGTGCATCAGCAGCCTGGGCTCCCTCAACCTTGCAGGCAGAAGCGGTAGCCCCCTCCCTATGCCCTGGCCGTCCAAGCACCGTCTCGGGAATGCCAACACGCCGTTAATTTGTGTGCCTTGCAAATACTTTATTGGCATCTCGTGGTGTTGAAAGTCATGTAATTACGAGCAGAATTTATATGTCGCCAGGGCTGCCTGGGCGCCCTCCCTGCGTCTCCTTCCAGGCACTGCAAATATTGAAGGCTGGCTTAGAAAAGAATCAAACCCACCCGCCTTTATATCTATGCACCCTGTAGATAAGGTTTTAATTGAAAATTGGTTCGTCTGTTCCCTGTGCCTAATTACAAGCTGCCTGCACTGCCAGCGGAGCACACAGGCAGGAGGAGCCCAGCACCCTCAGGGAAGCCCGGGGTTGGTCCTGGGGTGGGGATGGCAGTGACTCTGGCAGCTTTCCCTCTTCCACATCCACCACATGAGGCCTTCTGGTTTCTTACCAATGGGTGGGCACTGGTCTTTGCAGCAGGACTCTCCCTCACCTCCCCCTTCCTCCCCATTCCATGGCTGGTGATTCTCCAGTGAGGACAGGATGCAGCTCACTGCCTGCTTCCTCCCTTCTGTTGGGATATACTCCTCCCACCTGCTGTCCTGCCCACTCCTTTCCTTCCAGCCCAATTGGGCAAAACCAGTCTCTGCTTGTCAACACCATTCCCTTCTCCACCTCGGGGCCTGCCTGGAGGCCACTCCCCCCGTCCAGGATACTCATTCCCAGCTCCTCTTTGCACTGCTTTCCCAGCTGTTCTGTATCCTCTTCCATGAAGCCCCTGCAGTAGTGACTTAGGGCCTCCCATCCTTCTAGTCTTCTTCCCTTGTGTGTCCATCCTGAGGACTTGCTCTCCCTTTGGGCTGGAGCATCGTCCACCCTCTGTAACTCCTCATCACCAAGGCAGGACAAGGTTCTGTACCCGAGGAGGAGCTCAGCAGTGCCCTGGGCGTGAGGGGCTGGGTCACGGGCTCTATCTGCCTTCTGCCAGGGACTCTTGCAGGTTGATTGCCATGAGGTGGGAGAGGCAGGGGTCAGCTTGGCTGCCTTGCCTAGGTGGGGCCAAAGTGTTGATTCAAGGCCCCAGGCGGAGGAGGAGCACCCAGGTCCCGCCCAGAGTGGGTGCCCATGACCTCTACCCTCAGCTGCCCTCCCTTGGCCCCCAGTCACATGTCACTGCTGTCACATTTGGCTCTAACAATAATTCCCCTGCTGGAGAGCAGGAGGAAGAATTCATTTCCCAGCTCCAGCCGGGCGGCTGTGAAATATGATTTCTAAAGTGTTAATAATGCATCACGTTTAGATAGCACTTTACGTCTTCCAGAGCGGCTGGCTGGGCAGGGGGGCTGGCAGCCAGGTTTCATTTCAGGACTTCTCATCTGGAACCTGTGCCTACCCATTGGTGCCTTACTTTCTCTTTCTGAAACAGGGAAGGAATCATTCAGTCTCAGCCTCTGCCAGGGTATGGAGGTGCCTCCCCTCGCCACCCCTAGCCTCTTCTTCCAGACCTGCATTTCTCCTTCATTTATCTTCTCCTAGAAAGCCTTAGCATTTCTTCTTTCATTCATCAAACCCTAGTGAGTGCCTGTTGTGTGCAAGGGCCTGGGATGCAGAGGTGCCACCTCCTTTGAGGGCTCTTGGGATTAGATGGGAGAGAGGTCTTTGTCCCCTGCCCCAGCACTGTGGCCTGAAGTGAAGTGATGACAACCTCCTCTCTGCTCTGTTTCAGGGATGCAGGGATGGGGATACTCTCCGCAGGCTCCCAGGGCTTCCAGGGGAACCCAGCTGGCTCACTTCTGTGGACCTAGAAGAGAAACCCTGCCTTGTCTTTGGTGGTCTGCTCAGAGCCACTAAGCCTTTAGGGTCCTTGACCTCCTGAGAACTGGTACCTTTCTAAGCTCCCACTGCTGCCCCTGTGCCTTTCACACATGTGTATGATAAGGACCCCCATCTTTTCATTCCTTTCCAGGGCTTTTCACAGACCTAGAATATTCCCATCTCTCCATGTCACTGAACCCTTTTCCACCTGTCACTCCAAAGGCTTGGGAAATCTCTCCATTTCTCAGCCCACATCCACAGCCCTTGCTTCCAGGAAGCCCTCCTAGAGTGATCTGAGGAAAAGAGAAGATGTGTAATGGTTATGAGGGGTTACCCCAAGTTCCCCCATTGCTCCCACTGGAAAGACAGCTGCCGTTGACAAGCTGGAGTATGGGGTACTGCCCTCTTTGCAGCAGTCAGCCCCCTGAAAAGTATATGGAAATTCTGTGTTTGTAAAATCGTACGCATTTTTAGGAGACCTGGATTTCTAGTTTTAGGAGTACTGCTCTGCCACCAACTGTCTTGGCAACATCTTTGGACCTCAGTGTCCTCATCTGAAAAATGAGGCTGTTAAAAAGGTGGTCACCAGGGCTTTCTCTAACCTTCCTTGATGATGCTCCTACTTCACACAATTCTTTGATGAATTATTAGGTAAAGAGAAGAAGCCCTTTGATAAGACGTAACTGCCTTCCAGTTGATCGGTTTCCTGAAGCAAGTGCGGGGGAGATGTTTTCCTGGAGGGTGGCCTGCCTGTGCTCTGTAATGTCTGCACAGGCTGCTCCTGTCTTCAGCTGGGGCTGTGGCCTGTGGGTCTGGTCCAGAGTGGGAGCTCCCCGAGGACCAGACCTAGGGCTCTGTAATTCTGTTTACTCTTTGTCCTGCACCCCCGGCTGGACGCCAGCTCAAAGCTTTGCAGTCCTGGGGCTGAGGAGGACGTTTCCCTTTGCCCTCAGCCCTTCCGACTCCTCTCACTTCCTAGGAAGACAGTTCCTCACAAAGTTTTCCCAACGGGTTGCACTGCCGCTGCTGTTCAACTGACACCATAGCTGACGAGTTATTAAAAATCCTTCATTATTATTCTGTACCGTCTCTCTCCCTCCTCCCTCCCTGCCCTGCCCCAGGCTTCCAAGGCCCATGGCTGTCACTGAGAAATGCCTGGAGGCCCCTCTCCAGGAGAGGCAGGCTTTTCCACCTCCTCCCTCAAAGTGGCCCCTGCAGACGTGGCAGCTGGCCAGAGGTGACGGGTCTCACCCAAGGCTGGGGATTCCACACCTGGGTTCCTGATCCTGCCTTTGGCGGAACCTAGGGAGGTCATGCAGGTGCTGCGGTGCTCAAAGTTCTTTATATCAAGAAATGGTTGGAGAGGGATTTGCAGTCTCCCAGGGATCTTGGTTAGGGAGACATGTTTGAAGTGTGCACGCTCCAGATGACATCCGGGACCCAATGCTTCATCCCCTGGGGAAAGAGTGACAGGCTAACTCCATCATCCCACTCCCTGAGCTGGGGGTCCACACCCAGCTCATCCATCACACGTCCCGATAATCAGATTTGGCTGCAGCAAGAACAGAACATAATACTCAGCTCCTCTCCCAGGCTTCGAGCAAAGGGTCCTGAGAAGTGGAGAGCCTCGCTCCTTGGAATTTGAGGAGGGAGGGGCAGGGAGCAGAGGCAGAGGTCCCTGCTCCAGAGTCAGGTGGCAAATAGGCAGAGTCTTCAGAGCAGCCCAGCACCTTCACAGCACCCTCCCCACCGCAGGGCTTCCCATGGCACCCAGGAAGGGTTCCTGCTCCCTGTGTCTGGACAAGGGATCCAGGTTCGGAGCTATGAGTGGGAAGATGTTCAGGCTCGGCTTCTGAACTGGAGTCCATTCACTTACTCTCTGTCACATTTCTCTCGGCTCACACCTGCCTCTTTGGATCAAATGAACTCTTCCTGGTTCTCAAGCATCAGATTATTTTTGTCCTAAACCTCATACCCTTGTTCAGTCCCACTTTCTGGCACCAGCCCCTGGGGCAGAAGGCTCTGGGTGGCTGGTTTAGAGACAAGAGTAAGCATCCATAATTGGCCAAAGAATTCAGGGGCCACGGTCCACCTTGATGTGGCCTCCCAGTTGAGTTGGTCTTTAGTTTATCTTTACCTTTGTGTACTCACATGAATTTTAACCATCTGTCTAGAGGTGTGGGGGCAGAAAAAAACTGAGATGAGAGTTAGTGCAGTGAAATCGTCGTTAGGGACAGTGGCCTTTAGGATGGGGGTGGGGATGTAGTCAGAGCTGGGGCTTGGGATTGACCAGTGTTGAGGATGGGCACTGGGGCAGGCAGGAGGGGCCGGACTTGAAGCAGGACTTCCTGTTAAGGATGAGCATTAAGGTTTGGTTTATGTGCTCATTTGTTCAATAAGCATCTGTGGATCACTTCCACTGACCAGGCACTGAGGGAATTTGAGATGCGTTGCCTTCAAGAAGCTCATGTTCTAGTTAGGATTTGGGGTTAGAATGATGGTTAGGACTAGGCTTGGGTTGGAGTTCGTGTTGGGGTTGAGACTGGGTGAGGGGTTACTGTTTGGGGTTAGTGTCGAAGTTGGAATAAAGGTTAGTTTATGTGAAACCATACAGGTTGGTGTGAGGCTTCTGTGTAAGTTCCTTCCTCCTCGGCTCTGCCCCTTAATTCCCCTCTCCCACTGCTTACCCAAGCTCGTCTGTGCTGTCTAAGGCTTCTTGGACTTACTGGAATCCGTTTAATGACAGCCACCATCTGCTACCCCTCCTAGTGATCAGCCCCTTCCCCTTCCCTCTTCTGCTCCTCCTTCTGCCTCTCCCAGCAGGAGTCCTGCATCCTGCCTTCCTGGGGGCGGGGCCTCTCCCACAGCTCCCACTCTGTGAGTCTCTGAGCCTTAGGGTCCTTCTCCATCTCCCTGTCCCTAGTCACTACAGATGACCTTATACACCCACCCCACCCTCCTTCCCCTGCAACACCCCGACCTGGCCCGGCTCTCACTTCTATCTTTCGCACATTTGGGACCCTTCTATCTTCAGTGGAGCTGGCCTCTCCTTGTTTCCCCTCTTGCTTTGAAGCAACATTTCCTTATCACTCCCTCCCCCCTTCTCCTTTGATCCATTTCCTGGGGTCCTGTCAGAAGTCCCCCAGGGTCTTATTTCAGTCTGTCCTTCCTCCTCCGTTAACTCCCTTCAGAGAACCGCACCCCCCCGCCCCCCCATCCCTCTAACTCACCGCCTCTGGGCTGGAGAAATTTCTTTTCATCTCCCCTCATCAGTCTTGTGGGGCAGACCCCTCACAGGATGCCTGCCCCTTCTGGCAGCCCAGCCAAGAGCAAGTGATTTTGTTAGGAAAAGTCATTTCCATGGGATACCGGATGTCGGGGGCGGGGGGATGCTGGAGTGGGGGCATGGAATCAGGAAGCATCTTTTCCTCCCCTGTTTCATTCCAGGGTGAAACAGCGTGACTCCAAGGTCATCACTCTTCTCCCTCCTTTAGCCCCATGCCAGAGTTTAGGGGGCAGCTAGAGAAAATGCCAGGATTTCAGGGGCGGCTTGGGAAGGAAGTTCCAGAATTATCTGAGCAAGGATCAAACTGCTCCCATCCCCACCTTCCATTTCAGAGAATCTGCATCTGAGGCTTCTCTCTGTCCGCCACCGTCCTCCTTGTCCCCCTGCCCCCTCCCCCTCCTCTGCCTTTTCTTTGCTCTCGGAGCCCTCTTCTGCTCCTGTGAGAACCTCCTCCACCCCACCCCTCCATCCTTCTGAGGACTGTGAGCTTGATTGACTCTGATATTGGGGAAGGCACAAGCTGCTCGTTGGAATGCACGGCGCCCTGTCCCCTCGCAGGGAGATAATCGAGGGGGAATATTGGCTCGTCCAGGAAACGAGGTACTAAATTTGTTGTGAGATTGGTGTCACAAGCAATCAAAGGGAGCCTCTCCCCATCGAAGGCTGGGCAGCCAAATGAGAAATCATTAAGTTATTGCAGAGACCAGGGACAGCAGAGGTGGAGGAAGGAGAGACCCCCTCCCTATTTCTCTGGGTGGTGGAGGGGCAACACAGGGAGATCAAAAAGGGAAGGAAAGAATCAGAGATATAGAGAGAGAGTGTGAAAGAAGAGGCAGGCTGCTTTCTCCAAGCTTTCTCCTGTACCTGGGGGTCCACACCCTCCATGCCTCCGGCCCACCAAGCTCCTCTTTATGCAGCCTTTACGAAGCTTTAGTGAGCACCTCCATCAGCGGCATGCTCCTGACTTCTCCTCTGGCATCTGGGCAGTCTGAGGCTGACCCAGGACAAGGAGATACGTGAGCAGGGTTGGGTATCCCCAGATCAGTGACATTTTTGTGAGTACAAAAGTTGAAAAGGGCCCATGTTGAGAAACTGATGAGGACACAGGCCAGAAGGGCTGGTTTGCATGGGAGGGGAGAGGAAAATCAATACCTCCCTTACAACCCCTGTGGGTAGACTGCCTGGAGGAGGGAGATTTGAAGGATGTGGAGCAGGCTCTGGGTGGGTATAGGCTTGCTAGGAGATGGCGAGGTGGCCGACATGTATATACCTAGGTTGCTGTCCCCTTTCTGCTAAATACTTGCCTCCTTCATAGAAATAAGGGCACAGAGCTGCCTTGGCTTTCATATACTTTGAGGTCCCAGGAACAGTCATTAGTATGCACAGCCTTGAAGAGAAAGTCTCTGCATGGACCCTTGCCATGGACTCCCAAGTGGTCACCACTACTGTGTCCCTTATCAATGGCCTGTAATCTCATTGGTTAGATGAGTGGTTTTGGTCTCCCTGGGCTTCCCCTGTCTGAGGCATTTGTGTTCCACCTGACGAGCAAACTGAGTCAGGCAGAACAGGAGAGATCAGGAGCTGATGGAGACCAGAGTTTCCAGCCCAGCCCCCAGCCCCGGTGTCATCAACCCCGAAGGCCTCCATCTGGGCCCTCCCTCCCCTGTGCCTGTTGAATGCCGCCATGTTGAGACCCTGCTCCTACAGCTGTTAATTACAGAGCCTCCATGTCCAGGCTCCCTCAGCTCCCTGCAGCAAATTAACATTCCGTGCCCCTTGCACGTGTAGAGTGAACCAAGTTAGATGGATCGATTCAGCAGCCAGTCGGAGCTGCTTTTACTTTATGCAGGATTGATCCAGATGACCCCAACTTGGGGCCTCTAGAAGCGCCTTTGCGGGAAATCTTTTTAATGGAGATTAATTGGAAAAGCCTAGACTGTCCTAGTTATAGGCAGAAAGTGCCCCATTCTCCCTTTGGGTGGTTACATATCAACACTTGTACGTAGACATGCAGTAACACACACAAGCTCACTACACACATGAATGCAAACAAGGACACATGTAACCCCCCAACACACATGTGCACACACACACACGCACGCACACCACCACACAGCCGCCTAACTCCTTCTGATTCTTGTAAGCCCATCTCAGAATCTTACCAGGTTGACACATCATGGCTCTGTGCAGCTTGGATCAGCCACAGCTTCCACTTCTGTCTTTCTGATCTGGACCTCGTTCTTTTCTTATGAGACTGGTCTCTCTCAACAGCCTAAAAATTTCTAGAGGGCAGAGACAAGAATACCCAGAAGCAGAAAACATTTAATTTTTAAAGAGATATGACCTTGCTTCCAATTTCTTCATGTGCCTGAATTCCAGCCACTTCCAACTGCTCACTGGTCTTTTATGTCTCCGTGTCTTGGCTCATGCTGTTCTCTTTGTCTGGAATGCCCTTCCCCCCAGTTCTCGGGCTGTTGGAATCCTTCTCGTCTTCAAGGCTCAAGGCACTTCTTAGTCAAAAAGTGTGTTTTTATTGGATATCTCCTGTGAGCCAAGCGAAGCCTCCAATGGCCAACGTTTATGACTGTAGAAAGGGCCTAGAGTCAACAAAGGCCAACAAGATATGGGTCTCAGCCCAAGAGAAGACCAGTGTGGAAGTCAGACTATGCGACTTATGCATTGATCTACTCCGTGCGGCTCCATCGTGACACTCATGATGCTGTGTTGCCCAGATACTCGGTATGTCCACTAGACTGTAAGTGAGGTGATGGTAGGGCCAAGTCTGTCTTGTTCACTTTGTATCCCAGAGCCCAGGACAGTGTCTGGTATGTAGTAGACAGCCCAAAAATGCTTATTACATGAATGAATGAATATCGAATTGAGTTGACTTTCTCTGGGTGCAGGTGCTTTATCCATTAATCTTTCATTCAGATAATCAAATCGACAAGCATTTATTGAGTCCCTATTGTGTGCAGTGCACTTTTGTACTAGTCACTTTAGAAGATGCACAGCTAAGATTACATCTCTTGCCTCAAGGAGTTTATAGTCTAGTCACGTGAAAAAGGAGCCAGAGTAGAATACAATATAGCTACAGACTAAACTAAGGTCTAAATCAGCAGGATTATGTTCAGGTCCCATTGCTATCTTGTTGAAGTTTCATGATTAATTGCCATGGGACAAAAGCTATGCTTATGTCTTTGACTTCCCTCCTAGACCATTTTTTGAACTGTTCTTTTCCCTGCAGACAGCTCCTTTCAGAATTTCTTCCTTTAAACTTTGGTACTGCAAACCATTTCAGTCCACCATGATCGAACTGTTACAATTGACTATTTGATGGGTATGTGTCCAAAGTAAGAAGAAAATATATGAGGTGTGTGAATAGAATCATCAAGTGCTGGAATTGGAAGGGATCTTAAATATTACCCATTAGCCCTCTGGAACACTGCTGTCAGGTGGTCATCCACCCTTACCTTGAACACCTCTAGGGATGGGGAACTCACTGCCATGTGCTATTAGAAAGTTCTTCCACGAATAATAACATCTGCTGCCCTGGGAGGCACAGTCATTGATGTCTAGCCTGGGGGCTTGTAATGAAGGCTCAGTAATGGGGTCTGGGGATCTACCTGTGTCATGGGCTTGTGGCATGTCTGCCAAGCCAGACTTTCTCAGAGGCACCGGTGGACAGCCAGTGCCAATGCAGAGAGCATTCATCAGAGCCCGGTGCCTTCCCTATTAGTTGCTCACCTGGCTCATAGTCAGTCCATCCGGAAGTGCTAGAGACATCTGCGAAGTCGTCTGTGATGAAGGGTTCCCAACTCTGGAAGGAGACAAAGGTCTAACACCTGAATTTGCTGGCCTTTTTTTGTTTTTTTGAGGGGAGGGGGATGTGAGGGGATGCAGAAATATAATAAAGCTCATTAAACCTAGAAATGGAGAAGTGTCCTTAAGAGCTCCTGACCATATCAGAAGACCTGGATTTCCTTCTGACTCTTGGTTTCAGGGTAAAGGAGAGAATGCCCTCCGTATTGCTGTCCCAGCCCTCACCTTTCTGGATTTCTCAAAATTGAGACTATTTATTCTGGGGCCTCTTCCTAAAAGTGCCAGGAGACCTCTGTGGAGAGGGTCTGGGGATCAGCCCACATTTCTTCCCGGGCCTGGAGCCTGTGGGGGACTCAGGGTGCCATCCTGGCTACTATCAGATTGTACTCCAAAGGCACATTCCTAACAGTGGTGACTGAGACTATTCAGACAAGCACAGGGGGACTTTGAGAGCAGAACTTGCTCTTCCCTGTAGGGACACCTTGTGCCCTCTGCCTGAGGGAGGGGTTTAATGTAGGAGGAGGGAATGGAGTTAGACCCCAGGACAACTGTTTGTTTGCCTAGGGAAAAGCAGGGTGGCAGGGAGATGAGGGGTGACTCATTGATCTCCCTCCTGGAGGGCACACGGCTGCCTGGGGCCAGGATTAGCTCGCCCCCTGAGGCTGCCTGTGGGACAGAGGCAGTGGTGGCAGTCCCTTAGACCTGTCCTGATTTTGGGGAGAGACAAGGGCCTTGCCCTCAGTTGCCTTTGGAATTACCTCAGATACAGCCCACCTCTCTCCTCCTCCCCCTCCTTGGCTAATCCCTTCAAAAATCCCTTCCATTTCTCAAGGATTCACTCCTTTTCTTTGACCTAAATGCTCAAGACCTTCAGCTGAGGCCAGAGGGTGGTAATCCGCCCCAGGCCTCCCCGCCACTCCGCCCACACACCCCCCCCCCCCCCCCCCCCCCCGCCCCCGCCAGGCCTCTGCTGCCCCGCCTCTCCCTTCTCCAGTTTCTCTCCTCCCCTCCTCTGTCCTTCTTATCTTCATTCTCATTTTCCTCTCCCAGATGGTCTCATTACTTTTTTTCTTGATTCTCACTTCCCATTTTTATCCATCTTCCCAGCCTTGTCGGTAATTTCTCTCTCACTGCTCCTTTTCCCCTCCTTTCCTTTAGTGAAGGAGGATTTCTGGCTTACAATTCCTCACCCCTCAACTTGCCCCCCCCCACCCCCCCAGCGCAGGACAGCAGGTTTTGGGGTGTGTCCTGCCCCTGGAGAAGGGGGCCTTCTGTAACTGGGAGGCTGGCTCAGAAGCCACCAGAAATTTGGAGACATTCCCATCTGTCTCCTTTGCTGACCCTCAGTTTCTTCCAGACAAGGGTGTGGCATTGGTGACCAGGGCTCTTTCCAGCTCTAACCTTCAGATCCCCTTTCTAATTTAATTTTCTTCTCTTTCCCTTTGCTATCTCTTTCATACCAGTGTCACCTCAGCTCCTTCCTTCCTTCTTCCCTCCTTCCTGACCTTCAAACAGTCTTTTATCGCCTCTGTCTCACTCTTCCTGTTACCAATGTTCTCTGCATCTTCTTTGCTCTCTATTTTCTCTCTGTGACTCTCTCTTCCAGTCCTTTTCTCTGTGCTCTGTTGCCTTTGCACGTTGGGCCATCTCTCAGTGTCTTTTCCTCCCCCTCTGTGGACTTGGGGACTACTGGGGACCGGGGCATCTCCATCCTCCATTAGTGGGTTGGGGGAGGCAGACTCAGGGCCTGGAGTCGGGTGGAGGGAGGAGGGTCCCCTTCCTTTCCCCGCCGTCCCAGCCCAGCTCCTGGTGCCTTCCTCCACCTCTTCCAGTCTTCTCTGGCTTTGTGGCTGTCCTAACATTTGCACTCTCTTCTCCTTCCCTCTCTCTCTGTCTTTTGCTCTCTTTTCCCTTATCCTCTGTCTCCTGTCTGAGCTAAGCCCTTGCCGGCCACCTGCCTCCTCTCTCCCACACTGCCCTTCCCTTGCCCACTGAAGCCAGATTGAAATTCAGTTTTTCAGCAGAACAATCCACCAGCCCTGCCACCCCCCCTTTCTGCTCCCGCCTGTCATACCTGCTAGAGCCAACCCCACTTGGGCTCACAATGCCATTGTCCTTCCTATAAAACATTCTCAGGGTCCCCTGCCAGGGCACATTTGCATAGAGTTGTCAGATCAGGTCTGGTCCAGGTGCCTCTGGTCTGGCAGGACAGAGGGAGCTGGAGGTCCAAATGGGGTGGTGGGGGCAGGGGGTCCCAGCTGCACCTGCCAGTCTTTTTTGGTTCAGGAGCTCAAAGTCCTTGTGAGTGAGCCTGGGCTGGCAGGTCACTTAAGAGACCCAGGATTGCCTGCCCTGTATCCTCCTTTTTCTCACCATGAACCTAGTAGAAGGGGATGCAAGAAACTCGGATGGGGAGCTCCTTACTGGGGAAAACAAAAGGCCTTTCTTTCCGTATGCTGGATACATCTTTGGCGTCCTCTCAGCCACAAACCCGCAGACCTCCCACTACACCCTTGCTGGGAAGAAATGCCAGGATGACCCCAAGTATACCAGAACTCCTTCATAGTCTGAGAGGGACGGGGCATGGGGCTGAGTCCTTAGGGGTGTCAGCAAGGTCTGGCTGAGGCCCCGGGAGAGCAGGAGATGTGGAGAATCTTAGAACATTGGACCTGGAAAGGCCCTTGGGGGCCAAGTCTTCAGCTCCTTCTCTCTACAGTTGAAGGAAGCTGAGACCCAGAGAAGGAAAGTGACCTCCCCAAAGTCACACAGCTGGATGGTGGCTGGGCTGTTCCTCTTGCCCCCTGCAGGGTTCTGTTCCTGCCTCTTGCAGTGACTAGTCCACTGGCCGAGACCAATAAACTCATGAGCCCTGTTACCATGAATACCAGCCAGGCCCTGCGGCCAGCGTCTGCAGCCGGCCTCTGTGGTCTGCTCAAATGAAGGAAACCAGGCCAGATTGTGGCCACTCGTAAAATCCCATCTGGTCCCTGGAAAGATTCCCCTTCGGCTGTCCCTACCATACCCCAGCCTTGGAGATGGACATCAGGGTGGCTTGGCCAAGCAGATTGTGGGGAGGGAGGAGAGACTTGTTCAGCTTCCTAGGATGAGAAAGGACCGAAATCGGATTGGTAGTAAAAGAAAGTGGGGTGGTGGTGATGGTCAGTGGATCGGTGGATTGGTGGGTAGATCAAGTGAGTCAAGGCATTTGAGGCCCCTGCTGCCTACTCTGTCTTTTTCCACTTCAAACTGTGAAATGAAGGCAAAGTGCTTTGATATGGTGAATGCTGGTGGGCAGCAGAGGGGGGTGGATAATAGTCTTTGAATGTTTGGAAACTTGTCTTTGGGGGAGTCCATCTGATATCCATATGGCCTGACATCTCTCACAGCCATCCCTGAGATCACCTGCTGTGAGCAAGTCATGGAGCTTTCTGACCCGATTCCTCACCTGTCCAAGGAGGGGTTGACAGTCCCTAAAGTCATATCATTTTGACATTTTCAGATTCTGGGCTGGGCTCTATATAAGGCAAAATCAACAGACCCACACCCCTCATGCCCTGTCGGCTGAGCAGGTGTGGGGCTTCCCTCCTTGGAGCTTCCAGTCTATGGGTCCTGAACCTGCTTCTCTTTCTGCCTCTGTATGTCTTGGTGCCACCATCACCGCTGGGGCAGCCAGGGTTTCTGTCTTTCTCTCCTCTCTGTCCTCACTCTGCCTGCCCCAGCCAGCACCCCCCTCCTCGCCCTCCCCCTCTCTCCCTTCCTCCCTTCTCCTCTGTTTTCTCTCCTCCTTTATCAAAAGTGCAAATCTCCCTTTCTTCTCTCCCTTCCCCCTTGCTGGCCCAGCCCAGAGAATTGCAATCCTCTTTTCTGGGTGAGAGAATCCCACAGGAGGGGCCCTCTCTGACTGTTGTATTTTTCAGAGAGCAGGAAGGGAATGGTTAGGGTGGGGGAGAAAGTCTAGGGGGAGGGTGGGAGAGCGAAGATGTGAGAGTAGAGAGAGGGAGGGAGAGTGGCAGGAGGAAGAGTGGAGTGTGGAGAGATTTAGTTCCATCTGAAAGCTGTCGGTGTGAATCAAAGGCTTCCCTTTGAACCAGCAGTGATCTGGAATGGAGAGCGTGGGGACCGCTCCGGCCCAGGGGGTTCATTACTGCTCGTTTGATAAATCCGGGGAGACAGGGCCTGGCCTCCACCACCCCCCTTTCCTGCAGCCTAGCTTCCTCAGCTTCTCATGTGCTTGGCCCCTCTCCCACTCCGGTTTCTTGCTGGCCTGGCAGGCAGGGCTCTGGGAGCATGACTGCCAGGGCACATGTGCCAAGACACGGGCACCCAGGGGGTGCAGAAACATGTACTTGAATGCAAAGGTGCAAGACCTGTGTGTCTGCGTGTGTGCATGTGCACATGCACCAGTGAACATGTGTGCTTAAGTGTTATGGTACGCGTGTGCCCAAAGAATTACACAATGTGTGTATGAGAATCTGTAAGCATTTCCAGCCTTTCTTTGATAGATTTAGAGGTCACTTCCTAGTTCTCAGTCAAAAATGGAATTGGAACTCTCTGTCCTCACCAGACCTTTGTTGGGGAGACCATCCCCAGCCCCAGGGACAGGCCTAGCGGGAACAAGAGATGTGCTCACACACAGAGACTAAGACAGGTGGCCTCTCTTGGCCTAACTCTGGACCCCAGTGCTGTGCTGAGGATGGAGGAGGGAGCTGGAGAACAGAGCTGGAAGGCAGTGTCAGCCTAGGAAGATCAGGCTTGAGAAGGAAAGACGGGATGGTGCTGAGAGAAGAGAAGGTGTCCTAGGTGAGGCGACAGTATCAAGGGGAGATGGAGAGGCATCAGGGGACCAGTTTGCACAATAGCCAGAATCTGAGCTAGGAGGTCCAGGGGATGGAGAGGGGTGGGAAGATAGCAGTAGGCAGGCTGTTGAGATGGCATTTCACTCCAGGGGAGCCAGGCGTTCTGGCCCCTTGCTTGGCTTCCTGGCTCTGATACTTAGCAGCTGCATGACTGAAGGAAGGTTGCTCATCTCACTGAGCCTTAGGTCCTTACTAGGGATAGTAACGAAACCTCCATCATAGGGTCGTTGTGTCTGTTAAGTGAACTCATCTCAGTGAGGTGCTTGGCACGGTGACTGGCACTTTGTAACCAGGGGCTGTATTATTACTACTATACCTGCTGGTGGACACGGGTGGCTTAAAGGTTGGCGGTTTATGAATCACTGAAACCTGTCTGGATGCTGTTGGTGATTGTTCCAGCCTTCGGAACCACTCTCTTCAAGTAGAGACATTTACACCAAGCGTTCTCCTGTGCTTGGTGGCAGTGTGCAGGGCAAATCCTGCATGGCTACAGGTCACGGGCCAGCCCCAGATCTGAGGAGCACTGCCCTCGCAGGAGGTAACCAGGGTTAAGATGGAAGTCTGATGTGTAAGGTAGAGATCAGAAGTGGTAGATGGAGGCAGAGCTGAGGGCCACCAGAAGTTCTCTGGGCCAGGGGCCCCAAGTCCAGTCCATTTGGGAGATACTCCTTGGATATTCTTGTAGCATGGCTTGGGGCCAAGAGCTGGGACTCAGCAGCCTGAGAACCTGAGTTCATTCCCATCTCTCCCACTTAATGTCTGTGCCTCAAGCACCCTGAGCCTTATTTCCCTTTTCTATAAAATGGAGATAATAACTGCCACTGTATAGTGGATTACAGGGCTAGAAATGACGTCCATAAGGCATCTGCCTTGGTGTCTGGCATGTAGTCGGCATCTCATGATTGGGAGTTATCATTATTAAGGAACATTGCTGGGATGGAAGGGATGAGAAAAGTAAATCAAAGTGTCTCTGTTCTCCAGGGGCTCCCAGGAGAGTGGGAGACAGAAATGCACACACGTGAGTAACTTTTAATCCCAGGCAGGCTGTGATAAGTGCTATAACCAGAAGCTCAGGCAATCGGGGGGAAGAGCAGGGAGGGAACTATGCCTGATGGGAGGCCAGAGGAGCTTGGACTTACGGGGTTGGGTGATGAGGCCAGGGGTTAACCTGAGAGGAAGGAGGTCTGGGAGAGAGGCGAAGGGGAAGCTGTGGGACATCAGGGTTTCCCCAGCTTTGCCCTGGCCTCACCTGTGTGAGAAGCACAGTGCTCCCCACAGTACCCCTTGTTGCACTCCTAACTCCTCCCCAGGGTCCCTCTGTGCTCCCCTGCCCTCCCCACCTGCTCAGCTATTCACCTGCCTGAAAACCCTGGCTGAGAATCTAGAGATCTCCTGTCCTGGTGGCAACACTGGATGGGGAGAGGCGGGGGGTACTTGGAGTCTGAGATGCCCCAGCCTCACGACAACATGCCTGAAGGAGAGAGCTGAGCAGGAGATGGGGCCCTGGTTCCCTCATGGCCCACATGCACCCACACACCTCCCCTGCCCTGCTCTCTTTGTCTTTCTCTGGGTCTCCATCTCTCAGTGACCCTCAGCCTTCCTTCCCTTCTGCCTTGGCCTGGGTTTCTCTGACTCCAGGGGCGTCTTTGTGTCACCGGTCTTTCCCGGGGCTTTTCTCTCTGGATCTCTGTTCCAGGCCTGTGTCTTTTTCTTTCCTGACCTCTTTCTAACCACCATCTCCTCTTCCCTTCTTGCCCCCCAGTCTCCTTTCTCTCCTCCGCTCTCCCACTGCGTCTGTGTGGGTGTCTGTCTTTGTCTCTATTTCTCAGCGTCATTCGCGCCTCTGTCAGCCTCCCCCTCTGTCTGTGAGTGTGTGCTCCCGCGAGCCTGTGTACAGCGCAGTTCTTCTCTGCCTGTCTCCACAATGGCTGCTCAAGAGTCCCCCACATCTGCGACGGTGTCTGAAGACAGGGAGGGAGTGGGATCAAAGCAGGTGAGAATTCATTTAAAAACACACACGTTACATTCGTGTGCCCCCCAGAGTGGAGCTGCTAGGTGGCTGAGGCCGTTTACATGACACTGTTGCGAGAGAGGCTGGTCTGTGGTCACATTCTGTCTGTGCTCAGGTCCTTCCTGATTCCCCTCCCACTTGGCTCCTAGAGCCCCACATCCCCATCCCTCAGGGAGTGATTCCCCTGCATTTCTATTGAGCGCTGGTTTTGTTTCCTGGAAAAGGGGTGTGGGCACAAGGAAGGGACTGAAATTTCCCCCCAGTTCCAGTGTAGGCTCCCCTCTGTCACAGACCGGAAGGCCCAGGTCACCAGGACCTTGGAGGCCCTTGTGTGTTCTCAGATTTGTGTGTATCCTTGTTAGGCCACTGGTCACTACCACATCTTGGTACTTTCTTGACACGTAAAGACATACCCAGTACCTGTTTTTTGATTGTAATGCCACCAGGACACCTCTGTCCTTCCTGTTATGCTCTGTGTGATGTCTGCACCTCATTGCTCACTCTCTAGGCTTTTCCCTCAGCAATCACCATAGCCCCTCATCACCCACCCCCATCACTGCATCAGAACCTTCCAGAGTTCTGTTTCCCCTACCCATTCCCAGCTCTGCTCCTCCTCTCGCTGCGGGAAGAAGCCTGTCTTGTCCCTTCACTCCCCTGCCCTGTCCCTGCCTCTGCCAGAGTCTGGGAGCCTGCCCTGGGCCGGGGGAGCTCTGCCTCCTTTCCTTGATGGGGTTTCACCAGGCAGGACGTTTACTCAGGCACTGACTCACTCTCACCCCATCAATCAGCAGGCTTATTCGGAGCACCTGCTGTGAGCCTGGCAGCCAGGCCCCGTGCTAGGTGATGGGGCTGGAGCTCTGAGTGACACAGTCCAGACTCAAGGAGTTCTCCCGGGGGCAGGGCAGCCAGTGGGCAGTGCAGAACGCACCCACTACAGTAAAGGGCTCTCAGGGCATGCAGGCGTGTCATTGAAGACTTCACAGAGGAGGTGGCTGTTTGAATCCCAAGAGAGGGGGAGAGAGCAGTGTTCCACCCAGGGAAAGGCCTGTGCAAAGGCATGAAGGGTGACGGAAGCCTGGAGTGTGCAGAGTAGAGAGAATGGGACTTGGTCAGGGTACGCTTTGTCTTTCTCCAAATCATAAGGCACGTCGGGACAGTCTGTGGGCATCTGGACTCTATCTTAGATACTGTCTTGGCTGCAGGGGATGTTTTGGGGCCAGGAAACATTGCCTGCAACTGTCGCAGGCTCAGGATCTATGCTGTCTTTCCATCCAGTTAAATTCCCGAGACCCTTCACTTCCCCTCCTCTCTGGACTCTCTTCAGGGTTACTGCTTCCATCCCTCTGTCTCCAGACTAAAAACTGCTTCGACCAGGCCTAACCCAAGAGGGAATTCTACTCCCAAATCCCTAGGACAACAGATATCTTCTTTGTCGTGTCCCTGCTCAGGTTTCTGGCCGTCCTTCTAATTATCTAACCGTTCAGGATAAATAAGGGTCATAGCTGCCATTTAGTGGGCACATGCAAGGGAATGTACCAGGCATGCCATCCGCCTCATCCCATTTAACTCAGTCCAGGGGCAATTGGGAGGTGGGCGTTATCCCCCTCCCCCACCCTCCACCATTTACCAATGAGGAAAATGAAGCTTAGAGAGTAAGTAGCTTGGCCAAGGTGACACAGAAACTATGCAAACCTCAGTCTGTCTCCTGAACCTGTGCTCTTAAAAGGGACCTCTGCAGTCCTTAGTCCAGACTTGTCCTTGTACAGGTGAGCAACTGGGGTCCAGGATGGGGAAGTGACATGCCCAAGGTCACACCACTCCTCCCTAAGATCCCCATCTCTGACTCTGACTTCAAGGGCTTCCCTTCTGCCCCTCCGCAGGGTCAGCTGCCTCCTTGCTCCCAGTGGACAAGGAGCCAGCTTCTCACTGTCCTCCGGAGATTTCAACAGGACACCAGGGTGTCTAAGTCCCACGCAGGAAAACTGTGACTGTAAATTCCATCTCTGAGCCAGGGCTCACAGGCCACCCCACGGCCAGGCCCTTGACTTGGGCTCCGGGGGCTGTGGGAAGGAGAAACGTGAGTGTGGAGAGTTTGCAGCATGGAGCTGCACTGGAGAAATGCGCAAGGATATGAATAAATTTGAATAATAATGAGGGCAATGCCTGAATTAATAATGCTGGCTGCTCACCTGACCCACCCCCTCCCCCAGGATCTCAGCACCTGCCACCCTAATCCCTGGAAATATGGGTGAGCCTGACACTTTCCTTCCGTAGAAGACACGGATGGGATGTCAGGTCAGCAGACTTGGGGAGCTGCTCATGGAGTGTGGGGAGCAGCCCTGTTTCTAACTTCCTGCAGACCCAAAGAGCTGGATTTGCATGTTTAACCAAAAGAGGCCGCCTCGTTGCATTAAATCATGTGCTGGCCATCCTTCCACCCCCTCTTAGTTGGTCCCCGTTGTGCACAGCAACCAATGTGGATGTCAAATGTCCGGGGAGATTCAGAGGGAAGAGACAGCATGGCCTTTGGCCTTGAGAAGAAGTTCCCATTCTGGTGGAACAGAAGGGCAAACGCCCCCACCCACCAGCTGCCCTCTACCCCATGACATACAAAAGCATGGGCATAGACTCTGATACTTTAGGACAGGAAATCCCATGGACAGAGCTGTGACAGCAGGGGTGAGTGATGAGACAAGCTATGTTTGCCCAAGGAGCTGAGGGATCAATCTAGGAGGACTTCCTGGAGGAGGGAGATGTGGGGTAGATTTGGAAAGAAGGGGAGGAGTGGAGCTGGAGAAGTTAAAAAAAAGAAGGGAGGGGATGAGACTAGGGTCCTGTTGCTTAGAAGGCGGTCTTGAATGGGGGAGGACAAGTTCCATTTGCTTACACATAGGATCAGAGAAATTTTGGAAAGCTGAGTTTGGAAAGAGTTGGATTTGTGGATTGTAGTCTCTGCAAAGACTTGGGAGCTGGAGAGGGAAAGAAGGGGAGGGGTCCCCTGAGTTCTGGGAAAAGTTGATTTTGGTTACAGTGGTGTGACAGATTGGGGACATGGGTAGGAAGCCCCAGACCTCTCTCTTTGCTATCCCACAGCCCTTCCATCTCCTCTCCTCTTCCCCACAGCCGGGCAGCACAGGAAGCTGATGGCCACAGCTCCTGGAGCTCTGCACGGTGCCCAGGCCTGCCCCATCACCGGTCCAACCAGGCTGGCTGGAGTGGGTGGGCCAGAGCGGTGGGGGAGAAGAAACCCGCAATCCAATTCCCTGCTCCATTTGGGCTCCACAATTAAGGGCAATTACTCTGCAGGTCTCTAATCAAATGCTCCCGGCCGAGCTGCCAGCCGGGCAGCCATGTGTAGCTCCCACAGCCAGAGGAAGGGTGGAACAGTCACATGTCCTCTCGGCTCCCACAGCGCGGGAGGCTGAGTGTGTGCAGGTGTGTCCTGTGCGTGCACTCCTGCCCCCAGAGCTCGGGAGCAAGGGGTCAACACACACAATAGGATAAATGTGCCAAGAAGCGGACTCAGAGCTGCTTCGTTTTAGATACACGGCCACCCAGGAAGCTCATATACACACACGTGGACATGCCTGTCCCATAGAGTCTGCCCTTAGGCACTTTCTGCGTGCATTCGTGGGGGATGGGTATCTGGCATAGCTGCGCACATGTGTTACTTCACACTGGCTCATAAGACACGTGTCCAAGTAGGGGTATGGTCTTATATTCCTGCTCCAAGGATTGAGGGGCCACAGCATCACCAGCAGCATCTATTATGGATGCATCACCTGTTGACCTGGGTGTAGGGGCGAGGGAGATGTGGTAGGGGTGGTAGAGCAAGAGCCTAGGACCTGGAGTGCTGAGGTTCAGGTCTGAATCTCAGTTCTGTCCTTAAGCCATTGGGTGCCCTTGGGTAAGTTACTCATCTCTCTGGACCTCAGTGTCCTTGTCTGTAAAACGAGAGGGTTGTACTAGACAGGCCCCTAAGGCCTTTACATAACACTGCACCACTTTCCATGATTGCTAAGCAGTTGAGCTCCTGAACCCCATTCCCATGGGCCGTGGAGGGAGAGAGGAATCAAGGGCGAGCAGGCGATGTCTTGGAGGGAAGGGGTTGGGACTGAAGTGGGAGAGGGACTGGTGAGTCCACCTTCCCAGGCTCAGGCTCTCTCTCTCTGGCCTGTTGCAGGGCGGGCGTGGACTGGGAGCCTGGAAGGGGTGGCCTCTTGCGAGAGGCCCTCTCCTCACTCATCTCCTTACCCTGTGCCGGCTTTGGCTTTGCCAGGGACCCAGACCCGCTTCAGCCAGGAGCCAGCCGACCAGACCGTGGTGGCCGGACAGCGGGCCGTGCTCCCCTGCGTGCTGCTCAACTACTCGGGCATCGTGCAATGGACCAAGGACGGGCTGGCACTGGGCATGGGCCAGGGCCTCAAAGGTGAGTGGGGCCGCCCAGCCAGCCCGCATCTGGACTGTCCCATCTTTGTGTCCCCTCCCCACAACATCAACTCCTGGACTTAACATCCCCACCACATTCCTTCTCTGCTCCAGCCCCCCATCCCATTTGTTTGGAGGTCAGTCTGTCCCTCTCTTCCTGAGCTCTCTCCACTGCTTTCCAAACTCTGAAGCTTTATCTTTCCTCCCAGTTGTGGACTGGCTCGAGAAAGCCAGTGGGAAGCCCAAGAGGTCAAGGGAACCAAGAGACATTTACATAAGAGAGCTTCAAACAGACAGACAGACAGACAGACACCACGAGAGGTGCTGCCGGCAGACAGAGGTGACACAGGATGTGCTGGGAGACTAATGTGTCCTGCAAGAGCTGGGGAGAGCCCGGGCATCCCCCTGTCCTGCAAAGATTTCATGTCAGGCTGCTGTTCCTCAGCCTCTGTCCTGCCCCCCGCCCAGGCAATGTCTGCTCAGAGGCCAAAACTCATTTTAATATCAGCCTGAGCACTTATTTATTTATTCATTCAACATGCCTTTATTAAGCACTATGGAGCCGGTGCTGAAGCAAACATAATGAGTTGGTGAAAAAAAAAAAAACAAAAAACCCAACCTCCTATATTCCAAAGCGAGTAAAGATACTTTTGAAAAGGCTGTTGGCAGAGTGGATGAGGTGTCAAGATACCTGGGTGCTAGTCCCGCCTCTGCCACCTACCAGCTGGGTGACCTTAGGAAAGCCACTTCACCTCCTGGGCCTTAGTTTACTGCCGTGTAAAATAGGCAGAGTAGTCGCAGGCCTGCCTGTCTGCCTTAGAAGCGCTTTGGGGAGACAAATGAGAGAATATGCTTGTGAAAACACACTGTGGACTGTAAAGCAGTGTGATGATAAAAGGATAGGAGGGACTGTATATTTTTATTCTTATTATTGTCCAGGGGGTTGAGATTATTTGCTGTGAGTTCCATGTATTAGTACAGGTAGGGGAAATTTGTCTGTACAAAGCAATCTGTAGAAAGGAAAGAGATGGATCTGGTACATCTCTTGATGATGGAAAGAGAAAGAAACTGGGGGAGAGAGAGAGATCAATAGATATGGAGTGAGAAGAATCGATAGCCTCTGGACAGAGGGGGATACTGGGAGGGAGCTGATGGTGAAGAACCGAGAGAGGAGCACAGGGGAGAGTGAGGGGGTGGGCGGGAGACTGGAGGAAGGAGGGCAAGGAGACAGAATTGGAGAGGCCCACCTGCCATAGCCACAGCTTTTGCAGGGAACCGAGACTCTGGTTTAGAGGCTCCTTCAGGGAGCTGGCGGGACCTTGCCTCGTGCATCCCTCCCTTGGTGAGTGAGGGCAAGACCTTGGCCCGCCTTGGGCTTCCCTTTGGCCCCAGTGAGCTCATGTCTGTGCTGCGATGCCCTATATTTCCTAGAGCCCACACGCCCTTCCCCCCCCCCCTTTCTCCCTGCTGTCTGCCTTTTTTTTCTCTTTCTTTCCTATTATTATGAGAGACATTTGTCTGCAAACAGCTTCGGAGATTTCATCTGCTGCTGCTCATCTCCCCCTTCTGCTGGCCCCCCTGTCCCCAGCTCCTGCTTTATGGCTCCCAGCTTCCCTGGAGGAGGTTGTGACATCATGGTGGTGTCTGCCTCTGGGACCTCATTCTTATCAGCTGCCCGTGGGGTCCCAGGAGAGGGCGATGGGGTTCCAAGAGAGGGCGGAGGGAGGAGTGCTGGCCTGGAATGGGATGTGGACCCTGACATAAGGATGAGAAGTGGGGAGAGGATGTGACCTTGGGACAGGGTAAGCCAGGCCGGTTCCCAGGTTGGGGCGGGGCTCACATCAGGCTCGTCCTTTCTGTTCCTGCAGCCTGGCCACGGTACCGGGTCGTGGGCTCTGCGGACGCCGGGCAGTACAACCTGGAGATCACAGATGCCGAGCTCTCAGACGACGCCTCCTATGAGTGTCAGGCCACCGAGGCTGCCCTGCGCTCCCGGCGGGCGAAACTCACAGTGCTCAGTAATAACCCACTGCCAAAGTGCCCAGCCCCCTCTTCCATCTCTTTCTCTTGATGTCCCTGCCGTCCTTCCCCTTCTCCGTTGCCTCCTTCATTTCCCACTTGTCTGTTCCTGGCCTCATGCCTACATGCAGTGTCCCCACGTCTCCCCAGCTTTCTCTCCCCAACTTCTTCTTTAAACTTCTTCCAAAGCCAAGTCCAGATAGAAGAGAGCAAAATGGGCGTGTGGGCAGCCCCTGGCAGGACGTGTAGGGTGTGCGAGGTCTGGCACCCTCTCACCCAGCATGTACCCAGGCCACTCAAGGACTGCGCTCCCCCTTCTGAACATAAGGCTCTGCCCACCAGAGCAGAGGAGTGTTGGGAGGGTGGAGAGCCAGTGCCTCACTTTCCCAGCCTCTCCCGGCAGCCAGGCTTGTTGGTGAGGCAGCTTCTCCCTTCCCTCTTCCTCTCTGCTGCCCCGGAGCCCCAGAAACTGCCCCTTTTGCTCCTTTTCCTCTTCACTCGGCCCCTCCTGCCTTCGCTGCCTCCTGTTCCCCTCAGCGCTCACCCTCCTCCTCACATTCACTTCGAGGCCTCCACAGGGAACGGGGGAGCAAGACTGGAAGGAATGGGCCTCGAGGGCTGACGACTGGGGAGCCCGAGGGGCGGGGGTCCTGGCTGCCTCTAGATGGGCGCTAGAGGAGGACATGTCTCTCAGAAGCCACGCTCCTGCCTGCCGCCCCGCGATGCACAGAGCAGATGTCCCTCTCTGGTAACACCCGGGGCCATTTGCATAATGAGGGGACTCTCTCCTGCACACAGTGTAGGAATGAGGCCAGCTCTGACTCGCCCCCCACCTCTCCCCATGCCTCTCTTGGGGTACCTCTGGCTCCACCAGCCTGGCTCCCTCAAGCTCTGGTGCTCTCGCCGGGCCTCTGCCTTAGTTGTGCTTCTCTCTGTCTCCGGCTTGCTCTGTCTGCCTGTGACCCTCTCTCTTCCCTTTTGGCATCGACTCTGTCCCTTTCTTTTTTCCTGCCTCCATTTGATCTGTCCTGCTCCCTCTTTTCTCTCCCCCAACCTGAAATCATTGAAGTCGGGGAGCCCCCAGGAGGGATGGGAGGAAGGAGAGAGGAGCTGAGATGAGTGAGTTTGGGCACAAGGAAGATTTTTATTTAGGGGGCAGTGGGTGAGAATGTGACAAGTCGTCCGAGTGTGTCAGGAAGAGGCCTGGGCTGGGAGTCAAGAGACTGGGGCCATTTTGGCACCAAGACCCTGAAGAGGTCACAACCTCTAGACATCAGTTTTCTCATCGGTAACATGGCATAATGATGCCAGCCTTTTCTTAGCAAGTGCCGCTTTGCAGCTCCCTGTGCAGGAAGTTGTAAACTGTGAAGGTCTGGGCAAATGTGAGGTGTCAGAATAAGGAGGACTGGAGGGACCCAACAGCCAATTTCTTTGGATGTAAAGGCCCTGAAGGACTAGGGCTCAAGGCTGGTGGAAGACTTGCTTTTCCTCCAAAAATGGCAAGGACAAAATGGAAAGAATTAGCAAGAAGCAGGATTGAAGTTAGGGAATAAGAGTTAGCTGATCCCCCGGAGTGGCACGGGATGCCAAGACACCATCTTCCCTCCCTCGTTGGAGTGTGTGCGAGGCCCCTGCTGGACCAGGCATTCCGAGGGAGCCAAGAGATTCTTAGGAGACCTTCTCTTCTTTTTCGCTCCCCAACTGCCTCTGTTTTGAGTCCTGAAAGGTACTCCTGCTCTGGAGAACTCCCATCCTACTGAGGGGGCTCTGGTACTCTCCCTTCCCTCTCCCACCCCAGCACAGAGACAGAGAAATAGAGAGAGAGGAAGAAAGGCCAACCAAGCCCCTAGGTATCACAGGAACAAAGGCTTATAATGGCATCTGGTGGCTTGGTTCAATCAAGAAAGGCTTCCAGGAAGAGGAGAATATCAGAAGGAACCCTAGATGAAGCAGTGCCCAGTTAAAAGCCTGCAAGTCAATGAGGGAGAGCCGCATGAGTGGGGAAGCTGACTGGCTTGTTTGGAGGGCATGGGGTGTTGAGGTATGGGCCTTCCTAGCCTATCTGGGCAATTTGGGCAGATGAGGGGAGCAAGGGTGGCCCCGAAAGTAAAAGAGATGAAAGGTTAGTACAGCTGCTGCTTTCCCCTCACTCCCCTCCTTGTCTCTCCTGAACTCTCAAACTCCCTGCCATCTGCAGCCACATGGAGGCAGTAAGAAGACAGGACGTTGCTCACACCCTCCCCTGCCTACCCGCTTACACACAGCCTTTGCTCAGGGCAGCCCGGGGGCCCAGAAATGGGCTGGGCAGAGTCGAGAGTGGGCTTTGCCCAGTGTGCACAGTCAGCCTCATAAACCCCTCACATCTGCAGCCGTACCCCTCAGTGGTCCCTTCACAGAATGGCCTTTCATTCTTCCTGTGGCAGGACTTTGAGAAGCTGCCTCACACTTGCCCTCAGATGCAGACATAATACAGATCTACAGCCCCACAGCTCCCTCCTTATTCCCAGAGATGACAACGCCAGTGCAGCAGCAAGGAGCACGGCTCCGGGGTTAGCGGGCCCCATCCGCATCCCGGCCCCGCCATTTCGCTCACTCTCCTGTCTCCAAGCACATTTGCTTAACCTCCCTGAGCCTCAGTGCCTTACCTGTGGATTTGGGATTGATGGTATTTACCATGAAAGGAGTAATGAAATACACTTTGTAGTAAGGATTAAGTGAAATCATACGCATGGGGCACGTTAGCTGACGCACGGTAAGCATGCAATGAGTGGTGGAAATATCGTCTATCACCTTACCGTTCACAGTTGGCGTCACATCCTTGATCTCATTTTGCCTTCATAATAACAATCCTGGGGAATAGATGTCAATGTTCTTTTTGCAGTTTTACAAACAAGGAAACTGAGGCCCCAGACACAGGTACATGCTGATAATGCAAATTCACATCACAAATTATAAAAGTTTGTTCATAAACAAACATACACATGGACACATGCCCTCTAACTGATGGCTGAGCAGATACCTCAACAGCCTTATTTCCCTTTGCCCCAGCTACAAAGAGAAAGCTGGGCTAGTGACAGAGGTGACAGATGGACGGTCTTTTCCTGAACAAGGAAAAGGGCGAGACTTACAAGGAAGGGAGAGCTGACAAGAGGAGAGATCGTCCCCACAGGAGGGACGACTCACATCTGGGTATGGTCTCTCCCCCCTGGAGAAGTGCAGGGCCTCTGCTTATCCAGGACCTTCCTCCCGGGGTGTGGCAGCAAGGCACAACTAGACCAGGGGACCCTGAATGGCAGCTTTTTATCCATTTCTCTCCACCTTTCACTGCTTCCCACCCCATTTCCCAATCTGTCCCCATCCGGCATCAGAACCAGGTACACCAGCAAGCAAAGAGGAGGAGTCAGGGATTCAGTGGGCAGTTCTCCAGCCAGGAGGTGGAGGCGCTCCAGGCTCTCATCTGGGCAGCAAAGCGAACACATTCCAGATATCACATGTGCCCTGCACATAACGGTCCATACACGATGCCTCACCTGACCTTCACGAGGGCCCCGTGGGTAGGCATTGTTATGTCCCTCTTGAAGAAACTGGGACTCAGTGACTTGAGGGGCACACTCAAGATCACAGGACAGGAAAATAAAGATGCCAAGATTTAAAACCAGGGCAGCCTGATGCGAAATTCCACTCTTTTCCCATGCTACCTCTGTGTGCACAAGGTGAGCAGAATGCTGGGTCGGGCTGCTAGTGGTTCCTTTCTACTGGAAACCCCAGCATGGAGACCATCACGGCATAAACTCCAGGACAGCCCTGCCCACCACTGGACTTACGGGCCTCCCAGGCTACTCTCAAGGGCTCCCTCTGAGAGCCCCCTCTGAGTCTTCCTGGTCTTTCCCAGCAAAAAACAAATGAAATCCTTCTCATTTCTGGCCTGATGACCACTAGGTGGACCAGGAAGATTATAATCAAAATTCTTCTGCCTTTATCTCCTCAATCACTTATTCTTTAATTCAGCTGATATCCCTGAAGGCCTGCCATGAACCAAGATCTGGGCTAGACTTTGGGGCTTTAAGAGAAAATAAGAGGGGGCCGGCCCAGTGGCGCAGGGAGTAAGTTCCCACGTTCCTCTTCAGCGGGCGGGGGTTCACCGGTTCGGATCCTGGGTGCGGACGTGGCACTGCTTAGCAAGCCATGCTGTGCTAGGCGTCCCACATATAAAGTGGAGGAAGGTGGGCACGGATGTTAGCTCAGAGCCAGTCTTCCTCAGCAAAAAGAGGAGGATTGGCAGCAGTTAGCCCAGGGCTAATCTTCCTCAAAAAAAAAAAAAAAAAGGAAAAGAAGAGGCAGCCCCTGTACCCAGGGAACTTCCAGTCCAGGTCACCTGAGCATTTAGAAGCCCATGGGGACAGGACAGGAAGAGGACCCCCGTTTCCTAGTGTCAGACATCTCATTGATTCACTTCCCTAAGCATTTATCAAGAGCCTACTCTGGCCGCATTCCCAGCGCTGGAGACTGTGTAAATATTAGGGAGACAGGGTCCTTGCTTTTCCGGGGATAGCTGTTTTGGGTGGAAGGGGGCGTGGATAATCAGAAGTAACCCAAACACAAGGCCGATGGTGCTGAGAGCTTTGAGTGACTGGCTGGGGACCACCGAGGTAGTGGTTGGGGGGCACGTGGCACGGAAGGCCTTGTGCAGTGACTGGGCGGTGAACAGGCTGGGTAGCACTTCAGCAGACACTGTGAGGGAGAGAACAGGGGAAGCAAAGGCGAGGAGGTGAGAAAGTGCAGGACTCGGCCTCAGGAGCAGGCTGAGGTGCTTGGAACTCGTGCCCACGGCAGTTGGTAGCCACTGAAGGTGTTTGAATTGGGAAGTGGCACAGTCTTAGCTGCTCTATAGAGAAAATAACCTGCCAGCAGTGATGGATGTGCTGGGGTCGGAGGCACTGGAGGCAGGGAGTCCATTTGGGAGGTTGCTGTCATAGGCGGGCTCATCTGGCTGCTCCAGGGCGGAGGAGCAGAGAGGAGCGAATGGATGGAAGAAGCTCTGGGGAGGTAGCCACCTTTCCATGCCAGGCCCCCCAAGGTATGAGCTGTACTCAAACCCCATGATAGCCTAGTTCTTCCCTAACTTGAGGCCACTCCCCTCATCCATAGTGTGTAGGTTTGAGCAATGGCAGGCCGTATAGAACCAGAATTGGTACAGGCTGGGAAAGGATAACTGATGGGGGTCTGGGAAAGCTGGGTGAGCTGAGGGCCGTAGGTGAAGCCACTGTGGGAGCACAGGTACAGTGACTGTAAGTTAGCAGGTAAGGGAGGCACCACCCCGCCAAGGGGTGGAGGTGCAGAGGGAGAAATGCCTCTAGGGGCAGGGGTTTTGGTCATCAGGGTGGTGCTGGCCGCACCCTGGACTGACTTTGCTCTGCTCTCCCCACAGTCCCCCCGGAGGACACCAGGATTGATGGAGGTCCTGTGCTTCTGCTACAGGCAGGCACCCCCCACAACCTCACGTGCCGAGCCTTCAACGCCAAGCCTGCCGCCACCATCATCTGGTTCAGGGATGGGACGCAGCAGGAAGGCGCTGTGGCCAGCACGGTGAGACCCCGTCTGCTCCCCCAGCTCCTCTTGGGCCTCTTCTCAGGTCACCTTTCCTTTCCCACGTGGGTCTGACCACAGACTCAGGGAGACACAGATGTGAGAAGGGGCCTTAGAAGTCATCTGGTCCCATACAGTTGGGAAAATGGAGGCCCAGAGAAGAGAAGTGAATCCTCAGGTTCATGATGCCATTCAGTAGCTGAGCAGAGACTCAGAATTAATAGTAATAATAGCTACATCGATGAAACACCTAATGTGTGCCAAACACTGGTGCATGCTAAACTCTTTATGGATCATCTCTCTTAGTCCTCACAGGAGGTCCATAAATTAGATGTTATTTCCAACTCACAAAGAGGGAACTGATGGTCAGAGAGGTTGAGTGACTTGCCCAAGGTCACACAGCTGGCATGCAGCAGAGCTGGGGTTTGTACCTGGGTCCGACTGTGCTGTCTCTCTGTGGAGTACCTCAACCTCCCTCCCTCAACCTCTAGTTGGCACATTTTCCCAGTCGGCACAACTAAGAGGTTGAAGAGGCAAGGATTACTGTGTACACTTTATAGATGAGGGATTTACGGCAGAGAAAGACATCAGGTGACTTGCCCAGGAGCACATGGTAAAGTTGACAGTGGAGCTGGAATTAGAATCCATACCTCCTGTATGAGGTTCCTTCTGCCAGCTGTAGGCAAGCATATTTGTGTCCTCAGCCCTTTGCTTGGTGCTTTGAGAGACCTGCTCACCTGCAGGGAGAGACTGCTTACCTGTGTGCCTCGGAGCACGGCCCCAGGGAGGACCTGGATTAGCTCAACCCTTGACCATCTGTATGACCTTGGACAATTCACTTCTCTTGGCCTTAGTTTCACCGTTTGACAGATGAGAATCTGGCCTTAGAGGTACTTAACCTTTTCACTACCATGAACTGTGTTATTTTTTTCCTCTGGGGCTACATGTTTTGAAATATTTTGGCAGCCAAACAAGCTTATTTGTTACTGGCCACTTGTCCTCCACTCCCCTTCTTATGTTCATTAAAGACGATGGAGCTTCAAAGCAGCACGAGGACGCTGGTGTTATTGCACTGGGCTGGTCCTGTTCTGGTCCAGCAAAGATGCGAGTATTGCTGTCAAACCGCGGGACCTAACTATGGCTAATAGTATGGTAACCCCTAGGCAATTTGCAATATGGAAAACAGCCCAAGGCATCCTATGACCGTATTCAGGGCCTCAAGTTGGATACCACTGAGCCAGTGTGAGACTGCGCCTGTGAGGCCCTTCCCTGCCCTTAAGGGGTTTATGGTCTGGCAGGAGAGACCCAGCACTGAAATCACCCAGTGCCTGAGAGGCATGGCTGGCTGTGCCTAGAGCAGAGTGCGGGACAGACAGACTACAAGCGCACGAGTTCAGGCTGGGAGAGTCCTGAGGGCTGGGGTGGCCAAAGAAGACTTTCCAGAAGAGGAGGGACTTGAGTTGGACTCAGAGAATTCCAGGAATGATGCTCAAGATCCTGGGGAAAACTGTACAACACAAAGAGTGAACACCAGTGTAAACTATGGACTTCCTTAGTAATGATGTCTTTGTATTGGTTCATCAGCTGCAACATACGTATGATGCTAATACATCATGTTAACAATAACAAGGGAGGGCTGGCCCGGTGGTGCAGCGGTTAAGTGCACACATTCTGCTTCGGCGGCCCAGGGTTCGCCGGTTCAGATCCCGAGTGCGGACATGGCACTGCTTGGCAAGCCATGCTGTGGTAGGCATCCCACATAGAAAGTAGAAAAAGATGGGCACGGATGTGAGCTCAGGGCTAATCTTCCTAAAAAAAAAAAATAAAATAAAATAACAAGGGAAACTGTGGGGTCGGGAAGGAGGGTATACGGGAACTCTGTATTTTCTGTTTAATTTTTCCATAAACTTAAAACTTCTCTAAAAAATAACTATTAATTAAAGAAAACAAAGCCAAACTTGGGGAAGAGGTTGGGGCTGGGGGAGGAGGCTGAGCTTCAGGCTGAAGTGCCTCTCCAGCGCAAGCCCAGCTCTGAGTGGGGTCATCTTGAGAACAGAGGAGGGGGCTTTTAGCTTGACCATGTCTCCCACCTTGTCCCACCCCAGGAGCTGCTGAAGGATGGGAAGCGGGAGACTACCATCAGCCAGCTGCTCATTAACCCCACCGACCTGGACATCGGGCGAGTCTTCACCTGTCGCAGTGTGAATGAGGCCATCCCCGGTGGCAAGGAGACTTCCATCGAGCTTGATGTGCACCGTGAGTAGGGTCCTGGGGAGGAGCAGGGTGGAGGGATGAGGTGGGGAAGCACATGTGGGCACCCTTGGAGAAGCACGGAAGAATCCTCCAGGGGCCCCAGAGGGATGCTCACATTGGAGTCTGTGGTTTGACCGTGGACACTGAGGGCTGGTAGAAGAGGCATCGGATGTGAGGCAGGCAGTTCCCGGGTCTAAGCCAGCGTCTGACTTTGGGCCATGATTTAATCTCTGAGCTTCAATTTCTAATTCTGTATACTTGCAGAGAATAAAATACAGGTCTACAATCCTTAATGCAAAATTCCAAGCCAAGAGTGGTTTGGTGGCAAAACCTGAACTGTGGGCCCTTCGTAGTATTTTATTTAACCCACTTAATCTGAATAGTCATCTGTTTCACTGCAGACGTGTTAATGTGTCTGACTGTGGGGTGTTGCCCAGACCCTGCTGGGAGTCTTACATAGTAAATGGTCTATGCATCCCATTACCTCTCTAAAATATGAAAAATGCCAAATTCTGAAACACGTCTAATCCCAAGGATTTCAGATAAGGGACTGTGGACCTGTACCTGCTTCTCAGGGTTGCCAACATTAAATGAGAGTGTAAGAGCATCTAGCACGGAGTAGGCTCCCGGGTAGGTGCTCAGTCAATCCCCTCTGCCCAGGGAAAGGTGGGAGTGTGGGCAGCAGTTGAAGAGATGCCCCACCCCCATCCCTCTAGCTGGCCAAGTGAGCCCACACTGACGCCTAGTGGCCACAGTGGGTCATTACATCCACTGACCAATGTGTCCATTTGGCGTCATCCTTGGTGGTCTCCCCAGCCGGCCTGCTAGAGGCTCCGTGGCATAAAGGTGAGCAACACAGCTTATTTGCTGGAGCTGGTACACTGCAAACTCAAATTCCCAGATCACTGCACAGTGGTGAGGTCTGAGCGTATGTGCTGGGGACAGAAAAGACAGTGACTTCCTGTCCCCTGCTTTGCAGACCCTCCTACAGTGACCCTGTCCATTGAGCCACAGACAGTGCAGGAGGGCGAGCGTGTCGTCTTTACGTGCCAGGCCACAGCCAACCCTGAGATCCTGGGCTACAGGTGCGAGGGGTGGGGCTGGGAGCTGTCTGGGGAGGGAGAGTGGAGAGGCCCCTGAGGCCAGGAGTGGGGTGCTGGGGAGGGCAGTGCCATCGGACACGGGTGAGAGGGGCCAGGCCCTGACCCCTCGCTTTGGTGCCTCCTCCCCCAGGTGGGCCAAGGGGGGCTTCTTGATTGAAGATGCCCACGAGAGTCGCTATGAGACAAATGTTGATTACTCCTTCTTTACGGAGCCTGTGTCCTGTGAGGTTCACAACAAAGTGGGCAGCACCAACGTCAGTACTCTAGTCAATGTCCACTGTGAGTAGCTGCAAGGGTGGGGACAGGGACAGAGATTGGGGGCCTTTGAAGGGCCTGGAGTGGAGTGGGGGGAGGCTCCATGAGGCTGAGGAGACAGGGGATAGACATGGGGAGGCAGCAGGGCAGGAGAAGGAAGGGAAGACTGACCAGAGCTGACCCCCAATGAGACCGAGACCCTAACGAGCTGCTCCTTTCTACCTCAGTTGCCCCCCGGATCGTAGTTGACCCTAAACCCACGACCACAGACATTGGCTCTGATGTGACCCTCACCTGTGTCTGGGTTGGGAATCCCCCCCTCACCCTCACCTGGACCAAAAAGGACTCAAACATGGTAAGATGCTTGCTGCCTATCTTGAATGCTGGAAGGAGCATCGTGGGGGTCGGGGGTGGGGCAGCAAATAAGCACATTATTTTTCAAGTGGAACCTGGGATATTTCCAGGGTCTTGGGATTTGGAGGAGAAAGACAGTGCTCGTAATCAACCTCCACACTCCTCGCAGGACAGTGGGCTGGTTCAGTGGCAGCGGGAGGGACACGCTGACCTGTGTGTGGGAGGAAGGAAGACGCCTGAGTGGAGCTGCTGCAGTGGAAAGGGATCTGGTGAATGAATGCTGCCTAGGAAGGTGGGGAAGCTGGGATGATTCACTGGAGAAGAGAGGGTTGAATTCTGCAGCTCTACAGAGACCTACATTAGACACTTTGGGCCAAAACTGCAGGAAGAGGGATTTCAGAGTGAAACTTCCTACTTTGTTTTGCAAGAAAAGCACTAGAACAGATTACCCACGAGGCTGCATCCTCTGTGAAATTACTGCAGCCTCACCTGCCCTCGCCGGGCTCCGCTTTTGCAGAGATGGTGTGTTTAAATGTCAGCCTGTTTAGAGTCAGGGGATGGACCAGAAGGACTAGGGATCCTATTTCCCTTCTGGGAATTCACTTGTGGCCCTTCCTGCTTTCTTTCCAATGCCTCCAATGCGGGGGCCCACACGGACCTAGGGGCCCAGGCCTCCTGGCTCCCCACCCGAGGCTGCTCTCTCTGCCCAGGTCCTGAGTAACAGCAACCAGCTGCTGTTGAAGTCGGTGACCCAGGCAGATGCCGGCACCTACACCTGCCGGGCCATCGTGCCTCGGATCGGAGTGGCTGAGCGGGAGGTGCCACTTTATGTAAATGGTGAGTGGCCTGAGTTGGGGGGCTGGGTGCACAGATGCTGTAGGTTCCAGCTGGCCCTGACTGCATCTTCTTGCTTGCAGGGCCCCCCATTATCTCCAGCGAGGCGGTGCAGTACGCTGTTAGGGGTGATGGAGGCAAGGTGGAGTGTTTCATCGGGAGCACGCCACCCCCGGACCGCATTGTGAGTGCTGGGACTGGCGGGGGGGATCTGAGGACCGCTGCCCCCTGTCTGTCTGCTCTGGCTCTCTCCTCCTGTTCATCTGCCTTTGCTCCTTCCACTTCCCCACGCCTTTTCTATACTTCTAATCCTCTGACTCTGTCCCTCTGTCCCTTTCCCCACTCAAATGCCACCTCCTCTCTTACTTGTTTGTGACCTTGAGGAACTTACTTAGTGTTTTGAACCTCAGTTTCGTCATCCATAAAATGGGGGCAGTTTCCCTCCCTAACAGGGTTGCCGGGAGAAGTAACTGTAGCAACAGGTGTGAAGGGCCTGTGGGAGCCACTTGCTCCATTCATCATTAGTTCCCCTCGTCCACCACTCTTGCTCTCTCTTCTCCCTCTCTCCTGCCCTTTCCTCAGCCTCCTGATCTTTTCCTTGGTCCCCCCCTCCCCTCTTCTCCTGAACCCTGCCCCATCCTTCTCCTTCCACCCTGCGCACTCCTCTCCCTTCTCCTGCTTTCTTCTTTCTACCAGCCCCCTCGCCACTCTCCTCCCTCCTTCCTCCTCTCCCCCACACCATGAGCCATTAATTCCTTCCGTGACCATTAACCGTCAAACCCCTCATCACATTTAATGACCATTTGGCTAACTCCAGGGCTGCCCAGGGACACTTCATTACCACGGCCGCCCGGGCAGCAGGCGGCTCGGCTCCCGGGGGCTTTCCTTGCAGATCTAGGAGGATTGATCCCTGGAAAGGAGCCAGTTGTCAGCTGCTCCGGCTCCCTTGGGCTCCACTCTGAGGGAGGGGTCATGAAGGGGGCATGCCCCGGCTGGGAGGTCAGGGGTGGAGGAGCCTGGGGATCCCCCTCTCCGATGATAACTCCCACCCACTGTAAGAGTCTGTGGATGGGGCTCCAGAGCCAGCCAGGTGGGTTCATGTAGGGTCGGCTATCAGTTGGCTAAAGGTAAGGTTGAAGATTGAGTTATGTTTAGTTAGAATCTCACACTGTCAGAGCTGGAAGAGAATCGGCCTCTCATTTACAGATGAGGAAACTGAGGCCCAGAGAGGGGAAGGGAGGCCACACAGGGACTCAAGCGGAGAGCCAGGCCCAGAGCCCAGTGTTCTTGCCTCCCCATCCAGGACTTTTTCTCTGACATCAGGGGTTCCCAAGTGTCAGCTCATTGGATCAGCTGCACCCATATCACATGAGATCATTATAAAAATAGAGATTCCTGGACCTCTTCCCTGGAGAGTCATTTTTAGGAGATAAGCCCCAAGAATCTACATTTTAAAGATATCCCTAGGCATATCTGCATGTCCCTGGCATAAGTCTCAGTCATGTATGGAAGACCCTGCTTCTCCTAGACTAGAGACTCGTTGCCAAGGTATGAGGCAGGAGGTGCGACTTAGGTTTGTTACAGAGTGAGTGCTGGGCTGGGCCCAGGGGTACCCAGGACACATGGGGTGAGCATGCTTTGAGGGTAGGTCAGGTGTTCCTGCCACCTGCCCCTTCCTTACCTCCTCCTGCCCTCCCCACCCCAGGCATGGGCATGGAAAGAGAACTTCCTGGAGGTGGGGACCCTGGAACGCTATACAGTCGAGAGGACCAACTCGGGCAGTGGGGTGCTGTCCACGCTCACCATCAACAACGTCATGGAGGCCGACTTTCAGACCCACTACAACTGCACTGCTTGGAACAGCTTCGGGCCGGGCACGGCCATCATCCAGCTAGAAGAGCGAGGTGACCGGCAGGGCAGCCCGGGGATTCTGCCTCCTCTTCTCTCCTGGGACAGGGCTCAGAAGGAGACAGCTCTTTGTTGGGCCTTCCCACCAGAACCTGGGGAAATCCACTCGCTTCTTTAAACATTTATTGGGCATCTGCTGTGTACTAGGCCCTGCAGTAGGGGCTGTAGGGCCAGATGTGAACAAGACACAGTCCCTGGCCTCAAGGAACTCTCAGTTTAGTGGGGGAACTTAGAGAGTGGCAGCAAATGACTTCAGATGGAGAAAAATCAAATGATCTGTGGAAGGGAGTAACACACCCTACCTTACCGGGATGGTGTGAGGATTAAATGAGAGAGTATTTATAAAATACTGACATAGAATAGGTGACCAGTAAATCTTGGTTCCCCACCCCTTCAGGAATCCTTAGCCTGATAGGAAAGACACATTCCCTCTCTTCAGGCACTTCTAGCACGATGAAAGAGGCATTAGCTGTGACTTTTGGAAGCTCCCAGGTCTGATGAGAGAAAGACGGCTTCTTTTTTTTGTTGTTTTTTTTTAAGAACCAGCCCTTTGACATGAGAGATGGGGAAAAATAACTGGGGGTCCATCAGTTCTGTCTTAGCTGAGGGTGCCAGCAAGGGGCTGGTGGGAGGATCAGAGGACACAGGACCCAGCAGGGAAGGCTTTCCGGAGGGGAGGAGTCTTATGCAGATGGGATCCATCCAGGACTGCAGGAAGGGAGAGAAAGCTGGAGGCAGGGCTGCCAGGTCCTTCTCAGCTCTGGGGCACAGGGGGAACCAAGGAGGACTGTTTGAGCCTGGGAGGGTAGGTGCAGATGGGGCCATCACGGTGGTGTGGATGGGGGAGGTGGTGAAAGAGATCGGAACACAGATGGCAGATCGGAGAATGTGGAGACAGTTGACATCAACCAAGGGCCCAGCCCAGCAAGGAGAGACCAAGCCCAACAGACAGGTGGGTGGCAGGAGAGGGTCACATGGACCATCCAGGCCAGGGTGAAGTTGGTGCCCCAGCTGCAGGGATGAGATGTGATCATGACCCCAACTCTGATCAAGCTGAAGCTCAGGCCAAAACCCAAACACAATGCAGACCTTCCTCTCAATCCCACCCTTCCTTAAACCGAACACTGTCCACAAGCTCAGTTGAAACCTAACTCTGTACACAATCCAGGGGTGCCAGTAAAGCTGTGGCTGGCCCGTGTGACTCCATGCTTACCCTCCTCTTTTTCTTGCCTCATCTGAAGAGGTGTTGCCCGTGGGCATCATCGCCGGGGCCACCATCGGCGCAGGCATCCTGCTCACCTTCTTCTTCATCGCCTTGGTGTTCTTCCTCTACCGGCGCCGCAAAGGCAGTGAGTATGGCCCCTCCTGTCCCTCCAGGGCCCCCAGCAGCCAGTGCCAGGAGGAGCGAGGGGATTGGACTTTCGTTCCCCAGCATAGGTGGGTCCAGAAGTAGCTACTGCAGAGGCTGGCAGAAAGCATCCAGGCTGCCTCCCCCATCCCAGGTCGCAAGGATGTGACCCTGAGGAAGCTGGACATCAAGGTGGAGACAGTGAACCGTGAGCCACTCACGATGCATTCTGACCGGGACGATGATACCGCCAGTGTCTCCACAGCGACCCGGGTCATGAAGGCCATCTACTCGGTGAGGGTCCTGCTCCTCCCCGGCCCACTCCCCCGTTCACACTCTTGGGACCCGCCCACCCCAGCACTGTAATAGCCACTGTCACTCTCACCTCCCTCAGTCAGTACCTTGGTCCTGCCACACACGCACACACGTGCTCATGCTCTCACACATACATACATGCACATGCACACACATGCATATGCACATGCTCACGCACAAACTGGCACACATGTGAGTGTGCACACACGCTCCCCAGGCTAATTTCCCTCCAGCAGAGGATAGGCAGGTGGGGCCCCCATAGGCTTCCTGTCCTTCCCCCACAGAGTGTCAGATTGGAAACCCTGGAAGTTTTCTGGTCCAACTGCCTCATTGCTCAGATGAGGAAACAGTCCCAGAGAGGGGCAGCGACATGCCCAAGGTCACGCGTGTTAATGACAAAATTGGTGCTACCCGGGTCTCTGGCCTCTTTCTGCCACATCCCAGAGCCTCTGCTGGGAGAGGACACAGAACTCAAGCCTGCCGGTGACCCCAGACCCTTCCCTTTAGCAGGTGGCCTCTGGGTGAGCAGATGGGGTGGGCAAAGGGGCCAAGAACAGGGCCTCTGTCTCCTGATGCCCCATTCCTGCTGCTCTGCAGTCCTTTAAGGATGATGTGGACCTGAAGCAGGACCTGCGCTGCGACACCATCGACACCCGGGAGGAGTATGAGATGAAGGTGGGAAAGGGGGAGGGGCCAGGGCAGAGGGCTGGGTGGGCACGTGGGGCTCCGAGGGCCTCAGGGTGGAGGTGAGGGCAGGCGTGGGGAGGAACGGTCAGGAGGTTTATTGAAGGAACAGAGGAGGTGGAGAGGTACTGGCTGAGAACACAGGGCAGAGCAAGTGGAGGAGGCTCAGAGGGCCATGCGAGACTTGACGCCCCTCCCCCAAGAGGGAGGTCCCTCCTCCATCCTCTTCTCTCATTGCCCCCCAGGACCCCACCAATGGCTACTACAACGTGCGTGCCCACGAAGACCGTCCGTCTTCCAGGGCAGTGCTCTATACTGACTACCGTGCCCCCGGCCCTGCCCGCTTCGACGGCCGCCCCTCTTCCCGTCTCTCCCACTCCAGCGGCTACGCCCAGCTCAACACCTACAGCCGGGCCCCGGCCTCCGACTACGGCCCTGAGCCCACACCCCCAGGCCCTGCTGCCCCAGCTGGTACCGACACAACCAGCCAGCTGTCCTACGAGAACTATGAGAAGTTCAATTCCCATCCCTTCCCCGGGGCAGCAGGGTACCCCACCTACCGACTGGGCTACCCCCAGGCCCCGCCCTCTGGCCTGGAGCGGACCCCGTATGAGGCGTATGACCCCATTGGCAAGTACGCCACTGCCACTCGGTTCTCCTACACCTCCCAGCACTCGGACTACGGCCAGCGGTTCCAGCAGCGCATGCAGACTCACGTGTAGGGGCCAGAGCCTGGCTGGGGCATCTCTGCGGGGCAGAGGAGAAGGCTCTCACAGCTGTTCCCTGATATTCAGGGGCATTGCTCGTTGCTCCCGTCCCGGACCAGCCTTCCTCCTCCCGCCGTGGCGGGTGGGGAGCAGGTCTCCCGGAAACACCCCGTCCCGAGGATGGTGCTCAGTGCACGCCCCAGCCTCCTGGGCCTGCCCTTCCCTCTTCTTCGGGAGGACGTGTCTCTTCTGACCTGCGCTCTCGCCTGGCCCCAGTATGGGGACAGGGAAAGTGAAGGTTGCGGAGAGCAGAGGGGGCACTTTTAGCATTCCCTTTCTATCCCACCCCTCTGGTCTCCCATAAGTGGACGGGGTGGGGGTGCGGGGGGTGTCAGTGGGGATGAGCAGGCTTTGGCCAGGGGACATGAAGTGTGGGGGTGGGTGGCTCTGGCGCAGACAGGTGGAAACAAGACAGCCTGGCCAGTCCCTCTGTCGTCTGCATCCATGCCCGGGGTGCATCTCTTCCTCCTCGGCACTGCAGAAGGGACCTTGGATTTATCTTAGCTCTGTCTACAGAATAGCCCTGGCACTGAGTTCAAATCCAGCCCTTATTCAGCTGGGATTAAAATGCCAGTCATCCTGGCTGCCGGCTATGGACACCTGTCTGTCAGCCTGCGGAGGGATCCATGGATGCGCAGGAGCATAACCCCCTTTCCGGCCCCTCTACGCTGGGCCAGCCAGATAAGTCAGGGGATCCTGGTGGAAAAAGGAAAGGTCAGGCACCATATCCTGATTCACCAGCAAGACAACTGTGTGCTACATAGCAGTTTCCAGAACCCACATTAGAGGGAGCCCACCCAAGCCCCCTTCTCTCCCCAGTCTGTCCCACTTCCTGGCTTTAACTCTTGAGCCTGCCTGGGGAGTGGTGGGGTGAGGGTGGGGGGTGCTATAAGCTATTTTTCAAAGACAACAAAAAACAATGAAAACCTCATTTGGAAAAAACAAAAAAACCCCCAAAAAACCTGTAGAGATCCCCTCACCCAAATACAAGTCCCAGTGGAAAGGAAAGGGAGGCACCTGTTCTCCACCAGATTGCTAACACCTTCCATTACACTTTCCATCCCCAAGCACTTTGAATCCATTTTTAAACATTAAGGTAGGGAGACCTGTCACTGGATGGGCTCTGAGAGGCTTGAGGAGGGGCCTGGCTCTCAGACTCTGCTGTCCTACCCCAGGGTCCACCAGCTGGTTAGAGAGGCCACCTTCCAGGGGGCATGGGAGATGTTCTCTTGAGACAGGTTTTGGTTTGTTACGTGTCTTTTTTTTCCCCTTGGACCAATCAGATTCCCTCTTCCACTTTCAGTGCCTTGAGTGTCCAGCTTTGGTCGACCGGCCCTGTGTGAGTGGCTGTGCAGACAGTGGGTATTGTGAGCCCCAGACACACTGTCAAGTGTTGAAGCGTTTAGGGATAGACGGATGAGGGGGCCTGGGGAGGAAGGGCTGACCGGGTAAGGTGGCACGGAAGGGCACTGCAGGCAGTCATGGCCCATGCTGCCCCCCCCCCCACACACACACATAGACACGTGCACATACCCACACACATTCCACAGAGGCCATTCTTAGGCACTACCTTCCGACCAAAGAACCGGCGCTCCAAAGAGAACTCGGACCCCAACCCTGGCGCCCCTTCCCAAGCAGCAGGGTCTGGAGTCGGCTGTTCCCCTCCTCCAGACTTGCTCCCCGACGGGCGGGGCCTCAGGTGCAATTCCCAGAATGCGCCTTGCCCTTTCTCATGGTCATCATTCATTAGTCATGTTCGCTTTAATGAGTTACATGCCTATCAGCCACGGGCCATCACCACCCTTGCGGATGGGTCTGCGGGGTGACATTCCTTGCCATTCCCTTGCTGGTAGGGAGCAGCTCCAGTTCCAGCCTCACAGGCTGCCTCTGCGTCCTGCTCCATCTCAGCAGGGGCCCGTACCATGGACTGGCCCTTCCTGAGGCATGATGCAGGCTTGCAGCTGCAGTCTGCCCCCGCACCTGGAAGCGGACACCTTCCTGCAGAGTCCTTCTATGTGAGCTCAGTGAGAAGGTCTGTTAAGGATGGAAGGTTGCTGTGCAAATTCATGCATATTTTGATTATTTTCACCGAAACCAGAAGCCATGGGTAATCTAAACAGTTAAAGTCTAAAGATAATGGCTCTTTAAACAGGGGTATTCCCCAAAACATTCATTTTTGTTTAAGGTTTGGCCAGATTCTGTTTCCTCCATTTTTGTTTAAGTGCTGGGCCCATTCTGTTGAAATGAAGGAGAGGAGGGGGCCCAAGGTCACTAGGTAACATTCAGTTGATGCTGTAGGGACCATTGGTTTCCTGGGGCCTGATACAGAGCCACCTCACTGTTCTCTCTTCTTTAGCACATTAACGGGCACCTCCTGAGTATCAAGCAAGTGCCGTGCACGGCACAGACAGCAACCAAGGCCGTCTCTGCCCTCTGCAACTTGCACTCTGGTCTGATCAGAATCTGAACTGGGACCTGCTTGTTAGGCCAAATGGAAGAGCTTTTCTGGGGGAGTGGAAGGCGCCCTTGAATGTAGAACTTTGTTGTCTAAGGCTGACATCCTCCAGCAGGGTGCCTCGGTACTAGATGTGGTCACCTTGGTGATCCTGACCGCCTTTGACATTCTTGTTTTGGTGAGAAGAGCAAGGGGCTAGGGGTTAGGAGACCTGGGACCCAGTTCTGAAGCTGCCATTTACTGAATGACTTTGGCCTAATCTCTGTACATTCACTGCCCCCAGTTCTCTCACCTGTGAAATAGGGGGAAGAGTTGCACAAACATGGAATTATTCTGCTCTTACTGTATTCATTTGGTGAGGTGGAGGGGCCTGGCCATCCCTGGCAAGGAGTTGGGAATGGCGAGCGAGCAGGCTGAGGGATGGGGAAGTTGAAGGTTCTGTTTCCCCCTTGAAAGCAGCTTTCACCATGGGCTTCATTATCTTGTCAGAAGTCTTGTGAACGAATTTCCACTAGGAACCCCTTGATCCCAGACAGCAACAAAAACCACATCCTAAACCTCAGAGTGAAATTGGCGTGGAATTATCCTTTGGCCATTGGGTAGCTGTGCTGCTCCTTACTCAGAATTCAGAGTTTTGCAAGGTGGCTATGGCTCGGGCAGGGCGTGGTGAGTTTCCTTCGCTGTGTACCCAGGTTTCAGGCAACTTATGTGGGGAGAAAGGGGAGCAGCCACCCTCCACCCTGCTCCTCAGGAGCATTCCCCTGGTCCAGGGACAGCGGGCCCCACTCACCGAGCACGGTGAAGCTGCTGTTGATGGTGTCTTGAGCCAGAGAGTGAGGTGTGAGCACAGCTGACCCTCTGTCCAAGGAGCAGGTGGGAAGGGCAGCTGGTGGAGGAAATAGCGGGACAGCAGTTTTGACCTAAATTCTGGATCTTATAGAGGTCCTCGTGATTCCGGGTGTCCCATGGTCTCTTTCCTTGTGGAGGGTCCAGCCTGCATCCTAAATCCTGGACCCCTCAAAGTCCAGCCACAGAGTATACATGAAGCAAAAACCACAATAAGGCAGAAAGGAAAGTGGCCAGGAATGGGAGCAACACTATGTTCTCACAAATGTCTTGCTTGGGATGAAAAAGTTTAATTTGACCGCCCTGTCTCCAGGCACCGTGCCCTCTCATCCCTGCAGTGGCTGCATTCTTCGTAATTTTGGAGGCAGCCTTCCCTGCGTCAGAGGATGGAGCACACTGCACTAGAGTCTCCTCTGCCTTTGTGCCCTCTCATTAAACAGTCGGCGCTCTGTCGGGAGCCACAAGGCCTGGGCTCCTTAAAATGGAATCATAGGGTCTCTCAGTATACTTGACCCATGTCCATAGCAATGTTGGGCCATTTGGGTTTGAAGAAAAACACATGAAAGCCAAGACCCCAACTGGACTGAACTGGCTCAGTCACTGCCTCACTCTGGTGTGAGGACGGTTCTGTCCCCACTCCTGCACTCCCACACTCCCAAGGCCACCTGGGCCTCAGAAACCCTGGCTTCTCTACCATTTTAGTGCTGTGTGTCCTGAGCCAGGTCACCGCTCTGTGCCTCTACAGGCCCTTCTGCATGTTGAGGGAATCACCTGAAAGGCATTAGTAAAGTTCATGACCCTGGTGGGACCAGTGAGGATGTGATAATAGAACATTGAAGTGCACAGACCATGGGATGTAATTGGAAAGGCATTTATTTTTGTGAAGAGGCTATAAAATTAGCATTTAAATATCCACATTCCCTTCTCTGCCTCCCCATATGCCCCCCATGATATCTCTCCTCTCCTGGAGGCCAGGCTCTTTCTGAAAGGCATTGGCTTCACCTTGATCAGCTTGGCCCTGACATTCCACCTCTGGGCTGGTGGAGAGGATGGAAAGATGTGTGGCTTGGGAGATGGAGAGACGGGGCTGGAATCTCATTTTTCTTGCATCACTGTGAGGGAGCTCCAGGCCCTGTCCCTGGAGAAATAATTGCTGCGCAGAAGTCATAGGCCATACTGGGCGGTTCTGGTACAAGCCTGCCCTTAAAAATAATAATAATAACTCCATTTGCATAGACCTATCACTCATTCCTACCAGTCTCCTTTGCCCACTCCTGGCTTTTTTGCTGGCCCCAATCACTGGCCTTTTCAAGAGCTGGTGGGCCGTGGGCTCTTCTGTTTGCTTCTGGAGGTCTTCGGATGCTGACCCTGGGAACATCCCTAACTCTGGGGAGAGAGCAGCTAGGTTGCCAATATAATCAAACTCTCGACACAATCTTGTTAGCAATAGAGACCCGGAAGATTTGGCTGCCTCCAATTTCACCAGAAAGAGGCCCAGGGCTCCTGTGGTCATATTTTCTACCCAACTCTTCTTGGGATTACAACCGCCACTTCTGGCTCCAGTTGACTTTTCTCCACCCAAACCCCAATAATAAATGGATCCATGATGATAAGAGAAGAGAAAAAAATAATATTTTTGTTAGGACAAACCATCGTAGATTTTTAGCAATGTGTATCTGTGTGTCCCTCACACCTTTTCCTATTCTACCTTTTTTTCCTTTTTTTTAAATATTATGTACTATATTTTTAGTCTCAAACACACTATATATTATATATATTTAATTTTTTTATATATATAAATATAAATGTTTTAAAAAGTGCCATGTTTTGTGTTATTTAATGCATGAGCAGTTCTAGTTACTTAAAAGCTTGCCTGATTTGGGGTGAAATGGTCCAGATTTGGGGAAAAGATAACAGATTTTGGGATTGAGATGCAGAGACTATATATCTGTGTCATCTCCAGGCTGTGGGGCAAAGGTGTTTTATTCAGTCTGTGACTGTTACAGAACCCTGAGGCCGATTACAGCAGTTCAGGGACAAACAGCTGGAGGCTCCATGCTTTTGGAACACAGCACCCACATGTTCTGTGCCAAATCTGATTATGAGACGGGAAGGGGGGAGACTGAATCTGGGATCCAGATCCCAAAGGAATTGGGAGTGGGAATGTGAGCAGGTTTGTGGTTTCATTTATTAAAATGCAGTAATTTAGGTAAAATTTCCCGAGTTTCCAACCTTTTGAACTTAGAGTGAAATAAAATGAAAAACCAGATGATGCACAGTACGCATACGCAGAGGCCATCCAGCTAAGAAATTCTAAATTCTCTGAGGTTAGTGGAGTTTGTAAGGGTTTCACTTTGCTCATTTCATAACAGTTTGAAGATAAGTGAAAAAAAAATGTTTTCAGATAATATTTTTGAAAGGGCTAAATCATTAGAAAAATACAAGGGTTTCTTGTTTTCCTCATCCAATTAGCCAAGCCAACTAAAGACGGTCCACAGTAGCCTTTTTTACACAAGGGACACTAAACAGACAAAATTAGGGATGTAAGAGCTGAAAAATAGAGATAATGTGACCCATTTCCAAGAAGGTTGGAGGTCACCGCCCAGAACTACCACGAGGGAGGGGCAGGGCACAGTGGGGGCTGCAGTTGGAAGCGAGTGTCCAAGACTAAGAACGTACAGGTAGCTCAAGGTGAGGCCAACCTGGATGGGAATGAGAGGGCCAGGTGCAGGATGACTCTTGTGGACGCAGCCAGGTGAGCTGAACCCACATAGGTGAAACACGGCGTGATAGTTGGGATCCAGACGCAAACAGAATAGAGTGAAAAAAAAAAATAAAGAAGCAAATTTGTGCAAACATGGAGGCCCAGATGAATTCTGATAGGCCAAGTAGTGTTGAGTGGGGTGCTTCCTGTGCCATCTGTCTGCTTATGATGCTGTTTATTCCTCTCTGCATCCCCAGAGCCCGGCACAGGGCCAGCAGGCACTTTGGGACAAGTCTGTGAGCTAGATAGGGCACCACACGAGCCTCCAAGACCTGAACCCACTCTCTTCTTTAGGCCCAAGAGAGGCCACAGGAGCTTGTCCCATGGATTAGGCCTTTTCCTTTGACAAGGCCCCAAGTCACTTGTCCAGCCTGAGGACAAGTAACAATGACATCAACAGCCCCTTTATCACCAAGCTTTGCAGACTTTTAAGAGCCACTCCCTCCTTGGGAAGTCTTCTGCCTCACAGCAGGAGCTCTGGGCCGAGGCACAAACATGCTCCAGTCTGCACTTTCCCACCAAAGTGTGATGTTCAAAGTCCGCCATGATCTACCCCGAGCACCTTCCCAAAGGACCAGATCTGTCAGCCCTCCCTTTCACTTGCTCAACTTTCCTCAATGTCAATGGAATCATGCCCTGTTTGGAGCACACCCTGCACTTTCCTGCCCCTGGGCTTTTGTCCAAGCTCTTTTCTGTTCCTGGAAAGCCCCCGTTCTTCTCATTTACAAATTTTATTCAGGGCCCAGCTCAAAGGCCTTCTCCTCCAGGAAGCCTTGCCTGACTCATCTACTCACCCTCCCTCCCTCCTCCCCTCCTTCCCTCCCAGGAAGGCCCAAGACAGGTGAGCCAACTCACTAACCTCATAACTATCTGCTTCATTCACAGGGTTTTGTGTATGATGCATTAACACTTTTCAATGAAGGGCACTTGAAGGTAGGGATCATGTATTGCTTATTTTAGTATCCTCATCAGCCAAGAGAGTACCTGGCATACAGCTGCTCAGTATGAGCTGGAGGAATGCAGGGATGGAGGGAAGGGAAGCAAACTCGTAAACGCAATGCATAATGGGAATTTAACCTAGAGAAGTTCATGCGTGATGAAGTGGGATAGCATGGTGATTAAAAGCATGGATCTCCTGGGGCCGGCCCGTGGCCAAGTAGGTAAGTTTGCGCGCTCCGCTTCTGTGGCCCAGGGTTTCGCCAGTTAGGATCCTGGTCACGGACATGGCACAGCTCATCAGGCCATGCTGAGGCAGCGTCCCACATAGCACAACCAGAAGGACCTACAACTAGAATATACAACTACGTACTGGGGGGCTTTGGGGAGAAGAAGAAAGAAGGAAGGAAGGAAAGAAGATTGGCAACAGATATTAGCTCAGGTGCCAACCTTTAAAAAAAAAAAACAAACACGGATCTCAAGTCAGTCTGCCAAGCTGAGAGATGTTACCAGTATTAGTGAATACTGGCTTCTCTCTCTCTGAGTCCTCTGGCTGTTGGGAAAGGCCAGCCTGTCTAGTTTTGGCCAGTGTACTGTCAACAGAAGTGACATGTTACTTCCAGACCAAAGCATTTAATTGCTGGTATGAGACCCTCCAGCTCTTTCTTCATCTGCCATAGGGACCAGACCTCATTTATTCCAGATGATGCAGCTTCATAATAGTGAAGTCCTTCCCTGCCTGGGTCCCTGAGAGACTATGCGAAAGCAGAGTCCCTTTGCCAACCTATGATGAGCATGTAGTTTGAGGGAGAAATGAATCTTTGTTTCATTAAGATGTTGAAATTTTGGAGTTGTTTGTTACTGCAACATAGTGTATCCTATCCTGATTAACATAGAGCTTCAAGGTTTGCTCCAGCTTGACCTTGGGTAGGTTACTTTACCTCTCAGCATCTCACTTTCCTCCTCTGGGAAATGGTGCAATAATAGTTCCTATCCCATATAAGGTACTTAGCAGAGTTCCTGTCGTAAGAGTACTCAGTAAAAGTTAGCTTTTGTTCACCTAGAGAAGGAGGAGCAGTGCGCATCTGCCCCCTTCCCCTTTGCCTCTTTCCTTAGAGACATCATGAAAGATGTCAACAATTGCCCAGGGGTTATGAAAAGAAGGTGGAATCTGGAATGAGAAGATTTAGGCTGAAATCCCAGCAGTGCCTTGTAGAACTCTGTGATTCAGAGCAGGTCAGCACACTTTCTGAGCTCCCTTTTCTTTATCTGTAAATGTTGTGAATGCTGGAGGAGATGAGACATGCAAAAGCCCTGTGTAAATAGCTAAATGCTATTGACTGTGAGTTGATTACTTTGGCCTATTAACACTCTGCAGCATCCCAACCCCACCCCATCCCCACTCTCCAGCATCTCACACCACACACCTCGCTGCCACAAACATACTCCTAACACCCCCGCAACACCCACACACTATCTACTGGCAGCTCTAGCAATGACCTGATATTAGGAGAATGTGCCCACCCAGCTGGGCACACAGAGCCCATCTTGCTGGCCCCCAGGGTCCTAAAACCAAAAGACCAGCTCTTTGCAAAGCAGGAACCTGGGGGAGGAGAAACATCACTTCATGGCACTCACTTTCCCATTTCCTTTACTCATTGTAATTAGCTACACAGAGGCAACCTCCCGGGGAGAGCAGAGCCATCAGCTCCCAGAACTGAACCAGACGAGCTTTGTCTTTTTGTTCCTCTCCACATAATACTGCTCTCTTGGTGGTCGCTATGCAAACACATCCCGCATTCATTTGCAAACTGGGGAATATTTCATATTTTGAGGCTCAGATTAATGTTCCACCTCCCCAAAAGAGACACTGGTTGGGACTTCTTTTCAAACAGCATCATGTCTACACTCCTAGTCTGGCTCCCTAGTCATGCTATAGCCTGGGGCTGACCAAAACCTTATTCTTCCCAGAGCCCTCACTAAAATAAATGCTTAACTGTGGATAAAAGAATCTCAAAAATTGAAGGCACCTCTGGAACCACCTGGCCCAACTATGGACCCAAAGCAGGAGCCCCTATTCAGCCTCAGAGACAAACGGGCTCCACATCAAGACCATCAGGGGACGGGAAAGCTGGATGGCTTTTTATGGATTCCGGACTTCGGAATCTGAATATTTGGACTTCCCTCTAGCTTCTCCAGGCACCAGCTCTGTGCCTTTGGGAAAATCATTTGACCTCTCTGGGCCTTGGTTTCCTCATTGATAAAAATCGTTCCTTCATTCATGCAAAAAATATTTATTGAACATTTACCATGTGTTTGGTACTATTCCAAACCCTGGGGATACAGCAGGGAATAGCACAAAGTCCCTGTTCTGGTGGCACTTACATTTTCATGGTGGGAGATTACAATAAACAACTAAATGTATGTCAGATGGTGGTAAGTGCTATGGAGAGACACAGAGCAGGGGCAGGGAATAGCAGGGATGGGAGGAGGAGGGGGTGCATGCTTTTATGTTGGGTGGTCAGAGAAAGCCTCTAAGCTAAGAAGACAAGTAAGCTTGGGGAAAGAATCTTCTAGGCACAGGGGAGCAGCCGCTGCGAAGGCCCTGAGGCAGAAATGAGTTCAGAAGGGTCAATACCCAGCAAGAAGTCTGGCTGGGGGCACTGGTGAGAGGTAGAAGGAAATCCTGTGTGAGACGCAGAACAGATCCTGTGAGGCTTGTAAGCCATTAAAAGGACTTTGGAAATTATTCCGAGATGGGAAAATGTTGTAAGTCAAGCCATATGAAACTGCTGTTTTTGTAGGTCAGAAACAGTTGAACATCAGCAATTTTATATGGTTCAACCTAATAGATGTAAATTGCAGTATCGTTAATTTATTATTACCACTTAAAAAAACAGGCTTTTCTATTATTTTGGCAGGATTAGTTGGAAGACATTTCTTCCTTCTATTGAGCATGAATCTGCCTTCTTGCAATTTTCACCCAATGGCTATAATTCTGCCTTCAGGGCAGTGCTGTCTGGGCAGCCGGCCCCACTTCCCCCAGCGGCTAGCCCTTTTGATATTGAAATAGAGTTGTCATGACGTCATGTCTCTCCTGAGGCATCTCTTTTCTGAGTTTAATATTTCTGATTCTTCAAACCATTTCTCTTATGATCTGGTTTCCTGACTTTTCCTCATCCTGCTCACCCTGCCTTCCCAATGAATTTTAAACAATCGGCAGGAAACAGCAGTTTCCTACAGCACCCGACTAGTCTGACAGGGAGTTCCCCACCTCAGCCCACTGGGGTTCTCTGTGTTCCTTCACCTCCTAACCTTCGATGAACAAGGATACTGTCTTCTGGCTCTTCCCCAGGAGGGAGTGGAGGCCCCTTAACCTCCCAATGGCCCTCAGAACCATCCCCTCTGCTGCAGGGGGAGATAGTGCCAGATTCTCAAACAAAAATCCCCAGGAGGTAGAATAAGAGCGGTTCCCAGGTCCAGCAGCTTGGCTATGGCCGTGCCTGGCACCACAACTTAGGTTTTTATGAGGTGTCCCAAGACTTGGCGTGCTCTGTGTGGCAGGCCTACTTGGAATTTTTTAATAGCATGGCTGGCACCATAATGACCTACACCTGGCTCTCAGGATCGACATCTGTTTGCTCTCTGGTTGGAGAATCAAGAGATATGGGTTTTAGTCCAAGCTCCATTTCTTAACCATGTGACCTTGGACAAGTTACTGAAACTTTCTGAGTCTGTTTTCTTAACCACAAAAGGGGGATAATGATACTACTTCATTAGCTGAAGGAAGAGCTAGCACAATTGGAAATTAAATGAGCGTGTATCTCAAATGCCACCACTCCGCCTCGCCTCCACTGCTAACCCCTCTTCCACCGGTCCTTTAGCTCTGCCCAGACTCCCACAGTGGCTGAGTGGTCTCTCTGCTTCCATTCTTTCTTCCCCTAGAGTTTGTTTTCCACAGCAGGGCATTGGTAGCAGTTTCCTAAGGAATTGTTACCCTACTAGAGAAAACAAGAAACTGTTCTTAGTTTCACCATCAATACTACAAAATTAAACTTTAACTAAAATAACACAATCAAAGTAATCCTTTTAAAATGTAAATCACATCACATCACTCCTTTGCTGCAGACCTTATGACTTCCTATTCCATCTAGAATACAATCCACACTCCTTTCATTCCTACAGGCCTTACCTTAGCTGGCCGCTGCCTACCTTCCCTCCATCCTTTCTTTCTCACTTACCACTCTAGTTTCACTGACCTTGCTCTCTGTGACATTCTATCATGGAGTAAAATGCTGGACCCCTTCCTTCAGTGAAACCAGCTGAAGTTTTGGGGATGCTTAGGATAGGGAAGAAGCTAACATTCATTAAGTAAACGTGCCAGGCACTTTCATAAATGTGATTACACGCACTGTTCAGAAGAATGGGCCTCTGAAGCTAGAACTTAAAAGGAATTCCTCTCTCCGCCATCCCAACACCCAGTGGGCCAGCTCAGAGAAAAGCTCAGCAAATAAACCCAAGAAGCTTCCAGCCTTGGAAGCCCCCAGGGCTCCAGCTCTCTACTTCTAATAACCTAAAGGGCTATTAACAGTCTCTTCACTTATTAAAACAATTTTTTTGATGCCTGTCCCTTTGGTTCTGGCTACATGCCACAAAAGGAAGCTGGAATCCCAGATCTCCCTTTGAAAGGGCAGCCCCTCCACCAGGGTTGGAAAAGAGAGAGACAGACCTCATGGCTCAAGAATTGCCCCTTTCTTATGGGAGGACACAGACCCTCAGCACTAGACACAGGTTCGTTCCTCTTGGATGTAAAATCTCCATGGGGGTAAAAGAACCTTAAGGTAAGTGTAGAAACATTAGGATTCTGGTAGATTGAGGAGAAAAAGCCTAGTTGAATTCAGGCCCATGGGCTGATTGTACAGGTCTGATTCAGGGATCGAATGCTGAAGCTACCTAAGGGCAGGGAAATACTTTCCCATTTTTTATCTGTCATAAATCAGGGAATTTATATGAGCAGAATGGCATTTTAAAAAGGCAGGGGATGGCATCACTGGTCTCCGAGTTTCCTTCTCAGCACTAACATCCAGAATTCCATGACTCTGATGTCTTTTAAGGATCCAAACTGGGGGCAACTAAGCAGCAGGATGTTCAGGAAAGAACACCTTCAAATGCTCTGCACCCATTTTCCATTCAGAACACATGGCTTCTGTATCCATGATGTTCATGGCAAATCAGTGGCAACAGCAAGGATCTAGGTTTCCTGACCCTAAGGCTTTCCCACCGCAGCCTGTTTCCTTCATACTTGACACTGACTGAGTGCAACATCTCTGACTCCTTCTGGGTCTCCATAATCATAGAAAAACAGAAGACTTAACTCACTCTTATTTAAAGACTCAAATCAAGAGTTATCTCTTCAAGGAAGGCTTCCACCCACCATACCAAATTAAGTGCCTCTTCTTTGTCATCATATAATGCTCCCTTCTTGCCCCCATCCATTTGTGCCTCTACAATTATATATATATATATTTATTTATTTATTTTTGGTGAGGAAGATTGGCCCTGAGCTAACACCTGTTGCCAATCTCCCTCTTTTTGCTTGAGGAAGATTGTTGCTGAGCTAACATCCATCCAATCTTCCCCTATTTTGTATGTGGGATGCCGCCACAGCATGGTTTAATGAGCAGTGTGTAGGTCTACGCCTGGGATCTGAACCCAAGAATCCGGAGGCGCCAAAGTAGAGCATGTGAACTTAACCACTACACCACTGGGCCAGCCCTCTGTCAATTGTTTTTATACCCATTGCAGCTTACCAAGGTATTGACAGTTTAAAGAGAAATTGTGATGCCAGCTGTAAGAGAAATATTTCCTTCTTTCCACAATATGGTACCCTCCAGCTAATACCCAATCTCTTTCCTTTCATTCACGGCCAAGTCTCTTGAAATCCATTGTCTCTGCTTCCTCACTTTTACCACTCTCACCTGAACACACTGTAATCTATCTTCTGCTCCTGCCAAACCTACCAAACAGATCTTGCTCCGCTCATCAAATCTAACAGTCACTTCTCAGTTACTTTCTTCTGTTACAGGATCATTTTTTAACCAAAGGTTAAATCATGAATTTCATATACATCTAAAATGAACACATGTCAAAAATTGTATAGAATACATTAATTAATGAGAGATCCAGAAAGATGTTTCAACTGGTTCAATGGAAAATTCAAAATACCACAGCTGGATAGGTCAACCAAGAATTAATAAATGAATTTACAAATCCACGTAAAACTGGTTTGTCCACAAGGCACTAATCAATTGTACTCCACCAGACACAACTAATCTGCATTTCTAGGAACAGGAATCCTTTGCATTATCAGTTTTCTACCACTTACAGGTTTGTAAAATAGCTGATAGACAACGAATGGCAGGGATAACCTTGATGGGTAACTTAGGATATCCAATAACTTTTGTTTGGTCCCTTTTAAAGTCTTTCCTGACACTTTTTCTACCTGTCAGCAGCACTGAACGCTAATGACCACTCCTGAAGCTCCTCCTTTTGCTCTGCAGTGTCACCTCAGATTCCCCCCACCTCTCTGACCACTCCTTCTCAGCAGAAGTGGCCTCCACTTCCTCTACCTGCCCTTAAATGTAGGTATTCTCCAGTGTTTTGTCCTAGACTCTCTTCTCCCTCTACCTCCACTTTTGACATGTCTACTCTGTCATCTTTAAGCCACCAAAGTTATGCTGATGACTCTCAAACCTCCATCTCCAGCACAGCTTCCTTCGGAGCTGCAGATCCACATTTTTCTATCCCCCAGGACCTCCAATACAACATGCTCTACCTACAAGATCCACCTTTCTTCCTTGGATGGTGTCACCTTTCACGCAGGTGCTTAATCTAAAACCTTGGGAGCCAGGCTTGGCTCTCTCCCCTTCCTCACCTCGCAGCTCCAACCAGGCACCGAGACCCGCTGACTCTGCCTCCTTGCTCAGGCTCCAGCCTGGCTGCTCCTCTCCATTTCCAGTCTACCTGTCCTGGTCCAGGCATTCTTTACTTCTTGTCTGGATTAATACGACAGCCTCCTATCTGATCTTTCTGTCTCCAGCCTGACCCCATCTAATCCATACTTGACTCTGCTGCTGAAATAATCCTTCTAAAATGCAAATCCAAGGCGATCCTCTCATCCCTGAAAACATTCCATGGCTTCTTGTCAGGGTCGGGACAAAATTAAGCCCGTTAACAAGTTGGTTGAGGGCGTGGTTGAACTGACCCCCTCTCTCCAGCCTCACCTCTCTCGTTGAGTCCCTCCCTAGGGCTTTAGGAGACCACCTGTGAGTCCACTGACAGTCCCCATGAAGAGGGCCATGCCATTTCTTGTCTCCTTGGAATGGATTGTTCTCTCCCTGAAATGTGTCCCTCCCCCTTCATCTTTTCCTACCTAACTCCTGGTCATCCTACAAAACCTACACTGGGCTTTGCCTCCTCCCTGGAGATTTTCTTACCTCCTGCCCTTGTCTGCTTCTCTTAGAGGCACAGTCCGTGTGCCCCCATCCCTGCTCCCAGGGTCACTGACAAGTTTGTGACTGTTGGATTATCTCAGGAAAAGCTGTGACTCTCTTGCTTTTCTCTTTCCGTGCACTTGGCATACTGGGTTGTGACTGTTTATTTGCTTGGCTTCCTCATGAGACTGGGAGCTCCTTGGAGGCAGAGACTGGCCTCAATAAATACCCCTTTCCCTCTTCACATCCTCTTCCTACACAACCCCTGAGACGGCTAATCTCCCCTGAGCAAGTTTCATCCAATATACAGCACCTATGTATAGCCCCTCGCCCCTATATAGAATCTCCGGCGATTCTGATCTGGACCTCTAGTCTCATCTTTTAAACTCATTCGGTCAGTCAGTCAGTACTGGACACTGTGCGAAGTCTCTGCGGCATGGAAGGAAGTAAACTATGGCGTCTGTCCTTTAGGATGTGCAGTCCAACAGAGGAGACATACCTGTATGCAAATAAATGTATCCGTGATGTAATCGCTAAATACTCGGAATCTGAACACAGCGCTGCCTTAGCCGGAAGAGAAAACCATTATATACTTCTAACTGCTGAGGGTTCAAAGTGAGAAGAACGTCACCTCCGGGCAGAGATAAAGGATGACAAAGGCAATTGGCTTTTTCACGCGGAAGAAAGGCATTCCAGGCAGAGGCAACTGTCCCAGGAAAGGCACCAAGCATTTGGTGTGGTTCTCCCGGGGTAAGCCGACAGCCACAAGCTTAAGTGTGGACCGAGTGGAGGAACGGGCGTACGGGGGGCAACCCGGTGTTGAAAGCGTTTTGAGATTCTCCTGGACCGGGGCGGTGCCTCCCCGCCTTGCCCCGGTCGCGGGTTGCAGCCACCCACTCCCTCGGCAGGGGCTCCAGGACAGGGGGCGGGCGGCACTGCGGCCCGGCGGCGCCCGGGCCTCCTCCGCGCTGCTCTGCACGCCTGGTTTATTATGCACGAGGCAGGCAATTTGCCTTCCGCCCCGGGGACCCATCTCGGAGACAAGAAGGTAGTTTGTTCTCTGTAATGGCTTCTGCTGGAGTGTAGCGGGGCGCGAGCGGGGAGCGAGGGCGCTGGAGGGGTGCGGGCGGGCCAGGCGCGGGGCGCGCGAGGTGCCTGGCGCCCCCCGGCGGCCCCTGAGCCCGAGCCCGGTGGGCGGAGGAGGCCGACTCCATTTCTTTACCCTTCCTTTCTGCTGCCCTCTTTGCTACTTAGGCGTTTTCCTTTGTTTCTCCCATTTCCCGCGTTTGTCTGCTTCATATTTTTTGTCTTAGTCCCTCCCTTCCTCTCCATCACCCGCTCCTTTGTGCTGGGACCCGGGGGTGAGGCAGGAGGCAGGAATGATTAAAATAGTCGTCTCTCCGCCATGGAACTCAGCCTCGCGGGGAAACTCGGCTGACTCCCTTCCCGTTCTAGGCCATTTCTGTCTCTCTCTTTCCCTCTGGTTCCCTCATTGTCTGTTTCTTAGCTGACCTTGACCTTTGTCTCTATGCCCACAGGAAGACACCCCCCAGCACCTCTCCCATCATTTCCAGGTGATGAAAATTCCAGACTGGTCCCAAGAATGAGCATCCGTCTCTCCTGAGGTCTTGTCCCTTGCCTCCTCATTCACCAGAACTGTTTCCATCCTGAAGCCCACAGGCCGCCAGATGAGAGAGAGAGAGAGAGAGAGAGAGAGAGAGAAAAAAATCCAAAGACTGCCAGGCTGGCATCTCCTGGGGTCATCTCCTCGGGGTGAGGAGTGACTGAATCAGTTGACCATCTCCTCAGCTGTAAGGTTCTGCCGCTTGGCTCAAAGTCTGGAAGCTGTCTGTCCCAGGGGTCCTCATGCAGAATTAAGCCCATCTCTCTCTCTCCCACCTTTACCCTCACCATCGACACTATGCCAGGCAGTGGACTTGTGTCCATACAAGCATCTTTACAGCAGTGTGTGAGCACTGAACAAGGAGTGCCTGCTGATTACATTTGGTTGAAAGAGTTGTGTGCTCTTGATGACTTACGCCCTCGCATAGTCTCAGTTCTCTCATCTGTAACATAAGGAGGTTGCATTGGATGGACTTGGAGGTCCTACAAACTGTGTTAATCCGTGACTCTATGTTAGGGTAGAGACTTTCCCAGAATATCCCAGTCCTCTGTGCTCCTGGATTCAGGAAGGGTCTCTGTACAAGGGGGAGCCCATGAGTGATCTGAAAGAGTGGAAGGGAGTGGCCAGGTGGGCTGGGACAGGGAAGGAGGAGCATTTGGGGTGTGAAGAGGCAGGGGAACAGGGGCTGGGCTGGGATGCAAGTGTAGCCACAAGAAGAGAGTGTGAGAACTGGGATGGTTAGAGAGCAAAGGGGTGGGGGCCTGAAATCCAGAGCTTTTGGACACCTCAGAGGTGGTCTCCTCAGTGTGGAGGGAGCAAGGAGCTAAGAGGGAGAGACCAGAGGAGTCGGAGGGCCCTGCCCCAGCCGGCTAGGAGGAAGAGAATAAGAGAGGTGGCTAGGCCAGGACTTGGTCAGGACCAGTGGTCCAGGAGACAGGACATGTGGCTCGGAGTTCGAGGAGGGGCTGTGTGGTGGGGGACCTGGACCTTCCTTGCTGAATCTCCTCCAAGCCTGTTGTCATCTGAGCACCTTGTCCCCTGCGATTTGCTGGACTTTCCAATAGTGTGGGAGCATGCCCTCCAAAGAACTTGTGGGTTTGCACTCAAGACATCCCTCCCTCCTTCTCAGGAAAGGAAAAGTGGCTCCTCACTGAAAGGCTGGAAGACCCCTGGGGCATGCGTGTTTCTGTGAGGGCACGTGTGTGCACAGTGAGGTCTGTGTAGGGGATGGGAATGTGCGTGTGGACTGGGGTATGCCTGGATGGTAATGTATGGGTGAGGGGCCTGTGAGGAATAGAGTCACTGCGAGGGCTGCGTGGGACTTGGGAGCACCTGTTAGGGCTCAGCCACAGCTCTGGAGAAAGAGGGAGGAGCCAAAGGAAGGCAGAGAACCACAGGAAGATGAGTGATACAGAGCCAGCCAGGCGGCTTGGCGGGAGGAGAATGAATGGGCCTGACAAGGAGGAGGAACCTTTTCTCAGTTACAGATCTTATGAAAGAGAACAAAGGAGTCTGGAGGAGGCATGACAGAGAGGGAGAGAGGAGGGTAAGCAGAAGCAAATGGAGGAGGAGGATAGAGGAGGGAGGGAAATCAGGAGAATGAAGAGCCAAATGGAGATTGGTCCGGGGAGGAGAGGCCCATTCAGCTCAGTGATGGTTGTGCACCTGCTCTGTGCCATGGCGGGGTGGTGGCTGGGGAATGAAGAGGTGTATCTGCTGCCCCCTCAGGGTTGGGGAGCAGATACAACCACAGGTGATTTGGCTGTGAGATCAAGGTCCATGTAAGGGGCTCTGGGAACCCAGATGGAATGAGGAGTTGCTAATCTCACCTGGGGGTTCAGAGATGGCCAGGCAGAAGAATGAGTAAGAGACTGAGATGCACTATGAGATATGCTATACAGAAACAGCGAGAGAGGGAGTGTGGCAGGTAGCAATCTGTTTTGTGGGACCAGAGGAGGCCAAGCTCTGCATTAAAGAATATAGCCCAGGAGCCAGCCCCGTGGCTGAAGGGGTAAGTTGGTGTGCTCTGCTTCGGGGCCCGGGGTTTTGCCAGTTCGGATCCCGGGTGCAGACATGGCACCGCTCATCAAGCCACGTTGAGGTGGCGTCCCATATAGCACAACCAGAAGGACCTACAGCTAAAATATGCAGCTATGTACGGGGGGGGGGGGCCTTTGGGGAGAAGAAGAAGAAGAAAGAAGACTGGCAACAGTTGTTAGCTCAGGTGCCAATCTTAAAAAAAAAAAAAGCCCAAGAGAGAACTATTGATCACAAACCCTCCTTAGGGAGCTCTCCCTGACTTCTCGTAGAGGACATCAGTCACCCCTGCCTTGGTGGTCCACTCAGAGGACCCTTCCATATTCCACTCTTCTCCTTGATGATACAGACCAAACTATGTCACAGCCAGCACCACACATTCTGTTGGTGCTCAATAGATGTTCCACAAGCACATAAGTGAACAAACTCGTGTGCCTTGCACCAAGCAGGAGCCCTCTGAGGAAGATAGTATTTTTTCCCTTTTGTTGATGAGGAAGTCCACGCTGTCCTTCAGCTCTGGGAGAATTTAAAACCAAAGTCTTAGTATCCCCGGGCTCTGAGCAGTCTGTTTTTCTCTTTCTCAAACAAATAAGCTTAATACGTTTATAGGTTTGATTTATTTTTATTAGCTTCCATGCTGGTCAACATAAAATAATTATAAATTCAAGATTACAGTGAAAATCACTACCATTTTAATTTTAAAAAAGTGTAGGAGGTTGTAGGCTATATACAGTCTTCCACGTTTTCTCCTGAGAACATTAAAAAAAAAATCCTGTCATGCAGTAGAAAAGGTTTTAATAGAAAGGGGAAGGAAAAAGGAGAAGACAGTGGGAGCGGGGAGAGTGCGGGCAGGAATCTGCGAGCTGAAGAGAACCCCCCCCATGAGAAACTGGAATTCCCATCAGCTCCGAGAGCAGAAGCAGGGGCACCAGGTGGGGCCCCTCCAGGCTCTGGGCGGCCTCTCCTCCAGAGGGCGCAGCAGAGACCCCCATGGCTGGTCGCCGCGGCGCGCCCCCGCCCCCGGAGGTGGCCTTCTGGCCTTCCATGCAGCTACCAGGTTTGGTTCAGGCACACGGAGGGTACTGCCTCTCTGGGCGTCTGTCACCCTTTAAGAGAGCCACTGCCTGGTCCAGAAAAGCGTGTGCTCTTCAGTCACAGCCCACCCCAGGTCTTCCTGACTCCACTGTCCACCTGGCTGTGTGGATGAGTAATGGGTCAGCTGGGCCGGCACCTCCCCCTCCGCACCCCGCGGCCTTACAGGTCCCCCCTCCCCGCTTCCCCTCCCCCTCCCTCCCCCCACACAGTCTGGAGGTTGCCACACTGGGAGAAGGGTAAGGCAGGGCACAATTTGTCTCTGTGTAATTATCTGTCAGGTACAGCTTGTGAAATCTCAGCCATCTGCCCCCCACCACGCAAGAAAATAAATTACACACATGCACACGGAGACACGGATAGCACGATGATCCTGCCCTCCGCCGCCAGCGGGCTCAGCTCCGGGAGAAAGCTCTGCCACGGCGAGCCCGAGCCGAGGACTGCTGATTCCTGCACTGCACCAGCCCCCGTCCTCCTCTCTCCCAGGCCCCTAACACTTAAGCTTGCATCTTTTCAGCCTGAGTTCCTCGCTGGGAAGGAGGGGGAGGTCCATGTGGCCTCAGAAATCAAGGGTGTTGAGAAAGAAAACAAACAAAATTCTTGGCCATTTCTGATGAGATGAGTTGGAGGAGGGGGAGAGGCCTTAGAGTTGCCTGTAATTTCTAAAATGCACTGTAATGTGGCTGCAGATGCAATGGACTGAGTCCTTTCTCTGTAATAGTGATGGCGACCCCTTTTTAGGATACAGCCAGTGGGTCCGGGCACTGTGCTAAGCTCCTTACACATGGCTTTTCATTGATCTCCACAATGAAACCCTGTGGAACTGGTGTTTTTATCCTCACTGAGAAGATGAAGATTTGGAGTTTCAGAGAAGTCAAGTGATTTGCCCACAGTCACACAGCTGGTTGGACCGGACTCAAGGCCCACCTCTTCATGAGGAAGGAATGGAGGGAATGTGAGGTCTAGCTCGTGGCTGCAGAGGAGCAGGGAGTAGGCTGTTACTTCTTGTGTGAACTTTTGTTTCTTCTTTACAATGTGCGTCATATGTTCATCTTCTCTGAAGCCTCGCGAGAATTAAATGAGCTAGCAGGTCTTGGCACTTGTAAGGGCTCAAGAAATGAGGAGCTTCACCCTTCAGCCTCTCTTCAGTGTCCCTCTGCACACAGGGAGCTCTGTGCTGGGAGACTGGCTGGACACAGATGCCCTTGAGGACTCAGAGGAGCATTTTGGGTCAGGAGTCCCAACCCTCGCTGTGCTCAGGACCCCCTGGCAGTCTGGTGAAGCCTATAGACTCCTCATAATGTTCCGAAACGCATGCACAATTACCAAGAAGTTCCAAGGAAGCCAGTTTTACTGTCACACAGTTATAGAAAGAATCAAAAAACCAAATTTGTGACATAGTAATCTCCCACCTCCTCTAACAGCGCCTTCAATAACCAGATCGAACAGCACATCTCATCACTACCAGAATTTCAAAGTTGTGCTGAGTGTAAATGATATTTCCAGAGACCTGCAGCAGTGGAGAGAATATGAGAGCATCTTGATTTCTAGCAGCGACAGCAGCACAGGTGTGGCCCATTCTGCTGTAGTAGAGAAATACTGAATTCACTTACAGGTTAGTGAGAAGGTATCCCCTCCATCCAGGTTCCCAGACCCTCAAAAATCTCTCCGTGGATCCCACCTTAGGAGTAGAAGCAATTGGCTGAAACACATGTTAATGTGAATTAAAAAGTGCAATTTAGGGGTAGACAATGGGGGAGATCAAAGAAAGCCTTCCTTCTGACAGAGAGGGCTTGACAGTATGCGGGCCTTGCTTTGCTTGGGTCTACCTGGGAGGGCTTTCTGGAATATACAAGGTGTTTTTATGAATGAGGCAACCAAGGACCAGAGCAGTTGAGTGACAGGCCTGAGAGCCCTAAGGAGGAAGCAGCGAAAGCCGGGCTCAAACTCTTCAGTGCCCCTGACTCTGATCCCAGGTGGTCTCCACCTCCCTGTGTCCCCATTTCCCTCTGCCCTCCTCTCTGAAGGTGAACACAGGCCCCCTTTGTTGAGCTCTGCTCTTCCCGCCCCTCCGCACTGCACTGTGCTCTGGATCTCACGTGGCTCCCACGTGGCTCCGTGGTTCACTGCTGCACAGCTGTGAGGAAACTTTGCTTGTTAGGGTTTGGGCTGGGTGGCAGGAGGGAGCTGGGCTCAGTGGAGTGGGGGCAGCTCCTTCAAGCTGAAGACAAAGGCTGGTTCACTATTCAGGTGGGATGAGAAAAAGCCACTGGCATTTACTGGGGGTGAGGAAGTAGGGACCAGAAGCCCCTGGGCTCCCTATTAGCGGGATGGATAAACCAGGCCAGGTAAAGCCTTTGGCGATGGAGCTACCCACAGCATGTCCCTGGGATGTGAGGGGGAGGGGCTCCTGTACCACCAGTCTTCTGGGTGGAAAGATTTTGAGCCTTGGACTCAGAGGATCTGGCTGTACCCCTGACTCGCTTTGGGACCTTGAGCAAGTCACTTTACTTCTTAACCCTGTTTTCTCAACTGTGAAAGAGGACTGATGAGAGCTTCTTCCTTTCTGCTCTCCGGGGGAGTCAGGGGGTGAAGTGGGCAAAACCTCTTTGTAAGATCTACAGCGTCACATGGGTGTTAACTATTATTAAGGGGAAAGTGCGCTTCTCCCAGGTCACGTGTGTATTCTAGAGCCATCTTGTTTGGACTGAGCTCTAATTAAATCAAGGAGACCCAGAAACTCCAAGGAACTTGATCTTGCTTGACTGCTGCTCCCTTTTGACCCGAGCCAGGCATTCGTACGTTCTATGTACACTAAGAAAAGATCTACCTATATATGTAAAAGGATTTACCCATTTGGCTTTCCCTATGTAAGATAGAAATTCTTAAAGGGCCTGTAGCAAACTTCACAAATATCCTTTCTGTCTCTCTCCTTAGACACTCATAATCCTATGAAATGGGTATTTTTTTTTCTACTTTACAGATGAGGAAACTGAGGCTTATTTACACAGGGAATTAGTGGCCAAGTGGGTCCAGGAGTCCATCTTCTTAATCCTTCCAGGATTTACTTTCATTAGAATTAGGACAGACTCACTGTGGAGTGGAGGCAGTGGTGATAAAAAGGGCCTGGGGAGTTAAGACAGTATTGGAATCCTTACTTGAAGGAAGATTGATAACCGGAATTCTTCAGGGGTGTTTCCCTTATCCTTGGTTTATCATCTCTGCTGCCAGGTCAGCTGGTTGGGAAATGTCACAGCTCCTAAAACAGAGGCTTCAGGGAGATACTCTCTGAAGTGACTTGTCCTGTTCTGGAAGCGCCAAGAGCTGTTTGTTTGGGTTTTTTGTGTCCTAAGTGCGCTGCTGTTCTGCATGTGGGGGATGCTGCCCTCAGGTGGTGAGACAGATGAACTACAGATGCACAAACATACCTGGGCCCTCACCTGCTACCCATAGGCATCTTATCGTGGCAGAGGGCTATCTAGTAGGATTGTCACTCACTGTATGGTGGCCTTGCCTTAGAGATATGCCCCAGGCACAGATGGCGACTTTGTGCATGAAGACATTGGCTTCCAGCAGCAAAGCATCTTCATACTCTGCAATGCTTCATTCCCCAGACCCCAGACTTGTGGCTCTCCAGGGCCCCAGAAATCACCAGGAACAGCCCTGACATGATGTTGGAGAGAGCACTGGTTCAAGAGACATGCTATCTGTTCTTAACTCAGTCATTAACTTACCGTGAAACCAGGTATTTACCCGAGGTATCTTTTTTAAGCCTCAAACTATCCTGTGAGATAAGTATTATGCCCATCTTGCAGACAAAGAAATGGAAGAATAGAGAATTTACATCAGCGGTTCTCAAACTTTTTGTTTCATTTTCCCTTTACACTCTTAACAATTATGGACCTTTTGTTTATGTGGGTTATATTTACCCATATTTACGGTATTAGAAATGAACATTAAACTTTAAAAATAGTTACTAATTCATATAAAAAATAATAAACTTACTATAAGTTAACGTAACATTTAGAGAGAAGAATGGCATCGTTTTATCTTTTTGTAAATCTCTTTAACACTTGGCTTATCAGAAGACACGTCTGGTGTGTACACTCATGAGAAAATGAGAGTGAGAAGGAAAATAACATCTTAATGTTTTTATGAAAATAGTTTCAACCTTGTAGATCCCCTGAGAGGGTCCTGGGGGACCCCCGGGATTAAATAATTCGCCTGTGGACGCACAGCCGGTGGCAAGTGGCGGAGCCGGGAGGCCACGCCGGCTTGTCCGGCCTCACGGTACACAATCTCGCAGCTATCCCACACTCACCGCCTGCTCACTCACCCTCTCCGGGCATCAGGGGCCACCTCTGTAAAATGATAGTGGAGTCCTGGATGGCCTAAGGCCCTTCTGGCGCTGACACTTCACGATTCTGTCCGGATGACTGCAGCTCTGGGCAGTTCCGACTCGCCGGCTGCCGCCTACTTAGGGAATCGCGGCAGTCGCGCCTCAGTGAGCTGGAACAGTGCGAGCGTCTAAAGGAACAGCGAAAGACTAGGGGCGTCTCCGTCCGCTCTCACATGCACTTGAGAAGACAGCTCTGTGAGTCCTACACTTTTCCGAGAAAAGAGGGTCTCACCCCACCCCCAGCTTGTGGCTTCACCCGTTTCAACCTCTGACACAGCCGCTCAGTGCTCAGGGCTGGGAGAACGGGAACGGGGTGAAGGTTTTCCATCCTATGGCTTGCTTTTAGACAAAGTTCTGAGGATGGACTCCTCTGAATTCCACGTCCCCTCCCTCCTCACGAATACCCTTAAAAAACTATTGAGCGGAGAAAGGTTTATAGAAGGGCTTTTCAGGGAGAAGGCATAGAATGCTCAAAGTCACAGAAACAGGAAAGCACTGGGGGCTTTGAAAAGTTTTGTTGTTGAACTAACGTGTTAACTAGTCTTCTTGACTCATTCTCTCCTTATTCCCATTCGTCGTAAACACTGACTGTGCCAGATTGATCTTCAGTGTTAATTTTACTTGTCCCTCTCCTTTGTCAGAAACCTTCCTGGCTCCCTCTTGGTTGAAATCAAACACTCTAGTCTGGCATTCAAGGCTCTTTACCACTGGCTGGTCCTCTTTTCTAAACCTGATTTCCATTGTTCCCCTACATGCATCATGTGGCTCTCTCACTGTCCCTTGTCATGCCTCACGTGCTCCCTTCCACAGTTAAGTCCAGGCTGTCCCTTTCTCTGACACTTCACCTGCTTCAGGAAGTCCTCCCTGATTGATCTAGCCCATAGGGCACCTCAGGCTTTGGAATGCCTAGAGCATTCCATTAGTACCCCAGCCTTGGCCTTTCTCAGAAACCACCTGGGCTTGTTACTGTCCCAAGGAAAGCCCTCAGCCTTATCTGGACCAGCAGCTTCCTGAGGGAGCAAGCAGCGTCTTATTCCTCTTCACTGCCTCCTGCCTGTGGTTCCTGTATCCCACTGGATGCTTTATGGTGGCTGGTTCTTGTTGACTTGCTCCCTGCAGATTCAGGACCTGGAGCTGCAGACAGACCTCTCTGAAGAAGCTGGGGAGAAGCCAGAGGAGAAACAGAGGAAGACGCAGGGCACCCCAGGCACAAGAGAACAGCACAAATTCATGCTAGTGACATTTCAGAGCCAAGACTGCTCATAGAGAAAGAAGAGCTGCCTCAAAGCAGGGGATGTGATGTCTTATTCCAGGACAACTGTGGGAGGCAGCCTGGGAGGGGAAAGATAATCCAGCTCTACTGTGAAACTTTAGGCAGATACTCACCCTCTCTGTTTGAGCCTCACCTTCCCTTCTGTAGGAGGGATAATGTCCTTCTTATAGGATAGTTAAGCAGAATGAGATACTATAAAGACCCAGCATGTAATTGATGCTCAATAGTACATACTTTAAAAATTATAAAATTTCCAGCTCAGGAGACCTTCTGGATAAGAATTCCCCATTATTGTCGATGACTTGATTATTGCCCTTTAGAGACGAACTATCCAGCTCTCAGAATATAAGGGAGAGGGGATCCCTCTGCCTTGTTGCAGGGACCAGGTTTGCTGATGTTTGCTGCCATCATGTGGCCATAAGCTTACAGTGCAGTCTGGCTGGTTTGTCAGTAAGTTCCCAGTAAGGATAAAACTGAGGAGATTTGGGGTGTGTGAGGAGTTTGAAGAGTAAGGAGATCCTGGAGGACAGAATACAATGGAAGGAGGGTGTCTTAGAGTCCCTGGGAAGTACGGAACATCCCAGCCCAGGAGTCTTATAATACATGCACCCAGCTGTTAAAGCAATGTCCAATGGGAAGGACCCTTGGAGGACATCCCCCACCCCCCTCCGCGGCCTGTCTCCTGTCTCCCATTAGTGTTGCCCACCAGAGTTTTGTGACATCCAGTCCCACCTATGTCTCCAGCTTCCTAGTGCTCCATTCTCAAGCTCTTTCTGTGCTCCAGAACCCTGTCTTTCTATCCCATTAAGACAGCAAACTCCTGCATTACAGGCCTCTGCACATGCTGATCTCTCTGTCTAGAATGTCGTGCCCTTCTGCCCCACTCCACCTGTTTAATTTTCACCTGTTCCTCATCTCTCAGTCCAAGCATGACTTCCTCAGGTAAGCCTTCTCCAGACTAGGTCAGTTTCCTTTGATAGATGCTCTCATAAAGCCAAAATCTTTTTCAGAGCAGTTTTCTCAGTTTATAATTAAGCATTCATCTATGTGATTGGTTCATTAACATCTCTCTCTCACTATGCTGTACAGGCTTTAGGGGAGAGAAGGTGGGACCCCTTTCTCTTGTATCCCTGGCACCCAGGACAGAGTCCGATACATGTCAAGAGCTCACTAAAGTTTGTTGGATGAATAGGGGCATTTGCAGGGTAGGAGAGAAAGATCTGGAGAGTGTTGGGAGTGCTGAGGATCTGTCTGCCAACTCTGAGGCATGCACAGGCCTTTTGTGGAACTCCTCATCAACAAAGAGATGTGTGGAAACCAGGCTCACTCATGTCAATTCACCATTCCCCACTCCACCCCACCCCTACTTCCCAAGCAGGCGTGCTGGACTGAGAAGGGGCATGGGTAGCCAGCTCAAGGGGAATGCCAGCCAGCCTCTGATAGAGGGGGCCCATGCTGCCAGGGGGAAGGGATTATGTCTTCCTTGACTGTGAGATTCTCAGTGCCACTGCCAGCCACCCATGATCTGTCTCTGCTGAAGCTGGTCAACCACAGAGGTGATCACCCCACTATGACCAGGCACTCAAGGAGACAGGTGGGAACCCTCCCTGACTGGAGTGGGGTCCCCTTGGGTCTGGTAGCAATACTAACCTCTCCTCAGCACCACGTGACCAAGCTCCTTAATGTTTATGAGTTAAAGCAGAAGTGAAAGAGTGATGCATGGGTTTGAGACACAGATTACACGGCCCAGCTACCAGGGGGATTTATTCTTAGAGAGGGCTGAACACAGTCTCTGATTCTAAGATTTGGGAAAAGCTTTTTCTTTTTTTTTTAGAGATTTTATTTTTTCCTTTTCCTCCCCAAAGCCCCCTGGTACATAGTTGTGTATTTCAGTTGTGGGTCCTTTTAGTTGTGGCATGTGGGGTGCCGCCTCAGCATGGCCTGATGAGCGGTGCCATGTCCACGCCCAGGATCTGAACCGGCGAAACCCTGGGCCACTGCAGCGGAGCGCGGGAACTTAACCACTTGGACATGGGGCCGGCCCCTGGGAAAAGCTTTAGAGGGAAGGACTGTTGGCTTGAGACTCCAGAGTCAAGTGCATGTGAGGAGGGAGTCAAGGGGATTCCTGATAGGATGCTCCTAGGAGGAAGGGTTAACAATGGTGTTGCACATAGAGGTTTTTCTCCTAGAAAAGTATTCATCCCTTCCAAGCAGATGGTCAAATGTTCTTGAGGATAAGTCAAGCCTAATTGGATGTGAGTATGAATTTTAAAAACACTGCCTCTTTAATTTGGATTTCATTTGAAAAGGGAGTTAATTTTTTCCAAACTCAGAAAAGATTTAAAAAATGAAATAAAATTATCATTTTAGAATGTGATATTTTAAAAATTTGCCAACCCACAAAGTTGAGGATGGAGAAGAAGAAAAAAAAGTACATGGTGCTTCAAATCATTATTTGGGAAGAAATACTGTTTATTCCCAGAATTACGTGAAGAGGAGAGAGAACTTTACCTGGAATTCAAAGTAGTGAGCTGTTCCATTTCAAAGATCTTCTCAAACTGATCTTCCAGTATAGCTTCATTATAGAGTTTGAGATGTTGTGAGCGCCCAATAATTTCAATATCCCTAAGTCAACACATGCTCAATTTAAAAAGGAAAATTTGGGCTTTGTAATCAATTTTTAATTCTCCATGTGTTTGTTAATGCAGAAATCAAGAGCCGTTTATAATTTTAGTCTAGAAAATCTACAGAAGACATTCAAACTCAGGAGCCTGGACAAGGCAAAGAACGGCAGGATGAGAGTGAGTTATCATGGAGGTGGTAGAGGAGGAAAATGACGCCTGGGGGGAGCATCTGGCGTTGGGAGAATTGGGTGGTTAGAGCAGCTGTTCCTTCTCAGGCTCTAAGCTCTAAAACAGCTCCAAGATGGCCCTGCCTTTTGGACCTCCAGGTCTTCACCTCAATAGAGTCTCCACTAAGAATCATAGATCTTCATGCCTGCAATGTTGCCTCCTTTCTTGGGTCTGGCTGTCTATTCTTGTTGCCTTGTCTTTGATTACTTTCCAGGCCAGGATGAGTAGAGCCACCAGAGTTATTAGGAGTGCAAAGAAGAAGAGAACTTTTACTAGGTAAGCAGGATCAGATATGGCAGTGCACCCTTGTCCCATAAGAAGGCTGGAAGTTGTGGGGAAGACACAGGTTCTCAGGGACTTGAGATACGTGGTATAAGCAGACTGCCCATACAACCAAGAAAACTCTAAGAGAATTGGGCTTGCTCTTTGTTATATCCTAGGATGGGTGCGGGGCTGTGGCCACTTATCTGTTGATCCTGTTGATCATGTGGGGCCATTTTCTTTCGGATGTGACTGAGCAGGCAGAGAAGTTTGCTCAGCAAGGTTGAACAACTGCTCATAATGTCATCACAGTTCTGAGGTGATAGTTCAACTGGCAAAACTTCTGGGTGGTGGGTGGGGCTTCTGAGGCTTTGTGATGTCACCTGAAGGTGAGGCTAGGGTCTGAATGGAAGGTTCTAGTCCAGAAAACTCTACCCTCTGAGCATCACCTCCCTTCATGTCTGGCCTCCAGATTGAAAAGAGAATTTCCCAATTGCCTGTGAAGATGCCCTGTCAATCCTTTTTTATCTTTCTTACTTTTCATTTTGAAATAATTTTAGGTATATAAGAAGTTGCAAAGACAATACAGAGAGGTCCCATGTACCCTTCACCCAGTGTCCCCCAATGGCTAATCCTGTGTAACTGTAGTACAAAATCAAAACCAGTGAATGGACATTGGAACAAATCTGTGCATATAGTTCTATGGCATTTTATCATACATGTAGATTCTTGTAACTATCACCAAAATCAAGATATAGAACAATTCCGTCACCATGAAGATCTCCTAGTGTTCACTTTCTACCAGTTGGAGACAGATATAGAGAACTTACCTCCCATTATGTCTCTTTACACTCTTCCATTTATAATATAATTTTATTAAATATTTCCTCTATATACATTGAAATTCACATTTAAACAATGTTATGCTTTTTTTTTTTGGCTGAGGAAGATTAGCCCTGAGCTAACATCTGTTGCCAATCCTCCTTTTTTGCTTGAGGAAGGTTAGCCCTGAGGTAACATCTGTGCCAATCTTCCTCCACTTTATATGTGGGTCACTGCCACAGCATGGCTGATGACTGATATAGGTTGGGGCCCAGGATCCAAACCCATGAACCTGGGCTGCCAAAGCAGACCATATCAAATTTAACCACTATGCCACAGGGCCAGCCGCAAGACAATGTATGCTTTTTGCTTCAACTGTCAAATATAATTTAGGAAACACAAGATGAGAAGAAAAGTCTATTGTACTTACCCAATTTATTGTTGTCCAGCTTAGGTCATGTATATTGTTCTGACTTCAAGTTCACTGATTCTTTTGTCCACTTCATTTTGCTATTGAATCCATCCATTTAGTGTTCTCTTTTTTGTGTGTGAGAAAGACTGGCCCTGAGCTAACATTTGTACCAGTTGTTGTCTATTTTGTATGTGGTACACTGCCACAGTGTGGCTTGATGAGTAGTGTATAGGTCTGTGCCCAGCATCCAAACCTGTGAACCCCAGACAGCCAAAGCAGGGCATGCAAACTTAACCACTACACCACCAGGCCAGCCCCTATCCACTGAATTTTTTATTTTGGTAATTTTGTTTTTCAGTTCTAAAATTCCAATTTGGTTCTTTTTGTATATCTTCAATTTCTTCACCAAGATTTTCTTTTCTTTAGTTGTTTCAAGTGTATTCATAATTGTTTGTTGAAGCATTTTTGATTCTTCAAAATCTTTGTCAGATAATTCCAATATCTGTATCATCTTGGTGGTGGCATCTGCTGATTATCTTTTAGTTGAGATTTTCCTGGTTCTCAATATGATGTACGATTTTGATTGCATGCCAGACATTTTGGGTGTTATGAGATTCTGGACCTTATTTAAATCTTCTGTTTTAGCTAGATTCTTCTGAATAGTCCCAATTGTAGGTGGGGGACGTTGCCTCACTAATGCCAGGCAGGGGTGAAGGTCCAGGTTCTCCACTCAGCCTTGTCAACCCAGGGTGGGGCAGGGGAGGTAACTCCTCATTGCTGGCTGGTTGGGGAATTTCAGACTCCCCAGGGAGGCTCCTCTGACACTCTGTCAGGGAGGGGGAAGGGCACCTTTTTACCTTTAGGTGGGGAGCTCCTTACCTCTGGGCAGGGATGAAAGTCCTTGCTCCCTACTCTGTCTTTTCTGATACTACACTGGCAAGGGGTGAGGAATGGGGAAGAGTACCTCATTACAGCTGGGCAAGGGTGGAAACCTAGGGTTCCTGCTTGGTCTTTGCTTATGGGGTGGCGGTGGGGCCATGATTTTTTCCATGGTGTTTGGCTGGAGTAGGGCAGTTACTGCCTAAAAGTTATCTTTCTTGATGGATTGCTTTTCCTACTCCTTTGGCTAGAGACAGCAAACAGGCTTTTCTTGAGACTTTATTTTGTCTGTGCCCATTGGCATTTCCAGGTTGCTTCTCCAGCACCCAGTCCAGGATAGATGAGGCAAGAAGAAAACCCAGGGAACTGTCATGCTGACCTTTGGGTTCCAAGGTCCCTAGTCAGTCTGCCTTCTTCTTCTCAACTTTCAGAGTCTTCTTATGTTGGTTTTATATAAAATGTCCACGGTTTTTAACTGTGCTTAGCAGGAGGAACAGGGAGAACTGAATTTACTCCAAGTGCATCTACTCCATTGTGGTCTGGAACCTCTGGATGCCATATCAAGATTCAGGCAGGTGACAACAGAATGGGAGCCACAGGATTTGCAGTCCAAGGACTCAGGTTGGAGTCCAGCACTCACACTTCCCAGAATTCGCGAACTTGGTTAGGTCATTTAATCTCTCTGAGCCTCCATTTACTCATCAGAAATGGAATTATAATACCAAATTTATAGGTTTTTATGGGACTGAAATGAGCTGATAAATGCATAATAACTTTTCAAACCATAAGATTGCATACAAATCTAAGTTATTTTAAATAAGAACTAGTATGGAAGGGAAGTGAAGAGGGGGTGACTGGAGAATATAAGGCAGTTCAGCTTTTCTCAAGTTGGTTCCAACTCTCCTATAAACTTGCAAAGGTCTGTAAATGAATTACCGCCTCCCCCACCCCCAGCCCCCGGATATCTATGTCAATTCCCTGGATCATGTGAATGTTACCTTATAGGGCAAAAGGTGTGATTATGTTGAGGATCTTGAGAGGAGGAGGTTATCCTAGATTATCCCAGTGGGTCCTAAATACAGTCACATGTATCCTTCTAAGAAAGAAGAGAAGGTAATTTTGAGAGAAGCAAACACACGGAGGAGAAGGAGCTGTGAAGACAGAGCAGAGAGAGATGCAGCCACAAGCCAAGGAACAACCACAGCCACCAAAAGCTGGAAAAGGCAAGGAATGGATTCTCCCCTGCAGCGTCTGAAGCAAGCAAGGTATTGACGATACCTTGATTTTGGACTTCTGGCTTCCAGAACTGTGAGAGAATAAATTTCTGTTGTTTTAAACCACCAAGTTTGTGATAATCATCTAGTCCAACTCCTTTATCTAACAGATGAGGAAACTGAGGTCTGAAAAAGGAAAGTGACCAAGTCACACAGTTATTGGCTCAGTGAGTAAAAGGACTGGGATTCTGGTCTCCCTCTCCTAGTTCGCTGAAACGTCTTTTTCAAACATCTTTATTGAGATATAATTCACATACCATACAATTCTCCCATTCAAAGTCTACAGTTCCATCTTTTTCTATATCTTCACAGGGTTGTTTGAACATCATCACAATCTAATTTGAGAATGTTTTCATCCCCTCTCAGAAGAAACCCTGTACTCCTTAGCGTTCTTGTGTCTTTTATGGTTCCTTACTTCAGGCATATTGATCTCATATCCCCAACCAGACTGGGCTCCTCAGTGCCTTGTCTTCTGTACTCTTCTCTCATTCCCCATTCTGCTGCTTCACTCGGGGCTGAGGTTTGAGTGGTTACCCCTAACTCGCATTAGATGGGGTACTGAGGAGTCTCTGCTGGGGCTCTGGAGCTGATAGTTTCCTTTATGCTCCCAGTTAGGTTGCTGACCTGTAGGAAATGGCCCAACAACTCATCATTCCCTGAACTGACTGTCGAAGATATCCAGATTGAACTGTCCTTTTATTTCTGGAAAGGGAGGGCCTAGAAACTGAGACACGCTGAAGTGCCAGGCAGCTTGAGCTCCCTTAAGTATCTCCAGGGAAACTCCACTGACTCACCCACCACACTACCGAGGAAAAGTTTACCGCTGGCTGCGGCCAGCATCTCTGCATGACCTGGACGGTGGTGTCTGGAAGCCAAAGGAGAATTAGAATATGATATTGGGGAACAGTTTCTCCACATTCCTGAGGTTTTCTTTCTTGGGGCAGAAACCCTATTACTAACATTCCTGGCCTCTCTCCACTCTGGTTTTCACTCCCTTCCCACTGCGCCCCCTAGGTGCAGAGAACATCCACTTGGGTCTGCTCCTTTCTGTAAGTTTTACAGGGGTACGCTCCCATGAGCAAGAGGCCTATGGTTTTCCATTGATAATTATGATGGGGTGGTGAGTCAGTCTAATTCTGAACTTCCCTGTTAGGAGTCCATTGTGGTTGCACGCCTAAGCTATATCTTCCAATACGGTCTTTATAAAGGTCACTTTTGCCATCTGCTTCATTTCTCTATCTCCACTGGTTCAGAATTTGGGTAAGGAAAAGAGACTTGTTACATATTCAGGTGAAGAAAAGGGAGGTGTTAATATATTGACCATTTAAATCCCAAACACACGAGTCCTCCATAAACTCTGGAGGTTCTGAGTTGTGATGGTTAATTTTATGTATCGACTTGACTGGGCTAAGGAATGCCCAGAGAGCTGGTAAAGGTTATTTATGAGTATGCCTGTGAGAATGTTTCCAGAAGAGACCAGCATTTGAATCAGTAGACTGAATAAAGAAGATTGTCCTCACCAATGCAGGTGGGCTCATCCACTCTGTTGATGGTCTGAATAGAACAAAAAGGTGGAGGAAGGGTGAATTTGCTCTCTGCTTGAGTTGGAACACCCATCTTCCCCTGGCTTTGGACATCAGTGCTTCAGGTTCTCAGGCCTTTGGACTCAGACTGAATTACACCCCCGGCTTTCCTGGGTCTCCACCTTGCATACGGCAGATCATGAGATTTTTTTGTCCTCCATTATCACATGAGCCAATTCCTATAATGTACACACACACACACACCCCTATTGGTTCTGTTTCTCTGGAGAGACCTGACTACTATGTGAGTCTTATCTAGATGATGGTAACAGAGTCTGAAGAGCTTCCCAGCTTTCGGTGTCTCTCACTCCTTGTTTATGGAGAGCATTTAGTTTAAATTTCTAATATAGAAGAGAGGACATTATAGTTTACTAAGCCTCTGTTAAGACACTCTCCTTGGTGCTTTGACATGTTCTTTTATTTAAAAGGAGAACTCTGAGAGACAGTAATAGCAATAATTTATTGCGTTCTTTCTTTCTTTAACACCAGCTCCTGGGCTAAGTGCTCCACATGCATCAGCTGGCTTAATCCTCTGAGGCAACTGAGGCTCAAAGAGATTGAATAATTTGCTAAAGGTTATGCAAAAATTTGTTCTAGCACCAGACATTTAACTTCAGGTGTTTTTTAAATTCCAACCCAGTGCTCTTTTTAATTTTAATGCTCTTTCTATGGTAGTGCTATTCTCATATTTTTCAGAAACCTAGAGTAACTCTTAATTTATGTTGCATCAATGCAAACTCATTCTTAGGGGCTTGTAATGCTCTCTACTGACCACCTGCTTGATCAGTTCAGCCAGTGTTTACACTCAAAGGGGAACACTTGACTCCCAAATACCCCTTTGTATTTCCATCGCTCCCTTTTATACCTGCGAAGAATTCTTTCCACCTACAACACGTCCCTTTCTGCTCTTTAAGCTTTCTCCTTGCAACATTGCTAAAATAGGCCTTTCTCCGGGAAGTCTTCTCTATTGAAAGCTGCTACATTCTGACCACCCTAAATCAATATTCTTCCAGAACTTTAAGGTTGTTCATTTGTTCTTTCATTAATTCATTTATTTATTCATCCCAAAACATTTATTGAGGATCTATTTTGCAAAAGAGTCTTAGCCAGGAGCTCTGAGAGAAACAATGATAAACCAGAGGTGAAAAGGGAGCTTACTGATTGCATATGGTGGGGCTGTCAGGCTGAAGTAGGGATGATACCATGGTCCTTCACTAGTCTAGGCATACTGGAAGGAATAAGGGAGAAAACCGAATATGTATTGAATGCTAAATTCAAAAAGTGTTACCTGGTGTGTGTATATTATCTCACTTAATGTCCAGGAGCCACAGTGTTCCTCCCTCCAGCTGTGTAATGGGCACGTCCCTTTTGGCCTAAGGGTTCTTCTTGCTTTCTCTCTCTGAATGTCTCTCTATCTCTCTCTCTGTCCTGTGTTTGTAATGTCCTTCTGATGACTCTTCTTCCTCAGCATAGAAATATTAATACTATTATTAGTAACAATATTTTGGGGCCCTTACTCTGTGCCAAGCAGATACCATATGTGGCAGGCTGTGTAATGGCTCCCCAAAGATGTCCTGTCCTAAACACCAACATACGGATATGTTATCTTACATAGTAAAAGGGACTTTGTAGATATGATTAAGTTAAGGATTTTGAAATGGGGAAATTATGCTGCATTATCTTAGTGGGTCAGACGTAATCACAGGAGTCTTTTTAAGAGTCAGACAGAAAGGCAATGTGACCAAAAAAAGCAGAGAGAGAGATATTGGAAGATGCTAAATTGCTGGCTTTGAAGATGGAGGAAGGGGCCACAAGCCAAAGAACATACGCAGCCTCTGGAAGCTGGAAAAGGCAAGGAAACAGTCTCCTCTAGAACCTCCAAAAAGAACGCAGACTTGCTGACCCATTTTAAAGTCTCTGATCTCTAGAACTGTAAAATAATAAATATGCACAGTGTTAAGTCACTAAGTTTGTAGTAATTTATTACAGCAGCAATAGAAAACTGATACGCCAGGCTAAGTCTGTTTTATCTTTAAAAAAACCAAAACAACACCTCCCTCCATGCTGTGTTCTCTCCTTTCCATCAAAGCCAAGTTTCTTAGAAAGTGCCAACTCCATCTCCTCCCACACTTGCTCCTAAACGCACTTGGATCTGGCTTCTGTCCCCAGTACTCAATCAGTTTTCCCCACAGCCAAGAAGAGCCTCTTCATCCCAAATATATGAGTACTTTTCAAATTTTATCTTGACATATCAGAATTGACCAATTCCCCTTTATTGAAACCCTTCTCACCATGAGCTTTGTTGGGAGCACGCCTGCACAATTCTCCTCCTACCTTGGTCCTCCTGCTTAGCTCCCTTGCATCCTGTTGTCCTTTTGTATGTTTGGTGTTTCCCCAGAGTCCTCCCTCAGTCTTTTCATCTTCTGAAATCTTGTCTGGGTTATCTCATCCATTCTCAACCTATAGCCAATGGCTTTCCAATCTATATCTTTACCCACATCCCATTCCTGACTCGACTCATAAATCTGTCTTGCCTAGTCGACTCTTCAACTGTACCACAAGCATTTCAAACCCTCAAATCCAAACTCATCCTAATTATCTCCTCTTTCAAGTCTGCTTCTCCTCTATATTCAACCTCCAAAATAAGAAACCTGGGAGTCATGCTAGATTGCTCTTTCTTCCTGACTCCTTGTACTTACTCAGATTCAGTATACTGTCAGTTCCACTTGTGAAATACCCCTCACATCCATCCCCTCCTCCTTATCCTCATTGCATCTACCTTAATTCAAACTTTCATTTCCTGGTCCCTGTCAGTTCTTGCAAGAGTTTACCAATTGGTCTTTTCACCTCTATTAGTCTTATTCTCTTATGATCTGTCCTACTCAATGTTAACAGAGTAATATACATCAATAAGTCAGACTGCTGTACTCCTCAAAATCCATCATGTGGGTCCCTTTATGATAAAGTCCAAATGCCACCACATGGTATATAAAGTCTTCATTCATGTTGTCCTTCCATACCTACCTACCTGCCTAGTCTCTTTTCCTATTACACTTTCCCATGCATCTTATTACATTGACCTCAAGAGCCGGGTAGCAAAGTAATGAAGGGCAGAGGCTCTGGACTCAAACTTTCTGGTTTGAGTCTAGGCTTCATTAATTAGTAAAGAAACTGCTCCTGTTCAGCATATTTACTTAAGCTCTCCATGCCTCAGTTTCTTAGTCTATAAAATGGGATTTATCGTAGTACCTATTTCAAAGGTTGTTGTGAGCATCAAATGAGGTAATACTTGTTACCTCAGCTGTGTTCTTAGAGTGGTGTCTGGCACAGGGCAGTACTCAGCATGGGTCTGCTTCTATCTCCTGACCTCTGTGTCTGGTGTGTTCTCTGCCTGCAATCCTGCATCTCTGCCCTCCCCCGTCCCTGCTTGGTCAACTCCTCCTTTAAGGCTGAGCCACTGTCATTATCCTTGAGAAGCTTTCCCTGACCTCTACCACCTCCAGGCCATAAATGCATAACTCTATCATAGTTCTTAGTGCTGAAATTGTTTTCCACTAGATTGTAACTTGAGAGGAGGAAGTTTGTCTTTATGGTAGCACCACCAGAAATTAGCATATAAATATTGCTCAGTATATATTTGTGGGGTGCACAAGTGAATGTGATATTCTGGGTAAGTTCATGTTTTAGGTAATCCAGGAACTTGGAGCTGGCTTGCAGAATGAAAGGATTTTTTTTTTTTTTTAACATTTACAGAGCATCTATTCTGTGTAAGCCACTGTGTATAGTGTGGAGTCTACAGAGATAATAAGACATAGTCCTTAACTTTGAACAATCCACAGTCTAGAAAAACTATAGAATGGTCTACTTGAGGATATTTTTTTAAATTGTAGCTAAGCAAAAGTTCATAAGTCTGAAGAGCTAGAGTCGACTCTTGTGTATTTGGGATATAGAATCATTTGTCCCACTTGGCATACTTTTCAATTGGTTTCTGTACTACTCAGTCAGCTCTAGGTCTACCTTCCCATGATGTCCTTGCAGAAGGATGAGCCTGTCTAAGCAGGGAGCACATGGAAGAGACAAGCCTTCCTGTGGTTTATCTCTGCTGTTCTCTCTAGTGACACCAGTAGTCAAAATGTACCACTAAAACTTATTTTTGTCCTTTCTGCAGATTGTGAAGGGTGAATATAATTCACTCACTTAGTTACTCATGCTCATGTACGTATGTGTTATGGATTTTTCCTGTTGATTTGCTTGTGTTTCTCTGTTTTTCCCTGAATCTGGCAAAAGTACTTTCCAGAGGCTCAACTAGCACTCTGACTTGAGCCATAAAGTTAACGAGCCAGCTGAGAAGATGAAGCCAGCTTTCTTGGTCTTCACTGGGGGTTTCTTGTTTTTAAGTTGGGAGATCACTCTGTTTGGGCCTAGGAATCCTTCCCAACCTCGGGAATCTTAGTTCCAAGCCCTTCTGTCTCAGGCGTTCTGTTACCTGGAAGTGGCTAATTCTGTGAGCACCCAAATGGCTGTGGGACCTCTACCATTATTGGCTGTAAGTTCAGCTCTGTTCCTAGAGACAAAATCTGATCGTTCTGCCTGGTGAGCTCCAGAGCTGGGCCAGAACCACTACTCCAGACACAAATGGGGAGGAGGCAGTGGCACTGCTCAAGAATCTCCACAGGCAGCAGAGCAGGCTCAGGCAATAACTAAGACATAAAAGCTATTCCCACTGTGTCTGTTAGGTGGGTGTCTGCTGGCAGCAGGCCCTGAATTAGTTGTCTACCATGCCGTTTCTCTCCTGACTTTTTGCAGCCACACACATTAAAAGTGAAGGTTCTTAAATTCTACTTCCCCTTCCATCTTCTTCCCACTATAATCTGACTCATAGCCCTATAATTTTAAACAAACTGCTCCAATAACGTTTACATCTAATTAAATCTAATCTGTCAAATTCAGTAGACTATTCAGCCTCATCTTACTAGACTTCTTGCAGGATTTGACACTGTTCACTACTTAGTAAGTAAACTGTGATCTTGTTCAGTATATTTACTTAAGCTTTCCGTGTGTCGCTTTCTTCATATATAAAATGGACCCATTGCACCTATTTCAGAGTGTTGTTGTGAGAGTCAAATGAGACTAAGAACTTGTCGAGTTCTTTAAGTTCCTTTACCAGTTCCCTTCCTAGTTCTCAGTTCTCCTCCTTTGACTCTCACCATTTCCTCTTGGGCCACCTTGCATATTACCAATCGGTCAAGGGTTTATTTTTTCAGAATTCTGTCTTTAATCTTCTCACTGTGCACACTCTTTTTGGGTAACCTTTCCCCTCCTTTGCCATTTATTAATTACTGATTTCCAAATCTGCACCCTCCGCCCTGATCTCTCCCCCTCGCTCCTGTTGGTTCATAGTAGGATGAATTCTTCTAGATTACTATTTTAATTCTGACCTATACTGTGTCTCATCTAAATTATTGATTTTACTTCTATTTGGTCTCCTTGCCTCCACTCTTCTTCCCCTTCCAGGGCATCCAGTTCACTGCCACCAGAGTGATCATCACTAACCAAAAATACGACCATGTCTCCTACTTAAAGCCCCTCAGTTGGTAACGCCTTAATTGGCATTCCAGGTACCCCCTTCTTCCCTCCCACACTCTGACTCTTGTTTGCCTCAACATTTTTATCTTCCACAATACCCTTCCTCACTTTATGACCCAGAAATGTAAAATTTGCAATTCCTTGACTATCTTATTATTTTATTTTTCTGAGTGTTGTTCTCTTTGCCCAGAATGTTCTTTCCCTTAATCCTTGCCTTTCTACAGTTGCTGGTCTTTCCCAGCTCAGCTGGAGGAAGCTGTCTTCCAAAAAGCTTTAATGGCCCTCTTTTCCTGTCCACGATAGACAGGTTTCCTCCCCTTGGTTCTATCAAAACAAAAAAAATTACTGTACTTACTAATTTCTTTCTACTTACTAGATTTTAGGTCCTTTGTAGGTGGTCCTGGGAAGGGCTGTCTTCATGGTATTTAAGAGCCCAGGCCCTGGAGTCAGTCAAGCCCAGGTATGAATTCCAGCTCTGCCACTTGTTGGCTGTAAGTCTTTGGACCAGTCATATAACTCATTGGGTCTATTTCCTCTTCAGTAAAATGATCTAATTTTATTCATCCTTGTAGCCCCAGCTTCTGGCACCATGCTCAATGCACTCAACTTGATTTTCTTTTTTCAGATTTTTCCATATTCCCTGCCCCTTTACTGTTCATACAGGTCCAGGACCGCTGACTCTTGGTTATAACAGCAGTAGGTCTGACGTAAGTGAGTGATAGGCAAGCGTGTCTGTGTGTATTTTAGAGAGAGAGAGAGAGAACGAATGTATGAGTAGGTTTTATCCCAAGCTCAGTCTTGCTCCATTTGATTGTTAAAAGTGGACAGCGTATGTCTAATTAGGGTCCTAAGTTAGGGTCAGTGGTGGCAGTGGGAATGAAGAGCAGGTTATGGCAAGCAAAATAAGACTGGAAAAGATTAAACTTTCAAAATATTCATACTTGCTTTTATATACTTCCAGCTGAAAGCCCACAAAAACAACCAAATTTGAGTATGGTTTATTAAATTGACATTTTAAACCTAAGGTGGTTTTATTTTGATTCATAGTATGTAAACTTTAACTTAGTCATTTACTTTTGCTTCAAACAAAACCATGAGAGTAGGAGATTTCAGAAGACAAAGAGGTGATGTCCTTTGATTGTTCTGGTACATCGACTTTAGAGAATAGGTTAATAATATCTCATGGTAATTCTCATTTCAGCCTAGCTTTGAAGAAACTCTTGGTTGTATTTTAGAGAACTTCGAGACTCTGCTGATTATGTCCTTCAAAGCATGAAATATGCAATAAAGCAAGTACTGTGTTCCTCTCAAAAACAAAACAAAACAAAACAAAGAAAGATGCGGATTGTGATAGCTGAAAGTTAACAGTTGAAAGTGGTCAGTGCTAATGGATAATTGAAAGTTGACCATATCTCATTTTGGTTTTCTTCCTTTGTTTTGAATACTTCAGAAGAAAAATGTTGGATTCTCATAATAACCTATATTTGAGGCATGTTATTCTTTATTTTTTTCACTCAGGTATGTCTGGGTCTCAGAATATTTCCATGGTATCAGAGCATCCTGAAACATTATAAGAAAGGTCAGTAAATGCTCTGCAGCATCCAAACTGGGTTCAGCAACAGGAAGACAGTGAAAGATAAAGAAGCATCTTACCAAGAAAAGTGTGTCAGTGATTTCCCGTAAGATGAGATTATCCCTAAGAAGCATTCCCAGGGGAATGAGTCTGTATATACAATGAGTTTGGGAAGAGCTTCAGTTGGCATGCACTCCTTTCTCAGGCTTAAGAGAATGCACTTGAAGGAGAAATCCCATATATATGTTCAATGTGGCAAAGCTGCTTTCAGAGCTTTCATTCCATTTAGCACCAGAGTTCTCAATAGTTAAAAAGCCTATGAATATTCAGAGTTTGAGAAGAAGTTTGGCGATAACTCCACCCGCATTCAGCACTGAAGAAAATTGTACACGTAATGACACAGACAGTTTTCTTTTGAGTCTCAGACCTCCTTGTGAATCAGAGAACACACATTTTTCTCCATCTTTTAGGGAGAAGGCACCCTGACAGAAACATTCAAGAAAATATTGAAGAGAGAAAATACTTTCGGAGGCCTTTGGGGAGGATAATTGCACATGCTCTGCAGATGTTGCCTAATTTACCAGGAAAATAAATGGGGCCAATTTGACCCATGAACTCTAGGTGGCAGTTCTGTTTGAACTGAATAAGTTGGTCAGCCATGAATACTCCTCTGTCAGTATCTCCTCCCCACATCCCCTTACCACTGTTTTTCACTCAGCCTCGCTACTATTTGGCCCAAACATCACCCCTGTCGCTTTCTCAGAGTTAAGCTCTCCCTCCTGTGTTCTCATATCCGCATGTACTTATATTTGTGATTAGAGTATCATGGTCTCAGCTTGTCTCAAACTCTAGTTCTTTTACCCACCTGTTTGATCAGCTCCTTCGTGCTCTTGTCTTGGCCATAAATGAAAGTAAAAACAACATCAGCTGAGGAGGAAAGGGTTTGTCCACAATGCCTTTCACCTTGATGTTTGCCTTAGCTTCTGGTCTCATTTACTCTGGGAAGTCTGTTCTGAGCCCCCAAATCCCCAGGCTGAGTTAGGGGCCTCTCCCAGACTTGTTTGCCCCTACTTTAGCACTTCATTACACTATTATATTTCCAGATTTGGGTGTATGTCCACCTCACTGAATATAAGCTCCTTGAGAGCATGGACTACGTCCTATTCACCGTTGTGTTCCTGGTACCTGGTGTACAATCAACGCTCAATAAATACTCTTTGAAGGAATAGGAGATCGAATGCGAAGCTCTTATCTTCACTAAAGCCCTTTTAAACCTTCTTACTTCCCTTTCCACCATCATTTTTCCATAACTCTGCGCTTCCCCTCCACCCAATTCCAGTCTTCCATTAATTACTTAAACCCAGTCTGCTTGTCACCAGCTACATGGAAAAGTGCTGGATATTGCTTCTGGTATCAAGATCTGTCAGAAATACATATATATTTTTCTTCTAGTCTTAGATTTATTTTATTAAATTAAATATTAAAACTATAGATCTTGAATTGGTATTATTTGAAGATGGAATTTCCCAGGTAGAATAGTTTCTTGCTTGTTGCTGACATTGAAATGCCAGCAATTTTTGTAAATATGGTCAACTCCGAGTCATATCCTTGTGAAGAGAAGAGGTCTGAGAAGAGGCTGAAATCTCTTTAGTTTGGGAGCTGTGTTTTCATTTGATTATATTTAATGTTGGGCAGTCATGCCACTTCCCAGCATATCATGACACTACATTGAGAAGTCTCAATTTAGGAGGCACTAAAAACTTCCTTATTTTACTCCACTCTCAACTTCTGTCATCCTTCTAGCTATATTAATTCTGACACGTCTTTCCTGATAGATGTAGGTGCCCTGGGGCCAGGTGCACCAAAGACCATTCCTTGTTCACCTGCCCAATTCTTTGCAAAACCATCTTCTCTACCATGGACTCTAGTTTTGCCAATCTTTCTTTACCCTTTTCACACTCATGTCTAAAAAACTGCTCTGGGATTCAGGAGCTAGAATTTAGATTCTTTATCACTAAATAGTTCCCCTCTATGCATTTCATTTTCACTTGAAAAGTGAAAGGATTCAGTTAGCTAAATGCTGAAGTCACCCATAGCTCTTTTTGTAACTGGGGTTAAGTCTTGCTGCCCTCCTGAAATTGGGAATTCCCTGGGATTACACACTGAATCTTCCCGGGTGACTCATAAACCTTATTTGAGGAACAGATTTTTGGGAAAAGAAACTGTATCATGGACAGGGAAGCAAGAAAGGGAAGAACAATTTTACTCAAAAGGGGAGATGGGATTTCCTGCCTGAATTAGTTTTATTTTAAAGAGGTCTTAAAAAAGTATAACCTAATTTTTCCAAAGAACATGAAAACACAAATGGGGAAAAACATTTGCACTTGGTATATATACAATATGCACTATATATATATATATACACACACACACAATAGATTAGCACTCAGCCATAAAAAAAGACGAACTCTTGCCATTTGTGACAACATGGATGGACTTTGAGGGTATTATGCTAAGTGAAATAAGTCAGAGGGATAAAGTCAAATACTGTATGATCTCACTCATCGCTAGAAGATAAAAACAACAATGAACAAACACACAGAGACAGAGATTGGATTGGTGGTTACCAGAAGGGAAGGGGGGAGGGAGGAGGGCCAAAGGGGTGATTAGGCACATGTGTGTGGTGATAAATGGTAGTTAGTCTTTGGGTGGTGAACATGAGGTAGTCTACACGGGAATTGAAATATAATGATGTACACCGGAAATTTATACAATGTTATAAAGCAATGTTGCCACAATAAAAAAAAAAGTCTAATTTAAGTTTTTCCTGTTGCAAATGGGTTCATTTTATCCTCTTTCTTCTTTTAGACCCAAGGATTCTTTCTAGGTCCCTGAAAGTTTTCCTCAGAGGACGTGTCCATTTCAACCATAAGTATTTGCAAAGAAATCTGATAGGTGCAAGAATATGATTAGGATTGTCATAGCAAGCCTTGGCAGAGGGAGATGTAAGAGTGTGTGTTTGGAGAGAGGTGTAGAAAGTGTAGGAGTGTGACTACCGTAAATTTAGCCCTTCCACCTTTTTTACAATCAAAATGAATATGAGGGGCAATTTTACTTCATTTATGGGAGTCGAGAGAACAGAGAAGAGGGAAGGTGAGGGAGAGGTCAAAGGGACCCCAAGGAGGCCCACCTCACCTAGAATAAGTACTTCCTCTACCTAGGGAGCATTCCTGGAATGTGTAAGGTTGCCTCTTAGGAAAGTGGTCCTGACTAGTCTCCCTCTCGTTTTAGGTACTTTGACTACAACTTTATAGATTCTGAGTGAAAATAACTTGTCCAAAATCTTGCTGCTGTAAGTGATAGAGCAGATTAAAGAACCAAAGTCTATCCAACTAAAAAACAATTACTCCTTCCCTTACACTCTGTTGGCTAAGGCAGTTTGGTCGGGGGGGTTGAGGGGGTAGGGTGGAGTCCATTGATATTTCTGGTACATTTCTTGAATTCCTTGTTAATAGGACAGGGCTTTTGGGATGCAGGAGTGAACATGGACATGGGGGAGGCACCTGCTGGGTGAGGACATCTTATGCTGCTTCTCCTGTCCTCCCCTCCTTATGCTGTGACCCTTGATCACTCAGACACGCCCAGTGGGGCTATACTCTGACTGCAGCACCTTGACTGCATGGACAAACAGTGAGGCAAGGGAGGTACATTTGGAGCAGAGTAGGAAACCATCTTATTCCTTAAGTGTCTTAGGGGACTCTGCAGCTTTTTCTCAAATATCCCATTTTTTGGGGTCTGGACCCCTCTGTCTGGGTCGGGGTGGCTGGTGCTTGAAGAGGAAGGGACATGGTGTTCCGGGATCTGTGACTTCATCTGCTACTACCTACCTATCTGCAGACCTACCCAGGAAATCCTCCCCCACCTTCTCTGTTTATTGAATCTCTATTTCTATCTTCAAAAATCTTGGGCTATCTCCTTGTCTTCCCACTAGGAGGCCTTTGCAGACAATCTCCTGAAGATGCTTAAAGAGGATCAGCCAACTGCTTGGCTTGTTTCATTTGGTTCTTAGGTTAGCAAAACCCACAGGAAATCCACTCCTTCTCTTCTCATCATAGATATGGGAAACAGACTTTGCATCCTGTGCTTTATCAGGCTTGGCTGTTTGGTTATAAATTGAAGTTTATAATTGAAGTTTGTTTTCCTCCCTTTCCTCCCAATATATGTATATTGTATACATTTTAGAAAAATGTAAAATGTAAAACAAAACAAAAATCACCTGTTTTGGAGGGCTGGCCCCGTGGCCGAGTGGTTAAGTTCACACACTCCACTTTGGCAGCCCAGTGTTTCGCTGGTTGGGATCCTGGGCGCGGACATGGCGCTGCTCATCAAGCCACGCTGAGGTGGCATCCCACAGGCCACAACTAGAAGGACTCACAACTTAAAAAAAATATACAACTATGTACTGGGGGGCTTTGGGGAGAAAAAGGAAAACTAAAATCTTTTAAAAAAATTACCTGCTTATATCTTTACTCAGAGAAAATACTGTGAACATTTTAGAAATTTCTCTTCCAATAGTTTTATCTGCACATGTATAAAAACTGAAAAATAATATCTGCACTATTTTTAAAAAAATACTTTTTAATTGTAAACTTAAAAAGTTTAAACAAGGCTGTGCGGAAGGAACCAAAGTGTTTGTAATAGTTGGCAAATGAGCAAATCTTTTTTAGTGCTTTTTTCCTCCTCTAGATTCTTAGAAAATGCTGAGTAGGAACAATAAAATAGAACAGTGTTACCAAAACTGTGAGAATGCACTATAAATGGAGTAGGGGAGCTTGTGCAAGTCAAGCACCATTGCCTTGCAGCAGCATTTTGCCTGTGGTTAGGTTTTCCGTGCCTCTTATTGCACGGTTTATGGGAGGGCCAACAGTGTCTAGACGTGAGGCACAGGGTAGACAACGGCAGTCAAGGAAGGAAGCAATGTTATTGTGTCAGGTCTGAGGTTAGAACGAGGCTATACACATGCTTAATCCCGTATTTACAAGTTAGAATGGGTCTAGAACAGCGTTGTCAATAAAAATATAACAGAAGTCATGTATGTAATTGAAAATTTTCTAGTAGTCATGTTAAGAAGGCAAAAAGAACAAGGTACAATTAATTTTAATAATATATTTAACACAATGTATCCTAAATATGAACATTTCAGCATACAATTAATATTTTAAAAATTATTGAGGTATTTTACATTTTTATGTAAATCTGGTATGTGTTTTATACTTACAACATGTCTCAATTCAATTAGCCATATTTCGCATGCTCAGTAGCCCATCTTTGATAATGGCTACCGTATTGGATAGTGCAGATCTAGAGCAGGTTGGAGTTTTGTAGTGGGAGAAGGGACAGTGTATGTGGTTTGGGATTAAGGTCATGAAGAATGGGAAAGTATTGAAGGTCTATTTTAATGTGCTGTCAAACTATGAGGTATGAGTTGGACTTATGACTTAAAAGGGCTGTAAGTGCAGAGACAGACAATTTGAGGCGGTGTTGATGGTAGGCACAAGCTGAATGGCTTAAAACAACCAAATTCATCAACTTACACTTCTGGAGGTCAGAAGTCTGAAATAAGTCTCACTGGGCTAAAATCAAGCTGCCAGCAGGGCTGCATTCCTTCTGGAGGCTCCAGAGGGGAATTGCCTTTTCCAACTTTTAGAAGCTGTCTGCACGCCTTAGCTCATGACTGCTCCGTCCATCTCCAAAGCCAGCAATGTTGGGCTAAATCCTTGTGCTGCCATCTCTGACTTTTTTCTGCCTCCCTTTCACTTTTAAGCATCCTTGTGATTACGTTTGGCTCATCTGGATAACCCAGGATAATTTCCTTATTTTAAAGTCAGGTGATTAGCAAGCTTAATCTTACCTGCAACCTTAATCTCCCTTTGCCTTGTAACCTAACATAATTACAAATTCTTGAGATTAGGACCTGGATATCTTTGGAGAGCCATTGGCTAGGTCTGGAAACTAAACTTAAGTCTTCCAAATTTCTGTAAGCACTTACCCCGTGACTATGAGTTTCAGGCATCCAATAATATATTATAATACAATGCATACGTGTGTGTTTTCTCTCACACCAACCAAACATACGGTGTCTTTTCCAACACCATGTCTCCAACTCTCTGATACCAAAGAGGTATCCTACAATTCAATCCAATTCTGACACTCACTACCTGGAGTTGGTGTTGGCCTCCACACCCAGAGGCTTAAGGGGTCAGTCTCACAAGACTGCCTTCACTTCAGATGCCAGTTGCAAGTATCAGGCCTCTAGATCACTTCACACTTCCTTCTGACTTGGCTACAAAGTCACAATTTCCCACATCCTCCTCACCTTTGAGGTCTGATAATTTGCTAGAATGATTTACAGAATGCAGGAAAATGCTATACTTACAATTACAGTTTATCATAAAGCACACAAATGAACAGTTGGATAAGGAAATACATACAGCGAGGTCTGGAAGGGTGCTGAGTGCAGGAGACTCTGCCCCTACAGATTTGGGATATGCCACCCTCCTGGCATGTGGGTGTGTTTGCAAACTTGAAACCTCCCAGAACCTTGTTATTTAGGGGGTTTTATGGAGGCCTCATAACATAGATGTGATTGATTAAATCATTAGCCATTGGTGATTAACTCAATCTCCAGCCCTTCTCCCCTCCCCAGAGGTTAGGGACTGGGGCTGAAAGATCTAAGCTTCTAATCAAGGTTTGGTCTTTCTGGCAGCCAGCCTCCATGTTAAAGCCATCCAGGAGCCTGTCAAGAGTCACCTAATTAGAACAAAATACTATCACATGTCACTCAGGAAATTCCAAGGGTTTTAGGAGCTCCTTGCCAGTAACTGTGAACAAAGACCAAATATCTCTCTTGTTATGCCACGGGAGAAAATAATAAAATAGCTGTTATTTATTAGTGTTTAATTTGTATCAGACTTCATACTAAGAACTTTATATACATCATCTTTTAAAATAGTCAGAAAAATCCTGTGAAATAAATATTAATACTTCCATCTTAAATGGGGAAACTTAGGCCCAAGAAAATTAACTAAACTTTCTTAGTTACATAGATAGTACCGTTTGTGTTTTTAGCAAAAAACCAAAAAGTTAATGACCAATTTAAATAAGAGGAGATCGATCTATTTGTCTTTAAAAATCAAAATTTTAAAAATTGACCCCTTTGGGGTCAAACTGAAAGTGCCTGCATAATTCAGCATTTTGTATCCTGATCATTAGCCAGGCCCCCGCCCTCACTGCTATTGTTATCCATTATGTTGTTGTCCAAAGTTAACTATGACTGCCTTGACATACTATCAAATGAATATTCTGGTTTTCATGTCCATTTTAAACATGAATTTAGTTACTTAAATTGAAATCCTTAATTTTCAGCATTTAATTATTATTTATAGCTGATCTAGGAAAAAATCTTGTATTTCATTCAATAAGTTTATTCAACAAATATTTTATTGACTGCTTGAGACACACTGTAATATTCTAAGTGCTGGTGAACAGCAGTGAACACAACAAAGTCCCTGACCTCAAGTTGCTTAGGTTCTCATGTGGAACGACAATGAACAACTGAGCAAGTATATATACAGTAGGATATCAGGCAATTATAGATATTATGAAGAAAAATAAAGCAGTGTAGGGAGACAGACAGTGGCAGGGAGGAGGTGGAACTCCATGTAATGTGGTCAGGAAAGGCTCCCAGAGAAGATGACGTTGGAGCAGAGTTCTGAAGGAGGTGAGGGAGTGAACCGTGCTAATATCTGGGGGATGGGAGTTCCACGCAGATGGAAGCACAGTGTGATGGTCCTGAGGTGAGAAATTGATTGGTGGTTTTGAGAAACAGCAGAGACCTATGTGTCTGTGGCCAAGTGACTGAGGAGGAAAGGGATATGAGATTGAGCCAGAGAGGTATGGAGGGGACCAGATCCTGCAGGAACCTTGTAGGCCGTGGTAAGGGCTCTGGATTTTACTCTGTGTGAGATCAGAGCCATTGGAGAGTTCTGAGCAGATGAGTAATGTGATCTGACATATTTTAAAGGGCTCTCTCCGGCTAAGAAAGAACTGTCAGATGCAAAGGTGAGGTAGACAGACCAATGACAAGGCTATGGCAATAGTCTGAATGAAAAAAAATTGATGCTATAGACCAGGGTCGTTGTGGTGGAAGTGATGAGAAGTGGTAGGATGTTGGATATGTTTTAAATGTGGAGTTGATGGGTTTCCTGATAGACTGGAAAAAAGAAAGGAGTAAAAGGATGATTCCAAGACATTTTTCCTGAACAACGTTAGGGACCAAAGTGCCATTGATCAAGAGGAGGAAACTGGCATAGGATAGATCTTGGAGGGAGAAAGAATCAGGAACTTGGCTGTGGGCTGTGGGCTTGGCTTTGTCCAGCACATGATCATGTACCAAATACGTGCACCATCATGATCAATCTAAACATGACAACTCTGTGAGGGGGCTTTAATTGTCCCCACTGTCCAGATGAGGAAACTGAGATTCAGGTAAGTTAAGGGTCTTGGCCAAGTTGACACAGCTGGTACAAGTTAGATTTGGTGTTGAGCAAGGACTTCCTATGTGGTCTTATATATTCTCTTTTGCTCTCATATTTTATCAGGTTCTTAGAGTTTGCAGCACCACAATAAAGCAAAAATAACCAGACAGACAGGCCTCTCATGTCCCAATTTGCTTCAAATTCTCTCTCTTTTCTCACATTGTGATTTAGTCTCTCCTTGCCCTTTGACCTGATTCTGAGCACCACTTTTCAGACAATAACCTTTTTCCTTGTCATGGCTTCTTAGAGACTGTGCTTCTTCTGAATCCATTGCAGCTTCTTGATTGGTAACTGGAAAACTTAAGAGTCTTAATGCTCTTTTTAACATGCAATAAGTGTCTCCATTTTTACAATTTGTCTTTATAATGCAAATCTGGATGTTATATTCTTATATATGGAAAAAGTAAAAAAAAAAAAAATAAAAGGTTAATTTCTATACATATTTTATCCATATACCAATTTTGCTGGATCTGTGCTTCGGATGGGAGTGTTGACTACATTTGTAATGATCATTTTTACTTCTCATAGGTTTAACCTGACATTAGAAAGCTTAGAAAATCAGTTACCAAACAATTATGTTAGGTGATAATTCTCTACTTTTCCTATAGTGGATGAATCACTAGGTTTATTTATGTGAATTGTTTTCTCTAAATATGAGTGTTTGCTACCACATCATTGGAAACTTGGTAGAGCAACTATTAGGCAGCATAACCTAAAGAGAAAGTGAAACTTTGTGACTCAAGATCACTCTGAAAGGAAGTCAGAACATCTGGAAATAGCAATATGCATCAATGTGAAACTAACATTTGATATTCCTTAAGTCAATTTTCAATAAACTTTCTGGGAATATACTTTTTGGTCAATGAGGTTCACTTGTTTTTGTTGTTTTTTGTGAGGAAGATTGTCACTGAGCTAACATCTGTGCCAATCTTCCTCTGTTTTATGTGGGATGCTGCCACAGTGTGGCTTGATGAGTGGTGCTATGTCCATGCCCAGGATCCGAACCTGCCAAGCCTGGGCCGCCAAAGCGGAGCACATGAACTTAAAGACTATGCCATCAGGCCGGCTGGAGGTACACTTGTTTTTAGATACCAAGTAGTAATTGCATTCAACTATCCTGTCATCAATAATGCCAGACACTGTTCTGAGTGCTGGGAGGTATAGCAGTTCTCAAAACTGAACAAAAATCTCTGCTTTCATGAAGTTTACTTTCTAATGAGAAGTGTGTCCAGGGAAAAGGTTTAGAGTCAAGAGTAAGCAAGGCCTGTCTGGGATAGAAGAGGACTTGTCTGACTATAGCTGGGATTCCGTGGTGGAGAGTTTAAAGATGGCGAGTGACAGCGAGGGAGTTAAAATGAGAGTTCTGAGGGTGAGACAGGATGTCAGGATGGAGGGGAGCCAGCCTTTAGGTGTAGGGAAAGAAGTACTTAGCCTAAGAGCCTTGGTTAGTGGGAAACAGAACTCATGGTCTACTCAGTACTCATTAAGTATTTATTGAATTGAAAAAAATTTATCCATTCTCCATGTCCAAAGAACTTATTTTATGCAGAATTTTGTTTTATTAAAGATTCAAACAGAATTGTCTATCAAAGGCTGCTGAAAGATTGAATCACAGAAATATTGGAGGACAGCTACGTCACAGTGAGGGAGCTGTTTAGAGACATCACATATAGGGTGGGGATAAATGAATAGCTTTTTAAGTGGAGAAGAATAGATTTTGAGTTCTCCTAGTGGTCAGAAGAACATAAGATTTTCAGTACTATGATCTTTCTCCTTCTTTGATGGATAGGGTAAAATGTGTTGGGGAAGTCAGAACACAGAAGGCATTGGTGTTGTGTCAGCTCTTCATCAATAATTTTGTCAGGTGCCCCAAGTTCATAGATTACACTAAACTCTCCTAATATTCAACTGGAAAAGTAAAGGGTTTCAAACAGAAGAAAAACCTTGTAACAATTTATAGGTTACAAGGTGCAAAGTAAGCCTTTAAGTCGAGAAATATTAAAGATAACGTAATTAGGAAGAAAATAATGCAAATTAATGTAAATATTAGACATCTTTAAAATGACACTTGAATTACTACCAATAATATCTGAAGAAGAGAAAACTCTACATTTAAAAAAACTCCCAAGGCTGATTATACTAGACAAGATTATAGCTATAACCTATAAAATCATAAAATTTTAGAGTTGTGAGGGATTTAGAGGTCCACTGGTCACCCTGTTCAAAATGACCAGTCACAAACCAGAGAAAGGAATAGATCTCGGATTTATTACAGCTGATTTTCTGGAGACAGTTAATTTTATGCTGCTGCAGCTGAAACAAGGCCAGGCACCATTAGGAATATCACATCTTGGAAGCCAAACCATAAACGTAGTTCTATGCCTGGGCAAATCCATGCTGTTTTTAAACAGAGCAGAGACACAGAGGCAGGGAAAGAGGGGAAGCAAAATCTGGGCAGAAGACTGGGGAGCCTTCAGACGGGGGCAGGGAATTTAAGTATATTCATTTGGGAAGCTAGAGAAAGGGAACTGATCTCATGATCCGAGGCTAAAAACATCATGAATTCTCAGTCTCTAAAGATGAATACGAAGAAAAATTGGAATTCAAGTTATTAGAGTATAACACCAAAAAGAATATGGGCCAAGCCTGGAATATTTTTAAGGGAAATTGAGAAAGAAACAGGAAACAAATTGAGGCAATGCTACTTTAAATATAGGAGAATCAATATAGGAATAGAGAGCCACAACAGAATTTCGGGGATCCCCAGGGTTTTTTCTCAGGATAGGGGAACAGGCTGACGTGTCCTTTCTTTTAATGGCCCAAGGTGCCACTGAGTTGTCATGGACTGCTATATCCCTTCACCTTTTCCACCAAAGCCTGGCTACACAAATGGATGAGATTAATGCAATTTCTCCCAAAGACAAGAACAATGAGCCCTCTATTCTTTTATTCCCATGAACTTATTCCTAATCACTCAAGGATATGCAGGAAAGTTACAAAGAATCCAGAATCTTGCAAAGATCTTACAGTCATGGCTTTTATTCTGTGGTATATTGTTCTCTTGTAACAAGGTGTAGGCATAGGGCAAACTGCTGTAGTTAAAGGGGCAATACCTAATTTATAGGACTGTTGTAAGAATCCAAAGGAAAAATGCATGTAAAGAGCTTAATATAATGCTGGCATATAGAAACTGCTCAACAAATATTAACAATTATAGTCTTTATCAGAAGAGACCAATTCATCTCCCCAAATCATCCATCTGACTTGTTTTGGCCAGTTCCCAACCAAAACACACACCCTTAATGACCAGAATACATCTCCATGGCCCCTTTCCCCAACACCTAGGTTTTTGTTACAGGTGACTTTCAAACCTTTGCCTGGAATTCACACTAAAAAACACAGTTTCCAGCTTGACCCAGTACATAAAATTACTTCATAAAACAGTTTCTACCCTTGCTATTTGTGATTCACTCTGATATTTTCTATCCTATCTATCCCAGTCTATTCTATTTCATTAAAACGGAAATGCTTGTTGTGACCCATTAAAATGATTTCATAGATTTTAAGGGGTCTGTCATTATAGTCTGAAAAACACTGCCTTAGAGGAAATCCGGACAGAACAAATAAATATTTGCATTCTGAAGACTTCCAGGCTGGGTAAGAACTATGTGACAAGATCTCTAGCCCACAAGAGCCATTGACTCATCTAGGCAACTCCTTTCATATTACCAGTGAAAACAAAGTGTGTCTGAACATCTAGTAGGATGGCTAAAACATGGAACACTGGTAACACCAAATGCTGGCGAAGATATAGAGCAACAGATACTCTCCTTCATTGCTGGTGTGAATGCAAAATGGTACAACCACTTTGAAGGACAGTTTGGCAGTTTCTTTCAAAATTGAACATACTCGTACCACCTGATCCAGCAATCGTGTTCCTAGGCATTTATGCCAAGGAGCTGAAAACTTATGTCTATGTAAAACCCTGCACATGGGTAGTTATAGCAGTTTTATTTATAAATGCCAAAACTTGAAAGCAACCAAGATGTCCTTCAGTAGGTGAATGGATATATAAACTGTGGTATATCCAGACAGTGAAATGTTATTCAGCACTAAAAAGAAATAAGCTATAAAGCCATAAAAAGACATAGAGGAAACAAATGCATATTACTAAGTAAAAGAAGCCAATCTGAAAAAGTTTACATATTGAATGATTCCAATTATGTGACATTCTGGAAAAGGCAAAACTACAGAGACAGTAAAAAGATCAGTGGTTTCCAGGAGTTGGGGATGTGGGGAGGGATGAATTGGTGGAGCATAGAGGATGTTTAGGGCAGTGAAAATACTCCGTATGATCATGTAATGATGAGTGCAAGTCATTTTACGTTTGTCCCGATCCACAGAATGTACAACACCAAGAGTGAACCCTAAGGTAAACTATGGACTTTGGTTGATAATGATGTGTCAATGTAGGTTCATTAATTGTAAGAAATGTACCACTCTGGTGGGGGATATTGATAATGTGGGAGGCTATGCATGTGTGAGTGGCAGGAGGTATATAGGAAATCTCTGTACCTTCCTTTTAATTTTGCTGTGAATCTAAAGCTGCTCTAAAGAAATAAAATGCTAAAAAAACCCCCAAAACAGTGTGTTCAGTTAAGTTCACTGTTGACATATTTTTAAAATAGGACTTTAATTAAACATATATTCAGCACCTGTGACATGTCTGACCCTGTGCTTGGCACTGGAAATACTGAGATAAATGGAAAGGTTTCTTTCCTCCAGGAACACACAGACTAGTTGGGGAGACAGTCAGGTAGATAGCGGCAGTGTGGTGAGGGCTGTAATGAAGGCATGCACTAGGTTATACAGAAAACAGAACTGTCACCTTGCCTAGACCGGGCAGTGAAGAGTGGTAGTGAGAGGGGTTTCTAGAGTAAACAGCATCAGAATTGATGGATGAGTTGGAATTAACCTGGAGATGGGAACGGGTAGATTGGGAAAGGGAGTGTGCTATTAAGAGACATTGGATTAAGACTCAACTAAAAGACACCACGTATCTACTATGTGCCAGATGATTTACACACATTGTCTAATCTCCTACCTGAGCCTTATATAAGATTCTCGTTTCATGAATAAGGAACCTGAGACTCAGAGGTTAAATGACTTGCCCATGAAACAAGGAAGCTAGGTTTTAACTCCTCTTTTTAGGCTCCCTTAGTCCTCTGTGTCTCTATTTTTAAAAGTGATGTAGGGAAAGCTAATCAGATCTTCCTGCCCAATTTTTCTTAGTGTCATTGTGAAAAACAAAACTCTGGAACGAAAAGCACATTATTGTATGCAGGGATGTCTGATCTCCCTCCGAATACTCCAGACCATCACTGCTCCAAGCACAGCACTGGATGGGACAGAGGAGTTAAGACTCCACCTTACTTTCCCCTTTTCTAGTAGGAGACGGAATTCTCAAGTAGTTAAGAACCTGGCCTGGGCTCAAATCCCATCTCCGCTGCCCTCTAACTGTATAACCTTGGGCAAGTTACTTTGTATTTCTATGTTTTGGTTTTCTCATCTGTAAAATGTGGTTAATAATGGTACCTAACTTATCAGGCTGTTGTGAGAATTCAAAAGAGAAAGAGGAATGTAAACTGCTTACTGTGATCCTGGCAGATAGAAACTCCTCAAGAAATATTAGAAATTAAAGCATTTACTAAGGAAAGTCAAGTTCACTTCCCTAATCTCAAGTTTCACTCATTGGTTTGAACTTCAGTTGACATGTCATCTTCTCTGAGGCCTACAGTATGTGTGTAGGCTGTGAGTGAAACAGAAACTGAGCACAGGGGTCAGATCCAGGGCTCTGCCAGAGCAGCCATGATAGAAACCCATTCTTTATGCACCTGGACAGAGCTTTGAGCCCCTAGAATACAACAGGCACATTTACATTTGTGATATGGGTGAGCACCCTAATCAGGAGGTGCGGCAGAAGGGAGGGATGAAACAATGGAGTAAGGAAGAGGAGGGGAGAAGAAAGTAGAAAAAGGAAGGAGGAATGGGATGACTTGGCTGGATGTGGATGTGGATGTAGGACAGCCAGAAAGAGAGAAGAGGGTGACAGAAAAGAGAGAGAGCAAGTGAGAGTGTGCTAGTGAGTGTAATTCCCAAGCAAGAAAAATGAAAGATTCAAGAAATGTGGCAACATATGGTTAAAAAAAAAAAAAAAACTCTGGCAGGCGTACCTGTGTGTGTGTTATACAATGGTTACTCTTCAAAGACATCTACTTTGTAAATTGTGGGTCATGGAGGGGAAAAGGAAGAATTACAAAAGTGTAGGTGCTCCTTTCCTGTCCTTGAAGTCAAAGTTGGGGATTGTGAGAAAACAGCCCTTAAGATGTGTTTTCCTCCATTTTTGGTTACTCTATGAACTTTGTTCCATTTTACTGGTGGTTAGTGTCTCCCCGGTATGTATAAGCCATAAACTTAGATTTCCAGGCTACTTGAGCCATAGGCCATGAAAAGTGAGCCTATAAGATTAAAATTTTGGCACAAAACCAAACAATCTTAGAATTGCAAGACCCTACTCCATGCAGTAATCTCTTCTACAGCACATTTGATAGACGGTTATCAGGGTCCATTATGGACATCCCTATTGACAGAGTTCACAGAAAAATCAGATCATCCTTTACCAGATAACTCTAACAGATATAAAATTTTCTCATTCTTGTGTTAAGCTAAATTTGGTCTTCTGGTAACTTTCACACACTGGACCTAATGCCACCAGTCAAAGCAACTCAGAAGTGAGTGAGTTCCCATTTCTTCATGACAGACTCTCGAACACTGGCTAGACATCGACAGACCCTTAAATTATTCTTCATGTTGATGATTTCACACTCTTCCCCATTTTGAATGACCTTTTTTGGACAGGATATAATTGTAAATGCTCCTCTTGAATCAAGGGGCTCAGAACAATATCAAACATAGTGGACAATTTCTGATAACAAGGCAGAGTAAGGTAATAGAGACTGCCCATCCATCAAAACGCAGACTTCAAAGACTTGTAAATGCTCAATGAAATGTAAACTAAAGATTATAAACAACACAGTCAAGTCCAAATACACAGTCAAGCTCATACCTTCCTGTAACAAAGAGAAGTGTTACATCCATAATGGTAAGAGTGAGGTGACAGAGTGGCAGCTCATGGGTGTTTTGGCGCTGGTTATGCTTAGTGCTAGGGGCTGGCTTTGTCTTGCTCTTGATGGGACAAGAGAATTTGTCTTGGGATCATGGGAGGTGGAATGCTGCAAAAGAGCTCCCTTGTATAAACCTGGATCCTCTAACAGGTGTAAAGCCTATGACAAAGGGGCAAGAAAACCTTGCCCACTGGCCCAGGAAGTGAGGAGAAAACTTGCTAGAGCCTTGGGTAAAATGAAAAAACAAAAATCCAAAACTTTATCCTGGAAAAATTAAAATCCAAGGCCCATGATATGCATTGGTTTGATGCCTCAATATTTTGTTGTCTGCATAGAGTATGAACCACATGCTGAGAAATTAACACAAGAACTGGTCCAGGGACAGTAACAATCCAAGGGTTTTGGCAGAAGCAAATGCAAAACAGTTCTGTATGGATTTTTTCCACAATCTAGGTCAGATGGGACTCTCACAGAAAAAATATTATAAAACATCAATAAAACCCTCTATGAAGATGAGGACACAATAAAAAGTACAAGTTACACTGGTAAAAGAGTCAGTAGACACAATAAGACACATCTCAAGAATTAAAGATAAAATAATGTGAAAGAGGTAATAAAATAATGTTTAATGAGCTCAAAGAAGGAATAGAAATCCTAATGAAAAATAGAATAGCATGATAAAAAGAACAGGAAGATTTTTTAAAAATCAAATAAAACTTCAAGAACTGAGAAATTAGTCTCCAACATTAAGTCAATGGACAAGTTAAATAGCAGAACAGAGATAGTTGAAGTTAAAGTTAGTGAAATAGAGACAGCGCTAGAGAAATTACCCAAAAATGCACTAAGGGAGATTAAAAAAAGTGTAAAAATGAGCTAAAGAGCTGCAGAGGAGAGAATAAGAAACTCCAGCATTGATCTAATTGATCTAATTGAAAGTCTAGAAGATTATAGCAAAGATAATGGAAAAACACCCATCAAAAAGACAACAAATGAGAGTATTCCAAATCAAAGAAAAAAATGAAGGTTCCATTTAAAGAAGTACAACTACTCCTGAGTTGACAAATGAAAACATTCCCAGTCGGGGATCATTAGAAACAAGGCTGCTACGAACAGTTCTCTTGGTATACATAGGTGTGCATTTCTGTATGGAATCAGGAGTGGAATTGCTATGTCAGATCTAGACCTGGATTGCTGTTTGATATACATAGTGCCTATTTCAATTTATTGCACATAGTAGGTATCCATGCACTGTGGATTTATAAAGTGGAAATCTTTAAATCTAATTTTTAGATTCTCTGATTCTGCTATATGACCATAGCACATAGTGTACAATTCTACTTTGTTTAACTGTAGAACATATAAGGAATATATCACAGTGTCTACAACTCCCTAGGCTTCTCTTTTCTTCATCAATGTTTGCTGTTTTCACTGTTACTGTGTTACCTTGAATACTGTACAATGGAATAATGCAGTTTCATTTTTACTTCCCCTTTCATTCTTTCTCATGGTGTTCTCCCTCTCTGTCTCTTTCATACACACACACACACACATGCACACGTGCTATTCACTCACATTCATTCCCACTATCTATATGTTTTAGGTTTGACTTTCTTGGGAGAGGAGGTCTCCCAAGTATCTTCACGCCTGAAGCTCCTGGCTCTCCCTCACGCTAACCTACTTTCTCCATCTTCGGGTCCCCCGAACAGCATACTCAGGTGTTCCCTGGGGATAGTATGAGGGAACATATGTAGTACAGTGTGAAGAACATGATATTTTGGAAGAAGACGCTTGAGTTGTAGTCCTAGAGTCAATATTTACAGGCAGGTGAAAAGTTATTTAAAATCTCTGTACTTCTTTTTTTCCCCCAGAAATAAATGTGGATTAATACTATCTTTCTTCATTCTTTTGAAAAATATTTGAGTGCCTAAACTGTCCCAGAGATTATTCTAGGTTCTGAAGACAGCAGTGAACAAAACCAATAAGATGCCTTGTGGGTATATACCAGGATTAAGTAAGAAAACGGGTGTCAAGTGCTTAGAATAGTTGCAGATAGAAAATGTGCTCGGCAATTTTCTTTTGCTCAACAGATATTTATTGACTACCTACTGTAGGGGAGGAAGACATTTCCTTTTCCCAAATGTGGGTTCGTCTGGCTGGAGAATGAATTAAATTCACATGAGACAGAATAGCAAGAGAAAATTAAACAAAGCTTTATGAGGAACCATGGCCTGGGGCCTTTCTTCCCGAAGGAAGAAAGGACACCGAAGAAGTGGGGTGCACATAGTGGTTATATACCCCCAAACAGGGTGTTTCACATGTGATTGAAATGTCCCTCCCACAACAGTCACAAGATTGCCCTGTCAGCACAGTGCTTGATGGACACAGCAGGTAGTGGTCTGCTGTCTCAGAGTGCGTAGCAGGAGGCAAGTCTATCGTCTGAAGCTGGGCGGTCAGAGGTGAGCGCAGCAATCAGTTCCTAGCCTAAGGAAAGATGCTTAATCCTTAAAGAAATGCCAACATTGGGAGGGGGAGGGAACTCAGTTACAGGAGGTTACCAGACAAGCACAATAAAATGCAGATTTAAGTCTTTGCCTTTGGTATTGATTAAGAGTTTCTAGAGAGAAAGTCATCTCCTTTCTTCTTCCTGGTACAGAGAGGGAGGCACCTTTTACAGATAGAGATTTACCTTACAAATGTAAATGTGTCGTAAGGAAGGGCAAGTTCCATTCCTCAGAGCCTCCTTCCCTGTCCCATGTTATCAAAAGCAATCAGCCTCAAATAATCCTGATGCCAAAGAGACATATCTTGGGGTGGCCAATTTCAGGTCCCACACTACAATGTTCCAGTCAGTGTTGTGGTCACTGGGGATACAGTGTTGAGTAAGACCAGAGGAAAGAGAACAGAAAATAAACAAGCAAAATCAATGAATCAGTTAATTCCAGATAGTGATACGCGTTTATGAGTCACATGACTCAGGAAGGGCAAACAAAAGCACTCTGGAAATCAAAGGGAAAGTTTTATTTCAGAAAATCAAATCAAGCCAGCCAATGGAACAATAATGCTAGAAGTAAAAAGAGAATCCAAAAGTACTGCCAGGAGTAAAAAGAGAACTAAGCCCATCAACATATGGAATCAGAACCAATCAGAATACAGTGGAGAGAGACAGGAGACTTTAAAGCCAGCTGGGTAACCAGAAGCCAGCAGGTGGTGCCCATTATTCCTTTCTTTGGGAGGAGAGGTAGATTGAGGGAGGTAGGAATACTAGCAAAGCCTTCATGATACTTGGGCTTCTGATAACTTAAGGATTCCATAATCAATTATATTTGTGGCTATTTTCACGCAAATCATCTGTGATTCTTTGATTCTAGTCCAACCTCACTCCCATCCAAAAAATTCCTACTCTCTTCTCTAGCTGTGATGACCTAGGATTACAGACTCCCAAGGTTAAAAGAAACCACACTAGTCATATCACTTAACCACCTCCCTAGAGTAGGAGATACAATCTCGAAAGCAGCTACAAGAGAAAAGAAAGTATGCTGGACCAGGAGTTAGAAGATGAAAATTCTAGTGCTCACTCCAAGTCACTACTGTGTGTTGCCTCAGAGAGCTCCATGTCCTCTCTTTGATTTGGTTTCCTGGTTTACAAATCAAGGATAATGATCTCTCTCTCTCTGACAGTTCTTATGGGGATTAAACAAAATGGCACATGTGAAAGCTCTTTGGAAAGCAAAAATACTCTAGAAGTGAAAGACATGATCTAGACGTATGGTTTACAGTCAGTTCCTGGGAAAAGTGGAAAGTACTCTGGCTGACTTCTCATGGCTTGTTTTGAAGCCTTGGTTAAATCACCACATCTCTGTTCTCTGGTTTTCTGGCCCCCAGTATGCGGAAGTTAGTCTTGCCCTGAAGGTTTCTTCCATGATTCAATGAGTCTATTCCCAGAAGAAAGTAGTCAAAGTGGTAAGCGCCTGACTCAACTGACCTTTGGACAAATACATTCGTGTATCTCCAGGTAACTCTAACTTCTGAAAGCTAGACTGCCTGGATGTTTGTTGATGATAAAATACAGTTCTTGTCTTTAAGTCTGAAAGGATGAGAGCACTTGAAAATTTTAAGATACAGATAAACTAAACAGAGCCATTCAAGTTTTTAAAGGGAGTTTGGAAATTTGAAGAACACAAAGTTAGAAATTATACCATGATTCATATAACCATTTTTCTTTTTACTTCTGATAAGAAATTTTCACATATTGAGATGTATAGCTAACTATGCTGATTTAAATCTGATTTGGCATGAACTAAAGAAGCCTGACTTACGGCCTTTCCAACATACATTGTATATATACTTTAACCGTTAAGATGAAGATGCATTAAACATTATCTCAAAATAAAAGAATGCATTCCTTGAAGATAAGAATGTGTGCTTTCTTTCCTACCATGCCAGTATCAGTACTCCTGAAAGTAAGTTTCCTTTCCCAGACATCAGGGTCATGTTGATCTGCCCATCTGAAACTGAATACCTCTGACACTTTGATGTATATGTAACCTGGGTGTGTTTGATGAATGTTCTTTGTTCTAAAAAGGTATAAAACTGTACTGAAAACCATGCTTCTCCAGAATACTTTCTTGCTTCATAGAAGCTGCCGTCCTTGGCTAGGAGTCCTCAGCCTGGCCCAAGTAAAACTCATCCTACCTCTCTTATCTATAGAATGGTTATTGGTTATTTGGGTGACACGTCTATCCTCACAGCTTCCCTGCTCTCCAGGGCTCTGCCCACTGTTTAGGTGATTTTGCATTCTAATTTAATCACTTAACTTCTTATTTGTAGCAAAAATAATTTTTCTATGTTATCTTGAACTGTTTTGGGGCAACATTAAGCATAATAAGATAGACTGCATATCTTATAAGAGATGGGACATCTCCAAGATCCCAGCCTAGAGGGAAGCATATTCTCTCTAAAGGTCTTAGTATAGCTAAGTGTGGGAGGATGGCAGCATTAATGTTGGCAGAACGGGAAGAACCAGAGGAAGGAGAAATGGTCCTTGAATTCTGGCTGTTCTCCATGGATTGAGGAGAGGACATGGAGGGAGACAGACATATGAACATTTCTATAATTACAAGCTCTGACATGTGCTGGGAGGAAAGGTTTACAAAGCTATCTGGTGACAAGGAGAGGATGTGGCTGACCGAGTTCCACCTTTGTTCACACAGCTGGGAGGTCTGAAAAGACTCCCCTGAGAAAGTGACCTTTGACCCGAGATCTGAGTAGGAAATAACCAAGCATGGGAAGGGGATGAGGAGAGGAGAGGGCCAAGAGCTTTCTAAGCAAGGAGAACTGTTGGTGCAAAGACCTGGAACAGGAAGAGGCTTTGTGTATTAGAAGAAGTGAAAGCATATCAGCTGGGCTAAAGAACTGAGCAAGTGGACTAGGGTGAGAGATGATGTTAGAAGGTAGACCAAGGTCAGACTATGCATAATCTTGTAGGTCACGCCAGTGACTGTGGTCTCTATCCTAAGAAAGCTGTTTCAGGAGATCAGGCACAAGGTTAGGGTGGTGGTGGAGGTGGAGAAGAGGACACCAAAGAGGTAAAATCGAGAAGAGTTTATGGATGGAGAGGATAAAAGGAGTAAGGGAGATGGAGGTACCAGGATGCTGCCTCGCCAAAGTGGGGGCCTTTCCTCATGGTTATCTGAGGTTCTGACCACTCTGTCTCCTCGCTCTTATTTTCATATTTTATTTCAGTGTGAGAAGTGGGGAGCTGGCTGTCAAGGCACACAATGTAATCTTGTCTCTGTTTTTTAACACTGAGGCTCATATTCAGAGAGTGAATGAATGAGAAGCCAGAGGAGAAAGCGAGCAGGCAGAAAGGCCAGGCAGAAGGAAAGAAGAGGAGAGTCCAGGAATGCTCCTCCTAAAAGAGTCAGGGAAGACAGAGAAGAAGGAAGAATGGGGAGCTGGGGGGCTGGGCCAGCAGAAGGGGAGGAGGAGAGCAGGGACAAGACATGAGGAAAGAGGGGCTGGGAACCCTGAGATGGAAGAATCTTTGGATATTAAAGCCCTAAAGAATCATAGTCAACACAGTCCAATCCTCTCAATGTGCAACTGAGAAAATTTTAACGTTTTTATTTTATTATAAATGTGATACTTGCACTAGTAGAAATTTTGGAAGACATAAAAAGGTAGAGCAATGGGGCCAGCCCGGTGGCGCAGCGGTTAAGTGCGCATGTTCTGCTTCGGTGGCCTGGGGTTCACCGGTTTGAATCCCAGGTGGCGACATGGCACCGCTTGGCACACCATGCTGTGGTAGGTGTCCCACATATAAAGTAGAGGAAGATGGGCAAGGATGTGAGCTCAGGGCCAATCTTCCTCAGCGACAAGAGGAGGATTGGCAGCAGTTAGCTCAGGGCTAATCTTCCTCAAAAAAGAAAAAAAAATGTAAAGCAAGTTAAAATCACCCATACTCTTTCTGCCTAGAGACATCCACTGCTAAGGCATCGAATTTCCTTCTACTTTTTTTTCTTTGCATTTTTAACCTGGTCGAAGTTATACCATAGATACGACTTTATGTCCTGCTTTTAAAACTTAAATAATAGTTGTAAAGCTTCCCATGCGCTATGTCAAACTCTTCAATAAACAGGAGTTTAGACAAGCCAGTTGTGAGAAATACTGGAGTGGCGGTGTCAGGACTCCTTGGACCCCAATGAAGCCTCTTTGCAACTTAAATAGCGAACAGCGAGGCAGACCATCTGACAGATGAATAAGGGCTCCTTCAAGTGGACTGGAAGCAAACCCGGAACAAGCCAGAGTGGGAGTCCTGCCTGTGTCTGCGCTTCGGAAAGGGCCACCAACCGGGTCAAAAGTGCGCTGTTGAGAGACATGCGTTGAGGAGGCGGGGATGGCAGGGGATGGAGGAAATCGCAGGTCCGAGTCCAGCGCTCCCAGCTCGGCGAGGCTCCACACCCAGCGACATGAGGTGCCTGCTGTTTCTGCTGCTCTGGGGGCTCCCTCAGATTCGGAGAACTTCTGAGGGTGAGTGCAACGAGGGCGCCTGGGTCCGCGCCAGGGAAAGAGAGCTGGGCAGGGAAAGGAGGCGACGCTTGATGGCGGCAGGCAGAGACCAATCCATCTCGGAAACTCGGGAGCCGCGCGAGCTCGCGGGCGTGATCCAGCCCGAGAACCCGCTGCTCCCGCCTCCGGTCTCCGCCTCGGGGAAGGGGGGTGCAGCTCAGAGCTATCCTCCTTCCCAAGCCCATCTGATTTTGTTTGTTTTCTTTCTTCCCTCTCGTTACGCTCTCTGCTCTCTCGGCCACTCGATGCACTCCTCCAATCTCCATTCTCTCCTAGTCCCGCAAAGGAATTTCCCCTTCCGCTGCCTCCAGATCTCATCCTTCCTCAACCGCAGCTGGGCGCGCACCGACGGCTTGGCGTGGCTCGGGGAGCTGCAGCCCTACGTGTGGAAGAACGACTCGGACACTATCCGCTTCCTAAAGCCCTGGTCCCAGGGCACATTCAGCGACCAGCAATGGGAGGAGTTGCAGCATCTATTTCGGGTTTATCGAAGCAGCGTCACCAGGGACATACAGGAATTCGCCAAAATGCTGCACACAGCCTGTGAGCTGGGGAATGGGATCCTGGGCAACTATCCAAGGGAAGCCAGTGGACACAGAAGCCCAGCTGGGAGACTCTGACCCCACCTGATAAGATCTTTACTCTCTCCACCCTCTTCTTATTTCCACTTCTGCCTGAGACCTCCCAGCCTCTGACTCCTCAAAATATTCCTTGATCCTCCTGCCCCAGGTCATCCACTCTAATTCCCATTAACTCTGGATCCCCAGTATAACCCTCACACCAGTTTCTGCTCCTTGATCCCTTCCAATCAATACGCTTCTTTGCTCTCCATTCCTCCCTTCAGATCCCTTGGAGGTCCAGGTGTTTGCTGGATGTGAAGTGCACCCTGGGAACACCTCAGAAAGCTTCTTATATGTAGCATTTCAAGGAAGAGATATCCTGAGTTTCCAAGGAACTTCTTGGGTGCCAGCCCCAGATACCCCACAGTGGGTCGCGAGAGTCATCGAAGTGCTCAATGACGACCAAGGGACCAGCGAAATGGTGCAGTCGCTCCTTAATGACACCTGCCCCCAATTTGTCAGAGGCCTCCTGGAGACAGGGAAGTCAGAACTGGACAGGCAAGGTGAGCCTGCCCCTCTCACCCCCTGCCCTCCACTGCTGGGCTCCGTCTGGATTTTTCCATTCCAGGGTTCACTTCCCTTTGAGCACTGGGGGAAGAGAAAGCAGGGGATGGATAAGGCATAAGGGTATTTATTCATTTCACAGGCATTACCTGAGCACTCCTTGGGTTCCATAAATTGAATTAAATAAACCCTGGGGGTCAAGCAGCATCTTTGCTTGAGGGGAAGGATGAGAAGACAGATGAACAATTGAAGCGATGTTAAGGATGAGAAGACAGATGAACAATTGAAGCGATGTTTGAAACATGCTCCACGTGTTACAGCTTAAGACAGGGTGCTTAGGCATACAGAACAGCGGCATTTACAGGAGACAGGATCAGGGAAGGCTTTCCTGGAGAAGCTAACACAAACAGAGTGATGTTATGAGAGACTTCATCTCCAGAGGAGGAAATGTGGGACCTGGGAGTCTGCTGTGAGGTCTGGAGCCTCTAATGCAGAGTCCTCATTTTAAGATCCCCCGTTCCCCTGTTGGATACAGTGAAGCCTGAGGCCTGGCTGTCCAGTGGCCCTGCTCCTGGGCCTGGCCGTCTGCTGCTGGTGTGCCATGTCTCAGGATTCTACCCAAAGCCTGTGTGGGTGATGTGGATGCGGGGTGAGCAGGAAGAGCCGAGCACTCAACAAGGTGACATCCTGCCCAATGCTGATGAGACATGGTATCTCCGTGTAACCCTGGATGTAGCAGCCAGGGAGGCGGCCGGCCTGACATGCCGAGTGAGGCACAGCAGTCTAGGAGGCGAGGACATCATCCTCTACTGGGGTGAGAAAGAACTGGGGCCCAGCTGCAAATGGGAGGAGATGGCCCTCAAGCATAGAGGGAGGGACTGGGGAAGGGGTGGGACTTGACCCACTCAGGACAGAGAGTTTCCAAGGTGAGGCCTCTGACCAGAAGGGATGGAAGGAGGCGATGGCAGATACAGGAAGGACAGGCATAAAGATCAGAGCTCAGAGAGGACTGAGACAGGATGTTTCACGTACAAGAAAGACTTAAAAACTCACAGACCCAGAAGTAGGTGGCAAGTAAAAACTCCCAGGAGGATTCATTCCCCAGGAGCTGGGACTTTTGAAAGGGAGGATAACAAAGGTAGCTGTGGTATATTGAGTGCTTCCTGTGTGTGGGCTGAGCACTCCCGTGCAGCAATTCATCTAATCATCCAACTGCCCTTTGAAGCAGGTACTACTGTTCTCATTTCATAGATGAGGAAATTGAGGCTAAGCTAGGTCAAGTAAACTGCCCAGGGGCTCACTGTTAGAAAGTGGAAGAGCTGGATTTAGACTCAGATCTGTCTAGCTACAATATGATGCCTCTCCCGTATTTGCAGTACTATCATATCCTGAAGTGGACTAATTACTGATACCCAGACCATAGAAAGATGGGGCATCTTAACTTCAAGAGGAATAGAAGTGGGTACTTTAAATGGGGAAGCAAATAAGAAGCACCTGGCACCCTCATGCATGCTTAGACCAGGGGACTTGGAATAGTGACGGATCCTGGACAGAGAGACATTCTGTGTTCCCCCAGCAGAGCAGAGCCGTGCCTCCGCGGGCTTGATCGCCGGGGCAGTACTGGTGTCTCTCCTGATCGCTGGAGGCTTATTAACATGCTGGTTTAAAAAGCGCTCGTAAGTCTCCCCTTTCCATCTCCCCCTTCCCTCAACCTCTCTCCCTGTATCTTCTCCTCTCCCCTTTCCCTCAATGGTCTCTCCCTTTCTGTCTCTCACAGCTCCTATCAAGACATCCTGTGACTGTCCTTGCCACACCTGTCTGTCTGGAACTCACGACCTCAAGTTCCGAGGACGTCAGTGCTCAGGAATTGAGAGTGAAAGAGAGGCACCTTGAAGAAGCAGAGAAGAGTCATAAGGAAGCTATCACATCCTTTTAACATCTTTATCTGAGAGGAGTTAAGTCCTTTCTCAGTATACTACAAGTATAGAAGCCCAAGTGGTTCTGTGAAAACAGAAGTGCGCACTCAGATACCTACCAGGGACAAGCACATAAGGGCTGCGATGCAATGGTGGGTGTGCTCAGTGTTTGAATGATGGAATCTGCAGTGAGCTAGAAAGCACTTGTCCTGTCAGAAGGAAGCGGGTCCAGCTGCTTGTTGTCATGTATAAAGTAAGACCCTGGCTTGGCTGTAACCTACATTTTTCAAGAAAAGTGGAAGTCTGGATTTTTGTGTGAACTTGCCTGATATTAAAATGTTGACTCAAACTTTTATGAAGCCACCTCTGCTGGCTGATGACAACCTAGGGGGGGTCCCAGTTTGTGTCTCTTTTATAAAAAGTTTGTCCTGAATGACATATTGGCAGTTTTAGGACATGGTTTCTATTGTGAATTTGGATATAAAGAAGGATGTTTTCTCTTTCAAAGAAAGTTAGGTTGTAAGAAACAGTGGTGTCTCAAGCTTTTACTTGGAGTAACTTGATTAAAAGTGGAGAAATCATAGCATATGTGTATTATGTAGAAAAAAGCTGCTCTCGGTACGAATATTTCTCTCAAATGGCCAGTCATTTTTTTCAGACTGGAGGAAGACAGTCATGAAGCTATCCACCCCAAACAGGCTCTCCTGCTTATAGCTACTAAATGAGACAATGTTCTCCTGTAGGGAACCCACTTGGGCTGAACCCACTTGGGCGGTGTGAGCTCTAGTGATGGGGGCCCAGCTGTCTGCTCTATTGGTTTAAAGAGAAGAAAGCAGGAAACTTAGAGGGGCATCAGACCTTCCTGATACCAAGAAATGAGAAGGCCGAATTAAAATCATCTGTTATCAGGGAAGTAGTCTCTTGGCGCTCAGGGCCTTTGAAATCCAGAAAAAGGCAGACGAAACTTTTGGAGAGTCTTTGCTTGAAAATATTAGGATTTGGCATCTTCTATGCTGGACTTGCAGATCAAACCTAAGATGTGGGTGAAGATCCTGCTAGATCCTTCTAAATCAGTGGTTCCCAAATTGTGGTCTCCTGACCAGCAGCCTCAGCATCACCTGGGAACTTGCAAATTATTTTGGGCCTCATCTGAGACCTACTGAATGAGCAATCTTGGGCGTGGGGCCCAGTAATGTGTTTTAAGAAGCCCTCAGGTGATTCTGATGTGTCTCTAAAGTTAGAGAACCACTGTTCTCAGGCATTGTGTAATACGATGCAACAAATTTCTTAGAATGCTAAGTGGAAGTATTGGTCTGTGGTTAGTCAGAGAAGGCTTCCTGGAGGGAGGGGAATTTTAAGCAGGACTTAGGCAGTGAGGTGAACCAGCAGGTGCCCTGGATCAGGAGACCAGAGTTCTAGCCTCTGACTCAGTTTCCTTCTGTGCCAAATGGGGATAATGATGTCTGTCTTTTTTTTCTTTTTTTAAAGATTTTATTTTCCTTCTTCTCCCCAAAGCCCTCCAGTGCATAGTTGTATATTTTTCAGTTGTGGGTCCTTCTAGTTGTGGCATGTGGGATGCCGCCTAAGCATTGCTTGATGAGCAGTGCTAGGTCTGCTCCCAGCATCAGCACTGGCGAAACCCTGGGCCACCGAAGCAGAGTATGCAAACTTAACCACTCAGCCACGGGGCCAGCCCCAATAATGTCTGTCTTGGTTATGCTGCAGATTAAATGTCTGTGTCCCCACAAAATTCCTATGTTGAAAACCTAATGCCCAAGATGATGGTGTTATGAGGTGAGGTCTTTCGGAAGTGATTAAGTCATGGGGTCCGAGCTCTCATGAGTGGGATTAGTGCCCTTATAAAAGAGACCCCAAACCCTCTCCACCATGTGAAGACACAGTAAGAAGATGCCGTCTATGAACCAGAAAGTGGACCCTCACCAAACACCAAATCTGCTGGTGTCTTGATCTTGGACTTCCCAGCCTCCAGAACTGTGAGAAATAAATTTCTATTGTTTATGAGCCACTCAATCTATGGTGTTTTGTTTTAGCAAGCAGCCCAAATGGACTAAGACAGATTATCTCACAGACTTGTGGGGAGCAAATGTGGGGCCTGTCAGTCTTTTGGGACCACACTGCCCTCAGGTGATGCTATTCAGTTTAGCTTCCTCAAGCAGTGTCAAGTTTGTGAACCAATTCCACTGGCCTTTCATATTCTCAGGGCATGTGTGTTAAAGTCTCTTCTGAAATCTTTTTGGAAATTCTTCTGCATGAATTTAGAGTATCTCTGGTTCACTTTTAAGTGAGTGATTTATTTTGGAAATGCCTATATCTTCAGGAAAATCTGTCTTTATGTACTCAGTTCAAAACATCTCAGAAAATCTTGAGAATTCATTTTAGAATGTGTTAATATTGTCTTCATGAATATGGTGTTTCTTATTGAGTGCCATGCTGATATATGCTCAGTGATAACGGATGGAATTCCTCTAATTTCTCCTTTAAAGTAGCACAGTATTATGCTTTTTCAGTGGAGGGCCCTGGAGAGACGCTGCCGGAGGAAGGGGATCTCCTGCAGTTTCCAGCTATGGAATGGTGGGTCAGCAGAATGGGTGCAAAAGCATCCTGTGGTGTGCTGCCCCAGCCACATGCCCAGAGCTTATGGACACTTGGTGACCTTGCAGCCTCAGCCTGGCAATAACCTTCTCATGGGCCTCTTGATATGGAAACTGGCGCTCCAAACGATTCCTGCCCCTCCCAGCACCGCATCCCCTCTGCAGACCCTTGCAGAAGTCAGTGTTAGTGGTCGGTAGTAACTGTGGTTAGTCCACCTGTCGCCCAGAGGTTTCCCCTGAGCCCCACTCTCTCTGCAAGCCCCCACCTGAGGTCTGGAGGGTTGCTTCCAGCTTATTCAGTGACTGCAGACCAGCTCTGGCTTGAATGAACCAGAAAAATTCTCTGCCACCCAAGAGGCTAAACTACACCTTCTCCAATGAGGTCTGCATTCCAGCCTTGGGCAGGGGTTGTTAGCCTTCCAAGTTTGTTCTTCCTTGGGTATTCGTCTTCAGCCTTAGAGTTCCATGTAGAGTTTTCTTAGATCTTAGGGTTATTTTCCTATTATAGTTTAATAATTAAACTTCCTCTGTTTAGTTGATTGTGTTATTTCTGTTTCCTGATTGGACTCGCGTGGATACACGTGCCTACTTTTGACTAGACACAGGAATCTGTGGACTTTTCAAAGCTATTACTTGAATTTACTTTTGCTTGTAAGTCTATAATGTGGAATCGATCCACGTGTGGTGTAGCTCTTCCTCCAAGAGCTTAGAATTGATTCTTTGCCAAAACTATCCTCAGGAGTTGTTACCTGTCCCACTGTTAATGCATCTGCTCCTCTCATTCACTGGGGCTTCTGTTGCTTAGGGTGTAATTAAGAGGGGTGCTTTTAATAGTTAAGCCAGGACAGATGTAAACTGGGACTGGCTCACACAAACTTTCTGTTGGTCTATTATTTTCTGTTTGTTCTGTGAAGGGCTCAACCCTGGCTCTTCTGGACTCCTCCTGGGTCTGGCCTCTATTCTCAGGTCACACATATCTTTCCACTCCTGTGTCCCACTTCCCAGACTCTCTTGTCCCTTAGATTTTCCTTTGTCTTCTGTGTTCCTTGTCCTCCCTCACTTTCTGCGTGGTCCTGCTCTGAGATACAGTGATAGAAAAGGCTTTACCCTCTTCAACTTCTTTTACTTAACTCTGGCTGGCTCCTCTCAAGACTTGTATCTTTCTTTTACTGGTTTTACTGAACCATCCCTATGGGGTGCTTCCACATTTTTGTCCCCCGGCTTTGCACCCTGAAGATAGCCATCTTTCCCATTTTTTTGTGAAAACTAGGATTATCCAGTAACGATTCCTTCATCTTTCCTCCTTCGTGGCTCAAAGGGTGGTTTTCTGCTCATGTTCATCTGCAGAGGAAATGTCTATCTCTGCTAAGCCCGACCCTTCCATTTGGGCTTTTCTGGTATAGCTCAGTGTCTCACCATTCACAGTCTCCTAGTCTCCTTGACATTCTAGTGTTCATAGAAAGCCCGTGAAGTTTGAAAAAAAAAGATGCCAACAAAAATCCTATGCTGAGCCCTGTTTCCCTTTTGAGGTACAATAGTGTTTTCCCCCTTTTCTGAAAAACCTCTCCCACATATGATGGGTACACGTGGCTGCTGCTTCCTCACCTGCACCCTCTCCTGCCATCTGGTTTCTGCACCCTTGAGTCTCTCTGCAGCTAATTGTTCCTATCTGTGTTCACACCCTCCTTACCTTTCCCTTAGGCTGTGGCAGGATCTTTTCTTTCTCCAGTTCGTGCTACACAACATTGCTATATTACTCTTCCTAAGCACACATGTCATTTCCTTTCATAAATCTTCCCTGGCTCTCCCTTGCCTGCCTGATAAGGCCAGAATCCTTAGGTGGGCATTTGTAATTATTATACTCCAGTGGTAACCTATCTTCCACTTATTATTCCACAGATGCTCCATTCTTTCCTGTTCACCTCCCTACATGTTGACATCTTACTCTTCAAGATGTAGCTTTAATGAAAACTTCTCTGAGCCATCAAGAACTAATATATTTCTCTCTTGACCATACCTTCCTAAAATTTTTATTAGTGTTTCTCAACACTTTTTAAAATATAATAAACATGATTGAGATATAATTTACATATAAAAATGCTCTTAATTTAAGTGTACAGTTCAATGAATTTTAATGAATATATACACTCATGTAACTACCTTTTTGTCTTCCGAAAAGAAACTTTCCAGTTCTCCCAAAGTCCCTCTTGTCACTCTGTTAACAATGTCCCAACCCCTGGCCTCAGGCAAGCACTGAACTGCTTTCTGTCTATATAGATTAGTTTCACCAATTTAAGAATTTTATATAAATGGAATTGTGCTTGTTTGTCACTTGACATGATGTTGTTGTTGTGTGTATCAGTAGTTCATTCCTTTTCATTTTTGTGTAGTATTTTGTTGTATGGACATACCACAATTATCCATTAACCAGTTGATGCAAATTTGGTTATTTATACTTTTGGGTTGTTAGGAATAAGACTGCTATAATCATTCATGTGCAAGTCTTTTTGTGCACAGATGTTTTTATTTAACTTGGGTAAACCTAAGAGTGGAATTGCTGGGTTGAATAGTAAGCATGTTGAACTTTTTGACCCATGGGTTATTTAAAAATGTGTTGTTTAATTTCAAAATATTTGGAGATTTTCCATATATCTTCTAGTTATTAATTTTTAATTTGATTACCTTGTGGTCAGAAAACATACTCTGTGTGATTTCAATCTTTTAAAATCTACTGAGATTTGTTTTAGGCCTAGCGTGTAGCTGATGTTGGTGAATGTTCCATGTGTGCTTGAGAAGGATGTGTATTCCGCTGTTGTTGGGTGGACTGTCCTATAAATGTCAATTAGGTTGTTAGTTGAGATCGTCCTTCAAATCTTCTATATGCTTGTCTACTTGCTCTGTTACTTGCTGAGATAGAAGAATTGATCTCTTCAACTATAATTCTGGATTTATCTATTTCCCTTTCATTTCTGTCAGTTTTTGCTTCATGTATTTTGAAGTTCTATCATTAGTGCATGCACATTTAAGATTATGATTTCTCGATGAATTGACTCTTTTATCATTATTAAATACCCCTTTTTATTTCTGATATTTCTTATCCAGAAGTCTACTTTATCTGACATTAAAATAGCCACTCTTTCTTTCTTTCTTTTTTTGTTGTTTTAAAGATTGGCACCTGGGCTAACATCTGTTGCCAATCTTCTTTATTTTTTTTCTTCTTCTTTTCCCCAAAGCCCCCAGTACATAGTCGTATATTCTAGTGGTGAGTGCCTTCTGGTTGTGTTATGTGGGACGCCGCCTCAGCATGGCCTGATGAGCAGTGCCATGTCCATTCCCAGGATCTGAACCAGCGAAACCCTGGGCCACTGAAGCGGAGCACATGAACTCAACCTCTCTGCCATGGGGCCGGACCCTCTTGCTTTCTTACTATTGGGATTTGCTTATTATATCTTCTTCCATCTTCTACTTTTAACCCATATGTGTCTTTATTCTTAGAGTGTGTTTTCTGTAAACAGATAATAGTTGGGTTTTGCCTTTTTATCCTATATGACAATTTCTGCTTTTTAATTAGAGTGTTTTGACCATTTACATGCATTAAATTTAACTTTAATGTAATTTTTGGTATGAGTTAAGTCTACTGTCTTGACCTCCATTTTCTATTTGTCCCATCTATTCTTTTTCCTTTTTAGGATTCTATTTCATCTTTGCTAGTGGCTTATTGCATATGCTTCTTTAAAAGTTTTGTTTTTTTAGTGGTTGCTCTAGGATTTATAATATTTTTTTTAATGTATCACAGACTGCCTTTAAATAACATGATACCACTTCACATATACCATAAGAACCATGCACAATATAGTTCCATTTCTGCCCTCCTATTCTTTGTATATTGTTGGCAGACATTTTATTTTTAGTTATGAATTTAACTGTGCAATACATGGTCATTGTTTTTGTTTGCCTTTAAAATAAATTACAAAATAAGAACATTCTTGAATATTTACTGGTGTATTTACCATTTCTAGCACTCTTCATTCTTTTCTGTAGATCCAGTGTTTCATCTAGTGTCTTTCTCCTTCAGCCAGAAGAAATTCCTTTCATATTTCTTTATAATGCAGAAATATTTCTTTATAATTTCTTTATAATGCAGATCGGTTGGCAATAAATTCACCAGCTTTTATTTTCTGAAATAGCCTTTATTTTACCTTCATTTTTGAAAGATATTTGCTGGATATAGCATTCTGGTTTGATAATTTTTTAAGCACCTTAATGATGTTGTTCCACTGCCTTCTGGTTTGCATTGTTGCTGACAAGAGATGTGTGCTTATTCTCATTTCCGCCATATATATGAGGTATCCTATTCTGGTTGCTTTAGAAATGTTTTCTTTATCTTGTTTCTTTCTCTCATTTAGAAACTTGATTTTAATGTGCTCCTGTGTGTGTGTGTGTGTGAGAAATACTTAAGGTTTGTTTAGCTTCTTGAAGTTGGAACTCCAATTGCAGGTATGTTAGACCTCTTGACATTTTAGATGGGTCACTGAGACTCTTTGAACTTTGATCTCTGCCTCCCCAAATTAGTGAGACTGATATGCTCTGCTTGGGTTCTCCCTCCCTGAGATGTGATTTGAAAATTACCTCCAGGTGGACAGGCAGGGGATGATTCTAGGTTTCATTGGAATAGTTACAGATTTCCATTATCAAACCAGATTTGGTGCTGCTAGTACCTTTTATCTTTAATGGCTTGTTTTCAGAATATAGAGCCAACATGGACAACTTCCTTCATCTACTTGGCAGCAATGAAAACCAACTAGAGGCCTTGTTTGTGAAAAAGACATTTTAGGGGTTGGAGGCCTGAAGGTAGTGGTGGGAGTAGGAAGACACGGAGACAAATAATTAAAATAAACACCTCGGTGTCAATATACATTCTAGATAGGGCAATATTAAAGAGCTGTTAGACAAGGTCCGTCAGTGGAAACAAAAGGAGTCAGATAACTCTTACCAAAAACCTCTTCTGCAGAGATAAAAAGAATCCAATTTGCAAATGAAAACAAAAGGCAGAAAAGAAAAAAGTAAACAAAAAAACAAAGCAAAGGACTCTTTAGAACAAGCTGCTAAAGGATCATTGGAATCTCATAAAAATTACGTATTTTTGAAAGTACTTAAATTTTTTGGGAAAAAATCCTATTTTCTCTCATTCATTTCTCTGCAGCAGTTGATACTTTAGTAATACTATGGATTCTTGGCTCTTGCCTGGGGCAGTAGATGCTCTTGGGGTCCCCTTTACTTTTTTTTTATGGAGAAGATAAATACAAACATTTTTGCCTTTTCCTAGTGGGGAAGGGGTCACGTGAGGGTCTCAGTGATTGGTACTCATGGTTCTCATGCTTTTATTGAATTAAGTGACATTGGAGATTGGCCACTAACCTGGGAACTAAGCCATTTTCATTTTGTAAGGTTCGGCTTTTCTTAATGTATTTATTATTTAGTTTTTTTTAATTATTTTAATTATTTTTATTTTTTATTTATTTATTTTTTAAATATTTTATTTTTTTCCTTTTTCTCCACAAAACCCCCCAGTACATAGTTGTATATTCTTCGTTGTGGGTCCTTCTAGTTGTAGCATGTGGGACGCCGCCTCAGCGTGGTTTGATGAGCAGTGCCATGTCTGCGCCCAGGATTCGAACTAACGAAACCCTGGGCCGCCTGCAGTGGAGCGCGCGAACTTAACCACTCAGCCATGGGGCCAGCCCCTATTATTTAGTTTTTGATACATCTTTTGAAAAATCCTGAAGTTATGTAGCTGGATAATATTTTGATATTTTAACATATGGCTTTATTCATTTCCTTGAAATTTTCATTCCCCTTATCCATGTAAGATACTCACATTTCTCTTTGCCCCATGGGAAGAATGTGGCAGGATAGAATACAAATATCTTCCCAGTCATTCTAGATTATTTTTCCAAATGTTTAGTGGAGATAAGATATCAAAGCATAAACAGAAAGTCTTGACAAAACAGGAAACAGGAAAGAGCTTTTCCAGACTAGAACAAGATTTTTCTACTGGGGGCAGAGTTGTTTGTGTGTTCTAAGAGGAGATGGAGCTTGCCCCCTTTTCTCCAGCAGCACCACCAGGGAGGTGGCAAGATCCCAGAGAGAGCGACTATGTGGCTCTACTGGGCAGCAGATGATGAGGTCTTTAACAAGACTCCTATACTCATAATTGTGGCACAGAAATACCAGACAGGACACCAGATCTGAAGAGGCTGTGCAGGAAGTGATGTGGACAGTGTAGCAATAATCTGTGAGGTTTAATGAACGAGCACCAGGGGCTACAGTATTAGTTAGAACTCCAGAGACTAGGGGCAGAAACCAGGAAAAACCAAGGTTATATTTTCTCTACCACAGAGTAGAATGATGCTAGTGTTAGAAATTAGGTTAATTAATAGAAAATAAAGAAAGTGATATTTCTTTCACATTGAATTTATAGTCTAAGATTTACATCTATTACTTGTGGGATTTATGTGGAATTGCTAAGAATTATCTGCCTCCTGGATAAATTATAACTCTTAGCACTGGAGCCAAGGTATTTGGAGACACCTGCTGTGACTGTATTTGAAAATTCATTTGAAGTCTTGAGATGCACTTAGAATTTAATGCTGACTTCTGAAATTCCTGTGGATTATAATGAGCTCAGTTTAAAAGATGACTACAGAATGATCTGTAGTCCATAAGTGGACATATAGTAGCTGGTAGTTGGAAGAAACCGAGAGTAAAACAGCCTTGTTAGAACTTGCTGAGAAGATTAATTTCTTTTAGTTCCAGAAAAATAACTGGAAATGGAGGAAAGTGGAAAATTGCGTATATGGCCTGAATTTCAGATTCTAAACGCCAATAACAGTAACCACAGCTATCATAGCAACATCAGTTTAACATCTTGGTGAAAGAAGGACAGTAGACTGGAGAAATTTCAACTAAAAATTGTGAATCTGACTTTTGGTGGACAATTTTTGACAGATGCAAAATTGAATGTTCTGTTTTGCTTTTCAGACTTTCAAAGTACTCAAACTGGTAAAGGAGAGGCAGGAAATGGAGCTTGTTTCTCACTCCCAGGATCAAGGGGAACCTAACACAGATAATGTAATTAGCGGCATAAGCCTAGACCAGGTGAGCTATACAGAGATGTGACAGTTGAGATATCCTACTGACTTTGCAGCCTTTGGAAACCCAAGCAAAAGCACCCTTCTGTTGGGCCTGAAACCCAACTTCTAAGGCAAAGGGACCCTGTGCCTCCTACACATGTGAAAAGAAGAGTTAAATTTAGCTCTTTTCAGAGATGATATAACTGTGTAGAAACCCAAGCAACCGTATTTGAAAAAACAGAACACTTGAATTTGACAGGGAATTTTGACATGTAGAAAAGATAAATATATGAAAACTATTCTATTAGCAGTAACAAACTAGAAATGGAAATGGGAGTAAATAGTCCACTCAAAAAAGTGACAAAAACATAAAATAGTTAGGAATAAATTTCACAAGAATGGTACAGACCCCAAATGAAGAAAACTATAGAGTCCTCTGAAGGACAAAAGGCATATTCCAAATTAATGAAAAGATGTACTGTATTCTTGGTTTAGAAGATTTAATATAATGAAATATCAATTAACCCTCAAGATGTGTAAGTTAAATGAAATTCTAAGTAGTTTTAAAATCAAAAAATATGAAAAAAATATAATGGTGGGGATATGGGATTTGCTCTACTAAATAGTATAAAACCCAGAGCCACTGTTATGAAAATACAGTGGTAATGGAGGGTGGGGGATAGGACAGACGTTGATTAAGGGTGCAGACTTGCAACAAGTAGTAAATCAGTCCTAGAGATGTAATGTACAGTATAGTGATTATAGACAACAATGTTATATTAGAATCATCAAACTTACTAAGAGACTAGATTTTAATTATTCTAATCACTAAAAAGAATGATAATTATGTTATGTGATAGAGGTGCTAATTATCATTACAATAGCAATCATATTACAATACATAAATGCATCAAATGAACATCTTATACACCTTAAATTGATACGATGTTATATGTCAAATATACTTCAATAAATATAAAATAAATAGAAAGCTAAGAAAAAATACTATGGTAATAAAATTGACAAATTGTTGAATAGAGGAGGAGATAGAAAGGTAAGAAACAGATCTCCATATACATTGGAATAAATCTATATATGCGATGTCATTTCATATCACTGCAAAAGAATAATTAGTGAGTGTGCTGGCTATCCATCTAGAAAAGAATAATACTGGAACTCTACCTCGTGGCATAAATATAAATAAATTCCAGATATATTAAAGACTCAGGTTTTGAAGATTTTTTTTATCAAAATAGGGACTCAGAAACTATAAAGTAAAATATGTAGATGTTAAAAAAATAAAAATTTTGGATGATAATAGATGGCATAAATCAATTGTAGATTGGGAAAAATATCTGTATTGCAAATTACAGTTAGAGTTAGTGAATATTAATAATGAAAAAAGTCCCTTACAAATTTATAAGAAAAAGTTCAACATTCAAATGGTAAATGGGCAAAGACTGGATAGATAACTTGTAAAGGGCAAATCCAAAATGACTAATAAGAAAATATAATCACCCTCATTAGTAGTCATGGAGATGCAAATTAAAGTAAAAATGAGATATCCATTCTAACTTAAATTGGTAGCAATGAAGGAGAATGATATGATTTTGTAAAACAGCTTTTTGGAAAGCTATTTGACAAAAACTCTTCACATGGAGAATTCAGACACCTCTCAACTCAGAAATCCTACTCTTGGGACTGTATTTTGTTAAAATAAAATCACCAGAATGTGAGGATTTGTATACAAGAATGATTGTGGCAGCTCTTGACTTATGTGTGTGGTTATGTACGTATTTTGTAGTGGCAAAAACTGGAAGCAGTCATTAATTAGGACTAGGTGTAGTTGCTTCAGGCAGAAAGAGCTCAAATAACAGGGGCTGAAACCAAATAAAAGTTTATTTCTCTCTCACATAATAGAAGTCCAGAGATCTGCATTCGAAGGTAGCTCCACGAAGTTAATAGGGACCCAGGCTTCTTCCAGCTCATTCTGTTACTGTCATGCTTCAACATGAAATGCTAATGTTTTATCCATCCTGATAGCTTCCTGGATAGCAGGATGGTGGAAGGGAAGGACGCCTCCCTTCTTCCCACTTTTAAAGTGAATTCTCAGAAGTAAGACAACCAGTGCAACCGTTCTGCTGCTTCTTGGTAAGTAGTCACTGTGCAAGTGAGGCTGGGATACGTAGTATTACTTTGGTGATAGTGTGTCTAGCTAAATATCAGGTTTTGTTACTAATGAATTTGGGGAGGCAACTAGCAGTCCCTGTTACAGGCAAACCATAGAACAGTGAGGAATCATTGAATAAAATGACTTAGACCTATTGAAGTTGATTTGGAGGAATTACAATTTTATGAAGTTTTGAGAATCCTTAACCAATTTATTTCTCTTTAATTTTTCTTTTATTTATTCAGAAGAATGATATATGATTAATATTTAATTGTAAAAAAGTTTAAAAGAATCTTAAAAATAAAAGTTAAGACATGAAATGATACAAATATTGTGTTATAGTTTATTTGGCAGCATTTTTCCTTTCCTAGTGGTACCTAACATCTTGGTATACTTACAGTTGATGGCATCTTAGTGTGATGAAATATGATAATAATTTAAATTGACGTGAAATAGTGTGAAACAACATTAAGACAACAGATGGCATATGAATCTGATAATAATACCTATGCGTACTTTCCCCAAATTTTTACTCTTAGTCATTACATCCAAACAATAGCTAAAATCTTAACGCATGGGTTTCCTTTCCTGCGCATCTTCCTGACTCTGTGTATCTAACTTTTTGGAGACTATTTGGGGAACTCCGCTCCTCAGACTCCTGGGATCTATTGATCCATTATTAGCTCTCTTGATCTGTGTTGACTTTCTTGCTCCAAAATCTATTGATCAATTGCAGTTCACTCAAGAGTTTTTCAAAGTGGAGGAGAAATATTTTTCTTTGAACAGATGCCATTTTCTCTTTTCTGAATTATTAGAATCTAGGAAAAAACCACTTCATCCAAAATGCAAAGTGGTTGGGGCCAGCCCAGTGGCATAGTTAAGTACTGGTTAAGTTCGCTTACTCCATTTTGGTGGCCCAGGGCTTTCAGGTTCAGACCCTGGGCACGGGCCTACACACTGCTCATCAAACCATGCTGTGGTGGCATCCCATATATAAAATAGAGGAAAACTGGCATGGATGTTAGCTCAGCAACAATCTTGCTCAAGCAAAAAGAGGAAGATTGGCATTATTGTTAGCTCAGACTCAATCTTCCTCACCAAAAATAACCAAACCAAACCAAACCAAAATTCAGAGTGGTGGATACTATGTATTGGCTTGCTAAATCCTCCTTCTTTAATGTCTTCTTTTATGGAAGAGTCTGGAAAGGTCAAAACTGCATTTCTCAAACTTCTTTGCAGCTAAGGTTTTGTATATAAATTAGGTTTTACCAATTAGATGCACTCATCTGACATTTAGGGGAAGATTTTTAACTACAGATTCAATTTCTTTGATAGACATAGGCTTATTCAGGTTATGTGTTTCATATTGAATGAACTTTGGTAGTCTTGTGTTTTTCAAGGAGTTTATTCATTTCATCAGAGTTGTTGAATTTATTGGCATAAAGTCATTCATAATTTTCCCTTATTAATCTCTTAACACCTACAAGATCTGTAGTTATGTCACCTTTCTCATTTCTGTCTTTGATAATTTGTCTTCCCTCTCTTTACTGGTTAGTGAGGATAGAGGTTTATCAATTTTATTGATCTTTTCATTGATTTCTTTTTTCCTTTTACTTTGGATCTAGTTTGCTCTTTTCCCAGCTTTTAAAAATAAAAGCTGAAACTATTGATTTGAGACCCTTCTTCATTTCTGATATAGGCATTTTAGTGCTACCAGTTTCCCTCTATGCACTGCTTTAATTGCATCTCATAAATTTTGTTTTGTTGTATTTACATTTTTATTTAGTTCAAAATACTTTCTAATTTCCTGCATTATTTCTTCTTTAACCTATATGTTGTTTAAAGCTATTATTTAATATCCAAATATCTGAAGATTTTCCGAATATATTTCTAATTTAATTCCGTAATTTAATTAATTCTAATTTACTTTCAAAGAATACACTTTGTATTATTTTAATAGTTGTAAATTTGTTGAACATTGTTTATTGGCTCAGAATATGGTCTGCTTTGGTAAACGTTCCATGCACACTTTAAAAGAGTGTGTATTCTGTTTTTGTTCTGTAGAGTGTTCCATAAATGTTAATTAGGTCAAAGTGGTTAATAGTATTGTTGAGTCTTCTGTGTCCGTGCTGGTTTTCTGTCTCCATGTTCTATCACTTATTGAGAGAGGGATGTTAAACCGCCCAACTGTAATTGTGCATATGTCGATTTCCCTTCCAGTTTGATCAGCTTTTGCTTCGTGCACTTCGAAGCTGTTATCAGATGCCTAAACATTTAGCATTATGATGTCTTCTTGACTTGACTCATCATTGTGTAATGACCTTCTTTATCTCTGGTAATATTCTTGGTTCTAAAATCTACTTTGTCTGATAGTAATATAGGCACTCCAGAATTCTTTTTATTAATATGGTATATCTTTTTCCTAACTTCATTTTTAACCTATTTGTATAATTACATGTAAAACAGGTTTCTTGTAGGCAGCATATAGTTGGGTTTTGCTTTTTATTTTGTCTGAGAATCTCTGCCTTTTTAGTAGGGTATTTAGAACATTTACACTTTATGTGATTATTGGTATGATTGTGTTTACATTTAAGGTCATTTTTACATTTTATCTCTTTTGTTGGCTTATTAGCTAAAATACTTTGGCTATTTTAGTGGTAGCTTTAGAGTTTATAGTTTGTTTTTTTTTTTAATAATTATTTTTTCCTGAGGGAGATTAGCCCTGAGCTAACATCTGTGTTGTCTTCCTCTTTTTTTCTTGCTTGAGGAAGATCAGCCTGAGCTAACATCTGTGCCAGTCTTCCTCCACTTTATATGTGGGTTGCTGCCACAGCATGGCTGACAAGTGGTGTAGGTCTGTGGCTGGGATCTGAACCCATGAACCCAGGCTGCCAAAGCAGAACATGCCAAACCTAACCACTACACCATGGGGCCAGCCCCCTAGAGTTTATAGTTTGCATCTATAACTTACACAATCTTCAAGTAATATTTACCAAGTCATCTATAGTATAAGAATCTTACAACAGCGTATTTCTGTGTTTCCCCCTTCTGTCCTTGTGCTATTGTTGCCATGCATTTTATTTCCATGTATGTTATAAATTCAACAGTACATTGCTATTCTTTTTTCTTCAAATGGTCAATTATCTTTTCAAAGGCTCAAAAGTAAGAAAAAATATCTTTTATATTTACCCTCATGTTAACCATTTCTGGTGCTTTTCATTCCTCTGTATAGATCTGGATTTCCATCTGGTATCATTTTTCCTCCTCCTGAAGGACTTATGTTAACATTTTTTCTAGTGCAGGTATGCTAGTGATGAATTCTTTCAGCTTCTAGTTCACCTTTTATTTCAAATTAACATTAATTTTATTTTATTATTTTTATTTATATATATATTTTTAAATTAAGATTCATAATAGTTTACATCATTGTGAAATTTCAGTTGTACACTATTTCTTGTCTGTCACCACATAAGTGCTCCCCTTCACCCCCTGTGCCTACCCCCCACCCCCCTTCTCCTGGTAACCACTGAACTATCTTCTTTGTCCGTGTGGTGTTTCCTTATATTATGCATTTAAGTGAAATCCTATGTTTGTCTTTCTCAGTCTGGCTTATTTCACTTAGCATAATATCCTCCAGGTCCATCCATGTTGTTGCAAATGGGATGATTTCATCTTTTTTTATGGCTGAGTAGTATTCTATTGTATATGTATACCATATCTTCTTTATCCAATCATCGGTTGATGGGCGCTTGGATTGTTTCCAAGTCTTGGCTATTGTGAATAGTGCTGCAATGAACATAGGGGTACATATGTTACTTTGGATTGTTTATTTCAAGTTGTTTGGGTTGATACCCAGTAGTGGGATAGCTGGGTCATATGGTATTTCTATTTATAGTTTTTTGAGGAATCTCCATAGTGGCTGCACTAGTTTGCATTCCCGCCAGCAGTGTATGAGTGTTCCCTTTTCTCTACATCCTCTCCAACATTTGTTGTTTTTGGTCTTGGTAATTATAGCCACTCTGACTGGTGTAAGGTGATATCTCACTGTAGTTTTGATTTGCATTTCCCTAATGATTAGTGATGTTGAGCATCTTCTCATGTGCCTCTTGGCCATCTGTACATCTTCCCTTCAAAAATGTCTGCTCATATCCACTGCCCGTTTTTTGATCGGGTTTTGTTGTTGTTGTTGAGTTGTGTGAGTTCTTTATATACTTTGGATATCAACCCCTTGTCTGATAAATGATTTGCAAATATTTTCTCCCAGTTGGTGGGTTGTCTTTCCATTCTGCTGATGATTTTTTTTGCTTCATAGAAGGTTTTTAATGAGATGTAGTCCCATTTGTTAACTTTTTTTTTTGTTTCCCTTACCCGAGGAAAACATGGTATTTGAAAAGATGTGGCTAAGACCAACGTCAAAGAGCATACTGCCTCTATTTCCTTCTAGGATTTTTATGGTTTCAGTTCTTACATTCAAATCTTTAATCCATTTGCAGTTAATTTTTGTGTATGGTGCAAGATAATGGTCTACTTTCATTCTTTTGCATGTAGCTATCCAGTTTTCCCAACACCATTTATTGAAGAGACTTTCCTTTCTCCCTTGTATGTTCTTGGCTCCTTTGTCAAAGATTAACTGCCCTTAGTTGTGTGGCTTTATTTCTGGGCTGTCAATTCTGATCCATTGATCTATTTGTCTGTTTTTTTTTTTTTTTTTTTGCTAGTAGCATGATGTTTTGATTACTATAGCTTTGTAGTTTGTTTTGAAGTCAGGGATTGTAATGCCTCCAGCCTTGTTCTTTTTTCTCAGGATTGCTTTAGCTATTTGGCGTCTTTTGTTCCATATACATTTTTGGATTCTTTATACTATTTCTGTGAAGAAGGTCATTGGGATTCTGATTGGGATTGCATTGAACCTGTAGATTGCTTTAGGTAGTATGGACATTTTGACTATGTTTAGTCTTCCAATCCATGAACATGGAATATTTCTCCATTTCTTTATGTCTTCCTCATTTCTTTCAGTAATGACTTATAGTTTTCAGTGTACAGATCTTTCACCTCTTTGGTTAAGTTTAGTCCTAGGTATTTTATTCTTTTTGTTGCTATTGTAAATGGGATTGTATCCTTGATTTCTTTTTCTGCTAGTTCATTGTTAGTGTATAGGAATGCAACTGATTTTTTAAAAATTTATTTTGTACCCTGAAACTTTACTGTAGTTGTTGATTATTTCTAGTAGTTTTCTGGTGGATTCTTTAGAGTTTTCTATATATAGAATCATATCGTCTGCAAATAGTGAAAGTTTTACTTCTTCCTTTCCAATTTGAATTCTTTTTCTTGCCTAATTGCTCTGGCCAATACCTCCAGTACTATGTTGAATAGGAGTGGCAAGAGTGGGCACCCTTGTCTTGTTCCTGTTCTCAGAGGGATGGCTTTCAGTTTTTTGCCATTAAGTATGATGCTGGCTGTGGGTTTGCCTTATATGGCCTTTATTATGTTGAAGTAATTTCCTTTAATGCCCATTTTATTGAGAGTTTTTATCATAAATGGATGTTGAATCTTATCAAATGCTTTCTCTGCATCTATTGAGATGATCATGTGATTTTTATTCCTCATTTTGTTAATGTGGTGTATCACGTGATTGATTTGCAGATGTTGAACCATTCCTGCATCCCTGGAATGAATCCCACTTGATCATGGTTTACGATTCTTTTAATGTATTGTTGTATTCAGTTTGCCAATATTTTGTTGAGAGTTTTTGCATCTAAATTCATCAGTGATATTGGCCTGTAGTTTTCCTTCTTCCTGTTGTCATCATCTGGTTTTGGTAACAGGGTAATGTCGGCCTCATAGAATGTGTTAGGAATTGTTCCATCTTCTTCAGTTTTTCAGAATAGTTTGAGAAGAATAGGTAATAAATATTCTTTGAATGTTTGGTAAAATTCTCCAGAGAAGCCATGTGGTCCTGGACTTTTGTTTTTTGGGAGATTTTGATTACTGTTTCAATCTCTATACTTGTCTATACTTGTCTGTTCAGATTCTCTCTTTCTTCTTGATTCAGTTTTGGGAGGTTGTATGAATCTAGGAATTCATCCATTTCTTCTAGGTTATCAAATTTGTGGGCATATAGTTTTTCATAGTATTCTCTTATAATCCTTTGTATTTCTGCAGTATCTGTTGTAATTTCTCCTCTTTCATTTCTAATTTTGTTCATTTGAGTCTTCTCTCATTTTTTCTTAGTGAGTCTGGCTAATGGTTTGTCAATTTTGTTTATCTTCTCAAAGAATCAGCTCTTAGTTTCACTGATGCTTTTTACTGTTTTTTTAGTCTCTATTTCATTTATTTCTGCTCTATTTTTTATTATTTCCCTCCTTTTGATGACTTTGGGCTTGTCTATTCTTCTTTTCCCAGCTCTGTTAGGTGCATTTTAAGATTACTTATTTGAGATTTTTCTTTCTTGTTGAGGTGGGCCTGTATTGCTATGAATTTCCCTCTTATGATTGCTTTTGCTGCATCCCATCAGAGTTGGTATGTGGTATTTTCATTTTCCTTTGTCTCCAAGTAATTTTTAATTTCCTCTTTGATTTCTTCAATGATTCAATGGTTGTTCAATAACATGTTGTTTAGTCTCCACATATTTCTGACTTTCCCAGTTTTATTCTTGTGGTTGATTTCTAGCTTCACAGCATTGTGGTCAGAAAAGATGGTTGGGATGATTTCAATCTTCTTGAATTTATTGAGGCTTGCCTTGTTACCCAACATATGGTCTATCTTTGAGAATGTTCCATGGGCACTTGAGAAGAATATATTCTGCTGTTTTGGGATGGAATGCTCTATATATGTCTATTAAGTCCATCTGGTCAAGTGTTTCATTTAAATCTACTATTTCCTTGTTGACTTTTTGTCTGTATGATCTGTCTATTGAAGTAAGGGGGGGGTCACCTTTGTTTTTGAAAGATATTTTCATCGAGTATGATTCTAGGTTTGATTGGGTATGATGTAGGTTCATAGGTTTTTTTCATTCAGTACTATGATGATATTTCTCCCTTGTCTTCTGCCTTGCATTGATTCTGATGAGAAATCTGCTGTTATTCCATAAATAGTGTGTCCTTTTTTCTGGCTGCGCTTACGATTTTCTCATTATCACTGGGTTTAAGCAATTTGATTGTTATGTGTCAGTGTACTTTTCTTCATGTTTCTTGCACTTGGGGTTTGTAGATCTTTTTGGATCTGTGTTTCATAGGGTTTTTTTCCCCCAAATTTGGAAACATTTCAGCCATTATTTCTTCATATTTTTTTTCTGTCCCCCTCCTCCCCCTCCTTTGGGGACTGAAATTTCATATATATAAATCAGGTTGCTTGAAGTTGTTTCATGGCTCATTGATGTTATTCATATTGTTTTGGGCTTTTTTCCTCTCTGTGTTTCATTTTGGATAGGTTGATTGCTTGTTGTCAAATTTACTTATCTTTTTTCTATAATGGCTAATCTGTTGATAACCTCATCTAGCCTATCTTTTGTTTCAGCCATTGCAGTTTTCATCTGTAGTTCTAATTTGATTTTTAAAAAATGTCTTCTATTTCTCTATTTAACACATTCAATCTTTCCTCTACCTTCTTGAATATATGGAATTTAGTTATACCAACTGTTTTAATGATCTTGTCAACTAATTTTATCGTCTGTGCTATTTCTATGTTTGTTTTATTGATTTATTTATCTCATTACCATGAGTCACCTATATATTTTGAAAGTGCTCTAGTGGAGATAAAGAGCTTAGAATAAATATTAAATTGCTGAAGCTGAGGGAGCCTGATTTTTTTATTTCATTTTTAATTGAGATATAATTCACATATCATAAAATTTACCATTTATAAGTATACAATTCACTGTTTTTCAGTATACTTACAAAGTTGTGCAACCATCACTACTATCTAATTCATTTACCTCACCTCAAAAATCATCTCTATTCATATTAGCAGTCACTCCCCATTTCTCTCTCTCTCTAGCCCCTGTTAACTACTACTTTCTGTCTTTGTGGATATTCCTATTCTGGACATTTCATATAAATGGAATCATAAAATATGTGGCCTTTTACATCTGACTATTCTCATTTAACATAATGTTTTCAAGTTTAATCCATGTTGTAACATATTTCAGTACTTCATTCCTTTTTATTGCCAAATAATATTCAGTATAGATCTATGAAATTTTGTTTACCTATTTATCAGTTGATGGACATTTGGAATGTTTCCACTTTTTGCCTATTATGAATAATGCTGCTATGAACATTCCTGTACAAGTTTTTGTGTGAATAAGTGTTTTAATTTCTCTTAGTTACATACCTAGGAGTTGAATTGCTGGATCATATGGTAACACTATATTAACTTTTTTTTAATTAAGGTTATAAAAGTTAATATCCTTGTGAAATTATAGTTGTGCATCATTATTAGTCATGTTGTAGGTACACCACTTCACCCCTAGTGCACTCCTCCCACCCCCCTTTCCCCTGGCAACCACCGATCAGTTCTCTTTGTCCATATGTTAACTACCACCTATGAGTGGAGTCATACAGAGTTCATCTTTCTCTGTCTGGCTTATTTCACTCAACATAATACTCTCAGGGTCTATCTATGTTGTTGTGAATGGGAGAACTTTGTCCTTTTTTATGGCTGAGTAGTATTCCATTGTATATATATACCACAACTTCTTTATCCAATCATCAGTTGCTGGGCACTTAGGTTGGTTCCATGACCTGGCTATTGTGATTAAGGCTGCAATGAAGATAGGGGTGCAGGGAACTTCTGGAATTGCTGATTTCAGGTTCTGAGGATAGATAGCCAGTAGTGGGATGGCTGGGTCATAAGGTATTTCTATTCTTAACTTTTTGAGGAATCTCCATACTGTTTTCCATAGTGGCTGCACCAGTTTGCATTCCCACCAACAGTGTATGAGGGTTTCCTTTTCTCCACAGCCTCTCCAACATTTGTCACTCTTGGTTGTAGATATTTTTGCCACTCTAACAGGTGTAAGGTGATATCTTAGTGTAGTTTTGATTTTCCTGATGATTAGTGATGATGAACATCTTTTCATGTGTCTATTGGCCATCTGTATATGTTCTTTGGAGAGATGTCTGTTCATGTCCCCTGCCCATTTTGTAATTGGGTTATTTGATTTTTTATTGTTGAGTTGTGTGAGTTCTTTGTATATTATGGAGATGAACCCTTTGTCGGATAAATAACTTGTGAATATTTTTTCCCACTTAGTGGAAAACAATCCTGTTTTCCCTTGTCTTGAAGAAGCTCTTTAGCCTGATGAAGTAGCATTTGTTTACTCTTTCTATTGTTTCCCTCAACTGAGGGGTTATGGTGTCCGAAAACATTCCTTTGAAGCTGATGTCAAAGAGTGTGCTGCCGATATTCTCTTCTAGGAGACTTATTGTTTCAGGCCTAATCTTTAGGTCTTTGATCCATTTTGAGTTTATTTTAGTAAATGGTGAAAAAGAATGGTTGATTTTCATTCTTTTACATGTGGCTGTCCAGTTTTCCCAGCACCATTTGTTGAAGAGACTTTCTTTCCTCCATTGTAGGCCCTCAGCCCCTTTGTCAAAGATTAGCTGTCCATAGATGTGTGGTTTTATTTCTGGGCTTTCAATTCTGTTCCATTGATCTGTGCATCTGTTTTTGTACCAGTACCATGCTGTTTTGATTACTGTAGCTTTGTAGTATGTTTTGAAGTCAGGGATTGTGATGCCTCCAGCTTTGCTCTACTTTCTCAGGATTGCTTTAGCAATTCGGGGTCTTTTCTTGCCCCATATTAATTTTTGGATTCTTTGTTCAGTTTCTGTAAAGAATGACATTGGAATTCTGATTGGGATAGTGTTGAATCTGTAGATTGCTTTAGGTAGTATGGACATTTTAACTATGTTTATTCTTCCAATCCATGTGCATGGAATGTCTTTCCATCTCTTTATGTCGTCGTCAATTTGTTTCAGGAAGGTCTGGTAGTTTATATTGTATAGCTCTTTCACTTCCTTGGTTAAATTTATCCCAAGATATTTTATTCTTTTTGTTGCGATCGTGAATGGGATTGAGTTCTTGAGATCTTTTTCTGTTAGTTCATTGTTAGTATATAGAAATGCTATGGATTTATGTATGTTGATTTTATACTCTGCAACTTTGCTGTAGTTGTTGATTGTTTCTAATAGTTTTTCTATGGATTCTTTGGGGTTTTCTATATATAAGATCATGTCGTCTGCAAACAGCGAGAGTTTCACTACTTCTTTGCCTATTTGGATTCCTTTTATTTCTTTTTCCTGCCAAATAGCTCTGGCCAACACCTCCAGTACTATGTTGAATAAGAGTCTTGAAAGTGGGCACCCTTGTCTTGTTCCTGTTCTGAGAGGGATGGGTTTCAGTTTTTGTCCATTGAGTATGATGTTGGCTGTGGGTTTGTCATATATGGCCTTTATTATGTTGAGGTACTTTCCTTCTATACCTATTTTATTGAGGGTTTTTATCATAAATGGGTGTTGGATCTTGCTGAATGCTTTCTCTGCATCTATTGAGATGATCATGTGGTTTTTGTTTCTCATTTTGTTAATGTAGTGAATCACATTGATTGACTTGCGGATGTTGAACCATCCCTGTGTCCCTGGTATAAATCCCACTTGATCATGGTGTATAATCTTTTTGATATATTGTTGTATTCGGTTTGCCAAAATTTTGTTGAGTATTTTTGCATCTATGTTCATTAGTGATATTGGCCTGTAGTTTTCCTTCTTTGTGTTGTCCTTGTCAGGTTTAGGGATCAGGGTGATGTTGGCTTCATAGAATGTATTAGGGAATGCTCCATCTTCCTCTACTTTCTGGAATAGTTTGAGAAGGATAGGTATTAAATCTTCTTTGAATGTTTCGTAGAATTCTCCAGAGAGCCGTCTGGTCCTGGACTCTTATTTTTGGGGAGGTTTTTGATTACTGTTTCTATTTCTTTACTTGTGATTGGTCTATTCAGATTCTCTATTTCTTCCTGATTCAGTTTGGGTAGGTTGTATGAGTCTAGGAATTTATCCATTTCTTCTAGGTTGTTCAATTTCTTGGCATATAGTTTTTCATAGTATTCTCTTATGATCCTTTGTATTTCTTCGGTATCTGTTGTGATTTCTCCTCTCTTGTTTCTAATTTTATTTATTTGAGACTTCTCTCTTTTTTTTTTCAGTGAGTCTGGCTAAGGGTTTGTCAATTTTGTTAATTTTTTCGAAGAACCAACTCTTTGTTTCATTGATCCTTTCTACTGTCTTTTTTGTTTCAATGTCATTTATTTCTGCTCTAATTTTTATTATTTCCCTCCTTATACTGTCTTTGGGCTTTGTTTGTTCCTCTTTTTCTAATTCCGTTAGGTGTCGTTTGAGGTTGTTTATGTAAGATTTTTCTTGCTTATTGAGGTGGGCCTGTATTGCAATGAATTTCCCTTTTAGGACTGCCTTTGCTGCATCCCAAATAATTTGGTATGGTGTGTTTTCATTTTCATTTGTCTCTAGATAATATTTGATTTCTTCTTTAATTTCTTCAATAGTCCATTGTTTGTTCAGTAGCATGTTGTTTAGTCTCCACATTTTTGGCCCTTTCCCAGCTTTATTCTTGTAGTTGATTTCTAGTTTCACAGCATTGTGATCAGAAAAGATGCTTGATATTATTTCAACCCTCTTGAACTTATTGATGCTTGTTTTGTTTCCCAAGATATGGTCTATCCTTGAGAATGTTCCATGCGCACCTGAGAAGAATGTGTAACCTGCTGTTTTTGGATGAAGTGTCCTATATATATCTATTAAGTCCATCTGATCTAATTTTTCATTTAATTCTATAATTTCCTTGTTGATTTTCTGTCTGGATGATCTGTCCATTGGTGTTAATGGGGTGTTGAGGTCCCCTACTATTATTGTATTGCTGTTGATGTCTCCTTTTAGTTTTGTTAATAGTTTCTTTACGAATTTTGGTGCTCCTGTGTTAGGTGCGTGTATATTTATAAGTGTTATGTCATCTTGGTGGAGCGTCCCTTTTATCATTATATACTGTCCCTCTTTGTCTTTCTTTATCTGTTTTGCTTTGAAGTCTATTTTGTCTGATATAAGTATGGCAACACCTGCTTTCTTTTGTTCATTATCGGCTTAGAGTATTGTCTTCCATTCCTTCACTCTGAGTCTGTGTTTGTCTTTGGGGCTGAGGTATGTTTCCTGGAGGCAGCATATTGTTGGATCTTGTTCTTTGATCCATCCTGCCACTCTGTGCCTTTTGATTGGAGAGTTCAATCCATTCACGTTTAGTGTGATTATTGAAACATGGGGGCCTACTGTTGCAATTTTATCACTTGTTTTCTGGTTCTTTTGCATTTTGTCCTGATGGAGAGCTGTTACTTTGTGTTATTGCCCTTCTTCTTATCTCCTTTCTTCTGGATTTTGTAACCCCTTTCTTTTTTTTGATTTTTCAGGAATGAGTTTCTTCCTGAGCAATTCTTGAAGAGGAGGTTTTGTGGTGATGAACTCCCTTAACTTTTGTTTATCTGGGAAAGTTTTTATTTCTCCATTGTATTTGAAGGATATTTTCGCTGGGTAGAGTATTCTTGGCTTCAGGCTTTTGTCCTTCAGAGTTTTGAATATTTCATTCTACTCTCTTCTAGCCTGTAAGGTCTCTCCTGAGAAATATGCTGATAGCCTTATGGGGTTTCCTTTGTAAGTTATTTTCTTCTGCCTGGCTGCCCTTAGTATTTTCTCTTTGTTGTTGACTTTTGCTAGTTTCACTACTATATGCCTTGGGGTTGGTCTTCTTGCATTAATAAAGTTTGGAGATCTATTGGCTTCTGTCACATGAAGTTCTATCTCTCTTCCCAAGTTTGGAAAGTTCTCAGCTATTATTTCTTTGAAGAGGCCTTCTGCCCCCTTCTCCTTCTCTTCTTCCTCGGGGATACCTATAATCCTTATGTTGCATCTCCTAATTGAGTTGGATAATTCTTGGAGAGTTTCTTCATTTCTTTTTAGTCTTAGTTCTCTCTCCTCCTCTGCCTGCAGCATTTCTATATTCCTGTCCCCAAATTGCTAATTCTGTCCTCCATATTATCTGCCCTACTGTTCAGAGAGTCCAGGTTTTTCTTAATCTCCTCCATTGTGTTCTTCATCTCCAGTATTTCTAATTGGTTCTTCTTTATAGTGTCAAGCTCTTTTGTGACATAGCTCCTGAACTCATTGAGTTGTCTATCTGAATTCTCTTTTAGCTTGTTGAGTTTTTTCATAATGGCAGTTTTGAAATCATCATCATTTAGGTTATAGATTTCATTGTCTTTGGGATTGTTTTCTGGGTGGTTATCATTTTCCTTCTGTTCTGGAGATTTAATATATTTTTTCATATTGCTTTATGGCGTGGATTTGTGCCTCCGCATAGAGATAGAGTTTAGTCACTGCTTCCACTTGTTGCAACTGGTGTGTGTGTGTGGGGCAGCTGTTTAGACTGCTCCAACCAGGAACCCTGTCAGCTGTTACTGACTGGGCCTGGACCCCTCCTTGTCGTCACAGTGGTCCTGTGGGGTCCCTCGTTGGTTGTGGGGGCAGTTGCAAGGGGTCCTCTGGCTGCTGGTGCCTACTGCTGCAGCCCACTTAGACGCACTCCCTCCTTGTGGTCTGCAGCGGTGTTGTGGGCTTTCCCATCAGCCAGGAGCAGGATCACCTATAATCGCCAATTTGTACCTAACAGAGCCCACCAGATCACACTTGTCCACTATAGGTCCCAGCAGAGCTATGGGTATCTTCTGCAGTCTGTTGTTAGCTCACCTAGCTGTGCTGCTTTAGCCCCAGGGCCTCCCCGCCTTGCGATTGCCAGTCAGGACCTCTCCACTAGTGCTGTGCAGAGCCTTTCACTGAGGCTGCTGTGGGAACCTGGAGTTCCCCCCTGGGCTACGTAGCCATTTCACTGGAGCTCTACTCTGCCCCACTCCACTCTCACGGGATCTCTGGGAGCCTCTTGCCTCATCTGGGACATGGCCAGAATCCGTAGGCCTGGCGGTGGCTTGTAAGCTGCTGCCTTGTGGGGAATTATGCTCTAGGGAGCTTCCTGGTGTTCCGAATGCTGGGAGAGGCCTCCCTGCCAATGACGAGCAGAGGCCCTCTCTGCTGGGGGGTGCAGGACCCTGGAGCGACACCCTGGGCCACAGAGCCGGGTGTTGGAGCTCCACCCAGTCCCCAAGTGCATCCACAGGAAGTCCGGGCACCCCCTGCACCGACTGGTGTGCCAGAGACTGTGAGCCCAGCAGCAGCTTGCAGTCTGGAGCAGCCCCGGTGGGGTCCGCCCACTGGGAGCTTCCCTTTGTCCTGGATTCTGGGTGTGGCCTCACTGCCAATGGCGAGCAGAGGCTTTCCCTGATGGTGAGATGCGGGACCCTGGAGCCTTCCCCCATGCAGCAGAGCCAGGCACTGGAGCTCCAACTGTGTCCCCAAGCACGTCTACGGGAAGTCCGGGCGCCCCCTGCACCAAGCCGTGCGCCAGAGACCATGAGCCCAGTGCCGGGCCTGCAAGGAGCTTCTCTTTGTTCTGGCTTCTTGGTGGGGCCTTCCTGCTAATGGCGAGTGGAGGCCTTCCCTGCTGGTGGGTGCAGGACCCTGGGGAATTCCCCCTGGGATTAGGTGTGATCACGGGGGACTTGGGTAGGGCTGTTGTCACTTGTTTCCACCATTGCTCTGCTGGTGAGTGCACACTCCTGCCCTTGGTGTGTGGCAATGCTATGGGGGAGTCCGCTGGAAGAGAGCCTCCTGCAGGAACCAGGCTGTCCGGGGGTCAGGGGTCAGGGGTCAGAGAGTTTTCACCTATTTCCACCTCCTCCCAGGGGGAAGTCCGTCTGCCTTCCAATGTGGAGTAGCACGAGACTTTTAGGCATCTTGAGATGCTATCTGGATATCCTTTGTTAATCGGTGAATGTCCAATTAGTTGTAGATTCGACAGGGGAGAGACAAAGAAGACCACTCACTCCGCCATCTTGGTCCCGCCCCCCTTTTCTTCTCCTATATTAACTTTTTGAGGAACTGCCAAGTTGTTTTCCAAAATGATTGTACCATTTTAGATTTCCACCAACAATGTATAAAGATTCCAATTTCTCTATATCCTTACCAATGCTTATTTTATTTTAATTAATTTTTTTGTTAGTCATTATAATGTAGTTATATTATTTTATTATAGTCATCCTGCTTAGTATAAATGATATCCCCTTGTGGTTTTGATTTGCATTTACCCAGAGACTAATGATGCTGAGCATTTTTTATGTGTTAATTGGACTTCTGAATATCTTCTTTGGAGAACTGTCTACCATTAATATCATTAAAATTATTTGCCTTATTTTAATTGTGTTACTTTCCTTTTTGTTTTTGAGTTGTAAGAGTTCTTTATATATGCTGGATATGAGGAGTTCTATGTTTTGCTTCTTTGCATGTCTGATAATTTTGATTAGGTACCAGCCATTGTGGCCTTATTGGATGGTGGATATTTTTCTATTCTTTTAAATATTCTTGAGCTTTGTTTTGGGGTAACATTAGTTTACTTGGAAAACTTTTTGATCCTTCCAAGGCTTGATTTTAAGTATTGTTCAGCAGGATCGGGGCAGACTTTTGTCTAGGGTTGTGACTCACTACTTTGAGTGAAGGGGAACCTACTGCAGGTCTCTGGAAATTTCTGTGCAGCTTTCTCCTCTCTGGTACTGTGCCTCTGTGAAATATGACCACCTTGGCCTCTTTGAAATCCTAACTCTGTATTCTCAACTCAGAGAGACTGCTAGGCTTCACAAATATCCACTTCCCAGGGCTGCAGCTGAGAGACTCTTCAAGCAGTAAGCTGAGGGTACTTGATTCACCTTATTTATTTCTCCTATCTGAGATCACTGGTCTGTACTGCCTAATGTCCAATGCCTGCACATTGTTATTTAATATAGATTGTCCACTTCAATAGTTGTGTCTGGCCAGAGGGTAAATCTGGTCTTTGTTTATCTATCTTGCCCTGGAGAGGAGGTCTACTCATGTTACCTTTGGAAGGCAGAAATGAAATGGAGAACTTTTTCCTACTAATTTTCCTCACTGGCAAATAAAGTTGTTGATATATAAGGTTTTTCTGCATCCATATTACACTTTCCATTCTCTAGATCTCTATTTGTTCAGACACAGTGGTTGTGGTTAGCAGTGGTAGCAGCAGCTTTCTGACACCAGCTTTCTGGTTGCTCGATTATAGCCACTGTGATTTGGTTTTGAATTCAATAAACTAGTGATCCCTCCCTCCTCCAGTCATCACCATGACTCAATTGCCAAGTGTCCTGTGTATTAATCATGCTTTTTATTTTCTATATTTTATGATGCTTTGACATCTTGAGGACCTTGCTGGCCAGGGAGAGACTGCTCCTCCTAGGGCTAGCTAATTCCTAGAGATAGCAAATGACTCCATTGTGAGTATGCATTTCATATGCAAACTAACCAATCCAAATCTCATATCCCCAGACACCTCCTTTATCTAACCCTCATACACCAAGCCAATATTTCCCCTAGCCTTAATTGCCCCAGGTACTGAACAACTGGAAACCATCCTTATAGCTCACAGCCCACTGAAATTATTCAAACTGTCCAATCCTAAACTATTTTCATTGCCCTACCTTTTCTTTCTTCTGGAAACCACAATGAAGGCTTATGACTAAGGTTTCCCCTCACTGCTTCTGACTACTGACTAACCTTGGTACTACCCCATGTGGCCCTACATGGTGTGGCGTCCCCCTTCTCTTGAGAATTGTAAGTAATAAACTCTTCTTTCAAAGGCAATCATCTGTGTCTGTCACTTTACCTTACCTGATTAAATTAAATCCTGTACAAATTAAAACATCCTGGGGGGCATTTCTGCAATTCTTAGCTTAGACTCTTCTCTCTCCTTTTAAACAATGTTATAACACCCTATGGCCTGTATTAAATCTCTTATTGCACAGAATACTTACACTGTTTTTACTTTGTTCACTGACATATTCATGAAGCTACACAAGGAAGACTCTATAAGAAAAATTTTCACATATTAAATGTGTGATATTTATATTAAAAGTCACGTACTTAAGACTAAGTTAGTGAAGGAAACTGAGTCTTGCTGTTGCATGGAGGACATGAAAGAGCTTATTGGTAGAAAACCTACATAGCCATGGAATATTAAGAACAATGCTCAAAATAGAGCTACCATATGATCCAGCCATTTTCTACTTCTGGGTGTTTATCCAAAGAACATGAAAACACTAATTCAGAAAGATATGTGCACCCTTATAGTCACTGCAGTATTATTCACAATAGCTAAGACTTGGAAGCAATCTAAGTGCCCATCAACAGATGAATGGATAAAGAAGATATGGTATATATATACAAAGGGATACTGCTTAGCCATAAAAAAAGATGTAATCTTGCCATTTGCAGCAACGTGGATGGACCTTGAGGGTACTATGCTAAGCAAAATGTCAGATGAATAAAGACAGATACTGTATGATTTCACTCATGTGGAAGATAAATAAACAGATGCATAGATACAGAGAACAGATTGGTGGTTACCAGAGGGGAAGGGGGTTTGGGAGCGGGTGAAAGAGGTAATGGGGCACATGTGTATGGTGACAGATGGAAACTAAACCTTTGGTGGTGAACATGACGCAGTCTATACAGAAGTGAAAATATAATGAGGTACCCCTGAAATTTATATAATGTTATAAGCCATTGTGACCTCAATAAAAAAAATACTCCACCATGAGGTAAGCTTAAGTTCTAGGGCTCCAGATAAGGCCATGCTTCATTTTCCAAGTAAGCCAAGGGACCACTGATCCTCTGCCTGGAAGTCTTTTTAAGTGCTTTCAGGAGTATTGGAGCTCTCTAGTGTTCAACAGGCAGGGGATGGGGCCAGTTCAGTCTGTGAAACCACTAAATCCTGAACTTTTTTTTTTTTTAAAAAGATTGGCACCTGAGCTAATAACTGTTGCCAATCTGGGTTTTTTTTTTTTTTTTTGCTTTTTCTCCCAAAATCCCCCCAGTTCATAGTTGTATATTTTAGTTGTGGGTCCTTCTAGTTGTGGCATATGGGACGCTGCCTCAGTGTGGCTTGACAAGTGGTGCAATGTCTGCACCTAGGATCTGAACCAGCAAAACCCTGGGCTGTCGAAGCAGAGCACATGAACTTAACCACTTGGCCACGACACTGGCCCCATGAAAGTTTTTGATGTTATAGAATCTGTCATCACATGGATATTCATGTGAAATCCAGTTACCTCTTCAAAACTTCTGGAAATATAGATAATATTGTAATATTCTTCTTTTTTTATTATTAATGTTATGATAGATTACAACCTTGTGAGATTTCAGTTGTACATTTTTCTTAGTCATGTTGTGGGTACACCACTTCCCCCTTTTTGCCCTCCCCCCACCCCCCCTTTTCCCTGGTAACCACCGATCAGATCTCCTTGTCAATATATTAACTTCCACCTATGAGTGGAGTCATATAGAGTTCGTCTTTCTCTGACTGGCTTATTTCGCTTAACATAATACCCTCGAGGTCCATCCACGTTGCTGTGAATGGGCCAATTTTGTCTTTTTTTATGGCTGAGTAGTATTCCATTGTGTATATATACCATATCTTCTTTATCCAATCATCAGTTTCTGGGCATGTAGGTTGGTTCCACGTCTTGGCTATTGTAAATAATGCTGCGATGAACATAGGGGTGCAAGGGACTCTTGGGATTTCTGATTTCAGGTTCTTAGGATAGATACCCAGTAATGGGATGGCTGGGTCATAGGGTATTTCTATTTTTAACTTTTTGAGAAATCTCCATACTGTTTTCCATAGTGGCTGTACCAGTTTGTATTCCCACCAACAGTGTATGAGTGTTCCTTTTTCTCCACAACCTCTCCAACATTTGTCGCTCTTGGTTTTGGATGTTTTTGCCAATCTAATGGGTGTAAGGTGATATCTTAGTGTAGTTTTGATTTGCATTTCCCTGATGATTAGCGATGATGAACATCTTTTCATGTGTCTATTGGCCATATTCATATCTTCTTTTGAGAAATGTCTGTTCATGTCCTCTGCCCATTTTTTGATCAGGTTGTTTGTTTTTTTGTTGTTAAGCCGTGTGAGTTCTTTGTATATTATGGAGATTAACCCTTTGTCGGATAAGTGGCTTGTAAATATTTTTTCCCAATTAGTGAGCTGTTTTATTGTTTCAATCCTATTTTCCCTTGCCTTGAAGAAGCTCTTTAGTCTGGTGAAGTCCCATTTGTTTATTCTTTCTATTGTTTCCCTCAACTGAGGAGTTACAGTGTCCGAAAAGATTCTTTTGGAACTGATGTCAAAGAGTGTACTGCCTATATTCTCTTCCAGAAGACTTATTGTTTCAGGACTAATCTTTAGGTCTTTGATCCATTTTGAGTTTATTTTGGTGTGTGGTGAAAAAGAATGGTCAATTTTCAATCTTTTGCATGTGGCTGTCCAGTTTTCCCAGCACCATTTGTTGAAGAGACTTTCTTTTCTCCACTGTATGCCCTCTGCTCCTTTGTCGAAGATTAGCTGTCCATAGATGTGTGGTTTTATCGCTGGGCTTTCAATTCTGTTCCATTGATCTGTGGACCTGTTTTTGTACCAGTACCATGCTGTTTTGATCACTGTAGCTTTGTAGTATGTTTTGAAATCGGGGATTGTGATTCCGCCGGCTTTGTTTTTCTTGCTCAGGATTGCTTTAGCAATTCGCAGTCCTTTGTTGCCCCATATGAATTTTAGGATTCTTTGTTCAATTTCTGTGAAGAATGTTCTTGGGATTCTGATTGGGATAGCATTGAATTTGTAGATTGCTTTAGGTAGTATGGACATTTTAACTATGTTTATTCTTCCAATCCATGTGCATGGAATGTCTTTCCATCTCTTTATGTCGTTGTCAATTTCTTTCAAGAAAGTCTTGTAGTTTTCATTGTATAGATCCTTCACTTCCTTGGTTAAGTTTATCCCAAGGTATTTTATTCTTTTTGTTGCGATTGTGAATGGGAATGAGTTCTTGAGTTCTTTTTCTGTTAGTTCATTGTTAGTGTATAGAAATGCTACTGATTTATGTACGTTAATTTTATACCCTGCTACTTTGCTGTAGTTGTTGATTATTTCTAATAGTTTTTCTATGGATTCTTTGGGGTTTTCTATATATAAGATCATGTCATCTGCAAACAGCGAGAGTTTTACTTCTTCGTTACCTATTTGGATTCCTTTTATTTCTTTTTCCTGCCAAATAGCTCTGGCCAACACCTCCAGTACTATGTTGAATAGGAGTGGTGAAAGTGGGCACCCTTGTCTTGTTCCTGTCCTCAGAAGGATGGCTTTCAGTTTTTGTCCATTGAGTATGATGTTGGCTGTGGGTCTGTCATATATGGCCTTTATTATGTTGAGGTACTTTCCTTCTATACCCATTTTATTGAGGGTTTTTATAATAAATGGGTGTTGGATCTTGTCGAATGCTTTCTCTGCATCTATTGAGATGATCATGTGGTTTTTGTTTCTCATTTTGTTGATATAGTGTATCACGTTGATTGACTTGTGGATGTTGAACCATCCCTGTGTCCCTGGTATAAATCCCACTTGACCATGGTGTATAATCTTTTTGATGTATTGCTGTATTCGGTTTGCCAAAATTTTGTTGAGGATTTTTGCATCTATGTTCATCAGTGATATCGGCCTGTAGTTCTCCTTCTTTGTGTTGTCCTTGTCAGGTTTGGGGATCAGGGTGATGTTGGCTTCATAGAATGTGTTAGGGAGTACTCCATCTTTCTCAATTTTCTGGAACAGTTTGAGAAGAGTAGGTATTAATTCTTCTTTGAATGTTTAGTAGAATTCTCCAGAGAAGCTGTCTTGTCCTGGACTCTTATTTTTGGGGAGGTTTTTGATTACTGTTTCTATTTCCTTACTTGTGATTGACCTATTCAGATTCTCTATTTCTTCCTGATTCAGTTTGGGGAGATTGTAGGAGTCTAGGAATTTGTCCATTTCTTCCAGGTTGTTCAATTTGTTGGCATATCGTTTTTCATAGTAGTCTCTTATGATCTCTTGTATTTCATTGGTATCTGTTGTGATTTCTCCTCTCTCATTCCTAGTTTTATTTATTTGTGATTTATCTCTTCTTTTCTTGGTGAGTCTGGCTAAAGGTTTGTCAATTTTGTTAATTTTTTCGAAGAACCAACTCTTTGTTTCATTGATCCTTTCTATTGTCTTTTTTGTTTCAATATCATTTATTTCTGCTCTTATTTTTATTATTTCCCACCTTCTACTGACTCTGGGCTTTGTTTGTTCTTCTTTTTCTGGTTCTGTTAGGTGTCATTTGAGGTTGCTTATGTGAGCTTTTTCTTGTTTAGTGAGGTGAGCCTGTATTGCGATGAATTTCCCTCTTAGGACTGCTTTTGCTGCATCCCAAATGATTCGGTATGTCGTGTTCTCATTTTCATTTGTCTCCAGATAATATTTGATTTCTTCTTTAATTTCTTCAATGATCCATTGTTTGTTCAGAAGTGTGTTGTTTAGTCTCCACATTTTTGCACCTTTCTCTGCTTTTTTCTTGTAGTTGATTTCTAGTTTCATAGCATTATGATCAGAGAAGATGCTTGATATTATTTCAACTCTCTTCTATTTATTGATGTTTGCTTTGTTTCCCAAAATATGGTCAATCCTTGAGAATGTTCCATGTGCACTTGAGAAGAATGTGTAACCTGCTGTTTTTGGATGAAGTGTTCTATATATATCTATTAAGTCCATCTGGTCTAATTTTTCATTTAATTCTATTATTTCCTTGTTGATTTTCTATCTGGATGTTCTGTCCATTGGTGTTAATGGTGTGTTGAGGTCCCCTACTATTATTGTATTGTTGTTGATGTCTTCTTTTAGTTCTATTAAGAGTTGCTTTACAAATTTTGGTGCTCCTGTGTTGGGTGCGTATATATTTATAAGTGTTATGTCTTCTTGGTGGAGAGTCCCTTTTATCACTATATACTGTCCCTCTTTGTCTTTCTTTATCTGTTTTGCTTTGAAATCTACCTTGTCTGATATTAGTATAGCGACACCTGCTTTCTTTTGTTCATTATTAGCTTGGAGTATTGTTCTCCATCCCTTCACTCTGAGTCTGTGTTTGTCTTTGGGGCTGAGGTGTGTTTCCTGGAGGCAGCATATTGTTGGGTCTTGTTCTTTGATCCATCCTGCCACTCTGTGTCTTTTGATTGGGGAGTTCAATCCATTTACATTTAGAGTGATTATTGAGATGTGGGGGCCTACCACTACCATTTTATGTCTTGTTTTCTGGTTTTCTTCAATTTCCTTTGTTTCTTGTCCCATGGTTTAATCTGTTCTGATGAAGAGCTGCTACTCTCTGTTGTTGTCCTTCTACTTATCTCCTCTGCTCTTGGTTTTGTAGCCCCTTTCCTTTTTTGGATTTTTCAGGAATGAGGGTTTTCCTGAGGATTTCCTGAAGAGGAGGTTTTTTGGCAATGAACTGCCTTAATTTTTGTTTATCTGGGAAAGTTTTTATTTCTCCATCATATTTGAAGGATATTTTCACTGGGTAGAGAATTCTCAGCTGTAGATTTTTGTCCTTCAGATTTTTGAATATATCATTCCACTCTCTTCTAGCCTGTAAAGTTTCTGCTGAGAAATCTGCTGATAGCCTGATGGGGGTTCCTTTGTAGGTTAGTTTCTTTTGCCTGGCTGTCCTTAGTATTTTCTCCTTGTTGTTGACTTTTGCTAGCTTCACTACTATATGCCGTGGGGTTGGTCTTCTTGCATTGATAAAGTTTGGAGATCTATTGGCTTCTGTCACCTGAAGATCCATCTCTCTCACCAGATTTGGGAAGTTCTCAGCCATTATTTCTTTGAATAGGCTTTCTGCCTTTTTCTCCTTCTCTTCTCTCTCTGGTATAACTATAATCCTTACGTTGCATCTCCTAATTGTGTCTGATAATTCTCGGAGAGTGTCTTCATTTCTTTTTAGTCTTACTTCTCTCTCCTCCTCTGCCTGCAGCATTTCTATATTGCCATCTTCCAAATTGCTAATTCTTTCCTCCATATTATCGGCCCTACTGTTCAGTGCATCTAGATTTTTCTTAATCTCCTCTATTGTGTTCTTCATTTCCAATATTTCTGTTTGGTTCTTCTTTATCGTATCAAACTCTTTTGTGACATAGCTCCTGAACTCGTTGACTTGTCGGTCAGAATTCTCTCTTAACTCATTGAGTATTTTAATGATGGCTGTTTTGAAGTCATCATCATTTAGGTTATATATCTCATTTTCTTTGGGATTGTTTTCTGTGTATTTGTTATTTTCCTTCTGTTCTGGAGATTTAATATATTTTTTCATATTGCTTGATGTTGTTGATTTGTGCCTCCGCATAGAGATAGAGTTTAGATGCTCCTTCCACTTGTTTCTGCTGCTGTGGTGGGGGAGCAGCTGTTTATACTGCACCAACCAGGAACCCTATCCGCAGTTGCTAACTGGGCCTGGGCCCCTCCTCGTAGTCACAGTGGTCCTTTGGATTCCCTCCTCTGTCGTGGGGGCCGTCACAGGGGGGCTTCAGGCTGCTGGTGCCTACTGTTGCAGCCCACCTAGACGTGCTCCCTCCTTGGGGTCTGCAACGGTGTTATGGGCTTTTCCAGCGGCCAGGGGTAGGATCACTTATATTTGTCGCTCCATCACTGTCGGCACCCACAAAATCTCACTTGTCCACTATGGGTCGCAGCAGAGCTATTGGCATCTTCTACAGTCTGTGGTTAGCTCACCTAGCTATGCTACTTTTGTCCCGGGGTCTTCCAGCCTTGTGGCTGCTGGATGGGTGCTTTCTACTAGTGCTGTGCAGAGGCTTTCCCTGAGGCTGCTGTGAGCCTGTAGGGTTTCCCCCTAGGCTATGGAGCTGGGTCGCTGGAACTCCACCCAGCCCCAGTCCTGTTCCCCAGGAACTCAGGGAGCCCTTTGCCCTGTCTTGGGGATAGCCAGAGATCCTGATTTCAGTGGTAGCTGGTCAGCTGCTGCCCTGCCTGATATTTTCCTCTCTGGGACCCTCCCGGTGTTGTGGAGCTGGGCGTGGCCCTTCCGCTAATAGCAGACAGAAAGTTTTGTCTGCTGCCCAGGCAGAACTCTGGAGCTTCCCCTCTGGGCCACAGGGCCAGCCTCTGGAGCTCACCCTAGCCCCAGTCCTCTCTGAGATCTCCGGCAACCCCTTACCCCATGGGGCGGGCAACGGCAGCTGGGGGTCACCTCGCCCTCTGGGGTTCTCTCCGGGACTTTCCCGGAGTTGTGAATGCTGGGTGTGGCCCCTCCGCTAATGGCAGATAGAGAGTTTTGTCTCCTGCCCGGGCAGAACTCTGGAGCTTCACCCATCCCCAGTCCTCTCCGAGATCTCCGGCAATCCCTAGCCCCACAGGGTGGGCAACGGCAGCTGGGGGTCACCCTGCCCTCTGGGATTCTCTCCGGGACTTTCCCGGAGTCGTGAATGCTGGGCGTAGCCCCTCTGCTAATGGCAGACAGAGAGTTTTGTCTGCTGCCCAGGCGGAACTCTGGAGCTTCCCCTCTGGGGCACGGAGCCAGCCTCTGGAGCTTCACCCAGCCCCAGTCCAATCCGAGATCTCCTGCAATCCCTAGCCCCACCGTTCAGGCAGTGGCAGCCGGGGGACCTCCGTACCCTCAGTGATTCTCTCTGGGACCCTCTGGGCGCCGTGAACACTAGGCGGGATCTCCCTGCCAATGGCGGGGAGAGACTCTCCCCGCGGGCTCAGGTGTGTAACTCTAGAGTTTCCCTCTGCATTTAGGAGTAATTGCGGGGGGTTTAGGTAGGGTTCTGGTCACCTGTTTCCACTGTCGCTCCTCTGTTGTGTGCTCGCTCCTGCCCTAGATGTGTGTTGATCTTCTGGGGGCATCCGTTGGAAGAAAGCCACTTGCAGGTACTAGGCTGTTCGGTCGGGGTCAGAGAGTTTTCACCTATTTCCACATCCTCCCGGAGGAAAGTCTGTCCGCCTTCCAATGTATAGTCGCGTGGGTCTCTCAGATGTCCTGAGATGCTGTCTGGATATCCTTTGCTAAGCGATGAGTGTCCAAATAATTGTAGACTCGAAGGGGGAGAGACAAAGAGGACTACTCACGGCGCCATCTTGGATCCTCCTCCCTGTAATATTCTTTTATAGATTGAAGAGGTCCTTGACAATATAAAGCCTGTGTTTTCAGACTTCAGGCACCCTGTAGTTTTATTGGTAGCCAAAATGGCTTTGGGCCATCTTTGAACCCAGGACACATGTAAGAAAGGTGGACCTGAGTCTTGACTGTCTTGAGTCAAAAATCAGTAGCATTTTAAAGGAAATATTTGCAAACCATATATTGGATAAAAGGTTAATATCCAAATGTATAAAGAACTTACACAAGTCAATAACAAAAAGCCTCAAAAACTCCCATTAAAAAATGGGCAGAAGAACTAAAGAGACGTTTTTCTAAAGAGGACATCCAACTAGCCAATAGGTATATTAAAAGGTACTAATCATCAGGGTAGTGCAAATAAAACCACAGAGATATCACCTCACACCTGTTAGAATGGCTAACATCAAGAAGACAAGAGATAACAAGTGTTGGTGAGGATGTGGAGAAAAGGAAACCCATGTGCACTGTTGGTGGGGATGTAAATTGGTTCAGCCACTATGGAAAATAGTATGGAGTTTCTTCAAAAAATTAAAAATAGAAATACCATATGATCCACCAGTTCCGCTTTTGGATATATATCCAAAGGAAATAAAAACAGGATGTTGAAGAGATATATGCACTCCCATTTTATTGCAGCATTATTCACAATAACCAAGGTATGGAAACAAGTGTCCATCAATGGATGAATGGATAAAGAATGTGAAGTAAAAATACATATATATATATGTATATCTATATGTATATATACACACACAAAGAGGATATTTATTCAGCCATGAGAAAGAGGAAAATCTTGCGATTTGCAACAAAATGGATGGACCTTGAGGGCATTATGCCAAGTGAGATATGCCAGACTGAGAAAGACAAATACTGTATGATCTCACTTATATGTGGGATCTAAAAAAAGTAAAACTTATAAAAACAAAGTAAAATGGTGTTTAACAGGGGCTGGGGGAATAGGAGAGATGTTGTTTAAGTATACAAACTTGCAACTGGTAGATAAATAAGTCCTGGAGATCTAATGAACAGCATAGTGATTTCAGCCAACAATACATTATTATAAATGTCAAACTTGCTAAGAGACTAGATCTAAATTATTCCAGCTACAAAAAAAGAAATAATAATTATGTGGTGTGATAGAGGTGTTAACTGACTTGACAATGGCAATCATATTGCAATCTATAAACATATCAGATTAACATGTTTTACACCTTAAACTTACACAGTGTTATATGTCAAATATATTTTAATCTAAAAAATCAATAACATTTCTAGTCCAAATATAGTGTGCCCTGGGACAGCCACTCCCTCTGGTGGCAGTACAGTCTTTCGACTGGCGTCACCATAAACGCATACTCTCTCAGCAAGGGCCCCTCTGCTCCCATCTTGAGGGTGGTATATTTGTGGCCATAGATGTTATTCTGCTCCTACTCTGAATGAGGTCCTACCCTTCTATGCAGGGCTGCAGTATAAGCAAAGTTCCTTTCAAGGTTGGAGATGATTGAGATTATAGAAGAGGGCAAAAGTTGACATGGTTTTTTCTGCAGAGGGCCAGGCAGTAAATATTTTAGGCTTTGTGGGCTGTATTGGCTCTGTCACAGCTTCTCAACTCTGCCATTGTAGCACAAAAGCAGCCATAGACAATATATAAAGGAATGACTGTGTCTGTGTTCCAATAAAACATTATTTATGGACACAAATTTTAATTTCACATAATTTTCACGTGTCATGGAATATTCTTTTGATTTTTTTCAACTATCTGCAAATGTAAAAATAATTTTCTTTAACTCCCTGGACATTTAATAGGATTATAGAATTATTTATTATTTTAGATGTGATCATGGTATTGTGATACACGCTGAAATGCTTGTACATACAAGAATAGGGTGGCTGGGATTTGGTTCAGAACATGGATGTGGGTGCGAGTGTGGAGGAAAAGCTCAGGCCAGAGGGTGGTGGGTGCATTAGGTTCATCATACTATCCTGCCTACGTTTGGATATGTTCAAATTCTCCGTAATAAAGCTTAAAAAATAGGGGTGGAGTAAAATTTTGCCAAGTAACCTCAACTTTTTCAAGCTGCTATCTCCCAGCAGCATCATTTAAATCAAGAAAGGCTAAGAGGCTGTGGACTCAAAACCCTGTGCATGCTGAGGCCAGGTAGCCCTGAGTCTCCTGCAGGCCAACTGTGGTCCTTCCAGTGGGGTCTAGACACCGCTGTCCTACTGCACCTCAGGCTGGCCAATGAGCCTCAAATAGAAAAGTAGCTGGGACATGCTGCTGACCAAGGTGCCATAAAAATCATTCTTAGCTTATAGGCCATTCAAAAAGAGGCGGCAGGCTAGGTTGAGACCACAGGCTGTAGTTAGCTGACCCCTGGAATAAAGTATCTATCTGTTTGGCAGTTGTAGCTTTCCAGACCATAGATGACCCAAAATATGAAGGGAATAAAGAACACTCCTCATTACACCTGTTTTTGGTAGAAATTCCTCAAGATTTACAGTTACACTGTGCTCTAGTGGTTTGATGGTAGAATCATGAAGTGGGATGCAAATGGACTTGGGAGCCTTTCTTATCTATTTTGATGTTACATTTATGATTAGATCAAAATTCATATTTGTCTTATTTTTCCAGGAAAGAAAAGTCAGTCAAATCAGCAGATTTAGAATTTTTTTAGAACAATATTGAAAAGCTAAGTCATGCTTTATAGAAGAATATATTTGAAAAATAAGAGCAATCTATTTAGAGTACACTGCTAATGTTATCACAATAGGAATATTTTTAACAATTTAATTAATATAGTTGACTTGAATGTCCTTAAATCTATTTTTAATATTTCCTTTCTCTATTTATACTTCTTGGGAGTTAAGTATGAGAATGTGAAACCGCACCCAGCCTACACTTCCCTTTATAGTTCCAAGTATTTTTTATTTCATATTTCATAGTCTCCACAAATGACATAGAAGTTCTAAATCTCACACACATGACAATCCTCACTCATGGCTTCCATGACACCTTACTATTAATTTATTATGGGTTTATTTATGTACTTGTTAGACCTCAGTTACAGATGGTTGAATTGATTATACTCCTCAGCTCATTGCATCTTTGGTCTGGGAAAGGACATTTTCTTGTTTAACTTATTCGCTTATTACCTTTATTCTCATTATCCAATTCCATTCCCAATTTCATACATAGGCAACATTGTAACCTGTTTAATTGGTAATTTTTGTTCATATATGTCCTTGCTAATTGTTTTGTGTGCATGCATTGTAAATTTTCATAAGTGCTGTTTGATATATATATTTCACTCTTTCTTACTTTTCTCCCTAAAATTGTTTTAAGGTTTATCCCTATTTCTAAATGTACATCTAATGTGTTGTTTCTAATTTCTGTGTAATAAGGTGTGTGTCCACCACATAGCATCTATCTCCTTCTGAGGACTCAAGTTACCTCTGATACCCCACATGGAAGATCCTTAGACTTGTACCCTTATGGGTGTGAAAATATAAGAGCACTTTAAAAAGGTAATAGTCGTTAGAATAAAGAAACTATTTTCTCAACAAAGGTACTGAGCATGTTTAATAAATATTAAATGATACGAGAGACAAGGGGCACAGCCATGTATTCCCTGACACAGTGATTAGAAATTGAGATTTGTGTCAGTGAAGCCATGGCACCAGGAGCACAAATGAGCTCCCACTGCCGATAGCTCTGGACTAAACCAGCTTGGGTGGGCTGAATTTCTCACAGGAGAGGAATTAATTTACTCTCCCTGTTGTATAGTGGCCTTGGAAGTGAACTGTGTTGGCACATGGGAGAGCAGTGACATGTTTCCACACGGAGGAAGAAGTGGGTGGATGCCCCACCCATCCCATCCACACAACCTCGGCTGCTACCATAGCAGGGTGTAGTCTTGGGGACAACAAAGGGAACCAGTCTGTCTCCCCCAGAAACAACTCATTATTCAGATAAACTAAATGTAAGAGCTCCATGTGACCAACAAACCGAAAATAAGCTGAAACAACAGGAGTCCCTGCCCCCAGAGGGATAATGTGCCTCTACCCTCTGTGTAGTAGGACAGGTAACAGGAGCAGAGGAAGTATGCCTGGCTTGGTTATGCTCATCACCTGTCAGGGCAGATATGCCATCTTATCTAGGTTTTTGAGTGGGTGGGTGGGTGTTTCCTTTAACCCTCTAAAGCAAATACTTTAATGCTACTGTCATTTGGATCCTATTTTTTTTTTCCAAGGATGCTACGTGTTATTCTTCATTTGGGCCAGATATTCAAATCAGTGTGTCTGCTCAGCCCGGCTAAGGACACAATTATTTATTTCTCCTTCCAGCACTTGTAGCAGTGAAGAGCGACTGCTGAAATGCAGCAGATGACAGATAGCTGATACCCTTCTGCACAACCGTGGCATCCCATCAAACCAGGATAAAAAAGGAGGGGGCACCCTCACTCCAGCCCAATGTGACAGGCCATCTGCAGGCTCCTTTATTTTAAACCCTAAATCAATAGTTTAGACAGATGTAGATTTCATGTGACAGGAGTTACAGGAAGGTTTAAGGCTTTATGTTCTTCAGGTGTCTACTTTTGCTCTACTGACTATTAAAAAGTTATTTGTGACTTCAAGATGAAAGGCATTAGCAGCTTCTTAGCAGAGGATAATCCTAATCTTCTGGAGATTTAACGAGATGTAACTCACTGAAGTTTCTGACTTGGTCCGCTGCTAATTTAATCAAAGCCAATGAAAATCTTGCTGAACTTAGTGAATTTCCTGAATGTAACCACAGCCATATTAAAAATGAGCCTTGCAGCTGTTGTCTCATCACTATCATGGTATTTACCAGACATGAAAATTACTTCCTTTATACCTGCCTAGATGATGAGCTGAGCACATTCATTACATGGGAACAAGGCAACATACATGGTACAGCCTTTTATAATTGCCAAATTTTGTTCATGATGACATTCAGCTTGGCATGGCGCACATAAGGGTATTTGGTATCCAGCTTACTCTCTGCTGTCCTCCTCTAAGGGAACAGGTCATCACTGCCCCCATTTGGCATTCCATTTTATCCTGTCCCTACAATCTTGTTTTCTGCATTCACAATTCAAGCTCTGACCTGAGAATTTGAATCTTTGCTTCTCTGTGCTGATAAGAAGGCCACTGCCATGAAATATCTAGGCCATTCCAAGTGGTCATCCCCTTTTTTCAGGAAATGTCATTCATGCTGAGTTCCTTCACTTCACTCTCCTCTCATCCTCCTGTCCTGGGTCTTCAAGCCTGCAGGCTGGTGCTGGTCCCCACTGCCACCACCAAAGCACACCTAGGCCAATTGGTAATATCTTAAACCATTTAGCTGATTAATTTTCAGAGTTTCTTTGTCCAAATATAAGCATCTTAAAGTCTGTAGATTTCCCTTGAAATACCACTTCATGCAAAAATGGAAGGGAGTTCATAGAGATTTCAATAGAGTTCTCACAATTATTAGCAAGTCCAGTAGCCAAAGAATCAGCATAGATATAAAACATTTGAGCAAGAAGATAAAGATATTAATCTTGCTGATCTATATAGAATCTGCATCCGAAAATTGGACACGAAAACTGTACATCTCACAGGTTTTGATATGTAATGTTTTTATTATTTAGTCTCAAATTCTTTTAAATTTTCAGAATAATTTCTCCTCTGACTAATGAATTCTCTAGAAGTATGTTTTTAAACCAAGTGTATGGAGATTTACAAATTTATCTTTGTGTTGTTAACTTTTAGACTAGCGATATTGTGGCCAGAGAATGCGAATAGGGTCCATTTATCACCTGTTCTTTGAAATTTGTTCATACTTTCCTTATGACCTAGAACGTAGCTGTTTTTATATGTGATTCATGCATGCTTGAGAAGAACAAGTACTCCCCAATTTTTGGATGTAGAATTCTATATAGGCCAGAATAATTTTTTTCAGCTTTATTGAGGTATAGTTGACAAATAACATTGTACTATATTTAAAGTGTAAAATGTGATGATGATTTGATGTACATATACACTGTGAAAGGATTCTCACAATCGAGTTCACTAATGCATCACCTCACATAACATATTTACTTCTTTTACCTCTTTTTCTTTTTTTTTGGTGAGATATTACCTTGGAGATATTGTGGGTTTGGTTCCATACCACCACAATAAAGCAAATATCTTAATAAAGCAAGTCACACATATGATTTGGTTACCCAGTGCATGGAGGAGTTGTTTACACTATACTGTAGTCTATTAAGTGTGCAATAGCATTTTGTTTAAAAAGACAATGTGCATACCTTAATTAAAAAATACTTTATTACTCAAAATTGCTATCCATCATCTGAGCCTTCAGCAAGTCGTAATCTTTTTGCTGGTGGAGGGTCTTGCCTCAATGTTGATGGCTGCTGACTGATCAGGGTGGTGGTTCCTGAAGGTTGGGGTGGCTGTGGAAATTTTTAAAAATAGGATAACAATGAAGTTTGCTGCATCGATTGACATTTCATTTCACAGATGATTTCTCTATACTGTGCACTGCTGTTTGATAGCATTTATGATAGAACTGCTTTCAAAATTGGAGTCAATCCTCTGAAATGCTGCCAATGCTTTATCAACCAAGTTTATGTAATATTCTAAATCCTTTGTTGTCATTTCAGCATTCTTCACAGCATCTTCGCCAGGAGTAGATTCTATCTCAAGAAACCACTTTCTTTGCTCATTCATGAGAAACAACTCCTCAGTTGTTAAAGTTTTATCATGAGATTGCAGCAAATCAGTCGCATCTTCAGGCTCCACTTCTAATTCTAGTTCTATTGCTATTTCTACCACATCTGCAGTTACTTCCTCCACTATCCAGACTACTAAAACTTTCTCCATATCAGTGATAAGGCTTTTTCTCCTGTTATTTGTGTGTTGACTGGAGTAGCACTTTTTTTTTGCCCCTGAGGAAGATTCTCCCTGAGCTAACATCTGTTGCCAATCTTCTTTTTGCATGAGGAAGATTCACCCTCAGCTAACATCTGTGCCAGTCTTCCTCTATTTTGTATGTGGGTTGCTGCCACAGCATGGCCACTGATGAGTGGTGTAGGTCCACACCCAGAAAATCAAACCTGGACTGCTGAAGTGGCGCATGCTGAACTTAACCACTAGGCCATGGGTCTCACCCTTGAAGTAGCACTGTTAATTTCCTTCAATTACTCCCTTTGCGTTCACAATTTGGCTAATTGTTTGGCACAAGAGGCCTGGCTTTTGGCCTATCTTGGCTATCAACATGCCTTCCTTACTTAGCTTTATTATTTCTAAATGGCCTAACTTTAATGTTGTTGTGTCTCAGAGAATAGGGAGGCCTGAGGTGAGGGAAATAGATGGGAGAATGGCTGGTTAGTGGAGCAGTCAGAACACATAACATTAATTGTTTGCCATCTTATGTGGATGCGGTTTGTGGTGCCCCAAATCAATTACAATAGTAACATCAAAGATCACCTATCATAGATCACCATAAGAAATATAATAATGATGAAAAACTTTGAAATATTATGAGAATTACCAAAATGTGACACAGAGACATGAAGTGAGCAAATGCTATTGGAAAAATGGTGCCGATAGACTTGCTTGATGCAAGGTTTCCACAAACCTTCAATTTGTAAAAAATGCAATATCTAAAAAATGCAATAAAACAAGGTATGCCTGTATATATGTTATGAACTTGTCAAATTAATACTTGTTAAGTGGAGTAGAGGGTGCAGGATGGTAAGCTGAAGTTCAACAACAATGATCACAAGAGAAATTGAGATGGAGAAGTTTATTCTTCACAGGTCCTGGAGGAAGAACATGGCATGCCCAGAGGGACCACATCAGGAGGTCAAGGCAGAGTGCAGAAAGAAAGACAAGACATAGGGTGTATGTCATTAGTAGGGTTTGTGGGTGGAATGCTGTACGTTTCCCAGGCTAAGGCTGAATTGTTCAATTAAAACCAAAATATTGGGGTTTTGGTAAGCCCCACCAGGGTCTTATTAAGGGGTGCATGAGAAGAAACAAGGAAGGCTGTTGATCACAAGGACTGTGGAAGAAGTCATATCAGGAGCTTACAGTTACTTGTGACTCTGCAAGCTGCTCTCTAGGGCATGAGCTCCCATGAGGGGCTAGTGTCAGTTTAAGGTCACTGCAGGCCCCTTGGCCAAACGAAATGGATGCTGAGGCAGCAATACTATCGAGTAGCTTAGCTAAATTCTCCACAATATACCACATTTTTTTTATCCATTTATCCATTGACAAACACTTAGGTTGTTTGTATACCTTAGCTCTTGTGAATAATGCTGCAATGTACATGGGATTACAGATATCTCTTTGAGGTAATGATTTTGTTTCCATTGGATATATACCCATAAGTGGGATTTCTGGATCATATGGAAGTTCTATTTTTAATTTCTTTAGGAATCTCCATATGTATTCCCATGGTGGCTATATCAGTTTACATTCCCACAAACAATATTCAAGGGTTTCCGTTTCTCCACACCTTCACCAGCATTTATAATCTCTTGTCTTTTTTATAATAGGCACCTGAACATGTGTGAGGTGATATCTCATTGCGATTTGCGTTTCCCTGATGATTAGCGATATTGAGCACTTTTTAATGTACTTTTTGGGCATTTGTATATCTTCTTTGGAAAAATGTCTATTCACGTCCTTTGCCTATTTTTTAATTGGGTCATTTGGATTTTTTGCTACTGAATTGTATGAGTTCCTTGTATATTTTGTATATTAATCCCTTATTGGATATGTAGTTTGCAAATATTTTGTCTCATTCCATAGGCTGCATTTTCATTTTGTTGATGGTTTCCTTTACTGTGCAGCAGCTTTTTAGTTTGATGTAGTCCCATTTGTTTATTTTTGCTTTTGGTGTCATATTAAAAAATTATTGCCAAGGAGCAATAAATGTCAAGAAGCTTACCCCTTATACTTTCTTCTAGGAGTGTTACAGTTTCAGGTCTCATCATCAAGTCTTTCATCTATTTTAAGTTTATTTTTGTGTATGGTGTGAGATAGAAGTCCAGTTTCATTCTTCTGCATGTGGATATCCAATTTTCCCAACACCATTTATAGAAGATACTATCCTTTCCTTATTATATATGCCTTGTGCCTTTGTCAAAAATTAATTGACCATGTATGCATGGGATTATTGCTGGGCTCTCTATTCTGTTCCATTGGTCTATGTGTCTGTTTTTATGTCAATAATATACTGTTCTAATTCTACAGCCTTGTAATGTGGTTTGAAATCAGGAAGCGTGGTGACTCCAGCTTTGTTCTTTCTCAAGATTGGTTTGTCTATTCAAGGTCTTCTGTGGTTTTGTACAAACTTTAGGATTGTTTTTTCTATTTCTGTGAAAAATGCCATTGGAATTTTGATAGGGATTGCATAGAATATGTAGATTACTTTGGGTAGTATGGACATTTTAACAATATTAATTATATCAATCCATGAATATGGGATATCTTCCTATTTATTTTTGTCCTCAATTTCTTTCACCAATGTCTTAAAGTTTTCACTGTACAGATCTTTCACCCCTTGGTTAAATTTATTCCTAAGTATTTTATTCTTTTTGATGCTATTATAAATGGGATTGTTTTCTTAATTTCTCTTTCCAATAGTTCATTATTAGTGTATAGAAATGTAACTGATTTTTTATATTGATTTTGTACCTTGAACTTTACTGAATTTGTGTATTAGTTCTAGCAGTTATTTGGTGGAGTCTTTAGGGTTTTCTACATATCATGTCATCTGCAAGTAGATATAGCTTACTCTTCCTTTCCAATTTAGGTGCCTTTTATTTATTTATTTAGCATAATTCCTCAGGTTAGGGCTGCCGGTACAATGTGGAATTGAAGAGGCAATAATGTGTGTCTTTGTTTGGTTACTGACTATAGAGAAAATGCTTTCAGCATTTCAACTTTAAGTATGATCTTAGCTGTGAGCTTCTCATACATGGCCTTTATTATGTTGAGGTACATTCCATTTATACCTAATTTATTGAGCGATTTTTTTTTATCATTAAAGGATGTTGAATTTGGTAGAATTTACCAGTGAAACCATCTAGTCCTAGACTTTTCTTTGTTAGGAGGTTCTTGATTACTGATTCAATCTCCTTAGTTGTTATCAGTCTGTTCAGATTTTCTATTCTTTTATGATTCACTCTTGGTTAGTTGTATGTTTCTAGGATTTTATCTATTTCTTCCAGTTTATCTAATTTGCTGGCATGTTATTGTTCATAGTAGTTTCTTACGACCCTTAGTATTTCTGTGTTATCGGTTGTAATGTCTTCTCTTTCATTTCTGATTTTAGGTATTTGAGTCTCCTCTCTCTTTTTCTTAGTCTAGCTAATGGTTTTTCAATTTTGTTTGTCTTTTCAAAAAACCAGCCCTAAGTTTCATTGATCTTTTCTATTGTCTTTCTAGTCTCCATTTCATTTATTTTTGCTCTGATCTTTGTCATTGCCTTTCTTCTACTCACTTTGGGCTTAGGTTTTTCTTTTTCTATTTCCTTGAGGTGTAAAGTTAGGTTGTTTATTTGATATCTTTCTCTTTCCTTTTTTTTTTTAAAGATTTTATTTTTCCTTTTTCTCCCCAAAGCCCCCGGGTTCATAGCTGTATGTTTTTAGTTGTGAGTCCTTCTAGTTGTGGCATGTGGAATGCCGCCTCAGCATGGCTTGATGAGCAGTGCCATGTCCTCACCCAGGATCTGAATAGGCGAAACCCTGGGCTGCTGAAGCAGAGTGCGCAAACTTAACCCCTTGGCCACGGGGCTAGCCCCTCTCTTTTCTTAATGTAGGCATTTATTGCTATAAACTTCCCTCTTAGAATTGCTTTTGCTTTATTCCATAAGTCTTGGTATGTTGTGCTTCCATTTTAATTTGTTTCAAGATATTTTTTGGTTTCTTCTTTGACCCATTGGTGTTCAGGAGCATGTTGTTTAATCTCCATGTGTTTGTGAATTTTCTGGTTTTCTTCCTATAATTTATTTCTTCTTTTATACCATTGTGATCATAAAAGATACTTGATATTAATTAAATCTTCTTAAGTTCATTAAGATTTGTTTCGTGGCCTAATATATAATCTATCCTGGAAAATGTTCCATGTGTGCTTGAAAGGAATGTATATTCTGCTGTTGTTGGATGGAATGTTCTGTATACGTCCGTTAGTTCCATCTGGTCTACTGTGTAGTTTAAGTGCAATTTTTACCAATTGATTTTCTGTCTGGATGATCCATCCATTGTTGAAAGTGGGGTACTGAAGTCTTCTACTATTATAGTATTGCTGTTTGTTCTCCCTTCAGATCTGTTAATATTTACTTTATCTATTTAGGTGCTCTGATGTTGAGTACGTAAATATTTACAATTGTTATATCCTCTTGACAAATTGACCCTTTTATCATTATATAATGACTTTCTTTATCTGTTGTTACAGTTTTTGATGTAAAGTCTATTTTGTCTGATATAAGTATAGCTACCCCTGCTCTCCTTTAGTTTTTGTTTGCATAGAATGTCTTTTTCTATCCCTTCACTTCCAGTCTAAGTGTGTCTTTAAAGCTGAAGTGAGTGTCTTGTAGGGAGCATATTGTTGGGTCTTATTTTTCAATCCATTCAGCTACGCTATATTTTTTTGATTAGAGAATTTAGTCCATTTACATTTAAAGTAATTATTGATAAAGGTATTGACTATTACCATTTTGTTAATTGTTTTCTGATTACTTGTTAATTCCTTTGTTCTTTTTTTGCTATCCTCCTTTGTGATTTGATGATTTTCTATAGTAGAATGGTTGATTTCTTTCTCTTTGTCTTATGTATCTACTTTAAGTTTTCTTTCATAGTTACACAAAGTTTAGGTAAAACATCTTGTAGTTATAACAGTCTATTCTGAATAATCCACTATAATCTTATGGGGGTTTCCTTGTATGTAACAAATTGCCTTTCTTTTACCTCTTTTAAGATTCTCTCCTTGTACTTAACTTTTGACAATTTATGTATTTTGGTTGGGTCTCTCTCTTTGGATTTATCTTATTTAGTAATCTCTTTAGGCTCCCTGGATCTGGATGTCTGTTTCTTTCCCCAGGTTATGCATATTTTCAGTCATTATTTCTTAGAATAAACTTCCTGCCTCCTTTTCTCTCTCTTCTTCTTCTGGGACCCTTATCATGCATATATTGGTCTGCTTGATCATGTCCTATAAGTCTCTTAAGCAGTCTTCACTCTTTATCATTCTCTTTTTCTCCATATTTCTTACCCCCTTCTCAATATTTTTCTGTTTCTTTATTTCTCTACACTTCTTTATGGAAAAATGACTCATAAATATCTTCCTTTTCTCTAAATCACTCTTCACCTAGGTCTATTATGCTATTTAATGCACCCATGGTGTTTATTATATCATCAGTTTATTTTTAAATTCTAGAAATCCATTTCTTTTTGCATAATTATCTTTGTAACTGAATCTTTAATTTCTTTGAAAATTCCACATAGCTGTCATATATGTTCTCTCTCATAATCACAGGATTTTAGTTCTAGGTAAACCACATATGTTGTTTCTCATTTCTACTGGCATAATGGTTTGGTGATCTTTATTTGAGACCATAATTATTTTTAGTCTATGTGAATTTAGTTGGCCTTTTTTGGGAAAGCTTTTCTCCAAAGGGAATTTGCTTTTGCTCTAAGCTCTTGTAGAGGTTTAGACTCGGATTGTGTGTTTAAAACTTAGCTTTCCATTTCCTTGCTGTTATAAGGATTAGTGTACCTGTAACAAAGTTTCTATCCAGCCCTGGTGATTTAGTGGTTAAGACTTGGTGCTCTCACGGCCATGGCCTGGGTTTGTTTCCTGGTCAGGGAACCACACCACCTGTCTGTCAGTTGTCATAATGTGGTGGCTGCATGTTGCTCTGATGCTGAAAGCTATGCCACTGGTATTTCAAATACCATCAGGGTCACATGTGGTGGATAGATTTCAGTAGAGCTTCCAGACTAAGACAGATTAGGAAGAAGGCCTTGGCCACTCAATTCTGAAAAAAAGATAGCCATGAAAACCCCATGAATATCAGTGGAACATTGTCTGATATAGTGCTGGAGGATGAGAGGATGGCACAAGAAGACCAGGCAGGGTTCCTTTCTCCTGTACAGAGAGTCACTAGGAGTCAGCATTGACTCAAAGGTGCTAACAACAACAAAGGTGAAGTTCTTATGGAAATCAGTCTCAGGGCAAACATGCCCTGCTCTGTTTCTGCTTGTCTAGGCTGGATCTCTGACATTCTTGATTCCCTGTCTATTTTCTGCTCTCCTGGCATCAGCAGTCTACTTCTTTGGCTTCAACTCTGTGTCCCTGGAGCCCAACTCCCTAGGTCCCCAGTTGCTGTCCCACTTACTCTTCCTCTACTGCTGCTCCAAGCTCACCTCTTGTTGGCTTATTTTTTATTTGCTAGACATTTTGTTTGCTTTTGAAGAAGTGGAGATAGAGATATCTTAAATTTTTGAGTTATAACTCCAGAGAATATGTCTTATCTGATTTTTCTTTGTACAGTAGGAGATCCTAGGCTTATCATAGAAAAAATGGAATCTTAGATCCCACAATTAGTTTTAAATATAACTAGGTTCTTTTCCTTTCACCCAGCAAGAGATAATTATGAGGAGAACAAGATCATTTATAGATAAAATAAAGAAACTATAATTTTCTTTGCAATTTAGCTACATTAAAACATAAACAATTTTCTGGCTGGGATATGAAAGATGTAAAAGATCTTTGTTCCCATGGTAACACTAAAAATTTTAGATATTATAAAACTTATACTTGTCTATGAAAATATTTAAGAGGTGGATGTAAGAAAATCCCAGATGAAGTGATTTTCAGAGAGAAGAGCCCTTTATACATGACTAGGAAGCAGTGGCAGTTGCTGGAGGCAACAGTGGAAAAGAAAGACCGCCAAGACTGAGATAGATGAGTGATTGGCAATGGTGGGGACAGGCTGGAGAGATTGGACTCTAGTAGACTCCCAAATGCAGCAATAATTTACTTGGCCTAACAATTCTCCCTGACTTACCACTTGTTTTTGCTGAGAAAAGGGTACTGGTGTACTCTTGTCTCATGTATTCTCATGGTGCTCAAAACAAAGGGCTCTTCTACCATTGATTCAAAAGATGAAACTGAGGTCCAACTCCCACCAGGCTCCAGGATTAAGCATTGATAAGATCAAAGAAATTAGACTTAAACAGGAAGAGCTGTGGCACTGGACAGAAGGCTAACCAGAAATGAGATCAATTTAAAAAGTTACCACTTAGTTCAAGATTAACTTGAAACTTGGTGACGTCTTACTAATTACCTCTTCACTTTGGTAGCCATGAATTGGAACGTAATTGCACACTCTTGGAAATAAAAACAAATCAAAAGAGTTATATAGTTAAATTTCCATTGTTACCTATATACAATGTCCAATTTATCATAAAATATTGTGAGATCTGTGAGAAAATGGGACATGTGAAAAAGCAACAAATCAAAGGAAACATATCCACAGATAGCACAGATATTGGAACTAGCAGAAAAGGAGTTTAAAACTATTATTATAAATATATTTTCCTTGTGGCACTGCTGCAGTCTGGCTCTGTCCCTCAAGAAAAGACTACAGTAAAGTAAAGACCTCTCAAAGTAGCTAACTCTACATGACTGTTTCTATTTCCAGGTTCCAGTAACTTCTCCCTCTACTTGGCCATTAAAGCCTAGATGTGGTGACAATTCTGTTGCTACCAGCTCCAGCTTCACTTAAGGTTCCTCTATATTTTGTGAATAGTCCTTTCATTTAAAAAGAAAAAACCTCTTTCTATTTTCAAAATATATATATATTTGGAAATTTATAGGTAAAGATAAAAAGAATGGGTGTACCTATGCGGAATCTCATAGAATATGTGAAAATTTAAGAAATACAGAAGTCATAGAATGTGTTTTGAAAAACAAAAACATATTGGATGACCTTCACAGCAGAATAAACACTGCAGAAGAAAGGGCAATCAAAATTATCTAATACAAACATTGAAAAAAAAGACCACAAGACTAAAATAATTGAAGAGAGGTTATGGCTTGAGTTATAGTAACTGATTGGGGCAGAAAAAAACACTTTTAGAAATAATGGACAAGTATTTCCCAAAATTTATAAAAAATATCAATTCAAAAATTCAAAAATCCTAGTAAATTCCAAGCAGGATAAATTTAAAAGAAACTACACCAACGCATGTCATAGACAAAATGCTAAAAACCAATGATAAAGAGAAAATCCTAAAAGCAGTCATGAAAAGAGACATGGAACATATAGGGGAAAAATGATAGGGATGCCATTTGCCTTCTCATTAGAAACGTAAGCTACAAGATAATGGAATGACTTCTTCTAAGTCTTGAGAAAAATCAAACAATACTGTTAACTTAAAATTCTATATCCAGCAAAAGTATCCTTCAAAAATAAAGGTGAAATCAAGACATTTTCTGCTAAGTGAGAGCTGAGAGGATTTATTGCCTGTAGACCTACTAAGAAATGCTACAGTAAGTCTTTTACGATAAAGAGAAATGAGACAAGTTGTCAACTCTGATATATGAGAGGACTGAAGAGATCTAGGAATAGTACATAGATTACTACTTCATAATGATAAAATGATCGGTTCATAAAGACATAAAACTCCTGTCAATGCATCTAAGAGCAGCGTTTCAAAATTCATGATGGAGAGATTGATAGAATCAGAGAAATAAACAAATCACAATCATGATTAGAGATTTTAACATACCTTTTCTTATCAATGATGGAATGAATGAACAAAAATGAATAGGATAGAAAATTTGAATAAAGGTATAACATGAGCTAATATACACCTATTAAACATAACACCTTAAAAATTCTGAATATATATTTTTTCCAGTAGCCATGGGACATTTATCATTGTAGACTATATGCTAGGCCATAAAGAGTTCTCAATAAATATCAGAGGACTGGGGCTGGCCCCATGGCTTAGTGGTTAAGTTTGGTGCACTCTGCTTCAGTGGCCCAGGTTCACAAGTTTGGATCCCAGGCGTGGACCTACACCACTCCTCAGCCATACTGTGGTGATCCACAGACAAAGTGGAGGAAGATTGGTCCAAATGTTAGCTCAGGGCTAATCTCTCTCAAACAAAAAGGAGGGGCCAGCCGTTGGTGCAGCAGTTACGTTCGCACAATCTGCTTCTCGGTGGCCTGGGGTTTGCCGGTTCAGATCCCGGGTACAGACATGGCACCACTTGGCAAAAGCCATGCTGTGGTAGGCATCCCACATATAAAGTAGAGGAAGACCAGCACGGATGTTAGCTCAGGGCCAGTCTTCCTCAGCAAAAAAAATATATCAGAGGATTGAAATCACTTAGTGTATTCTCTGATCACAATGGAACTAAATTTGTCATCAATAGTAAGACATCTATAAAATATCCAAATATTTGAAAATTAAGCAATTTTACATAATTTATGGGTTAATGAAGGATTCAAAAGAGAGATTAGAAAATATTTTCTACCAAAGATAATGAAAACACAACATATCAAAATATGTGGGATACTTCAAAAGTGGTGCAAAGCAAAGAAGAACGTCAGAGTTCAAATTCTTATATTAAACAACAACAATAGGAAGCTTTAAAATCAGTGATCTAAGCTTCCACTTCCAAAAGCAATGCAAAAAGAACAAAAGAAACACAACATAAATAGAAAATAATAATAAAGAAGAGATCAAGAGAGCCAGCCCCATGGCCAAGTGGTTAAGTTTGCATGCTCCGCTTCAGCAGTCCAGAGTTTCTCTGGTTCAGATCCTGGGCGCAGATATAGCACTACTCATCAAGCTATGCTGAGGTGGCAGCCCACATGCCGCAACTAGAAGGACCCCAAATAAAAATATGCAACTATGTACCAGGCGGCTTTGGGGAGAAAAAGGAAAAAATAAAATCTTTTTTAAAAAGAGATCAATAAAAAAGAAAACAAGCAATAGAGAAAGTCAATAAAGCCAGATCTTCGTTTTTGAAAAGTCTGATAATATTAATAGATCCTTAGCAAGAGTAATCAAGAAAAAAGAGAAAACAAATTATCAGTATTAAGAATAAAGAATATAGAAGGAATATCACCACAGATCCTAATAATAAAAGGACAAGAAAGGACTATTATGAAAAACTTTATGCCAATACATTAAAAAATGTGGATTAAAAGGGCCAGCCCAGTTGTGTAGTGATTAAGTTCATGGGCTCCACTTTGGTGGCCCAGGGCTCGCCAGTTCAGATTCCGGTCGTGGATCTGTGTACCACTCTGGCAGGCGTCCCACATACAACATAGAGGAAGATGGGCACAGATGTTAGCTCAGGGCCAATATTCCTAAGCAAAAAGAGGAGGATTAGTGGCAGGTGTTAGCTTAGGGCTAATCTTCCTAAAATAAAAGTAGATTAAAAGCAAAAAGTTCCTTAGGATACACAGTTTACTGTAACTGAGATAAGAGGAAAGAGCCTGAGACTGCAGCAACATCATAAGCAACAAGGCACCAGCAACTCTGGTGGCACAAGCAGCACAAAGAAGGTAGTAATTATGCCCTGGGCAGAGACAGTGGAGGCCGGAAAGTGCAGGCTCTTTAATACAACCAGAAGCAGCTCAGAATCAAATTAACCAAAGCCTTACCCAAATAAGAAAGGTGTTTGCTGCAACAAATGCTCCAGCAGATCAACACAACAAGCAACATGAAGAACTATGGTTACATGATAGAACAGGAAAAAAGTGACAACTCTCCAGAAATGAAACATGAAGTCACAGAAGATTGAAATATAGCAATATAGGCCTACCTCAACAAACAAGAAAAATCTCAAACAATCTAACATTATACCTAAAAAACTAGAAAAAGAAGAACAAACAAAGCCCAAAGTCAGTAGAAGGAAGTAAACAATAAAAAACAGGAGAAATAAATGAAATAGAGAATAAAAAGACAATAGAAAGGATCAATGAAACTAAGGGTTGGTTCTTTGAAAAGATAAACAAAATTAACAAATCCTTAGCTCAACTCATTAAAAAAATATGAGAGAAGGCTCAAATAAATAAAATAGGAAATGAAAGAGGAGAAATTACGATGGAAACCACAGAATTAAAAAAAAGATTATAAGAGAGTACTATGAAAAGCTATATGCCAACAAATTGGATAGCCTAGAAGAAATGGATAAATTCTTAGAATCATACAACCTCCCAAAACAGAATCAAGAAGAAATAGAAAATCTGAATAGATGAATCACAAGTAAAGAGATTGAAACAGTAGTCAAAAACATCTCCCCAAACAAAAGTCCAGGACCAGACAGCTTCTCTGCTGAATTCTACCAAACACTCAAGGAAGATTCAATATCTATCCTTCTCAAATTCTTCCAAAAAATTTGAAGAGGATGGGACACTTCCTAACTCATTCTATGAAGCCGACATTACCCTGACACCAAAACCAGACAAGACAACAACAGGACAGTTACAGGCCAATATCGCCAATGAACATGCATGCAAAAATCTTCAATGAAATACTAACAAATCAAATACAACAATACATTAAAAGAATCATACACCACGATGAAGTGGGATTTATTCCAAGGACACACGGATGGTTCAACATCTGCAGATCAATCAATGTGATACACCACATTAACAAAATGAAGAATAAAAATCACATGATCATCTCAATAGATACAGAGAAAACATTTGACAAGATTTGACTTGATTTATGATAAAAACCTCTCAATAAAATGGGTATAGAAGAATAGTACCTCAACAATAATAAAGGCCATTCATGACAAACCCACCGCCAAGATCGTACTCAATGGTGAAAAACTGAAATCTATTGCTCTAAGAACAGGAACAAGACAAGGGTACTCAGTCTCATCACTCTTATTCAACAAAGTATTGAAAGTCCTAGTCAGCAATTGGGAAGAAAAAGAAATAAAAGGGATCGAGATTGGAGATGAAGAAGTAATACTGTCACTATTTGCTGACGACATGATTCTGTATATAGAAAACTGTAAAGAATACACCAAAAAAACTGAGGAATAATTATCAAACCCAGTAAAGTTGCAGGGTACAAAATCAACATACAAAAATCAGTCACATATCTGTACACTGACAACTAACTAGCAGAAAGAGAAATCAAGAATACAATCTCATTTACAGTCTCAAAAAAAAGAATAAAATACCAGGAATAAACTTAACCAAGGAGGTGAAAGACCTATACACTGAAAACTATAAGACGTTATTGAAAGAAATCAAAGAAGACATAAAGAAATCGAAAGATATTCTACGTTCATGGATTGGAAGTATTAACATAGTTAAAATATCCATGTTACCTAAAGCAATCTACAGATTCAACGCAATTCCAATCAGAATCCCAATGATATTTTTCACAGAAATAGAACAAAGAATCCTAAAGTTTTTATGTAACAACAAAAGACCCTGAACAGCCAAAGCAATCCTGAGAAAAAAGAACAAAGCTGGAGATATCCCATGTCCTGAATTTAAAATATACCACAAATCTATAGTAATCAAAACAGCATGGTACTAACACAAAAACAGACACACAGATCAATGGAACAGAATTGAAAGCTCAGAAATAAATCCACACATCTATGGACAACTAGTTTTTGACAAAGGAGCCAAGAACATAAAATGGAGAAAAGAAATTCTCTTCAATAAAAGGTGTCATGAAAACTGGACAGCCACATGGAAAAGAATGAAAGTAGACCATTACCTAATACCATACACAAAAATTAACCCCAAAAGGATTAAAGACTTCACCATGAGGCCTGAAACATAAATCTTCTAGAAGAAAACTTAAGCAATAGGCTCTTTGACATTGATCTTAGTAGTATCTTTTTAAATATCATGTCTCCCCAGGCAAGAGAAATAAAAGAAAAAAATAAACAAATGGGACTACATAAAAAAAAAAAAGCTTCTGCATGGCAAAGGAAACTATCAACAAAATGAAAGGACAACTCAATCACTTGGACAAAATATTTGCAAATCATATATCCAATAAGGGGTTAATATCCAAAATATATAAGGAATTCATACAACTCAACAATAAAAAAACAACCCAGATCAAAAAATGGGCAGAGGATATGAATAGGCATTACTCTAAAGAAGATATACAGATGAGCAACAAGCATATGAAAAGATATTCAACATCACTAATTATTAGGGAAACGCAAATCAAAACCACAATGAAATATCACCTCACATCCGTCAGAATGGCTATTATTAAAAACATGAGAAATAACAAGTGTTGGAGAGAATGTGGAGAAAAATTAACCCTTAAAAAAAGCTAGTGGGCACGTAAATTGGTGTAGTCACCATAGGAAACAGTATGGAGATTCTCAAAAAAGTAAAAATGAAATACCATACGATCCAGCTATTCCACTTCTGGGTATTTACCCAAAGAACATGAAAACACTAATTCAAAAAGATATATGCACCCCTATGTTTGTTGCAGCAATATTCACAGTAGCTAAGACTTGGAAGCAACCCAAGTGCCAATCAATAGATGATTGGATGAAGAAGATGGGTCCATGTATATACAATGGTATACTACTCAGCTATAAAAAAAGGACAAAATCAGACAGCTTCTCTGCTGTCTGTCTTCCGTGCTATTTGTGACAACATGGATGGACCTTGAGGGAGTTATGCTAAGCAAAATAAGTCAGACAGAAAAAGATAATTACCATATGACTTCACTCATATGTGGAAGATTATCAAACAACCACACAGATACAGAGAACAGATTGGTGGTTACCAGAGGGAAGGAGGGAGGAAACAGGGGGTAATGGGGTACATATGTATAGTGATGGATGGAAACTAGACTTTTGGGGGTGAACACAATGCAATCTGTACAGAAGCCTGTAATATAATGATGTACACCTGAAATTTACATAACGTACGCCAATGTGATCTCAATGAAATAAAATTTTAAAAATTTCAACATTGACGTGAAATAAAAAGAAGAGACTATCTGAATATTTCTGTATTAATAATAGTTTTCTGTTAATATAATAAACATTAAATATAAAAAATAAAATATAGTAAATAAAAATGAATATTAACAAATATTTAAAAATTTGTTATTAAAAACCCTCCCACAAAGAGAACTCCTGGCTCAGAAGACTTGTTGAATTCAATGAACATTTAAAGAACTACTAATCTTCCATAAAGTCTGTCAGAAAACAGAGGGGAAGGCAAAGTTCCCAATTTGTTTTATGAGGCCAACATAACCCTAACACTAAAAGCTTACAAAGCAATTACAAGATAAGAAATTTGTACATCAATATTTCTTATAAACTAGATATAACTTATATGTTATATATTAGACATAATAAAAATTCTTAATAAATCTAGCAGGGTATAAAAAGATGTGAAGTTTATCCCAGATAAGGAAAATTGGCTAAATTTTTTTTTAAAGATTTTCTTTTTCCTTTTCCTCCCCAAAGCCCCCTGGTACCTAGTTGTGTATTTTTTTTTAGTTGTGGGTCCTTCTAGTTGTGGCATGTGGGATTCTGCCTCAGCATGGCTTGACCAGTGGTGCCATGTCTGCGCCCAGGATTCGAACCCTGGAAACACTGCCCGCCGAAGTGGAGTGCATGAACTTAACCACTTGGTGACGGGGCTGGCCCCAATATTTAAAAATGAAATATTATAAGTCACTATGTTAACAGAATATAGGAGAAATGACCTTATTATCTCAAGAGATACAAATAAAACATTTGAGACTTTCAACACTTCTTCATAACAAAAATTCCCAGTAAATTAGGAATAAATGGGAACATTCTCAATTTGACAAATGGCATCAACAAAAACTTACAGCTAACATCATACTAACTGGTGACATTACAGGCTTTTCGTCTAAGATTGGGAGCAAGGCAATGATGTCTGTGCTCACCATTTGTATTCAGCATTGTATTGGCGGTCCCAAACTTATTAAGAATTAATAAAGCAAAAGAAAGAAATTAAAGCCATGAAGATTATAAAACAAGATGCCTAACTATCTTTAATTGTAGGTGACATGATAGTCTCCATAGCAGAGAACATTTGCTCCAGTTCTAAGGTCTTTTCTCAGTCCAAAGCCTGCATAGCTAATATATAGTTTGCAAAGTTGGTGGGAGAAATAAATTAGCAATATAATAAACTAATCTGGGACAAATGAAAATCACAGAACATCTCATTAAAACTGCATCAATGAACTAAACTATTTTTGCTTTATCTAACTTTTTAAATAAATATGAATAGCGGCAAACCAACACAAAATAAAATTTATAGTGGATAAAACTGCATATAGTAACATTTAGATCTGTACATTTCAATCTGGGAAAATTGCATTTTGGTAGAAATAACAGCTACAAAAGAAAACTCACAAGAGCAAAACTTTACAGGTAAAAGTCAAGATGTGAATTGCCAATTAGTTTTCGCTGCGCGTAACTTTTTCAAATAAAAAATTGACGCTGGTGAATATAGTTTTAAAAATTATAATTAAAATAGACAGATTTTATATAGGAGAAATAAAGTTTTTTTAAGGCAAAATAGAAGTTAATTATTTATGGTTTTAGAAAAATGGAATTAAGTTGGCTTAATGGAATGTACTTGGTATACTTTCTCCTAGATACTTTAATTTGGAGATTTAAGTACAGTGACTCCCCAAAGCTGGAGAAAGTAGGATTTTTAGACTATAAGTGCAATACACATCTCATTTAAGGCTGAGTGTAATGACAGAAAAACACATGGGGGAAGTAGCCCAGAGTGAGATAAAATCCTCCACTTAAAGCAAAGTCTTACTACAAAGCTGCTCACATCAATAGAGTTTACTTACAAGGTACCAAATGGAGTTTGCCTGCTCTTCTTAAAGTGATGGGTTAAGATAAGGATCCCAACAGATAAACAGCTGTTACTGCAGGTGACTGCCCACAACAGGCACTGAGTTTGTCATTCAGAATGGAGTGAAACTGAGCAACAGAATTTTCAGAGGAAGAGCTCTAGCTTGATGCTGGTGAATGTCTATATTTTGCCACTAGGAGTCACTGGGAGTTAAACAGTTCCTGAACAGACTGTAGGGTATTGAAGTTTTCCTTTGAAAAAATGGATTGACTTTGTGTACGTATTATATTTTTTGTTTGTTTGCTCAAATAAAACCTGATGGTATCAGAAATTTCTTGTGTCCTGCTGCACCTCTTCTCAGCCCACTTTTTCCCCCAGCCATTGCTAAGGCAACTGGTGACAGAACTTCACTTCTGCTGCACTGCGTATCTTCTGCATTTTTGTACAAAAGCTTTTCTCAGGATGTGGTTGGGACACCTGTGAGAAGCTGGTTATCACTTGTGGATGCTCAAAACTGCAAGAGTGGGGGAATTAACACCCATGCATCAATCCTTGACTATGAGGGGCCGGGGATCATGGATATGTGGTCCCTCAGTGGACAACGCTGAAGCTTGATCTGCATGACTCATCAGAGGGTTCCAATGGGATCAGATCCTGGCTTTCCATAGTGCTGACCACTCTGATAATACACCATCGTGTCTCCCTAATGGCTCCACTTCCTTGTGCTTTTAAAGACAACATCTATTCTCATCTGTAGCATGATAAATTAGTTTTGAATCTGTTTTTGAACTTTGTGTTACTAGAATCATATACTACGTCCTATTTTGTGCCTGCCTTCTTGCATTCAACATTATTTCTGTGAGATTTATTCATATTAAGGCATATAGCAGTAGTTCATTATTTTTCAATGCTCTGTAGTATTCCACTGTGTGAATATAGCACAATTTATCTATTCTACTGTGTGTGGACTTTGAATTGTTTGTTCCCAGACTTTAGTTATTTTGATAATGCTGCTTTGAGTATTTTTGTACGTGTCTTTTTGTGGACATAAACATTCATTTCTCCTGGGAATTTTTGTGGAAATGGATTTGCTGGGTCACAGGTTATACATGTTTTTTACGTTTAATAGGTACTGGCAAACTGGTTTTCATAGTAGTTATACCAATCTACCTTCCATTGCTCCACATCCTCACCCATATTGGATATTATTAACTCTTTTAGTTTTAGCCATTATGGTCATGGTGTAGTGTATCCAATTGTTGATTTATTTTGTATTTTCCTGTTGACTATGGTACTTAACACATTTTTGTATGCCTTTTGGCCATTTAGATAGACTCTGTGAATTTCTAGTTTAAGTTTTTAGCTATTTGTGTGTGTGTGGTGAGGAAGGAAGTCAGTCTTTTTCTTATTGATTTGAAGTTCTTTAAAATTTCCAAATACTAGGCCTTTGTTGGATATATGTATTGTGAATATCTGCTACCAGTCTTTAGTTTACTTTTCACTCTCTTAAAGTTCCATCTTGATGGAAAGGTTTTCTTTTTAATGGGACACAGTTTATTGATATTTTTCTCTGTATCTATTGTGATCTAGTTCTGTAATTTATTTACCCCTACTCCAAGGTCATGAGATACTCTCCTTAATCTGTGGTTCTCAAAGTTGAGTGGGCATCAGAGTCACCTCAAAGGCTTTTAAAATATGGATTGCTGGGACATACCTCCAGAATATCTAATTCTTTAGGTCAGGGAAGAGGTCCAAGAATTTGCCTTTCTTACAACTTCCAGATGATGTCAGTTCTGCTGGTCTGGGGATTACACTTTAAAAACCACTGTACTGTTTTAACTTTGAGAACCTTGACTATTTTGTCTTTTACATTTAGGTCTAAAATATACCTGGACTTGATTTTCGTGTGTGCTGTGAAATAGGGCTAAAATTTTATTTTTTTCAGTGTTAGTCAATTGACTCATACCACTAATGAGCAGTAGCAATTATGTTGTAATCTAAATGTCCATATATATGGATCTGTTTCTGGCCCCCTTATTCTGATCTTTTCTTCTATGAGTCTATTCTTGTGCCAATGCAATGTAATAATTTTACTTACTTTAGATTTATAATAAATCTTGAAAACCACTAGAGCAACTCTTCTTACTTCCTTCTTCTTCAAGTGCATCTTGTGGAAGAAGGAGAAAAATAAAAATGTTTCTCTTTAGGCTTAATAAAGGAAAATCAGGATTATTTAGACATTTAGAGGACAGATGTCAATTTAAATATAAATACTAGAACCATAATTATTAATAGGAAAACAATACAGAATGACAGAATTTTTGAAAGTTAAAGGTTTCCTTTCATAAGCGGTAGTAACAGTTTCCAAAGTTTAGATGTCTATGAGACACCTCTGTTAAAAAAAAGTACATTAGAAAGTCAAGAAGATTTTGAAAAGTGAAAGAAGTGAAATGAAGATTTTGAAAACTGAAAATAGCCAGGAGCTATATGAGCTGAATTATTTCTCCCTAAAATTCATATGTTGAAGCTCTAATGCCCATATCTCAGAATGTGACTGTATTTGGAGATGGGGCCTTTAAAGAGGCAATTCAATTAAAATGAGGGCTTTAGAGTGGGCCTTAATCCAAGCTGAATGGTATCCTTCTAAGAGGAAATTTGAATACACAGAGACACCAGGGTGCATGTGCACAAAGGAAAATGATGTGAGGACACAGTGAGAAGATGGCCATCTACAAGCTAAAGAGAGAGAGGCCTCAGGAGAAACCAAACATGCTGACACCTTCATCTTAGACTTCTGGCATCCAGAACTGTGAGAAATAAAGTTTTATTGTTTGAGCCACCCACTCTGTGGTTCTGTGTTATGGCAACCCTAGCAAATGAATACATTCTGTGTTGGCAATGTTTTCTTCTGGCTGATTAGTCATTAACCAAGATAGCAAAGTAGACAAGCATATAACAGGCATTGCAGGATAATCATTAGACATTTAGGCAGCATTTTCAGAACATGTTAGGGGAAATCAAAGTCTTCTTGAAATAATTTTTCTAGAGGATGCTCTTAGAAGAAATTTGATTAAATGCATAGCAAGGAGTGTCTTCACATACTTTCTGTCTGATAAGGGCACAGACAAAATAAACCAGAAAATATAGCAATGTTAAATATAAATGGTCTAAGAAGAGGCACTGCCAGGTGTGTTAAATATTCTTCTTAACGAGCGATTGCTAGAACAGGTGAGAACTATTATGCAGTATGGCCAAGAGCATGTTCTCTGACTATTGCAGAATTCTCACCAGCTTCTTACTGAGGAGTTAGGAGGAGTTGATATCTAACACACAAAGTGGTGTATTTGGTGTATGTGGTGCTCATTATGTAGGTTCAGTTTCAATCCTTTTTGATATCTTCATAAATATCTGAATTAAAAACCACCTGAAATATTCTCATGGATATATATTCTCACTGCCTCCTTCCTACCTGATTCTTGCAGCCAATATCCTGGTGCTCAGATTGAGCAAGGCCATGTAAACAGTGCAAATATAGATACAATTGATTTAATGAGGCTCTTTCCAGCCCTGTGCTTTATCTCATAAGAGAATTATCCCACTCTACGTTAATGGCTGGTTATGTGTTTCATTCTCTAGAGTTTGAATTTCTATCTTTTTACTCTTTGTAGTCGTAGGGTTTAGTACAGCCCTTGGTATTTAGTAGTGTAGGAGAGGAAGTAATTTTCCTGTACCCTTCTAGGTTCCTCTGGCTGGTTTAAGAAATAAGTTGACATGCAACAGATTAATAGGAGAAAATCAAACAAACTTTAATAACATGTATACATGAGAGAAACCTGGGAAAAGTGACTAACTCACCAAAATGGCTGAAGCCACCACCTTAAATACCATCTTCAGCTAAAGACAGAAGAGGATGTTGGAGGTAGTTGTTTCGGACTTCAAAGGGGAGGAAGACAATTCATAAGGAGACAGAAGAACAAATATTTGGTAAGCAAATATTTGCCATGCTATGCAGAGACAATGGGATGTGGAGAGGACTCTGATCTAGGCCCTGCTGCCTCCCCCACCATACTTAGCCCATATTCTTTGTGGATGTCCCTGGTGAAAGCTGTGTTCCTATTACAGGCCATTTATCTAAAATTGTTTAGGCAGTTAAGGGGGAGGTAACAGGAAAAACTTTCCGAGTCTTTTGTTTCTTAAAATAATACTCAAAGAGACACATTTTTGGGTGGCAAATTTTGTCCCCCTTCAGTAAACATTGATGGAATTGTTAAGAAATAATTGAAATCTAAGAAAAAGGAACTTTGCTTTAAACCAATGTATATTCTAATTTGCTTACCCATTTAAGTTGCTTTCTTCTCTATGAAAAATGGATATTATTTTCCAAAGACATTAATTTGCTTTGGAACTTTTGTCTTTCCTGTCTAAAGATTTATGGTTCTCGCTAATTTTGAAAAATTCTCAGCCATTATTTCTTCAACTATTTCTTCTTCTCATGAGTGTTTTGTCTCCTAATGAAATTTCTATTTGGTTTATATTGGATTTCATTTTAGTTTTCATATTTCTTAACTTCTTTTTTCATATTCAATAGCTCTTTAGCTCTGTTTTGCATTATAAGAAATTCTTCAGACTTCTCAATTTAGAAATATTTTTAAATTGCTTTCTCTGTTTGTTGCCTAGTCCACTCATTGAATTTTTAATTACAATGATTAGAGTTTGTATTTCTAGAGGCTTAAGTTGCTATCAAAAAATCTGCTTGCTACTTTTTGGTCTTGTTTCTTTCTTTTCTGGTATTATTTCTTTTTATATCTTTAAGGTTTTTTTTTTTAAGATTTTATTTTTTCCTTTTTCTCCCCAAAGCCCCCCAGTACATAGTTGTATATTCTTTGTTGTGGGTCCTTCTAGTTGTGGCATGTGGGACGCTGCCTCAGCGTGGTTTGATGAGCAGTGTCATGTCCGTGCCCAGGATTCGAACCAACGAAACACTGGGCCGCCTGCAGCGGAGCGCACGAACTTAACCGCTCGGCCACGGGGCCAGCCCCTATATCTTTAAGTTTTTAAAATATAATTTCCTCCATGTGTGATTTCTTGAGAGTCCAACCTATTATTTGTTCTTCTGTCAACTTTCCTTCTTGATGAATTATTTCTCTCTGTGTTCTCTAATTTGGGGTTGTGGCCTCATTTAAGGAAAGACTTTATGTGTGGGAATCCTTTGCAGCTTGTGCTGAGGGTGGTTCTCTTGAGATTAACTTTCTATAAATTTCACCAACTGTCCCAGAGGTATTACAAACTTGGAGTCATCTTTTATTTTAATTTATTAGATTGTTTATTCCAGGGTCACACAAGTAGAATATTTTCAACTCCAATTTCAGACTTATGATTAGTAATTCTCAGAATGGAAAATAAACAAAAAACAAACCAACTTTCAGTGAATACACAGACAGACAAGCTTCCTCCCCTGTACAATTGGGTGGATATTTTCTTGGGCTAGATGAGAGTATAGCAGAAGCCTCAGTTGTATCTTTCTCCTTGTTTTCTTGGTCTCAAGGCTTTATCTCCTGATCCAAGTGACCACAATAGTCAAACCCTTAGGGAACCCACACAATACTACTTATGACCAACTGTCAGTTCCTGCTTGCCTCTCTGGGTTCCCATTTCTCTCTTGTTTTGTTCACTAGGGGGTTTTCCTTATTTTGTTGTGAATGCAGCTCTGAATTCAAAAAGCATTAAAAGATATTTTTTATCTTGCATTTCTGGGTGTTTGTATTACATGTCTTTTCAGGTTATGTAGTGGGTCATATTGCCAGAAATAGAAGCAATTACTGTGTTTTATATAAGTATACACAAGAATCCAAGGGTCATGTGATAAAATGAAGCTTTAGGTTTGAAAGTCTCTCAGGGAGGAGGGGCTAAGATGAGATTGAATGGATAGGGAGGATGAGAAAATGGAGAGGAAGCCCTGGGCTCTGAGATGAAGGCTATGTGGAGAATGACTGTGAAGACATGGAGGGGTGAGAAAGAAGGAGGGAGAAGCAGAGGGAGGAGAGAGAAGAACACATGGGTAGGAAGGAGCAGGAGGCCATAGAAGTAAGACACATAGAATGTTAAAGCCAAAAGTGATAGTAGAAAATATTCATTTCTTTCTATTCAGAAAATATTCAGTAAAAGGCACATGGTTATAAGGGCAGCAGATTTCTGTAGCTGGGAATTTGAGGTTTCTGTTAGTGGTGAAGGGGGATGTCAGATGAGTTTGTGGGACTGTATCGGGAGGGGAGCTCACATCTAGGTTCTGAGGAGAGCTTCAAGGAAGAAGGAGTAATTCAAGAGCTGTGATGGTGTTTGGGGAAGCAATAAATAAGAGCTATTAGAAAGAACATGAACAAGCTTGTGGTCTGAGCACCAATGAACCAAGAAGAGGGACCCAGGGAGTTCTAGTGACACATAGAAGAATGCTAGACTCCCCTAGGATAGCTGGGATACGCTGCCTGATTTAGTTCTAATCAGGTTATATCCCACCCATCCCAGTTTTCTCCTCTGGCATTTTCTATGTATGGGAGCACACAATTGTCAGTGACCTGTATAGTCATCTCCTTCTTTCCCAATTCTCTTTTTCTTTTTGGTCCTGATCCTGATCCCCTCCCCATCCCCCATTTTATCTTGATTTTCACTTCTAGTTCTGCTCTTCCTCAGCTCCCCCAGTTCTCAATATCCCTCAAGCAGTTCCCAAGAAGCTCCTTTCCTTTCTCCTCTTTCAGATCCTATCCTTCATCCACCATAGCTGAGTGTATACTCCGGAGTGGGGCTGGCTGAGAAAGCTTCAGATTCACAGTGAGATAATGACTCAAGTGATGCGGGATCAGTGACCCGAGGAGTTGAAAGAAAGATTTCTTGGACTTTCAAGGTCTGGCAGTAGTACTCTTTTATTTAGTGAATAGTATGTAATAGCATGGGGACAGGACCCATGGGCACGAGGAGCTGCTGCATGGGAACAGGATGCATGGGCAAGAGGAGCTGCTGCTGCAAACATGAGTTGAGGGTAGGGCTAAATTTAAGGCATAGGTATGTGAATTATCTCTTTACAAGACAAAGGAAAGAATGTGGAAAAAAGTTGTTAAAATGGTATCAGTGCTGGTAGGTTCTGGTTATTGAGTGGTCCCATAACTTTTAGATAAGAATCAAACCAGATTAAGTAAATGGCAGAAGCCACCGCTTAAATATTATCTTCAGCTGAAGACAAAGGAGGATGTTGGGGGGGGGGGTCAGTTACATGAGGTTGCCAGACAGTAAACAGCTTAAGTCCTTGCCTTCCCCGTTAAGAGTTTCCAGAGATAAGGCCATCCTGCCTTCCTCCTAGTGCAGAGAGGGAGACACCCCCCACAGATGGAGACTTCCTTCACAAATGCAAATGTCTCTCATCAAAGGGCAAGCAAATTCCACTCCTTAGAGCCTCCTTCTAATCCGCAGTTTTTAAAATTGACCAGCCTAAAATCCTCATCACAAGTACCAGCTTCTTCCTGCATCCCTGATTAGAATTAACTCTGTCCACAGGAGCTGAGCTGAAGAAACTTGTGGCTCTGCTCCACTTCTCTTTCTAGTCCTCCTCCACCTCCCTCTCCGTCTCCACTTCCTCTTCCTCCTGCTTCCCTCTTCCTCCATCTGCCTCCTTACTTCTTCTTCTGCCACCCTCCTCTTCCTTTGCTCCTCTTCTTTCTCCTCCTCCTCCTCTCCTCCTCTTTGATTCCTCCTCCTCCTCCTGCATCTGTTATACCCCTTGGTGTCTCTGACCATCTTCCATCCCTTTGCTCTCAGAACATCATTCCTCATTTAGTTAACTCTTCCTTGTCCTTCCTACCCAAACCCACACTGCCTCCTCTTCACTTCCTCCACTCCACACTCAAGGTTATAAGCACTGGCAGCTTCATAATTATTTGGGTCCAGTGCAAAATGAAAATATGGGGCCTCCTACTTAAAAGCCAGAAGAAAATGCTTTTAAAGCTACTAAAATATAAAATTTCTCCTTTTTTTTTTTTTTAAAAAATGTCCTTCTCTTGCTTTAAGCCTGTCATTGTGTTTTGTTGTTGTTCTTGTATATTTGTTGTTGTTTCTTTAATTTGCTAATGTTGCTCCTCCTTGGGCACAGTGATTCACTGGGCAAGTGCAGATACTCTTAGGTGACTGTGGGCCCCACTCTTCTTGTGTGTGTGTTTAATAATTTTTGATCAAAACACAGACATCTTTTGTAAAATAATACACACTGAGGTAAACAGTTATTTTGAGGGGGGTCTGGAAGTGGGCATGTCTTTTCTCTTGCTAAGCACTGAGTGTGGGGGTTTGAATCAATCTGGTCAAAAGTTAACTGGGTCTGTGTTTTGTTGTTGTTTCAACAGTCTTCTAATTCCTCCAGCATTACTTTGTAGGGTGGGCTGTTTGCCAGAGGGTTTCCTTAACGTCTGCTTCCTTCTCAGGTTTCGGTGTGTCCCTTGTGCTGTGCCTCAAGAGGAATTATCTCCATACTCTTGCTCCTCTTCCAGCAGTGGCTGCTCTTGTGACTTGATGCTTGCTAACCTCCTTGGGAGAAGGAGTTAGGGGTATTATCTTTATTCTGGTTCAGTCTCATTCTTAGGCAGGTGCTTTGTGTTTTAGGTGGGGATTGGGCCTTTAAGAGTTCCTGTCTTTCTCTCAGCAGTATGGAACCTCTAATAGTCTAGGACTGGATGTTTTACTGTCCCTTCCCCAGTCATTCCCTTCTCCCAGCTGCAGGGCATCTTCACCCCTGCCCTGAAAGCAACAGGGCTTCAGCCCTTCCCCCACCAGGTTAAGGCTTTGCCTGTGTAGGAGATAGGGGAGAAAGATCTGGTAGGGACTTCATTTCTTATGTAATAGCTGCTCTCCTACCTCAGGCTTGCACCCTGAGAAAGAATTTCTCTGGTCTACATCCTTGACTCCAATCTTTCAGGAGGCCCTGGTGAGGTCTACAGAAAAAAGGCTAGAGATATAAGTGAATTTCCTGTGTCTGTGACTCTCAGGGGTTCTATATATTCCTGATAGTTTAGAGTAACTTGTTAACAATGTTAGTAGAATTATTCTTACTGGCTTGTGTAGAGTTTGGCATCTGTCCCAAGTCAGTACAGGTTGCATTGCCTATTTCCTTGGAGGAGTCTGTCTTTCCTTATATTCTGGGTTAATTGGTTGCCTTCATATTTCAGCTTTCTGATGGATTCAAGCAAAATTGTGATTTTGATTATAAATCAAATCAGCTTTTAAAAATTCTAAGTATGGGAGTGAAGCTCTTTCTAATTTTCTATGTTCTAATCTTAATTTACAAAAAAATTTTCTTCCTTATATTAGCCTGAGATAATTTCTATTGACTTGTGAACCAAGAAATAACAAAATAAACAGCCCAAATATATTTATCCAGATGATATAAAGCATAACTATTTAAGAACCTTTAAATAGTTATAAAGACCATGAAACAGGGAGGCCAGCAGAGACCTGCTCATAAGACAAGCACAGAACATCCAAGCAGGACAAATAAGAAGGGAATCTTGGATAATGACTCCAGGATAATCTTTTAACTTCATTTCCCGCAAATTTTCACTGGTTTCTTGTTATCAGTAATAGGAGATTTTGAGCAGGACCCTCTGTGTAAGCTTCATGCTTATTAGCATATACTTTCATCCTAAATCAAACTGTATAAGATTCTCATTTCACCAAGTAGGGTTACAAGTGACACTTCCTGATATCTTAAAATTTTTTTATCTTGAAGATCTCCATTTTGACAAAGAATTGGATGCCTGAACTGAATTATTCAATCATTCAAAGATATTTCTTTAGCATATACCACTTGCCAGGTGTATTGTTAGATGTTGGGGATGCAGTGAAATAGGGGTAGGGATAAAACACCCCAAGCCAACCACTGAAGTCAAGATTCTGAGTGGGCAAACATCAGTTAAGGATCGCCACTTTAGAAATTATTATTTTAAAGCATGCTTGTTTCTGTCTAGAGAGTCTAAATATTATAAGAAAACTCAGCAAACCACGATTTCTAGTTCTTGATTTAAATGTTTTTCTTCCCAAGTAGACTAAAGTGATCACATTGTCAAGCTCTGTATAGTCATGAAGATGCTCAGATCCAGCAGGTGCTAAGTGCCTGTTTGGTGAGTGAATATATATCAATGCAAGTCAAACAGAGGGGTTTTTCTTTACGCATTTCAATGTTCCTGTGGTCTCTGTGATGGCTACTGGTTCTTCCCCAAGAAAATGGAGACTTGGTGGTAATTTACACTGTTACACAGTGACAAAATAGAAATGGCAAGCAATAGGCTATATTGAAGTATGTGAGGAAGCCTTTTGGTGTAAACCTAATTCGGCCTGATTTGTTTTTCCAAAAGGGCCTGGCTGTCGCTGTTGAGCACGCATTGTATATCTGCTTTAAAACATTTCCTATGGCAAGAACAAAGGCCCTTGAGATAAAGGTGCAACTTCCCGCAACATTGGCATTTCCTTATGGATAAACATCTTTCCTCAGGCTAGGAACTGATTGCTGCACTCACCTTTGACCACCTAGCTCACCTGTGACCACCCAGCTCCAGACAACAGGACTGCCACACTGCTGTGTTCACCGAGACAGCAGACCTACCTGCTGTTTCCTTCAATCGCTGTGCCAACAGAGCAGTCTTGCGACTATTGTAAAAAGGACATTTCAATCATACATGAAAGATCCTGTTTGGGGGTATATAACTTCTCTGTGCACCCCACTTCTTCAGTGCCCTTTCTTCCTTTGGGAAAAAAGGCCCCGGGCCATGGTCCTCAGATTTCAGCTCTCCCAAATTTTCATTTATAGATTGGTTATGGATTATTTTCGTCGACAACAGGATAATCATAGGTGATTCTGATAAAGCAAAGAAAGTAATTAATAAGAAGTCAGAGATGTGAATGAGGTGGGGTCAGGGTGAGACAGGTAAAGAGAATATTTGGGGAATATTCAAAAGGGCAGGAGAAGGACAGAGTGACAGAAAAGAGCAGGGGCATGAGAAGATTAGGTAGGGTGCTAGGAAGCAACTTAATTTCATACTTTTATTGTATGAGTGAGAAAAAAAATCCCTAGAGTTCAAGAGACTGTTCAGTGCCATACAAGACCTGTTCCACAGCAATCAGATCAGGGAGAGGTGAACAGGATGAAAGCTGATGCAAGGAGAGAGGCTGGAAGCCATAAAGGAGAGTCAGAACTGGAGGGGCTACAAGTCTGAGTAGGCAGAGAACTGGAGGAGAAATGAGTTTCTGAGTAGGCAGTCCATAGAACTAAAGGGGAAATGAGAATCTGAATAGGAAGTCCAAGGTTTAGGGAAGGAGTGGATATTCTTTGTTATTGAGAGTGATGAAAGGAAAGGTTTTTCTGTTGGAAGGAGAAGGAAGTCAGAATATAGATATTGTGGGGTAGGTTTGTTTAGAACAGAAATCAAAGACCCACTTTTCTCAGAGAAAGAAAGAACATCTGCAAATGAAATGCTGTTCCTGCAACTTCATTTGCTAGCAGTTCTCCTCCCAGGTGGCGACAATAAAGATGGTAAGAACTCTGGCAACTCCTCAGTTGGGTGCAAGAGGGTCTGGGTGTGTGTATGTTTGTGTGTGTGTGTGCGTATGTGATGGGTTTTCTTTAGTATATACCTGTAGGATGAGAGTGTCAGCCTTGATCCATTCTGCGTGTCCCTGACCAGGTCCCTGTGCTCTTCTGAAGTTTGAATATAAAGTTGTGGGCCCTGGGCAGGCAAATGTCTCCTGAGATAACTATGCCTTCCCTTTCCTTCAGATTCTGAGTTTCCCCTCTCTGGCACCTGTTTTTCTCCATTCTCTCTCCTTCCCAATGCCTGTTTTTTGTCCTTATTTTGTTGATTCTTTTGACACAGACTTCCAGGAGCCAGTCTCCTTCCAAATCATCCAAATTTCATCCTTTTACAACCGTTCCTGGGTACAAAATCTGGGCTCAGGTTGGTTGGATGAATTGCAGACTCATGGGTGGGAAAGCAGCTCTGGCACTATCATTTTCCTGTGGCCCTAGTCCAAGGGCAACTACAGCAATGAAGAGTGGATGGAACTGGAAAAGTTATTCCGTATGTCCTCCATTGGAATTCCCCAGATGTTTCACAACCTTGCCAGTCAACGGCAGCTTGAATGTGAGTTTGGTTCCCTCCTTGGGGAGTGGGGATACGGGTGGGAGGTGTATGTGTTTCTCAATGAGTTTCTTATTCCTCTAGGAAACAGCCTCCATTCACTTCTGAATCTTACTTCTCCCCATCATAAAACTGCAATTACACATTTTTAAGGCAGGGAGTATAATCTAGATCCTAATTCTTCAAAAGCTTCAAGTCTTGTTGCTTAAGAACTCCTCTCTCATTGACTGAAAGCCTGTGCCTTATTATCTTCCATTAGTGGTCTCCTGTGACCACGCCTTTCCCTGGCCTCCAACCAGATACTCTCAGCTTCCCCACTCTTTGATTGCCTCCTTAAAGTCTATTTTTCTCCTACTCCATCTCTTCGGTTATCTCTGCTGATATATTCACTGCGACCTATTGCATTCTGTTCACTCTGGATTATTATAATGTCAACTCTCTCACACTCAAGTCCTAACTTATTCTCTTGCCCACACCATTCATGTTGCCTTCTTTGAACAGTTTGGCCCCTTCCTCATGTCATTCATCTCCTCCATCTCCAACTACCACCAATTCCTCTTTTTCTCAACCTCTATTGAAGCCAAACTTTGCTCTATTCCCTCAAATCTCCTAAACTTCTCCATTCAGCTTCTATCATTCTTTTGCTTTCACTCATTTTATTTTACCTTTTTTACTCCTTTATTCATTAATTCATAATCCCTCTTCCCCAGATCCCTTTGAGGTACAGATAACAGCAGGTTGTGAGCTGCACTTTGGTGAAATCTCAGTAGGCTTCATGCGTGGTGCTTATCAAGGATCAGATTTCATGAGCTTCCAGAACAATTCATGGTTGCCATCTCCAGATGGTGGAAGTAGGGCTCAGCATGCCTGTGAACTATACAATGGGGATAAAGTTGGCCTGGAAATAACAGATAGGTTCCTCAGTGACACCTGTCCACGTCTCCTCTTGAGTCTTCTTGATGCAGGGAAGGCAGATCTCCAGAGACAAGGTCAGTCCTGCAGCCATCCTTGAGAATTCTCCATTCTAAAATCATACCTTCCCATTTTCCCCTTCCCATCTTACTGAGAAGAAACAAAGAGAGGGAATCACAGGTGACAGATTCCTAGAGGTGGGAAAGATATGTCTCTCTAAACTGATGTGAAGATCTGAACCTCTAAGTCTATGTTAGAGTTCTCATCTGAATATCTTTCCTGTCCTCTACAGTAAAACCAGAGGCCTGGCTGTCCACTGGCCCCAGTCCTGGTCCTGGCCGTCTGATGATGGTTTGTCACGTCTCTGGCTTCTACCCAAAGCCAATTTGGGTGATGTGGATGCAGGGCGATCAGGAGCATCTGGGCACTCAGCAAAGTGACATTTTGCCCAATGCTGATGGGACATGGTATCTTCGTAAGTCCTTGGATGTGGAAGCCCTCGAAGCAGCTGGCCTGTCTTGCCGGGTGAGACACAGCAGTCTAGGAGGCCAGGACATCATTGTCTACCAGGGTAAGAAAGAATGGGGGCCCTAGCTGGGAAAGGGAATAAGTGGTCCTCAAGAAGAGCAGGATAGCCAGATGAAATATCTGGGATTCTAGGAACATTAGACCCAAGAGAAATAAAAACAAGTTATCCAAGAAATATAAAAGTGGAAAATGAGGGACCTGCAGATGTAGGAGGATATTATGTTTTAGATGAAGGATTCATCTCTGAAGAGGGATGAGAGAAGAAATAGGACGAAAGGAGATTGGTGAGTCAGACACTCAAATGAACAAACAAAGACCAGGGAGATGAAGTAAAATTGGGTAGATTTGAAATGACACCCTGTGTGCACTCAAATCCACAGAACGCCACAGCTTCACGGGCTGGATCTTCTTGGCAGTGATAGTGCCCCTGGTGCTTCTGACGGGTCTTGCGTTTTGGCTTAGAAAGCGCTGGTAAGTTCTTTGTATCCCTCCTTCCTGCTCTCTGTCCTGATCTTTACTTGTCTTCCCATCTTTTTGTTTTCTCTCTCTTCAGTCCTCCCTCCCAGTGCTCTCCCTTCTTCCTCCTCACTTCTCACCTCCACCTCGTGCACAGTGACTTCCTTCTCTGTTCTTGTCAGGACACACTGTGAAGCTCCATGCACCATTGTCCCGTTGAAATGAGATCCCAGCAGCGCAGGAGCTCAGAACATATGAAAACTCAACACCATGTTGATGTCCTTTCAACTCTCCTTGTACAAACTTGTTGTTTTTTATTTCTCCTTAATGATCTATTATCAATATAAGCTAGATGTAATTTTGCAGGATTTGTTGTTCTTACCTGGGTTCTAGCACTTAAAACTCATATTATAACTCTGAATGGATGAGATCCTAGCAACCTCCACACATTCAGATATTAATGGGTCATCAGGCCCATTTCAGATGTCACTTCCTCCAGAGGGCCTTCCCTGATGCACAAGTGTAAGCAGTCTCTGCTTTGTCTGACTTCCCAGTGCACTTGAACCGTACTTTGCCAAATCTAATCCTCACTTCCTGCCCTTTTTTGTAGCTATTTAAATCCCTTTTCCCCTTATAATTTTTAAGCTTTTTGACAGCAAAGCACATGTCTTTTTAACATTTGTATCCTTGGCAAACTGTCTCACCTGCAGGTAATATGTTCTCAATAAAAATCTGTGTTGAATTTATCCCAAATTCATAGTCTTATTCTTTCCCTTCCTGACACGTTTGTAGTAGTTGAGACATTCGATGCTCATCTTGTTAAAAGTCTTCTCACTTGGCCAAGGGACTGACACTTTCCTAATTCCTTAGTGACTTCTCTGAGCCCCTGAGGAGAAACCCAGTGTTGCCTCTGACCGTTCTTATTATTTAAATATAGAGACCTATTGGAATGAAACTATCGTTTCAAGTGGTCTAAACAGAAAGAGGAAGGCAGGATGTAGGCCCCACTATTCAGTGTGGTTCTGGGACATGCAGCAGAGTTATCTTCTTGGAGTTTGTTAGAAATATAGAATCCTGGGTCTCAGACTTACTGAATCATAATTTGCATTTGTCAAAATCAGCAGGGGATTCACATTTTCCCCACCCTGGGTAATGTGCTGGTAAATTTCTTGGGCTTTCATCCACACAGCTGTGCTGTCTACTCTATTTTTAAAAACAAACTAACAAACAAAAGGAGTCATCATCTCATTCATCCACAAATCTAGCTCCTTTTCCATATCTTCATAGCTTCATCAAAGCATTAATGATATTACTTTAGCACTCTGGAGAAGCTCCACATACAGATCAGTGAATTTCCTTTTCCTTTTTTGGAGTTACTGCATTGTTGATTCATTAACACTGAACGCATGACCCACAACACTATCGCTCATGCCTGAATAAAGCTTATCTACACGTGCATTTTCCCCAGAAGACGTAATCCAGCCTTCCCGTGCTTAGGAACATTAGACAGCACTTCAGCTGTATGCATTAGGGCCATTTTAAACAGCAAAATCCCTCAACCAAGAGCACAAAACTGCAGAAAATGTGGCACTCAATAGATCCTGAAAAGGCCACTTGTTTATAGTGTGAGAACTGAAACAAGGAGGCAGAGAGTCACCTTGTTGGACCTCAGCTGGAAACATGTGAAAAGGGTGACAAATTTTGTGCCCTCTGCACATGTCCATGAATGACTGTGAAAGCATTGTGAGTAACTATTTGGGGGTTACAAATAAATTTTTAACAGGGAGGCTAATTAGCAAATACAGAATTTGTGAATAATGAAGATTGATTTTTTATAACTAGTGACCGCAAATGGCAATGTGAATTGACATATCCATGGCTAGACTTCAATTACTTTAGGATTCATTAATCAATTCAACAAATAATTCTTAAGCACTTATTATGCAGTGGGGACAAATTGAGTACAAGGTAGTGGGGAAGAGGAAGGTTGTTAGCATCTTCTGAGCTTGAAAGATTTGCCTTCCTAATTTGATTCTACAGTTTAGTGTTTTCCTTGTTGTTTCTATCTTAGTTTCTTAGCACAGCAACTTATTTGGGTTAAACTAGGGGAAAGGGACTTCACTCTGATTAGTTTAGGGAGCTGAGAAAGGGGCCCAGGGCAAGGAGAGCATCCAGAGGGACCAAGTGCAGGTGGCTGAGGCTGCACATGTGGCAATTTTGGGAAAATAAAGTTGAGAGGGAAGAGGAGGGAAAGGTGAAATATGGGATGGAGGAGCATAAACAGTGGGACTGCTGCAATCGTCCTACCTGGATTAGACTGGTCGCTCCTCTAGGCTCCGATCTACCTTGTCACCATTACATAGCAGCCATGCTATTCGGTTGGTTGACTCCATCCTCATCTGTAGTCCTGGACTCTGATCAGCCTAAGGCAATCATGACAAATCATCCTTGATGATGTGATAGGCTCAAGGATGGACAGGTAACCTATAATTTAAGCCAAATCATGATATAGATCCCACTTATCCTTGCTCAGAGTGATGGCTCAGAGCTAGGCACCTGCTCTAAGATGGCACAGTTTATATGAAACCTGATTCTTGTGTTTGATGGTAGGGGAAAGAGATGTCCTCTGTTGTCCTGGATGTCATGGTATGGGGTATAAACCATGAAATGACATGGCAATGATAGTTAAATTACCAAAATGCAAGATATTTTCCGTGAATCTCCTCCTGACACAGTAAGTGAATTCATTCATTCATCACATATTCACTGTTTCTTATTTGTATGGTAAACATATTCACTGAGATCGGTTCCAAAGAGTATGAGAAGCAGCGGCGTCTCCAGGTATTTAAAACACAATGAGTAATCTCTTCCTCCAAGCTCTTTCCTTTTTTGATGTCTATAGTTACTCACCCAGAGTCAAACTTCAGAGATCTTTGCAGGCTTGGTTTCCCAGCTTTTCTGTTTACCAAGTTATTCTCTACAAAATCTCTGAAAATTATGTCTTCTGTTCCTTATCGGTAGGTTTAATAACCTCAACATAGGACAAATATAGAGCTTTGCTCTCTTCTAGTAAACATTTCTGTTGGTTTCTTTTTTCTTCTTTTTTGAGGAAGATTAGCCCTGAGCTAACATCACTGCCCATCTTCCTCTACTTTTTATATGTGGGACGCCTGCCACAGCATGGCTTGATGAGTGTGCATAGGTCCGCACCCGGGATCTAAACTGGCGAACCCGGGGCCATCAAGCAGAAAGTGTGAACTTAACCGCTGCACCACCAGGCAGCCCCAACATTTCTGTTGGTTTCTTAAGCAAACACTCTGCTTCAGCCACTGTGGGGTCCCGTTTAGGGGATAGAAGTTTCTGCTACTGAGAATCTCCTTAAGAAAGGATTGAGACCCTAGTATAAAATGTGAGGCAGGTTTGTAATTGGACTTGAAGAAAACGGCAGCTGAAACATAAGCTTCTTCGAATTTCACAGTTGGTAGGAGTTGCCTGTATTGTCAGAATTAGACCATCCAGGGAAGTGAGTGAATGAATTTGTGACAAAGCTGCTCCATTTGCGAGAATGTGTAAGGTGCTGGGTATTGCAACCACACACCTGCTTCCCATCTCCTGATTACTTGATGTAAAAGTAACTTGATCAAGTTGAAAGATGAGAATTTTTAAAATATGAAATTGTGATGAATAGTAAAAGGGTGTAACTTAGTATTTGATGTTTTTCTAATTTATTAATTAGATTTTAATTTTCTTCTAAACTTTTTAATGGCATATAAGAGATTTTTTTTTAAGGAAACCCAGACATGTGGCCAGATGGCTACAGTCAGCTTTGTAAATGAGAGAAGATTTAACACATCATTGCATCATCACAATTGTAAATGTTTATATTCACTTTATTATGAATTCCTTAACTGTTAATTATTTTAACAGCTTGTAGTGGTCTTTAAAAAAATTCTTTTCTTATTCACAAGTGAAAAGAAGTTTAATTGACCAAGTTCACAGCAAGTTGAACACTTACAGACAATTTCTCAGTTCTAGAAAGAAGGATTAAAAGATAGTTTGTGAGTACAAGGTTGCACAATGCCAGCGAAAAACGAGGGAAGGGAAATTTCTTCTCCAAAGAAATCTGGCCACATCTATGCACAAACATATTTTTCATCACAGGTAGGAGTAAGAGATTAGGAGAAATTTTAGCAAGAATAAAGGAAAAAAACTATATTAAGTATCAAGAAAATTAGTACTAGCCATTTTTGCTTTGAAATTCGTTTTCTGTGTGATGTTAGTTGGGGGCTAGAAACATTCACTCGTGAATTTGATAACTTGTTAATGGTTTATTAAGTGCTTGTAATACATTGTCTTTTCATCTTTATGGAAACCCTGAGAGTATATATTTTTGCCTCCACCTAACTAAAGAAAACAATGAAGACCAGGGAGCCTTTCCAAAGTCACTCACCCGCCCGGCAGCAGAACCAGCACTTTGATTCCTCATCAGGGTTTGTTAGAAACTTATGAAAAGAGTGAAGGAGAGAGACTGATCCAGATGGCATGGTTAAAAATGACATGGTGAATTTGATAATTGATGTGGTCTATAAGTTTCAGCAATGATTTATTTATGCTTTGCTCAGTTTTCTGTGGTGATTGAAATTCAGTACCTCAATATTTGAAATGGGAAGCAGAGGACTATGAACAAAGTGTGTATTTGTGCTCACACATTTGTGCTTTTTGGTTTTGTTTAATTTTAATTATTCTGAGATTTGTAAACAGTGGTCACTAAGGATTAGTTTTTGCAGTCTTACTACCATGTGTTGTTGTTACCTAGGTGAGCACATAGTCTCTTTTTCTGGTTTATAGATGATTCTCAAGTGACATATATCAGTGAATTTATAGCTTTAAAGCATTTATTTGTAAATAAGACAGACTAAAAGCATCTGAAATAAGATTTTAATTGAGGAAACGAAAAAGAACAACAGAATCAATACAGAATTAGAAGGTAGAAAATTAATTTGAGTACTAAAATTTAAAATAAAAAGCGAAGCAAAATATTGATAAAAATTCATAAAGGTAGGGGCTGGCCCGTGGCCAAGTGGTTGGGTTTGCATGCTCCGCTGCAGGCAGCCCAGTGTTTCGTTGGTTCGAATCCTGGGCGCGGACATGGCACTGCTCATCAAACCACGCTGAGGCAGCGTCCCACATGCCACAAATAGAAGGACCCACAACGAAGAATATACAACTATGTACTGGGGGGCTTTGGGGAGGAAAAGGAAAAAATAAAATCTTTAAAAAAAAAATTCATAAAGGTAACTGACAACACTAAAGGCTGGCTTTTTGAGAAAATTAATAAAAATATAAAAACCTCTCAGAAGTGATTAATAGAGTAATAAATATTAGAAAAGCAGATATATTTCAGGTAAGTAATATACTGGTTAAAATAAGAAAATGCTAAGTGTAATTTATATCAACTCATTTGTAATATATAAAATTTTATTTTAAAAATCCTAGGAGAGAGAGAAAATCTGAATGTATAAGTAATTGTTAAGTAAAATGAACAAGTAGTCAAAATTTCTAGTTGCACAAGGTCCTAGGACCAGACTACATGGAGCAGCAGATAATCACATTTCATATACTTTGTTCCAGGTACAGGATAAGTTGGAAAATAATCCCAATGAACTTTAGGAGGCAAAATTTTCATGACACCAGAGCCAGCAAGAATTCCCCTAGAAAAAACAAAACAAATATGAAAATAGTAATTATCAACTAATCTCATTTACGTATATTTACCCAGAAATTATATATAGAGACTCAAATAAAATATTTAGAAATAATAACCAGCACCAAATGAAGTGGAATTTATCCATAGAATGCAAGGATCACCTACCATTAATCTCTTAATAGAATCACTTCCTTCAACAGATTAAGGATTAAAACCTTATAATCATCTCCAGATTTACAGGAAAGCATTTGATATATTTATTTATTTTATTTTTTGGGGAAGATTAGCCCTGAGCTAACTACCGCCAGTCCTCCTCTTTTTTTTTTTTTTGCTGAAGAAGCCTGGCTCTGAGCTAACATCTGTGCCCATCTTCCTCTACTTTATATGTGGGATGCCTACCACAGCATGGCGTGCCAAGCGGTGCCATGTCCGCACCCAGGATCTGAACCAGCGAACCCCGGGCTGCCGAGAATCAGAACGTGCGCACTTAACCGCTGGGCCACCGGGCCGGCCCCGCATTTGATATATTTAAATGTTTACTCTGATAAAACATTACCAACTCAGAATAGAAGGAAACTTCACTGTGTGGTCAATTGTAGCTACAAACAACCTACATGAAATATATTTAATTGTGAAGCTTTAAAGCATCCAGTGAAAATCAAGACCAAGATGCCTGCCTTCTATAATCATCACTTTTCAATAGAATGCTGGAAGTCCTAGCTAATCCAGTAAGGCAAGAAAAATAGGAGGTATGAAAATAGAAATTAAAGAATAAAATTATCATTTGCAGATCATATGATTTTACACGAGAAATTAAAAAATTAGCAAAATATTGGGAATAGTAAGAGAGCTGATAACTTGTTTAGTTATAAATTTAACATAGAAATAAAACCGTAAGGATTTCAAGGGTATAGGTGTTTTTTTCAGATGATATGATTTCTATGTAGAAAGCTAATAGAACAAAAAGCAAACCATTAGAGCTACCCTAACAGTTTAGCAAGGTATTTAGACATAAAGTATGAAAAAATCTGCAACACATTTTATCTAAGCAATGAACCAATAAAAGAAAATAAGATACCATTTATAATAGCAAAATAAAATCTATAAAATAGCTAGAAATTAGCTAATGAATGAATATACAAGAATTCTACAGAGATATTCTAAGTACTATTAAAGATCATAACAGTATTTCTGATAAATGGAGTTGTATAGAAGGGGTTATTATAAAAATTATAATTCTTTAAAAATTATTCTATAAGTTGAGGAACTACCTAATTAAAATTCTAGCTGGATTTTGGAGGTACTAAGTAAACTTTTAAAAAATATTATATGGAAGAATAAATGACTACAAATATCTAAATCATTTTTGAAAGAGATGTGCAAAGGTTTATTCACAGTGGAACAAAGTCCTAAACGCAAAAAATAATATTACAAAGTTAGTAGCATATAATAAAGCAGAATATATGACCTATTGGGGGAAATTGTTTCTTTAACTAAATTCCAAAATTGGAAACTCTAGAGCCTTAGGGAGAAATGGCCTATGGGGGGACATCCCACACAACTTCAACACACCCATACACAGTTCGAGTTAAATAGTGGGCTCCTCACCGTGATGGTGCCCCTGGCTACCTGCCTTGACCCTTAAGGGCTCAGCTCCTCCCAGGGTCCTGTCACTGTCAGTTCCTGCAGGGACAGGGGACCTGGGTTCTCCACCCCTTGGAGAACAAGAGTGGGCATGTTAAGGTGACTGGGCAGCATAGACTATTCTGCATTTTGTTGCTTCTGCACCACAAACTATAAAATTTTTGAAAAAAAGAACAATAAAATTAAACTAAAAGGAAAAATTGTTGAATTTTACTTTATAAAATTAAGGCCTTCTTTTCAATAAAGTATACACTGAACAAAATTAATGAGTGAAAATTGAGAGACGTATTTGAAAGTCTAAAATTAAAACGTATATATATTTTATACATATATACACAGAGTAATATGGGAAGGTTTAAAGAATGCTGAATAAAATTCATTAATAAATGAAGCATACACATCATACCTTTTGTTGAAGTTAAAGTCGTACTCACACTCATTGGTAAATAGACAAATGCAAATTAAGACAAGCTCTCATTTTACCTGGCCAAACTGGCAACATCAGAAAGCTGCAGAAGCCCAGTGTTTGCGGGGATGTGGGATAGGTGGTGATCCCCATGCACTGATGGTGGCGAAGTAATTCTGGAGAGTTCACAGCAAGATCTTGCCTAATGATGTGCATGTTGAGCCTGCAATCCCAATTCTGAATATTCATAATAGAAAATATTTACCCAGCTCCAGAGGGAACATATATAAAGATGTTTATCACAGTGTTTTCATGGTAGTGAGGTGTGGGCAGCATGCTAGATGTTCATCCCTATGGGAACACATAAGTAAATGCAATAGATGCCCACCATGGGTTCTGTGCAGCAGGTAGAAACAACAGACTAGACAAAGAGTAATATGAAAGGTTTTTAAAAGACTGCTGAATGAAATACATTAATAGATGAAGTATACAATATAATACCTTTTGTGTAAAGTTTTACACATCAAACAACACCACATTTTTATAAGAACACATAGAAACAGAATGATAACATATTAATACATTAGAATGTGGTGAAGAGAAGGAAATGGGGATAAATGAATCAAACGGTTTACAGAGGAGGTCTGCTCAGACCAGAGGATGTCCACGAGCCTGTAAATGGAGGAGAATGATTAACTAAACAATCTGCACTTAAGATTAAAGAGGCAAAATGTAAAACAATAAAGCAAAAATTGGAAAATGTTTAATGATGCTTTCTGGAACTGGGATAATGGATTGCACCAAGGGAAGAACTTTCTCAGAGAAAAAACAAAAAAAATATAATATTTCATAAAACACGTATATTTGTAAGCACAAAGAATCAAAATATCTGCAACATCAAAACCCTCTGGTTGAAAAAGGCAGGTTTTAATAATCATCAAAAGCTACAGATGGGGATGAATTTCTATACTTTACCACTGGGTGACAGTAGAGATTAAAACAAAGTTTCAGCTTCCCAGTTATTACTGAAAAATCTGAAGTCCTCCAAATCATCAAGCAGCTTACAAACCCATGCTTAAAACCACAATAAGTTGCTAGCTCTAAAAATAATTGAAAATGGCTTTACAAAAATATGCACATAAAATTTAAAATATATCAATAATAATAAAGGAATAGAATCCAGGGGAATATATGGCTGGTAAAATATGATGAAGCCAAAAATAGAATAAATTTTAAAAAGTATCATGATATCCTATACATGGGCTACATGTGGGTTGCAAATTATTAGAGGACTGTAAGATGATTAACACAGGATTAATTGCTTATCAACAATGTCTAGAAGGTATAGACAAATAAGTTGTTCAGGAAAAGTATATCTACTCCTGGGCCCGAGGCCACAAGGAAATTTGTACCATCAGTTCCATTGGTGCAGTGAAGAAACTATTTGGTTCAGTGAACAATGTTCTTATGAATATTCATTCAGTAAATTTTGCTGGTTTCATAGGCCTGTTTGCTTTAAGTCTCTTAAAGTAGGGTGATTACATCAGCCTAAAGTAAAAAATGACGAAAATAACTATGCAACACAACATGATCTGGTCCCATGGGCAGCTCTCTGATGTTCTGGCAAACTCAAGGGGAGAATTTACATTATCCTTAGGAATGAATAGACTCTAAGTCTCCCATAAATAGTTGTTATGTTGAACTAATATAATTATTTTTGAGCAGCACAACTTTTAGATTAGGTACTCTAACATACACCTTATGTACAACAGTTTTATATTATCTGTTAAATGCAGAGCAGTAACTTTAATAATCAGTTGAGCTGCGGGTGGAACTGCCAATCGGAAATTTCTTGTGGCTTTTGGAGATCTACTCAAGAACTGTTGCTTGAATCTCAGGTTTGCTCCTAGGAGGCTGATAACACCCTTAGAGAGTACCAAGATTCTTCTTGAGATACGATTTTGGTTCTAAGACATAGATGCGTGTTGGCCCGACTACAACTCCTTCCATCCCCAATGCACAACCAATTCTACCTTAGAGAGAATGTCGGATATGACTTCAGATAATATTTCAAACAAGTATGAGCTCTAATTTGGGTACAAAGTGTCCTGAGAAAAGCACCTAGGGTCTTCTTTGAATAATGTTATTTACAGGTTACCTCTTCAAGTAAAATTGTTACCAACTATTCACTGACATACTCAAATAGATAGATGAATTGTCAAATGGGCTTATGCCCACTGATTATCTTCCAGAATCTATTTTCCACTTACTCTAGAATAAATCAACCCCCCAATTATCAGCTGAGTAGAATAAAAGCTGCATCTCTTAGGCACCCTTTCAACTCATTGTGGTTACGTGCCTGCAGTCTGACCAACGGAGTGTGCAACTTCTGCAAAGTGGATCTGAAGCAGTGGGAGGCGGGTGTGCTTAGCTTCTTCCTTTCTCCTTATTGCTGGCTAAAAGGCGGTCTTGGTGGAAGACCTCTGGCAACCATCTCAGAATACAGGATGACCTTTGGAACGATGGTCAAGCAGGTTAAAGATGACAATGAAACAAACAAAGCCAAACAAAAATTGCAAATAACCCAAAACAAAAGAGGAAGCTGGGAACCAAGTGCCTGACCAATGGAAAGGCAGAACAGCCCTGGATTGCCTACTTCCAGTCTCTTCACAAGACAGAGAAATATAACTACATCTTTTTAAAGATACTGTTCATTTGAATTTTCTGTCACTTGCTCCCGAACTTGAACCTAAGGAATCCAGAATGTCGGCTGAAGAATCAATTAAAGATTGACAACTTCGGTTCATGAAATGTTTACCTGTAGCTCTTTATTTTTCTCATTGTAATGACCTGCGTGGATTATTATTTATTTTTTGTCATTTTTGTTATATAAATACATTATTATCTGTATAATTTCTAAAGAAAGGGAGAAAATGCAACAAGACCTTCCAAAATTTGTATGAAAAGAAAAATGTTAGAAATCAGAGTGAAGTTCTGGGGAAACAGTACAGTGAAATATTCATAACACATCTCACTGAGGTAATCCAAAGTAGAAAGTGTAGCTTCACCTATACTGAATCTAGGGAAGAGTTGTGACTTAAAACAAAAACCAAGGAAGTTATAATCAAAGCTGGAAAAAAATTTTTAGCATACATTTTCATTAATTTTAATAAGATGAACAACTGATGTCTGTAGTTTAGGGGGAAAAATTCAATCCAGGAGAGAATTAACAAAGCTACTGGGGCCTTTGTTAGAAGACGACTATGGAGAAAAAAGTGTTGTGGAAAAAGATGACAAATTAATGTGTGAGAGGCTTTTGGTGGAGCCAAAGCAAATGGCCTTTGGCTTTAGAAATTAGGGTATGACCACATGAGTTTTGACCTTGTTGGTGTGCAGTGGTTCAACATCACTGGTTTTTATATGCTGTGCAGCAAGCTCTTTGTTGCTGTGGCCTGGACAGGCAGCTGTAGGATTGTGCATCTAGTGTCCATTTGAGATTTTTATCATGGAAGATTGCTGCTGCTCAGAATCAATTTTTCAAGTCAAGTGGCTGTTTTTTATACAAAGGAGTACCTTAGGCAAGCTTTTGAGGAAAGAGACTCAGATGGACATGTGCACGTAGAACATTTATTAGGGAGTGCCCTCAGGAGCAACCTCTGTAAAGAGAAAGGCAGAACTGAATAGAGGGAGAGGTTGAACTGTGATGAAGTTGCAGCAGAGGATTTAATCAAGGACACAAGAGTTCTGGAGCTAGGATGGTCTTTCAGAGATTTCCTAGAACCGGTAATGGGGTTGTACCTTTTTACTCCCATAGTTAATGTGTGCTCTCCCCAGGGAAGGAAGATTCTCTTGGAAAAAGCCACTCTCTTCCACTGAAGACAATTTCTGGAGAGGGACCTATCTGTGAGCAGTCAATGGTCAATACTCCCCTAAGCTGATGGAATGAGCATATTTGTCCTGAAGGGGCTATGTTGGTGGCTTGCCACAGCATCCTCTAGAGCAAGAGAGTATTCCTATGGAAGAAGAGATTTATTTGCTGGCCTTAAATAAATGCACAAGCCTAATAAATAAAGTCAGTGCTGAAGACACAGACCATAAGGCCAAAGCAAATCTTAGGCAACGTGCCTGAGACTCTATAAGCACTGACCTTCAAATAGGCTGCTTCAGCAGTAATGGCTGAGGCACAGATTCTGTTAAAGGAATCAGAGAGCTCTTAGAAATGGATTATTTTAAAATATTAGGCAGAAAAACCTAATTTTTGCCTTGACTTTCAGTCTGGATTAGGTATGTAGCCTAGATGGGATGCCCCAAATTTGGTTCCTCTCCTATATTATTTTGGCTTCATAGTCAAGAAGGAGACCTGTAAAGAAATTAACCTTTAATTCATGTGGCTTGCACACAGGCTCAGGAGTCACCTCCCACTTTACAGTCTCAATTTTTCTACACTGGCTCTGTTATTGCCTAGATTTGTGAGATGCAAATTGTGGCTTCCTTTCTGTAAGGATGGTAAGTTTTATTAAGAAACAATAAAAAAGAAACAGAGAGCCATCTGCTTTAGAAATGGTAGACTACCTAATTTGGACAACTCTCATGTCAAGGACAACTAGAAAAACAAAAAAAATTTAAAATAAAATCTGCCTCAAGGCATTGAAAAACCAAGAAAGGAGAGGAATTCCTGGGTCCATACTTAGGAGAAGACAGAAACTCACAGAGGTGAGCCGTGTATCTTGGGCTGTTTTTCCCCTGGGGAATCTGCTGATTCCATGAGAGGCAGCTAAAGAGGCAGAGAAACTCAGCAAAGCTTTCAGCGGACTCACCAATTATCACAGATATCATTGGAGCCCGAATTTTGAGTTGCAGCCTTAAAGGGCTTCATGCTAGGAGTAAGTGTGAAGCAGAAGGAGAGTAACCTTTGCAGAGGCTATAACTAAGTTTCAAATTATCTTAATCTCTGAAACTAATAAGGTAATTTTCTATTGCTAATGCCCTTAAATGATTCCAGAAGAAGATAACATTATCCTAAGCCCCAAATGACTTCTATATTTTTTAAATGTAAATGATCAATAGTCAAAAGCAGAAACAAAGACAAAAAGAAAATAAAACAAAACAGCACCCAGCCAAATAAAGAGACAAGGTAAAAAGTACAAAAATAAAGAAAAAAAAGGGCAACAGAGAAGAGACACAGACTTACTTGGTCCCTAGATAATGAGTTATCAGATATACACTTTAAAATATGTGGGCTTAAGAAGCTCAAGGAGATAAAAAGAAGATGGAGAATTTTGACAGAGAAATGGAAGCTATAAAGAAAGAACAAATGGAAATTCTTTAATAGAGAAAGGATATTATGATAGCAGCAAATGAACAATGATAGCAGCAAAAAGAACAATGAATGGATGGTTGTAACAGGAGATAAGACCCCAGTGAAGAGAGAATTTGTGAACTGGAAGATAGATTAGATGAATATATCCAGAATGAATTTTGGAGTGACAAAAGTTTGGAAAAGATAGAAAAGACGAAGTACACCATTGAGAGAATACCAAGAAAAGGTCAAACATACAAGCAGCTGGAGTCACAAGATAACAGAAAAGAGAAGGGAGTAGATAAGGGTTGAGATGAAATAGTGGCTGATAACTCTCCAAAATAGAAAGTGAGGTTCAATAACTCCAATGAACCAAGGCAAAATGAACACAAAGTAAGGCATACCATGTACATCATAGTGAAACTACTGGAAACCAAAGACAATGAGAATATCTTAAATAGTCAGAGACAAGAGACTCATTTCGTAGAGAGGAACAATAAATTACACTAACATCTGACTTCTCAAAAAACACAATAGAATCCAGAAACTAGTGTAATATTGTTTTCAGCAAGCTAAGACAATAATAATGAAGATCTAGAATTTTGATCTCGTGAAATATCCATCACAACTGAAGGTAAATATTTTTTCTTTTCACAAGGAAAAACTGGAGGGGGCTGGGCCTGTGGCCGAGGGGTTAAGTTTGTGTACTCTGTTTCGGCGGCCCAGGGTTTTGCCTGTTTGAATCCTGGGCATGGACATGGCATTGCTCATCAGGCCATGCTGAAGCGGCATCCTACATGTCACAACTAGAGGGATCCACAACTAAAAATACACAACTATGTGCCAGGGGGCTTTGGAGAGAGAAAAGGAAAAATAAAATCTTGAAAAGAAAAAAAGAAAAAAACTAGAATAATGTGTCACCATACAAGGAAATACAGAAAGGTATTCTTTAAGGAGAAGGTAAACTTGTACAAAGGGATAGAAAAACTAATTTGATGTTGGAATTCAGGTCAGAGGTTATGTTTAGGGATGAGAGATGGAGTAATTTTGGGAGTGGCCTAAGGAATCTTCTGAGGTGCTGGTGATATTCTACTTCTTGACCTGAATGGTATAACACAGGTTTGTTCTCTGTGATAATTCAATGAACTTTAGAATTATGATTGTGTCCTTTCTCGAATGCTCATTATTCTTCAATAAAAAGTTTAAGTAAAGATAGGAGGTTTTGAAACCTTTATTGCACCCACTTTTTTTCAATTGGTGAAAAAATAACTATATTTTGGTTTGCTTTTAAAAAACGTCATAGGTATTATGATTTAATTTATATTGAAATTCTTTAGGAAAGAAAAAAAATCATCTGATGAATAAGAATGAGTAAAGGATCAGCAGAGTTATCATATGATAATAGAAAAAGGAAATGAGCACTCCATAATAATACTTGAATACATAATAAACATTCAAAAATGAAATATGATTAAATTATATAACTATGAATGCTGTGGGATTATGGCTATATGAAAATATTGACATGCTGTGAATGAATATATAATATGGGTGTTTCAGTTTTGGGCAAGGAAAAGTCAAGCATTCAAAGCATCATACAAGAAAATGGATTAGTATTCTCTTCATTTAGCAAATACTCTAGCAAATTAATCTAAATTACGGCAGAACATATATGCAGAAGACTAACATTAACAACAAATAATATAACACATTCCTTATGGAATGAAATACAAAACCAAGCAAACAATATTATGATGGAGGTGATGAATCAAATAATTTTAAATAAGGTAAGAAATGCTAAATATTTTCCTCTAGGGTTTGATAATATAGCCTCAGATACAAGCCAGGTAAAACAATTATCAAATTTGTGTATGTCCAAATGCATATATTTCCACATAAAACATTTTTTTTGCATTGAAGAATTTTCCCAGTATATTAAATGACTGGAAAGAATTATATAAATCTTTCTTAGACCAGTTAAAAAAGCTGAACACAAATAAAAATGACTTTGGGAGTCAGACATATGACAGTGCCACCCTGCATGGAAAATATAATCAATAGCATTTGATAATCCTTGAACAAATTGTATAGCATTCTATATTCTTTGGTCTGTGCATATTCTTTTTAGAATTTTGGTAGTAAAATATTTAATATGTCTATCTTTAAATAGTTTTAAAAAATGTCATGCAAGAATAGTACTATTACTTTTCTTTTTTTCTTTTTCTTTCTTTTTTTTTTTTTTTTAGGAAGATTAGCCCTGAGCTAACTGCTGCCAATCTTCCTCTTTTTGCTGAGGAAGGCTGGCCTGAGCTAACATCCGTGCCCATTTTCCTCTACTTTTTTATGTGGGACGCCAACCACAGTATGGCTTGCCAAGCAGTGCCATGTCCGCACCTGGGATCTGAAACAGTGAACCCCAGGCCACCGAAGCAGAACGTGTGCACTTAACTGCTGCGCCACCGGGCCAGCCCTACTTTTCATTCTCAACAAGTTTGGAGTGTATTGAAAATATAAATAAATATAAAATTAAAACCATTGTTGTGTTCTAAAATTTTTTATTGAGGTAACATTGGTTTATAATATTATATAAATTTCAGATATACATCATTATATTTCAATTTCTGTCTAGACTACATAGTGTTCACCACCCTAAGTCTAATTGCCATTGGTCACCATCCTCATCTGCCCTTTTACCCTTTTTGCCCTCCTCCTTTCCCCTGTGGAGGCACCAATCTATTCTCTGTGACTTTATGTTTGTTTGTTGTCGTTGTTTTTAAAATTTTTCCCAAGAGTGAAATAATATGATATTTGGTTTTCTCCATCTGACTTATTTCACTTACCATAATGCCCTGAAGCTTGTTGTTGCGAATGGAAAGATTTCATCTTTTTATGATTGAGTAGTATTCCATTGTATATATATATACCACATCTACTCTATCCATTCACCCCCTGTTGGGCACTTAGATTGTTCCCAAATCTTGGCTATTATGAATAATGCTGCAGTGAACAAAAGGGTGCATATATCTTTTTGAATTAGTGATTCCATGTTCTTTGGATAAATACTCTGTAGGGGAATAGCTGGATCTGATGGTATTTCTATTTTTGATTTTGTGAGAAATCTCCATACTGTTTTCCATAGTGGTTGCACCACTTTGTATCCCCAACAGCAGTATACAAGGGTTCCCTTTTCTCCACATCCTCTCCAACACTTGTTACTTCTTTTTGTTTTGTTTTGTTTTTGTTTTTGTTTTTGTTTTTGTTTTGGAGGAAGATTAGCCCTCAGCTAACTACTGCCAGTCCTCCTTTTTTTGCTGAGGAAACCTGGCTCTGAGCTAACATCCGTGCCCATCTTCCTCCAGTTTATACATGGGATGCCTACCACAGCATGGCTGCCAAGCAGTGCCATGTCTGCACCCAGGATCCGAACCAGCGAACCCTGGGCCGCCGAGAAGCGAACTTAACCGCTGCGCCACCGGGCCGGCCCCCCACTTGTTACTTCTTATCTTGTTGATTACAGCCATTCTGAAATGTGTGAGGTATCTCATTGTAGTTTTGAGTTGCAGTTCCCTGATAGTGATGTTGAACATCTTTTCATGTCCCTATTGGCCACTCATATATCTCCTTTGGAAAAATGTCTATTCAGATCCTTTGGCCATTTTCTAATTGTTTTTTTTGTTGTTGTTGTTGTTTGGTGTATGAGTTCTTCATAAATTTTGGATATTAACCCCTTACCAGATGTATGATTTGCAAATACCTTCTCCCAATTGGTGGGTTGTCTTTTCATTTTGGTGATGGTTTCCTTTGCTGTGTAGAAGCTTTTTAGTTTGATGTAATTCTGTTTGTTTATTTTTGCTTTTGTTTCTCTTACCTGAGGAGACATATTAAAAAAGATTCTGCTAAGACCAATGTCAAAGAGTGTACTGCCTATATTTTCTTCTAGGAGTTTTATGGTTTTGGGTCTTACATTTAAGTCTTTAATCCATTTTGAGTTAATTTTTGTATATGGTGCAAGATAGCGGTCTAGTTTCATTCTCCTGCATGTGGCTGTCCAGTTTTCCCAGCACCATTTATTGAAGAGACTTTTCTTTCTCTATTGTATGTTCTTAGCTCCTTTGTTGAAATTTAGCTGTCCATAGATGTGTGGTTTTATTTCTGGGCTCTCAGTTCGGTTCCATTGATCTTTGTGTCTATTTTTTCCAGCAGGGATTTTATAGAAATAGAAAAACATCAGAAGGAAATGTTTCTGTTTCCAATCAGCATTGTCCCTACCACCTGCCCCATGCATGCTGAGAAAGTAAATTTTCTACTTCACAGAGAAAATGAAAACACAAGGGACCAAAAGTTATGGGACGCAGCCAAAGCAGTACTAAGAGGGAAGTTTTATAGCAATACAGGCCTACCTCAAGAAACAAACAAACAAAAAATCTCAAATAAACAATCTAACAGTACACCTAAGGGAAATAGAAAAAAAGAACAAATGAAGCCCAAAAGCAGTAGAAAGAAAGAAATAATAAGTAGAGCAGAAATAAGGAAAGAGAGGCTAAAATAGCCATAGGAAGGATAAATGAAACTAAGAACTAGTTCTTTGAGAAGATAAGCAAAATTAACAAGCCCTTAGACTCACTAAGAAAAAAACAGAGAAAACTCAAATAAGTAAAACCAGAAATGGAAGAAGAGAAATTACAATGGACAACAGAGAAATACAAAGAATTTTAAGGGAATACTATGGAAAGCTATATGCCAAAAAATTGGATAATCTAGAAGAAGTGGATAAATTCTTAGAATCACACAACCTCTCAAAAATGAATCAAGAAGAACTAGAGAATCTAAATAGACCAATAACAAGTAAAGAAATTGCAGCAGTAATCAAAAAGTTCCCCCCAAAACAAGAGTCCAGGACCAGACAGCATCTCTTACAAATTCTACCAAATATTCAAAGTAGTTAATATCTATTCTTCTCAAATTCTTCTGAAAAACTGAAGAGAAGAAGATGCTTCCTAACTCATTTTATGAGGCCAACATTATCCTGATACCAAAACCAGACAAGGACAACACAAAAAAGAAAAATTACAAGCCAATGTCACTGATAAACATAGATGCCAAAATCCTCAACAAAATATTAGCAAATAGCATACAACACTGCATAAAAGGGTCATACACCATGATCAAGTGGGATTTATTCGGGGATGCAAGGATGGTTCAACATCCACAAATCAATCAATGAGATACATCACATTAATATAGAATAAAAATGGCATGATCATCTCAATAGACACAGAGAAAGCATTTGAGAAGATCCAACATCTATTTATGGCAAAATCTCTCAATAAAATGGGTATAGAAGGAAAGTATTTCAACATAATAAAGGCCATATATGACAAAACCACAGCCAACATCATACTCAATGGTAAAAAACTGAAATCTATTCCTCTGAGAACAGGAACAAGACAAGGATGTCCACTCTAGCCACTCTTATTCAACATAGTACTGGAAGTTATAGCCAGAGTAATTAGGCCAGGAAAAGAAATAAAAGGGACCCGTATTGGAAAGGAAGAGGCAAAACTACCACAATTTGTGGATTGCAAGATTCTATATAGAGAAAACTCAGAAGAATCCACCAAAAAACAATTAGAAATAATTAATGAATACAGTAAAATTGCAATGTACAAAATAAATATACAAAATCATTTGCATTTCTATACACTAATAATGAGCTAACAGAAAGACAAATGAAGAATAGAATCCCATTTATAATTGTAACAACAACAAAAAAAATAAACTACCTAAGAATTAATTTAACCAAGGAGATAAAAGACCTATACACTGAAAACTATAAGACATTATTGAAAGAAACCAAAAAAAGACATAAAGAAATGGAAAGATATTTTATGCTCATGGACAGGATGACTTAACATCGTTAAAATGTCCATATTACCTAAAGAAATCTATACATGCAATGCAATTCCAATCAGAAGGCCGAAGACATTCTTCATGGAAATAGAACAAAGAATCCTAAGATTTATTTGGAACAACAAAAGACTCCAAATAGCTAGAGAAATCCTGAGAAAAAAGAACAAAGCTGGAGGTATCACACTCCCTGAATTCAAAATATACTACAAAGCTATAGCAATCAGAACAGCATGGTAGTGGCACAGAAACAGACACATGGATCAATGGAACAGATTTGAGAGCCCAGAAATAAAACCACACATCTATGGACAGTTAATCTTCAAGAAGGGAGCCAAAAACGAACAGTGGAGAAAGAAGAGACTCTTCAATAAATTGTGTTGGGAAAACTGGACAGCCACATGCAAAAGAATGAAAGTAGACTACTATCTTATACCATATACAAAAATTAAGTCAAAATGGATTAAAGACCTGAATGTAAGATCTGAAACCATAAAACACCTACAAGAAAACATAGGCAGTACACTTCTTGATATTGATCTTAGCAGTATATTTTTGAATACCATGTCCACTCAGGCAGGGGAAACAAGAGAAGATATAAGCAAATGGGACTACATCAAACTAAAAACCTTCTGCAAGGCAAAGGAAACCATGAACAAAACAAAAAGACAACCTACCAACTGGGAGAAAGTGTTTGCAAATCATGTATCTGATAAGGGATTAATTTCCAAAATATATAAAGAACTCATACAACTCAATAACAAAAATTGAACAACCTGATCGAAAAGTGGGCAAAGGATATGAATAGACATTTTTCTAAAGATGATATACAGATGACCAACAGATACATGAAAAAGATGTTCAACACCACTAACTATTAGGGAAATAAAAATCAAAACAACGAGATATCACCTCACACTCATTAGAATGGATATAATTAAGAAGACAAGAAACAAGTGTTGGAGAGGATGTGGAGAAAAGGGAACGTTCATAAACTGCTCGTGGGAATGCAAACTGGTGCAACTGCTATATAAAACAGTATGGACATTTCTCAAAAAATTAAAAATAGAACTACTATATGATCCAGCTATTCCTCTACTGGGTATTTATCCAAAGAACATGGAATCACTAATTCAAAAAGATATACACACCCCCCATGTTCATTGCAGCATTATTCATAATAGCCAAGACTTGGAAGCAACCCAAGTGCCCATTGATGGAATGAATGGATAAAGAAGATGTGGCATATATACACAATGGAATACTACTTAGTCATAAAAAAGACAAAATTGTGCCATTTGCAACAACATGGATGGACTTTGAAGCTATTAGGCTAAGTGAAATAAGACAGACAGAGAAAGATAAATACTCTATGATTTCAATCGTATGTGGAAGACCAACAAACAAATAAACACATAGTTAAAGAGAATAGATTGGTGGTTACCAGAGAGGAAGGAGGTAGGGGTTGGATAAAAGGGTTGAGGGGGCACGTATTTATGGTGACAAATAAAAACTAGACTATTGGTGGTGAACACAATGCAGTCTATACAGAAGGTAAAATATAATCATGTACACCTGAAATTCACACAATGTTATAAGCCAATATGACCCCGATAAAATAATTTTAAAAAACACCAAATTATCAGTATTAAGAATAAAAGAAGAGATGTTACCACAGATCCTATTATTAAAGGGATAAGGTGGAACTAGTATGAAAAACTTTATGCCAATACATTTGAAAATGTAGATTAGAAACAAAAAGTTTCTTAAGAAACACTGTTGATTGTAACTGAGATAAGAAGAAAGAACATATCTGAATAGTTCTATATTAATAATAATATAATATTTACTAATTAACCTCTTAATATAATAAATGTTAAATATTAAGAATAAAATATAGTAAATGAAAATAAATAGTAATAAATATTAAAATAATCTGTTACTAAAAACCCTCCCACAAAGTACACTTCTGGCCCCGAAGCCTTGTTGAATTCAATCAACATTTAAAGAAGAATATCCATCTACCATAAAATCTTTCAGAAAACAGAAGAGAAGGCAACAGTTCCCAATTTACTTTATGAGGCCAGCATATCCCTAACACTAAAAATTACAAGACAAGAAAATGATATACCAACATTTCTTATAAACTTAGACATAAAAATCCTTAACAAAATGGAATAAAATCTAGCAGTATATAAAAAGCTTATTATATGGTGATTATGTGGGGTTTATTCCAGATAAGGAAGATTAGCTTAATATTTGAAAATCAAACACAATTGACCACATTAACAGAATATAACAGAATAATCATGCTATTTTCTCAACAGATACAAATAAAACATTTGAAACATTAAACACTTCTTCATGACAAAAACTCCCAGTAAACTGGAATAGAAGAGAACTTTGTCAATTTGATAAAGAATATCAACTAAATTTACTGCTAATATCATACTAACTGGTAACATGACATGCTTTTCTTCTAAGATTGGGAGCAAGGCAAGGAGGTCTGTGCTCAACATTTGTATTCAGCTTTGTACTGGTGGTTCCAACCTTACTAAGAATTAGTAAGGCTAAAGAAAGAAATTAACATGATAAAGATAGTAAAATTAGAAGCCTAACTATCTTTATTTAGAGATGACGGGAAAGTCTCTATAGCAGAGAACATTTGCTCCTGTTCTAGCCTTTTTCCTCAGATCAGAGCCTGCATAGTTAGTACACAGTTTGCAGTGTTTGTGGGAGAACCAAATTAGCAATATAATCAACTAATCTGGGACAAATGAAAACCATAGAACATCTCATTAAACTGCATCAATGAGCTAAACTATTTTTACTTTATCTAAACTTTAAAATAAGTATGAATAGCTGCAAAACCAATGCAAAATAAGATTTATAGTGTGTAATATACAGTTCAATCTGGGAAAATTGCAGTTTGCTGGAAACAATGGCTACAAAGAAAACTCACAAAAGCAAAACCTTTACAGGTAAAATTCAACATTGGATCTGCCAGTTAGTTTTTACCATGTATAATTTTTTTCATATGAAAAGGAATTGATTCCAATGAACATACTTTTAATAGCATATAAATAAAACTGGGAAAAATAGAAACTAATGTGGTTTTAGAATAATGGAATTAAATAGGCTTAATGGAATTTACTTGGTATATACGTTCTCATTGATACTTTAATTTAGAGATTTAAGTAGATTGACTCCCAAAAGCTGTAGAAATTAGGATTTTTAGATTATAAGTGCAATATAGAGATGTCATGTAAGGCTGTGCGTAGCTACGGAAAAACATACGGGGAAAGCAGCCCAGAGTCAGATAAAATCCTCCTCTTAAAGCAAAGTCTTATTACAAAGCCCCCCACATCAATAGAGTTTACTTACAAGGTAGCAAATTGAGGTTGCTTGCTCTTCTTAAAGTGATGAGTTAAGATCAAGGTCCCAACAGATGAACAGCTGTTACTGCAGGTGACTGTCAGCATCAGGCCCTGGGTTTCTCATTCAGAATGGAGTGAAACTGAGCAACATGGAATTTTCAGAGGAAGAGCTGTAACTTGAAGCTTGTGAATGTCTATATTTCACCACTAGGTGTCACTGGGAGTTAGTTTCTGAATAGACTGAGGAGTATTCAAGTTTTCCTACAAAAAAAAAAAAAAATGATTGATTTTTGAGTACATATTTCTAGTTTATTTGCTTATTAAAACCTGATAATATCGGATACCTCTTGTGTCCTGCCGCACATCTTCTCAGCCCACTTTTCCCCCCAGCCATGGCGAAGGCCAGTGCTAACAGAACCTGACTTGTGCTGCGCTGCTTATCTTTTGCGTTTTTGCACAAAGGCGTTTCTCAGGATGTGGTCGGGAGACCTGAGAAACTGCTTATCACTGTGGATGCTCAAAACTGCAAGAGCAGGGGAATTTACACCCCATGTAGAAATCCTTGACTATGAGGGGCCGGGGTCATGGATATCTGATCCCTCAGTGGACAATACTGAGGCATGATCTGCATGATTCATCAGATGGTTCCAATGGGATCAGATCCGGGTTTTCCATAGTGCTGACCACTCTGATAACGCATCATTGTATTGGCTTTCTCTCCTTTCCTGCTTTGCTGTTCCCAGAGTCCCACTCCTAATACCTGGTGTCATGTCCCCAAATGAAGTCTTACCTATAAAGCTCCCCAAGTCAAGATAGTTTACTCTGACTTTCTCTCCTTTCCCGTTTTAGTCTAATTTCTGGAAGGAACCTAAGCATAACCCACTCTTCTGAGAAAGAATATTTTCAGTACCCAGAAGTCTCCCTCATGGCCCCTCTTCCCACTCAACATCCTATTCCGTTCTAACAACTATTCTGATTTCTATCACCCTAGATTAGTTTTTATTCTGTTTTTGAACTCTACGTTACTAGAATCAAAAAGTAAGTCCTATTTTGTGTGCCTTCTTGCATTCAACATTATGTTTGTGAGATTTACCATGTTGGGGTGTGTAGCAGTAGATCATTATTTTTCATTGATCAGTAATATTCCACTCTGTGAATATAGCACAATTTATCCCTTCTACTGTAGATGGACTTTGAATTGTCCCCAGATTTTAGCTATTTTGAATAATGCCGCTTTGAACATTTTTGTACCATCTTTTTGTGAACTTGAACACATTTCTCTTGGGAATATACATGGAAATGGAATTGCTGGGTCACAGGTTATGCATGTTTTTTACATTTTTTTCTTCTTCTTCTCCTCAAAGCCCCCCAGTACATAGCCGTGCATTCTAGTTGTAGGTCCTTCTGGTTGTGCGATGTGGGACACTCCCTCAGCATGACCTGATGAGCAGTGCCATGTCCGTGCCCCGGATCTGAACTGGCAAAACCATGGGCAGCCGAAGCGGAGTGTGTGAGCTTAACCACTTGGTGATGGGGCATCCCATGTTTTTTACATTCAATGGACACTGGCAAACTGGTTTTCATAGTAGTTATACCAATCTATATTCCATCTTCTCCACATCCTCACCCAGATTTGATACTATTAAGTTTTTTGATTTTAGCTATTCTGGTGGGGGTGTAGTGTATCCAACTGTTGTTTTAGTTCATATGTCCCTGTTGACTATGGTACTTAAAATATTTTCATATAACTATTAACTATTTAAATATATTCTTTGTGAAGTACTAGGTTAGGTTGTTAGCTATTTGTGTGTGTGTGGCCTGGGAGGGGGGTCAGTCTTTTTCTTATTGATTTGAAGTTCTTTGTAATTTCTAAATACTAGTCCTTTGTTGGATATACATATTATGAATATTTTTTCCCAGTCTTTGGTTTACTTTTCACTCTCTTAAAGTTATATTTTGATGAAAAGGACTTCTCTTTAATGGGATACACTTTATTGATGTTTTTCTTTACGGCTATTATGATCTACTCCTGTGAATTGTTAACTCCTACTCCAAAGTCATGATGTATTCCCCTTAATTTGTGGTTCTCAAACTTGAGTGGGCATCAGAATCACCTGGAAGGCTTTTAAAGCACCGACTTTTGGGACATACCTCCAGAGCGTCTAATTCTTTAGGTCAGGGAAGAGGTCTAAGAATTTATGTTTCTTACGACTTCCAGATGATGTTGATTCTGCTAGTCTGGGAATCACACTTTGAAAACCATTATACTATTTTAACTTTGATAAGCTTGACTAATTTAGCTTTTATATTCAGATCTACAATATAATTGGACTTGGTTTTTGTGTGTAATTGGTGTAAAATTTTATCTTTTTCAATGATAGTCAATTGACTAATACCACTGATAAGCAGTACCAATTATGTTGTAATTAAATGAACACATATATGGACCCGTTTCTGGACTCCTTATTCTGTTCTTTTCTTCTATAATCTATCTTTGTGCCAATGCAATGTAATACAGTAATATTAATCACTTTAGAGTTATAATAAATCTTGATAACTACTGGAGTAAACTTTTCTACTTTCTCCTTCTTCTTCTTCAAGTGCATCTTGTGAAAGAAGAGGAAAAATAAAATAGTCCTCCTTGGGCTTAATAAAGAAAAATTTGAATTACTTATAAATTTTAGAAAAGAGATTATTTTTTTTTTTTTGAGGAAGATTAGCCCTGAGCTAACATCTGCTGCCAATCCTCCTCTTTTTGCTGAGGAAGACTGGCCCTGAGCTAACATCCGTGCCCATTTTCCTCTACTTTGTATGTGGGATGCCTACCACAGCATGGCTTCCCAAGCACCCAGGATCTGAACCGGCGAACCCCGGGCTGCCAAAGCAGAACATGTGCACTTAACTGCTGTGCCACCAGGCCAGCCCAGAAAAGAGATACTTTGAATATAAATATTAGGGCAAAAATTATTAATAAGAAAAGAGTACAAAATACAATACTGTTTGGAAGTTAAAGGTTACCTCCATAAGCCATATCAACTGTCTCTGAAGTCTAGATGTTTGTGAGACACCTTTGTTAAAAAAAACATGTCTGAAAGACAGGAAGACTTTGAAAGGTGAACAAAGTGATGAAGCAGATTTTGAAAAGTGAAAATACTCAGCATTATGAGCTGAATTCTTTCTCCCTGAAATTCTTATGTTGAAGCTATAACTCCCAATATGTCAGAATGTGACTGTATTTGGAGACAGGGCCTTTGAAGAGGCAATTAAATTAAAATGAAGCCTTTAGGGTGGGCCATAATCCAATCTGGATGGTATCTTTCAAAGAAGAGGAAATTTTGACACACAGAGGCACCACGGGTGCACGTGCTCAGAGGAAAGATGATGTGAGGACACAGGGAGAAGATGGCCATCTATAAGCCAAAGAGAGAGGCCTCAGGAGAAACGAAACCCACTGACACCTTGATCTTGGACTTCTGGCCTCTAGAACCATGAGAAATGAATTTTTGTTGTTTGAGTCACCCAGTCTGTCCTTCTTTGTTATGGCAACCCTAGCCAACTAATGGATTTCCTCAGAATGATTAGTCATTAAGCAAGGTAGGCAAGCAAACAAGCATATAACAGGTAGCGCAGGATAATATTAAACATTTAGGCAGCATTTTCAGAACATATTAAGGAAAATCAAAGTCTTCTTAAAACGGTTTTTGTAGAGGATGCTTTTAAGGAGGCCTTTGAGTAAACACATGGAAAAGAGTGTCTTCACCTACTTTCTATCTGATAATAAAGACCCTGACAAAATAAACCAGAAAAAATAGCAATATTGAATGTAAATGTCCAAGAAGAGGTGCCTACTAGGTGTGTTAATTATTCTCCTTATTATCTAGTGATTGCTAGAACAGGTGAGAACTATTAAGCAGCATGGCCAAAAGAATGTTCTCTGACTCTCCCAGAATTATCATTAGCTTCTTACTGAGGAGTTAGGAGGAGTTGATATCTAACACACAAGGTGGTATATGTGGTGCTCATTATGTAGCTTCAGTTTCCTTCCTTTTTGATATCTTCATAAATATCTGTGTTAAGAACCACTTGAAATATTCCCATGGATATATTCTCACTGCCTTGGTCCTACCTGATTTTTACAGCCAATATTCTGGTGCTCAGAGTGAGCAAGGCCATGTAAGCAATGCAAATATTGATATGGTGGATTTAAAGAGGCACTTTCAATCCCTGTACTTTCTCTCATAAGAGAATTATCTCACTCTCCATTTATGGTTGGTTATATGTTTCATTCTCTAGAGTTTGTGATTCTTCATAACCTTAGGGTTTAGCACAGCCCTTGGTGTTTAGTAGTGTAGAGGAGGAAGAAATTTTCCTCTACCCTTCTAGGTTCTTCTGGCTGGTTTAAGAATTAAATTGACATGAGACAGATTAACAAGAGAAAATAAAATAAACTTTAATAATGTATTTACATGAGAGAAACCCAGGAAAACTGAGTAACTCACGAAAATGGCCAAAGCCACCACCTTAAATATTATATTCAACTGAAGACAAAAAGAGGACATTGGGGATAGTAGTTCAAGACTTCAAGGTGGAGGATGGCAATTCAAATGGAGATGGGAAAGCAAGTGTTTGTTAAACAAATGTTTGCCATGCCATGTAGAAACAATGGGACATGGAGAGGACTCTGATCTCTAGGCCCTGCTGTCTCCCCACCACTCTTTGCCCATATTCTATGTAGATATCCCTGGTGATAGCTCTGTTCCTGTTACAGGCCATTTATATAAATCTTTTTAGGCAGTTAAGGGAGAGGTTACAAGAAAAACTTGTTTAGTTTTTTGTTTCTTAAAAACAATATTCATGTTAAAGAGACAAATTTTGGGATGGCAAATTTTGTTCGCCTTCAGTAGACATTGATGGAATTATTACTTAAGAAATAATTGAAATCTAAGAAAAAGGAATTTTGCTTTAAGCTGATGCACATTCTAATTTACTTACACATTTGAGTTGCTTTCTTCTCTATGAAAAATGAAGATTATTTTCCAAAAAGATTAATTTTCTTTGGTGCTTTGGTCTTCCCTGAATCTAAAGATTTATAGTTTTCATTAATTTTAGAATATTTTCAGCCATTATTTCTTCATATATTTCATCTTCTGATTATGTGTTTTGCCTCCTAATGAAAATCTTATTGGGCTTATATCAGATTTCATTTTAGTCTTCATATCTCTTAACTTCTTTGTTCATATTCAATAACTCTCTTGCTTTATATTGCATCGTAAGAAATTTTTCAGATCTCTCAATTTAGAAATATTTTTAAATCGCTTTCTCTATTTGTTGCTTAACCCATCCACTGAGTTTTTAATGACAGTGATTAGATTTTTTATTCCTAGAGGCTTAAGATGCTATTTGAAAAAAATCTCCTTTTTTTTTGATCATGTCCCATTCTTTTCTGGTATTATTTCTTTTTATATCTTTAAGCTTTTAAAATATAATTTCCTCTATGTGTGATTTCTTGAAGGTCTACCCTATTATTTGTTTTTCTGCCAACTTTCCTTCATGATGAATTATTTCTCTCTGTGTTCTCTAATTTGGATTGTGGCCTCATATTAGGAAAGGCTTTATGTGTGTGGATCCTTTGCAGCTTGTGCTGAGGGGTGCTCTCTTGAGATTAACTTTCTTTAAATTTCACCAAGTGTCACAGAGGTATTACAAACTTGGAATAACCTTTTATTTTAATTTGTTGGATTGTGTATCCAGGATCACACAAGTAGAATATTTTCAAACTCCAGTCTCAGACTTGTGATTAGTAATTCTCAGAATGAAAAATAAAAACCAAACCTACATTCATTAAATACACAGACAATCTTCCTCCCCTCTACAATTGAGTGAGTATTTTCTTGGACTAGATGAGAGTGTAGCAGAAGCCTCAGTTGCATCTTTCTCCTTGTTTGCTTGCTCTCAAGGCCTTATCTCCTGATCCAAATGACCACAATAGTCAAACCCCTAAGGAACCTGTACATACATCCTATGCCCAATGTCAGTTCTGCTTGCCTCTCTGGGTTCTTGTTTCCTCTTTGTTTTATTCCCTAGGGGATTTCCCTAATTTTGTTGTGAATGCAGCTCTGCATTTAAAAAGAATTAAAAGACATTTTTACCTTGCACTTCTGGGTGTTTATATTATATCTCTTTTCAAGTTATGGAGTGTGCTATCTTGCAAGAAATAGAATCCATAGCTGTGTTTTATATATTTACACACAGGAATCCAAGGGCCATGTGATTAAATGAAGCCTTAGATAAAGTCAGTCAGGGTGGAGGGATTGAGATGAGATTGAATGGATAGGGAGTATGAGAAAATGGAGAGGAGGCCCTAGGAGCTGAGATGAAGGCTAAGTGGAGAAAGACTGGGAAGACATGGAAAAGTGGGAAAGAAGGAGGCAGAAGCAGTGTGGGGAAAGTGAAGAAGACACGGGTGGGAAGGAAAGGGAGCCCATAGAAGTAAAACACATAGAAAGTTATAGCTAAAGTGAGAGTAGAAAATATTCAGTTCTTTTAACCCAGTCATTTTACAGATAAGGAAGCAGACCAGAATGCTGACACGATTTCTCCGATTCACTGCATCCAGCAGTTGTCCCATCCAGAAACTCATCTTGACTCTCATTTCAAAGCTCCTTTTACTGCAAAAGAATCGTTGTGAGAGACAAGAAGCATACAGACCAGATGGAGGAAGAGCTGCTAGAAGCTAGAAAGGTGAGAGAACAACTTGAAGCTGAGTGGGACAGGAAATGAGAAGCTCGGTAAAAGGCACATGGTTATAAGAGCAGTGGATTTCTCTAGCTGGGAAGTTAAGGTTTCTGTTGGTGGTGAGGGGGATGTCAGACGAGTGTGTGGGACTGTGTGGGGAGAGGAGCTCACATCTGGGTTCTGAGGAGATCTTCCTCGAAGAGGGAGGAATTCAAGAGCTATGATGGTGTGCTTGCAGGAACAATAAATAAGAGCTATTAGAGGGGCTGGCCCCGTGGCCGAGTGGTTAAGTTCGCGCGCTCCGCTGCAGGCGGCCCAGTGTTTTGTTGGTTCGAGTCCTGGGCGCGGACATGGCACTGCTCATCAAACCACGCTGAGGCAGCGTCCCACATGCCACAACTAGAAGGACCCACAACGAAGAATATACAACTATGTACCGGGAGGCTTTGGGGAGAAAAAGGAAAAAAAAATTTAAAAAATTGAAAAAAAAAAATAAGAGCTATTAGAAAGAACATGAGCAAGTTTGTGGCCTGAGCACCAATGAATCAAGAAGAGGGACCCAGTGATGTCTGGTGACACAGGGAAGAATGTTGGACTCCCATAGGATAGCTGGGATACCCCGGTGGTTAAGTTCTAATCATGGTATATCCCACCCTGCCCAGTTTTCTCTTCTGGGTTTTCCCATGTCTGGGAGCACATGATTATCAGTGACCTGTATAGCCGTCTCCTTATATCCTCATTCTTTTTTATTTTTAATCCTGGTCCTGGTCACCTCCACATGCCCCCATTTTATCTCTTGTTTTTTGCTTCCAGTTCTGCCCTTTCTCACTTCTCTCAGTTATTAATATCCATCAGCTCCCAAGAAGCTGCTTTCCTTTCTCCTCTTTCAGATCTTGTCCTTCATCCACCATAGCAAGTGTACACTCAGGAGTGAAGCTGACTGGGAAAACTTCAGATCCACAATGGGATCATCACTCAAGTACCAGCTACTTCCTACATCCCTGATCAGGATTAAGTCTACCCACAGGAGCTGAGCTGAAGGCTCTGCTCCACTTCTTTTTGCAATCCTCCTCCTCCTTCCCTCAGCCTCCTCTTCTTCCTCTTTTGTTTCCTACTTTCCTTCTCCTCCTCCCTTTACTTCCCTACTTCTCCTCCTGTCCCCTCCTCTTCCTCTCCATCTATTCCTTCCCCTTGTTTTTTTCTCCCCCTCTTTGATTCCTCCACCCCATCCTGTATCTTTTATGCCCTTTGGTGTCTCTATCTCACAAACTTTTGGTCTCAGAACTCCATCCCTTATTTAGTTAACTCTTCTTTCTCCTTTCTACCCAAACCCAAATTTCCTCCTCTTTCTTTTCTCCACTCTACACTCAAGGGTATAAGCACTAGTGGCTACATAATTTTAAGGTCCAGTGCAAAATGAAATTGTGGGGCCTCATACTTCAAAAGCAAAAAAAAAAAATACTTTAAAGGTACTAAAATGTAAAACGTTTTCTCTTCCTTTTATGTCTCTCTCTTTCAGTCTGTCATGGTGTTTTGTTGTTATTTTGTTGTCATTATTTCTTTTTTTTCAATTTGCTAATGTTGCTCTCCCTTGGGCATAGTGATTTATAGGGCAGATACTCTTAGGTGTCTGTGGACTCCACTCCTCTTGCTTTTTGTGTGTGTGTTTAATAATTTTTGGTCAAAATGCAGACATCTTGTGTAAAGTAATGGACACGGAGGTAAATAGTATTTTTGAGGGGGGTTCTGGAAGTGGGTATGCCTTTTCTTTTGCTAAGCACTGAGTGTGGGGTTTGAATCAGTCTAGTCAGGAGTTAACTGGGTTTGTGTTTTGTGGGTGTTCCAATGGTCTTCAAATTCCTCCAGCATTACTTTGTTTGTAGGGTAGGGCTGTCTCCGAGGGGTTTTTCTTTTTTTCTTTTTTTTTATTAATGTTATGATAGATTACAACTTTGTGAGATTTCAGTTGTACATTTTTGTTAGTCATGTTGTGGGTACACCACTTCTCCCTTTGTGCCCTCCCCCCACCCCCCCTTTTCCCTGGTAACCACCGATCAGATCTCCTTGTCAATATATTAACTTCCACCTATGAGTGGAGTCATATAGAGTTCGTCTTTCTCTGACTGGCTTATTTCGCTTAACATAATACCCTCGAGGTCCATCCACGTTGCTGCGAATGGGCCAATTTTGTCTTTTTTTATTCCTAAGTAGTATTCCATTATGTATATATACCATATCTTCTTTATCCAATCATCAGTTTCTGGGCATGTATGTTGGTTCCACATCTTGGCTATTGTAAATAATGCTGCGATGAACATAAGGGTGCAAGGGACTCTTGGGATTTCTGATTTCAGGTTCTTAGGATAGATACCCAGTAATGGGATGGCTGGGTCATAGGGTATTTCTATTTTTAACTTTTTGAGAAATCTCCATACTGTTTTCCATAGTGGCTGTACCAGTTTGTATTCCCACCAACAGTGTATGAGTGTTCCTTTTTCTCCACAACCTCTCCAACATTTGTCGCTCTTGGTTTTGGATGTTTTTGCCAATCTAATGGGTGTAAGGTGATATCTTAGTGTAGTTTTGATTTGCATTTCCCTGATGATTAGCGATGATGAACATCTTTTCATGTGTCTATTAGCCATATTCATATCTTCTTTTGAGAAATGTCTGTTCATGTCCTCTGCCCATTTTTTGATCAGGTTGTTTGTTTTTTTGTTGTTAAGCCGTGTGAGTTCTTTGTATATTATGGAGATTAACCCTTTGTCGGATAAGTGGCTTGTACATATTTTTTCCCAATTAGTGAGCTGTTTTTTGTTTCAATCCTGTTTTCCCTTGCCTTAAAGAAGCTCTTTAGTCTGATGAAGTCCCATTTGTTTATTCTTTCTATTGTTTCCCTCAAATGAGGAGTTATAGTATCTGAAAAGATTCTTTTGAAACTGATGTCAAAGAGTGTACTGCCTATATTCTCTTCCAGAAGACTTATTGTTTCAGGCCTAATCTTTAGGTCTTTGATCCATTTTGAGTTTATTTTGGTGTGTGGTGAAAAAGAATGGTCAATTTTCAACCTTTTGCATCTGGCTGTCCAGTTTTCCCAGCACCATTTGTTGAAGAGACTTTCTTTTCTCCATTGTAGGCCCTCTGCTCCTTTGTCGAAGATTAGCTGTCCATAGATGTGTGGTTTTATCTCTGGGCTTTCAATTCTGTTCCATTGATCTGTGGACCTGTTTTTGTACCAGTACCATGCTGTTTTGATCACTGTAGCTTTGTAGTATGTTTTGAAATCAGGGATTGTGATTCCGCCAGCTTTGTTTTTCTTGCTCAGGATTGCTTTAGCAATTCGCAGTCTTTTGTTGCCCCATATGAATTTTAGGATTCTTTGTTCAATTTCTGTGAAGAATGTTCTTGGGATTCTGATTGGGATAGCATTGAATCTGTAGATTGCTTTAGGTAGTATGGACATTTTAACTATGTTTATTCTTCCAATCCATGTGCATGGAATGTCTTTCCATCTCTTTATGTCGTCGTCAATTTCTTTCAAGAAAGTCCTGTAGTTTTCATTGTATAGATCCTTCACTTCCTTGGTTAAGTTTATCCCAAGGTATTTTATTCTTTTCGTTGCGATTGTGAATGGGATTGAGTTCTTGAGTTCTTTTTCTGTTAGTTCATTGTTAGTGTATAGAAATGCTACTGATTTATGTATGTTGATTTTATACCCTGCTACTTTGCTGTAGTGGTTGATTATTTCTAATAGTTTTTCTATGGATTCTTTGAGGTTTTCTATATATAAGATCATGTCGTCTGCAAACAGCGAGAGTTTCACTACTTCTTTGCCTATTTGGATTCCTTTTATTTCTTTTTCCTGCCGAATTGCTCTGGCCAACACCTCCAGTACTATGTTGAATAGGAGTGGTGAAAATGGGCACCCTTGTCTTGTTCCTGTTCTGAGAGGGATGGGTTTCAGTTTTTGTCCGTTGAGTATGATGTTGGCTGTGGGTTTGTCATATATGGCCTTTATTATGTTGAGGTACTTTCCTTCTATACCCATTTTGTTGAGGGTTTTTATCATAAATGGGTGTTGGATCTTGTCGAATGCTTTCTCTGCATCTATTGAGATGATCATGTGGTTTTTGTTTTTCATTTTGTTGATGTAGTGTATCACATTGATTGACTTGCGGATGTTGAACCATCCCTGTGTCCCTGGTATAAATCCCACTTGATCATGGTGTATAATCTTTTTGATGTATTGCTGTATTCAGTTTGCCAAAATTTTGTTGAGGATTTTTGCATCTATGTTCATCAGTGATATCGGCCTGTAGTTCTCCTTCTTTGTGTTGTCTTTGTCAGGTTTGGGCCAGGAGTTTTTCTTAATGTCTGCTTCCCCCTCAGATTTTGGTTTATCCTTTGTTCTGTGCCTTAAGAGGAATTATCTCCATACCCTTGTTCCTCTTCCAGCAGCAAGGGCTCTTTTGACTTGATGCTTGCTAACCTGCTTGGGAGAGGGAGCAGGGTCAATTATCTTTGTTCTAGTTCTGTCTCATTCTTAGGCAAGTGCTTTGTTTTGTAGGTTGGGGTTGGAGACTTTAAGAGTTCCTGCCTTTCTCTCAGTAGTATGGAACCTCTTATAAGTCTAGGACAATAAATTTACAATCCCTTCCCCATTATTCCCCTTCCCCCAGCTGCAGGGCACCTTCACCTGTGCCTTAAATGCAACAGGGCTTTTTGCCCTTCCCCCACCAGGTTAAGGCTTTTTTCTGCATGGGAGCTAGGGGAGAGAGATCTGATTGAGATTTCCTGCCTTTCTCATGCGGTAGCTGCTTTCATACCTCAGGCTTGCACCACAGGAAAAATTTCTCTGGTCTACATCCTTGCATCCAATCTTTCAGGAGGCTCTGGTGAGGCCTATGGAAAAAAGCCTACAGATATAAGTGAATTTCCTGTGTCTGTGACTCTCAGGGGTTCTATGTACTCTTGTTAGTTTTCAGTAATTTGTTAACAATTTTAGTTGAATTATTCTTACTGGCTTGTATAGCATCTGACATCTGTCTCAAGTCAGCAAGGGTTTACATCCCCTGTTTCCTTGGAGGAATCTGTCTTTCCTTAGATTCGGGGTTAATTGGTTGCCTTGATATTTCAGCTTTATAATGGATTTAACAGAAGTTGCGATTTTGAATAGTCAGCTTTTTAAAATTGTAAGTATTGGGGTGAAGTTCTTTTTAGCTTTCTATGTTCTTGTCTTAACTTTCCAAAAGAATTATTTTCTTCCTTAAATTAGCCTGAGATAATTTCTGTTTACTTCTGTAAACCAAGAAATAACAAAAGAAACAGTCCAAATACATTTATCCAGATGATACAAAGCACAGAAAAATATTTAAGAGCCTTTAAATAGTTATAAACACAATGAAAGAGGAAGGTCAGCATGTCCAGCAGAGACCAGCTTATGAAAAGACAAGCACAGAACATCCAAGCAGGACCAATAAGAAGGGAATTTGGATAAATGACTCTAGAATACTTTATTAACTTCACTTCCCACCAGTTCTCACTAGTTTCTTGTTATAAGGAATAGATTTACAGCAGGGTCCTCTGTGTAAACTCCATGTTTGTTAGCATATGATTTCATCTGAATTAAAACTGAATAAGATTCTAATTTCACCAAATAGGGTTGCAAATAATGCTTTTTGATGTCTTCAAAAATTTTTATGTTTAGGATCCTCATAATTCTAAAAAATAATTGGATGCCTGAACTGAATTTATTCAGTCATTCAAAGCTATTCATTGAGCACCTACCGCTTGCCAGGCACTCTGTTAGACGCTGGGGATCCAGTACACTAGGAGTATTGATCTAACACCCCCAGACAACCACTTAAGTCAAGAATCTGAGTGGACAAACTTCGGTTAAGGGTCACCATTTTAGAAAGTATTGCTTCGAGTAGGCAGTCTTTCTCTAGAGAGTGTATACATTATGAGAAAACTCAGCAAACCAAGATTTATAATTCTCTGTTTAAGTGTTTTTCTTCCCAAGTAGACTAAAAGCTCTTTGGATAAAGTGATCACATTGTCAATGACCATATGGTCATGACTATAGCAAGAAGTTTGGATCCAGCAGGTGCTAAGTGAATGACTGGTGAGTGAATATATATTTCTGCAAGTCAAACGGAGGGTTTTTTTTTTCTTCATGTTTTTCAATGTTCCTGTTGTCTCTGTGATGGCTACTGGTTCTTCCCTAAGAATAATGGAGAATTGGTGGTACTTTATATTGTTTCACAGGGCAATCATATGGATTCTGACGAAGAAAATAAAACAACATATGAGAAGTCAGAAAAGCAAATGGGGTGGGGTGGGAGTGCCACAGGGGAAGAAAATATTTGGGGAGTATTCAAAAGGGCAGGAGAAGGACAGAGGGACAGAAATGAGCAGGAGGATGAGAAGATGAGGTAGGTGCTGGGAAGCAACTTAGTTTTATGCTTTTATTGTATGAGTGAGAAAAAAAGCCCTAGAAGTAAAGCGACTTTTCAATGCCACACAAGACTTGTTTCACAGAGTTGACTTGGGGGAAGGTGAACCTGATGGAAGCTCTTGACTCTTCTTGAGAGAAGCTGGAAGCCAGAGAGGAGAGTCAGAATTATAGGGGGAGTGAGTCTGAGTAGGCAGTCCACAGAACTGGGAGGGCAAATGAGATTCTGAGTAGGTGGTCCAGAGAACTTAAAGGGGAAATGAGAGTCTGAATGAGTGGCCCAGGTTTTAGGGAAGGAGTAGATTTTCTTCATTGCAGACAACGATTCAAGGAAAGGTTTTTCTGTTGGTAGGAGAAGGAAGTCAGAATAGAGGTATTGCAGGGTAGGCTTGTTTAGAACAGAAATCAAAGACCAACTTTTTTGAGAGAAACAAATAACATCTGCAAGTAAAATATGTTCCTGCAACTTCCATTGCTAGCAGTTCTCCTCTCAGATGTTGACAGTAAAGATGGTAAGAACTCTGGCAACTGCCCATTTGGGTGCAAGAGGGTCTGTGTGTGTGTGTGTGTGTGTGTGTGTGTGTGTGTATTCATGTGTTTATATGTAGTAGATTTTCCCCAGCATATACCTGGAGAGTGAGAATGTCAGTTTTGTTCCATTCTAAGTGTCCCTGACCAGGTCCCTGTGCTCTTCTAAAGGTTGAATATAAAGTGTGGGGCCCTAGGGTACGAAAATGTCTCCTGAGATCACTATGTCTTCCTTTTCCTTCAGATTCTGAGTTTCCTTCTCTGTTACCTTGTTTTCTCCATTCTCTCTCCTTCCCAATGTCTGTTTTTGCCCTCCTTTTTTCTGTTCCTTTTCCACAGACTTCCAGGAGCCAGTCTCCTTCCAAATCATCCAGACTTCATCCTTTTACAACCGTTCCTCAGTACAAAAACTGGGCTCAGGTTGGTTGAGTGACTTGCAAACTCATGGATGGGATAGCAACTCTGGCACTATTATTTTCCTGTGGCCCTGGTCCAAGGGCAACTTCAGCAATGAAGAGATGATGGAAGTGGAAAAGTTATGCCGTATGTTCTCTGTTCGAGTAATTCAGGCAGTTCACAACCATGCCAATCAATGGAAGCTTGCATGTGAGTTAGGTTCCCTCCATGAGGAGTGAGGATATGAGTGGGAGGTGTGTGTGTCTTAATGAGATTTTTATTCCTCTTATTCCCCTCTATTCTGAAGCATACAACTCCCCTTCATAAAACTGCAATTATATGCTTTTGGGCAGGAGGTATAACCCAGACCCTGATACTTCAAAAGCTTCAAGTCTCCTGCTGCTTACAAACTCCTCTCTCATTGACTGCAGGCTGGTGCCTTATATTTTCTATTAGCAGTCTCTTGTGACCATGCCTTTCCCTGGCCTTCAACCAGGTACTCTCAGCTTCTTCACTTTTTGATTGATTCCTTAAAGTGTGATTTTTCTCCCCCATTCCATCTCTTCAGCAATTTTTGTTGATATATTCATTGTAACCTATTGCATTCCATTCATTCTAGATTATTATAACGCCAACTCTCTCACACTCAGTCCTACCTTATTCTCTTACCTACCCTATCTATGTTGCCTTCTTTGAACAATTTGGCCACTTCTTCATGGAAGTCATTTGTCTTTTGTCTCTTCCTCTATCTCCAGCTACCACTAATTCCTCTTTGTCTGAACCTCTGCTAAAACCAAACTTTGCTCCATTCCCTCAAATCTTCTAAACTTCTCCCTTCTGCTCATATCATCTTTTACTTCCATTCCTTTCATTTTTCACTTCCTCTTTCCACTAATTCTCAACCCTTCTTCCCCAGATCCTTTTGAGGTACAGACAGCAGCAGGTTGTGAGCTGAGTTTTCAAGAAGCCTCAATAGGCTTCATGCGGGTTGCTTATCAAGGATCAGATTTCATGAGCTTCCAGAACAAGTCATGGTTGCCGTCTCCAAAGGGTGGAAGTAGGGCTCAGGATGTCTGCAGACTATTCAATTCACATAAAGTTGACCTGCAAATAACAGACAGATTCCTCAGTGACACCTGCCCACGTCTCCTTCTGGGAATTCTTGATGCGGGGAAGGCAGATCTCCAGCGACAAGGTCAGTCCTGTGCCGTTCCTCCAAGGCTTCTTTATTCTGAAATCATACTTTTTCATCATTCCCTTCCCAAGAAGGTGCCAAGAGGGAAAGGGAATAATGGATGACAGATTCCTAGGGGTGGGAAAGATGTGTCTGTCTAAACTGATGTGAAGATCTGAACCTCTAAATCTGTGTTAGAGTTCTCATCTGAATATCTTTCCTGTCCTCTGCAGTAAAGCCAGAGGCCTGGCTGTCCACTGGCCCCAGTCCTGGTCCTGGCCATGTGATGCTGGTTTGTCACGTCTCTGGCTTCCACCCAAAGCCCATTTGGGTGATATGGATGCAGGGTGAGCAGGAGTATCCGGGCACTCAGCAAAGTGACACCTTGCCCAATGCTGATGGAACATGGTATCTTCAGAAGTCCTTGGATGTGGAAGCCGTTGAGACAGCTGGCCTGTCTTGCCATGTGAGACACAGCAGTCTAGGAGGCCAGGACATCATCATCTACTGGGGTAAGAAAGAACTGGGGTGCAAGCTGTGGATGGGAGTAGGTGGTCTTCAAATATAGCAGGAGAACCAGATGAAAAATTTGGGATTCTAGGGACTTCAGACCCAAAAGAAATAAAAACAAGTTATCCAAGAAATATAAAAGTGGAAAATGAGGGACCTGCTGATGTAGGAGGACATTGAAGGTTAAATGAAGGATTCATCTCTGAAAAGGGATGAGTGAAGAGATAGGAAGAAAGGAGACTGGTGGGGATGACACACAAACGAACAAAGGAAGGTAAGGGAAATGCAGTAAAATGGGGTGGATTTGAAATGACACCCTTGTATGCTTCTAAATCCACAGAACATCACAACTCCTTGGGCTGGATCTTCTTGGGAGTGATAGTGTCCCTGGTACTTCTGACAGGTCTTGCATTTTGGCTTAGGAAGCGCTGGTAAGTTCTTTGTATCCATCCTTCCTGCCCTTTGCCCCACTCCCTGACTGTCTTCTCATCTTTTTGTTTTCTTTCTCCTTAGTCTCCCTCCCAGTCCCCTTCCTTCTTACTGCTCACTTCTCACCTCCACCTTCTGCATAGTGACTTCCATATCTGTTGTTGTCAGGACACACTGTGAACCTCCAAGAAATCTTATCCTTTTGGAATGAGATCCCTGCAGCCCAGGTGCTCAGGATGTACTTAAACCTGACAAGGTGATGACATCTGCTCAACTCTTCCTATACAACATTTTTTGTTCCTTTTTATTTCTGCTTAATGATCAGTTGTCAGTATAAGCCAGATGTAATTTTGCAGGATTTGTTTTTCTGACCTGGGTTCTGGGACTTAAAATTCATATTATAATTGTGAATGGATAAGATCTCAGCAACACCTACATATTCAAATATCAATGGGTCCTCAGGCCCATTTCAGATGTTACTTCCTCCAGAGGGCCTTCCCTGACGCATAAGTGTAAGCAGTCTCTGCCTTGTCTGATCTCCCAGTGCACTTGAACTGTACTTTGCCAAATCTAATCCTCACTTCCTGCCCTTTGTTGCAGGTATTTAAATCCCTTTGCCCCTTATAATTTTGAAGCTTTTTGAGAGCAAAGTCCATGTCTTTTTAGTATTTATATCCTTGGCCAATTGTCTTATTTGCATGAAATATGTTCTCAATAAAAATCTGTGTTGAATTTACAGAAAATTTACAGTCTTTTCTTATTCTTTTCATTCCTGACATGTCAGTAGTAGTTAAGACATTTGATAGTTTTGTTAAAAGTCTTCTCACTTGGCCAAAGGAATCAGACTTTCCTTATTCCTTAGTGACTTCTCTGAGGCCCTGAGGAGAAACACAATGTTGCCTTTGACCATTCTTACTATTTAACTATAGAGACCTATTGGAGTGAAACAATTGGTCCCAATATTCTAAACAAAAAGAAGAAAGCAGGCTGTAAGTCCTTGCTATTCAGTGTGGTTCAGGGACATGCAGCAGGGTTATCATCTTCCAGCTTGTTAGAAATATAGAATATTTGGTCTCAGACCTACTGAATCAAGGTTTACATTTATCAAAATCAACAGGGGATTCATAAGTGCATTAAAATTTGAGAAACACTGATATAGGTGATGCCTGAGAGGTAGTAGTGCAAGTGTCTCATGGAAGAAAAACAAAAAAGATTAAGAAAAGAGGACAAGAACTTGTCAGCCTTGCATAGCACCCACGTGATTTTTGATTGGATAACTCCATCCTTATTTGTAGTCCTGGACTCTGACCAGCCTAAGGCAATCATGAGAAAACATCTTTGACAGTGTAGCAGGCTAAAGGATGAACAGGTAACCAATAATTGAAGTCAAATTATGATATAGATCCCACTTGTCATTGCTCAGAATGATGGCTCAGGACTAGGCACCAGCTCTAAGGTGGCACAGTTTATATGAAGCCTGATTCTTGTGTTTGATGGTAGAGGAAAGAGATGCTCTGTCTTGTCCTGGATGTTATGGTCTGGGGTATAAGCTATGAAATGACATGGCAATTAAATAATCCAAATTAAACAATTAAATTATCCAAATGCAAGACTTATTATGTGAATTTCCTCTTGACACAATAAGTTTGTTCATTCATTCATTCATCTCATATTCACTGTTTCTTATTGGTATGGTAAACATATTCACTGACACTGATTTCAAATATATGAGAAGCAGCTGTGTTTCCAGGTGTTTAAAATACAATGAATAATCTCTCCTTCCATGCTTGATCCTTTTTTGATGTCTATATTTAATCACCCAGAGTCAAACTTCAGAGATCTTCATAGCCTTTCTTTCCCAGCTTTTCTGTTTTCCTTGTTGTTCTCTGTAAAATCTCTGAAAATTATTTCTTCCTTTCCCTATTGGTAAGTTTAACAACCTCAGCATAGGATAAATATAGAGCTTTCCTCTCTCCTAGCATACATTCCTGTTGGTTTCCTAAACAAACACTCTCCCTCAGCCACAGTGGGAATGGTTAGGGGATAGAAGTTTCTGCTCCTGAGAATCTCCTCAAGAAAGGATCAAGACCCTGGTATAAAATGTGAAGCAGGTTTGTTATTAGACTTGAAGAAAACAGGAAATATAAGCTTCCTGGGATTTTGCAATTAGAAGGAATTGACTGTATTATCAGAATTAGTCCAGGGAAGTTTAGCACCAAGAAACCAGTTCTACAAGAAATGCTGAAGGGACTTATTTAAGTGGGAAAGAGAAACCACAAATAGGGATACAAAAATTATCAAAAATAATTTTTAAAAAACCAGGCAATAAAATCACTGGTAAAGGCAAAAATATAATGAAGGTAGCAGATCAACTACCTATGAAGATAATATGAAGACTAAAAGACAAAAATACTAAAATTAGCTATTTCAATGATAAGAGGGTAATGGATAGACAGACACAAAACAAGAGATTAGATATGACATGAAAAACATAAAATGTAGGAGGAGGGGAGTAAAAGAGTAGAACTTTTAGAAAGAGGTCAAGCTAAAGAGACTATGAACTCAATAAATATTACTATATACATAGAATATTATATAGGAACTTCATGATAATCACAAACCAGAAACCTATAATAAGTAAACAAATAAGTAACAGGAAAGAAATATTACTAAAGAAAGCCATCAAACCATAAGGGAAGAGAGCAGGAGAAGAAGAAAGGAACAGAGAAGAACTACTAAAACACCCAGAAAAAAAGTAACAAAGTGGCAATAAATACATATTTATTAATAGTTACAATGAATGTTAATGGATTAAATGCTCCAATCAAAAGGCACAGGGTGGCTGATTGGATGAAAAAACAAGATCCATATATATGCTGCATACAAGAGACACACTTCAGACCTAAAGACACTCACAAACTGAAAGTGAAAAGATGGAAAAATATACTCCATGCAAATAACAAAGAAAAGAAAGGGGGTGTAGCAATACTATATCAGGCAAAATATTCTTTCAAACAAAAAGAGGTAACAACTGACAAAGAAGGGCACTACATAATGATAAAGGGAACAATCCAACAAGAAGATATAACACTTGTAAATATCTATGCACCCAACAGAGAAGCACCTAAATATATAAAGCATTTACTAACAGACATAAAAGGAGAAATAGTAACAGAATAATAGTAGGAGACTTTAACACTTGACTTAATCCAATGGATAGATCATCCAAACATAAGATCAATAAGGAAACACTGGCCTTAAAGAACACATTAGACCAGATGCACTTAGTGGATATATATAGAGCATTCCATCCAAAAATTGGAGATTACCCATTCTTTTCAAATATGCATGGAACATTCTCCAGAATTGATCACATATGGGCCACAAAACATGTCTCAATAAATTTAGGAAGATAGAAATAATACCATGCATCTTTTCTGACCACAAAGGTATGAAACTAGAAATCAACTACAGGAAGAAAACCAGAAAAGCCATAAATATGTGGAGATTAAACAAAATGCTACTGAACAATGATTGAGTCAATGAAGAAATCAAAGGAGAAATCAAAAAATATCTGGAGACTAAGGAAAATGAAAATACTACATGCCAGAATCTATGGCATACAGTAAAAGTGGTTGTAAGAAGGAGGTTTATAGCAATTCAGGCCCACCTCAACAAATAAGAAAAATCCCAAATAAACAATCTAAAAGTGCATCTAAGGGTACTGGAAAAAGAAGGACAAACAAAGCTCCAAATGAGCAGAAGGAAGGAAATAATAAAAGTCAGAGTAGAAATAAACAAAATAGAGACAAAAACAATAGAAAAAATTAATGAAACCAAGAGCTGATTCATTGAAAAGATACATAAAATTGACAAACCTTTAGCTAGGCTCACCAAGAAAAAAAGAGAGAGGGCTCAAATAAATAAAATCAGAAATGAAAGAGGAGAAATTACAATGGACACCTCAGAAATACAAAAGGTTATAAGAGAATACTATGAAAAGCTATAAGCCAAGAACATTGGATAATCCAGAAGAAATGCATCAATTCTTAGAATCATACAACATTCCAAAACTGGACCAAGAAGAAGTAGAGAATTTGAATAGACCAATCACCAGTAAGGAGATCAAAGCAGTAATAAAAAATCTTCCAAAACATAAAAGTCCAGGACCAGAAGGCTTCTGTTGTGAATTCTACCAAACATTCAAAGATGACTTAATACCTATTCTTCTCAAACTCTTCCAAAAAATTGAAGAGCAAGGGAAACTTCCTAACTCATTCTACAAAGCCAACATTATCCTGACACCAAAACCAGACAAAAACAACACAAAAAAGAAAATTACAGGCCAATATCACTGATGAACATTGATGCAAAAATCATCAACAAAATACTAGCAAGTTGAATACAACAATACGTTAGAAAGATCATACATCATGATCAAATGAGTATTATTCCAGGGATGCAGGGATGGCTCAACATCTGCAAATAATCAATGTGATACATCACATTACCAAAGTGAAGAATAAAAATCACATGATCATCTCAATAGATGCAGAGAAAGCATTTGATAAGATACAGCATTGATTTATGATAAAAAAAAACTTCTAAATAAAATGGGTATAGAAGGAAAATACCTTAAGATAATAAAGGCCATATGTGACAAACCCACAGTTAATATAATTCTCAATGGAGAAAAATTGAAAGCTACGCCTCTAAGAGCAGGAACCAGAAAAGGATACCCACTTTCACCACTCTTAGTTAACACAGTATGGAAGACTTAGCCAGAGCAATAAGGCAAGAAAAAGAAATAAAAGGGATCCAAATTGGAAAAGAAGAAGTGAAGCTGTCACTATTTGCAGATGACATGATGTTATATATAGAAAACCCTAAAGAATCCACAAAAAAACTTCTGGAAATAATAAATGAATACAGTCAAGTCTCAGGATACAAAATCAACAGACAAAAATCAGTTGTGTTTCTATGCACTAACAATGAAGCAGCAGAAATAGAAATTAAGAATACAATCCCGTTTACAATTGCAACAAAAGGAATAAAACACCTAGGAATAAACTTAACCAAAGAAGTGAAAGATCTGTACACTGAAAATTATAAAACATTGTGGAAAGAAAGTGAAGATGACACAAAGAAATGGAAAGATATTCAGTGCTCTTGGATTGGAAGAATTAACATAGTTAAAATGTCCATACTTCCTAAAGCAATCTACAGATTCAATGCAATCTCTATTTAAGTTCCAACAACTGTTTTCACAGAAGTAGGAAAAAGAATCCTAAAATTTATATGGAGCAACAAAAAACCCTGAATAGCCAAAGAAATCCTGATGAAAGAACAAAGTTGAAGTTATCACACTCTCTGATTCCAAAATATACTACAAAGCTATAGTAACCAAAACAGCATGGTACTAACACAAAAATGGACACGCAGATCAATGGAACAGAATCAAGAGCCCAGAAATAAATGCACACATTTATGTACAGCTAATTTTCGACAGGGATCCAACAACATACGATGGAGAAAGAACAATGGAGAAAGGAGAGTCTCTTCAATAAATGGTGTTGGGACAACTGGACAGCCACATGCAAAAGAATGAAAATAGACTATTATCTTACACCATGCACAAAAATCAACTCAAAATGGATTAAAGACTTGAATATAAGACCTGAAACCATGAAACTTCTAGAAGAAAACATAGACAGTACACTCTTTAACATTGGTCTTGCACACATATTTTCATACACCTGTGTCCCATCTCCTGATTACTTGATATAAAGATAACTTGATCAAGTCAAAAGATGAGGATTTTTAAAATATGAAATTGTGTTGAATAGTAAAAATGTGTAACTTAGTATTTGACATTTTTATAACTTAATTAGTTTTTGTTGTTCTAAACTTTTTAATGGAATGTAAGATTTTTCTGTTTAAGGAAATTTGGACATGTGACCAGAAGGCTACAGTCAGCTTTGTAAATGAGAGATTTAACACATCATTGCATCATCACCTTTATAAATATGTTCATTATTTATAATCATGACATTATGAATTCTTTACTTTTTAATTATTATAATTGTTCATAGTGATCTTTAAAATAAACTTTTTTCTTATTCACACATAAGAAGTTTAACCAACTAAGCCTACAGCAAGCTGGAAGTATATAGGAAGTTTCTCAGTTCTAGGAAGAAGGATTAAAAGAGAATTTGTAAGCGCAGGGATGCATCAATCCAGTGAAAACCAAGGGAAGGGAAGTTTCTTCTTAAAAGAGATCTGGCCACATCAACAAACAACCCTATGTTCATCACAGGCAGGAGTAAGAGATTAAAAGTAATTTTAGCAAGAATAAAGGAAAAACCAATCAACATCATGTGTCAAGAAAATTAGTGTCAGCCATTTTCTTTAAAATTCGTGTTCTCTGTGATGTTAGTTTGGGGGCTAGCAAGAGTCACTGGTGAATTTGATAATTGATGTGGTTTATAAGTTTCAGAAATAATTTATTTGTGCTTTGTTCGATTTTCTGTGGTGATCTGTAAATTCGTTACCTCAGGATTTAAAATGGGAAGCAGACATGGACTATGAACAAAGTGTGTATATGCACTCACACACTTCTGCTTTCTGCTTTCCTTTAATTTTAATTATTCGGAGATTTTTAAACAACGATCACTAAGGATTAATTTTTGCAATCTTATTATCATGCATTATCTTTACATAGGTGAGCACACAATCTCTTTTTGTGGTCCATAAATGATTCTAAAGTAACACGTACAGGAGAATTTAGAGGTTTAAATCATTTATTTGTAAACAAGACAGACTAAAAACATAAGAGCTAAGATTTTAATTTAAGAAGCTAGAAAAACAACAACAAAATCAATGAAAATTTAGAAGTTAGAAAGTTAATTTGAAAGCACTAAAATTTAAAATAAAAAGCAAAGCAAAAAATTGATAAGAGTGACTGACAACACTACAGGCAAACTTTTGAAGAAAATCTATAAAAATATAAAAACCTCTCTCAGAACTGATCAAAAGACTCATATTATTAGAAAAATAGATATAGATAAGCAATATACAGATTAAAATAAGAGAATGGTATATATAATTAACATAAACACATCTGTTATAGATAAAAAAATTAAAGAATCATAGGTGAGGAAGAAATTCTGAATATCTAACTAATTGTTGAGGGAAATGAAGAAGTAGTCAATTTTACTAGTTACACAAGGTCCCAGGTGTAGATTACATGGAGCAGCAGATAATCATATTTCATATGCATTGTTCCAGGTACAGAAAAAGCTAGAAAAGAATCCCAACTAATTTTATGAGGCAAAATTTTCATCACACCCTAGCCAGCAACAACTCTTCAAAAAAAAGCAAAACAAAAATTAAAATAATAGCTATCAGCTAATCTCATTTATGTATATTTACTCAGAAATTAAGTATATAGACACAAATAAAATATTTACAAACAAAATCCAGCACCAAATGAAGTGAGATTTCTCCATAGACTGCAAAGATTGTCTACCACTAGAAATCTCTTGGGACCGGACTGGTGGTGCAGAGGTTAAGTTCTCACGTTCCACTTCTGTGGCCCAGGGTTGGCCAGTTCAGGTCCTGAGTGCGGACCTATGCACCACTTGTCAAGCTATGCTGTGGCAGGTGTCCCACATACAAAGTAGAGGAAGATGGGCATGGATATTAGCTCAGGGCCAGTCTTCCTCAGCAAAAAGAGGAGGATTGGTGGCAGATGTTAGCTCAGGGCTAATCTTCCTCAAAAAAATAAAATTTCTTAAGAAAATTACTTCTTTCGACAAATTCAAGAAATAAAATCTTATAACCATCTCTAGAGTTACAGAAAAAGAATTTGACACATATAAATGTTTATTCTGACAAAACATTACCAATTCGGAATAGAAGAAAACTCCCACTGTATGGTCAAATGTAGCGACAAACAACCTACATGACATATGGTTAATTCTGAAGCTTTAAAGTATTCCAGTGAAAATCAAGAACAAGATGTCTGACTACTGTAGTCATCACTATTCAATAGAATACAAAAAGTCCTAGTTAATCCAGTAAGGCCAGAAAAATAAGGAGGTATGAAAATAGATACTAAAGAAAAAATTATCATTCTTTGCAGCTTTTATGATTGTATACAAGAAATTTTTTTTTTTAAAGATTTTATTATTTCCTTTTTCTCCCCAACACCCCCCGGTACATAGTTGTATATTCTTCCTTGTGGATTCTTCTAGTTGTGGTATGTGGGACGCTGCCTCAGCGTGGTTTGATGAGCAGTGCCATGTCCGCGCCCAGGATTCGAACCAACGAAACACTGGGCCGCCTGCAGCGGAGCGCACGAACTTAACCACTTGGCCACGGGGCCAGCCCCTGTATACAAGAAAATTTTAAAAATTAACAAAATATTGGGAATAATAAAAGAGCTCAGGAATTTATCTAGTTATAAATTAAACATATAAATAAAACTATAAGATTTCAAGGGAATAGATATTTTTTTCAGATGATAGGATTTCGACATAGAAAACTGATAGAATAAAAAGCAGGGGGCTGGCCCCATGGCCAAGTGATTAAGTTCACGTGCTCCACTTCAGTGGCCCAGGGTTTTGCAGGTTCAGATCCTGGGCACAGACATGGCACCGCTCATCAAGCCATGCTGAGGCAGTGTCCCACATAGCACAACTAGAAGGACCTACAACTGGAATATACAACTATCTACTGAGGGCTTTGGGGAGAAGAAGAAAAACAAAAGAAAAGTAGATTAGCAACAGATGTTAGCTCAGGTGCCAATCATGAAAAAAAAAAATAGAGGTACCATGAAAATTTAGCAAATTATCTAGACACAAACTGAATATGAAAAAATCAACAACCCTGTTTTATACAAGCAATGAACAAAAAAATAAGATATTATTTATAATAGCAACAAAGCCTTTAAAATAGCTAAAGAAAGAATATACAAGAATTCTATAGAGAAATTCTAAGTACTGTTAAAGATCATAAAACTATTTCTGATGAATTGGAGTTGTATGGAGGAGTTATAAAAAAATTATAATTTTAAAACACTTCTATAATTTCAGTAAACTCCTATTTGAAATTCTAGCTGGATTTTGGAGGTACTTAGTAAACTTATGTTTTATATTATGTGGAAAAATAAATGACTATGAATATCTAAATCATTTTTGAAAGAGACAAGCAAAGGTTTATTCACAATAGAATAAAGTCCTAAATGCAAAAGATGATGTTACAAAGTCAGTAGCACAGAATATAGCAGAATATCTTTATAACCTATTACTGGGGACTTATTTCTTCAACTAAATTCCCAAATTGAAAGCTCTGGAGCTGGGGGGGCAGCATAGACTGTTCTAATGTTTTGCATAATGTTTCTGAATCACAAACTGTATGAAATTGATTTTCTTTGCAAAAAATTAATTCAATTAAATCAAAAGTAAAAATTATTGAATTTCATTTTATAAAATTAAGGCTTTCTCTTCAATAAAGCATACACTGAGCAAAATTAATGGGCAAAAATTTGAGAGAAATACTTGAAATTCTAAAAATAAAATGCATATGTGTATTTTATACATATATACACAGAATAATAATGGAAAATTTTAAAGTGTGCTGAATAAAATACATTAACAAATGAAGCATACATATAATACCTATTTCTGAAATTAAAGTTGTATCAAACTCACTGGTAATTAGCAAAATGTAAATTTAGACCAGATCTCATTTTACATCCATAAATCGGCAAAATCGGAAAGCTGCAGAAGCCCAGTGTTTGCAGGAATGTGGAATAGGTGGAAGTCCCCCTGCATTGAGGGTGGTGAAAGATTCTGGAGAGTTTATGGCAGCATCTTGTCAGATGATGTACATGTTGAGCCTGCAATCCCAGTGCTCAATATGCATAACAGTAAATATTCACCCACCTCCAGAGGGAACATGTATAAAGATGTCTATCACAGCATTTTTATGGTAGTGAGACATTGGAAGAATGCTAGATGTTCATCCCTATGGCAATACATAAGTAAAATGCGGTAGATGCCCACTATCAGCACAAATAATCAATAATCAATCTATAAATCAAAACCCAGTGGCCGGCCCTGTCAGGCCACGTTGAGGCGGTGTCCCATATGCCACAACTAGAATGACCTGCAACTAAGATATACAACTATGTACCAGGGGGGATTTGGGGAGATAAAGCATAAAAAAAAAAAAAAGGATTGGCCACAGTTGTTAGCTTAGGTGCCAATCTAAAAAAAAAAGATCAAAACCCAGGTGAGTTTATTATATGAGCAAATCTGACAGCCATATAGTTTAGGGGAATGACCTTCCCTAGGGAAGAAAGCACTCAGGAGAAGAGAGGGGTACAGTATGGTTATACAGCATTTTGGAAGATGGAACATACATCAAGTATGACTGGATATCTCATTTTCCTACACTCACAAGATGTTTTGCTAGCACAGCAGATCAATGGTCACAACATGCACACAGCAGGTCAGTTTGACTCCTAGTTTCTTGGAAGAAATGCTTATCTTTAAAGAGATGATGATATGGGGGGAGGCATATGTCCCTATCAATAAAGCCATCATTCTTTGCTTTGGGATATTGTAAATGTTTAAAGCATATGTAGAATGCATGCTCGAGGGGCCACGTCAGGTCATTCAGGAAAAACAAGTTCAGATTAAATTAGTTTTAACCCAAATGACTTCCTCATATACCTCAATATATATACCCTTCTTTTAGCTTTTCTTTTATTCATCAACACTATGGGATTCTATGCGGCAGGTAGAAACAATAGATTAGACACGGAGTACTATGAAAGGCTTTTAAAAGAGTGCTGAATGAGATACATTAATAGATGAAGCATACAATATAATACCTATGGTGGAAAGTAAGTGTACACATCAAACAACACTACATTTTATAAGAACAAATAGAATCAGAAAGATAGGATAAATTTTTATATTTTAGCACTGGGTGACAGTAGAGATTGAAACAAAGTTTCAGCATTCTAGTTATTACTAAAAAATTAGAAATCCCCCAAATCATCAAGCAGTTTACAAAACCATTCTTAAATTCACAATAACTTGTTAGCTCGAAAAATAACTGAAAATTACTTACAAAAACATGCACATAATATTAAAAATATATCAATTATAACCAGGAATATAATCCAAGGGAATATATGGTTGGCAAAATATGATGAAGTTAAGAATGGAGTAAATTAAAAAGAGTGTTATGATACCCTATACACTGGCTATATGTGGGTTGCAAATTATTAGAGGAATATAAGATGATTAAGACAGGATAAATTACATAGTCACAGTGTCTAGAAGATATAGACAAATAAGCATTTCAGAAAATGTATATCTATTCCTGGTCTTGAGGATACAAAGAAATTTGTCCCAACAGTTTTTATAAAAAAGAAACTAGGGGCCAGCCCGTGGCCTAATGGTTAAGTTTGCATGCTCTGCTTTGCACTGTCCGGGTTTCGCCAGTTTGGATCATGGGCACGGACATGGCACCATTCATCAAGCCATGCTGAGGTGGCATCCCACATAGCAGAACTAGAAGGACCTAAAACTAGAATATACAGCTGTGTACTGAGGAGCTTTGGGGAGAAGAAGAAAAAGAAGGAAAAAAAAGAAGATTGGTAACAAGTGCCAATCTTTAAAAAAAAATAAGAAACTATTTGGTTCAGTGAACAATGTTTTTCTGGAAGTTCATTCAGTAAATTTTACCAGGTTCACAGGCCTGTTTGTTTTGTCTCTTTTTTCTCTTTTAAGCAATTTTTTTTAAGATTTTATTTTTTTCCTTTTTCTTCCCAAAGCCCCCCAGTACATAGTTGTATATTCTTCATTGTGGGTCCTTCTAGTTGTGGCATGTGGGACGCTGCCTCAGTGTGGTTTGATGAGCAGTGCCATGTCCGTGCCCAGGATTTGAACCAACGAAACACTGGGCCGCCTGCAGCAGAGCGCGCAAACTTAACCACTCGGCCGCGGGGGCAGCCCCCTGTTTGTTTTAAGTCTCGTAAAGTAAGGTGATTACATCAGCCTAAAGTAAAAAATGACGAAAATAACTATGCAACACAACATGATCTGGTCCCATGGGCAGCTCTCTGATGTTCTGGCAAACTGAAGGGGAGAATTTACATTATCTATAGGAATGAATAGACTCTAAGTCTCCCATAAATATTGCTTATATAGAACTAACATAATTCATTTGGAACTGCAGCAACTTTTCCATTATGAATTCTAACATACACCTTATACACAAAAATTTTATATTATCTGTTCAATGCATAGCAGTAACATTAAAAATCAGTTGACCTGTGGGTGGAATTGGCAATTGAAAATTTCCTGTGGCTTTTGGAAATCTGCTCAAGAACTCTTGCTTGAATCTCAGGTTTGCTCCCAGGAGGCTGATAACACCCATAGAAAGTACCAAGATTCTTCTTGAGATATAATTTTGATTCTGTTCTTGGACAGAGGCACTTGTTGGCCTAAGTACAAATCTTTCCATACCTAATAGACAATCAATTCTACCTCAGAGAGAATGTCAGATGCGACTTTAGACAGGAAAACATTTCAAACAAGTATGAGCCCTAATTTGGGTACAAAGTGTCCTGAGAAAACCACCTATGTCTTTGAGTTTTAAACAATGACATTTCCAGATTAAACATTCAAGTGAGACTGGTTACCAACTATACACCGACATACCGAAATGGATAGAAAAATTGCCAAATGCGGTTATACCCCTGGGTATCCCCCAAAATCTATTGTACACTTCCTCTAGAACAAATCAACCCTACAATTACTAGCTGTGCATAATAAAAGCTACATCTTCTTTTTAGCTGATTGTGGTTATGTGACTGCAGTCTGACCAATGGAGTATATGATTTCTGGGAAGTGGATCTGAAACAGTGGGAGGTGGAAAATAGAAATACCATACAATCCAGCTATCCCACTACTGGGTATTTGTCCAAAGAATATGAAATCAACAATTGAAAGAGATTTATGCATCCCTATGATCATCACAGTATTATTCATAATCGCCAAGACATGGAAGCAACCCAAGTGCCCATTAACAAATGAATGGATAAAGAAGGTATGATATATGTATATACTATGGAATACTACTCAGCCACAAAAAAAGACAGAATTGTGCCATTTGTGACAACATAGATGGACCTCTAAGGAGAACAGATTAGTGGTTACCAGAGGAGAAGGGAGTTGGGAGATCACAAAAGGGAAAAAGGGGTTCAGGTATATGTTGATGGATAAATCTAGACTATTGGTGGTGAACATGATACATTCTATACAGAAACTGAAATATAATAATACACACCTGAAATTTACACAATGCAATAACCCAATATGACCTCAATAAAAAAATACTCCCTTCTAGACTTTTCATTTTAATTTTTCTTGGCCAATTCCCTCCTTCTATTACTACTCATGTAAAAGTTCACATGGATTTATTATTGGAATATAAGGAGACAACACAAGCACACACTTTGCTGTCTGTGCATGGCGCAGAATAACAGTCACTGACAATCTTTGAAAGAAGTGATGTGATTGGTCACTGATGTCATTGGTTATTGACTGCACACTTGTTATTTCCTTAGTGATTCATGGAATGAAGAGCTATTAGTAAAGCTTGCACTTTATTCAATTACCAACATTTAATACATCTGGTAACTGAAATTTGAGCCATGTTGTTGGAAGATTGGTGTTATTTAAATAACACCAATTAAAATTATTTAAATAAACCGTGGTAACTGAAATTTGTGTACATTGAAATTTTGCAAAGCAAGAACTACTTATATTAGAAAAAAGAAGACTGCATTGATTGTGGATCCCTAGGAATCAGTTTTATGTTTGCTTCTGCCAAGTAATGGCTTGGAACCACTTTTTTCCCTAATTGTAAGATATTTGACATTTAAAAGACATGACAGAAATGACAATAAATTTAAAATTTAAAAAGCAGACAAACTACTGGAAAGACCCTATCATTCAGAAAATAAAGTAATTTTTAAATCATCTGGCTGTCATTTTTCTAAAATATTTTTCCCATATATATTTATCTTCATGCTTTACGATGGTTTCTTTATGTGATAATGATTTTGTAACATCATTTTCTCTGGAGAACATGAAAAGATAATTCATACTCCAGCATGTGTTGATCAAAATTATCTTTTTATTGATGGCTTAGGAAAACTTTTTTGGGTTTTACAATTTAGAACTACTGTCAAATTAATAGTCAGAAACTTCATTACATTGGAGTCAGGAGGCCGAAAGGGGGAGCTCTCACACCCAAAGTGATAGTGGAGACCAACAAATTGATTGGTAAGAAGCTCGGTCAATGAAAAGTCATTATACATCAAAATCTCAATTCCTCCAGTGGACGCTTTGTTTACAATAGCACTCCCAACTCCCTCTTACTTTCTATAAAAGAGTTTCTTTTTTCTTGCAGCTGAGGGACTTGCACATGGCTCCCCATGGTCGCAGTGCTCAAACTGCAGTTCTCTGCTAATTATGAATAAATCTATTTTTGCCAGAAAATTAACTGGCTGGCTGTTTGCATAGGTCAGCACTACCAATGTAAATTATTTATTAATTTATTTTATTGAATTATAATTTTTTAATTTCATTGAGGTTACATTGGCTTATAACATTATGTAAATTTCGGGTGTACATCATTTTATTTCAGCTTCTGTATAGACTGTGTCCTGTTCACTACCAAAAGTCTGTTTTCCATCCATCACCATACATATGTGCTCCTTTGCTCCTTTTGCCCTCCCCCTACTCCCTTCCCCTCTGATGACCAACAATCTGTTCTCCATAACTATGTATTTATTTGTTTATCTTCTACATATGAGTGAAATCATATGGTATTTGTTTTCCTCTGCTTGACATTTCACTTAGCATAATACCCTCAAGGTCCATCCACCTTGTTGCAAATGGCACAATTTCATCTTTTTTATGGTTTAGTACAATTCCATTGTACACATGTATACCACATCTTTATCCATTCATCCATTGATGGGCACTTCAATTGCTTCCACGTCTTGGCTATTGTATATAACACTGCAATAAACATAGGGATGTAAATATCTTTCTGAATTAGTGTTTTCATGTTTTTGGGATAAATACCCAGAAGTGGAATAGCTGTATCTTATGGTATTTCCATTTTTAATTTTTGGGGAAATCTCCATACTGTTTTCCATAGCAGCTGCACCAGTTTGCATTCCCATGAGCAGTGCGTGAGGGGTCCCTTTTATCCACATCCTCTCCAACCCTTGTTGTTTCTTGTCTTGTTAATTATAGCTATTCTGATGCGTGTGAGGTGATATCACATTATAGTTTTGATTTGCATTTCCAGAATAGTTAGTGATGTTGAACCTCATTTCATGTGGCTGTTGGCCATCTGTATATCTTCTTTGGAAAAATGTCTCTTCATATCTTCTGCCAATTTTTTGATTAGGTTGTTCATTTTGTTGTTGTTGAATTGCATGAGTTTTTTCTATATTTTTGAAACTAGCTCCTTGTAGGATATATGGTTTGCAAATACTTTCTCCCTTTTGGCGAGTTGTCTTTTTGTTTTGTTTATGGTTTCTTTTGCCATGCAGAAGCTTTTTATTTCGATGTAGTCCAATTTGTTTATTTTCTCTTTTGTTTCCCTTGCCTAAGGAGACATGATATTCAAAAAGATACTGCTAAGACTGATGTCAAAGAGTGTACTGCCTGTCTTTTCTTCTAGGTGTATTATGGTTTCCCATCTTACGTTCAAGTCTTTAATTTATTTTGAGTCAATTTTTGTGTATGGTGTAAAATAATGGTCTACTTTTATTTTTTTGCATGTGGTTGTCCAGTTTTCCCAACACCACTCATCGAAGTACTTTTCTTTCTCCATTGTATGTTCTTGGTTCCTTTGTCAAAATTAGCTGTCCATAAAGGTATGGTTTTATTTCTGGCCTTTCAGTTCTGTTTCTTTGATCTGTTTGTCTGTTTTTCTGTCAGTACCATGCTGTTTTGGTTACTATAGCTTTGTAGTATCTTTCAAAATCAGGGAGTATGATACCTTCACTTTTTTTTTCTCAGTGTTGCTTTGGCTACTCATTATCATTTTTGGTTGCATGTAAATGTTAGGATCTCCTTAGTATCTTGTGAGATCAGTGTATGCATTTATAAATAATTTTTTAAAACTATAGGTTCCCTGTATATCTATGTTTTTGTAGTATGTTTTTCTTATGTCTTAGCTTCTATCTAGCAAAAATCATCTTACCTGTTTTCATATATTTATGCACAGAGATCAAAGGGTCATGTGATAAGGCAATGCTTTAGGTTTCGATACTTAGCCAAGGCGGTGAGCAGTGCTCTGAATGAATGGATAAGGAGATTAGGTAGGAGTGATGATGAGATAGACAGGAGGCCCTGGGAACTCAGATCAAGGGTAAGTAGAGAACCATATGGAGACATACAAAAGTAAAAAATGAGGCCCAGAAAACAGAGAAAGAAAAGACTATGTAAATAATGATGAATGTGAACACACACCACATCAAAAAATATTAAAAGTGAAGAATTTGAGAATATCAAGTTTTTTCAATCCAATCATTTCACAGTGGGGGAAATGGAAACCTAGAGTGGTAATCAATGTATTCTAGTAAATAGTCCATCTAGCAATGTATCCTAACCTTCAGAATGGGACCCTTTCTAGAGTCGTAGATGTAAGAGGGAAGGAGGACACAGAATAGAGGCAGGGACTGCTGCTGGAAGCCAGAAAGGGGAGAGAAAAACTGGGAGAAGTGCTGACTGGGAAATGAAAGGCCCAGTAAAAAGTGTGTGATTGTGGGAAGCAGTGGGGTTTCTTAAATAGAGAAGTGAGCAGATGGTGAGGTTTCTGCTGTCAGAGAGGGGGATGATGAAGTGTGAAACTGTGTGGGGTGGGGACATGACATCAGAGATCTGAGGAGGGCTCTCTCTCTCTAAGGGGAAAAAATCACCCACTGAGGTGAACTTGGGGGAGTGATAAGAGCCTAGGCAAAGGTGAACATGAGGATACCCTTGACCTGAGCACCAATGGGGCAAAGAGAGGGAGCTGGAGAAGGCTGGTGACAGAGGAAGAGCACTGGCCTCGCCCAGGATACCCAGGACCCATTACTCAGATTGGATTCTAGTCATAGGATGTCCTACCCATCTCACATTAATTTTTGGGGATTGTGTGTTTCTAGATGGCATATATAAACATCTCCTTCTCTCCCCATTGTGTTTTATATAAATTTCAGATTCTTGGATCTATATTCATAAGCATTCACTAGTACAAATAGTTTGTCAATTTCCCTTCTCATGGAACCTATTCCATTCTATCTCCCCTACCCGTTTTGTTGGGGATTGAGATATATGAGCCAATAAAACTGACTTCCTTAGGAGTTTGGTTTATTTTTCATGGAAGTAAGTGAAATATTTTAGTCACAATCTTGACACAGTCAGGTTTACATTTTAGTATCAACTCTGCAGCAGAGTGTTGAATAGATAAGGAGAGGATTTGAATTGTGATGTACTGCTAAAGGATTGTGGCAGTAATCTAGGTCACACATGGTGAAAGCAGAACTAAATGTCACTGAGGTAAGAGGAAGAGGCACATTTTACAAGTTATGGAGAGAAATGTCATGGTGACATGGCGACATGCATTTTCTGACTACCATAATCCAATACAGTTGTTCACTACACAGAAATTTAGCCATCAGATTGAAAAATGTGCTGCTCTTTCAAGACTTCAAATTATGGACACCCCAGGAGTTAGACAGTCAACATGCCTCCCTAAAGAATATTGTTCTGAACAGGTTTGTCTCTGGACGCTGTATTCTCGACACTGAAATGGCAATTATCACAACACATTTTAATTCTTGGCTTAAATACACTTCTTCTGTAGTTTAAAGCTCCTTGATAGAAGTGAAAACATTGTCAGTCTCTCTACGTACCTACTAAGATCCTTAGTACTAAGTGCGAAATGTGAAACATAACGGGAGGACTAAAGTCTTTAAAACAGAGCCCGAATTTCATAAGGAAATGAAACTTCTGTATTTCCTGATTGGGCAGAACATCAACATTTGAACTGAGTCAAGACATAAATATTTTGAGAATACTCCAAGAAAGTTGTAACTCATTACAGTGTCAAACTTTTGTCCCCCTCTAGCTAGCCTTAGCAACCACTTATGTTTGGCCAAGATTAGCTCTCTGAAGCCAACCACAATTAACATTTTTTGTAATGCAAACCTCTCTCTTTTGCCTTTAAAGACCCCTGCCCCTTACTCCCTAGCAGGACACTATTTGGGTTGCTATGGAATGGGTGTATCCCAAATTACAATTTGTTAATCCCAAATTAAATGTCTCCCTGTCTCTTATCTTGACTCTTTATTTTTAAGTTAACATACATGGTGCCAGAAGCAAGACCTGATTTGATCTCACCTTTGTGGACTGGTGTCCCCTGAAACCTTGTACTATACCTACCTGAGACTGTTACACTCACCATTTCCATGGATTGCTGTCTCTTTTGATCACGAGCCGTCTCAGGCTCTGATCTTTCTCCATTTGGTCAAAGTCAGTGCCTTTTTTTTAGAATTTGGGGTGACTGCACAGCAAACCATTGCCTCAGTGACCACGGCTTTTTCAGCTCAAGGTCATTGTTGTAAGAAGGGCTTCCCTTGACAGGGAGATTTTCCCTGATTAGTGAGTACTCTGACATAATTAAAGAGTTCCCCTATTATCATTCTTATTGTCTTTTATATTTGTGTGGATGATAAGTTTAGCACATTCATTACATGGGAAGGAGGCAACATATATAGTACAACATTTTATACTTGCTGAATTTCTGTTCATGATGGTGTTCAGTTTGGCATGGCACATGTAAGGGCACTTGATCTGGCTTATTCTCCACTGTCCTCTAAGGGAATAGGTCATCACTGTACCCATTTGGCATTCTGTTTTACCCAGTCACTACAATCATGTTTTCTGCATTCATGATTCAGGCTCTGATCTTTTGGATCTTAGCTTCTCTGTGCTGATAAGATCCATGATATACTCAGGTCATTTTAGTTACCCCCATTTTTGCAGGAATTCACTCATGCTGGGTTCACTCAGCTCGCTCCCTTCTGACCTCCACCTTGGGTCCGTCAACCTGCAGGCACCCACTGGACCCCACCACTGCTGCCAAAGTGAACCCAAGCCATTCAATGATATCTGAATTTAGCCATTTAGCTAACTAACTTTCAGTGTTTATTTGTTCCAATATAAATATTTTAAAGTCTACAGATTTCTCTTGAAACACCAATTCATGCAAAAATAAAGGGAATTTCAAGAGGGATTTCAATACAATTCTTGCAAATATTAGTAAGTCCAGTACCAAAATATCAATGTAGATATAAAGATTTCAGCAACAAAATAAAAATATTAATCTAATTAAACTATATGGAATATTTTATTGTTATTCAATCCTAAATTCTTATAAATTTTCCGTATAATTTCTCCTTTGACTAATGAATTCCTAAGAAGTATGTTTTTAAATCAAGTATATGGAGATTTAAATATTTATCTTTTTCTCTGGTGATGTGCTTTGATTCCTTTCTCTTTATCTTTTCTGTATCTACTATTGTTTTCTTTTGTAATTATCATGAGGCTTACATAAAACCCGCTTAGAGTTGTAACAGTCTATGCAGAATAATCTGCTCATAATCTTATCAGGATTTCTGTGTATTTAACAAATTGCTTTTCTTTTGCTTATTTTCAGATTCTCTCCTTGTCTTATCTTTTGACAATTTAATAACAATGTATTTTGGTGTAGGTCCCATTTGATAATCTCTTTGTGCTTCCTGGATCTAGATGTCTGTTTCTTTCCCCAGGTTAAGGAAGTTTTTTGTTATTATTTCTTTCAAAAAGCTTTCTGCCCCCTTTTCTCTCTCTTCTCCTTTTGGGACCCCTATAATGTATATATTGCTCTGCTTGATTATATCCCATAAGTGTCTTAAGCTATCTTAGCTCTTTTTCATTCTGTTTTTCTCCATGTCTCTTATCTTCTCTTTTAAAGTTTTCTATTTTGTTTCTCTTTATTGTATTCTGGAAAAATGCCTCAGAAATGTTTTCCTTTTCTCTAAATCACTCTTCAACTATCTCTGTTATGTATTCAATGCCCTTGTGGAGTTTATTATGTAATCAACTTATTTTTAATTTATAGATGTCCATTTCTGGTAGTTTCTTTTTGTACAGTTGTCTTTGTAGTTGCATCCTTAATTTATTTAAAATTCCACATAACTATTACACACGGTCTCTCCCACAGTCACATTTTAGTCCTAGTTAATCTATATATGTTGTTTCTCATCTTTTCTGGCATAATGGTTTGGTAATCTTTATTTGAAATCATAATTGTTTTGAATCTATGTGAGTTTAGTTGGCCTAATTTGGCAAAGATTTTTCTAAAGAGAATTTGCTTTGGCTCTGACCTCTGTAGAGGTGTACACTCAGAGTGTGTGTTTAACACTTGGCTTTACACTTCCTTGTTGTTTCCAGGACTAATATGCCCATAACAAAGTTCCAGTTGAAATTAGTCTCAGGGCAGCCATGCGCTGCTCTGCTCCTGCATCTCTCGGCTGGCTCCCTTATATTCTTGATTCCCTACTCATCCAGTTCTAACTCACCTGGCATTAGCACTGACTTCTTTGGCTTGAACTCTATGTCCCTAAGGCCAAGTCCCTAGCAACTCACTTGCTGTCTCCCATACTCTTCCTCTGCAGCAGCTCCAAGCTCAGTTCTCGTTGGATTTTTATTTGTTACACGTTTTGTTTGTTTGATTTTGAAGAAATGGAGTTAGAGGTGTCTTAGCTTTTCTGAGTCATAGCCCCAAGGGACATGTTTCATCTGTGTTCTATTTGTAAACTAGGAGCTCCTACTTTCATGATAGTAAAATGGAATGCTAGATTCCATGCTGAGTTTTAAGATAACCACATTTTTTCCTTCTTTCTTTTCTTTTTACCCAGCAGTAGATAATTATGAGAAGAAACAAATCAGTTATAAACAAAATGAAGAAACCATGATCTTATTGGCAATTCGGCTACAATTCAACAACTATAAACAACTTTCTGGCTGGGCTATAAAACAATGTAGAAGATCTTTGTTCTCATGGTAACACCGAGAATATCCGATATTATAAAACTTGTACTTATTTATGAAACCATTGAAGAGAGGTAGATGCAAGAAAACCCCAGATGGACTGATTTTTAAGAGAGAAGCCTTGTATACATGACTATTAAGCGGTTGTAGTTACTGGAGGAAACAGTGGAGAAAAAAGCCTGCCGAGCCTGAGAAGATGAAAGATTGGCAATGGTGGGGACAGGCTGGAGAGATTGGAATGTAGAAGACACCCAAATGCAGGAATAATTTACTTGGCCTAACAGTTCTCCCTGGCTTCCCACTCCATTTTGCTGAGAAAAGTGCAGTGATAGATGAGAATGAATTATTGGAGAATGCATGAGACTGGACAATGCATTGTATGCTCTAGTCTCATGTATTCTCATAGTGCTCAGAAACAAAGGGCTCTTCTACCACTGATTCAAAAGATGAAACTGAGGTCCAACTCCCACAAAGCTCCCAGATTAACCATTGATAAGATCATAAAAATCAGACTTGGATAAGAATAGCTGTGGGACCAGGAAGAAGGCTAACCAGAGATGAAGTCAGTTTAAAAGTTGCTGCCTTGGCCAAGATTAACTTGATATTTGGTGAATTCTGGGTAATCACTCTCTCCTTTTAGCAGCCATGCAGTGGAAAGAGATTGCACACTCTTGGAAATAAAAACAAAGCAAAAGAGTTGTGTAATTAAATCTCCACTATTATCTACATACAATAGCCAATATGTCATAAATCATTGTGAGATATGTGTGGAAAATGGGACATGAAGAAAATCAAGAAATCAAAAAAAACCAAAAAACAAAAAACAGATCCACAAATAAACTATGTGCAGGAACTTGCAGAAAATGAGGTTAAAACTATTATGATGAATATATTTGGCTTATGGCGCTGGCTTGGGCTAACTCTTTCCTTCAAATAAGGATTACTGCTCCTCTCAAAGTGGCTGACACCAGCTGACTTTTTCTCTTTCCAGGTTTCAGTAAAGACTCCATTTGCTTGGACATTAAGGTCTAGAGGTGGTGATAGCTCTGCTGTCACCAGCTTCAAGTTACTTCATTGGAGGTTCCCCTACACTTTGTAAATAGTCTTTTCATAAATAAAACCTATTTCCACTTTCAAAAAATATATACTTATTTGGGAATATATAAGTAAAGATAAAAAGAATGGGTAAACATATGGGAAATCTCATAGAATGTATGAACATTTAAAATATGCAAAAGTCATAGAATGTGTCCTGAAAAACACAAACATACTGAATCACCTCAACAGCAGAATAAACACCACAGAAGAAAAAGTCAGTTATCTTGAAGAAAGGGCAATAGAAATTATCTAAAATAAAACATTTCAAAAACAGACGGAAATGTTAAAATACCTGAACAGTGTGACTATGACTTGTATCATAATAATTGGATTGGGAAAGAACAATTATCTTTAGAAATAATAGCCAAATATTCCCCAAAGTGAATGAAAAATATCAATTCACAAATTCAAAAATCCTAGTAAATCCCAAGCAGAATAAATTCAAAAGAAACTACACCAATGCATGTCATAGCAGAAATGCTAAACACAAAAGATAAAGAGAAAATCCTAAAAGCAGCCATGGTAAAAGACATAGAAATACAGGGGAACCATGATAAGAATGGCAATTGCCTTCTCATCAGAAATATAAAGTCGAGGGTAGTGGAATGACTTCTTCTAAGTGTTGAGAAAAAAATAAATAGAACTGTCAACTTAGAATTCTATATCCAGCAAAAATATCCTTCAGAAATTAAGACATTTTCTGATAAATGAGATCTGAGAGGATTTGTTGTCTGTAGACCTACTAAGAAATGCTGCAGTAAGTTCTTCAGGTTAAAGAGAAATAATACAGCTTGTAAACTCAAATATATAAGAGAGACTGAAGAGATCTGGGAATAGTAAGTAAGAATATTCCCTAATGAAAAAATGATCAGTTCATAAAGAAGGCATAAATGTTCTAACTGTTAATGTATCTAATAACAGAATTTCAAAATTCATGACAGAAAGATCTTCAGAATTAAAGGGGAAAACAGGCAAGTTACAATCATGATTTGATATTTTAACACACCTCTTCTTAGCAACTGATGAAAAAAGTGAACAAAAATGATTAAGGACATAGAAAATTTGAGCAAAACTATAACAAGCTAATATACACATATTTAACATTACACCTTACAAATTCTGAAAATATTTTTTCCAACACACATGAAACATTTATCGTTGTAGACTATATACCATGCCATAAAGATGTCTCAATAAATATCAGAACATTGAAATCTCTCAGAATATTCTCCTATCACAATGGAACTGAATTTGGAATCATAAATAATAAGACATATAGAAAATATCCAAATCCTTGAAAATTAAACAGCACAATTTTGAATAATACATGGGTTCATGAAGAATTCAAAAGAGAGATTAGAAAACAATTTGAAGCAAATGATAATCAATACACAGCATATCAAAATATGTGAGATATTTTAAAAGTGGTGCAAAGCAATGAGCAACCTCAAAGTTCAAATATTTATGTTAAAAAACAACAATAAAGATGGTTTAAAATCAGTGATCTAAGTTTTGACCTTAAGAAGCAATGCTAAAAGGACAAAGTAAACCTGGTATAAGTAGAAAATAATACTAAAGAGATAGAAGAGATCAATAAATCATAAAGCAAATAGAGAAAATCAATAAAGCCAAATGTTTGTTTTTGAAAATACTAATAAAATTGATAGATCCTTACCAAAAATGATCACAAAAAAAAGAGAGGTTCTGTGTTTCTTCTTGATTCAGTTTTGGCAGGTTGTATGATTCTAAGAATTTATCCATGTCTTCTAGGTTATTCAATTTGTTGGTATAGCATTTCATAGTATTTTCTTATAATCCTTTGCATTTCTGAGGTGTCTGTTGTAATTTCTCCTCTTTCATTTATGATTTTAGTTAATTGAGCCTTCTCTAGTTTTTTCTTAGTGAGTTTGGCTAAGGATTTGTCAATTTTGTTTATCTTTGCAAAGAACCAGCTCTTTGTTTCATTGATTCTTTCTATTGTTTCTATTTCATTTATTTCTGCTCTGGTTTTTTTTATTATTTTCTTTCTTCTAATGACTTGGGCTTTGTTTGTTCTTCTTCTACTTCCTTTATATACAGTGTAAAGTTGTTTATTTGAGATTTTTTCTTGTTTCTTAAGGTAGGGCTGTATTGCTATAAACCTCCCTCTTAGTACCACTTTTGTGTTTACCTTTGCATTTGTCTCTTGTTATTTTTTTATTTCTCCTTTGATTTCTTCTTTCATCCAATAGTTGTCTAGTAGCATGTTGTTTAGTCTTCACATATGTGTGACTTTTACCTTTTTCCTTTTGGGTGATTTCTAGTTTCATAGCATTGTGGCCAGAAAAGATGCATGATATGATTTCAATCTTCCTAAGTTTATTGAGGCTTGCTTTTTTTCCCAACATATGGCCTATTTTTGTGAAGGTTCCAAGTGCACTTGAGAAAAATGTGTATTCAGTTGTTTTTGGATGGAATATTCTCCATGAATTCAAAACATACTACAAAGCCATAGCAATCAAAGCAGCATGGTACTGGCAGAAGAATAGACACACAGATCAATGGAACAGAATTAAGAGCCCAGAAATAAGCCCATGCATCTACAGACAGCAAATCTTCAACAAAGGGGCCAAGAACATACAATGGAGCAAGGAAAATCTCTTCAATAAATGATGTTGGGAAAACTGGACATTCACACACAAAAGAATGAAATTAGATGATTATCTTACACTATACAAAAAAATTAACTCAGAATGGATTAAAGACTTGAATGTAAGATCTGAAACCATAAAACTCTTAGAAGAAAACCTAGGCAGTACACTCTTTGACATGTTTTAGCTGTATGTTTTTGAATACCATGTCTACTCAGACAAGGAAAACATAAGAAAAAATAAACAAATGGGATGACATCAGATTAAGAATCTTCTGCACAGCAAAGCAAACCATCAACAAAATGAAAAGATGACCCACCAACTGGAAGGAAATATTTGCAAATCATATGTCTGACAAGGGAGTAATTTCCAAAATATACAAAGAACTCATACAAATTAATAACAAAAAAATGAACAGTGCAATCAAATATGGGCAGAGGATATAAGAAGATGTAAACAGACATTTTTCCAAAGAAGATATACAGATGGCCAACAGGCACATGAAAAGATGCTCAGCAGCACTAATTATTAGTAAAATGTAAATCAAAACTACAATGAGATATCACCTCATACTCATCAGAATGGCTATAATTAATAAGACAAGAAATGACACCCATTAGAGACGATGTATAGAAAAGGGAACCCTCATACTCTACTGGTGGGAATGCAAACTGGTGCAGCCAATATGGAAAGCAATATGGAGATATTTCAAAAAATTAAAAAAGACAAATACCACCTGATCCAGCTGCTGCACTAATGGGTATTTATCCAGAGAACGTGATAGCAATAATTCAAAAAGATATATGTACCCTTATGTTCATCACAGCATTATTCACAATAGCCAAGACATGGAAGCAACCCAAGTGCCCATCAATGGATGAATGGATAAAGAAGATGTGGTATATATATATTATATATATATACACAACAGAACACTACTCATCCATAAAAAAGACAAAATTTTGCCATTTGCAACCACATGGATGAAGCTTGAAGTTATTATGCTAAGTGAAATAGGTCAGACAGAGAAAGACAGATACCATACGATTTCACTCACATGTGGATGGTAAACAAACAAATACATTGATAAGGAGAACAGATTGGTGGTTACCAGAAAGTAAGGGGGTTGGGAGAGGGCGAAAATGATAAAGGGGCACCCATGTATAGTGACAGATAAAACCTAGACCATAGGTGGTGAATATGATGCAGTCTATATAGAAAATGAAGTATAATAATGTACTCCTGAAAAGTACACAATGCTATAAGCCAATAGGACCTCAATAAAATAAATTTAAAAAATAAAACAGAATTTTTAGCAAAAATATAAAAGAAAAAAGAGAAACAAACAAATTATCAGTATTAAGAATAAAGAAGGCATATTACCACAATCCTATCATTAAGGGCTAAGTTGGGACTATTATGAAAAACTTTATGCCAATACATTCGAAATGTATATTAAAAGCAAAAGTTTCCTTGAGAAATCCAGTTTACTGTAACTAAGATAAGAAGAAAGAGACTATCTGAATAGCTCTGTACTAAAAATAGTTTGCTATTATTATTTTAAATGTTAAATATAAAAAATAAAATATGGTAAATAAAAATCTGTAATAACATATATTTTAAATTCATTTTTTAAGATCCTCCTACAAAGAGGAATCTTGACTTAGAAGATTTACTGAATTCCATCAACATTTAAAGTAGAAGAATTACCAATCTTCCATAAAATCTTTCAGAAGGCACAGGAGAGGACAGAACTTCCCAATTTACTTTATGAGGCCAGCATATCCAGAACACCAAAAACTTACCAACAAACTACAAGACAAGAAAATTATACAACAACATTTCTCATAAACTTAGATACAAACATCCTTAACAAAATTGAATAAAATCTAACAGTGTATAAAAAGCTTATTATATGATCACCCTGTGGGATTTATCCCAGGTAAGGGAGATTGGCTTAATATTTGAAAATCAACATAATTTACTACATTAACAAAATCTAAGAGAATAATCATATTATCGTCTCAACAGATACAAATAAAGTATTTGAAACATTCAGCACTGCTTCATGACAAATACTCCGAGTAAACTAGGAATAAAAGAGAACTTTCTCAATTGGATAAAGGGCAGCAACAAAAACCTACAACTAAGATCATGTTAAACGATGACATTGTATGCTCTTCTTCTAAGATTCAGGTCCAAAGGTTTAAGCCAGGGGCTGGCCCCGTGGCCGAGTGGTTAAGTCCACGCGCTCTGCTACAGGCAGCCCAGTGTTTCATTGGTTTGAATCCTGGGCACGGACACGACACTGCTCCTCAAACCACGCTGAGGCAGCATCCCACATGCCACAACAAGAAGGACCCACAACGAAGAATATACAACTATGTACAGAGGGGCTCTGGGGAGAGAAAGAAAAAAAAAAAAGAAATAGTAGTTAAAAAAAAAAAAGAAAAAAAAAGATTTAAACCAAAGATGTCTGTGCTCACCATTTATATTCTGCATTGTACTGGCGGTTCCTAACTTATTAATTAAGAATTTATAAGACAAAAGAAAGAAATTAGAGCCATAAAGATTACAAAACAAGAAGCCTAACTATCTTCACTTATAGGCGACGTGATAGTCTCCCTAACATAGAACATTTGCTCCTGTTCTAGCCTTTTTTCTCCGTTCATAGTCTGCTGGGTTAGTACACAGTTTGCAAAGTTTGTGGAGAAGCCAAACCAGCAATATAATAAACTAATACAGGAAAAAAGGAAAATCATAGGACATCTCATTAAAATTGGATCAATGAGCTAAGCTATTTTTGTTTTATCTAAATTTTTAAATAAATATGATTAGCAAAACCAACATGAAATAAAATTTATAGTGGTTAAAACTGCATATATTAACATTTAAATCTGTACATTTCAATCTGGGAAAATTGCATTTTGGCAGAAATAATGACTACAAAGGAAAACACAAAAGGAAAACCTCTACAGGTAAAATTCAACATTTGATTTGCCAATTAGTTTTTACATGCATAATTTTTTCACATAAAAAATTGATGCCAATGAATATACTTTTAATAAAATATAAGTAGAATTGGGAAAAATAGAAATTAATTATTTGTGTGTTTAGAATAATAGAATTAAATTGGCTTAATGGAATTTACTTGATATATTTTCTCATAGATACTTTCATTTGGAGATTTAAACAGAGTTGTCACCTGACTAGTTACCCCGAGGAACTCAAGGGTGGGTTTGGACATTTTATTTCCTTTTTTTTTTTTTGAGGAAGATTAGCCCTGAGCTAACTACTGCCAATCCTCCTGTTTTTCCTGAGGAAGACTGGCCCTGAGCTAACATCCGTGACCATCTTCCTCTACTTTATATGTGGGACACCTACCACAGCATGGCTTTTTGCCAAGGGGTGCCATGTCCGTACCAGGATGCGAACCAGCAAACACCGGGCCGCCAAGAAGCAGAACGTGTGAACTGAACCTCTGTGCCACCGGGCTGGCCCAGGTTTGGATATTTTAAATTTTACCAAATGGTTCTTTTCCTTTTATGTTAAAGTGATGCAATCACTAACCACCCTGAACCAGATCAAGCCTCACCATGATAGCTAGGCCTATGATCTTTGCCTTATTTTTAATGCTGAGATCTTTCCAGGAGGAGCTTAGGCCTTGTTACCATAAGCTGCAGTGTATGTGGAAGCATGTTTTCCAACTGAGCCTGCACAAGAGAACCCCCACCCCCTTGAATATTCATTCCTCATCCAAAATAAATGTCCCTGCCTTCCTTTGTTTGGGGATGCCATGACTCTGGAAATAATTCCTCATGGTCTCCTATTTGCTCCAAACTGGCAAAACCCTGGGCCTCCAAAGTAGGGCCTGTGAACTTAACCACTCAGCCATGGGTCTGGCCCCAAGACAACTACTTCTGGTGTAGAGTCTGATTTAACTACAAGGAGGGAACCCACTTCAATTTTGATGAAAGGGTCACTCCCAACAGCTGGAAAAATTAGGATTTTTAGATGACAAATACAATATAGAGATCTCATTTAAGGCTGGCTGTAAGTATGAGAAAAAATATGGGAAACGTAGCCCAGAATCAGATAAAATCCTCCACTTACAGCTGTGTCTTCCTACAAAGCTCCCCACATCAATAGTTTACTTACAAGGTACCAAGTGGAGCTTGCCTGCTCTTCTTAAAGTGGTGGGTTAAGATAAGGGTCCTAAGAGATGAACAGCTGTTACTGCAGGTGACCGTCAGCATCAGGTGTTGCGTTTTCAATTCAGAATGGAGTGAAACTGAGCAACAGAATTTTCAGAGGAAGAGCTGTAACTTGATGCTTGCAAATGTCTGTATTTCACCCATAGGTGTCACTGGGAGTTAAACGGTTACTGAACAATTGTGGCATATTGAAGTTTTCCTATGAAAAAATAATTGATTTTGTGTGTATATTATATTTTTTTGGTCACTTGTTCATAAAAACCTATTGGTATAGACATCTCTTGTGTCCTGCCTCACATCTTCTCAGCTCACTTTTCCCCCCAGCCATTGCTAAGGCAACTGGTAACAGAACCTGACTTCTGCTGCACTGCTTATCTTTTGCATTTTTACATGACGGCTTTTCTCAGGATGTGGTTGGGACACCTGTGAGAAGCTGCTTATCACTGTGGGTGCTCAAAACTGCAAGGGTGGAGCATTTAACACTCGTGCAACAATCCTTGACTGTGAGGGGTGGGGGATCATGGACATGTGATCCCTCAGTGGACAACGCTGAAGCACAACCTGCACGGTTCATCAGAGGGTTCCAATGGGGTCAGATCCTGGTTTTCCATAGTGCTGACCACTCTGATAACAGACCTTTGTACTGGCTTTCTCTACTTTCCTGTTTTGCTCTACCCAGAGTCTCACTCCTAATACCTGGTGTCATGTCCCCACAATGAAGTCTTACCTATAAAGCTCCCCAAGTCAATATAGTTTACTTTGACTTTCTCTCCTTTCCTGTTTTAGAGTCTGCTTTCTGGAAGGAACCTAAGCATAACTCACTACCCTGAGAAAGAAGGTTTTCAGCACCCAGAAGTCTCCCTCTTGGCTCCACTTCCCAGTTAACGTTCTTTTAAAGGTAACATTTTCTTTTTTTTTCTTTTCTTTTTGCTGATAAAGACTCTCCCTGAGCTAACATCTGTTGTAAATCTTCCTCTTTTTTTGTTTTTTTTGGGGAAGATTGGCCCTGAGCTAACATCTGTGCCAATCTTCCTCTAGTCCGTATGTGGGTTGCTGCCAGAGCGTGGCTGACAAGTGAGTCTGTGCCTGGGATCCAAACCTGCCCAACTTAACCACAACACCACAGGGCCGCCCCATAAAGACAACATTCTTATCTCTAACACCATAGATTAGTTTTGATTCTGTTTTTCATATGACTAGAATCATACACAAAGTCCTATTTTGAATCTCCTTTCTTTCATTCAACATTTTTTCAGCAAGATTTATCTGTGTCGTTGCATGTAGCAGCAGGTCATTGTTTTTCATTGCTGTGTAATATTCCATCGTGTGAATAAAGCACAGTTTATCCATTCTACTATGGATGCACATTTGAATTGTTCCAAGACTTTAGCTATTTTGAATAATGCTGCTTTGAGCCTTTTTTTTTTCATGTCTTTTTGTGAATAGAAACACTCATTTCTCTTGGGAATATACATAGAAATGGAAATGCAGGGTCATTATTATACATGTTTTTTCACATTTAATACATACTGACAAACTTGCTTTCCTAGTAATTATACCAATCTACCTTCTGTGTTCTCCACATCTGCACCCATATTTCATATTATTAGCCCTTTAACTTTTAGCCATTCTGGTGGGGGTTTAGTGTATCCAATTGTTGTTTTAGTTCGTTCAACTCTGTTTACTAGTGGCACTTAACATATTTTCATATGGTTATTAGCCATTTATATACACTCTTTGTGAAGTAATAGTTTAAGTTTTATCTATTTGTGTGTGGGTGGCTTGGGAGGGGGGTCAGTGTTTTTCTTATTGATTTGTAGTCCTTTATAATTTTGAGATACTAGTCCTGTGTTGGGTATGTGTATTGTGAATATTTTCTACCAGTATTTGGTTTACTTTTCACTCTCTTAGAGTTGTATTTTGATGAGAAGTTTTTCTTTTTAATAGGATACAGTTTGTCAATGTCTTTCTTTATAACTATTGTTATCTACTCCTGTAAACTTTTTACTCCTACTCTAAAGTTGTGAGATATTCTCTTTAATCTGTGTTTCTCAAACTTGAGTGGGCATCAGAATCATCTAGAAGGCTTTTAAAGCACAGATTGTTGGGGAGTACCTCTAGAGTGTCTAATTCTGTAGGTAAGGGAAGTGGTCCAACAATTTGCATTTCTTACAACTTCCAGACGACGCTGAGTCTGCTGGTCTGGGGATCACGTTTTGAAAACCACTGTACTGTTTTAACTTTGAGAAGCTTAACTATTTTATTTTTTAGTTTTAGATCTACAATATCTGGACTTTATTTTGTGATGGGAAGGAATAGGGATAAATTTTGCTTGTTTTTTTTTGCTGAGGAAGATTCACCTTGAGATAACATCTGTTGCCAATCTCCCTCTTTTTGCTTGAGGAAGATTTGCCCTGAGCTAACAGAAAATGCCAGTTTTTGTAGGCGGGTTACCACTGCAGCATGGCCACTGACAAATCGTGTAGGTCAGTGCCAGGGAACCAAAGCCAGGCACTGAAGCGGAGCGCACCAAACTTAACCAAGAGGCCACAGGGCCAGCCCAAATTTTATTTTTTTCAATATTTGTCAATTAACTAATAAGAGTGAAGAAATTCTTTAAGTGCAGCTTGTGAAAGAAGAGGAAAAATAGGGGCCAGCCTGGTTGCATAATGGTTAATTTCTCACACTCTGCCTCAGTGGCCCAGGGTTCGTGTGTTCAGATCCTGGGCATGGACCGGCACACCACTCATCAAACCGTGCTGTGGCTGTGTCCTACATACAAAATAGCGGAATACTGGAACAGATGTTGGTTCAATGACAATCTTCCTCAAACAAAAGAGGAAGATTGGCAACAGATGTTAGCTCAGTGTTACTCTTCCTCAACAACAACAACAAAAAAAAATGAGGAAAAAGAAAATGTTTCTTTTTGGCTTAATAAAGAAAAATCTGAATTATTTATACATTTTAGAAAACAGTCATGTCAACTTAAATATAAATACTGGAGTAACAATTATTCATAAGAAAACAATACAGACTTACAAACTTTTTGGAAGTTAAGGTTACTTTCATAAGCCATAGGAAAAGTCTCTGAATCTAGATGTCTATGAGACACTTCTTTAAAAAAAAAAATCTTTGAAAGTCAAGAAGGTTTTGAAAAGTGAAAGAAGTGAAATGATGATTTTGAAAAGTGCAAATATCCAGTGTTATGGGATAAATAATGTCTTCTTAAAATACATATGTTGTAGCCTTAACTCCCAATATCTCAGAATGTGACTGACTTTGGAGATTGGGTCTTTACTGTGGCACTTAAATTAAAATGAGCCTGTTAGGGTGGGCCTTCATCCAATTGGAATGGTATTATTATAAGAAGAGGAAATTGGGACACACAAAGAGACACCAGGGGTGCATGTGCACAGAAGAAAGATGATGTGAGGATACAGCAAGATGATGGGCATCTACAAGCCAAAGAGAGAGGCCTCAGGAGAAACGAAACCTACTGACAGCTTGATCTTGGACTTCTGGCCTCTAGAACTGTGAGAAATAAATTTTTGTCATTTGAGGCACCCAGTCTGTGGTACTTGTTATGGCAACCCTAGCAAACCAATGCTTCCCATGTTGGCAACGTTTTCTTCTGGATGATTAGTCATTAAGCAAGGTAGCAAAGTAAACAAGCATATAACAGGCGTTGCAGGATAATAATTAAACATTTTGGCAGCATTTTCAGAACATATTAGGGAAAATCAAAGTATTCTTAAATTAATTTTTGTAGAGGATGCTTTTAAGGAGAACTTTGAGTAAATGTGTAGCAGAGTTTCTTCGCCTACTTCTTATCTGATAAAAAGGGCCCTGACAAAATAAACCAGAAAAAATATCAATATTGAATGTAAATGGTCCACAAAGAGCTACCTACTAGGTGTGTTAATTATTCTCCTTATTATCTAATGATTGCTAGAACAGGTGAGAACTATTACGCAGTATAACCAAGAGAATGTTCTCTGACTGTCTGAGAATTCCCATCAGCTTCTTATTGAGGAGTTAGGAGAAATCGATCTAACACACAAGTTCAGTTTCAATCTTTTTTGATATCTTCATAAATTTCTGAATTAAAAACAACTTGAAATATTCTCATGGGTATATAGTCTCACTTCCTCCGTCCTATCTGATAATTGCAGCCAATATTCTGGTGCTCAGAGTGACCATGGCCATGTAAGCAGCACAAATATAGATACAAAGGATTTAATGAGGCTCATTTGATCCCTGTGCTTTTTCTTGCAAGATATTTATCCCACTCGACATTTATAGTTCGTTATATGTTTCATTCTCCAGAGTTTGAGCTTCTATCTTTCTCCTCTTTGTAATCTTAGGGTTTAGCACAGCCCTTGGTTTATAGTATTGTAGGCTAGAAAGAAATTTTCTTCTACCCTTCTAGGTTCTCCTTTCTGGTTTAAGAATTAAATTGATATGTGACAATTTAACAGGAGAAAATCAAACAAAGTTTAATAGCATGTATACATGAAAGGAACTCAGGAAAACTGAGTAACTCACTGAAATAGCCAAAGCCACCACCTTAAATACCATCTTCAGCTAAAGACAGAAGAGGATGTTAGGGTACTGGTTTGGGACTTCAGAGGGGAGGAAGGCAATTCACATGGAGATAGAAAGGCAAATGTTTGGCAAACCAATGTTTGCAATGCCATGCAGAGACAATGGGACATGGAGATGTCTCTGATGTCCCTGCTATCTTCCCCCCAACTCTTTACCCATATTCTTTGTGGATGTCCCTGGCATAATCTCTGTTCCTATTATAGGCCATTTATCTAAATTGTTTTAGGCAAGTGAAGGGGGAGGTAACAGGAAAAATTTTCTGAGTCTTTTGTTTCTTAAAAATAATACTTATTTAATTAATTAATTTATTTGTTTATTTATTTATTTAGTTTATGAGGAAGATTAGCCCTGAGCTAACATCTGTGCCCATCTTCCTCTACTTTATATGTGGGATACCTACCACAGCATGGTTACCAAGCGGTGCCATGTCCGTAACTGGGATCCGAATGGGCAAACCCTGTGCTGCCAAAGTGGAGTGTGTGCACTTAACCACTGAGCCACCAGGCCGGCCCCCAAAATAATGCTTATTTTAAAGAGACACATTATGGGGCGGAAATTTTGTTCCCCTTCAGTAGACATTGATGGAATTATTACTTATGAAATCATTGAAATCTAAGAAAAAGGAACTTTGCTTAAAACTGATGTATATTCTAATTTACTTAAATATTTGAGTTACTTTCTTCTCTATGAAAAATGAAGGTTATTTTCCATAAAGATTAATTTGCTTTGGAGCATTTGTCTTTCCTGAATCTAAAGATTTGTAGTTTTCTTATTTTTGGAAAATTCTCAGCCATTATTTCTCCAAATATTTCCTCTTCTCCTTATGTGTTTTATCTCCTAATGAAATTCCTATTGGGCTTATATCACATTTCCTTTTAGTCATCATATCTCTTAGCTTCTTTTTTCATAACAACAGCCCTTTAGCTCTGTATTGCCTTATAAGAAATTCTTCAGATCTTCCAACTTAGAAATACTTTTAAATTGCTTCCTCTATTTGTTGCTTAATCCACTCATTGAGTTTTTAATTACAATGATTAGAGTCTTTATAACCAAAGGGTTAAGTTGCTATTAAAAAATATGCCCAGTATTTTTTGATCATGTTTCTTTCTTTTCTGGTATTATTGCTTCTTATGTCTTTAAGCTTTTAAAATATAATTTTCTCTAAGTGTAATTTCTTGAGAGTTTAACTTATTGGTTGTTTTTCTGCCAACTGTCCTTCATGATGAATTATTTCTCTCTGTGTTCTCTAATTTTGGATTGTGACTTCATATTAGGAAAGGCTTTATGGGTGGGAATCCTTAGCAGCTTGTGTTGAGGGTGCTTCTCTTCAGATTAACTTGCTTTAAATTTCACTAGGTGTTTCAGAGGTATTATAAAGTTGGAATCACATTGTATTTTAATCTATTGGATTATGTGTTCCAGGATCACACAAGTAGAATATTTTCAACTTCAGTTTCAGACTTGTGATTAGTAATTCTCAGAAGGAGAAACAAACAAAAACCAAACCAACATTCAGTGAATACACAGATAGACAAGCTTCCTCCCATGTACCGTCAGGTGGATATTTTCTTGGATTAGATGAGAGTGTAGAAGAACCCTCATCTTTCTCCTTGTTTGGCTGAACTAAGGCCTTATCTCCTGATCCAAACCACTACAATAGCCAAACCTACAGGGAACCCACATAACACCACTTATGCCCAAGTGTCATTTCATGCTTGCTTCTCTGGGTTTCCATTTATTTTTTTTGATCCCTAGAGTTTCCCTTATTTTGTTGTGAATGCAGCTCTGCATTTAAAAAGTTAAAAGACACTTTTTTATGTTGCATTCCTGTGTGTTTGTATTATCTGTCTTTTCAGGTTATGTAGTGTGCCATCTTGCCAGAAATAGAATCCATAACTATGTTTTAGGTATTTACATACAGGAACCCAAGGGTCATATGAGAAAATGAAGCTTTAGTGCTGAACGTCGTCTTCAGCTGAGATGAAGCCCTAGTGGAGAATAACTGTGAAGACATGGAAGAGTAAGGAGTAAAGAGGGGGAAGCATAGAGGGGAAATAGAGGAACACATGGGTGGGAGGGAATGGGAGCCCATAGAAGTAATACACACAGAATGTCAGAACCAACAGTGATAGTAGAAAATCAGTTCTTTCAACTCAGTTCTTTTACAGATAAGGAAACTGAGGCCAGAATGCTGATATGATTTCTCCAATTCACTGCATCCAGGAGTGTGCCATCCAGGAATTCATCTTGACCCTCAGACCAAAGCTCATTTTACTGCAGGAGATTTGCTGTGAGTAGCAGGAGGCAGACAGACCAGATGCAGGAAGAGCTTCTGGAAGCCAGAAAGGTGAGAGAAAGACATGAAGCAGAGTATGAGGGAAAATGAGAAGCTTAGTCAAAGGCACATGGTTACAAAAGCAGAGGATTTCTTTAGCTGGGAAGTTGAGGTTTCTGTTGATGGTGAGGGGGCTGTCAAATGAGTGTGTGGGACTGTGTGAGGGGAGTTCACATCCGGTTTCTGAGGAGAGCTTTACTGAAGAGGGAGGGATTCAATAGCTGTGATGGTGTTTGGGGAAGGAATAAATAAGAGCTGTTAGAAAGAATATAAGAAAGCTTGTGGCCTGAGCACCAACGAATGAAGAGGGACCCAGGGAGTTCTGCTGACACAAGGAAGAATGCTGGACTCCCCTAGGAAGGCTGGGATACTCTGCCTGATTGAGTTCTAATCAAGGTATGTCTCACTCATACCAGTTTTCTCTTCTGGGGTTTCTTATGTCTGAGAAAACATGATTGTCAGTGACCTGTATAGCCATCTCCTTCTCTCCCAGGTCTTTGTTTTTCTGAATCCTTGTTTCTGGTCACCTCCTCTTGTCCCCATTTAATCTCTTGATTTTTGCCTTCAGTTTTGCTTTTTCTCAACTCTCCCAGTTCTTAGTATCCCTGAGCTCCCAAAAACCTATTTCCTTTCTTCTTTATTTTGTCCTTCGTCCACTATAGCCTAGTGTGTGCTCAGGATTGGGGCTGGCTGGGAAAGCTTTAGATCCACAGTGGGATAATTACTCAAGTACCAGCTGCTTCCTGCATCCCTGGTCAGGATTAACTGCCCACAGAGCTGAGCTAAAGAAACTTGCGGCTCTTTCCATTTCTCTGTCCAACCTTCTTTCTCCTCCCTCTATCCTCCTCTTCTTCCTCCTCCTTTTCCTTCTACTTCTCTCCCACTCCTCCTTATGCTTGCCTACTTCTTCTTCTGCCTCCCTCCTCTTCCTCTTGTCCCCTTCTTTCTTTTCCTTTTCTCCTATTCTTTGATTCCTCCTTTTCCCCCTGCGTGTTTTATGCCTCTTGATGTCTGACGATCTCCCAACCCTTCGGTCATAAAACTCCGTTGTTCATTTACTTAACCGTTCTTTCTTCTTCCTGCTCAAACCCAAACTTCCTCCTCCTCACTTTTGCCACTCCACACTCAAGGGTAAAAGCACTGTCAGCTACACAATTTTTGGGTTCCAGTGCAAACTGGAAATATGGGCCACATACTTAAAAAGCAGAAAAAAAGCTTTTACAGGTAGTCAAATATAAAAATTTCCTGCTCTTTTGATGTCTTTCTCTTTCAATGTGTCACAGTGATGTTGTTTTATTGTTGTTCTTTCTTTGTTTTAATTTGATAATGTCACTCTCCCTTGGGCACAGTGACTTATTAGGCAGACGGAGATCCTCTTAGGTGACTGTGGGCTTCAGTTCCCTTAGTTTTCATGTATGCTTAATATTTTTGGTCCTAATTCAGACATCTTGTGTAGAATAATAGACATTGAGGTAAACAGTATTTCTGCGGGGGGTTCTGGAAGTGGGTGTGCCTTTTCTTTTGCTAGGCGTTGAGCGTGGGGTTTGAATCAATCTTGTCAGGCGTTAACTGGGTTTGTGTTTTATTGCTGTTTCAACGGTCTTCAAATTCCTCCAGCATTACTTTGTTTTCAGGGAGGGGCTGTTTGCCAGAGGGGTTTTCTTTTTTAAAGATTGGCACCTGAGCTAACATCTGTTGCCAATTGTTTTTTTTTTCCTTCTTATTCTCCCCAAAGCCCCCCAGTACATAGTTGTATATTCTAGTTGTAGGTCCCTGCAGTTAGGCCAGAGGATTTTTCTTAATGTCTGTTTCACTCTCAGGTTTTGGTGTGTCCTTTGTGCTGTTCCTCAAGAGGAATTATCTCCATACTCTTGCTCCTCTTCCAGCAGTGATGGCTCCTGTGACTTGATACTTGCTAACCTGCTTAGGAGAGTGAGTAAGGGCATTATCTCTACTCTGGTTCAGTCTCATTCTCAGGCAGGTGCTTTGTTTTTTAGGATTTGTGATGGAGCCTTTAAGAGTTCCTCCCTTTCTCTCAGCAGTAAGGAACCTCTAACAGTCTAGGACAGGACATTTTACTGTCCCTTCCCCATATTTCCCCTTCTCCCAGATGCAGTGCGTCTTCACCTGTGCCCTGAAGGCAAGAGGATTTCTGTGCTTCCCCTCCAGATTAAGGGTTCTTTTCTGTGGGGCAGAGAGGGGAGGATCTGGTTGGGACTTCTTGCCTTTCTCATGAAGTAGCTGGTCTCATACCTCAGGCTTTTGAAGCTGAGTACCTGAGGGTTACTGAACATATTCAATAAGAAGATGATTGCCTTTCATTCTGGTTCCCAGAAGAAATATAGATGAATCTTGTCGACTTTCTGTTTCCTTGTTTGTTGACCAATACCAATGCTCTGAGAGATGACTCAGGGGTCAAGAGGAACCGTGAAGTTGTTTTACAAAAGAAAGAGTATGTCTTCAGAGAAGTTGCGGTGACTGGATTACCAGCCCCCAGATACCAATGATGTCCAGAAGTCAGATTGCCTAAAGCCTTTTCTGGAGCGAAAGAAAGTTGATGCCTTTTGTTTCTCCAAAACTACTCCTGACAAGCCCCTTAACTCTATCATACCTCTCTACGTTCTTCTCTTGATAAGGCCTATTTGAGAGAATTCATCCTCCCACTTTCTCATTTTGGCAAATTCAAGTAAAACCTTTCTCCATCTCCAAGCACCAATGGCTCAGTGATTGGTTTACTGCACATTGGGCACACAAACTTGAGATTAAAAAGTTTGGTATCACTTGCACCAAAAGAAAAGATTTCTCTGGTCTACGTGCTTGACTCCAATGTTTCAGGAGCCCCTGGTGAGGTCTATGGAAAAAAGCCTGGAGATATAAGTAAATTTCCTGTCTCTGAGACTCTCAGGGGTACTATAACTCATGTTAGCCTTTAGTAATTTGTTAATAATTTTAGCTGAATTATTCTTACTGGCTTGTATAGCATCTGGCATCTGTCCCAAGTCAGCAAGGATTTGCATCCCAAATTTTCTTGAAGGAGTCTGTTTTTCCTTAGATTCTGGGTTGTTTCCCTTAATAGTTCAGCTCTTTGATGGATTCAAGAAAGGTTGTGATTTTGATTATCCAGCTTTTTAAGATTGTAAGTATGGAAGTGAAGTTCTTTCTATGTTCTAACCTTAACTTTCCAAAAAATTATCATCTTCCTGAAATTAGGCTGAGATAATTTCCGTTTACTTGTAAACCAAGAAATAACAAAATAAACAGCCCAAATACATTTATCCAGATGATACAAAGTGCAAATAAATATTTAAGAGCCTTTAAACAGTTATAAACTTCATGAAAGAGGAAGGTTGGCGTGTACACAGAGACCAGATCATGATAAGATAAGCACAAAACATTCAAGCAGAACCAATGAGAAAGGAATCTTGGATAAATAATTCCCGAATACTCTACTAACTTTGCTTCCAACAAGTTTTCACTGCTCCCTTACTATAAGTAATAAGAGATTCAGAGCAGCACCTTCTGTGTAAACGCCATGTTTTTTAGCATGTACTTCCATCCTAAATAAAACTGTATAAGATTTTCATTTCAACAAGTAGGAATACAAGTAACGCTTTCTAATATCTTAAAATTTTTTTTGTTGAAGATCTCCATAATTTAAAAAAATAATTGGATGTCTGAACTGAATTCATCCAATCATTCAAAAATACTCATTTGAGTACCTACCACTTGCCAGACACTCAGTTAGATGTTGGGGATCCAGCACAATAGAAGTATTGATATAACACCCAAGCCAACCACTGAAGTGAAGATTCTGAGGGTTGCCAATTTAGAAAATACTGTTTCAAGCTCGGTTGCTTTTGTCTAGTCTATACATTACAGGAAAATGCAACACACCAAGATTTATCGTTCTTCATTTAACTGTTTTTCTTCCCAAGTAGAAAAAAAGCTCCTTGAGTAAAGTGATCGCATTGTCAACCATTGTATAGTCACGACTGTAGCAAGATGCTTAGATCCAGCAGGTGCTGAGTGACAATTTGGTGAGCAAACATATATCAGTGCAAGTTAAAGTGAGGGGCTTTTTCTTTCTGTGTTTCAATGTTCCTGTTGTCTCTGTGATGGCTACTGGTTTTTCCCTATGAATAATGGAGAATTGGTGATAATTTATTCTGTTACACAGGGCAATCATAGGGATTCTGATAAAGTGAATAAGGCAACCAATGAGAAGTCAGAGATGTGAATGAAGTGGGGTCGGGGTGAGAGAGGGGAAGAAAATATTTGGGGAATATTCAAAAGAGCAAGAGAGGGGGACCAGCTCAGTGGCACAATAGTTAAGTTCACATGTTCTGCTTTGACAGCCCAGGGTTCACTGGTTTGGATCCCGGGTGTGGACCTATGCACTGCTTGTCAAGCCATGCTGTGGCAGGCATCCCACATAAAATAGAGGAAGATGGGAACAGATATTAGCTCAGGGCCAGTCTTCCTCAGAAAAAAGGGGAGGATTGATGGTAGATGTTAGCTCAGGGCTAATCTTCCTCAAAAAAAAAAAAAAAAGAAAGAAAGAAAAGGGCAGGAGAAGGACAGAGTGACAGAAAATAGCAGGGGCACAAGAAGATTAGGTAGGGTGCTGGGAAGCCACTTAGTTTTATGCTTTTATTGTATGAGTGAGATCAAAAGGCCCTAGAGGTAAAGTGACTTTTCAATGCCATAAAAGATTGTTTCACAGCAACTGAATTAGGGAGAGGTAAACAGGAGAGAAGCCGGAAACCAGAGAGGAGAGTCAGAACTGGAGGGGCCATGAGTCTGAGTAGGCGGTCCACAGAACTGAAGGGGAAATGAGGTTCTGAGTAGGCGGTCCACAGAACTGGAGGGGAAATGAGAGTCCAAATAGGTGGCCCAGGGTTTAGGGAAGGGGCAGATTTCTTTGTTGTAGGCGGTGATGAAAGGAAAGCTTTTTCTGTTGGAAGAAGAAGGAAGTGAGAATATAGGCATTGTGGGGTAGGTTTGTTTAGAACAGAAATCAAAGATCAACTTTTCTGAAAGAAAGAAAGAACATCTGCAAATGAAATGCTGTTCCTGCAGTTTCTATTGCTGGCAGTTCTCCTCCCAGGTGGTGACAATAAAGATGGTAAGAACTCTGGCAAATGCCCATTGGGTGCTAGAGGGTTTCTGTGTGTGAGTGTATGTTTGTTTGTGTGTGTGTGTGGTGGGTTTTCCCAAGAATATACCTGCAGAAGGAGAGTGTCAGCCTTGTTCCATTCTGAGTGTCCCTGACCAGGTCCCTGTGCTCTTCTGAAGTTTGAATATAAAGCGTGGGGCCCTGGAGCAGGCAAATGTCTCCTGAGATAATTATGGTTTCCCTTTCCTTCAGATTCTGAGTTTCTCTCTCTGGCATCTTTCTTTCTCTATTCTCTCTCCTTTCCAATTCCTGATTTAGTCCTCATTTTATCTGTTCTTTTGCCACAGATTTCCAGGAGCCCATCTCCTTCCAAATCATCCAGATCTCATCCTTTTACAGCCGTTCCTGGGTACAAACTCTGCTTTCAGGTTGGTTGGGTGAGTTGCAGGTTCAGGGGTGGAACACCAACCCTGGCAGTATCATTTTCCTGTGGCCCTGGTCCAAGGGCAATTTCAGCAATGAAGAAATGATGGAATTGGAAAATTTTTTTCGTGGCGTCGTCATTGGAATTCATTGGGCATTTTACAACCTTGCTAGTGAATGGCGGCTTTCATGTGAGTTCAGTTCCCTTCATGGGGTGTGGGGATATTGGCGGGAGGTGTGTTTGTGTTTCAATGAGTTTCTTATTCCTCTAGGAAACTGCCTGCATTTATCTCTGAACCTTATCTCCCCTCATCATAAAATTGCAATTATACACTTTGGGCCGGGACTATTGAGATCTTGATTCTTCAAAAGCTTCAATTCTTTTGTTACTTGCAAACACCTCTCTCATTGACTGCAGGCTTTTCCCGTTACTTTCCGTTAGTGGTCTCCTGTCACCACCCCTTTCCCTCGCCTGCAACCAGGTACTTGGAGCTTCCTCACTCTTTGATTGACTCCTTAAAGGATGATTTTCTCCCCTATTCCATCTCTTCAGGAATCTCTGTTGATATATTCATTGTAACCGGTTGGATTCCATTCACCCTAAATTATTATAATGCTAACTCTCTCACACCGAGTCCTACCTTATTCTCTGCCCAGGCCATTCATGTTGCCTTCTTTGAACAATTTGTCCCTTCCTCATGTCATTCATCTCTTCCTTCATATCCAACTACCAACAATTCCTGTTTTACTTAACTTCTGATCAAACCTAACTTTGCTCCATAACCTCAAATCTCCTAAACTTCTCCCTTCTGTTTCTACTATCTTTTGCTTCCACTCTTTTCATTATTCTGTCTTCCCTCTAATTCACAACCCCTTTTCTCCAGATCCCTTTGAGGTACAGATGGTAGGAGGCTGTGAGATGCACTTTGGGAGAGGCTCAGTAGGCTTCCTACGGATTGCTTATCAAGGATCAGATTTCCTCATCTTCCAGAACAATTCATGGTGGCCATCTCCAAGTGGTGGAAGCAGGGCTCAGCATGCCTCCACACTATTCAACGGGAATATAGTCATCCTGGAATCAATAGACAGGCTCCTCAGTGACACCTGCCCACGTTTCCTGTTGGGTCTTCTTGAGGCAGGGAAGGCATATCTCAGGCGACAAGGTCAGTCATGCACCCTTCCTCCAAGAATTCTGTATTGTAAGATCACACTTTCCTATCATCCCCTTCCCACCTTCCTAAGAAGGAGTCAAGAGGGGAGGGAATAATGAGTGACAAGTTCCTAGAGATGGGAAAGATGTGTCTGTCTAAACTGATGTGAAGATTTGAACCTCTAAGTCTGTCTTAGTGTTCATGTGAATATCTTTCCTGTCCTCTGCAGTAAAACCAAAGGCCTGGCTGTCCTCTGGTCCCAGCCCTCATCCTGGCCATCTGGTGCTGGTTTGTCATGTCTCTGGCTTCTACCCAAAGCCTATTTGGGTGATGTGGATGCTGGATGACCAGGAGCATCCAGGCACTCAGCAACGTGACATCTTGCCCAATGCTGATGGGACATGGTATCTTCGGAAGTCTTTGGATGTGAAAGCCATTGAGGCAGCTGGCCTGTCTTGCCGGGTGAGACACAGCAGTCTAGGAGGCCAGGACATCATTCTCTACTGGGGTAAGAAAGAACTTGGGCCCAAGCCAGGAATGAGAATAGGTGGTCCACAAGCAGAGCAGAACATCCAGAAGAAAATTTTGGGATTCCAGGGTCTTCAGACCCAAAAGAAATAAAAGTTATCCAAGAAATATACAAAAGGAAAATGAGGGATGTGCAGATGTAGGAGGATGTGGAGGGTTAGATGAAGCTTTCCTCTCTGAAAAGAATGAGAGAGGAAATAAGAAAAGGAGATTGGTAAGACAGACACTCAAATGAACAAAGGAAGGCCATGGAAATGCAGTAAAAGGGAGGGTAGATTTGAAATGACGTTCTTGTGTGCACCCAAATCCACAGAGCATCACATCTCCACGGGCTTAATCGTCTTGGCAGTAATAGTGGCCCTGGTGCTTCTGACAGGTCTTGCATTTTGGCTTTGGAAGTGCTGGTGAGTTCTTTGTATCCATCCTTCCTGCTCTTTTCCCCACTCCCCACTTGTCTTCCCATCTTTTTTGTGCTCTCTCTCTTCAGTTTTCCTCCTCTCAGTCCCTTCCCTTCTTACTCCTTACTTCTCACCTCCAGCTCACACAGAGTGACTTCCGTCTCTGTTCTTATTAGGATACGCCATCAACTTCAAAGAACTCTTCTCCCTTTGGACTGAGATCCCTGCAGCCCAGGACATATCTAAACCCAACATGGTGATGAAGTCCTTTCAACTCTTCTTGTACAACATTCTTTGTTGTTGTTTATTTTGCTTAATGATCCATTGTGAATGCAAGCTAAATTTAATTTTACAGGATTTGTTGTTCTGATTTGGATTCTAGGAATTTAAAACTCAAATTATAACTCTGAATGGATAAGGTCTTAGCAAACTCCACATATTCAAATATTAATGAGTCATCAAGTCTATTTCAGATGTCACTTCCTCCAGAGGGTCTTCTCTGACTTATGAGTGGAAGCTGTCTCCACTTTGTCTGAACTCCCAGCAAAGTTGAACTATACTTTGCCAAATTTACTCCTTACTTCCTGCCCTTTGTTGTAGCTATTTAGCAACTTTTTCCCCTTATAATTTTTACACTTTTTGAGAGCAAGTCCACGTCTTTTTAATATGTGCAATCTTGCCAAAGAATATTACCTGCATATAATATAGTCACAATAAAAAAATCTATGTTGAATTTATCCCAAATTTATGATCTTTTCTTATTCTCTTCTTTCCTGACAAGTTTGTAGTTGTTGAGACATTTGGTGCTCTTGTTAAAGTCTCCTCACTTGGCCAAAATCTTCACACTTTTCTAATTCCTTAGTGACTTCTCTGAGTCCCTGAGGAGAAATACAGTGTTGCCTCTGACCATTCTTATTATTGAACTATAGGGACATATTGGAGTGAAAATATTTCTCTAAATATTCTGAACAAAATGAGGAAGGCAGGATTTAGGCCCTTGCTATTCAGTGTGGTTCAGGGACATGTAGCAGCGTTGTCAGCTGGGAACTTTTTAGAAATATATTGTCTTGGAGCTCACCTCAGACCTACTGAATCATAATTTGCATTTATCAAAATCAGCAGGGGATTCCTAGGTTCATTAAATTTTGAGAAACACTGATATAGGTGATGCCTGAGAGGTGGTAGTGCAAGAGTGTTACTGAAGAGAAAAGAAGATGGTGAAGAAAAGAGAACAAGAGTTGATCCTCAGGATTGAAGTGAAATCAATGCAAGGAGACCACATACAGTACATTCTCATTATTCATGGCTGTTGTGTTAAAGTCACTGGGAACACAGTGTTAGTGAATATGGAGCCATCATTCCTGTGAGAAATACAGGGTTATGTTCCTGTGAGCCTCTGGTCACAACATTTGTGTCAACTGATGAATACATAGCCTTATTTTGTGTGTATTTCTGTTTAAAGACAATTTATTTAATAAATATGTATTTCCAAATAATATATTTATTATATGCATTATTCCTTTATAATAAAACACGAACCAAGAAGTGTTTATTTTCCTCATCCTGTGTAATGTGATGGTAAATTTATTTTACTTTCAGCCACATAGGTGTGCTGTCCACCATATTTTTACAAACAAACAAACATAAAATTCTCATCATCTCATGAATCCACAAATCTAGCTCCTTTCCCTTCTCTCTATAGCTTCATTATACCATTATAAATATTACTTTAACACTTTCTGGAGTAGCTCCACATACAGATCAGCGAATTTCCTCTTCCTTTTTCCGGAGTTACTGTGTTGTTGATTCATTAACACCAAATTTATGGCCCACAACACTGCAACTCATGTGAGAGCAAAATTTATCTGCACATGCATCTTCTCCATAAGGTTTATCACAGGCTTCTTGTGCTTGGGAACACTAGACAGCACTTCAGCACTATGCTTCACAGCCATTTGAAACAGAAATATCCCTCAACTAAGAGCACTAAATGCAGAAAATGTGTCACTCAACAGACTGTAAAAAGGACAATTGTTTACAGTGTGAGAGCAGAAACAAGAAGGCAAAGCACCACCTTGTTCGACCTCAGCTGGAAATGTATGAGGAGAGTGACAAATTTTGAGCCACTCTGCTCATGTCTATCAACGATGTGAAAGTGTTGTGAGTAATTATTTGAGAGTTACAAATACATTTTAACAGGTAGGCTAATCACAAATACAGAATTCATGAATAATGAAGACCAAATCTTTGTGACTAATGACCCCTAAAGGCAGTGAGTTGAGATATCCATGGCTAGACTTCAATTACTTTAGATTCATTAATTAATTCAACAAATAATCCTTCAGCACTTACTATGCAGCAGGAACATATTGCATATAAAGTAGGGGGGAGAGAAAGATCATCACTATCTTTTGACCTTGAAATTTTACCTTCCTCATTTGATTCTACAGTTTACTGTTTTCATGGTTTGTGGTTTCTATCTTAGTTCCTTAGTACAGCAACTTATTTAGGTTAAACTGGGGGAAAGGGACTTCACTCTAGTTTGTTTAGGGAGCTGATAATGGGAACCGAGGGCAAGGAGAACATCCAGAGGGATCAAGTGCAGGTGGCAGCAGTTGCACATGTGGCAATTTTGGGAAAATAAAGTTGAGATGGAAGAGCGGGAAAGGTGAAAAATGTGGGACGGAGGAGAGCAAACAGTAGACTGTGCAGTCTTCCTACCTGGATTAGACTGGTTGGTTGCTTCTCTAGGCTCCAATCTACACTGCCACCCTTGCACATCTCCCATGTGATTTTGGTTGGTCGACTGCATCATCCTCTGTAGTCCCAGGCTCTGATCAGCCTAAGGCAATCATGTGACAGCATCCTTGACAATTGAATAGGCTAAAGGATGCACAGTTAACCTCTAATTTAAGCCATATCATGATACAGATCCCACTTATCCTGGCTTAGAGTGATGGCTCCGGGCTAGGCACCTGCTCTAAGGTGGCACAGTTTATATGAAACCTGATTCTTGTTTGAATGTAGGGGAAAGAGATGCTCTCTCTTGTCCTGTCTGTTATGGAATGGGGTATAAACCATATGATGCCATGGCGATGACAGTTAAATAATCAAAATGCAAGACGGTTTCCATGAATTTCAACCTGACACGATAAGTTTGTTCATTCATTCATCATACATTCAGTGTTTCCTATTTGTACAGTAAACTGATTCACTGTAATTTATTCCAAAACAAATAAGAAGCAGCTGTGTCTCCAGGTATTTAAAATATAATGAATAATCTCTTCCTCCAAGCTCATTCCTTTTTTGATGTCTTTATTTAATCACCCAGACTCAAACTTCAACATTTACCAAGTTATTCTCCACAAAATCTCTGACAATCATTCCTTCCTTTCCCTATTAGTAGGTTACACAACCTCAACATAGGATAAAAATAGAGCTTCCCCCTTTCCTAGTATGGATTCCTGTTGGTTTCCAAAACAAACTCTGCTCAGCCACAGTGGGTTTACATTTAGGGGACAGAAGTTTCCGCTCCCACGAATCTCCTCAAGAGAGGATATGGATCCTAGTAGAAAATGTCAGGCAGTTTTGTAAGTGGTCTTGGAAGAAAATAGAAGCTGAAACATAAGCCTCCTGAGATTTCGCAATTGGAAGCAGTCAGCTGTATTGTCAGAGTTAGTAGTCAGTGCAGTGAAGTGGGTAAGTAGATTAATGACAAAGCCTCTCCATTTGTGAGAACATGTAAAGTGCTGGATATGGCACCCACCCACCTGTGTCCCTTCTCCTGTCAGTGGATATAAAAGTAACTTGATCAAGTAGAAAGATGACATTTTTTAAAAAGTAAAATTTTGTTGAATAGTTACAGAATGTAACTTAATATTTTATGTTTTTCTAATTTACTAATTAGATTTTAATTTTGTTCTAAACTTTTTAATGGCATCCAAAAGATTTTTTTTCAAGGAAATGCAAACATTTGACCAGATGTCTATAGTCAGCTTTGTAAATGAGAGTAGATTTAATACGTCCTTGCATCATAACATTTGTAAATATTTGTTTACTGTTTATAATCATTTAATTATGAATTTCTTATTTTTATTGCTCATAGCAATTTTTAAGAAAATATTTTTCTTATTCACACATTAGAAAAGGTTTAACTGATAAAGTCTATAGCAAGTTGGAAATTTATAGGAAATTTCTCGCTTCTAGAAAAAAGAATTAAAAGAGAATTTTGAGTGCAGGGATGCAAAATTTCAGTAAAAAACCAGGGAAGTGAAATTTCTTCTTAAAAGACACCTGGCCACATCTACATATTTTTTTATCACAGGCAGGAGTAAGAGATTATGGGGAATTTTAGCAGAAATAAAGGGGAAAAAATCTATATCACGTATCAAGAAAATTATTATTAGCCGTTTTTACTTTGAAGTTCTTGTTCGCTGTGATGTTACTTTGGGGGCAGAAACATTCATTGGTGAATTTGATCATTGATGCGGTCCATCAGTTTCAGAACTGATTTATTTCCGCCTTGTTCAATTTTCTGTGGAGACCTGTAAATTCATACCTCAGTATTTAAAATGGGAAGCAGACCTGGACTGTGAACAAAGTGCATATCTGCACTCACACACTTCTACTTTCTACTTTCATTTTATTTTAACTATTCTGAGATTTTTAAACAATGGTCACTAGCATTAGTTTTTGCCATCTTATTATCATGCATCATTTACGTAGGTGAGCACATATTCTATTTTTCTGGTATATAACTAATTCTAAATAACATGTAGGGGAATTTATAGCATGAAAACATTTATTTTTAAACAAGACAGACTAGAAACACACGAGCTGAGATTTTAATTGAAGAAGCTAGAAAAAGAACAATACAATCAGTAAAAAAATTAGAAGATAGAAAATAAAAACACTGAAAGTTAAAATAAAAAGCAAAACAAAAAATTGATGAAGGTGATTGACATCACTAAAGGGTGGTTTTTTGAGAAAATTAATAAAAATATTTAAATCTCACAGAACTGATCAAAAAGTAATATTCTTAGACAAGCAGATACATTGCAGATAAGCAACATACAAATTAAAATAAGAAAATGCTGTATATAATTAATATGAACACATTTGTTTTAGATAAAGCTTCATTAAAAAAATTCTAGAACAGAGAGAAAATCTGAACATATGAATAATTGTTAAGGAAAATGAAGAAGTAGTCAAAGTTACTAATTGTTCAAGATCATAGGTCCAGAGTACATGGAGCAGCAGATAATCAAATTTCACATACCTCGTTTCGGGTAGAGAAAAAGATGGAAAAGAATCTCAACTAACTTTATGAGGCAAAATTTTCATGACATCCAACCAACAAAAATTCCTCCAGAAAAAATTAAAACAAATATTAAAATAGTAATTATTAGGTAGTTTAATTTATGCATATATACTCAGAAATAATGTATATAGACTCAAATAAAATATTTACAAACAAAAACCAGCACCAGATTAAGTGAGATTTATCCAGAAAATGCAAAGATTGTTTACCATTAAACATTTCTTAATTGAATCACTTACTTCAACAGATTAGAGATTAAAACCGTGTAATCATCTCCAGAGTTACAGAAAAATTATTTGATGTATTTAAATGTCCATTCTGATAAAACATTACCAAGTCAGAATAGAAGGAAACTCACACTGTCTGGTCAAATGTAGCTACAAACAACCTACATGACATATATTGATTTTGAAGCTTTAAAGCATCCAGGGAAAATCAAGAACAAGATGTCTCTCTACAGCAGTCATCGCTCTTCACCAGAAAACTAAAAGTGCTAGTCAATCCAGTAAGCCCAGAAAAATAAAGAGGTGTGAAAATAGATATTAAGGAAAAAATGATCATATTTGGAAATTTTATGATTGTATACAAGAAAATAAAAAATCATCAAAATATGGAGAATAGCAAAAGAACTCATAACTTATCTAGTTATGAATTTAACATATAGATAAAAACTGTAAGGATTTCAAGGGAATAGGTATTTTTTTCAGATGAAATGATTTCTACCTAGAAAATGAATAAAATAAGAAACAAACCTTTGAACTACAATGAAAAATTAGCAAGATATCAAGAACAAACTAAATATTAAAAAGTTCATAGCCCTCTTTTACAAAAGCAACAAACAAAAGAAAATAAGATACCATTAATAACAGGAACAAAGTCTATAAAATAGCTAAAATTTAGCTAAAGAAAGGATATACAAGAATTCTACAGACAAATCCTAGAAACTTTTAAAATTCGGAAGAGTGTTTCTGATAATTAGAGTTGTATGGAAAGAGCTATTATCATAAAAATTATAATGAAAAAATATAGTATATCTTCAATAAAAACCTAATTAAAATTCCAGCTGGATTGTGAAGATCTTTAGTAAACATATTTTTTATATTATATGGAAGAACAAATGACTAAAAATATTTAAATCATTTTTGAAAGACACAAGCAAAGTTTTATTCAGAAAGGAATAAATTCCTAAATGCAAAAGATAATACTACAAAGTTAGTAACATATAATGTAGCAGAATAGCTTTATAACCAATTAGTGGGGAATTACTTCTTTAACTAAATTCCCAAATTGGAAACTCCAGAGCCTTGAGGAGAAATGGCCCATGGTGGGTCATTCTCCACACCCTGCATACATGTACACAGCTCTGGTTACACAGTGGGCCCCTGAGGGTGATCGTGCCCCTCACTACTTGCCTTGACCCTGACGGGCTTGGCCCCTCCCAGGGTGCTCTAACATTTAGTCAGTTCCCGCAGGCACAAGGATTTTGGGTTCTTCAGCTCTTGCAGGACAAGAGAAGGCTTATTCAGGTGCAGGGCAGTATAGACTATTCCACTGTTTTGCATATTGTTGCTTCTGAACCACAAACCATAAAACCGATGGGTTTTGCTGAAAAAGAATAATAAAATTAAGTTAAACTAAAAGTAAATATTGCTGAATTTTGCTTTATAAAATTAAGGCTTCCTCTTCAATAAAGTATACACTGTAGAAAATGAGTGAAAAAATGAGAGAAGTATTTGAAATTCTAAAAGTAAAATGTGGATACATATTTTATACATATATACACAGAGTAATAGGGAAAGGTTTAAATGAGTGCTGAATGAAATGCATTAATAAATGAAGCATACCTATAATAGCTTTTGTTGAAATGAAAGTTTTACTCAAATTCGTTCGTAATTAGAGAAATGCAAATTAAGACAGGATCACATTTTACCCCACCAAAGTGGCAAAATCAGAAAGCTACAGCAGCCCTGTGTTTGCAGGGATGTGGGATGGGGGGCAATCCCCATGCATTGTTGGTGGTGAAGTAATTCTCAAGATTTTGTGGCAGTATCTTGTCTAGTGATGTACATGTTGACCCCACTTTCTTACTTCTAAATACACACAACAGAAAACATTTACCCCGCTCCAGAGAGAACATATATAAAGATGTTTATCACAGTGTGTTTGCGGTAGTGAGGTTTTAGAAGCATGCCAGATGTTCATCCTTATCAGAATACATAAGCAAATGTAGTAGATGCCCACTATGGGATTCTGTACAGCAGGCAGAAACAAGCAAGTAGACACAGAATAATATGGAAGGTCTTTAAAAGAGTGCTGAATAGGGGGCTGGCCAGGTGGCGCAGTGGTTAAGTGTGAACGTTCTGCTTCAGTGGCCCGAGGTTCCCCGGTTTGGATCCCAGGTGCAGACAAGGCACAGCTTCGCATGCCATGTTGTGGTAGGCATCCCACGTATAAAGTAGAGGAAGATGGGCACAGACGTTAGCTCAGGGCCAGTCTTCCTCAGCAAAAAGAGGAGGATTGGCAGTAGTTAGCTCAGGGCTAATCTTCCTCAAAAAAAAAAAAAAGAGTGCTGAATGAAATACATTAATAAAAGAAGCATAGTATAACCTTTTATGGAAATTAAAATTGTACACATCAAACATCACCATACTTTATAAGAACACATAGAAACAGAAGGATAACACATTAGAAGGAGGTAATGAAAAGGAAATAGGGATAAAAAAATAAACCAAACAGTTTGCAGAGGAGGGGTGCTCAGATAAAATGATATCCATGAGCCTGTACATGGAGGAGAATGACTAACTCAACAATCTGTACTTAAGATTCCAAAGGCAGAACACAACACAACAAAGCAAAAATTGGAAAATGTTTTTAATTATGCTCTATAGAAGCAAGAGATTGAATTGAGATAAGGCATTGCACCTCAGAAGTACCGTCTCAGAGAAAAATCATAAAAATATATAATGCTATATAAAATACTTTAATTTGTAAGCACAGAGTCAAAATGCCTGCAGTATCAAGGCCTGCTGGTTGCAAATGTCAGGAGTTTGATAATCATCAAAGTGTGCCGATAGGGATAAACGTCTATATTTTACCACTGGGTAACAGTAGAGATTAAAACAAAGTTTCAGTACCCTAATTGTTGCTAGAAAATTAGGAGTTTCCCAAATCATCAAGCAGCTTACAAACCCATGCCGAAATTCACAATAACTTTTTAGCTCTAAAAATAATTGAAAATTACATACAGAAACAAGCACATAATATTAAAAATATAGCAATAATAATATAGGATTGAATCCAAGCGAATATATGGCAGGTAAAAAATGATGAAGCCAAGAACGGAGTAAATTTAAAAAAGTGTCATGATATCCTATACACGGGCTATATGTGGGTTGCAAATTATTAGAGGAATGTAAGAGGGTTAAGACAGGATTAGTTACATATTCACAGTGTCTAGATGACATAGACAAATAAGTGGTTCAGGAAAAGTGTATCTATTCCTGATCCTGAGGCCACAAAGAAATTTTTCGCATCAGTTCTTATAAAGAAGAAACTATTTGGTTCAGTGAACAACATTCTCATGAAAGTTCATTCAGTAAATTTCACTAGGTTCACAGCACTGTTTGTTTTAAGTCTCTTAAGGAAAGGCGATTATATTAGTAACAAATGGGTAAAAATAACTACACAACACGGCACGATCTGGTCCTGTGTGCAGCTCTCTGATGTTCTGGCAAACTCAAGGGGAGATTTTACATTATCTATAGGAATGAACAGACTCTAGGTCTCCCATAAATATTGTTTATGTTGAACTAATATAATTATTTTTGAGAAGCAGTGACTTTTAGATTATGTGCTTTAACATATATCTTATGTACCACAGTTTTATACTATCTGTTAAACGCAGAGCAGTAACTTTAATAACCAGTTGAGCTGTGGGTGGAATTGGAAATTGGAAATTGCTTGTGGGTTTTGGAGATCTACTCAAGAACTGTTGCTTGGATCTCAGGTTGGCTCAGAAGAGGCTAATAACACCCTTAGAGAGTACCAGGATTCCTCTTGAGATATAATTTTGATTCTGTCCTAAGACATAAGCACTTCTTGGCCTACCCACCACTACTTCCATCCCCAGTGCATAACCAAGTCTACCCCAGAGAGAATGTCAGATATGACTTTTGACAGGAAAACACTTAAAATAAGCATGAGCACTAATTTTCATATAAAGTGTCCTGAGATAAGCACCTATGGGCTTTGAGCTTTGAACAATGTTATTTCCAGGATACCTATTCAAGTGAAACTGGTTGCCAGCGATGCACTGATGTACCTAAATGGATAGATGAATTGCCAAATGGAGCTATACCACTGATTGTCTCCCAGAATATATTTTCCACTTCCTCTGGAGTAAATCAATCCACCAATTATTAGCTGGGCAGAATAAAAGCTATATCTCTTAGGCACCTTTTTGGCTAGTTGTGGTTATGTGACTGCAGTTGACCAATGCGGTGTACGACTTCTGCAAAGTGGGTCTGAAGCAGTGGGAGGTGGGTGTGTTCAGCTTCCTCCTTTCTCCTTATTGCTGTATAAAAAGTGAGTTTGACAGAAGGACCTCTGGCAACCATCTCAGACTATGGGATGATCTTCGGAATGAAGAGCAAGCATAGTAAAGACCACGACAAAACAAAAAATACAGACAACCCCCAAAACCAAAAAGGAAACTGGGAACCAAGTCCCTGACCAATGAAATACTGGAACAACCCTGAATTGCCTACTTCCAGTCTCTTCACAAGACAGAGAAATTCAAATTTTTGTCACTTGCAGCCAAACTTGATCCCAACGAGTCCAGGTTGTTGCCCGAATATCGATTAAAGGTTGACAGCTTTGGTTCAAGAAATGTTGGCCTGTAGCTCTTGGGTTTTCTCATTGCAATGACCTATATGGATTATTTATTTTTTGTTAAACTAAATCAAATTTTTGACAATGACACCCATGTTATCTCTATCATTATCTCATGTTATCATGTTATCTCAGTGCAAATGGCCTTTGGCTTTAGAAATTAGGGCACGACCACATCAGTTTTGACTTGGGTGGTGTGCAGCGGCCTCTATGGTTCAACATGAGAGATTTTTCTATGTTGTGAAGAGGCCGCTTTCCTGCTGTAGCCTGGCCAGACAGCTGTAAGATTTTGCACCTGTTGTTTATTTGAGGTTTTCACTGTGACAGATTACAGCTGCTCATGATGGCTTTGTCCAAATCAAGTGGCTGTTTTTACATAAATGAGTGTCTTATGTCAATTTCTGAGGAAACAGACTCAGATGGACATCTGCATGTGGAACATTCATTAGGGATGCTCTCAGGAACAACACCTGTAAAAGAGAGAGGGAAGCAGGGCTGAGCAGAGGGAGAAGTTGAACTGTGACGCAGTTGAGGATTTAATCAAGTTCATAGACTATTCTGGAGCTAGGATGGCCCTTCAAAGATTCGCTACAACAAGTAGTGGGGCATTACCTTTTTACTCCCACATTTGATGTGTGCTCTCCCCAGGGAAGGAGCATTCCCTGGCACAAAGCATCTCTCTTTCACTGGAGACAATTCCTGAAGAGAGACCTGTCTGTGAGCAGTCAGCAGCCAGTACACTCCTAAGCTGAGTGAATGAGCCTATTTGTCTTGAAGGGCCTATCTTGGTGGCTGACCACAGCATCTGCTAGAGCAAGAGTGTGTTCTTATGGAAGAAGAGATTTATTTGCTAGGCCTTAAATAAATGCACAGGCCTCACAAATAAACCTGGTATTGAAAACACAGGCCACAAGACCAAAGCAAATCCTAAGCAATGTGCATGACATTCTATAAGCACTGACCTTCAACTAGGCTGCCTCAGCAGCAATGGGTGAGGCAAAGATTCTGTTAAAGGAATCAGAGAGCTCTTAGAAATGGATTATTTTAAAACATTAGGCAGAAAAACAATTAGGACCAGTTTTTTACTTGGCTTTCAGTCTAGACTAGGTATGCAGCCTAGATGAGATGCCCCAAATTTAGTTCCTCTTCTACATTATTTTGAGGTGGCTTAATGGTCAAGAAGGAGACCTGTGAAGAAACTAACTTTGAATTCACGTGGCTTGTACACATGCTCAGTTCAATTCGTCTTCACCAGCTCTGTTATTTCCTAGGTATCCGAAACACAAATTGTGGCTTCACTCATGGAAGGATGATAAGTTTAATTCATAAATAATTAAAAAAGAAACACAGGTTTTCTGCTTCTAGAAATTGTAGCCGACCTAATTTGGATCAACTCTCTTGTCAAGAACAACTAGAAAAAGCAAGAAAAATATAAAACAAAATCTGCCTCAAGGCAATGAAGAACCTACAAAGAAGAGATAAATTACTGGGTCAATATCTGGGAGAAGAAAAATTCGCAAAGATGAGCTCTGTATTTGGAACTATTTCTCCTCTAAGGGCATCTGCTAATTCCAAGAGAGGCAGCTACGGAAACTGACAAGCTAAGTAAAGCTTTCAGCAGACTCATAAATCTTCAAAGATATCATCGGTGCATGAATTTTGGTTTCCAGCCTAGAGGTCTGCATCCTAGGAGGAAGTGTGAAGCAGAATGAGAATAACCTTTGCAGAAACTGTAGCTAAGTTTCAAATTATCTTAGTCTCTGAAATTAATAAAGTAATTTTGTATTGCTAATATCCTTAAATGATTCTGGAGGAAGATGACATTATTCTCAGCCCCAAACCATTTCTAGAGTTTTAAAAAATAAATGATCAACATTCAAAATCCAAAACAGAGACAAAAACAAAACAAACACCACCTGGAAACATAAAGAGACAAGGTAAAATGAACCAAAATTTAAAGAATAAAAGGGCAACAGAGAGTAAAGGCAGACTTACCTGGGTCCTAGATAATTGAGTTGTCAGGTCAGACTTTAAAATAAGCAGACTTAACATGCTCAAAGAGATTAAAAAAAGATTAAGAATTTTGGCTGAGAAATGGAAGCTATAAAGAACGAACAAATGGAAATTCGTTAATAGAGAAATAAAATAATAGCAACCAAAAATATGGATGGATGTAAGAGCAGATAAGACTCTACTAAGAGAGAATTTGTTCACTGGAAGACAAATTAGAAAATATATCCAGAACGAATTTTGGAGAGACAATAGTTTGGACAGCATAGAAAAGTCAAAGCATGCAATTGAGGGGCTATCATGTAAAAGTCAAATGCACGTAGTTGGAGTCACAAAATGACAGAAAAGAGAACGGAACAGATAATGCTTGTGATGAAATACTGGCTGAGAACTTTCTGAAAGAGAAAATCAAGTTCAAAATTTCCAGTGAATCAGGGCAAAATGAATAAAATGTAATACAAAGTACATCATCGTAAAACTACTGAAAACCAAAGACAATATGAATGTGTTAAAGATAGCCAGAGACAAGAGACACATTTCCTAGAGAGGAGCAATAATTAGACTAATATCTGACTTCTCAAAAAAAAACCCAACACAACAAAGGGGCCAGAAATTAACGTAATATTGTTTTTGGCATGCTAACATAATGAAAGTGAAGATGTAGAATTCTATATTTCCTGAAAATATACGTCACAATTGAAGGTAAATACGTTTTTTTTAGACAGGGAAAAACTGGAATAATTTGTCACCATACAAGAAAATGAATAAGGGTATTCTTTAGGGAGAAGGTAAACTATTGCAAAGCGATAGAAACACTAATTATAATGTTGGACGTCAGGATAGAGGTTATGTTTAGGGATGAGAGATGGAGTAATTTTGGGAGGGGCATAAGGAGTCTTCTGAGGCGCTAGTGATATTCTACTGCTTGACTTGAATTGCATGACACAGGTGTGTTCTTTTTGTGATAACTCAGGGATCTTTATAATTATTATTGTACACTTTTTTGAATGCTCAATGCACTTCACTAGAAAGTTTAAGTAAAGATCGGTTTTGAAACATTTATTGCACACAAATTTTTTTGATTGGTGAAAAAATAACTAGATTCTGGTTGCTTTAAAAAAAAACCTCTTATGTATTATTATTTAATTTATATTAAATTCTTTAGGAATGAAAAAATCATCTGATGAATGAGAATGAGTAAAAGATCATCAGGATTATCATGTTAAGAGCAAAAGAAAATGAAAAATCCTTAATGATACTTGAACACATAAGTATTCAAAATAGAAATATGATTAAAGTATATAACTATAAAGGCTGTGGGACTATGACTATATGAAAATATTGACATGCTGTGATTGAACATATAATATGGATGATTCAGTTTTGGCAGGACAAAGTCAAGCATTCAGAGCACCATCCAAGACAATGTATTAGTATTCTCTTCACTTGGCAAGTTCTACTGCAAATTATGCCAACATTATGGCAGAACATTTATGTAGAAATCTATCATTAATAACAAATAATAGCATTAATAACAAATAACAACACATTACTTAGAGAATGAAATACAAAGCTGAGCAATTAATATTATCACAGATGTGATGACTTAAGTAATGATAAATAAGGTAGGAAATGCTAAATATTTTCCTCTAAGGATTGATAACATAGCCTCAGATATTAGCCAGGTAAAACAAATAATTATTAAATTTGTGTACTTCCAAATTTACATATTTCCACATAAGACAATTTTGTGTGTTGAAGAATTTTCCCAGTACTTGAAATGAAAGGAAAAGAATTATATAAAGCATTCAAAGGCAAGTTACAAAAGCTGAATACAGACAAAAATGCTTTGAAGAGTCAGACATATGACAACGCCACCATACATGGAAAATATGACCAACAACATTTGAAAATCCTCGAAAAATTCTATGGCATTCTATATTCTTTGGTCTGTGCACATTCTTTTTTTAAAATCTTGGTAGTACAAGATATACTACAAGTCTATTTTTAAATAGTTTTAAGAAATGTCATACAAGAATAATATTATTACTTTTCAGTCTTAATACAAATTTGGAGTGCATTGAAAATATAATAAATTTAAATTTTATAATAAATTTAAAATTAAAACCATTGTTGTTGTTTTCTAAAATATTTTATCAAGGTAACATTCATTTTTAACATTATGTAAATTTCAGGTGTCTATCATTATATTTCAATTTCTGTGTAGATTTCAATACCTCCCAAAGTCTAATTGTTATCAATCACCATATACAGGTGCCCTTATACTCCTTTCACCCTCCCCCCTTCCTCTCTGGAACCACCAATCTATTCTCTGCTTCTTTGGGTTTCTTCATTGCTGTCGTTTTTTATTTCTTCCCCATAAGTGAAATTATACAGTGTGTGACTTCTCCATCTGATTTATTTTGCTTACCATAATGCCCTTAAGGTCTATCTATGTTGTTGCAAATGGCCAGACTTCATCCTTTTTATGACCAAGTAGTATTCCATTCTATGTATATATACCTCATCTTTATCCATTCATCCTTTCATGGGCACCTAGGTTGCTTCCAAGTCTTGTATTGTGAATAATGCTGCAATAAACATAGGAGTGCATATATCTGTACACGTTCATATTTTCATGTTCTTTGGATAAATACTCAGCATTGGAATAGCTGGATCATATGGTAGTTTTATTCTTAATTTTTGGGGGAATCTCCATACTGTTTTTTACACTGGCTGCACCAGTTTGCCTTCTCACCAGCAGTGAATGAAAGTTCCCTTTTCTCCACATCCTCTTCAGCACTTGTTATTTCTTGTCTTGTTAATTATAGCCATTCTAACAGGTGTGAGGTGACATCTCATTGTAGTTTTGATTTGCATTTCCCTAATAATTAGTGATGTTAAATATATTTTCATGTGACTGCTGGCCATCTGTATAACTTCTTTGGAAAAGTGTCTGTTCAGATCTTTTGTCTATTTTTTTGTTGGGTTGTTAGTTCTTTTGCTGTTGCGACGTATGACTTCTTTATATATTTTGGGTGTTAACCCCTTATCAGATATATGGTTTGCAAATATCTTCTCCCAATTTTTAGGTTGTCTTTTTGTTTTGTTGATGGTTTCCTTTGCTGTGCAGAAGATTTTTAGTTTGATGTATTCTCATTTGTTTTTTTTTTTTCTATTATTTCCCTTGCCTGATCAGATATGGTGCTTCAAAATATGCTGCGAAGACTGATGTTGAAGAGTGTACTGCCTATGTTTTCTTCTAGAAGTTTCATGGTTTCTGATCTTATATTCAAGTCTTTAATCCATTTTGAATTAATTTTTCTGTGTAGTGTAAGATAATGGTCAACTTTCATTCTTTTCCATGTGGCTGTCCAGTTTTCCCAACAGCATTTGTTGAAGAGACTTTCCTTTCTCCATAATATGTTCTTGGCTCCCTTGTTGAAAATTAGCTGTCCATTAGATGTGTGGGTTTATTTCTGGGCCCTCTATTCTGTTCCATTGATCTGTGTGTCTGTTTTTATGCCAGTATCACTTCTATAGCTGTTTTTGTTTCTATAGCTTTGTAGTATATTTTGAAATCAGGGAGTGTGATACCTCCAGCTTTATTTTTTTCCCTCAGGATTTCTTTGGTTATTTGGGATCTGTTGTTCTATATGAATTTTAAGCTTCTTCTATTTCTGTGAAAAATGTCATTGGAACTTTGATAGGGATTGCACTGAATCTGTATTTTGCTTTAGGAAGTATGGACGTTTTAACTATGTTAATTCTTCCAATACAAGAGCACAGAATATCTTTCAATTTCTTTGTGTATTCTTCAATTTCTTCCAGCAATGTTGTACAGTTTCCAGTGTACAGTTCTTTTATCTCTTTGGTTAAATTTATTCCTAGGCATTTTATTCTTTTTGTTGCAATTTTAAATGGGATTCTGTTCTTAACTTCTCTTTCTGCTACTTTGCTGTTAGTGTGTATAAACAAAGTGATTTTGTATGTTGATTTTGTATCTTTAAACTACTGTATTCATTTATTATTTCTAAAAGTTTTTTGTGCATTCTTTAAGGTTTTCTATATACAAAATCATGTTATCTGCAAATAGTGACAGTTTTACTTCTTACTTGCCAATTGGATCCCTTTTATTTCTTTTTCTTGCCTGATTGCTCTGGCTAAGTCTTCCAATACTATTTTAAATAAGAGTGGTGACAGTGGGCATCTTTGTCTGGTTCCTGTTCTTAAAGGAATAGCTTTCAGTGTTTCTCCATTGAGAATGACATTATCTGTCAGTCTGTCATATATGACCTTTATTATGTTGAGGTACTTTCCTTCTATACCCATTTTATTTAGAGTGTTCATAGTAAATGGATACTGTATCTTGTCAAATGCTTTCTCTGCATCTATTGAGATGATCATGTGATTTTTATTCTTCATTTTTTTAATGTAGTTCATCATGTTGATTGATTTGAGGATGTTGAATCGTCCCTCAAACCCTGGAATAAGTCCCACTTGATCATGATGTGTGATCTTTTTAATGTATTGCTGTGTTCAACTGGATAGTATTTTGTTGAAGACATTTGCTTCAATGTTCATCAGTGATACTGGCCTGTAATTTTATTTTTGTGTTATCCATGTCTGGCTTTGGGATCAGGGTAATTTTGGCTTTGTAGAATGTATTAGGAAGCTTCCCCTCTTCTCAATTTTTTGGAGCAGTTTGAGACAGATAGGTATTAAGTCTTCTTTGAATGTTTGGTAGAATTCACCAGGGAAGCCATCTGGTCCTGGACTCTTACTTTTTGGGAGGTTTTTGATTACTTTTTTGAAATCCTTACTGGAGATTGGTCCATTCAGATTCTCTATTTCTTCTTGATTCAGTTTTGGAAGATTGTATGATTCTAAGAATTTATGCATTTCTTCTAGATTATTCAACCTGTTGGTGTATAGCTTTTCATAGTATTCTCTTATATTCTTTTGTATTTCTGAGGTGTCCATTGTAATTTCTCCTCTTTTGTTTCCGATTTTAATTATTTGAGCCTTCTCTCTTTTTCTCTTGGTGAGTCTAGTTAAAGTTTTGTCAACTTTGTTTATCATTTCAACGAGCCAGCTCTTTGTTTCATGAATTTTTTCTATTGTTTTTTTGTCTCTATTTCACTTATTTCTGCTCTGATTTTTATTATTTCCTTCTTTCTACTGATTTTGGGCTTTCTTTGTTTTTATTATTTCCTTCCTTCTACTGATTTTGGGCTTTCTTTGTTCCTCTTTCTCCAGTTCCTTTAGGTGCTCTGGTTTATTTGAGATTTTTCTTATCTGTTTGGGTAGGCCTGCATTGCTATAAACTTCCCTCTTAGAACTGCTTCTACTGTATCCCATAAGTTTTGTCATGCCATATTTTCATTTTCTTTTGTCTCCAGGTGATTTTTGATTTCTCCTTTGATTTCTTCATCAACTCAATAGTTGTTCAGTTCCATTTTGTTTAATCTCCACATGTTTGTGGCTTTTCTGATTTTCTTCCTGGAGTTGATTTCTAGTTTCATACTGTTGTGGTTAGAAAAGATGTTAGTATTATTTCAGTCTTCTTAAATTTATTGAGACTTGTTTCATGGCTTAATAGTTGATCTATTCTGGAGAATGTTCCATGTGCATTTGAAAAGAATGTGTATTCTGTGGTTTTTGGATTGAATGTTCTGTATTTATCTACTAAGTCCATGTGGTCTAAAACATCATTTAAGGTCAATGTTTCCTCATTGATCTTCTGTTTGTATGATCTATCCTTTGGAGTGAGTGAAATGTTAAAGTCCTCTACCGTTATTGTGTTACTGTCTATTTCTCCTTTTATGTCTGTTAATAATTGCTTTATATTTTTAGGTGATCTTATCTTCAGTGCATAGATACTCACAAGTGTTATATCCTCTTGTTGGATTGTTCCCTTTATCATTATATAGTGCTCTTCTTGTCTCTTGTTACAGCTTTTGTTTTAAAGTCTATTTTGTCTGATATAAGTATTGCTACCCCAACTTTCTTTCATTGTCATTTGCATGGAGTCTCTTTATCCATCTCTCACTTTCAGTTTGTGAGTGTCTTTAGGTCTGAAATGTGTCTCTTGTATGCAGCATATATATGGGTTTTGTTTCTTTATCCAATCAACCGCCATATGCCTTTTCATTGGAGCATTTAGTCCATTGACATTTAAAATAGCTATTGGTAAGAAGTACTTATTGCCATTTTGTTGCTTATTTTTTCCGGACGTTTTACTAGTTCTTCTCTGTTCTTTTCTTCTTCATTTACTCTCTTCCCTTGTGGTTTGATGGCTTTCTTTAGTATTATGTTTGGGTTCCTTTCTCTTAATTTTTTGTGTATTTATTATAGGTTTCTGGTTTGTGATTACCATGAGGTTCATAAATAATCATCTGTGTATATAGCAATCTATATTAAGTTGATTGTTTCTTAAGTTTGACCTTCTTCTAAAAGCTCTACTCTTTTACTGCCCTCCTCTCATATTTTATGTTTTTGATATCACATCTAACCTCTTCTTTCTGCATGTGTTTCCATTACACTCTTATCATGGAAATAGATCAATTTAGTACTTTTGCCTTTGACCTTCATATTAGCTTCATGGGTGGTTGATCTGTCACCTTTACTGTAGATTTCCCTTTACCAGTGATTTTATTGTTTTGGTTTTGTTTTTAATAATTTTCTTATTCCTGTTGTCATCTTTTCTTTTCCAACTAAATAAGTACCTTTGCATTTTTGTAAGGCTGCTTTCTCGGTGATAAACTCCTTTAGTTTTTGCTTGTCTGGGAAATTCTTTTCTCTCCTTTCATTCTGAATGTTAAACTTATTGTGTAGAGTATTTTTGGCTGTAGGTTTTTCTTTTCAGTAGTTTAAATATCTTGTTCCACTCCCTTCTAGCCTGTAAGGTTTCTGCAGAGGAGCCAGCTGATAGCCTTATGGCAATTTCTTTGTGTGTAACTTGTTGCCTTTCTCTTGTGGCTTTTAGGATTCTCTCTTTATCTTTAATTCTTGACGTTTTAATTATAATGTGTCTTGGTGTGGGCCTCTTTGTGTTTATCTTGTTTGGTGCTTTCTGTGCTTCCTTTACCTAGATGTCTGTTTCCTTCCTTAGGTTAGGAAAATTTTCAGCTATTATTTCTTTCAATAGATTCTCTACCCCTTTGTCTCTCTCTTCTCCTTCTGGGACTCCTATAACATGGATGTTAGGACATTTGATTTTGTCCCTCTGGTCCCTTAGGCTGTCCTCATTCTTTTTAGTTCTTTTTTCTTTTATCTGTTCAGCTTGGGTGATTGCCTCTAGTCTTTCATCCAGCTCACTGATCCATTCTTCTGTATCATCTACTCTGCTATTGAGTGTCTCTAATGAATTTTTCATTTCCAGTATTGCATTCTTCATGTCTGATTGGTTCTTTTTTTATGTTTTCCACTTCTTTGTTGAAGTTCTCACTGAGTTCATTCATTCTTCTCCCAAGATCAGTGAGCATCCTTATAACTATTAGTTTGTACTCTTTTATCAGGTAGATTGTTTATCTCTGTTTGGCTTAGTTCTTTTACTGAGGATTTGTCCTGTTTCCTTATTTAGAATGTATTTCTTTGTCTCCTCATTTTGCCTCTTTCTCTGTGCTTATATCTATGTTTTAGGTGGATCAGCTACATCTCCCAATTTTGGAGAGGTGGCTTTATGTAAGAGATGCCTTATGAGGCCCAGAAGTGTGCTTTTTTTTTTTGTCACCTGTTCTTTATGTTCCAGGAGTGTCCCCTGTGTGGGCTTTGTGTGTCCTTCTGTTGTGGCATGGTTGTTCTTACTGCAGGTGCATGGGGAGGCTAGGCTGTCCCCCTGCCTAGTTGATTGTAATGCTTAGCTGTGTGCAGCTGCTATGGTCCCTTCAGTCACTTTATCAGGCATAGGGAGCCACAGCACAGTTGGCTGCAAAGTCTAATCGCACATTCCTGGTGCATTTTTTCTGTTAAGTGTGTAGGCCCCCAGTGTGACTGGTTTTTAGGCTCAGAGGCTTACAATTGCCATAGGCCTCCAGCTTGCAAGGTGGTTTTCAGCTCTCTCAGGAGTGCAGCTAAGTGGGGCTGACCCCAGGTATGAGAGCACCCAATTGTTTCAGGCTTTGGAAGTGGGGGCTGATCCCCTACATGGCTGTTTGAGAAGCACAAATTACTACAACTGACAAGCCTCACCACATGCAGGGCCTTACACCCTATCAACACAGTCTTACCCCTTACGCCTGCCCCGACTCACTGAAGCAGACCCAGTCGCACCACTGCAGAGGCCCCACACACTCCACCAGTGCAGGCCCACTGTTCACACATGCTCTGCCCTGCAAAGGCAGACTCACTCACCTGGCTGCAGAGATTCCTGGCACCGCAGCTAGGCGGTCCCACTAGTTTCACAAGGGCTTGATTTTGGGTGGGCTTCCTGCCCTGGCTGAGCTGGATTAAATTGGTGCTCTAGTGGGTAGGGCAGATCCTGGGCCATCAAGCCAAGGGAAGAACTCCAAAGGTGTCTGCCAGTGTCTGTGTCAACATGCCTGTACTAGTTCACAATAATGGCTGCTGCCAATGTCTCAGTCCCTGGGAAGGTGATCCCTGCCTGGGGAGGTCTCACCTCTCACTGAGATCTCCCAGAGCCTATCAAGTGAGTCTCTTTTCACCAAAGGACTGTACACCTTTCTTTCTTGTGATTTTAGGCTGCTTTCTGAAATGGGCGAATTTTTGCATGGACTCTTTAAAAGCATGCTTTTTCCCCCTTATGTCCAATAGCTTTTTCCCCAATAGTCCAATAGACTATTTTCAGTTGCTAATAGTCAGCAAAGCCAGATATTATGACACTTGTCTTGGTTGTGCTGAGTCTGAAAGCTGCTTATTTTGGTAAATTTACCCCACTCAGATCCCCCACTCCTCCAGGAAAGCTTCATACCTCAACATTGCTCCTGGTTAGCCATGAAGTGCTACAACTAAAAGATAGCTTTTCCCTCTCCAGTAAGGAATTTCTGCCTCTTCCACTTCAGTCACCACTGTCCCTTGTTGTGGGGGTTATTTTATCCAGTTTCACTTCTCTCTTGGGCTAATTGTTTCAAGAGTAGTTGTAAATTTGTTGTGTCCATGGGAGGAGGTGAGTTCAGAGCCCACCTACATAGTCATCTTGACACCAGATCTGAGTTCTTAACAATCTTAACAAATTTTCCAAAGGAACAAGAAGGCCTCCAGGAAGAACGAACACCTGTAGGATAGTAATCGTCAAGGACAGAAGAAAAGAACAATGAGGGGCCCTGGAGTCCACCATGCCTGAAGGTCAACATTTCTAAAACCCTTCCTTGTTGCCCATTTTCCCTGTATAACTGCTTCAAGATTCTGTAATTCTTTAGGATGTTTTTTTTCAGACACTAGTCTGCCATCTTCCACTATGCTGGCCAATCAAATAAATTCTTTCTTTCTTGATCTCTAACTCATGGTGATTAATTGGTTCAGATGATGGTGAGCAGAGTGAGCCCATTGCTCAGTAACAAATTTCTGGTTACCCAGATGGGATATGCTTCTGCCTATGGTTACTCAACTTGGAGGAGGCTGCTTCAGGATTTTCCCAGCAACTACTGGGTGGCTTTTTCCACCTGGAAAAGCCTTCTTGTGGCCTCCTCCATTGCCAACTGCCTCTAATGCTTCAGTGATTAAGAAGTGAAGGACTGGATCATGAACTGATTAGCTTGCATCTGGAGCTAGGTAAGTCATCCGGGAGTGCACTCCTGGGTACTATATGACTTTTTCCTTGTCCAGGGGCCTTGGTCAGGCCAAAGTCCATCTGTTTTAGGCACTGTTGTTGAGGGATAAAGGAGAGTAGTCTGCCTAGCATATTATCTGGAAGACTACTTTCTGGTTTCCTTGTGGTGCACGTGCCTATATGTTCTTTTCTCCTGAATGTGTGTGTTGGTCCACTGGTCTGTGTGCCAGTTTTTCTCTTTGTCAGAATCCTATAGCATACCTCTAATGCCTGTTTCATCATTTGTGGGGATGTGAAGTCTGTGACCTTTTCTGTCGAGTGTCAAGCAGAATTGTACCCCTCAATGCAGACACTGCTGTTTGTGTGTCCTCTATCTTAATAACCCTTGGGAAGAAGCTATTAGAGCATGGCCTGACCATCTTTTCCCCCCTTTGTTTGTCTTGTCTGGCACTTTCTTTGCTGTTATTTTGTGAAAGTTAAGTTAGGGCTTAAAGTAAGTGGGACTTAAACTTTCTGCAAAATAGAAGATTTAAAAACTTTCTGCCAGGCACCTGACACTTACAGGGGCATTGGGCAATTAGATCTTTACCCCACCTTAAACCATTACCTCTTGCCTCTTTGGCTTGTTTAGCACTGGTGTGGGAACTGTGTACTCAGTTGCAGTGGTATTTGGACAAGTCCTATAGTTATCCGGATGCGTGGAGTCAAGCCCTGCACCCTTCTTCAGGTCTGTTAATTGTTGGACACAAGCTTTATTCCCACAGGTTCCACTTCATCCATCCCAAGAAGAAGCCCATTAGGATGCATACTGATCAATTGGACTGATTTCAGATATGGGTCCCTGACAGAGAAAAAGATGATCTTTTACTGTATTGTAGCCTGGCCCCAGTATACACTAGGCTCAGGAGAAAAGTGGCCCACAAATGGGGCGCTCAGTTATGATACCATCTTACAGCTAGAAATGTTCTGCAAGAAGGAAGGAAAGGAGGGTTAAATCCCCTCCATTCAAGCATATATGCTGTTATATCTAGACCAGGTAAAAGGGGAAATGAACCTAATGGCCACATAATAGTGCAAAGACCTCTTGTCATGTTGGAGGGACTGAAAGAGGATGAGGATTTGATGGTCCTGCAAACTCTAAACCTTCCAACAACACTCCAGTTCCTCTTCCTTCTCCGCCTTTCCTGGGACCACAATTTCAAGAAGAGGAAATGCCTGAGGGATACTCTCCCTCTCAAACTCAGCAAGGTATCCAATTAAGTCAGGGGGCCCTTCCTGGGGCAGAGCAGTTTCTGCTGTGGCAGTATCCCATAGGCATAAACGCACAGGGGCAACCAGCTAGCTTTGTTTGGGTACACTCTCCTTTCTCCACTTTCGACCTCTTTAATTGGAAATATAATAATCCACCATACCATGAGGACTCCCAAAAGATGACTGACTTGTTTTCTTCTGTCTTTTTCATGTATCACCTCATGTGGGCAGATACATTTATTTTGATGAACATACTCCTCACGGGGGTGAAACACAGATGGTAATAGACAAAGCTAGGGAAGACGCTAACAGGCTCCATATAGCTGACCTCAATGGTACCTAGAGAGGCCACTGTCATCATTCCTATTACCAAGGTGGCCTAGGATCCCAATGAGGCAGCAGGAAGGGGTAGGTTGGAGCACTACAGAAGGTGCATCCTGGCAGGGCTAAAAACAGGGATCCCTAAACAGAAAAGTAAAGTACAAGGAATCCAGCAAGAACCTGGTGAAGATCCTTTTGAATTCTTTGAACGCATACAACACGCTTATAGATGTTACACAGATGCTGACCCCGAGGCCCCAGAGAACATATGAATGGTCAATATGACCTTCATAGGACAAAGCACTCCTGATATCTGGAAGAAATTGTGAAAGCTTGATGGGGCATTGGGCATGAATCCCTCCCAGCTGTTAAATATTACTTTCAAGGTGTATAACAACAGAGAGCACAAAACAAAGGAAGAGGATGTAAAACAGAGCACTGTCCTCCTTACAGCTGCTCTGACTGGGAGGGGAGCTATTCCCAGAAGCAAGACTCCTGATTGGAGGAATGGAGGTAAGCATCCTTTGGGAAAGAACCAGTGTACCTACTGCAAAAAAGGACACCAAAAAGAGAGTACCCTGAGAAGGGAAAGGGAAGTGTTGATGGTAAGAGGAGAAGGATAATTCAAATGGCTGGCAGGACTGGAGATTCAGATGGAGAGTGAAGGTGCCTGGGGACTCAACTGGGCTTTCATCATGCCATCCTCATTTCCCCACAAGAGCTTCAAGTACAATTGAAAGTGGGGAACCAGCTTTTTTGATCTATTTTTTTTGATAGATACAGGAACCAATTATTTGGTTTTGAACCCTAAATTAACACAAGACAGCAAGATCCAGTCTGGTGACCAGAATATCAGGAGAAGTTCAACCATGGTCTTTTCTCCAAATTCTAGAATGTCAAGTTGGAGACAAGATATTGCAGCACAGGTTTTTGTTTTTGTTTTTTTTTTAAATCTAAACCTGAATGCTGTATTTCCCCCCTGGAACGAGACCTTTTGCATAAACTGAATGCACAAGTGACTTCACTCCAAGCCAGTTAGAGGTGCAAGTGCCACCAGAACAATCCTTACAGTTCCAGATGGCCCTGCTAGGCATTCCAAAACCACTGCCAGACCAGTTGTTCCTGGAAATTCTAAAGGAGGTAAGATAGGATGTGTGGACAGATGGGACACCTGAGAAGGCAAAGAATGTCCAGCCAATACACATACCAATGAAAATCCCCAAAATAAAACCTAACCTGAGACAATATCTGCTAAAGCAGGAGACTCAGAAGGGCATTCAACTCGTGTAGAAATTCCTGGCATCAGGGATTAATCAGACCTTGCCAGTCACCATATAATATTCCTATTCTCCTGGTCAAGAAACCCAATTCAGATGAATATTGGCTTGTCCAGGACCTTCGTGCTATAAATAAGGTCGTTTAGGACTTACACCTTGTGGTGTCCAACCCTTACAGATTGCTAACAAATATTCCTGGTGAATGCGGCCAGTTTTCAGCTTGAGACTTAAAAGGCGCACTCTTCTGCATAGCACTCATGGAAAAATCACAACAGCTCTATGCCCTTGAATGGTATGACCTAGACACTCAGGCCACTCAACAATATTTTCAGACATTGCTCTCCCAGGGCTCCAAAACTTCCCCTATACTATTCAGGGAGGCCCTAGGTAAAGATCTGGGTCACTTACAATTACAAGAAGGATAGCTGCTACAGTATGTGGATGACATATTGATAGCAGTATCTGGCCAATACAATAAAGACCTTAAATAATTTGGCTGAATGTGGATACAAGTTCTAGCAAAAGAAAGCACAGATCTGAAAGCAAAAATTCTCTACTTAGGATTTACATTATCTAAAGGCCAGAGGGAACTGTTGCCAGACCAAAAGAAAGCTATAGCATGCCTAACTTCTCCCACCACCCAGTGACAGCTATGAGGATTCTTGGGCATGGCTGGTTTCTGTCAGATCTGGATTCCTAACTATGGACTCATACTGAAACCCCACTATGAGGCTCTAAGAAGGCTAGACTTGGAATCACTGGAGTGGACAAAGAAATATCAGGTGGCTTTTCATACCATTAAGACAAAGCCAATTTCAGCCCAAGACTTGGGGCTCCCTAACATGGACAAGCCCTTCAACTGATATGTACATGAAAGGCAGGGAATAAGCTTGGGGGTTTCAACTCAAAAACTGGGCTTATTTTTCCAAGCAATTGGATCAGACTGTCAAAGCCTGGACTGCCTGCCTCAGGGTAGTGGCTGCTACCCGCGACAACTTTCAGGAAACTGAAAAATTCATCCTGGGCCAACCCACTAAAGTATATGTGCCACCTCAAATACTCACATTATTGGAACAAAAAGGAGGATAGTGGCTCACTTCAGGAAGGATGGGCAAATATCAAGCAATCCTTTTGGACAATCCAAATGTGCGGATTAAAATATCATCCTCCCCAAACCCAATCACCTTGCTCTTTAGTGAGACATCAGAAGCCTTAGAACATGACTGCTTACAAGTTATTGAGACAGTGTATTCTTGCTGACCTGATTTGTTGGACTGTCCTCTGGAAGAATTGGACTTGGAAGTCTTCACAGATGGCAGCAGCTTCATGGATCAAGGTAAGAGATTTGCAGGGTGTATGGTGGTAACCTTACAAGAGACTTTAGAAAGTAAAGTCTTGTCCCCAGTGATTCCCTTGGCTCAAAAGGCAGAAATCATTGCCCTTACTCTGGCTCTACATCTAGCTTGAGGTGAAAGAATAAATATACACACAGATTCCCATTATACCTTTGACATACTTTATGCTCATGGGGCAATCTGGAAAGAAAGGGGACTCAAGAGTAGGGAAAAAGGAAATCAGACATGGCCCTGAAATCCTAGAACTGCTTGATGCCATTAACGAGCCTATTCGGGTAGCTATCATGCATTGCCCTGGCCACTAGAGGGAGAATACCCCTGTTGCCCAAGGATAAAGACTAGTTGACCAAGTGCCCAAAGGAGCTGCCAAGACAGTGACCCCTGCAATGAGGGGATCCCTTCTGCCACAGATAAACCTTACTGATTACAAGTCGATGTATTCCTTAAAGGAGAAAGAAGGAGCTGAAGAGTAAGGATACTACATTGAATACCCAGGAGGTTGGAAAGGGGATGCCTGCAGAGTGATTCTAGTAACTGAGGCCCTCTTATATGCTCTCTTGAGAAAAGTATATGAGAGCATGCATTATGAAAGAGATGCTACCCCCCAATGAGTTCAGAAGTACATCATAGGGCCTCACCTGCAAAAGACTATACAACGGGGTACCAAAAATTACATAATCTGTGCAAAGAACAACCACAAGACAGCTTCCAGTCCCCCACATCTGGGCACTCAACATAAAGGAAATTGGTCTACTGAAGACTGGCAAACAGACTTTACCCAGATGCCCTGGGCAACTGGGAATTTCAGGTTTTCATTAGTGTTCGTTGACACTTTTACTGGGTGGGTAGAATCCTTTCCCATTCAGACTGAGAAAGCATGAGAATTCACTCAGGTTTTGCTAAAAGAAATCACCCCCAGACTTAGTCTGCCTAACACCCTGCAAAGTGATAATGGCCCAGCTTTTTTCTGCCAAATAACTCAACGAGAGTCCAGAAGCTTAGCCATCTGAAGGATACTACACTCAGCTTGGAGAACTCAACTGGAAAGAGAGAAAATGAATCACATCTTAAAGAAAGCCACTGCCAAAATCTGTCAGGAAACACAACTAATGGTTTGGGATAAGGCGCTGCCCCTTGCCCTGCTACAGGTTAGAGTGTCTCCCTGAAGCAGACTTAAATTGAGGCCGTTTGAAATTCTGTATGGGAGACCCTTTCAGGCATCTTCCCTTGGGACTGAATCTCTGGACATTTTAAGAAACGTCATGATTGCTAACTATGTTAAATCATTAAGCTCTGAATTAACTTCTACCCATAAGTTTGCTTCTCATAGGTCTTCATATCCGTCTGATGTCCTTCCATCTGATGTCCCTCTACACGCCTTCTGATCAGGTAATCATGTTTTGCTGAAAACATGGCAAGACCAGGGACCCAAAACCAGTTGTCACCCAAAGGAACAGGCCCCTTTGAGATTCTTCTCATCACTCATCTATCTGTAAAACTTGTAGGCCTGAAACTCTGAATACATTACTCCTGGATCAAAGCAGCCTCAAAATTCCAGAAAAGTATCCTACTGTATCAAGGGATAAGTGGGTGGCAGAACTCCTTTGAGAGTTAAAATATGTCTTTAAAAAAGGAAACATTGATCTAATCCTTCTTCTCACAGTTATATTGTCATGGAAAGGTAATGCCCTGGTTTGAATCACCCAGGCCATTACTTCCTCTACTGAAGTTACAAATTGCTGAGTCTGTCACCCAAAATCCTCTTCTGTCCTATAACATGGGGATCCCTTAGTTTGACCAGTACATGACTTGCCCTTTCTTCCCTCAGGGTGGACCAGAAAGCCAGTCCCTAGAGGATTATATATAGTGGATGAATAGCACAATTCTCTACTGAAAAACAGGAACATTTCGATGACCATAGGATTATGGGTTACTATTGACAGGAGGAAACAATGAGAGGCCCTGGAGTCTGTCATGCCTGAAGGCCAACATTTCTAAGCCCCCTCCTTATTGCCCATTTTCCCTATATAACTGCCTCAAGATTCTGTAATTCTTTAAGATGGTTTTTTTAAACATTAGTCTGCCATCTTCCAATTATTCTGGCTAATGGAATAAATGCTTCCTTTGTCGACCTCTAATTCATTGTTATTCATTGGCTCAGATTGCGGCAAGCAAAGCAAGCCCTTTGCTCTATAACACACTCTCCTTGTTTTTTGGTGTGTCTATTTAACAATTTTTTTATCAGAATGAAGACACCTTGTTTAGAATAATAGGCACTGAGGTAAACAGTATTTTTGAGGGGAGTCTGGAAGTGGGCATGTCTTTTCTTTTGCTAAGCAGAGGGTGAGGTTTGAATCAGTCTAGTCAAGACTTAACCGGGGTTGTATTTTGTTGTTGTTTCAACAGTCTTCAAATTCATTCAACATTACTTTATTTGTAGGGAGGAGCTGTTTGTCAGAGGGCTTCTCTTAATATCAGCTTCACTGTCAGGTTTTGGTGTGTCCTTTGTGCTGTGCCTCAAGAAGAATTATCTGCACACTCTTGCTCCTCTTCCAGCAGTGACTGCTCCCGTGACTCCATGCTGGCTAACCTGCTTGGGAGAGGGGTTAGGAGTTTTGTTTCAGTTCAGTCTCATTCTTAGGCAAGTGCTTTGTTGCTTAGGTTGGGATTGGGCCTTTAAGAGTTCCTGCCTTTCTCTCCGCAGTATGGAACCTCTAATAGTCTAGGACAAGATGTTTTACTGTCCCTTCCCCATTTTTCCCCTTCCCCCAGCTGCAGGGTATCTTCACCTGTGCCCTGAAGGCAAGAGGGCTTTTCTGCCCTTCTCCTACCAGGTTAAGGGTTTTTTCTGTGTGGGAGATAGGGGAGAAAGGTCTGGTAGGGACTTCCTGCCCTTCTCATGCCGCAGCTGCTTTCACACCTCAGGCTTGACCACAGGAAAGGATTTCTCTGGGCTACATCCTTGACTCTGATCTTTCAACAGCCCCTGGTGAGGTCGATGGAAAAAAGCCTAATGATGAAAGTGAATTTCCTGTGTCTGTGACTCTCAGGTTTTCCATGTATTCCTGCTAGATTTTAGTAATTTGTTAGCAATTATAGTTGAGTTATTCTTACCAGCTTGTATAGCCTCTGACATCCGTCCCAAGTCAGAAGAATTTGCATCTCCTTTTCCTTGGAGGAGTCTGCCTTTCCTCGAGTTCTGGATTTTTGGTTGCCCTGATATTTCCTCTCTTTAATGGATTCAAGAAAAGTTGTGAATTTGATTACCTAGCTTTTCAAAAATTGTAAGTACGGTAGTGAAGCTCTTTCCAGCTTTCTATGTTCTAATTATAACTTTCAAAAAATTATTTTCTTCCTTAAATTAGCCTGCGATAATTTCTATTTACTTGTAAACCAAGATTAATGAAAAAAAAAGACAAAATACATTTATCCAGATGATAGAAAGCACAAACAAATATTTAAGAGACTTTAGACAACTATAAACACCATGAAAGCGGAAGGTCAACATGTCCAGCGGAGACCAGCTTATATAAGACTAGTGTAGAACATCAAAGGATGACCAATAAGAAGGGAATCCTGGATAAATGACTCCAGAAAAATCTATTAACTTCACTTCCTACAAGTTGTCACTGGTTTCTTGTCATAAGTAATAGGAGATTTACAGCAGGACCCTCTGAGTAAGCTTCATGTTTATTAACATGTACTTTCATCCTAAAAAAAACAGTATAAGTGTCTAATTTCACCAAGTAGGGCTATGATTAACACTTTCTGATGTCTTAAAAATTTTTTTGTTGAAGCTCTCCATAATCTTAAAAAATAATTGGCTGTCTGAACCAAATTCATTCAATCATTCAAAAATATTTATTGAGTGCCTGTCACCCACTGGTTGGTGCAAGGATGGTTTTGGAAGCATTTAACTGTTTTTCTAAATTGTTTTTTCCCTTTTACTATGTTAAGGAGATACAGTCACCAACCACCCTGAACCAGACCAAGCCTCCCCACAAGAGCTAAGCCTATGACCTTTGCCTTAATTAATTAATTTTTTTTTGAGGTAACATCTGCTGCCCATCCTCCTCTTTTTGCTGAGAAAGATTGGCCCTGAGCTAACATCTGTGCCCATCTTTCTCTATTTTATATGTGGGATGCCTACCACAGCATGGCTTGATAAGCGGTGCATAGGTCTGCACCCAGGACCCAAACCGGCAAGCCCAGGGCTGCCAAAGAGGAAGGTGCGAACTTAACTGCCGCACTACTGGGTCAGCCCCACCTCTGCCTTATTTTAAATGCTAAGATCTCTCCAGGTGGAGCTTAGGCCTTATTACCAAAACCTGCAGTGTATGTGGAAATGTGTTTTCTAACGGAGCCTGTGCAAGCAAATACCCACCTCTCCTTTTGGAATATTCATTCCTCATCTGAAATAGAAGGTCCCTGCTTCCCTTTGTTCGAGGATGCTGTGACTCTGGAAATGATTCCTCATGGTCTCCTATTTGCTGCAAATATACTTTACTTTGTGTGACAACAACTTCTGGTGGAAAGTCTGATTTAACTTTCCAGGAGGGAACCCATTTTGGTTTCAGTAACACACCTACCACTTGCCAGGCACTCTGTTAGATGTCGGGGGTCCAGTGCAATAGGGGTATGGATCTAAGACCCCAAGCCAACCACTGAAGTCACAATTCTGGCTGGAAAAACATCAGTTAAGGGTTGCCACTTTAGAAGTTACTGTTTCAAGCTTGCTTGTTTAGACAGAATCCGTACATTAGAAGATAATTCAGCGCTCCAAGATTTATAGTTCTAAGCTTAAATGTTTTCCTTCCCAAGTATACTAAAACCTCCTTGAATAAAGTGATCATATTGTCAACCACTGTATAGTCATGTGTGTGGCAAGATCCTTGATCTAGCAGGTGTTAAGTGACTGGTGAGTGAATATATATCAATGCAAGCTAAACAGAAGGGATTTTCCTCTAGGTGTTTCAATGTTTCTATGGTCTCTGTGATGGCTACTGGTTTTTCCCTAAGAATAATGGAGAATTGGTGGTAATTTATACTGTTACACAGGGCAATCATAGGGGTTCTGATAAAACAAAGAAAGCAACCAATGAGAAGTCAGAGATGTGAATGATGTAAGTAGAGACGAGACGGGAAAAGAATATTTGGGGAATATTCAAAAGGGAAAGAAAAGGACAGACTGAGAGAAAAGAGCAGGGACATGAGAAGATTATGTAGGTTGATGGGAGGCGACGTAGCTTAATGCTTTTATTGTATGAGTGAGAAAAAAATAGGCCTTAGAAATAAAATGACTTTTCAATGGCACATAAGACTTGTTCCATAGTAATTAAATTAGGGGAAGGTAAGCAGGATGAAAGCTGGCTATAAGGAGAGAAGCTGGAAGCCAGAAAGGAGAGTCAGAAGAGGAGGGGCCATGAGTGTGAGTAGGTGGTCCAGAGAAATGGAGAAGAAATGAGGTTCTGCGTAGGCTGTCCACAGAACTAGAAAAGAAATGAGAATCTGAATAGGTGGGCCAGGGTTTAGGGGAGGAATAGATTTTCTTCTTTGCAGACAGTGAGGAAAGGAAGGGTTTTTCTCTTGGTAGAAGGAAATCAGAATAGAGATACTGTGGGGTAGGTTTGCTTAGAACAGAAATAAAAGGCCCACTTTTCTGAGAGAAAGAAAGAACATCTGCAAATGAAATGTTGTTCCTGCAACTTCCATTGCTAGCAGTTCTCCTCCAAGGTGGTGACAATAAAGATAGTAAGAACTCTGGCAACTTCCCAGTTGGGTGCAAGAGGGTCTGTGTGTGTGTGTGTGTGTGTGTGTGTGTGTATGAGTGTATGTGTTTGTGTGTTTATGTGTGGTGGGTTTTGCCTGGCATATACCTGGAGAGTGAGAGTGTCAGCTTTTTCCATTCTGAGTGTCTCTGACCAGGTCCCTGTGCTCTTCTGAAGGTTGAATATAAGGCTGGGGCCCTGGGGCCAGCAAATGTCTCCTGAGATAACTATGGCTTCCCTTTCCCTCAGATTCTGAGTGTCCCTCTCTGGCACCTTACTTTCCCCATTCTCTCTCCTTCCCAATGACTCTTTCCTGTTCCTCTTGTTTGTGGTTTTACCGTAGACTTTCAGGAGCAATGTCCTTCCAAATCCTCCAGATCTCATCCTTTTGCAACTGCTGCTGTGTACACAACTGGGCTCAAGTTGGTTGAGTGAGTTGCAGACTCGTGGCTGTGAGAGCAACTCTGGCACTGTCTATTTCTTATGGCCCTGGTCCAAGGGCATTTCAGCAATGAGGAGATCACAAAACTGGAAAATTTATTTTGTATGTTCTCCGTTGGATTTCTTCAGGCATTTCACATCCATGCCAGTCAACTGCAGCGTGAATGTGAGTTCAGTTCCCACCACAGTGAATGGGGACATTGATGGCATGTGTGTGTCTGTCTCAATGAGTGTCTCGTTCCTCTAGGAGACAGCCTCCACTGACTTCTGAACCTTACCTTTCCCCATATAAAACTGCAATTGCACACTTTCGGGCAAAGAGTGTAATCCAGATCTTGATTCTTCAAAAGGTTCAAGTCTTCTGTTACAAACTCCTCTCTCATTGATTGCAGGCTTGTGCTTTATTATCTTCCATTAGTGGTTTCTTGTGACCAACACTTTCCCTGGCCTCCAACCAGATACCCTTGGCTTCCTCGTTCTTTGCTTGACTTATTAAAGTGTGATTTTTATCCCCCACCCATCTCTTCAGCAATCTCTATCAATAAATTCACTGTAACCTATTGCATTCCATTCACCCTAGATCCTTATAATGCCAACTCTCTCACACTCAGTCCTACCTTATTCTCTGCTTATGCTATTCGTGTTGCCTTCTTTGAACAATTTGCCACTTCCTCTTGTCACGCATCTCTTCCTCCATCTCCAACTACCAACAATTCCCCTTTTAACATAACTTCTGATAATACCAAACTTTGTTACATTCCCTCAAATTTCCTAAACTTCTCCCTTCTGTTTCTATTGTCTTTTGCTTCCGCTCATGTCATTTTATCTTTTTTACTCCCTCTTTCATCTAATTCACAATCCCTCTTCCCCCGATCCCTTTGAGGGACAGACAGCAGCAGGCTGTGAGCTGCACTTTGGGGAAACGTCAGTAGGCTTCATGCATGTTGCTTACCAAGGATCAGATTTCCTGAGTTTACAGAACAATTCATGGTTGCCATTGCCACAGGGTGGAAGCAGGGCTCAGCATGTCTGGAGACAACTCAATTGGGACCATGTGACCCTGGAAATAATCCACAGGCTCCTCATGACACCTGCCCATGATTCCGCTTGGGACTTCTCAATGAAGGGAAGGCAGATCTCCAGTGACAAGATCAGTGCTGCACTCTCCCTCAAGAATTTCCCATTTTAAAATCATACCTTGCCACATCCCATCCCCACCTTCCTGATAAGGAGCCAAGAGGGAGAGAGAATAACAGGCAACAGATTCTTGCAGTGGGAAATATGTGTCTACCTAAACTGATGTGAAGATCTGAACCTCTAAATCTGTGTTAGAGTCTTCATCTGAATATCTTTCCTGTCCTCTGCAGTAAGGTCAGAGGCCTGGCTGTCTATTGGCCCCAGTCCTGATTCCGGTTATCTGATGCTAGTTTATCACATCTGTGGATTCTACCCAAAGCCTATTTGGGTGATGTGGATGTAGAGTGAGCTGGAGCATCTGGACACTCAGTGAAGTAACATCTTGCCCGATGCAGATGGTACATGGTATCTTTGGAAGTCCTTGGAGGTGGAAGCCATTGAGACAGCTAACCTGTCTTGCCAGGTGAGACATAGAAGTCTAGGAGGGCAGGACATGATCCTCTACTGGGGTAAGAAAGAACTAGGGCCCGAGCTGCGAGTGGGAGTAGGTGGTCCTGAAACGGAGCAGGAGAGCCAGATGAGCAATTTGAGATTCTAAGGGTTTCATCTCAAAAAGGAATAAAAATAGGTAATTCAAGAAATAGAAGAGTTGAAAATGAGGGACCCATAGATGTAAGAGGCTGTGGAGAGTTAGATGAAGGATTCATCTCTGTAGAGGGACAAGAGAAGAAATAGGAAGAAAGGATATTGGTCAGGCAGACACTCAAATGAACAAAGAAAGATCCAGGAAATGCAGCAAAACAAGTTGTGAATTTGAAATGACACATTTGTGTGCACCCAAATCTACAGAACATCACAACCCCATGGGCTTGATCTTCTGAGCACTGATGGGGCCCCTGGTACTTCTGACAGGTTTTGCATTTTGGCTTAGGAAAGCTAATGAGTTCTTGTATCCATCCTTCCTGTGCTTTTATCCATTCCCCACTTTCTTCTAATCTTTTTTGTTTTCTCTCTCTTCAGTCCTCCTCCCCTCCAGTTCCCTTCCTCTCCTCTCTTCTCACCTCCACCTCACGCAGACTGACTTCTGTCTCTGTTCTTATCAACACACCCTGTGAAATTCCAAACATTATTCTCCTTAGGAATGAGATCCCAGCAGTCCAGGGACCCAAATGCAGCATGATGATGATTTCTATTCAAGTCTTCTTGTACAAGTCTGTTGCGGTTGTTTATTTCTGCCTAACAATCAGTTGTCAATATAAGCTAACTGTAATTTTGCAAGATTTTTTGTTCTGATCTGGGATCTTGGACTTTCAAACTCGAATTATAATTCTGAACGGATGAGGTCCCAGTAACCACCACATATTCAAATATTAATGAGTTATAGGTGAATTTCAGATGTCATGTCCTCCGGAGAGCCTTCCCCGGTTTACAAATGAAACCAGTCTCTGCCTTGTCTGAACTCCCAGCACACTTGAACTGTACTTTGCCAGATCTAATCTTCACTTTCTGACCTTTGATGCAGCTATTTAGATCCCTTTTCCCCTTATAATTTTTAAACTTCTTAAGAACAAAGTCCACATCTTTTTATTATTTGTATCCTTGGCAAACTGTCTTACCTGCATGTAACATGTTCACAATAAAGACTTGTGTAGAATTTATGCCAAATGTATAGTCTTTTCTTATTCTTTTCCTTCCTAACATGCTTGCATTAGTTGAGACATTCGTCGCTCTTCTTGTTAAATGTATTCTAATGTGGGCAAGTGACTCATCCTTTCCTACTTCCTTAGTGACTTCTCTGAGCCCCTGAGGAGAAACACCATTTTGCCTCTGACCTTTCTTTTTACTTAACTGTAGAGACCTCACAGAATGAAACTATTGCTCAAGGTATTCTAAACAGAAAGAGGAAGGCAGCACGGAGGCCGTTGCTTTCATTGTGGTTGAGGGACACACAGCAGAGTTATTACCTCGGTGCTTGTTAGAAATCTAGAATCTTGGGCCTCAGACTTGCAGAATCACAATTTGCATTTATCAAAATCAGCAGAGGATTCATAGGTGTATTAAAGTTTGAGAAGCACTGATATAGGTGATGCCTGAGAGGCAGTAGTGTAAGTGTGTCACTGAAGAGAAAAGAAGATGGTCAAGAAAAGAGAAGAAGAGTGTTGATCTGCAGGATTGAAGTGAGGTCAAGGCAAAGAGAGAACATACAGTACATTCTTGCTGTTCATGGCTGTTGTGTTAAAGTCACTGGGAACACTGAGTTAGTGAATATTGACCCATTGCTCCTGAGGGAAATACAGGGTTAGGTTCTTGGGGCTTCTGGTCACAACATTTGTGTCAACTGATGAATGCATACATCTTATTTTATGTATATTTCTGTTTAAAAACACCTTATTTAGGGGCTGACCCCATGGCCGAGTGGTTGGGTTTGCATGCTCCACTGCAGGCAGCCCAGTGTTTCGTTGTTTCAAGTCCTGGGTGCAGACATGGCACTGCTCATCCAGCCACACTGGGGTGGCGTCCCACATGCAGCAGCTGGAGGGACCCACAGCTAGGAGTATGCAACTATGTGCCAGGGGACTTTGGGGAGAAAAAGGAAAAAAGCCAAAATCTTTAAAAACACCTTATTTAGTATATGTATGTTTCCAATAATCTGTGTATTATTCACAGTATTTCTTTATAATAAAGCACTAGCCAAGAAGCTTTTAACATTTTCCCCACCCTGCATAACATGATGGTAAGTTTCTTGACTTTCATCCACACAGCTGTGCTATCCCTTATGTTTTAAAAAATAAACAATCAAACCAACAAACAAAATGAATCCACAAATCTGGCTACTTTTCCATCTTTCCATAGCTTCATCATAGCATTATAGATATTACTTTAGCATTCTCTCGACTAACTCCACATACAGATCGGCAAATTTCCTCCTCCTTTTTCTGGAGTTACTGCATTGTTGATTCATTAACACTGAACTCATGGCCCACAACCCTATAACTCATGCCTGAAGAAGGCTTATCTACACGTGAATCTTCTCCATAAGCCGTATCATGGCCTTCTCACGCTTAGGAACACGCTTAGTCATCACTTCAGCACTATGCTTCAGGGTCATTTTAAACAGCAAAATCACCAAGAGTATGAAAATGCAAAGAATGTGCACTAAATAAACCCTGAAAAGGACACTTGTTTACACTGTGAGAATCAAAATAAGAAGGCAAAGTGGCACTTTGTTCAACCTCAGCCTGAAAAGTACTAGTTGGAGACTCAAATTTTGTGCCACTCTGCACATGCCTATGAATGACTGAAAGGGTTATGAGTAATTAGTTTGGGGTCACAGATAATATTTAACAGTGAATTAGCAAGTACAGATTTGGGAATAATGAAGATCGACTGTTTCTTATGAAGGACCCCAAATGACAGTGTCAGTTGAGATATTTATGGCTAAATATCAATTACTTTAGGATTCAGTGACCAATTCTGTAATTAATTCTTAAGGAGTTACTATGCAGAAGGGACGTATTATTGAGTGTAAAGTAGTAGAGGTGAGAAAGATAATCATTTTCTTGTGAGCTTGAAAATTTTCCTTCCTAATTTGGTTTTACAGTTTACTGTTTTAATTGTTTGTTGTTACTCTGTGTGTGTGTGTGTGTGTGTGTGTTTTTTGCTTAGGAAGATTCACCCTGAGTTAACGTCTGTGCTAATCTTCCTCTATTTTTCATGTGAGTCACCACCACAGCATGGCCACTGATGAGTGGTGTAGGTCCATGCCTGGGAACTGAACCTGGGCTGCCAAAGTGGAGCAAGCCAGATTTACCACTAGGCCACAGGACTGGCCTCTTGTTGTTTCTGTCGTGCTTTCTTAGTACGGCAATTTATTTGAGTTGAACTAGCAAAAAGGGTCTTCGCTCTAATTTGTTTAGGGAGCTGAGAAAGGGTGCACAGGGCAAGGAGAGGGACCAAATGCCGGTGGCAGCAAGTTCACATGAGGAAATATTTGGACAATAAAGTGGAGATTGGAGACGAGGTAAAGGTGAAAACTATGGGATGTGGGAGAGCAAACAGTGGGACTGCTGCAGTCTTCCTACCTGGATTAGACTGGTTGATTGCTTCCCCAAGCTCCAGTCTACCTTATCACTCTCTCTAACAGCAGCCATGTGATTTTTCGTTGGTTGACTCCATCCTCATCTGTAGTCCTGGACTCTGATTAGCCTAAGGCAATCCTGACAAAGAATCACTGATGATGTGATAGGCTAAAAGATGAACAGGTAACTAATAATTTAAGCCAAATTGTGATACAGGTCCCACTTAGCCTTGCTCAGAGTGATGGCTCGGGGCTAGGCACCTGTTCTAAGGGGACACAGTTTACATGAAACCTCATGCCTGTGTTTAATGGTAGGAGAAAGAGATGCTCTCTTGTCCTCGATGTTATGGTGTGGGGTATAAACCATGAAATGCCATGGCAATGACAGTTATATTATCAAAATGCAAGACATTTTTAGTCAATTTCCTTCTGCAACAGTAAGTTTGTTCACTCATTCATTCATTCATCACATATTCAGCTTTTCCTATTTGTATGGTAAACATATTCCCTGCAATTGATTCCAGTATGTATGAGAAGCTGCTATGTCTCCAGATTTTTAAAATAAAATGAATAATCTCTTCCTCCAAGCTCGCTGCTTTGTGTCTTTTTTTTTGGTGAGAAAGATTGGCCCTGAGCTAATACTGTGCCAATCTTCCTCCATTCTACATGTGGGATGCCGCCACAGCATGGCTTGATGAGTGGAGTGTAGGTCCGTGCCCGGGATCCCAACTGCAAACCTCAGGCTACCAAAGTGGAACGTGTGAACCTAACCACTAAGCCACTGGGCCAGCCCTTCATTCTTTATTTGATGTCTGTATTTTCTCACTCAGAGTCCAACTTCAGAAATCTTTGTGGCCTTTCTTTCCCTGCTTTTCTGTCTACCAGGTTATTCTTTATAAAAACACTGAAAATTTCTTTGTTTCCCTACTTGTAGGTTTAAAAACCTCAACATAGAAAAAATATAGAGCTTTCTTCTTTCCCAGTAGGCATTCCTATTGGTTTCCAAAACAAATCCTCTGCCTCAGCCACAGTGGGCCCATGTTTAGGGGATAGAAGTTTCTGCTCCTGAGAATCTCCTTAAGAAAGGCTCGAGACCTTAATATAAAATGTAAGGCAGAGTGGTAACTGGACTTGAAGAAAACAGAAGCTGAAATATAAGCTTACCGGGATTTTGCAAGTGGAAGGAGTTGGCTGTATTCTCAGAATTAGTAGGCAGTGCAGGGAAGTGGGCAAGTGGGTTGATGACAGAGCACCTCCACTTGTGAGAACGTGCAATGTGCCGGGTATTGAGCCACACACCTGTGTCCCTTCTCCTGTCAATGGATATAAAAGTAACTTGATCAAGTAGAAAGATGAAATTTTTTAAAAAGTGAAATTTTGTTGAATGCTAAAAGAGTGTAACTTAATATTTGATGTTTTTGTGAGTTATTAATTTTATCTAAATTTTGTTCTAAATATTTTAATGGCATGTAGGAGACTTTGTTTTTTTAAAGGAAATTCAGACATATGACCGGATGGCTACAGTCTGCTTTGTAAATGAGAGAAGATTTAACACATCACTACATCATCACACTGATATTTATATTTACAGTTACTATTTATAATCATTTAATTTTGAATTCTTCAGTTATTAACTATTTTAATTGTTAGTACTGATCTTTAAAAAAATCTTTTTCGTATTCACACATGAGAAGAAGTTTAACTGACCAAGTGCACAGAAAGCTGCGAGTTTCTATGAAAGTTATCAGCTCTAGAAAGAAGGATTAAAAGAGAATTTTTGAGTGCAGGGATGCACAATTTCAGCAAAAAGCGAGCGAAAGGAAATTTGGCCAGATGTACAGACAAATATATGTTTCATCACAGGTAGGAGAAAGAGATTAAGAGGAATTTTAGCAAGAATAAGGAAAAACCAACCTATACCATATATCAAGAAAGTTAGTATTAGCCATTTTTGCTTTGCAATTCATTTTCTGTGGGATTTTAGTGCGGGGGCTAGAAACATTTATTGGTGAATTAGATAATTGATGTGGTCTATAAGTTTTCAAAATGATTTATTTATGCTTTGTTTATTTTCTGTGATGATTTGTAAATTTAGTACTTCGGTATTTAAAACAGGAAGCAGACATGGACTATAAACAAATTGTGTGTCTGCACTCCCATATTTCTGCCTTTGTTTCATTTCAATTATTCTGAGATTTTTTTTAAAGATTTTATTTTATTTTTTTTCCTTTTTCACCCCAAAGCCCCCTGGTACATAGTTGTATATTCTTCGTTGTGGGTCCTTCTAGTTGTGGCATGTGGGACGCTGCCTTAGCATGGTTTGATGAGCAGTGCCATGTCCACGCCCAGGATTTGAACCAACAAAACCCTGGGCTGCCTGCAGCAGAGCGCGAGAACTTAACCACTCGGCCACAGGGCCAGCCCCTATTCTGAGATTTTTAAACAGTGTTTGCTAAGGGTTAGTTACTGCATCTTTTTTTTTAGATTTTTAAAAATTTTCCCTTTTATTCTCCCAAAGCCGCCTGGTACTAGTTGTCTATTTTCAGCTGTGGCTCCTTCTAGTTGTGGCATGTGGGATGCCGCCTCAGCATGGCTTGGTGAGCGGTGCCATGTCTGCGCCCAGGATTTGAACTGGTGAAACCCTGGGCCACCAAAGCAGAGTGCGTGAACTTAACCGCCTGGCCAGGGGCCTGGCCCCAGTTGCTGCAATCTCATTACCATGCATTGCTTTTCCATAGGTGAGCATGTATTCTTTTTTCTGGTTAATAAGTGATTCTAAAACGACATGCATAGAGGAATTTATAGCTTTAAAAGAACTTATTTGTCTACGAGCCTGACCAAAAATGTACAGCTAAGATTTTAATTGAGGAAGCTAGAAAAAAGAACAACAAAACCAATGAAAATTTAGAAGGTGGAAAATTAAAAGCACTAAAATTTAAAATAAAAAGCAAAACAAAACATTGATAAAGGTGACCGACAACACTAAAGCCTGGCTTTTTTTTTTAAACAAATACTGCCTTTTTTTTTTTTATTTTTAAAGATTTCATTTTTTCCTTTCTCTCCCCAAAGCCCCCGGCACACAGCTGTATATTCTTCGCTGTGGGCTCCTCCAGCCGTGATACGTGGGACGCTGCCTCAGCGTGGCTCGATGAGCAGTGCCATGTCCGCGCCCAGGACCCGAACCAACGAAACACTGGGCCGCCTGCAGCGGAGCGCGCGAACCCAACCACTCGGCCACGGGGCCAGCCCCCTAAAGCCTGGCTTTTTGAGAAAACTAATAAAAATATAAAAAAAACTTTTCTCAGAATTGATCAAAAGAGTAATAAATATTGGAAAGTAGACATATTACAGATAAGTAATGTACAGATTAAAATAAGAAAATGATATATAAAATTAAGATCAACACATTTTTTACAGATAAAATTTTATTCAAAAAATTCTAGAAAAGACAAAAGATCTGAATTTACAAGTAATTTTTAAAGAAAATGAACAAATAGTCAAAGTTACTAGTTGCACAAGGTCCTAGGTCCAGACTACATGCAGCAGCAGATAATGATATTTCATACACATTGTTCCAGGCAGAGAAGATGGAAAACCATCCTAACAAATTTTATAAGGCAACATTTTCATGACACCTAAGCCGGCAAAAATTCCTCCAGAAAAAAACAAAACAAATATTAAAATAGTAATTATCAGCTAATCTCATTTATGTATGTTTACTCAGAAATTATGTATATAGACTCAAATAAAATATTTGCAAACAAAACCCAGCATCAAATGAAGTGGGATTTATCCATAGAATGCAAGAATTGTTTACCGTTAAAAAATCTCTTAATAGAATCACTTTCTTCAACAAATTATGATTTAAACCATATTATCATCTCCAGAGTTACAGAAGAATCATTTGATGTATTTAAATGTCCATTCTGATAAAATGTTACCAACTCGGGATAGAAGGAAACTCCCACTGTCAGATGTAGCCACAAACAACCTACATGAGCTATTTTTAATTTTGAAGCTTTAAAGCATTTCAGTGAAAATCAAGAACAAGATGTCTGTCTACTATAGTCATCACTATTCAATAGAACACTAAAGTCCTTGTTGATACAGTAAGGCAAGAAACATAAGGAGGTATGAAAACAGAAATAAAGAAAACATCATAATTATTTTCAGAATGTATGATTGTATACAAGAAAATAAAAAATAAACAAAATATTGGGAATAACAAAAGAGCTCATAACTTATCTAGTTATCAATTTAACATATAAATAAAATTGTAAGGATTTCAAGGAAATAGGTATTTTTTCCAGATGATTTCTACCTAGAAAACTAATGGAACTAGCATGAAAATTTAGCAAGCTATCTAGACACAATTAAATATTAAAAAATCCACAGCCCTTTTTATACAAGCAACAAGCAAAGACAATAAAATAAGATAGCATTTATAATAGCAAAAAAATCTAGAGCTGGCCCGGTGGCACAGCGGTTAAGTGCACACGTTCCCGCTTCAGTGGCCCGGGGTTTGCCAGTTCGGATCCCGGGTGCAGACATGGCACTGCTTGGTAAGCCATGCTGTGGTAGGTGTCCCATATATAAAATAGAGGAAGATGGGCATGGATGTTAGCTCAGGGCTAGTCTTCCTCAAAAAAAAAAAAAAATCTATAAAATAGCTAAAAATTAGCTAAACAATATACAAAAATTCTACAGAGAAATGATGTGGGAAGCATTCCCTGACTCTAGTTACCATTGTATTCTGACAAGACCTGGCAATGGAAGGAGAATCGTGCAAAGCACTTCTCCAGGGAACATAATTCTTTAGGCAGAATCCATCGTCCTTCCAAGTTTGCTGGTTAATTGGATGATCAAGAAGTATCTATATATTATTCTTGACCTTCTGCTTTCTGTTAAAATGTTATAGAGGTTCTCTCCTAAAAGCGATAAATAATCAATAATTGATGAGTAGAAGGGCCGAGGGGTGCAGGGATGCCCCTCGGTGAAGAATGGCCGGCCGACACCCCTGATATTTTCTGAATTATATGCATGCTTTCTATCAAGGTTATGTCTATAAGTATTTCTGTTTTTTGTTCTTGAAGGTATATAGTTTAGCTTAGCTTTTCAGCCCTTTACTTTGCTAACAAAATGATATTTTCTCTGGCAGTGTGCTTAAGGGACTGTTAGCTCCACAATCTAAAAGACAAAGGAATGCTTTCACCCCCTAAAGGGCGAGGGAATGTAAAGATGTTTAACTGCCCGCTGAGAATGCAGATAGCCCTGGGGATAAGACACCCCGGAGTCGCCTTTTGTTCCCATTAACCATCTACACTAATGACGTAAATGATTGAGGGAGGCAGGGATGGCTCCCCCAGGATGTAAACAGACAGACTGCTGTCCTGGTCAGGGGCCTGGACCTTCTCTCTTTGATTTAACTTTACCATGAATTACAACAGATGTCTAGGTACCTATCTCTTTTAGCTTAGAGACAACAAACACTAGTTAATTGCGGAGAAGAGTACCATTAACCTTATGCTCTATAGATTAGAATGCTAATAAATATTCTTGTGCTCGTTTTTTACTTCCTTATCTCTCTGAGAATATTTGTAGAGCTATTTCTGTACTAATCCTGAAAAATATAAAAACAACACTTGTGCACAGTAAAGTGGGACTTGCTAACACCAACCCAAGTCTCACATCCTCTTTATTTTTCCCCTCATTTCACCGATGCGGTCTCTCCCGCGGGAACCTGGACTCTGCAGAGGCTGGACCCCGGCAAGAAATTCTAAATACTATTTAAGATCATTAAAGTGTTTCTGATTAATCGGAGTTGGATTGAAAGAGTTATTATTATAAAAAGACTGTAATCCTTTAAAAATTATTCTGTAATTTCATTAAATTCCTAATTGAAATTTCAGCTGGACTTTGGAAGTACTTAGTAAACTTTTTTTTACTATTTGAAGGAATGAATTACTATAAATATTTAAACCACTTTTGAAAGTGATGAGCAATGGTTTATTCACAATGGAATACAACCTTAAATGTAAAAGATAATACTACAAAGTTAGTAGCATATAATGTAACAGACTACCTTTATGACCTATTAGTGGGGGATTATTCCTTAAACTAAAAGCCCAGTTGGAGACTCTAGAGCCTTGGGGAGAAATGGCCTATGGTGGGTTATTCCTCCCACCCTCTAAACACATATACACAGTTCCAGTTGAACAGTGGGTCTCTGAGGGTGCTGATGCCTCCTGCTCCTGATCTTTACCCCTGAGGCCTTGGCCTCTCCCAGAGGCCTGTAACTAAATTGGTTCCTGTAGGGACAGGGGTCCTGGGTTCTCCACCCCTTGAAAGACAAGAGTGGGCATGTCCATGTGGGAGGAGGGTAGGAGATTCTACTGTTTTACTGTTTTGCATACGAGTGCTTCTGAATCACAAACTGTATACAATTGATTTTTTGCAAAAAAAATAAAATAATTAAATTTAATTAAAAGTAAAAATTGTTGAATTCTGCTTTATAAAATTAAGGCTTTCTCTTCAAAAAAATATACACTGAACAAAATTGATACATGAAAAATTGAGAGAAGTATTTGGAAGTCTAAAATTATATTTGTGTATTTTATACCTATATACACAAAGTAATATAGGAAGGTTTAAAATAATGCAGAATAAAGTGAATTAATAAATGAAACAGATATGTAATACCCTCTGTTGAAATTAAAGTTGTATCAAACACATTGTTAATTAGAGAAATGCAAATTAAGGCTATATCTTTTTTTTTTAAGATTTTATTTTTCTCCTTTTTCTCCCCAAAGCCCCCAGGTACATAGTTGTATATTTCGTTGTGGGTCCTTCTAGTTGTGGCATGTGGGACGCTGCCTCAGCGTGGTCTGATGAGCAATGCCATGTCTGCGCCCAGGATTCGAACCAACGAAACACTGGGCCGCCTGCAGCGGAGCGCGCAAACTTAACCACTCCGCCACGGGGCCAGCCCCAAGACTATATCTTTTTACAACACCAAATTGGCAAAATCAGAAAGCTCCAGAAGCCCAGTGTTTGCAAGGAAGTGGGATAAGTGGTAATCCCCAGGCATTGACGGTGGTGAAGTAATTCTGGAGAGTTTGCAGCAGTATCTTATCTAATGATGTACATGTTGACCCTGCAGTCTCACTTCTGAATATTCATAACGGAAAATATTTAACCAGATCCAGAGGGAACATGTATAAGAATGTTTATCACAGCATTTTTATGGTAGTGAGGTGTTGGAAGCACGCTAGATGTTCATCCCTATGGCAACACATAAGTAAAATGTGGTAGATGAACACTGTCAACTCAAATAATCAATAATCAATCAATAAATCAAAGTTGGAGTGAGTTTATTATATGAGGCAATCTGAGGACTATATAGTCTGGGAGAATGACCTTCACCAGAGAAGGAAGTACTCCAGAGAAGAGAGCTGTGCAGCATGGTATTATACTATTTTGGAACAAGGAATATATATCAAATATGACGGGAATCTCTTTTTATACTACAAAGATGAGATATTTTGCTAGCGCAGCAGGTCAGTGGTCACAAGATGTACACATAGGGTCAGTGGTCACCAGATGTACAACAGGTCAGTTTGATCCTTAGTTTCCTGGAAGAAATGTTCATCTTTAAACAGATGCTGATAGGGAGGGAGGAACACACTGCTATCTTTAAAGGTATCATTCCTTCCTTCTTTGGGATATTGTAAATGTTTAAAGCAGTTGTATGATGCATGCTTAACAGGCCATATCAGGTCATTCTGGAAAAACAAGATCAGGCCCCAAATTAATTGAAACCAAATGGCTTCTTCATATACCTCAATATATTAACTTCTCTGATTGCTTTTCATTTATTCATCAACACTATGGGATTCTATGTAGCACGTAGAAACAAGAGACTAGACACAGAGTAACATGAAAGGTCTTTAAAAGAGTACTGAATCAAATAGACTAATAAATGAAGCATACAGTATAATACCTTTGTGGAAATTAAAGTTGTATGCATCAAACACCACCACGTTTTATAAGAACACATAGAAACAGAAGGATAATACATTAATACATCAGAATGTGGTGAAGAGAAGGAAATGAGGATAAATAAATGAATCAAACAGTTTGCAGAGGAGGTCTGTTCAGACCAAATGCTATCCATGAGCCTATAAATGGAAGAGAATGATTAACTCAACAATCTGCCATTAAGATTCCAAGCATAAAACATAGTACCATAAAGCAAAAGTTGAAAAATGTCTTTTAGCTGGTTGTGGTTATGTCACTGCAGTCGACCAATGGAGGGTACAACTTCTGCAAAGTGGATCTGAAGCAGTGGGAGGTGGATGTGCTCAGCTTCCTCCTTTCTCCTTATTGCTGGCTAAAAGGTGGATTTGATGGAAGGACCTCTGGCAACCATCCCAAACTATGACTATGAGATGACCTTTGGAATGAGGACCAAGCACAGTAAAGACCACAAAAAAACAAACAAAACAAAAATTATCGGAAAAAAAAGAGGAAACTGGGAAGTGATTCCTGATAAATGGAATGCCAGAACAGTTCTGAATTGCCTACTTCCAGTCTCTTCACAAGACATAGAAATATATATACATAACCACATCTTTTTAAAGATATTGTTCATTTGAATCTTCTGTTACTTGCGGCCAAACTTGATCCTAAGGAATCCAGGATGTTAGCTGAATGTCAATTAAAGGTTGACAGCTTTGGTTAGAGAAATGTTGACCTGTAGCTCTTTATTTTCCTCATTTTAATGACCAATATGGATTATTTATTTTTCACTAAGGCTAAATCAAATTTTTGACAATGACACCCATGTTATCTCTATATAAATTCATTGTTATCTAAAGCAAGGGAAAAAATGTAACCACCCATTCCAAAATTTATATGAAAAGAAACATATTAGAAATCAGAGTGAATTCCTGGGAAAATAGTAAAGTGAAACATTTCATAACTCATTTCACTGAGATAAATCCAAAGTACAAAACGTAACTTCATCTAAATTGGATCTAGGGAAGCGTTGTGACTTAAAACAAAAATGAAAGAAGCTATAATAAAGGTTGGAATAAATTTTTAGCATACATTTTCATTAATTTGGATAAGATGAAAGGTTGGTGACTGTACTTTAGGAGAGTAAGTTCAGGTCAGGATAGAATTAACAACGGCTACTGGAGCCTTTGTTAGAAAACAACTATGAAGAAAAAAATATTGTAGAAATGGAAAATAAATTAATATGTAAGATACTTTTAGTAGAGTCAAAGCAAATGGCCTTTTTGGTTTTAGAAACTAGGGCAAGACCACACTAGTTTTGACCTTGTTGGTGTGCAGTGGCCTGTATGGTTCAACGTGATTGGTTTCTATATGCTGTGCAGTGACCTCTTTACTGCTGTGGCCTGGACAGGCAATTGTAGGACTTTTCACCTAGTTTCCATTTGAAGTTTTTACTGTGGCAGATTGCTGCTGCTCAGGAAGGCTTTCTCCAAGCCAATTGGCTGTTTTTATATAGAGGTGTGTCTTAGGTCAGTTTTTAAAGAAACAGACTCGGATGGACATCCACATGTAGGACATTTATTAAGGAGTGCTCTCAGGAACAAGACATGTAGAAGAGAGAGGGAAGCAAGACTTAGAAGAGGGAGAGGTTGAACTGTGATACAGCTGCTGCGGAGGATTTAATTAAGCTCACAGAGGGTTGTGGAAATTGGATGCCCTTCAGACATTTCCCTAAACAAGTAATGGGGCTATATCTTTTTACTCCCACATTTGAGGTGTACTCTCCCCAGGGAACGGACACTCCCTTGGACAAAGCAACCTTTTCCCACTGAATTCAATTCCTGGAGAGGGACCTATCTGTGAGCAGTCAATAGCTAATAGTCCTCTATGCTGAGGGGATGAGCATATTTGTCCTGAAGAGGTTATACTGGTGGCTGGCCATAGCATCTTCCAGAGCAAGCATGTGTTCCTATGGAAGTAGAGATTAATTTTTGGCCCTTAAATAAAGGCACAAGCCTCACAAACAAAGTCAGTATTGCAAACACAGGCCACAAGGGCAAACACAGGCCACAAGGCCAAACCCATCTTTGGGAATGTGCATGAGATTCTGTAAGCACTGACCTTCAACCAGGCTGCCTCAGCAGCAATGGCTGAGGCAAAGATCCTGTTAAAGGAATCAGAGAGCTCTTAGATATGTATTATTTTAAGACACTAGGCAGAAAAACAATTAGTTCCAGTGTTTGACTTGGCTTTCTGTCTACACTAGGTATGAAGCCTAGATGAGATGCCCCAAATTTCGTTCATTTCCTCTATTATTTTGAACTGACCTCATATTTAAGAAAGAGATCTGTGAAGAAACTAACCTTGAATTCACATGACAAGTACAGAGGCTCTGGAGTCACTTCTCACTATACAGTCTGGGTTTGTCTATACCAGCTGTGTTATTGCCTAGATTTCTGAGAAAAAAATTGTGGCTTCTCATATGAAAGGATGGTAAGTTTTATTAATAAACAATTAAAAAAGAAACAGAAGGGCTTCTGCTCCTAGGAATGGTGGACTACTTTATTTGGACCAACTCTCTTGTCAAAGACAACTAGCAAAAGCAAGAAAAACATAAAATAAAATCTGCATCAAGGCAATGAAGAATCACCAAAGAAGAGATGAAAGACTGGGTCAATATCTGGGAGAAGACTGAAACTCACAGAGGTGAGCCCTGCATTTGGGGCTGCTTTTCTCCTAGGGGCATCTCTTCATTCCATGAAAGACAGCCAAAGAGACTCAGAGGCTAAGTAAAGCTTTCAGCAGACTCATAAATCTTCAAAGATATCTTTGGGGCCTGAGTTTTGATTTGCGGCCTTAAAGGGCTGCAACCCAGAAATAATGTGATGAAGAAGGAGAGTAAACTTTGCAGAGACTGTAACTTAGTTTCGAATTACCTTTATCTCTGAAAATATTAAGATAATTTTGTATTTCAAATGCCCTTAAAATGATTCTGAAGGAAGATAACATTATCCTAAGCCACAAATCATTTCTACATTTTTTAAATGTGAATGATCAACACTCAAAAACAAAGACAAAAACAAAAATATACAAACAGAATACCACCCCAAAACATAAAGAGACATGGTGAAATGAACAAAAATTTTAAAAAAGGACAACAGAAGCCAGACACAGACTTACCAGGGTCCTATATGATGAAGTTATCAGGTACAGACTTAAAAATAAATAGGCCTAACATGCTCAAAGAGATAAAAATAAGATTGAGAACATTGGCAGAGAAATGGAAGCTATAAAGAAAGAACAAATGGAAATTCTTTAATAAGATCATAGTGGCTAAAAAAAACAAATGGATAGGTGTTATAGCAGATAAGACTCCACTGGAAAGAAAATTTGTGAACTAGAAGATAGATTAGAAGAATATATCCAGAATAAATTTTGGAGGGAATTTTGGAAAATATAATAAAGACAAATATGCAATTGAGGGAATACCATGAAGATGTCAAACGTATGTGTAGTTGGAGTCACTAAATAACAACAAAAAGAATGAAGTAGATAACTGTTGAGATGAAATAATGGCTGAAAACGCTCTAAAATAGAAAATGAGGTTCGAAAATTCCAATGAAACAGGGCAAAATGAACAAAAAGTAAGTCATACCAGGTATATCCTAGTAAAACTACTGAAAACCAAAAACAATGAGAATATATTAAAAATAGACAGAGACAAGAGACTAATTTGCCAAAGAGGAGCAATGATTAGAGGAATATATCACTTCCAAAACAAACCCAATTCAGCCAAAAATTAATACAATGTTGATTTCAGCATGCTAAGACAATAAAACTAAAAACCTAGAAGTCTATACTCAGTGGAAAAAATCCATCAAATCTGAAGGTAAATATTTGTTTTTAGACAGGGAAACCCTGGAATAGTTTGTTACCATACAAAAAAATGATGAAGGGAATTCTTTAGAGAGAAGGCAAACTATTACAAAAGCTTAGAAAACCTGATTATGATGTTGGAAGTTAGGATAGAGGTGATTGAGGGAGGAAAGATGGAGTAATTCTGAGAGTGGCATAAGGAGTCTTCTGAGGTGCTGGTGCTACTCTACTTTTGACCTGAATTGCATAACACAGGTGTGTTCTTTTTGTGGTAATTCAATGAAATTTGTAATTATGATTATGACTGTGTACTTTTTTGAATGCTCATTATACTTTCATAAAAAGTTCAGGTAAAGATAGGAGGTTTTGAATCATTTATTGCACACAATTTTTTTCAACTGGTGAAAAAATAACTAGATCCTGGTTACTGTTTTTAAAAAACCTCATATGTATTATTATTATTATTTAATTTATACTGAAATTCTTTAGGAATGGAAAAATTCATCTGATAAATGAGAATGAGGAAAAGATCAGCAGAGCTATCATATGTTAATAGCAAAAAGAAGTGACAATACCTGAATCCACAATAAGTATTTAAAAATGAAATATGATTAAATTATCTAAGTATGAATGCTATGGAACTACGACTATGTGAAAATATTGACCTGTTGTGAATAAACATATAATATGGGTGATTCAGCTTTTAGCAGGACAAAGGCCAGCATTTAGAGCACTGTCCATGAAAATGTATTAGTATTCTCTTCGTTTGCCAAATACTACAGCAAATAATGCCAACATTACTGCAGTATATTTAAGCAGAAGATTAACATTAACAACAAAATAATACAGCACATTATTTAGGGAATGAAATACAAAACCAGGCAATTAAGATTATGGTAGATGTGATGAATCAAATAATTTTAAATAAGGTTAGAAATGTTAAATATTTTCCTCTGTTTTGATAATATAGCCTCAGATATAAGACAGGTAAACGAACAATTACTAAATGTATGTGTTTCCAAATGTGTGTATTTCCACATAAAACATTTTTTGTGTGTTGAAGAATTTTCCCCATATATGAAATGAACATAAAATAATTAAATCATTCATAGACAAGTTACAAAAGCTGAATACACACAAAATGATTTGAAGAGTCACACATATGACAGTACCACCATGCGTGGAAAATATAACTGACGATATCTGAAAATCCTTGAAACTATTCTATGGCATTCTATAGTCTTTGATCTGTGCACATTCTTTTTAAAATTTTGGTAGTAAAAGACACAGTACAAGTCTATCTTTAAATAGTTCTTAAAAATATCATACAAGAACAGTATTCTTGCTTGTCAGTCTCAACAAAACATTGACATGTGCTGAAAAAACAAAATTAAAATCATTGTTGACATGATGAAGAAGTTGAGCTAATACCATCATGGGACTAGGAATTCAATTTGTATAATCTGCAATACTTCTTTAGAAATTTTGAAGATATTAATAAAATTCGGATTCTAGAAACAAGCCAAATGTATATTTCCAAAAGTATCTTTTAAGTTGATGTGCTTAGCACTAGCTTGGCATGATATCTTAGTAAAATTCATACCATAAGCAGAATGATATTAGAATCTCAATTGAATGTACTTAATTCCTTACAAGCTTCAAAGGATAAGGGATTCTTCAAAGAAAAAAGAAATGATGATGTCAATAAGAAGATATCACTAATGCTAAAAATTTCACTTTTTTTATTTTGACTCCAAATCTTATGATAAAGTCAGTCTTTGCTTTGCATGATAGTGTGGGACTGTAAAAGTTGATCATGCAAAGGAACCTTAATAATCAATGGGAAAAATTCTGATCATTTTGCCACCTTTAAAAGTTTTTGTCAAAACATTCAAAACCTTCTTACTGTTGGTTATAAATACACAAGAAATTAAAAAAATAGTAAAAGTCATATTAATTTATTGTATTGTCACTTAAACCAACAGAAACATCCAGAATTGAAGTGCTTTATTTCTTTGTAAAAATTTAAAACAGTGGTTTGAGCAGTGCTTACCTTAGTCTCATTGTATAACTTAAAGATACAGAGCATCTTTCCTATGCATTGGTGACTTTTCATACTCCAAGTTTGAGATAGCTCTCAACATTTCATGCTTTGAGTTTTTGATGCTGAGGAATATCTCTGAGAGTTCCTTGAATGTGAAGTTTTATGCTGGTGTCATTTCATCTGGGACACCTTCATTCTTTTTGTGACAATCACTTTCCACATGTATGTTGATAAGTTTGCCTTCACTAAGTTCTTCTAGGTTCATACCTATAATTTGTCGAACAGTGGCAGTATCAACATTCCAAAGGTCAGCCATTTCTTCTATAACTGCATTTGCATTCAATTCACACCTTACTTCCAGCTTTTTCATTGTTATCTTAGATAGCCAATTCCCTTTTTCTGTTACTATTCGTGTAGAAGGTCACAGGGATTTATTATTGGAACACAAGGAAACAACACAAGTACACTCTTTGCTGTCTGTGCAGGAACAGACTAATGGTCACTGACAAACTTTGAAAGAAGTGATGTGATTAGTCACTGATGTCTTTGGTTACAACTGCACATTTATTATTTCCATGAAATGAAGAGCTAGTAGTAGAGTCTGTACTTTATTCAATTACTAACATTTAATATACTGTGGCAACTGAAATTTGAGCCATATTTTTGGGGGATTGGTGTTATTTAAGTAAACCAGGGTAAATGAAATTTTAATATTGAAATTGTGCAAAGCAAAGACTGCCTGTATTCAAAAGAAGAACATTGTATTAATCATGGATCTCTAGAAATCAGTTTTGTGTTTGTTTATACCAAGTGACCAGCTTAGAACTACTTTTTTTAATTGTAAGATACTGAACATTTAAGACATGACAGAAATGAAAATAAATTTCAAATTTTAAAAAGATGACAAACTACCAAAAGAGCACATCACTCAGAAAAATAAGATAATTTTTAAATTAACTACCTGTTATTTCTGTAAAATACTTTCTCCCCATATGTTTATCTGCACGCTTTTTGATGGCCTCTGTATATGATAATGACTTTGTAACTTCTTTTTTCACTATAGAACATGAAAAAATAATCCGGTCTGTCCTGTAGCATAAGTTGATCAAAATTGTTTTTCTTTTTTAAGTTTTGATTAGAAAAACTTTTTTTGGCTTTACAATTTATTACTACTGTCAAATTAATAAACAGAAACTTCATAAGATTGGAGTTGGGAGGTCCAAATCAGGGAGCTTTACACCCGAGGGATGGTACCATCCAACAGAAAGAAGAAAGACTTCCTCCTCTTGATTGGCATGAGGCTTAGCCAATGAGAGACTGTCACAATTCAGCCAATGAAAACCCACCGCTCATCAAACTCTCAATTTCTCCAATGGACTCTTTGTTTACAATAGCCTTCCTAACTTCTTCTTCCCCTTCATAAAAGAATTTCTCCTTTCTTGCTGAGGGTCTTTCACGTGGCTCACCACTGTTGGAGACTCCAAATTGCAATTCTCTGCTGATAATGAATAAATTCATTTTTGCTGGGGAGATAACTAGCTGTCTAAGATCAACACAATTAATGTAAATTATTTGTTTATTTTACTGTTTTATTATTTTTAAATTTTATTGAGGTCACCTTGGTTTATAACATCATATAAGTTTCAGGTATATATCCTTACATTTTGGCTTCTGTATGGACTGCATCGTTTTCACCACCAAAAGGCTACTTTATATCCAACACTATACATATGTGCCCCTTTATACCTTTTTCTCACCTGTTGCCCCCTTCCCTTCTGGTAACCACAAATCTGTTCTCTATACCTCTTTGTTTCTTTTTAAAATTACTTTATTGAGGTCATATTGGTTTACAGCATTGTGTAAATTTCAGTTGTACATAGTTGTATTTCAGCTTCTATATAGACTGCATCATATTCACAACCAATAGTGTATTTTTTATCCATCACCGTAAATATGCTCCCCTTTACCCTTTTGCCTTCCCCCTACTCCTTCCCTTCTAGTAACCACCAAGCTTTTCTCTTTATCTATGTGTTTGTTTGTTTATCTTCCACATATGAGTGAAATCATATGGTATTTGTCTTTCTTCATCTGACTTATTTTGCTTAGCATAATACCCTCAAGTTCCATCATGTTGTCACAAATGGCAAGATTTCATCCTTTTTATGATTGAGTAGTATTCCATTGTATGTATATATATATATATATATATATATATATATATATATATATATCATATCTTCTGTATCCATTCGTTCATTGATGTCCCTTTGGGTTGCTTCCAAGTCACTTCACAGTGGGGGAAACTGAGATCTAGAGTATTAATCAATGAATTCTAGTAAATGGTCTATCTAGGAGCATATTCTTGCCGTCAGGATGGGACTTTTTCCACAGTTGGAGATATTAGAAGGAGGACACAGACTGGAGGCAAGGATGGCTGCTGGAAGCTAGAAAAGGCAGAGAATACTGGAAGAAGTGCTGACAAGGAAATGAAAGGCCAAGTAAAAACCAAATGGTTGTGGGAAGAAGTGGGGATTCTCAAATAGGGAAGTGAGCAGAGGGTGAGGTTTCTGCTGGCAGAGTGGAGGGTGATGGAGTGTGAAACTGTCTGTGGTGGGGGCATGACATTGGGGTTCTGAGGCAAGCTCTCTCTCTAGGGGGACAAAAATCACCCACTGAGGTGAACTTGGGAGAGTGCCAGATAAGGCCAGGTAAAGGTAAACATGAGGATACCTGTGGCCTGAGCACCAATGAAGTAAACAGAAGGAGCCAGAGAAAGGCTGGTGACAGAGGAAGAGCACTGGGCTCCCCTAGTATACCCAGGACCCTTTCATCAGGCTGGATTCTAATCACAGGATGTACCACCCACTTCAGATTATTCTTTTGTGATTGTGTGTGTTTAGAGGGCCTATATAACCACTTCCTTCTCTACTTATTGCCTTTTATATAAAGTTCAGATTCTTGAATCTATGTAAGTATTCACCAGTATAAATAGTCTGTCAATTTCCCTTCTCATGGAACCCACTCCTCTCAATCCCCATACTCTTTTTTTTGTGGATTGAGACATATAAGCCAATAAAATCGACTCCTTTAGGAGTTTGGTTACATTTCATTAAAGTATTGGAAATATTTTAATCATGAGCTTGACATGGTCAAGTGTACATTTTATGAAGCAACTCTGCAGCAGAGTGCTGAATAGATATGGAGAGGATTTGAATTGTGATGTACAGTTAAGGGATTGTGGCAGTAGTCTAGGTCACACACGATGAAAGCAGAACTATATGTCGGTGAGGTTACAGAAGAAGAGGCAGATTTTGCAAATTATGGAGAGAAATGACATGGTGGCATGAATTTTCTGACTACCATAGTCCAATACAGTTGTTCGCTATACAGAAGTTTAGCTCTCGGGTTGAAAAGCATGCTGCTCTTTCAAGACTTCAAATTATGGATGTCCCGTGGGTTAGGTAGTCAACATGCCTTCCTAGAGAATATTGTTCTGAATAGGGTTGTATCTGAGATTCTAGACACTGAAATGGCAATTATCACAATGCATTTTAATTCTTGGCTTAGATATACTTCTGTAGTTTAAAGATTCTTGATAGAAGTGAATATATTGTCAGTCTCTCTATGTACCTACTAAGATCCTTAATACTAAGTGTGAAATGTGAAGCATAATGGGGTCACTATGGGCTTTAAAATGGAGCCAGCATTCCATAAGGAAATGAAACTTAAGCATGTCCTGATTGGGCAGAATATGAACTTTTGAACCGAGTCAAGACACAAATATTCTGAGAATGTTGCAAGAAACTTGAAACTCATTACAGTGTCAGACTTTTGCCTCCCTGTAGCTAGCTTTAGCAATAAATTATATTTAGCCAAGATTAACTTTCTGCTGCTAACCCCAATTAACATTCTTTTTAATGCAAACCTCTCTCTTTTGCCTTTAAAAGCCCCTGCCTCTTACTCCCTAGCAAGACACTATTTGGGTTGAGACTGGAATGGATGTATCCCAAATTGCAATTTGTTAGTCCCCAAATAAATGTCTTTCTGCCTCTCATTTTGACTCTTTAGTTTTTGGTTAACATACTTCATGCCAGAAGCAGGACCCGATGTGATCTCACCTTTGTGAACTGGTGTCCCCTGAAACCCTGTGCCAGATCTACATGAGCCTGTTACACTCACCATTTCCATGGATCACAGACTCTTTTGATCATAAGAGCTCTCCCAGGTTCTGGACTTTTCTCCATTTGGTCAAGGTCAATGCCTTTTTTTTCAGATTGGGGTCAACTGCCCAGGAGACCATTGTATGAGTGCCAGCATGGCTTTTTCAGCTCAAGGTCATTGTCTCAGGAGGGGCTTCCCTTGACATTGTTTTTTTCCCCTGATTGTTGAGTACTCTGACATAATTTAAGGGTCTCTCAGTTGTCATTCTTATTGTCATTCTTGTTGCATGATTTTCTTTAACGTGGGTCATCCAGTTTCTAAAGTTACCTGAGAAGTTCCTCCCTTGGGAACTCCAGTTGGTTTTATGTTTAAGACTTATGATCCCTTCTCTTGTAAATCTCTTTCTCAATGGACCAAAATTACTAAGGATAATTAAAATTACAATGGCCAGTAGAAGGAAAGGTCTAATTAGATAAGATCATTTAAAAGGTGTGCTTAAAAGCAAAGGCTTCAAAATTCCAAAAGAGCTTCTTAATTGAAAACTTCATTGCTAAAAGGTAATGAAAAATTAAAGATATAAGAGGTATCTAAAAGGAAAGACTACATAACTCTTAACAAAATTCCACCAAGTTCGTGGCCTTACAAACATCTTCATATCTACTCTCCTAGGAGGGCCCCGGTATGGGCTCCCCTCAAGTTGACGTCTCTGAGAGTTTTCTTGGTAAAGTGCTCCATTATTCCTTTAAATGATCTAGGGAAAACTAAAGTCAGAATTGATGGGGTTTCTTAATACAGCCGGGAATATTTACTGTTTGTACTCACTAAAACTTAGTAGGATGTTTGAAAGGATTTAATAACATTATAGTCAGAAATTTGACAAAATTAGAAGCTGATATTTAGAGACTGATAGGATTTTTTAAGGTTTTTCCCCCAAGCTAAAATAAAACTATACACCCAGAGGGAAAGCAGAAAATTGAGAATAATGTAGTTGTATGGGTGGATCATCTTATGATGTCATTTATGTTACATCTTACAAATCTTTTTGAAACTGGAAATGCAACTCTACAGACAGTTCAGTGTCTACCCACTCCTTTTCACAAGTTACTAATTTATAAAAGAGCTCTATTCATTGTCTTAAAAACAAATAATTAGCATATAAATTGAGTATACTCTCAAAAATGTAATAGAAACCAACTCAAATGAATTTTTTATAATTTTCTCACTATTGATTCTTGTGTGTGTGTGTTTAAGATTGGCACCTGCGCTAACATCTTTTGCCAATCTTCTTCCTTTTCTTTTTCTTCTGCCCGAAGTGCCCCAGTACATGGCTGTATATTCTAGTTGTGAGTGCCTCTGGTTGTGCTATGTGGGGTGCTGCAGCATGGCCCGATGAGTGGTGCCATGTCCATGCCCAGGATCTAAACCAACAAAACTCTGGGCCACCAAAGTGGAGCATGTGAACCCAACACCTGGCCATGGGGTCAGCCCCTCAAATGAATTTCAGGATCACGTGTTCTAGGAAAATATTTGATATCAAAGCTAATTTATTTGTTGGGCTAATTAAAATAGGCTCGACTTTAGAGTTATAAGTATTATATACAAACTTTTCTTCTATCTAGGACTACTAAAAGTCAAACAAATTCATAGTACCTCTGTTACAAAATTTGTCAGCAAAAAAATTGATGGCCGACCTTTTTCTAACATGTCATGAAGTTTTTGTAGGTAATCTAAACATAGTTATTTGGAACAAGTAAATTAAATAGATGAAAGGTTTTTAGGTGAATTTTTTAACAATAATTATGTGTTGTTTTATGTGTCCTTAAAAACTTCAAAACCTTTTGGTAACTTGTAATCTTAGAGTTTTGCTAACTTAGATAGGAATTTATTATCCAGATCATTTACAAATAATATAAAATATTAAACAATTACTAAACATACATTTATCTTCTTTTGGCTTCTTATTACAAAAAGAAACCTAAAAGATGTTTGAGTCTATTAGTAAACATGTCTTATGCCACATTGAAAAATCTATAGTATGAGGAAATGTATGTTTTCAGTAAAAAATGTACAAATAATGAAGGTGCTTTTGTTAGAAAAGTCAATTTGTCCTAAAATAAAACTGGTTATGGGAAACAGGAAAGGACCAATTCTAATTATAAGAAGGAACGTTATATAAGGTTTATGAAAAAGGAGCCCTGAGGAAAAAAGTTTTATGTCAAGTCAAGCTGGCTAAGATTGAAATGAATTTAATGAAGTAAATGAGTTTTAATGTCAAAAATAAGCTGGTTCAAAATTAGAATTTGGTTTTCTCTGTGTTATTAGGACAAGGCCTTTTTGGATTTTATTTTTTATTTTTACTTTTAAAGATTGGCCCTAGGTTAACATCTGTTGTCAATCTTATTTATTTCTTTATTTTTTTTCTTCTCCCCAAGCCCCCAGTACATAGTTGTATATTCTGGTTGTAGGTCCTTCTAGTTGTGACATGTGGGCTGCCACCTCTGCATGGCCTGATGAGCAGTGCTAGCTCTGCACCCAGAATCTGAACCAGCAAAACCCTGAGCCACCAAAGAGGAGCAGGTGCACTTAAACGCTCAGCCATGGGATCAGCCCTTTCTTTTGGCTTTTAGTCTGCTCTTGATAAAAAGATTATGAAAGGTTTTATGTTTTTACCTTTGGATGGTATTCCTAAAAGGCAGAGATTTTATGTTTTATCAAAGTAATTTCCTTTTTTGTTTTTATCAGGTCTTTAATTATAAGAGCTAAGATTTTTCTTACAACCATTTAACATTTCATATTTGCCTAAAGGTCTAATTGCCACGATGGTTAAATGGATAACTGACTACCATTTCACAGTGACATATGATCCTATTTGACCAAATGTTTTAAAGTCTTTTTTGATATTTTTGACAAACTTCCAAAATCAGATTCTAAATGGAGTGGTGTTTTTGTTTTTTGACCTGGATTTCAAAAGATTTGTTAAACTAAATAGACTTACTTGATATGTTAAAGTACATGGGAAGTATTATTTAAAAAATCACATTAAGCCTTCTTTATGTTGTATTTACACATGTATATAAATATTCTAAAAATTATGTGAAATTCCTAAAAATCTATGTCCTGGTATAATGTTATTAGTCATAACTCTAGATATTATCTTAAAATATTATGTGACACAAATAGCAAAATTTATTTGTCAATTGCATTATGATGAACCATTTTTGAATTTTTTATTATTTAATATTACTGTGATGCTTTTGCAAAAATACCTTAAGCAGAACAAGTATTAATTACATGGGACTTCATGAGCTGGGGGATGCTCTAATGTTTTGTTTTTTCAGATTTAAAGAACTCTTTTCTCTTTGGTAAGATAATTTTGTGAACAAAGATGAAACGTTTACTTTTTCTCTCTACCTGATCCCTGCAAAATTCAGACATTCTTGCTTATATAATCAAGTCAAGTTTTAGCACTAATAAATTAGTTTTAATGTGACAATCTTTGATTAAAAAATGAAGGTAATTATATAGAAAAGAATTGTGTTAGCTTCTTTGTAGATATTCATTTCTAGTTTTGTTAATAGTCTTTGAGATTTCATTATATACCTGTAGACCAAACTTCCCTGGCCTAAGATTCCTTTGGTCTCACTGACAGTTTGCAGTGCCCTCTTTGAAAAACATAAACTCACTCAACATGAGATAATCACTGGCAGACCAATGTGTATTGGTACACAACCTTCAGCTAATCCCTTGTTATCTTATGTTAGTATGACCAGCCACTGTGAATCTCTAATGTCTTATGCTCAAGCCTATCATTAACAGGATAAAAAAAGCTTTCCAGGATTTTAATTTAAAGGATCCTGTTGGTCACCATCTAGAACCTCCTGACTGGATATTCTGGAAACATCATCAGAGGAAGACGTCCCTTGAGCCCTGTAGGAAAGTATCTTGCCAATTGCTCCTGACTGCTGAAAATGAAAGGCATTGAACCTTGGAGATACAGCTTACAGCTAAAGAAGGCTCCACCTGACATTCAGTCCTGTATAAATGCTGGAGACCTACAAATCAAATTGACTAGGAATAGAAATAGCTGACATCTGAGGTCAAGAGCTTTCCTGAGATTTGAGGCTAGGCCAGTACAGACATAGACACCGCTCTAACCTCATTATTGACCCTCTTTACAATAGACTTTCTCTATAACACTGATAAATTTATTGAGCATTATGATAATAATTCAACATTCTTGCTAAGAAAGACCCACTTAGTTTACCGATGGTTTCAGAATGTCACTTAATGAATTTTTTATATGTTTATTATTGGAATATTGCCGTGTGTACTTGTGTTTAAACTTTTTATGCTATTAATCACTCATATCTGCTCTAGAACTTAAAGAAACACCAAGGTTATGGTCTCTAATTGTATCAAAATGATAAATAAACTTATCCACATGAACCTTCAGCTAACTGGATAAAATTCCCACATGTAAACTGCCTAAGAGTCATTTCCTGACTGCCCCCTTCTTGCTCAAATGTGGCCTATCCCTTATGACACTGACTCCTTGGAATAACCACTAAAAATAGGAAAAAAATTCCCCAATGTAGGACATAACTTTCTGGGACAGGTCCATCCTAGTAATGTTAGACTAAAAAGTCAATGGTTCATCAGTGATGATTTCAGAGAAAAACCCCAATTGAAAGGAGGAAATATGAAATGTGGAACAAAATGGGGTCATTTAGGTAGAAGAGCTTAAAATAGAATTGGGAAGCCATTAAGGAAACGAGTCTTAGGCAAGTCGTCATTGGGCAGAACAAGCATTTTTGATCTGAGTTAATGCAAATATTCTGAGAATGTTGCAAGAAACCTGCAATATGTCACAGTGATGGACTTTTGCCTCCCCCTAGCTAGCCTTGGCAATCAATTATGTTTAGCCAAAACTAGCTTTCTGCCTCCAATCCCGATTAACATACTTTGTAATGCAAACCTCTCTCTTTTGACTTTAAAGGCCCCTGCCTCTTACTCTCTAGCAGGACACTACTTGAGTTGCTATGGGAATCTGTGTACCCTGAATTGCAACTTTTTAATCCCAAAATAAATGCCTCTCTGCCTCTCATTTTGGCTCTTTATTCTTAGGTTAGCACAGCACGTGTTCAGTGATTTTTTTGGTAAATGAATTTATGAATTAAACTCAATAGGTGGGATTACTCTATATTTTTCATGGTCCTATGCATCTGGCATGGCTGCAATTTTAACTCTAAAGATAATGAAAGGCTGGCTGTAGTTTATACTATTGCTTGGGGAAATCATAGGTGGTCTGAAAAGCAAGTATTCATTTGTCCTTCCAGCTCTTGTATCAGTAAAGAGCAGCTAGAGAAATGCAGCAGATGACAGCTAGCTGATGCCCTTCTACAGAATCATGGCATTCCAGCAAGCCAAGATACAAAAGGGGGAAGCACCCTCATCACACAGATGGCCCTGTGTGACAGGCCATCTACAGGCTTCTTTATTTTAAACTCTACATCAATAATGCAAGCAGAAGTAAATTTTATGTGACAGGAGAGATAGGAAGATTTGAGGCTTTATAGTTTTTAGATGTCTACCTTTGCTGTACTAACTAGTAAAAAGTTATGTGTAACTTCAAGATGAAAGACATTAGCAGCTTCTTAGAAGAGAGTAATCCCAATCTTCTGGATATTTAATGAGATGTAATTCACTGAAGCTCCTGACTTGGTCTACTGCCAAATGAATCAAAAGCAATCTTGCTGCACTTCAGTGTGAAGTTCCTGAATGTAACCACAGCCATGTCAAATACGAACTTCACAGCTGTTGTCTCATAACTATCACGGTATTTATCAGACATGAAAATAGCTTCTTTTATACCTGCCTGGATGATAAGTTTAACACACTCACTGCATAGGGACAAGGTGACATGTATAGTACATCCTTTTATACTTGCTGAATTTCTGTTCATGATGACATTCAGTTTGGCACAGCACATGTACAGGTATTTGGTATCTGGCTTACTCTCTGCTGTCCTCTAAGGGAAGAGATCATCACTGTAACCATTTGGCATTCTGTTGTACCCAGTCCCTACAATCATGTTTTATGCATTCATGATTCAGGCTCTGATCTTTTGGATCTTTGCTTCTCTGTGCCAATAAGAAGCGCACTGCCATGAAATATTTAGGTCATTATAGTCACCCCCTTTTTGCAGGACTGTACTCATTCTGGATTGACTCAGCTGTCCCCCCCCTCCATTCTCCCATCCTTGGTCCATTTGCCTGCAGGCCTCTACTGGACCCCACCATTACTGCCTAAGTGAACCAAGCCATTCAATTATTTCTGAAATTAGCCATTTAGCTCACTGATATTCAGAGTTTCTTTGTTCCAATATAAGCATGTTAAAGTCTACAGATTTCCCTTGAAATACCACTTTGTGAAAATGAAGGGAATTTCAAGGGGGATTTCAAAACAATTCTCATGATTATTAGTAAATATGGTAGCCAAAAAAACAAAATAGATATAAAAGATTTGAGCAACAAAATAAAAATATTAATCTATTTAACCTATATAGAATCTTTTACTGTTACTCAATCCTAAATTGTTGTAACTTTTCAGCATAATTTCTCCTTTGACTAATGAATTTCTTAGAAGTATGACTTTAAACCAAGCCTGTCAAGATTTAAATATTTATCTTTTTCTCTAGTGGTGTGCTTTGATTCCTTTCTCTTTACTTTTTGTGTATCTACTATTATTTTCTTTTGTAGTTACCATGAGTCTTACATAAAACACCTTAAAGTTATAGCAGTTTACATTCAATAATCTGCTTATAGTCTGCTTATAGTATTATGAGGATTTCTGTGTATTTAATGAATTGCTTTTTTTCTTTTTGCTTCTTTTCAGCTTTTCTCCTTGTCTTTACTTTTGACAGTTTAACAACAATGTATTTTGGTGTAGATCTCTTTGGATTTATCTTATTTGATAATCTCTTTGTGCTTCTTGGATCTGGATGTCTGTTTCTTTCCCCAGGTTAAGGAAGTTTTTAGCTGTTATTTCTTTGGAAAAGCTTTCTGCCCCCTTTTCTTTCTCTCCTCATTTTGGAACCCCTATAATGCATATGTCAGTCTGCTTGATTGTGTCCCATAAGTGTCTTAAGCTATCTTTACTCTTTTTCATTCTGTTTTTCTCCATAGCTCTTATTCATTCTTTTACAATTTTCCATTTCTTTATTTCTCTTTACTGTATTCGGAAAAATCCCTCAGAAATATCTTCCTTTTCTCTAAATCACTTTTCAACTATCTCTATTATGCTATTTAATGCATCCATGGAGTTCATTATATCATCAACTTATTTTTATACATGTCCACTTCTGACAGTTTCTTTTTCTAATGCTATCTTTGTAGTTGGATCCTCAATTTATTTAAAAATCCATATAGTTATTATATATGGTCTCTCCCACAATCACAATATTTTAGTCCTGGGTAATCTACATATGTTGTTTCTCATCTCTACTGGCATAATGGTTTGCTAATCTTTATTTCAAATAATAATTGTTTTGAATCCATATGAGTTTAGTTGGCCTAATTTGGCAAAGATTTTTTCCAAAGAGAGTTTGCTTTTGCTCTGATCTCTGTAAAGGTTTACACTCAGAATGTGTGTTTAAGATTTAGCTTTCCACTTTCTTGTTGTTTCAAGGACTAATATGCCTATAACAAAGCTCCAATGGAAATTAGTCTCAACACAACCACACCCTGTTCTGCTCCTGCATCTCTATCCTGGCATCCTGACGTTCATGATTCCCTCCTCATCCATTTCCCACTTTCCTGGAATTAGCAGTCTATGTCTTTGGCTTGAACACTATGCCCCTAAAGCCAAGTTTCTAGCAACTCAAGTTCTGTCTCCCATACTCTTCTTCTGCAGCAGCTCCAAGCTCAATTCTTGTTGATTTTTTATTTGTTCCACATTTTGTTTATTTGTTTACTCTGGAAGAAATAGAGTTAGAGGTATTTTAACTTTTGTGAGTCATATCCCCAAAGGACATGTTTCATCTGTGTTCTATTTGTAAAATAGAGCTCCTAGGCTCATAATAGAAAAATGGAGCACTAGATTCCACATTGAGTTTCAACATAATTACATTTTTTTCTTCTTTCTTTTTCTTTTACCCAGCACTAGATAATTATGAGGAGAAAAGGATCAGTTATAGACAAAGTGAAGAAACTATGATTTTCTTTGCAATTTGGCTATAATTCAACAACAATAAACAATTTCCTGGCTGGGATATAAAAGAGTGTAGGAGAGGGGCTGGCCCGGTGAGGCATCAGTTAAGTACACACGTTCCACTTTGGCAGCCCAGGGTTCGCTGGTTCGGATCCCAGGTGCGGACATGGCACCTCTTGGCAGGCCATGCTGTGGTAGGCATCCCACATAGAAAGTAGAGGAAGATGGGCACAGATGTGAGCTCAAGGCCAGTCTTCCTCAGCAAAAAGAGGAGGCTTGGCAGCACACGTTAGCTCAGGGCTAATCTTCCTCAAAAAAAAAAAAACACAGTGTAGGAGATATTTATTCTCATGGTAACACCAAAATTTTTAGATATTGTAAAACTTGCATTTATCTATGAAACTATTGAAGAGAGATAGACACACACACATACAAAAACCCAGATGGACTGATTTTTCAGAGAGGAGTCCTTTATACATGACTATCAAGCAGTGGAAGTTACTAGAGGCAACAGTGGAAAAGAAAGGCTGCCAAGACTGCGATACATGAGTGATTGGCAATGGTGGCCAGGCTGGAGAGATAGGATTCTAGAAGATTCCCAAATGCAGCAATACTTTACTTGACCTAACAATTTTCCCTGGCTTCCCACTCCTTTTAGCTGAGAAAAGGGGAGTGATGGTGAGGCTAGCGTATTCTCTGGTTTCATGAGTTCTCATAGTGCCTAGAAACAAAGGGATCTTCTGCCACTGATTCAAAAGACAAAACTGAGGTCCAACTCCCACCAGTCTCCAGGATTAAGCATTGATAAGATCCAAGAAATTAGATTTGGACAAGAACAGCTGTATCACTGGGAGGAAGGTTAGCCAGAGCTCAGGTCAATTTAAAAAAATTACTACCTGCACCAAGATTAACTTGAGAGTTAGTGAAAGCAGAAAAATTACCTTCTCACTTTAGCAGCCATACACTGGAAAGAGACTGCACACTCTTAGGAATAAAAACAAAGCAAAAGGGTTGTATAATAAAATCCCTACTATTATCTAGATACAATGTTCAATACAACATAAATCATTGTGAGTTAAGAGAGGAAAATGGGACACACAGAAAATCAAAAAATTAAAATACAGACTCATAGATAAACCAGATACTGGAACTAGCAGAAAAGGAAGTTAAAACTGGTATTATGAATATATTTGGCTTGTGGCACTGGCCCTGGTTAGCTTTGTCCCTCAAGTAAAGATACAGCTCTTCTCAAAGTGGCTGAGTCTACGTGACTCTTTATCTTTCCAGGTTCCAGTAATGACTCCCTTTACTTGCCTTTACTTGTCCATTAAGGCCTATAGGTGGTGATAGCTTTGCTGCTACTAGCTCCAGGTTACTTCACTTGAGGTTCCCCTGCACTTTCTCAATAGTCCTTTCATAAATGAAACTCTTTCCATTTTATATAGATAGATAGATACAAATACATATACACCTATATATATTTGGAAATTTATAAGAAAAGGTACAAAGAGTGTGTAAACATATGGGGAATCTCATAGACTATATCAAAGTTTAAAATACACAAAAGTCATGGAATATGTTCTGAAAGACAAAAACATATTGGGTGACCTCAATGGCAGAATAAACACTGCAGAAGAAAAAGTCAGTGATCTTGAAGAAAAGACAATAGAAATTATCTAAAATAAAACATTGAGAAAAAATACTGAAATACTAAAATAACTGTTTATGACTTGAGTCATAATAATTGGATTGGGGAAGAAAAAGTATTTTTAGAAATAATAGCCAAAAATTCCCCAAAGTGGATGAAAAATATCAGTTCACAAATTAAAAAATCCAAGTAAATCTCAAGCAGGGTAAATTCAAAAGAAACTACACCAATGCACATCATAGACAAAATGCTGGAAACCAAAGATAAAGAGAAGATCCTTAAAGCAGTCACATGCAGGGGAACAAAGGTAAAAATGGCATTTGCCTTCTCATTAGAAATACCAGCTAGGAGCTGGCCCAGTGGCGCAGCAGTTAAGTGTGCACATTCTGCTTCAGCAGCCTGGGGATCACTGGTTCAAATCCCAGGTGCAGACATGGCACCACTTGGCATGCCATGCTGTGGTAGGTGTCCCATGTATAAAGTAGAGGAAGATAGGCACGGATGTTAGTTCAGGGCCAGCCTTCCTCAGAAAAAAGAGGAGGATTGGCAGCAGTTAGTTCAGGGCTAATCCTCCTCAAAGAAAAAAAAAAAAAGAAATACAAGCTAGAAGGTAATGGAATCATTTCTTCTAAGTTGAAAAAAAAACAAACAATACTGTCTATTTATAATTCTTATCCAGCAAAACTATCCTTCATCAATTAAGATGAAATAAGAATATTTTCTGATAAATGAAATCTGAGAGAAATTTTTGTCTGTGGACCTACTGACAAATACTACATACAGTAAGTCCATTAGGATAAAGAAAAATAATGCAAGTTGTAAACTCAGATATACAAGAGGGAATGAAGAGGTCTTGGAATAGTAAATAAGGGGAATATTTTATAATGAAAAAAGGATCAGTTCATAAAGAAAGCATAAAAATTCTGTTAATGCATCTAATAACAGAATTTCAAAATTCATGATGGAAAGAGCTTTAGAATAAAAGGGGGAAATAAACAAATTACAATTATGATTGGAGATTTTAATGCACGTTTTCCTAGGATTTAAGGAAATAAGTGAACAAAAATGAATAAGGACATAGAAAATTAGAACAACAGTATAACATAACCTAATATACACCTATTGAACATTACACCTTATAAATTCTAATTATGTTTTTTTTTCCAGCTCACACGAAACATTTGTCATTGTGACCATATGCTAGGGTATAAAGAGGTCTCAGTAAATATCATAAGATTGGAATCACTTGGTATATTTTCTGATCACAATGGAATTGATTTTGGAACCATGAATAATAAGACATCTAGAAAATATCCAAATATTTGAAAATTAAGCAGCACAATTTCAAATAATAGATGACTTAATGAAAGAGTCAAAAGAGAGATTAGAAAATAATTTGAGCCAAATTATAACAAAAAAACAGCACATCAAATTATGTGAGATGCTTTAAAAGTGGTGAAAAGTGAAGAGAAATATCAGAGTTCAAATGCTTTTATTAAATAACAATGGTAAGATGGTTTAAAATCAGTGATCTAAGCTTCCACCTTAAGAAGCAACACAAAAAGAACAAAGTAAACCCAGTGTAAGTTGAAAATAATAATAAAAATAAAGAAGAGATCAATAAAACAGAAAAAAAAAATAGAGAAAATCAACAAAGCCAAATGTTTGTTTTTGAAAAGGCTAATAAAATTGATAGATCCTTAGCAAGAAGGATCAAGAAAAAAAAAAAAAAGAGATTCTCTCTTTCTCCTTGATTCAGTTTTGGGAAGTTGTATGATTCTAGGAATTTAACTATGTCTTCTATGTTATCCAATTTGTTAGTGTACAGCTATTCATAGTATTCTCTTATAATCCTTTGTATTTCTATGATTTCTGTTTTAATTTCTCCTCTATCATTTCTGATTTTATTTAACTGAATCTTCTCTCTTTTTTTCTTAGTGAGTCTGGCTAAGGGTTAGCCAATTTTGTTTATCTTCTCAAAGAACCAGCACTTAGTTACGTTGATCCTCTCTATTATTTTTTCAGTCTCTATTTTGCTTATCTCTGCTTTGATTGTTATTATTTCCTCCCCTCTACTGACTTTGGGCTTTGTCTGTTTTTCTTTTTCTAGTTCTCTTAGGTATTAATAGTGTAAAGTTGTCTGTGATTTTTCTTGTTTTTTGAGGTAGGCCTGTATTGCCATATATTTCCCTGTTAGTACCACTTTTGCTACATCCCATGAGTTGTGGGATGTTGTTTTAATTTTCATTTGTCCCCAGGTGTTTTTTGATTTATTCCTTGATTTCTTTATTGATCCAATAGTTGTTCTGTAGCATTTTGTTGAATATCCACGTCTGTGACTTTTCCAGCTTTTTTCTTGTAGTTTATTTCTACTTTCATACCATCGTGGTCAGAAAAGGTGCTTGATATACTTTTGATCTTCTTAAATTTATTGAAGCTTGCTTTGTTTCCCAAAATATGGTCTACCTTTGGGACTGTTCCACGTGCACTTGAGAAGAATGTGTATTCTGCTGTTTTTGGTTGGAATATTCTCCCTCAATTCAAAATATACTTCAAAACTTAATAATCAAAACAGCATGGTATTCACACAAAAAACAGAAACTCAGATGAACAGAATAGAATTGAGAGTACCAAAATAAACCCACACATCTATGGGCAGCTTATCTTTGACAAAGGGGCCAAGAACATAGAAGAGGGAAAGGAAAGTCTTGTCAATAAATGGTGTTGGGAAAACTGAATAGCCACATGCAAAAGAATAAAAGTAGACCATTATCTTACACCATACACAAAAATTAATTCAAAATGGATTAAAGACTTGAATGTAATACCTGAAACCATAAAACTCCTAGTAGAAAATGCAGCCAGTATGCCCTTTGACATCAGTCTTAGCAGTATCTTTTCAAATATCCTGTCTACTCAGGTAAGAGAAAAAGGGGAAAAACTAAACAAATAGGACTACATCAGATTTAAAACCTTCTGCACAGCAAAGGAAAACATCAACAAAATGAAATGACAACCCACCAACTGGGAGAAAATATTTGCAAATCATATATATCGCAAGAGGTTAATTTTCAAGATGTATAAAGAACTCATGTAACTAAACAACAAAAAACAAAACAAAAATCAAAAAATGGGCAGAGGGGGGCTGGCCCAGTGGCACAGCAGTTAAATTCACACGTTCTGCTTCAGCAGCCTGGGGTTCCCTGGTTCAGATCCCGGGTGCTTGGCAAGCCATGCTGTGGCAGGCATCTCATGTATAAAGTAGAGGAAGATGGACATGGATGTTAGCTCAGGGCCAGTCTTCCTCAGCAAAAATAGGAGGATTGCTGGCAGATGTTAGCTCAGGGCTAATCCTCCTAAAAAAAAAAAAAAAAACTTACAAGGAATTACAAGTCAAGAAAATTATACACCAACATTGCCTATAAACTTAGACACAGAAATCTTTAACAAAATTGAATAAAATCTTGCAGTGCATAAAAGGTTTATTATGTGATGATCATATGGGGTTTATCCCAGATAAGGAAGATTGGCTTAATATATGAAAATCAAAAATAATTCACTAACAAAATATAAGAGAATAATCACAATATTATCTCAACAGATACAAATAAAATGTTTGAAACATTCAACATCACATTGTGACAAATACTCCAAGTAAACTAAGAATGAAAGGGTACTTTCTCAAATTGTTAAAGGGCATCAACAAAAACTTACAGCTAACATCATACAAAATGGTGACATTATAGGCTTTTCTTGTAAGATTGGAAAAAAGGTAAGGATGTCTGGCTCATCATTTGTATTCAGCATTCTACTGGAGGCCTCAACCTTATTAATTAAGATTAAGGTTAATAAATAAGAATTAGTAAGGCAAAAGAAAGAAATTAAGGACATAAAGATAGTAAAGCAAGAAGCCTAACTGTCTTTATTTGTAGGTGACATGATAGTCTCTATAACAGAGAACATTTGCTCCTCTTCTAGCCTTTTCTCTCAGTCCAGAGCCTGCCTAGTTAGCAGACAGTTTGCAAAGTTTGTGGAAGAACCAAATTAGCAATATAAGAAACCACTCTGGGAAATAGGAATAGCATAGAACATCTCATTGAAATTGCATCAATGAGCTAAACTATTTTTGCTTTATCTAAATTTTTAAATAAATATGAATAGCAGCAAAACCAACACAATAAAATTTATCATGGCTAAAACTGCATATAATAACATTTAGCTCTGTACAACTCAATCTGGGAAAACTGCATTTTGGTAGAAATAATGGCTACAAAAGAAAACTCACAGACGCAAAACTTTACAGGTAAAAGTCAACATTTGATTTGTGAATTTGTTTTTACAGGGATAATTTTTTCATATAAAAAATTGATGCCAATGAATATACTTTTTTTTTTTTTTAGGAAGATTAACCCCGAGCTAACTACTCCCAATCCTCCTCTTTTTGCTGAGGAAGACTGGCCCTGAGCTAACGTCCATGCCCGTCTTCTTCTACTTTCGATGTGGGACGCCTACCACTGCATGGCTTTTTGCCAAGCAGTGCCATGTCTGCACCTGGGATCCGAACCGGTGAACCCCAGTCCGCAGAGAATCAGAACGCGCGAATTTAACCGCTGCGCCACGGGCCAGCCCTGAATATACTTTTAATAATATATAAATAAAATTGGGAAAAATAGAAATTAATTATTTGTGGTTTTAGGATAATAGAATTAAATTTGCATAATGGAGTTTACTTGGTAAAGTATCTCATAATACTTTAATTTGGAGATTTAAGTAGACTCCCAAAAGTTGGAGATATTGGGATTTTTAGATTATAAATGCAATATAGAGATCTCATTGAGGCTGACTGTAACTATGGAAAACATAAGCACAGATTCAGATAAAATCATCCACTTACAGCAAAGTCTTACTACAAAGCTCCCCACATCGAAAGAGTTTACTTACAGGGTTCCAAATTGAGTTTGCCTGCTCTTCTTAAAGTGGTGGGTTAAGATCAGGATCCCAACAGATGAACAGCTGTTACTGCAGGTGACTGTCCACATCAGGCACTGGGTTTCTCATTCAGAATGGAGTGAAACTGAGCAACAAAATTTTCAGAGGAAGAGCTGAACTTGATGCGTGTGAATGTCTCTATTTCACCACTAGGTGTCACTGGGAGCTAAACAGTTCCTGAACAGACTGGGAAATTGAGGTTTAATAGATACTGGCAAACTGATTTTCATAGTAGTTATACCAATCTATCTTCCATCTTCTCCGCATTCTCACACATATTTGATATTATTAACTCTTCATTTTTAGCCACTCTAGTGAGGGTGTAGTTTATCCAACTGTTGTTTTAGTTTATATTTCCCTCTTAATTAATGGTACTTAAAATATTTTCATATGTCTATTAGCCATTTAGATACACTCTTTATGAATTACTAGTTTAAGTTTTTATCTATTTGTGTGTACGTGTGGCATGGAGGAGGTCAGTCTTTTTCTTGCTCATTTGAAGTTCTTTATAATTTCTGGATACTAGTCATTTGTTCCATATATCTATTGTGAATATTTTTTATCAGTCTGGTTTACTTTTCACTTTCTTAAAGTAGTATTTTGATGAACAGTTTTTCTTTTTAATGTGATACAGTTTATTGATATTTTTCTTTATGGCTATTGTGTTCTACTCCTGTAAATTATTTATTCCTAATCCCAGGTCATGAGACATTCCCTTTGATCTGTGGTTCTCAGACTTGAGTGGGCATCAGAATCATCTGGAAGGCTTTTAAAGCACAGATTGTTGGGACATACTTCCAGATTGTCTAATTTTTTAGGTCAGGGAAGAGGTCCAAGAATTTGCATTTCTTATGTCTTCCAGATGCGCTGATTCTTACAGTCTAGGGTTCACATTTGAAAACAACTGTACTATTTTAACTTCGAGAAGCTTATCTATTTTATCTTTTACATTTAGATCTGCAATATACCTGACTTGATTTTCATGTATGGTGCGAAATGGGGGGAAAATTTTACTTTTTCAATGTTATTTAATTGACTAATACCACTAATAAGCGATCCAATTATGTTGTAATTTGTGTCCATATACCTGGATCTGTTTCTACACTCCTTATTCTATTCTTTTCTTCTATAATCCCTTCTTGCGCTACTGCAATGCAATACAAAATGTTAATTAATTTAGATTTATGATAAATCTTGATGATCACTGGAGTTACTCTTCCTACTTTCTTCATCTTACTCAAGTGCAGCTCATGAAACAAGGGGAAACGTAAAATGTTTCTCTTTGGGCTTAATAAAGAAAAATCAGCATTATTCATACATTCTAGGAAACACATCAATTTAAATATAAATGCTAGAAATAAAAAAAATAAATAAATAAATAAATATAAATGCTAGGACAACAATTATTACTAGTAAAATAAGACAGAATCACAGACTTTTTGGGTGTTAAAGGTTACTTTTGTAAGCCATAGCAACATTCTCTAGAGTCTAGATGTCAATGACACTCCTCTATTAAAAAAAAACACATTTAAGGGACTGGCCTGGTGGCGCAGTGGTTAAGTTTGCACATTCTGCTTCTCGGTGGCCTGGGGTTTGCCGGTTCAGATCCCAGGTGCAGACATGGCACCACTTGGCAAAAGCTGTGCTGTGGTAGGTGTCCCATGTATAAAGTAGAGGAAGGTGGGCATGGACGTTAGCTCAGGGCCAGTCTTCCTCAGCAAAAACAGGAGGATTGGCAGTAGTTAGCTCAGGGCTAATCTTCCTCAAAAAAAAACAAACAAACAAACCACATTTGAAACTCAAGATGATTTTGAAAAATGAAAATAGCCAGTGTTATGAGCTGAACTGTTTCACCCTAAAATTCATATGTTGAAGTGCTAAACCCCAGTATCTCAGAATGTGACTGTATTCAGAGATAGGGCTTTTAAAGAGGCAACTCAATTAAAATGAACCCATTAGGGTGGGTCCTAATCCAATCTGAATGGTATCCTTATAAGAGGAGGAAATTTGGAAACACAAAGAGACACCAGCTGTGCACTTGCGCAGGGGAAGATGTGAGGACACAATGATTAGATGGGCATCTGCAAGCCAAAGAGAGAGGCCTCAGGAGAAACCAAATCTGCTGATACCTTGATCTTGGACTTCTGGCCTCTAGAACCATGAGAAATAAATTTTTGTTGCTTGAGTCGCTCAGTCTGTGCTACTTTTTATGGCAACCCTAGCAAACTAATGCATTCCATGTTGGCAACATTTTCTTCTAGATGATTAGTCATTAAGCAAACTAGCAAAGTAAATAAGCATGCAAGGGGCAATGGAGGATAATAACTAAACATTTAGGGAGCATTTTCAGAACATGTTAGGGAAAATCAAATTCTCCTTAAAATGGTTTTTGTAGAGGATACGTTTAAGGAGAAGTTTGAGTAAATGCGTAGCAAAGAGTGTCCTCACCTTCTTTCTACCTGATAAGAAAGCCTTGATAAAGTAAACCAGAAGAGAAAGCAATATTAAATGTCCAAGGAGCTGGCCCCATGGCCAAGTGGTTGAGTTCATGTGCCCGGCTTCGGCTGCCAGGGTTTTCGCTGGTTCTGATCCTGGGTGCAGATATAGCACTGCTCATCAGGCCATGCTGAGGTGGTGTTCCACATAGCACAACCAGAGGTATTCGCAACTAGAGTATACAATTATATACTGGGGGTCTTTGGGGAGAAGAAGAAAAAAAGTAAAATGTAAATGGTCCTGGAAGAGGCATCTACCAGGTGTGTTAATTTATCCTTATCTAGTGATTGCTAGAACAAGTGAGAACTATTAATATGGCCAGGAGAATGTCCTATGACTATCCAAGAATTCTCATCAGTTTCTTATTAAGCAGTTAGGAGAAGCTGATATCTAACACACAAGGTGGTATATTTGGTGGTCACTATGTGTGTTCTGTTTCAATCCTTTTTGATATCCTTATAAATTTCTGAATTAAAAACCACTTGAAATTTTCTCCTTGATGTATAGTCTCACTGCCTTGGTCCTACCTGATTCTTGCAGCCAATATCGTGCTCTTCAGAGTGAGCAAGTCCACAAGCAGTGCAAAATTAGATACAACAGATTTAATGAGGCTCATTTGATCCCTATACTTTGTCTCAGAAGAGAATTATCACACTCTACATTTATGGTTGGTTATGTTTTATTCTATACAGTTTGAACTTCTTTCTATTCTTTGCAATCTTAGTGTTTAACACAACCCTTGGTGTTTAGTAGTGTAGACATAGAAAAAATTTTCCTCTATCCTTCTAGGTTCTTCTGGCTAGTCTAAGAATTAAATAGACATGGGACAGAATAACAGGGGAAAATCAAAGTTTAATAACGTGTATACATGGGGAACACGGGATAATGGAGTAACTCACCAAAATGGCCAAAGCTACCACCTTAAATATCATCTTCAGCTAAAGACCAAAGAGGATGTTGGTGGTAGTGGTTTAGTACTTCAAAGGGGAAGAAGGTACTTTACATGGACATGTAAAAGCAGATGTTTGGTAACCTATGGATGGCCACAACAAAATGAGTAACATATGCCAAGGCTTCTAAAAGGGAGCTGGGAGGTCATTAAGGAAATGGGGCTTATGCACACACATCACGTTTCTACCCAGATGAAATGTAACTTTTGAATTGTGCTTCATTGTTGTCATCTTGACCTTCATAAAAGAAATATGCTCACTCCCATAGATAAGAACTTTTTGTCTTAGGGGTGGCCTTGACAACCAATCACATATAACCAAGAAGCAGTAGCTGTGGTCAACACCAATTAAAAATTTTGCAAAACTACCTATGTAATTTGTCCCTTTTTGCCTTTATAAACCCTTGTTTCCTTTATCTTCCTTGGAATGCAATTTGGGTTTCTGCCTCAATCTGTGTCTCCCAAATCACAATTCTAATTGCCCAAATAAATAGCTGCTGCTTAAGTTGTAATGATTTTTTTCTTAGTTGATAAAAACAACGTTTGCCAGGCCTTGCAGAGACAATGTGACATGGAGAGGAGTCTGATCTGGGCCCTGTTGTCTCCCCCCACCACACTTAGACCATATTCTTTGTAGATATCTCTAGTGATAGCTCTGTTCCTGTCTAAATTCTTTTAGGCAGTTAACGGGGAGGTAACAAGAAAAACTTTCTGAGTCATTTGTTTTTAAAAAATAATACTCATGTTAAAGAGACACATTTTGGGGTGGTAAATTTTGTTCCCCTTCAGTGGACATTGACGGAATTATTACTTAAGAAATAATTGAAATCTAAGAAAAAACAACTTTGGTTTATTGACTTATAAGTTACCTAGATCTTTGAGTTGCTTTCTTCTCTATGGAAAATGAAGATTATATTCAAATCCATTAATTTGGCTTGCAGATTTATATTTTCCTGAATCTAAAGATTTATGGTTTTCATTAATTCTAGAAAATTCTCAGAGATTATTTTTTCAAATATTTCCTCCTCTCCTTGTGTGCTCCATCTCCTAATGAAATTCCTAGTGGGCTTATTCAGATTTCATTTTAGTCTTCAGGCCTCTTAACTTCTTTTTTCATATTCACAGCTCTTCAGCTCTGCATTGTATTATAAGATATTCTTCAACTCTCTCAATTTAGAAATATTTTTAAATTACTTATTTGTTGCCTAATACACCCATTGAGTTTTTAATTATGGTGACTGCAGTTTTTATTTCTACAGGCTTAATTTGCTATTAAAAACCTACCTGGTATTTTTTGATCATGTCTCTTTCTTCTGGTATTATTTCTTTTTATATTTTTAAGCCTTTAAAATATCATTTCTTCTATGTGTGATTTCTTGAGGGTCTACCCTATTGTTTGTTTGTCTGCCAACTTTCCTTCACAATGAATTATTTTTTCTGTGTTCTCTGATTTTTGATTGTGCCCTCATATTAAGAAAGACTTTATGTATGAGAATCATTTACAGCTCATATCAAGGGTGATTCCTTGAGATTAACTTGGCTTTAAATTTCACTAAGTGTCACAGATGTATTACATACCGGAATCACCGTTTATTTTCATTTACTGGATTGTGTATTCCAGCATCACACAAGTAGAATATTTTTTTACTCTAATCTCAGATTTGTGACTAGTAATTCTCAGAATGAGAAACAAACAAAAACCAAACCAACATTTACTGAATACAGAGACAGACAAGCTTCCTCTCTTGTATAATTGGGTAAATCTTCTCTTGAACTAGAGGAAAATGTAGCAGAAGCCTCAGTTTCATCTTTCTCCTTGTTTGCCTGGTCTCAAGACATTATCTCCTGATCCAAGTGACCACAATAGGCAAACCCCTAGGGAACCCATACAATACCTCCTATGCCCAAGTGTCAGTTCCTGCTTGCATCTCTGGCTTCCCATTTCTTCTTTGTTTTGTTCCCTAGAGAGTTTCCCTTATTTTGTTGTGAATGCACCTCTGTATTTAAAAAGAAAGACATTTTTACCTTGCATTTCTGGATGTTGTATTATGTTTTTTCAAGTTATGTAGTGTACCATCTTGCCAGAAATAGAATCCATAACTGTGTCTTATATATTTACACCCAGGAACCCAAGGATCATGTGATAAAATGAAGCTATAGGTTTTAATGTCAGTCAGGGAAGAGGGATTGAGATGAGATTGAATAGATAGGGAGTATGAGAAAACAGAGAGGAGGACCTGGGAGCTGAGATGAAGGCTAAGTGGAGAATGACTGAGAAGACATGGAGGAGTGAGAAAGAAAGAGGGAGAAGCAGAGTGGGGAACGAGAACACGCAAGTGGGAAGGAACAGGAGTCCATAGAAGTAAGACACACAGAATATTAGAGCCAAAAGTGATAGTAGAAAGTACTCGTTCTTTCAACCCAGTCATTTTACATATAAAGAAACTGATGCCAGTGTGCTGATATGATTTCTCCAATTCATGGCATCCACCAAGTGTCCCATCTAGAAACTCATCTTGACTTTCAGTCCAAAGCTCTTTTTACTGCAAGAGATTTGCTGTGAAAGGCAAGAAGCACACATGCCAGATGCAGGAAGAGCTGCTGGAAGCCAGAAAGGTGAAAAACTTGAAGCAGAGCGAGAGGGAAAATGAGAAGCTCAGTAAAAGGCATATGGTTTTAAGAGCGGTAGATTTCTCTAGCTGGGAAGTTGAGGTTTTTATTGGTGGTGAGGGGGATGTCAGATGAGTATGTGAGACTGATACTGGCTCAACAAGGTTAACACAAGGGAAGCCATATTGTAGAAAAGAAACCGTGTTGTCACTTGGAATGACTTCTGATTAACTAACTCTGACTCACCAGCCCTTTTGAATCTTTGCATTAGTTTGCCTAGATAAGTAAGAGTCTGTCTCCCAGGAATTTGCAGTCTCTGTAGATTTTATGGCCCCTCCCAGCTGCAATAAGATGACAACTTTGTTCTTTTGAGTTCCTTTGGAATGTGATGACCCCCAGGTGGAGAATCTATGGTGATAGCCATCATCAATGACCACAGAAAGATCAGGGTATAGGGCATTGCTCCAGTCTCTGATGTATATCCAGTAAAACAAAAGATTATCAGGAACTAAGACCAGATGTCTATCCCCACTGGGAGATCAGATGGAAACTCCACCAAGAGATCACATGGAGGCCCCACCCAGAGACCAGCCCAATATATAACTGGTCTGTAGTCTTTGTTCTGTAAGATGGTTCTTTTGGACATTAATGAGCTATCTTCTCTTTTGCTGGCAAGTGTAATAAAAAAAAACTCTTTCTCTCCTTTCACCTTATCTCTTGACTATTGGCAGGTCTTGCAGTGGGCAGATGACTCCCACTTGGGTGGTAACAGGACTGCATGGGGAGGGGAGTTCACATCTGGGTTTCTGAGGAGAGTTTCACAGAATAAGGAGGGATTCAGGAAGTGTTATCGTGGTTGGGGAAGGAATAAGTAAAAGCTGTTAGAAAGAACATAAGCAAGCTTGTGGCCTGAGCACCAATGAATCAAGAAGAGGGAGCCAGGGAATTCTGGCGACACGGGGAAGAATGCCAGACTCCCCTAGGAGAGCTGGGTACCCTGCCTGCTTGAGTTTTAATTAGAGTATATCTCACCCATACCAGGTTTCTTCTCTGGGGTTTCCTATGTCTGGGAGCACTCAATTACCAGTGACCTATATAGCCATCTCTTTCTCTCTCAGACTTTTTTTAGTCCTGGTCCTGGTCACCTTCCTGAGTCTCCATTTTGTCTCTTGATTTTTGCCTCCAATTCTGCTCTTTCTCAGCTCTCCCAGTTCTTAGTATCTCTCAACTCCCAAGCAGCTCCTAAGAAGCCTCTTTCCTTTCTCCTCTTTCAGATCCTGTACATCATCTAATATTGCCATGTGTGCACTCAAAGGTGGGACTGGCTGGGAAAGCTTCAGAGCCACGGTGAGATCATGACTCAAGTACCAGCTGCTTCCTGCATCCCTGATCAGGATTAACTCTGCCCACAGGAGCTGAGCTGAAGAAACTTGTGGCTCTGCTCCATTTCCCTTTGCAATACTACTGGTCCTCCTTCTCAGCCTCTTCTTCCTCCTCCTTTCCTACTTCCATCCTCTTTCTCCTTCTGCTTCCCTACTTATTATTCTGTTTCCCTCCTCCTCTCTTTCTCTTCTGTCACCTCCACCTGTTTGATTCTTAGTCACCCCCCCCCCCCCCACCACATCTGTTATGCCCTTGGTGTCTCTGACCATCTCCCAAGCCTTTGGTCCCAGAATTCTATTACTCGTTTAGTTACTCTTCCTTCTCTTTCCTACGCAAACCCAAACTGCCTCCTCCTTACTTACCCCACTCCACATTCAGGGGTATAAGTACTAGCGGGTACATAATTTTTGTGGCTCAATGCAAAATGAAAATGTGGGGACATATTTAAAAAGTAAAAACAAAAAAAATGCTTTTAAAGGTACTAAAATGTAAACCTTTTTCTGTTCTTTTGGTGTCTCTCTCTCTCTTTTTCAACCTTTGTGGTGTTTTGTGTTGTTATTCTTTTGTTGTTATTTCTTTGTTTTAATTTGCTAATGTCACCCATCCTTGGGCATAGTAACTCACAGGGCAAGTAAAGACCCTCTTAGGTGACTGTAGGCTCTACTCTCCTTGTTTTTGTCTGTGTGTGTGTTTAATAATATTTGGTCAAAAGGCATACATCTTGTGTAGAAGAAGAGACACTGAGGTAAAGAGTATTTTTGAGGGGCTCTGGAAGTGGGCATGACTTTTCTTTTGCTAAGTATTGAGTGTGGGGTTTGAATCAATCTAGTCAGGAGTTAACTGGGTTTGTGTTTTGTTATTGTTTGAACAGCCTTCAAATGACTCTAGTATTACTTTGTCAGATGGGCTGTTTGCTAGAGGGTTTTTCTTAATGTCTGCTTCCCTCTCAGGTTTTGGTCCGTCCTTTGTGCTGTGCCTCAAGAAGAATTATCTCCATATTCTTGCTCCTCTTCCAGCAGTGCTGGCTCCTGTGACTTGACACTTACTAACCTGCTTGGAAGAGGGAGTAGGGGCATTATCTTTGTTCTGATTCAGTCTCATTAGCAGGTAGGAGCTTTTTTTTAAGGTTTGGATTGGGCCTTTAAGAGTTCTTGCCTTTCTCTCTGCAGTATGGAACCTTTAATAGTCTAGGACAGGACATTTTACTGTCCTTTCCCCATTTTTCCCCTTCCCCTAGCTGCAGGGTATCTTCACCTGTGGCCTGAAGGCAAGAGGGCTTTTTGCCCTTCCCCCACCAGGTTAAGATTTTTTTCTGTGTGGGAGATAGGGGAGAAAGATCTGGTAGGGACTTCCTGCCCTTCTCATTCTGTAGCTGTTCTCATACCTCGGGCTTGCACCATGAGAAAGAATTTCTCGGGCCTACATCCTTGACTCTAATTTTTCAGGAGCCCCTGGTGAGGTCTATGGAATAAGCCTAGAGATACAAGTGAGTTTTCTCTTTGACTCTCAGGTGTTCTTTATACTCATTTTAGTCTTTAGTAATTTGTTAACAATTTTAGCTGAATGATTCTTACTGGCTTGTATAACATCTGGCATCTCTTCCAAGTCAGAAGGTTTTGCGGTCCCCGGGTCTTTGGAGGAGTCTATCATTCCTTAGATTCTGGGTTAATTGGTTGCCCTGATATTTCAGGTCTCTTATTGATTCAAGAAAAGTTGTGATTTTGATTATCCAGCTTTTTAAAATTGTAAGTATGAGAGTAAAGCTCTTTCCAGCTTTCTATGTTCTAATCTTAACTTTCCAAAAAAATACTTTCTTCCTTACAGAAGCCTGAGATCATTTCTATTTACTTTAAAACTAGGAAATAACAAAATAAAAAGCCCAAATGATACTGGATCAATACAAGGTTGACATAAGGGAAGTCATATTGTGGAAAATAAGACACATTGTAACTTGGAATGACTTCTGATTAACTAACGCTGACTCACTAGCCCTTTTGAATCTTTGCTTTAGTTTGCCTAGATAAGTAAGAATCTGTCTCCCAGGGATTTGCAGTCTCTGTAGATTTTATGGCCCCTCCCAGGTGTGATAAGATGATAACTTTGTTCTTTTGAGTTCCTTAGGAATATGATGATCCTCTGGCAGAGAGTCTATGCTGATAGCCATCATGAATGACAGCAGAAGTTCAGGTATAAGGCATTGCTCCAGTCTCTGATGCATATCTAGTAAAACAAAGGATTATCAGGAACTAAGACCAGATATCTGCCCCCATCCAGAGACCGGCTGCCTCCCTCACCTGGAAATCAGCTCATATATAACTGGCCTGTAGTTTTTGTTCTGTAAGATGGTTCCTTCTAGACATTAGCGGGCCATCTTCCCTTTTGCCAGCAAGAAGTAATAATAAGTCCTTTCTCCTACCACCTTGCCTCTTGACAATTGGTGTGTCTTATGGCGGGCAGACGACAGCCCCCCAACCTTGGCGGTAACACAAACACATTTATCCAGATGATACAAAGCACGGACAAATACTTAAGGGCCTTTAAATAGTTATAAACACCATGAAAGAGGATTGTGGTCACATCTGACAGAGACCAGGTTATGATAAGATAAGCACAAAACATCCAAGCAGGACCAATATGAAGGGAATCTTAGACAAATGATCCTAGGATACTCTATCAACTTCACTTCCCACAAATTCTCACCGGTTTCTTGTTATAAGTGATAGGAGATTTACAGCTGGACCCTCTGTGTAAACTTCATGTTTATTAGCACGTGCTTTCATCCTAAATAAAACTGCAAAATTGCCTAATTTCATCAAGTAGGGTTACAAGTAACACTTTCTGATGTTTTAAAAAATGTTCATGTTGAACATCTGCATAATTTAAAAAAATAATTGGATGCCTGAACCAAATTAATTTAATCATTCAAAACTATTCATTGAGCACTTGCCACTTGCCAGGAAATCTGTTAGATGTTGGAGATCCAGTACAATAGGGGTATAGATGTAACACCCCAAGCCAACCACTGAAGTCAAGATCTTGAGTGGACAAAAATCAGTTAAGGGTTGCCACTTTAGAAATTATTGTTTCAAGCATGCTTGTTTTTGTCTAAAGAGTCTATACATTATAAGAAAACTCAGCACTCAAAGATTTATAGTTCTTGGTTTAAGTATTTTTCTTCCCAATGACAAATTAGAAATGGCAAGCAATAGGATACATTTACATTGTAAAGGAAATCTCCGTCTGTAAAGGTGTCTCCCTCTCTGTACCAGGAAGGAAGGATAACCTTATCTCTAGAAACTCTCATCAATGTGGAAGGAAAGGACTCAAGTCTGCATAATAACCTGACTCTTGTTTACTGTACCTGTGTGGTAATCTCCCATGATCGACTCTCCTTCCACCCCAAAAATCCTTCTTTGTCTTGAGCTGAAGATGATATTTAAGGTGGTGGCTTCAGCTGTTTTGTAAGGTGCTCAGGTTGCCTCAGCCTCCCCCACGTATGCATGTTATAAAGCTTTGTTTAACTTTCTCCTGTTAGTCTGTCTCATGTGAATTTAATTTATTCTCCTGCCAGAAGAACCCAGTGCGGGTAGAGGAAATGCCTTCCTTCCCTACACCAACAATTGCTGTGCCCCAACAGAGCAGTCTCATGATTATTGTAAAAGGGACATTTCAATCATATGTGAAACATCCTCTTTGAGGGTATATAACCACTCTGTACACCCCATTTCTTTGGTGCCCTTTCTTCCTTCAGGAAGGAAGGCCCTGGGCTATGGTCCCCACATTTTGGCTCAGAATAAACTCACCCCAATTTTCATCTATAGATTAGTTATGGATTATTTGTGTCAACACCAAGTAGACTAAAATCTCCTTGAGTAAAGTGATCTTGTTGTCAAGCACTGTATGGCCATGAGTATTGCAAGCTGTTTGGATCCAGCAGGTGCTAAGCGACTGTTTGGTGAGTAAATCTTTATCAATGCAACTCAAACAGAGGGAGTACTTCTTCATGTGATTCAATATTCCAGTGGTCTCTATGATGAATACTGGTTCTTCCCTAAAAATAATGGAGAATTGGTGGTAATTTATATTGTGACACAGTATAGTCATAGTGGATACTGATAAAGCAAATAAAGCAAGCAATGAGAAGTCAGAGATGTGATTGAGGAGGGGTTGGGGGACAGGGGAAGAGAATATTCAAAAGGGTATGAGAAGGGCAGAGTGACAGAAAAGAGCAGGGGCATGAGAAGACTAGGTATGGTGCTGGGAAGCCACTTAGTTTCATGCTTTTATTGTATGAGTGAGAAAGAAAATACCCTAGAGGTAAAGTGACTTTTCAGCATCACACAAGACTTAATCCACAGCAATTGAATCAGGAGAAGGTGAACAGGATAGAAGCTGGTGCAAGCATAGAAGCTGGAAGCCAGAGAGGTGATTCAGAACTGGAGGGGCCACGAGTCTGAATAGGCAGTCCACAGAACTGAAGGGGAAATGACGTTCTGAGTAGGCGGTCCACAGAACTAAAGGGGAAATAAGAGTCTGAATAGGTGGTCCAGGGTTTAGGGAAGGAGTATATTTTCTTTTTGCAGATCATGAGGAAAGGAAAGGTTTTTCTGGTGGTAGGAGAAGGAAGTCAGAATAGAGGTATTGTGGGGTAGGTTTGTTTAGAACAGAAATCAAAGACCAAATTTTCTGAGAGAAAGAAAGAACATCTGCAAATGAAATGCTGTTCCTACAACTTGTATTGCTAGCAGTTCTCCTCCCACCTGGTGACAATAAAGATGGTAAGAACTCTGGCAACTGCCCAGTTGGATGCAAGATGATGTGTGTGTGTGTGTGTGTGCGTGTGTGTGTCTGTGTGTAGGGAGTGGGTTTTCCCCAGCATATATCTGGAGGGTGAGAGTGTTAGCCTGGTTCCATTCTGAGGATCCTTTACCAGATCCCTGTGCTCTTGTGATAGTTGAACATAAAGCGCAGGGCCTTGTGGCAGGCAAATGTCTCCTGAGATAACTATGGCTCCACTTTCCTTCGGATTCTGAGTTTCCCCTCTCTGGCATCTTTCTTTCTCCTTTCTCTCTCCTTCCCAATGCCTGTTTTTGTCCTCATTTTATCTATTCCTTCCCCACAGACTTCCAGGAACTAGTCTCCTTCCAAATCATCCAAATCTCATCTTTCTACAACAATTCCTGGGTACAAAGTCTGTGCTCAGGTTGGTTGGGTGAGTTGCAGACTCATGAGTGGGACGGTAACTGTGGCAACACCATTTTCCTGTGGCCCTGGTCCAAGGGCAACTTCAGCAATAAAGAGTGGATGGAAGTGGAAAGATTAATCCGTATGTTCTTCACTGGAATTCCTCGGGCATTTCACAACCATGCCAGTCAATGGCAGCTTGAATGTGAGTTGAGTTCTCTCCATGGGGAGTGGGGATATGGAGGGAGGTGGGTGAGTATCTCAATGAGTTTCTTATTCCTCTAAGAAACAGCCTCCATTCATTTCTGAACATTACCTCCCCTTATGATAAGATGTCAATTATACACTTTTGGACAGGTAGTATAATCCACACCCTGATTCTTCAAAAGTTTCAAGTCTTCTGTTACTTACAAACTCCTCTCATTGCCTGTAGGCTTGTGCCCTAATAACTTCTGTTAGTGATTTTCTCTGGTCATCCTTTTCCCTGGCCTCCAACCAGATACTCTCAACTTCCACACTCTTTGATCCTTAAAGTGTGATTTTCTCCTCCATTCCATCTCTTCAGCAACGTCTGTCAATACATTCATTGTAATCTATTGCATTTCTTTCACCCTAGATTACTAAAATGGGAACACTTTCAGACTCAATCTTATCTTACTTTCTTGCCCACATCATTCATGTTGCCTTCTTTGAACAATTTGGCCCCTTCCTCATGTCATTCCCTCTTCTTCCAACTCCAACTACTACCAATTCCCCTTATAATGAAAATCTGATCAAACCAAACTTTGCTCTATATCCTTAAATCTCCTATGCTTTTTCCTTCTTTTTCTTTTGTCTTTTGTTTGTACTCATTTCATGTTATCCTGTTTACTTCCTCTTTCCTCTAATTCACAACCCTTCTTCCCCAGATCCCTTTGAGTTACAGATAGCAGGAGGCTGTGAGCTGCACTTTGGGGGAGCCTCAGTAGGCTTCCTACGGATTGCTTATCAAGGATCAGATTTCCTGAGCTTGCAGGACACTTCATGGTTGCCATCTCCAAAGGGTGGAAGTAGGGCTCAGCAAGTCTCCAAACTATTCAATTTGGACACAGTCTTCCTGAGAATAAAACATAGGATGGTCACTGACACCTGCCCACGTTTCCTCTTGAGTCTTCTTGATGCAGGGAAGGCAGATCTCCAGCAACAAGGTCAGTTTTGCACTCTTATCCAAGAATTCTCCATTCTCAAATCACACGTTCCACTCATCTCCTAACCCTTCCTAAGAAGGAACCAAGAGGAAGAGGGAATAATGGGTGACAGATTCCTAGAGGTGGGAAAGGTATGTCTATCTAAACTGATGTGAAGATCTGAACCTCTAAGTCTGTGTTAGAGTTCTCGTCTGAATATGTTTCCTGTTCTCCGCAGTACAGCCAGAGGCCTGGCTGTCCAGTGGCCCCAGTTCCGTCCCTGGCCGCCTGATGCTGATTTGTCATGTCTCCGGCTTCCACCCGAAGCCTATTTGGGTGATGTGGATGAAAGGTGAGCAGGGGCATCCAGGCACTCAGCAAAGTGATGTCTTGCCCAATGCTGATGGAACATGGTATCTTCGGAAGTCCTTGGATGTGGAAACCAGTAAGACAGCTGGCCTGTCTTGCCGGGTAAGACACAGCAGTCTAGGAGGCCAGGACATCATCCTCTCCTGGGGTAAGAATGAAGTGGGGCCCAATCTGGGTATGGGAGTAGATGTTTCTCAAGGAAAGCAGGAGAGCCAGATGAAAACTTTGGGATTTTAGGGACTTCAGGCCCACAAGAAGTCAAAGTAAGTTATCGAAGAAATAAATAAGTGGAAAATGAGGGACCTGCCAGTAGAGGAGGATGTTGAGGGTTAGATGAAGGATCTATCTCTAAAGAGAGATGAGGGAAGAAATAGGAAGAAGGGAAATTGGTGAGGCAGACAGTCAAATTAACAAAGGAAAATGAGGGAAATGCAGTAAAATAGAGGGTAGATTTGAAATGACACTTTTCTGTGCACCCAAACCCACAGAACGCCACAGCTCCATGGGGTGGATCTTCTTAGCGGTGATAGTGCCCCTAGTGCTTCTGGCAGGTCTTGCGTTTTGGCTTAGGAAGCTCTGGTGAGTCCTTTGTATCCATCCTTCATGCTCTCTTCCCTATTCCCGACTTGTCTTCCCTTTTTTTTTGGTTTTCTCTCTCCTCAGTTTTCCTCCTTCCAGTCCCCTTCCTTCTTACTCCTCACTTCTTACCTCCACCTCATGCACGTGTCTTCCATCTCTGTTCTTATTAGGATACACAGTGAACTTCCAAGAACTCTTCTCCCTTTGGAATGAGATCCCTGCAGCCCAGAGTTTATCTAAATCCAATACAATGATGATGTCCTTTCAACTCTCTTTGTAAAACTTTTGTTATTGTTTATTTCTGCTTAATGATCAGTTGTCAACATAAGATAAAAGTAATTTTGCAAGATTTGTTGTTCTGCCCCGGGTTCTGGGACTTTAAAACTCAAATTGTAACTCTTAATGGATGAGATGCTAGCAACCTCCACATATTCATATATTAATGGGTCATCAGGCCCATTTCAGCTGTCAACTCCTCCAGAGGGCCTTCACTGATTCACAAGTGGAAGCTGTCTCTGCCTTCTCTGAACTCCCAGTGCACTTGAACTGTAATTTGCCATATCTGCTCCTCACTTCCTGCCCTGTGTTGCAGCTATTTAGATCCTTTTCCCCTTATAATTTTAAAGCTTTTTGAGAGCAAAGTCCACGTCTTTCTAATATTAGTATCTAGGCAAAGTGTCTTACACACATGAATTATGTTCTCAATAAAAATATTTGTTGAATTTATGCCAAATTTATAGACTTTTCTTATTCTTTTCCTTACTGACATCTTTGTAGTAGTTGAGACATTTGATGCTCTTCCTGTTAAAAGTCTTCTCACTTGGCCAAGGGACTCACACTTTCCTAGTTCCTTAGTGACTTCTCTGAGCCCCTGATGAGAAACACAGTGTTCCCTCTGACCGTTCTTATTATTTAACTGTAGAGACCTATTGGAGTGAACCTATTGCTCCCAGTATTCTAAACAAAAAGTGTAAGGCAGGGTGTAGGCCCCACTATTCAGTGTGGTTCAGGAACACACAGCAGAGTTATCACCTTGGAGCTTGTTAGACATACAGAATCTTGGGTCTCAGACTTAGTGAATCATAATTCACATTTATTAAAGTCAGCAGGGGATTCACAGGTGCATTAAAACTTGAGAATCACTGATATAGGCAATGCCAGAGGGGTAGTAGCACAAGTGTATCAGTGAAGAGAAAAGAAGATGGTCAAGAAAAGAGAGCAAGACTGTTGATCCTCAGGATTGAAGTGAGAGCAGGGCAAGGAGAGAACATACAGTACATTCTGGCTATTCGTGGCTGTTGTATTAAAGTCACTGGCAACACCAAGTTAGTGAATATATTGAGCCATTGCTCCCAGGGGAAATATAGGGTTAGGTTCCTGTGAGCCTCTGGTCACAAGATTTGTGTCAGCTGATGAATATATAACCTTGTTTTATGTGTGTTTCTGTTTAAAGATCTCTTATTAAATATATATATTTCCAAATAATTTATGTATATTATGTATTATTTCTTTATAAGAAAACACTAGCCAAGAAGTATTTAGTGTTTTCCCCACCCTGGGTAATGTGATACTAAATTTCTTGGGTTTTCATCCACACAGCTGTACTGTCCACTATGTTTTTAAAAACAAATAAACAAACAAAAAATGGTCATCATCTCATGAATTCACAAATTTAGCTCCTTTTCTATCTTTTCATAGCTTCATCATAGCCTTATAGATATTATCTTACCACTCTCTGGGATGGCTTCACATACAGATCAGCCAACTTCCTCTTTCTTTCTTGGAGTTACTGAATTGTTGATTCATTAACACTGAACTCATGGCCCACAAATCTATAACTCATGACTGAACAAAGATTGTCTATGTGTGCATTTTCTCCATAAGCCATATCACAGTCTTCTTGTGCTTAGGAACACTAGACAACACTTCAGCTCTATGTTTCTGGGCCATTTTAAACTGCAAAATCTCTCAACCAAGAGCAAAAAAATGCAGAAAATTGGTACTAGTAGACCACAAAAAGAGCATTTGTTTACAGTGTGAGAATAGAAACAAGAAAGCAGAGTGCTATCTTGTTCGACCTCAGCTGGAAATGTGTGAGGAGGGTGAAAAATTTGGCACCACTCTGTACATGTCCTTGAATGACTATGAAAGTGTTGTAAGGAATTATTTGGATGTTACAAACAAATTTCAGCAGGGAGGCCAATTAGCAAATACAGAATTCATGAGTAATGAGGATCTACTCTTTATGACTAATAACCCTAAATGGCAGTGTGAGTGGAGATATCCATGGCTAGATTTCAATTACTTTAGGAGTGATTTATTAATCAACAAATAGTTCTTATGCACTTCCTGTGCAGCACAGATTTATTGAGTATAAAATAGTGGGGAAGAGAAAGATGATCACTACCTTCTGAGCTAGAAAATTTTGCTTCCTAATTCAGTTCTATAGTTTACTGTTTTCACTGTTTGTTGTTTCTTTCTTAGTTTCTTAGTGCAGCAATTTATTTGGGTTGATCTAGGGGAAAGGGACCTCACTGGTATTTGTTTAGGGAGCTGAGAAAGGGGGCTCAGGGCAAGGAGAGCATCCAGAGGGACCAAGTGCAGATGGTAGCAGCTTCACATGTGTAAACTTTTGGAAAATTAAGTTGAGATTAGAGTGACAGGAAAGGTGAAAGCTATGGAATGGGGGAGAGCAAAGAGTGGGACCACCACAATCTTCCTACCTGAATTAACTGGTTGAATATTTCTCTAGGCTCCAATCTACCTTGTCACCCTGACATAGCAGCCATGTGGTATCTGGTTGTTTGATTCCATCCTCATCTGTAGTCCTGGACTGCAATCAGCCTGAGGCAATCGTGAGAAAGCATCCTTGAAAATGTGATAGGTTAAAGGATGAATGGGTAACCAACAATTTAAGCCAAATCAGAATATAGATCCCACTTATGCTTGGGGAGAGTTATGGCTCAGGGCTAGGCACCTCCTGTAAAGTGGCACAGTTTATATGAAGCTTGATTCTTCTGTTTGATGGTAGGGGAATGAGATGCTCTCTCTTGTCCTGGATGTTATGGTATGGGGTATAAACCATGAAATGCCATGGCAATGATAGCAAAATAATTGAAATGCAAGAAATTTTCTGTGCATTTCCTCCTGACACAATAAGGTTGTTTGTTCATTCATTGATTCATTCATTCATCACACGTTCAGCTTTTATTATTTGTATGTTAAACATATTCACTGGGATTCGTCCCAAAATGTACGAGAAGCAGCTGTGTCTCCAGGTATTTAAAACACAGTGAATAATCTCTTCCTCCAAGCTCGTTCCTTTTTTGATGTCTATATTTACTCATCCAGAGTCAAACTTCAGAGAACATTATAGCCTTTCTTTCCCTGCTTTTCTGGTTACCAATTATTCTTTATAAAATTTCTGAAAATTATTTCTTCCTTTCCCTATTGGTAGGCTTAACAACCTCAACATAGGACAAATACAGAGATTTTCTCTCTCTTAGTATACATTCCTGTTGGTTTTTTAAGCAAACACTCTGCCTCAGCCACAATGGACTCTTGTTTAAGGGACAGAAGTTTCTGTTACCAAGAACCTACTTAAGAAAGGATCTAGACCCTAGTACAAAATGTGTGGCAATTGTGGTAGTTGGACCTGGAAGAAAATAGAAGCTGAAATATAAGCCTCCTGGGATTTCACAATTGGAAAGAGTTGCCTGTACTGTCAGAATTAATCGTCAGTGCAGGGAACTGGGCAAGTGGATTGATGACAAAGATGCTCCATTTGTGAGAACATGTAAGGTCCTCGGTATTGTGCCCACCACCCTGTGTCCCATCTCCTGATTACATGGTGTAAAAGTAACCTGATCAAGTTGAAAGATGAGATTTTTTAAAATATGAAATTATATTGAATGTAAAAGGATGTACCTTAGTATTTGATGTTTTTCTAATTTATTAATTAGAATTTAACTTTGTTCTAAACTTTTTAATGACACATAAAGGATTTTTTTTTAAGGAAATTCAGACATGTGACCAAATGGCTATAGTCAGCCATTTGTAAATGAGAGATTTCACACATCACTGCATCATCACATTTATAAATATTTATGTTTAATATTTATAATTATTGATTTATGAATTCTTTAGTTATTTTAATTGATTACATGAACTTTAAAAAGATCATTTTCTTATTCATACAAAAAGAGTTTAATTTACGAAGTCTACAGTAAGCTGAAAGTTTAGAAGAAATTTATCAGTTTTAGAAAAAAGGATAAAAAGAGAATTTGTGAGTTCAGGCATGCAAAATTCCAGGGAAAAACAAGGGAGGGGAAATTTCTTCTTCAAAGAGACCTCGCCAGGTCTACACACAAACATATTTTTCATCACAGTCATGAGTAAGAGATTAGGAGGAATTTTAGCAAGAATAAAGGAAAAACCAATCTATATCGTGTATCAAGCAAATTAGTATTATGCATTTTTACTTTGAAATTCATTTTCTGTGTGATGTTAGTTTGGGAGCTGGAAACATTCATTGGTGAATTTGATAACTAATGTGGTCTATAATCTTCAGAAATGATTTATTCAGGCTTTGTTCAATTTTCTGTGGTGATTTGGAAATTCAGTACCTCAGTATTTAAAACGGGAAGCAGACATGGACTGGGAACGAAGTGCATATCTGCACTCACAAATTTCTGCTTCTGTTTAATTTTAATCATTTTGAGATGTTTAAACGATGGTCACTGGGATTAGTTTTTGCAACCTATTATCACCTATTGTTTTTACATAGGTGAGCACATATTCTCTTTTTCTGGTTTATAAATCTTTCTAAAGTGACATGTATAGAATAATTTATAGCTTTAAAGCATTTATTTGTAAATAAGACAGATTAAAACATATGAGATAAGATTTTAATTGAGGAAGCTAAAAAAAGTGACAAAATCAATAAAAAATTAGAGGTAAAAATTAATTTAAATGTAGTAAAATTTGAAATAAAAAGAAAAACAAACAATTGATAAAAGTGACTGGCAGTAAAGGTTGGCTTTTTGAGAAAATTAATAAAAATATAAAAACCTCTCTCAGAACTGATCAAAACAGTAATAAACATTAGAAAAGTAGACATATTACAGTAAGTAATATATAGATTAAAATAAGAAAATGCTACGTGTAATTTATACCAACATATTTGTAATGTATAAAATTTTATTTAAAAAAATCCTAGAAGAGAGAGAAAATCTGAATGTAAAAGCAATTGGTAAAGAAAATGAACAAGTTGTCAACATTACTAGTTGCACAAGGTCCTAGGTCCAGATTCCATGGAGCAGCAAATAATCATATTTCATATACTTTGTTCCAGGTAGAGAATAAAATGGAAAACAATCCCAACTAACTTCATGACGCAAAATTCTCATGACACACAAGCCAGCAAAAAGTCCTCCAACAAAACCCAAAACACATATTAAAATAGTAATTATCAGCTAATCTCATTTATGTATTTTTTACCCAGAAATTATGTATATAAGTCAAATAAAATATTTACAAACAAAAACTATCACCAAATGAAGTGAGATTCATCCATAGAATTCAAGGATTTTTTTACCATTAAAAATCTCTTAATAGAATCACTGCTTCAACAGATTATGATTAAAACCATATAATCACCTCCAGAGTTACAGAAAAAGCATTTCATGTATTTAAATGTTCATCCTGATAAAACATTACAACTTAGAATAGAACAAAACTTCTATGGTGTGATCAAATGTACCTAAAAAGTACCTACATGAGATATATTTAAGTCGGAAGCTTTAAAGCATTCCAGTGAAAATCGAGAACAAAATGTCTGTCTTCTATAGTCATCACTATTCAATAGGATGCTAAAAGTCTTAGTTAATGTGGTAAGGCCAGAAAAACAAGGAGGTATGAAAATAGATACTAAAGAAAGAGTTATGATCCTTACCAGATTATATGATTGTATACAAGAAAATGAAACATAAAAAAAAATTGGGAATAATAAAAGAGCCCAGGAACTTATTTAGTTATAAATTTAATATAGAAATAAAAACTGTATGGATTTCAAGAGAATAGGTCTTTTTTTCAGACAATATGATTTATACCTAGAAACTAACAGAATAAAAAGTGAAGCATTAGAGCTACCACGAAAATTGAGTAAGTTATCTAGATAGGAACTAAGTATTAGAAAATCAAGAGCCTTTTTTTTTTTTTTTTTTTTGAGGAAGATTAGCCCTGAGCTAACATCTGCTGCCAATCCTCTTTTTACTGAGGAAGACTGGCTCTGAGCTCACATGCATGCCCATCTTCCTCTATTTTCTATGGGGAAAACCTACCACAGCATGGCTTGCCAAGCGGTGCCAATGTCCACACCTGGGATCTGAACCTGTGAACCCTGGGCGGCCGAAGTGGAATGTGTGCAATTAACCGCTGCCACTGGGCCAGCCCCCAACAGCCCTTTTTTATACAAGCAACAAACAAAAGAAAAGAAGATATTATTTATAATAGCAATGAAACCTATAAAATAGTTAAAAATTAGCTAAAGAAAGAATATACAGGAATTCTATAGTGAAATTTTAAATACTGTTAAAGATCATAAAAGCATTTCTGATTAATTGGAGCTGTATGGAAGGAGTTATTATTATAAAAAATTATAATTCTTTTGAAACTATTCTATAACTTTGGTAAATACCTAATTGAAAATCCAGCTGGATTTTGGAGGTGCTTAGTAAACTTATTTTTTATATTTTATAGAAGAGTAAATGATTACAAATATCTAAATAGTTTTTGAAAGTGATGATTCACAATGGAAGAAAGTCCTAAATGCGAAAGATAACATTACAAAGCTAGTAGCATATAACAGCACAGTATCTTTATGACCTATTAGTGGGGAATTATTTCTTAAACTAAATTCCCAAATTGAAAAGTCTAGAGCCTTGGGGAAAAAATGGTCAATGGTGGGTCATTCCTCTGATCCTCTATACATATACACACATTCTACTTAAACAGTGGGCCCCTGAGGGTGCTGGTGCCCCTCCCTAACAGCCTTGACTTTAAGGGCTTGGCCCCTCCCAAGGTCCTGTAACTAAGTCTGTTCCTGCATGGACCGGGAACCTGGTTCTCCATCCCTTGGAGGACAAGGGTGGGCAAGTCCAGGTGGGGAAGGGCAGCACAGACTGTTCAATTATTTTGCATATTGTTGCATCTGAACCACAAACTGTATGAAATTGATGGATGATTGCAAAAAAAGAATTATAAACTTAAATGAAATTAAAAGTAAAAATTGTTGAATTTTGCTTTATAAAATTAAAGCTTCTCTTCAATGAAATATACACTGAACAAAATTGAGTGAAAAATTGAGATACATATTTGGAAGTCTAAAAATAAAATGTATATATGTGTTTCTACACAGAGTAATATGAGAAGATTTAAAGAATGATGAAAAAATACATTAATAAATGAAAAATATATATAATACCTTTTGTTTAAATTAAAGTTGTACTCAAACTCATTGGTAATTAAAGTGGAAATTAAGACAAGCTCTCATTTTACCCCACCAAACTGGCAAAATCTGAAAGCTGCAGAAGCCCAGTGTTTACAGGGATGTGGGATAGGTGGAAATCCCCATTGATGGTGGTGAAGTAATTCTGGAGAGTTTGTGGCAGTACCTTCTCTAATGATATACACGTTGAGCCTGCAATCCCACTTCTGAGTATGCATAATAGAAAATATTTACCCAGCTACAGAGGGAACATATATAAAGATGTCTATCAAAGCACTTGTATGGTAGCGAAGTGTTGGAAGCATGCTAAATGTTCATCCTTATGGGAACGTGTAAGTAAATGGAGTAGATGTCCACTATGGGATTCTATGCAGCACGCAGAAACAACAGACTAGACACAGAGTAATATGGAAGGTCTCTAAAAGAGTACTGAAGGAAATACATTAGTAGATGATGCATACAAAGCCATATCCTTCATGGAAATGAAAGTTGTACAACATCAAACGCCACATTTTATAAGAATACATAGAAACAGAAAAATTACACGTTAATACTTTAGAATGTGGTGAAGGAGAAGGAAATGGGGATAAATAAATAAACCAGTTTGCAGAGAAGGCCTGCTCAGACCAAATGATATCCATGAGTCTTTAAATGGAGGAGAATGATTAACTCAACAATCTGCACTTACGATTATAAAGGCAAAACTCAGCACAACTTAGCAAAAATTGGAAACCGTTTCATGATGCTCTATGGAATAGAGACCTAATTGGGATAATGGGTTGCACCATGGGAAGTACCTTCTGAGGGAAAAAACATAAAAATACATAATGTTATATAAAATACTTATATTTCTAACAGAATTAAAATCTCTGCAACATCAAAACCCTCTGGTTGAAAATGTCAGGTTTTTGTAATCATCAGGAGGTACAGATTGAGACAAATATCTGATTTTACCACTGGGTGACAGTAGAGATTAAAACAAAGTTTTGGCATCCCCATTATTACTAAAAACTTAGAAATCCCTCAAATCATCAAGCAACGTACACATCCATGCTTAAATTCTCAATAAATTGTTAGCTCTAAAAACAATTGAAAACAACTTAGAAAAATATGCCCATAAAATTTAAAATATATCAATAACAATATAGGAATAGAATCCAAGTGAATATACCTGGCAAAATATGGTAAAGACAAGAATGGAGTAAATTAAAAAAAGTGTCACGATCCCCTACACATTGGTTATATGTGTGTTGCAAATTATTAGAGGACTGTAAGATGATTAAGACAGGATTAATTACATATTCATAGTGTCCAGAAGATATAGACAAATAAGTTGTTCAGGAAAAGTATATCTATTCCTGACTCTGTGACCACAGAGAAATTTGTCCCCTCAGTTCTATTGGTACTGAACTATTTGGTTCAGTGAAAACTGTTCTCAGGAAAGTTCATTCAGTAAATTTTACTAGTTTCATAGGCCTGTTTGTTTAAGTCTCTTAAAGTAAGGTGATTATCTCAGCCTAAATTAAATAATGGGGAAAATAACTCTACACAACACAACATGATCTGGTCAGTGTTAGGCTCTCTGATGTTCTGTCAAACTCAAGGGTAGAATTTTACCTTATCTATAGGAATGAATAGACCCTAAGTCTCCCATAAATATTTATGTTGAACTAATATAATTATTTTGAGCAGCAGCAACTTTTAGATTATTCACTCTAATACACACCTTGTGTACAACAGTTTTATATTATCTGTTACATGCAGAGCAATAATTCTAACAATCACTTGAGCTATGAATGGAATTGGCAATTGGAAATTTCTTGTGGCTTCTGGAGATCTTCTGAAGAACGGTTGTTCTGCTCTCAAGTTTGCTCCTGGAAAGCTGTTAACACTCATAGAGAGAGTACCAAGATTCTTCTTGAGATACAATTTGGTTCTGTTCTAAGACATTGGTGCTGTTGTCCTACCTACAACTCCTTCCATCCCGAGTGCACAACCAATTCTCCCTCAGAGAGAATGTCAGATACAACTTTAGATGTGAAAATATTTAGTACAAGTATGAGCCTAATTTTCATATAAAGTGTCCTGAGAAAAGTACCTATGTCTTTGAGCTTTGAACAATATCATTTCCAGGTCACCTATTCAAGTGAAACAGATTACCAACTGTCTACTCACATACCTAAGTGGATAGATGAATTGCCAAAGGGGTTATACCCACTGGCTGTCTCCCAGAATCTATTTTCTATTTCCTTTAGAATAAATCAACTCCCCAACTATTAGCTGGGCAGAGTAAAAGCTACATCTCTTAGCCACCCTTTTAGCTGCTTGTGGTTATGTGACTGCAGTTGACCATTGGCGTGTACAACTTCTGTAAAGTGGATCTGAAGAAGTGGGAGCTGGACGTGCTTAGCTTCCTCCTTTCTGCTTATTTCTGACAAAAAGGTAGGTTTGATGGAAGGAGCTCTGGCAACCATCTCAGAGTACGAGATGACCTTTGGAATGAGGACCAAGCACGGTGAAGACAACAACAAAACAAAATATACAAAGAAAGAAAAACCTCAAAACAAAAAGGGAAACTGGGAACCAAGTCCATGATGAATGGCATCCCAGAACAACCCTGAATTGCCTACTTCCAGTCCCTTCACAAGATTGAGAAATATAAACGCATCTTTTTAAAGATATTGTATGTTCAAATTTTCTGTCACACGCAGTCAAACTTGATCCAAATGAATCCAGGTTGTTAGCTGAGTGTCATTGAAAGGTTGACAGCTTTGGTTCAGGAAATGTTTGCCTGTAGGTCTGTATTTTTCTCATTGTAAGGATCTATATGGATTACTTATTTTTTGCCAAGGCTAAGTCAGATTTTTGACAATGACACCCATGTTATCTCCATATAAATTCATAATTATCTGTATATTCTCTAAAGCAAGGGGGTAAATGCAACCAGCCCTTCCAAAATTTATATGAAAAGAAACGTTACAAATCAGAGTGAAATTCTGGGAAAATATTAAAGTGACATATTTCATAACACATTGCTCTGAGATAAATCCAAAGTAGAAAATGTAGCTTCATCTATGTCGAATCTAAGGAAGAATTGTAACAAAACAAAAACCAAGGAAATTATAATCAAAGTTGGAGCAAAATTTTAGCAAACATTTTCATTAATTTTGATAAGATGAATGACTTGATGTTTGTGGTTTTGAGAGTAAATTCAATTCGGGAGAGAATAGCAAAGGCTACTGGGACATTTGTTAGAAGACAACTGAGAAGAAAAAAATATTTTGAAAAAGGAGGATAAATTAATGTGTGAGAAATATTTGATAGAGCCAAAGCAAATGACCTTCAGCTTTAGAAAGTAGGGCATAACCATCCGAGTTTTGGCCTTGTTGGTGCGCAGTGGTCTATAGGGTTCCACGTGACTGGCTTTCATATGCAGCACAGTGGCCTCTTTACTGCTGTGGCCTGGACACACAGCTGTAGGATTTTTGCATCTAGTGCCCGTTTGAGGTTTTCACTGTGACAGATTGCTGTCGCTTAGGATGGCTTTGTCAACTCAAGTGGTTGTTTTTATATAGATGAGTATCTTAGGTCAGTTTCTGAGGAAACAAACTCAGGTGGACATCTACATGTAGAACATTTATTAGCAAATGCTCTCAGGAACATGACCTGTACAAGAGAGAGGAAAGCAGGATTTAGGAGAGAAAGATGTTGAACTGTGATGCAGTTGCAGCAGAGGATTTAGTCAAGCTCACAGAGAGTTTGGGAGATAGGACGGCCCTTTAGAGATTTCCTAGAACAGTTAATGGGGCTGCCCTTTTTATTCCCACATTTGATATGTCCTCTCCCCAGGAAAGGAACATTCTCTTGGGCAAAGCAACTCTCTTCAACTGAAGACAATTCCTAGAGAGGGACCTATCTGTGAGCAGTCAGCAGGCAATACACTCCTAAGTTGAGAGAATAAGCATATTTGTCATGAAGTGAGTGTATTACTGACTTGCTACAACATCCACTAGAGCAAGAGTATGTTCCTATGGAAGAAGAGATTTACTTACTGGGCCTTAAATAAATGAAATCAAAATAAAAGTCAGTATTGAAAACACAAGCCACAAGGCCAAAGCAAACTTTAGGCAATGTGCATGAGATTCCATAAGCACTGATGTCAATGAGGCTGCCTCAGCAGGAATGGCTGTGGCAAAAGTTCAGTTAATGTAATCAGAGACCTCTTGAAATGAATCCTTTTAAAACATTAGGCAGAAAATCTTGATTTTTGCTTTGGTTCTCAGGCAAGACTAGGTATGTAGCCTAGATGTGATGCCCCAAATTTGGTTCCTCTCTTATACTATTTTGAACTGGCTTCATGGTCTAAAAGGAGACCTTTAAATAAACAAACCTTGAATTCATGTGGCTTGTACACAGGCTTAGGAGTCACCTCCACAATGTAGTCTCAATTTATCTATACCAGCTCTGTTATTGCCTAGATTTGTGAGATAAAATTTGTTTCTTCACTCAGGGAAGGAAGGTACATTTTATTAGTAAACAATTCAAAAAGAAACAGCAGGCCTTCTACTTCTAGAGATGATAGGCTACCTAATTTGGACCAACTCTTATGCATATATATTACATTTTTTGTTTGTTTGCTCATAAAAACTTTATGGTATCAGAGAACTCTTGTGTCCTGCCTCATGTCTCTTCAGCCTACATTTTTCCCCCAGACATTGCTAAGGCAACTGGTGACAGAACCTAACTTCTGCTACACTGCTTATCTTTTCCATTTTTCCACAAAGGCTTTTCTCACAATGTGATTGGGACACCTGTGAGAAGTTGCTTATCACTGTGGATGCTCAAAATGAAAGAGTGGGGGAATTAACATTCCATGCGTCAGTCCTTGACTATTAGGGGCTGGGGATCAAGAGGACAACACTGAGGCAGGATCTGCATGATTCATCAGAGGGTTGAAATGGGATCAGATCCTGATGTTCTGTAGTGGTGACCACTCTGATAATACACCATTGTGTCTCTCTCATGGCTCCACTTCCTAGTCCTTTTAAAGACAACAAATATTCTGATCTCTATCACCGTAAATTAATTTTGATTCTGTTTTTGAAGTTCATGTTATTAGAATCATACACTAAGTCCTATTTTATGTCTGCTTTCTTTCACTTAACATTATTTCTGTTAGATTTATCTATGTTGGGGCATGTAGCAGCAGTTCATTATTTTTCATTGCTGTGTAGTATTCCATTGTGTGAATATAGCACGATCTATCCCTTCTACTTTGGAAGAACACTTGAATTGTTTCCAGATTTTAGCAATTTTGAATAATACTGCTTTGAACACTTTTGTCTTTTTGTGAACATAAACCCTCATTTCTCTTGGGCACATACATGGAAATGGAATTGCTGGGTCACAGGTTACACATGTTTCTTACATTTCATAGATACTGCCAAATTGGTTTTCATAGTAGTTATACCAATCTTCCTTTCATCTTCTCCACATCCTCACCCATATTTGATATTATTAATTCTCTTAGTTTTAGCCATTCTGATGGAGGTGTAGTGTACCCAACTGTTGTATTAGTTCATATGTCCCTGTTGCCTATGGCACTTAGCTTATTTTCACATGCCTATTAGCCATTTAGATATACTGCTTGTGAAGTACTGGTTTGAGTTTTTATCTATGTGTGTGTAACAAGGAAGGAGCTCAGTGGTTTTCTTCCTGATTTGAAGTTGTTTCTAATTTCTAAATACTAGTGCTTAGTTGGATGCATGTATTGTGAACATTTTCTCCCGGTCTTGGTTTACTTTTCACTCTCTTAAAGTTGTATTTGGATGAAAAGGTTTTCTTTTTAATGGGATACAGTGTACTGATATTTTTCTCTAGGGCTATTGTGCTCTACTCCTCTAACTTATACACTCCAACAACAAGGTCATGAGATATTCCTCTTAATCTGTGGTTCTCAGACTTGAGTGGGCGTCAGAATCTTCTGGAAGGCTTTTTTTTTTTTTTTTTGCTTTTTCTCCCCAAATACCCCCCAGTACATAGTTGTATATATATATATATATATATATATATTTTTTAAAGATTGGCACCTGGGCTAACAACTGTTGGCAATCTTTTTTTTTCTGCTTTATCTCCCCAAACCCCCTCTGTACACAGTTGTATATCTTAGTTGCTGGTCTTTCTAGTTGTGGGATGTGGGATGCTGCCTCAAGGTGGCCTGACGAGTGGTGCCATGTCCGTGCCCAGGATCCGAACCCTGGGTCACTGCAGCGGGGGTGCACAAACAACCACTTGGCCACGGAGCCAGCCCTCATAGTTGTATATTTTAGTTGTGGGTCTGGAAGGCTTTTAAAGTACTGATTGTTGGGACATACATCCAGGGTGTCTAATTGTTTAGGTCAGGGAAGATGCCCAAGAATTTGCATTTCTTATATCTTCCAGATGTGCTGATTCTGCTGGTCTAGGGATCACACTTTGAAAACAACTGTACTATTTTACTTGGAAAAGCTTCATTGTTTTACCTTTTACATTTAGATCTACAATAGATCTGGACTTAATTTTCATGTGCGGTGTGAAATATGGGTAAAATTATTTTTTCAATTTTAATTAACTGACTAATACCACTAAGAGGCAGTACCAATTTTGTTGTAAGTTAAGTGTCCATATACCTGGATATGTTTCTGGAATCCTTATTCTATTGTTAACCTCCATAAGTCTATCCTTGTGCCAATGCAATGTAATAATTTTAATGATTTTAGATTCATAAGAAATACTGATAACCACTGGAGTAACTCTTCCTACCATCAGTTTAAAGCAAAGAGGGTCTCTGATGTCTAGATCCTGCTGTTTCCCCCACCACACTTAGCCCATGTTTTTCTGGATATCTCTAGTGATAGCTCTGTTCCTGTTATAGGCCATTTATCGAAATTCTTTTGGGCCATTAAGGGAGAGGTAACAAGAAAAACTTTCTGAGTCTTTTGTTTCTTAAAATAATACTCAAGTTAAAGAGACACATTTTGGTGTGGTAAATTCTGTTCCTCTTGTCGACGAAAAGAATCCATATCCAATCTATAAGTGAAAATTTGGGTGAGTTTATTCTGAACTTAAATCTGAGGATTATAACCCGGGAGAGTCTTTCCACAAAGGAACAGAGCACTCCAAAGAGGTGGGGGAGTATACAGGGTCGTTATATACCCTCAAAGAGGATGTTTCACATATGATTGGAATGTCCCTTTTACAATAGTCGTGAGACTACTCTGTCGGCACAGCGATTGATGGAAATAGCAGGTAGGTCTTCCGTCTCGGTGAACACAGCAGGTGGCAGTCTGTTGTCTCCAGCTGGGTGGTCACAGGTGAGCTGGGAGGTGAGTGCAGCAATCGGTTCCTAGCCTAAGGAAAAATGCTAATGTCGGGGGGAAGTTGCATCTTTATCTCAAGGGCCTTTGTTATGGCCATAGGAAATGTCTAAGCAGATATGCAATGCGTGCTCAATAGCCAGTCAGGCCCTTTTGGAGGAAAAAAAGAAGTGAGGCCGAATTAGGTTTATACCAAATGGCTTCCTCATATACTCCAATATATCCTATTGCTTGCCATTTTTATTTGTCACTCTTCAGTAGACATTCATGGAATTATTACAGAAGAAATAATTGAAATCCAACAAAAAGGAACTTTTCTTTAAACTGATGTATATTCTAATTTACTTACCCATTTGAGTTGCTTTGTTCTTTATGAAAAAATGAATATTATTTTTCAAACTCATTAATTTGCTTTGGAGATGTTTTCTTTCCTGAATCTAGAGATTTCTGGTTTTCATTAATTTTGGAAAATTTTTAACCATTATTTCTTCATATATTTCCTCTTCTTGCTAGTCCTATTGAGCTTATTTTGGGTTTTTTGTTAGTCTTCATATCTTAACTTCTTTTTTCATACTCTCCTACTCTTTAGCTCTGTGTTGCAGTATAAGAAATTCTTCAGATCTCTCAATATAAAAATATTTCAAATTCCTTTCTCTATTTTTTGCTTAATCTACCCATTGAGTTTTTAATTACAGTGATTAGGTTTTTCAATATCTTGAAGCTTGAGTTGCTATTAAAAATCTTCTTGGTATTGTAGGGGAGGAGGACATTTCCTCTCCCCAAATGGGGATTCGTCTGGCTGGAGAACGAATTAAATTCACATGAGACAGAATAGCAAGAGAAAATTAAACAAAGTTTTATGAGGAACCATGGCCCGGGGCCTTTCTTCCCGAAGGAAGAAAGGGCACCGAAGAAGTGGGGTGCACATAGTGGTTATATAGCCCCCAAACGGGGTGTTTCACATGTGATTGAAAAGTCCCTTTTACAATAGTCACGAGGCTGCTCTGTCAGGTCTGCTGTCTCAGTGAGCGCCGCAGGGTGGCAGGTGTGTTGCCTTGGGCTGGGGGGGGGGGGTCACAGATGAGCGCCACAATCGGTTCCCAGCCTAAAGAAAGATGCTTAATCTTTAAGGAGATGCCAACGTTGGGAGGGGGAGGGAAGTCAGTTACAGGAGGTTACCAGAGAAGCACAATAAAATGCAGATTTAAGTCCTTGCCTTTGGTATTAAGAGTTTCTAGAGAGAATGTCATCTCCTTTCTTCTTCCTGGTGCAGAGAGGGAAGCACCTTTTACGGGTAGAGATTTACCTTACAAATGTAAACATGTCCTAACAAAGGGCAAGTTCCATTCCTCCTTCCCTGTCCCAGTTTATCAAAAGCAATCAGCCTCAAATAATCCTGATGCCAAAGAGACATATCTTGGAGTGGCCAGTTCCAGGTCCCCACAGTATTTTTTTGATAATGTTCCTTCTTTTCTGGTGTTATTTCTTTTTATATCTTGAAGTTTTTAAAATATAATTTTCTCTATATTTTATTTGAGAGTTAAAAATAGATTTCTAAAATACATTTGTTTTTCTGTCGACTTTCCTTCTTGATGAATTATTTCTCTCTGTGTTCTCTAATTTTGGCTTGTTGCCACATAATAGGAAGGACTTTATGCGTGGGAATCCTTGGCAGCTTGTGTTGAGGGTGGTTGTCTTGAGATTAACTTTCTTTAGATTTCAGTAGGTGTCCTAGAGGTATTACCAACTTAGAATCACATTTTACTTTGATTTCTTGGATGGCATACTCCAGGATCACACAAGTAGGATATTTTCAAACTCCAATTTCAGACTCGTGATTAATAATTCACAGAATTAGAAACAAACAGAAACCTAACCAATCTTCACTGACTACACAGATAAGCTTCCTCCCCTGTACAACTGGGTGGATTTTTTCTTGGACTAGGTGAGAGTATAACAGAAGCTTCATTTGCATCTTTTGTTCCCTGTTTGCCTGGTCTCAAGGTCTTATCTCCTGTTCCAAGTGACCACAACAACCAAACCCCTAGGAACCTGTACCTGCCTAGTACACTCAAGTATCAGTTCTTGCTTGCCTCTCTGGGTTCCAATTTCTTCTTTGTTTCATTCCCTTATTTTGTTGTGAATGCAGGTCTGCATTTAAAAAGAATTAAAAGATGCTTTTATCTTGCATTTCTGGGTATTTGTATTATATATCTTTCCAAGTTATGCAGTGTGCCATCTTGCAAGAAATAGAAGCCATAACTCTGTCTTATATATTTACACACAGGAATCCAAGTGTCATGTGATGAAATGAAGCTTTTGGTTTAAACATAAGTCAGGGAGGAAGGACTGAGATAAGCTTGAATGGATACTGAGTATGAGAAAATGGAGAGGGGCCCTGGGAGCTAAGATGAAGGCTAAGTGGAGAATGACTGTGGAGACACAGAAGAGTGGGAAAGAAGGAGGGAGCAGCAGAGTAGGGAAAGAGAAGAACACACAGACGGGAAGGAACGGGAGCTCAAAGAAGTAAGAAACATTAGAATGTTAGAGCCAAAAGTGATAGTAGAAAGTACTCAGTTCTTTCAACCCAGTCACTTTACAGATAACAAAATGGAGACCAGAATGCTGTTATGACTTCTCTAATTCACTGCTCCAGCAAGTGTCCCATGCAGGAATTCGTCTTGATTCTCTGTCCAAAACCTCCTTTGGATACTGGCTCAACACAAGTTTGACATAAGGGAAGCCATAGTTTAGAAAAGAAACCATATTGTAACTTTGAATGACCTCTGGTTAACTAACCCAGATGGATATGCATCCTCCAGGTGCAAATATACATGCTCTGTAGACTTTATGGCCCCTCCCAGCTGCAATAAGTCAATAACTTTGTTCTTTTGAGTTCCTTAGGAATGTGATGACCCCTGGGCAGATAGTCCATGCTGATAGCCATAATCAATGATAACTGAAAGAACTGGATTTAGGGTGTTTTGTCAGTCTCTGAAGCATGTCCAGTAAAAGGAAAAATTCTCAGGAAGTAAAACCAGATGTCTCCCCGACCTGGAAACTAGTCCTCTATATAACTGACCTATAATCTTTGCTCTGTAAGATGTTTATTTCAGAAATTAGTCAGCTATCTTCCTTCTGGCTAGCAAGCTGTAATAAAACTCTTTCTCTCCTACCACCTTGCCCTTTGTCTATTGGTATGTCTTGCAGTGGGAGGAAGACTCCCTTTTAGTGGTAACACTTTTACTGCAAGAGATAGACCTTGAGAGGGAAGAAGCACACAAACCAAATGGAGGAGGAGCTGCTGAAAGCCAGAAAGGTGAGAAAAAACTTGAAGCAGAATGGGAGGAAAATGAGAAGCTCGGTAAAAGGCAGAAGGTTATAAGACCAGTGTATTTCTCTAGCTGGGAAGTTGAGGTTTCTGTTGGTGGTAAAGCAGGATGTCAGATGAGTGTGTGGGACTGTGTGGGGAGGGGAGCTCACATCTGCATTCTGAGGAGAGCTTTAAAGGAGAGGGAGTAATTCAAGAGCATTGACGGTGTTTGAGGAAACAATAAGTTAGAGCTATAATAAAGAGCACAAGCAAGCTTGTGTCCTAAGCACCAATGAATCAAGAAGAGGGTTTCCAGGAAGGTCTGATGACACAGGGAAGAACGCTGGACTCCCCTTAGATAGCTGGGATACACTGCCTGGTTGAGTCCTAATTAAGGTACATCCCACCCATCCCAGTTTTCTCCCCTGGGGTTTCCTATGACTGGCAGCACACAATTATCAATGACCTGTATAATCATCTCCTTCTTTCTCATTTCTTTTCTTTCTTTTAATCTTAGTCCTAGTCACCTCCCCCTGCCCACATTTAACTCTTGATTTTTGCCTCTCGTTCTGCTCTTTCTCAGCTCTCCCAGTTCTCAACATCCCTCAGGCAACTTCTAAGAAGACCCTTTTCTCTCTCCTCTTTCAGATTTTGCCCTTCATCCACCATAGTTGAGTGTACACTTGGGAGTGGGGCTGACTAGGAAAGCTTTAGATCCACAGTGGGATCATGACTCAAGTACCAGCTGCTTCCTTCATCCTTGGTCACATTTAACTCTGCCCACAGGAGGCTGAGATGATGAAACTTGTGGCTCTGCTCCACTTCTCTTTGCAATCCTCCTCTTCCTCCCTCTCAACCTCTTCCTCCTCCTCCTTTTCTTACTATTTCCCTCTTCCTCCTCCTTCTGCTTTTCTGCTTCTCCTTCTGCCCTCCCCTCTTCCTCTCCTGCTCTTTTTTCTCCTCCTCCTCTTTTATTCCTCCTCCTCCTTCATCTTTTTGTGCCCCTTGTTGTCTCTGACTGTCTCTCATCCATTTGATCTCAGAAATCCATTCCTCATTTAGTTAACTCTTTCTTCTCCTTCCTACCCAAACCCAAACTGCCTCCTCCTTGCTTTATCCATTCCACACTCAAAGCTATAATCACTGGCAGTGACATAATTTTGGGGGTTAAGTGCAAAATGAAAATGTGGGGCCTCATGCTTAAAAAGTAGAATAAAATGCTTTTAAAGGTACAAAACCATAAAACATTTTCCAATTTTTGATGTCTCTCTCTCTCTTTCAACCTGGCATGTGTTTTATTGTTGTTATAGTTATCTTTGTTGTTGTCATTTCTTTGTTTTAATTTGTTAATGTTGCTTTCCCTCAGGCATAGTGACTCACAAGACAAGTGCAGACCCTCTTACGTGACTGTAGTCTCTACTCTTCTTGTTTTCTGTGTGTGTGTTTAATAATATTTAGTCAAAATGTAGCCATCTTGTGTAGAATAATAGATACTGAGGGGCTCTGGAAGTGGGCGTGCCTTTTCTTTTGCTAAGCACTGAGTGTGGAGGTTTGAATCAATCTAGTCAGGAGTTAACTGGGTTTGTGTTCTGTTGTTGTTTTAATAGTCTTCAAGTTCCTCCAGAATTGCTTTGCTTGTAGGGTGGGACTGTTTGCCAAAGGGTTTTTCTTAATGTCAGCTTCCCTCTCAGGTTTTGAGGTGTCCTTTGTACTGTGCCTCAAGAAGATTTATCTTGCTCCTCTTCCAGCAGTGACTGCTCTTGTGACTCAATGCTTGCTAACCTTGGGAGAGAGATTAGGGGCATTACCTTTGTTCTGAATCAGTCTCATTTTTATGCAGGTGCTTTGTTTCTTAGGTTGGGATTAGGCCTTGAGGAATTCCTGCTTTTCTCTCGGCAGTATGGAAAGTCTTACAGTCTAGGACAGGAAGTTTTACTCTTCCTTCCCCATTTATCTCCTTCCCCAGCTGCAGTGCATCTTCACCTGTGCCCTGAAGGCAGCAGGGCTTTCTAGCCTTCCTCTCGTGGTTAAGGCTTTTGTCTGTGTGGGAGAGAGATCTGGTAGGGACTTCCTGTCTTTCTCATGCTGTAGCTGCTCTCATACCTCAGATTTGTACCACAGGAAAGGATCTCTCTGGTCTTCATCCTTAACTCCAATCTTTTAGGAGCCCCTGGTGAGATCTAGAGAGGCAAGTCTAATACAAGCTCAACACAAGTTTGACATAAGGGAAACCATATTGTAGAAAAGAAATCATATTGTAACTTAGAATGACCTCTGATTACCTAATCCAGACATGCTCTGTAGATTTTATGGCCCTTCCCATCTTCAATAAGATGATAACCTTGTTATTTTGAATTCTTTAGGAACATATTGACCCCTAGGCAGAGAGTCTATGCTGGTAGCCATCATCAATGACAACTGAAAGATCAGGATATGGGTGTTTCTCCAGTCTCTGATGCATATCCAGTAAAACAACAGACAATCAGGTGCTAAAACTAGATGTCTGCGCCTACCTGGAGATCAGATAGAGCCCCCCCTGGGATTAGGTATATTTTTCAAGGACTGGATAGGTGATTCAGGGTTTAGGGAAGGAGTAGATTTTCTTTGTTGCAGGCAGTAATAAAGGAAAAGATCTCCTGTTGGTAAGAGAAGGAAGTCAGCGTAGAAGTATTGCGGGGTACCCAGAACCTCATTTCCCCTCCAGTTCTCTGTGCTTCCTACTCAGACTCATGACCCCTCCACTTATGACTCTCCTCTCTGGCTCCCAGCTTCTCTTCTTGTCAACAGCTTCCATCCTGTTCACCTTCCCCTAATTTGATTGCTGTGGAACAAGTCTTGTGTGGTATTGAAGTCATTTTTTCTTGGACTAATTGCCCTGAAGATCTCAAGGGAGGGTTCGGAAGCATTTAACTGTTTTTCCAAATTATTTTTTTTTCCTTTTGTTATGTTAAGGAGATACAATCACCAACCACCCTGAAGCAGAACATACCTCACCACAAGATCTATGCCTATGACCTTCGTCTCATTTTTGATGCTAAGATCTCCTCTCCAGGAAGAACTTAGTCCTTATTACCCTAATTTGCAGTGTATGTGGAAGTACGTTTTCCAACTGAGCCTGTGCGATACCCACCCATCCTGTTTGAATATTCATTCCCCACATTAACATTTACAGTTCTTGGCTTAACTGTTTCTTTCCAAGTAGACTAAAAGCACCTTGAATAAAGTGATTGCATTGTCAACTACTGTATAGTCATGAGTATAGCAAGATGCTTAGATCCAGCAGGTGCTAAGTGACTGGTGAGTAAATAAACATCAATGCAAGTCAAACACAGGGTGTTTTTCCTTATGTGTTCCAATGTTCCTGTGGTCTCTGTGATGGCTACTGGTTCTTCCCTAAGAATAATGGAGAATCACTGGTAATTTATACTATTACATCAGACAGTTATAGGGATTCTGAAAAAGTTAATAAAACAACCCATGGGAAGTCAGAGATATGAATGAGGTGGGGTGGGGGTGAGACAGGGGAAGAGAATATTTTGGGAATATTCAAAAGGGCAAGAGAAGGACAGGGTGACAGAAAAGAGCAGGGGCATGAAAGGATTAGGTAGGGTGCTGGGAAGCCACTTAGTTCTATGCTTTCAAATTATGAGTGAGAACAAAAACGCCCTGGAGATAGTGATTTGTCAATGCCATATAAGTCTTGTTCCACTGCAATGAAATCAGGAGAAGGAGGACAGGAAGGAAGCTGGTGAAAAGGAGGGTCAAAATACACACATCCTGCACTGCTTGCTATATGCTTGTTTACTTTGCTACCTTGCTTAATGACTAATCATCCAGAAGAAATGTTGCCAACATTGGATACATTAGTTTGCTAGGGTTGCCAGAACAAAGAAGCACAGATGAGGTGACTCAAACAACAAAAATTTGTTTCTCATAGTTCTAGAGGTCAGAAGTCCAATATCAAGGTGTCAGCAGGTTTGGTTTCTCTTGAGGCCTCTCTCTTTGGCTTGTAGACGGCCATCTTCTTGCTGTGTCCTCACCTCATGTTTCCTCTGTGCACATGCATCCCTAGTGGCTCTGACATATTCAGAAGTTGTGATTTTCATTATCCAGTTTTTTTAAATTATAGGTATGGGATGGAAGCTCTTTCTAACTTTCTATGTTCTAATCTTAACTTTCCAAAAAAGTATTTTCTTAAATTAGCCCGAGATAATTTCTTTTCACTTCTAAACCAAGAACTAACAAAATAAGCAGCCCATACTCATTCATCCAGATGATTCAATAGCTGGATCATATGGTATTTCTATTTTTAATTTTTGGAGTAATCTCCATATTGCTGTCCACAGTGGCTGCACCAGTTTACATCCCCACTAGCAGTGTATGGAACTGGAAAAGTTATGCCGTATGTTCTCTGTTGTGTTACTTCAGGCATTTCACAACCATGCTAGCCAATGGTAGCTTGAATGTGAGTTCAGTTCCCTCTATGGGAAGTAGGGATATGAGTGGGAGGTATGTGTGTGTCTCAATGAGTTTCTTATTCCTCTCAGAAACAGCCTCCAATCACTTCTGAACCTTCCCTCTCCTCACTATAAATCTGCAAATAGACACGTTTGGGCAGAGTATAAAATCCAAATCCTGATTCTACAAAAGCTTCAAGTCTTCTGTTACTGACAAATTCCTCTCTCAATGACTGTAGACTTGTGCCTTATTATCTTCATTAGTGGTCTCCTGTGAACCCCCCTCCCATTTCCTTGGCCTCCACCCAGATACCCTCAGCTTCCTCACTCTTTGATTGACTCCTTTCTCCCTATCCATCTCTTCAGCAATCTCTGTTGATACATTCATTATAACCTATTGCATTCCATTCACCCTAGATTTTTATAATGCCAACTCTCTCACATTCAATTTTAGCTTGTTTTCTGCCCACACCATTCATGCTGCCTTTTTTGGACAATTTGACCCATTCCTCATGTCATTCATCTCTTCCTCCATCTTCAGCTACCACCAATGCCTCTTTTTCTGAACCTCTGATAAAACCAAACTTTGCTCCATTCCCTCAAATCTCCTAAACTTCTCCCTTCTGCTTCTATTATCTTTTATTTCCACTCATTTCATTTTATCTTTTTTACTTCCTCTTGCAACTAATTCTTAATCCCTCTTCCCTGGATCCCTTTGAGTTACAGTGGGCAACAGATTGTGAGAGGCACTTTGTTGAGGCCTCCATAGGCTTCATGCAGGTTGCTTACTAAGGATTAGATTTTCTGAACTTCCAGAGCATGTCATGGTTGCCATCTCCAAAGGGTGATGGGCTCATCATGTCTGCAGACTTTCAACAGGAGTTGAGTCACCTGGATATAATATACAGGCTCCTTGGTAACATCTGTCCACATTTCCTCTTGAGTCTTCTTGACGCAGGGAAGGCAGATCTCCAGGCACAAGGCCAATCCTGCACCCTTCCTCCAAGATTTCTCTATTCTAATATCATATCTTGCCATCCTCCTCCTCCTATGAAGGAGCTGAGAGGGAGAGGGGATAACGAGTGACAGATTCCTAGAGGTGGGAAAGAAGTATCCATTTAAACTGATATGAAGATCTGAACCTCTATGTCTGTGTTAGAGTCCTCTCTGAATATCTTTCCTGTCTTCTGCAGTAAGGCCAGAGGCCTGGCTGTCCACTAGCTGCAGGCCCAGTCCTGGCCACCTGATGCTGGCTTGTCACATTTCTGGTTTCTACCCAAAGCCTATTTGGGTGATGTGGATGCAGGATGAGCAGGAGCATCGGGGAACTCAGCTAAGTGACATCTTGCCTAATGCTGATGGGACATGGTATCTTTGGAAGACTTTAGATGTGGAAGCCATTGAGGCAGCTGACCTGTCTTGCCAAGTGAAACACAGCAGTCTAGGAGTACAGGACATCATCCTCTACTGGGGCAAGAAAGAACTTAGGCCCAAGCTGAGAATGGGAGTAAGTGGTCCTCAAGCAGATCAGGAGATCCAGATTAGAAATTTGAAATTCTAGGGACGTCAGCCCCAAAAGAAATAAAAGTAAGTTAGCCAAGAAATGGAAAAATGGAAAATGAGGGTCCAGCAGATGAAGAAGGATGTTGAAGGATTCATATCTGAAGAGGGATGAGAGAAGAAATAGGAAGAAAGGAGATTGGTGAGTTAGTGACGCAAATGAACAAAGGAAATCCAGGGAAATGCAGTAAAACAGGGGGGTGGATTTGAAATGACGTTCTTTGTGCACCCAAATCCACAGAACATCATAGCTCCATGAGCTTGATCTTCTTGGCAATGATAGTGCCCCCAGTGCTTCTGGCAGGTCTTACATTTTTACTTAAGAAGTGCCTGCGAATTCCGGGATCCACCCTTCCTGCTCTTTGCCAAACTTCCCACTTGTCTTTTCATTTTTTTTGTTTTCTCTCTCCTCATTCCTCCCTCCCAGTCTCCTTCCTTCTTACTTCTTACTTTTTGCCTCCATATCATGCAGAATGGCTTCCATCACTGTTCTTTCAGGACACACTGTGAACCTCCAAGCACTCTTCTCCCTTTGGAATGAGATCCCAGCAGCCCAGGGGCTCAGGATGTATCTAAACCCAACACAGTGATGACATCCATTTGACTCTTCCTGTACAACTTTTTGTTGTTGTTTATTTCTGCTTAATGATCAGTTGTCAATATAAGCCAAATGTAATTTTTCAGGATTTGTTGTTCTGACTTGGGTTCTCTGACTTAAAACTCAAATTGTAACCGTGAATGAGTGAGGTCCTAGCAGCCTCCATGTATTCAAATGCTAATGGGTCATCACGTCCATTTCAGATGTCACTTCCTCCAGAGGCCCTTGCCCAATTCACAAGTAGAAGCAGTCTCTGCCTCGTCTGAACTGCCAGCACACTTGAACTGTTTTCTGCCAAATCTACTCCTCACTTCTTGCCCAGTGTTGCAGATTTTTAGATCCCCTTTCCCTTATAATTTTCAAGCTTCTCGATAGCAAAGTCTTCGTATTTTAATATTTCTATCTGGGCAAAGTGTCTTACCTGCATGTGATATGTTCTTAATAAAAATCTGTATTCAATTTATGGCAAATTTATAGACTTTCCTTATTCTGTCCCTTCCTTACTTGTTTGTAGTAGTTGAGGCATTTGATGCTCCTCTTGTCGAAACTCTTCTCACTTGACCAAGGGACTCACATTTTCCTAGTTCATTAGTGATTTCTCTGAACTCCTGAGGAGAAGCACAATGTTGTCTCTGACTATTTTTATTATTGAACTATAGAGACCTATTGAAATGAAACTATTGCTCCAACTATTCTAAACAAAAAGAGCAAGGCAGGATGTAGACCCTTGCTATTCATCATGGTTCAGGGACGTGCAGCAGAGTTATCACTTTGGACCTTGTTAGAAATGTAGAATCTTGGATCTTAGACTTACTGAATCATAATTTGCATTTATAAAAATCAGCAGAGGATTCATAGGTGCACTAAAATTTGAGAATCACTGATATAGGTGATATCTGAGAGGTAGAGTGCAACTGTATCACTGAAGAGAAAAAAAGATGGTCAAGAAAAGAGAACAAGTGGTTGATCCCGCAGGATTGAAGTGAGATCAAGGCAAGGAGAAAACATACAGTGCATTCTCACTATTCATGGCTGTTGTGTTAAAGTCACTGTTAACACTGAGTTAGTGAATATTGAGCCATCGATCCCAGGGGTAATACAGGGTTAGGTTCCTGTGAGCCTCTTGTCACAAGGTTTGTGTCAACTGATGAATATATAACCTTGTTTTACGTATGTTTCTGTTTAAAGGTATCTTATTATATATATATATATTTATTTATTTATTTACAAATAATTTATGTATTTTATGCAGTATTTCTTTACAATAAAACACCAGCCAAAAAGTGTTTAATATTTTTCCCAACCTGGGTAATGTGATGGTAAATTTCTTGGGCTTTCATCCACACAGCTGTGCTGTCCACTATGCTTTTAAAAACAAACAAACAAGCAAACAAACAAAAAGCACTCATTACCTCATGAATCCACAATCTGGTACTTTTCCAGCTTTCCATAGCTTCATCATAGCATTATAGATATTACTTTGGCACTCTCTGGAATAGCTCCAAATACAGATCGGCAATTTTCCTCCTCCTTTTTCTAGGGTTACTGCATTGTTGATTCATTAACACTGAACTCATGGCCTGAAAATCTATAACTTATGCCTGAACAAAGCTTATCTACACATTCATCTTCTCCATAAGGCATATCACAGCCTTCTTGTGCTTAGAAACACTAGACAGCACTTTGACACTATCCTCCAGGACCATTTTAAATGACAAAATGACTAGCCAAGAGCACAATAAAGCAGAGATGTGGAACTAAATATACCATGAAAATGACACTTGTTTACAATGTGAAAACTGGAATAAGAAGGCAGAGAGCCACCTCGTTGGACCTCAGCCAGAAACGTGAGAGGAGGGTGACAAATTTTCCTTCACTCTGCACATGTTCATGAATGACTGTGAAAGTGTTGTGAGTACTGATTTGGGGGTTACAAATAAATTTTAACAGGTACGTTAATTAGCCAATATAGAATTAGTGGGTAATGAAGATCAACTCTTTGTAAATAATGACCCTGAATGGCAGTGTGAGCTGAGATATAGACTTTAATTACTTTAGGATTCAGTAATTAATTCCATAAATAATTCCTAAGCAGTTACTATTCAGCAGGGACATGTTGGATATAAAGTAGTAGGGGAAAGAAATATCGTCACTCTCTTCTGAGCTTGAAAATTTTGCCTTCTCAATTTAGTTCTACAGTTTGCCGTTTTCATTTTTTGTTGTTTCTATCTTAGTTTCTTAGTAGAGCAATTTTTCTGAGTTGAACTAAGGTAAAGGGACTTCACTCTAATTGGTGTAGGGAGCTGAGAGGGAGGCCCAGAGTAAGGAGAACATCCAGAGGGACCACATGCAGGTGGCAGCAGCTGGACATGTGGAAACTTTTGGAAAATAAAGTTGAGCTGGGAGAGGCGTAACAGGTGAAAAATATGGGATAGAGGAGATCAAACAGCAGGACTGCTGTAATCTTCCTACTTGGATTAGACTGGTTGATTGCTTCTCTCGGCTCCAATCTACCTTGTCATCCTCGCACTGCAGCCATATGATTTTTGATTGGTTGACTCCATGCTCATCTGTAGTCCTGGACTCTGATCATCCTAAGGCAATCATGAGAAAGCATCCTTGAAGATGTGATAAGATCCCACTTATCCTTCTTCAGAGTGATACCTCAGAGATATGCACCTTTTCTGAGTTGGCACAGTCTATATGAAGCCTGATTCTTGTGCTTGAATGTGGGGGAAAGAGACATTCTTTCTTGACCTGGATGGTGTGGTATGGGGTATAAACCATGAAATGCCATGGAAATAACAGTTAAATAATCAAAATGCAAGATGTTTTCTGTGAATTTCCTCCTCACACAATGTTTGTCCATTCATTCATTCATTCATCATATATTCAGCGTTTTCCTATTTTTATGCTAAATATGTTCACCAACATTGGTTCCAAAATGTATGAGAAGCAGCTGTGTCTCTAGGTATTTAAAATATAATGAATAATCTCTTCCTCCAAGCTCATTTCTTTTTTAATGTCTATATTTAGTCACCCAGAGTCTAACTTCAGAAATCTTGTAGGTTTTCTTTCCCAGCTTTTCTGTTTCCCTTGTTATTCTCTATAAAATCTCTGAAAGTTATTTCTTCCTTTCCCTATTGGTAGGTTTTAACAACCTCAACATAGGATAAATATAGAGCTTTCCTCTCTCCTAGTAGACATTCCTGTTGGCTTCCTAAACAAACTCTCTGCTTCACCCACAGTGGGCTCACGTTTAGGGGATAGAAGTTTCTGCTCCTGAGAATCTCCTCAAGAAAGGATCGAGACCCTGGTATAAAATGTGAGGCAAGTTTGTAATTGGACTTGGAAGAAAACAGAAGCTGAAATATCAGCTTCCTGTGTGTCACAATTGGAGGAGTTGGCTGTATTGTCAGAATTAATAGGCCATCCAGAGAAGCGGGTAAGTGGATTGATGGCAAAGCCCCTCCATTTGTGAGAACATGTAAGGTGCTGGATATTGCGCCAACTCGCCTGTGTCCCATCTCCTGATTACTTAACATAAAAGTAACTTGATCAAGTTGAAAGATGAGAATTTTTAAAATAGGAAATTATGTTGACTGTAAAAGGGTGTGATTTACTATTTGATATTTTTCTCATTTATTAAATAGTTTTTAATTCTGTTCTAAATTTTTTAATCACTTGTAAGAGATGTTCTTTTTAAGTAAATCCAGACATGTGACCAGATGGCTATAGTCAGCATCATAAATGAGAGAAGATTTAACACATCATTGCATCATTGCATTTATAAATATTTATGTTTACTATTAATCATCATTTAATTATGAAATATTTAGTTATTATTTTAATTGCTTAGAGTGATCTCAAAACAATTATTTTGGGGCCGGCCCTGTGGCTGAGTGGTTAAAGTTCCATGTGCTCCACTTTAGCGGCCTGCATTGGTGGGTTTGAATCCTGGTTGTGGAACTCCTCCACTCATTAGCCACACTGTGGAGGCATCCCACATACAAAACAGAGGAACACTGGCACAGATGTTAGCCCAGGGTGAATCTTCCTCACTCAATATATATATTTTTTTCTTATTCACACATGAGAAGTTTAACTGACCAAGTCTACAGCAAGCTGAAAGTTTATAGGAAATTTCTGAGTTTCAGAAAGAAGGATTAAAAGAGAATTTGTAAGTCTAGGGATGCACAATTCTAGTGAAAAACAAGGGAAAGGAAATTTCTTCTTCAGAGACATCTGGCAACATCTATACACAAGCATATTTTTCATCACAGCCAGGAGTAAGAGATTAAGAGGAATTTTAGCAATAATAAAGGAAAAAATCAATCTGTATCACATATCAAGAAGACTAATACTAGTCAGTTTTGCTTTGAAATTCATTTTCTGTGTGACAGTTTGGGGGCCTAAACCATTTGTTATTTGATAATTAATGTGGTCTATAAGTTTCAGAAATGATTTATTTATGCTTTGCTCGGTTTTCGGTGATGATTTGTAAATGCAGTACCTCAGTATTTAAAATGGGAAGCAGACCTGGACTATGAACAAAGCGCATATCTGCACTCACACATTTCTGCTTTTGCTTTTGTTTAATTTTAATTATTCTGAGAGTTTCAAACAGCGGGCCCTAAGGATTAGTTTTTGCAATCTTATCACCATACGCTGTCTTTACATACCTCCGTTAAAGTGCATATTCTCTTTTTCTGGCTTATAAACGATTCTAAAATGACATATATAGGAAATTTATAGCTTTAAAACATTTATTTGTAAACAAGACTGACCTAAAACATATTGCGCCAAGATTTTAATTGAGGAAGCTAAAAAAGAAAAATAAAATCACTGACAATTTACAAGGTAGAAAATTAATTTAAAAGCAGTAAAAGTTAAAAAAAAAAGGAGCAAAACAAAAATTGATGAAGGTGACTGACAACAACACTAAAGGCAGACATTTTGAGAAAATTAATAAAAATGTGAAAACCTCTCTCAGAGCAGATCAAAAAGTATTATTAGAAAAGAAGACGTATACAGATAAGCAATATATAGCTTAAAATAAGCAGATTCTATATATAATTAATATGAACACATTTATTATAGATAAAATTTTATTTAAGAAATCCTAGAAGAGGGGAAAAAATTGAATATAGAAGCAATGGTTAAGGAAAATAAGAAGTAGTGAAAGTAGCTATTTGTACAAGTTCCTAGGTCCAGACTACATAGAGTAACAGATAATCTTATTTCACACACGATGTTCCAGGTAGAGAAATAGATGGAAGACAATCCCAACTAATTTTCTGAGGTAAAATTTTCACAATACCAAAGCAAGTAAGAAATCCTCCAGAAAAAAAACCAAACAAATATTAAAATAGTAATTATCAGCTAATCTCAATTATGTATATTTACTTGGAAATTCTGTATATAGACTCAAATGAAATATTTACAAACAAAAACCAGCACCAGATGAAATGGGATTTATCCATAGAATGCAAAGATTGTTTACCATTAAAAATATCTTAACAGAATCACTTCCTTCAATAGATTAAAGAAATAAAATCATATTATCGTCTCCAGAGTTACAGAAAAAGCATTTGATATATTTAAACGTCCATTCTGAGAAAATATTACCAACTCAAAATGGAAGAAAACTTCCACTGTGTGGTCGAATGTGGCTACAAACAGCCTACATGAGCTATATTTAATTTTGAAGCTTTAAAGCCTTCCAGTGAAAATTAAGAACAAGATGTCTGCCTACTGTACTCATCACTATTCGATAGAATGCTAAAAGTCCTTGTTGATACAATAAGACAAGAAAAATAAGAAAGTAAGAAATAGAAATAAAGAAAAAAATATTATTTTCAGATCATATGATTGTACACAAGAAAATAAAAAATAAAATGTTGGGAATAATAGGAGAGCTCAAAACTTATCTAGTTACAAATTTAACACACGAATAAAACTGTGAGGATTTCAACAGAATAGGTATTTTTTAAGAAGATATGATTTCTACCTGGAAAACTGGTAGAATAAAAAGAGAACCGTTAGTGCGACCATGAAAATTTACTGAGGTATCTAGACACAAACTAAATATAAAAAAGTCAACAGCCCTTCTTAGTACAAGCAATAAAAAAATAAAAGGAAATAAGATACCTTTTATAATAGCAGCAAAGTCTATAAAATAGATAAAAATTAGCTAATGAAAGAATATATAAGAATTCTACAGATAAATTTTTAGTACTATTAAAGATCACAAAACTTTCTGATGAATTGGAGTTGTATGGAAGGAGTTATTACAAAAAGTTATAATTTTTTAAAATTAGTCTATAATTTCAGTAAATTCTTAATTGAAATTCCAGTTGGATGTTGAAAGTACTTAGTAAACTTTTTTAAAGATATTATATGGAAGAATAAATGACTACAAATTTCTAAATAATTTTTGAAAGAGGCAAGCAAAGCTTTATTCACAGTGGAATAAAGACCTAAATGCAAAAGATAACACAAAGTCAGTAGCATATAATATAGCAGAATATCTTTCTGAACTATTAGTGGGGAATTATTTCTTTAACTGAATTTTCAAATTGGAAACTCTGGAGTCTTGGGAGAAATGGCCTATGGTGGGTCATTCCCTCCAACCTCCATACACATATACACAGTTCCAGTTACACAGTGGGTCCCTATGGGTGATGGTGACCCTCACTACCTGTCTTGATCCTTAAGAGCTTGGCCCCTCCCAGAGTCTTGTCACTAAGTTCATTCCTGCAGGGATGGGGTCCTGGGGTCTTCACCCCTTGGAGGACAAGTGTGGGCATGTCCATTTGTGGGGGCAGCACAGACTGTTCCACAGTTCTGCATTTTGTTGCTTCTGAACCACAAACTGAATAAAATTGATGGATCTTTGAAAAAAAGAAGAAAAAATTAAATTAAGCTAAAAGTAAAAATTATTGAATTTTGCTTTATAAAATTAAGGCTTTCTCTTCAATAAAGTATACATTGAACAAAATTAATGAGTGAAAAACTGAGAGAAGCATTTGAAATTCTAAAAGCAAAATGTGTATATGTATTTCATAAGTATATATATACAGAGTAATATGGTAAAATTTAAAAGAATGCTGAATGAAATACATTAATAAATGAAGCATACAATACCTTTTGTTGAAATTAATGTTGTACTCACGCTCATGGGTGATTAGAGAAATGCAAATTAAGACAAGAACTCATTTTACACCACCAAATTGGCAAAATCAGAAAGCTGCAGAAGCCCTGTGCTTGCAGGGATGTGGGATAGATGGCAGTCCCCATGTGTTGTTGGTGGTGAAGTAATTCTGGAGACTTTGTGGCAGGATCTTGTCTAATGATGTTGAGCCTGCGATCCCACTTTGAATATGTATAATAGAAAATATTTACCCAGCTCCAGAGGAAACATGTATAAAGATGTTTACCACAGCATTTTTATGGTAGTGAAGTGTTGGAAGCATGCTAAATGTTCATCCTTAGGGCAACACGCAAATAAATGCAGTAGACGCCCACTACAGGATTCTATGCAGTAGGTAGAAACAACAGAATAGACACAGAATAATACGGAAGATCTTTAAAAGAATACTGAATGAAGTACACTAATAGATGAAGCATACAGTATAATATCTTTTGTGGAAATTAAAGTGTACACATCAAAGAACATTTTATAAGAACAGATGGAAACAGAAAGATAACACATTAATACATTAAAATGTGGCAAAGAGAAGGAAATGGGGATAAATAAATAAATCAAACAGTTTGAAGAGGAAGTCTGCTCAGACCAAATGATATCCATGAGCCTTTAAATGGAGGAGAATGATTAACTCGACAATCTGTGCTTAAGATTACTAAGGTTTGGGGCTGGTCTGGTGGCGCAGTGGTTAAGTTTGCATGTTCCACTTCTCGGAGGCCTGGGTTCACCAGTTCGGATCCCGGTACGGACATGGTACCACTTGGCAAGCCATGCTGTGGTAGGTGTCCCACATATACAGTAGAGGAAGATGGGCATGGATGTTAGCTCAGGGCCAGGCTTCCTCAGCAAAAAGAGGAGGACTGGCAGTAGTTAGCTCAGGGCTAATCGTCCTCCAAAAAAAAAAAGATTATGAAGGCAAAGCAACACAACAAAGCAAAAATTGGAAAATGTTTAATGATGCTCTGTGAAATAGAGACTGAATTGGGAAAATGGGTTGCACCATGGGAAGTACCCTCTCAGAGAAAAACCATAAAAATATGTATTATTATAGATAATACTTAAATTTGTAAGCAAACAATCAAAATATCTGCAACATGAAAACCCTCTTGTTAAAAATGTCAGGGTTTTAATAATCATCAAAAGCTACAGACTGGGATAAATGTCTATATTTTACCACTAGGTGGCAGGAAAATGTTTAAAACAAGTATGAGCCCTAATTTGGGTATAAAGGGCCCTGAGGAAAGTGTCCATGATCTTTGAGCTTTGAGCAATGTTATTTCTAGGTTACCTATTCAAACTGGTCCTAACTATACACCGACGTGCCTAAATGGATAGATGAATTGCCAAATGGGGTTATACCACTGATTGTCTCCCAGAATCTATTTCCACTTCCTGTAGGATAAATCAACCCCCCAATTACTAACAGGGCAGAATAAAAGCTCCATCTCTTAGGCACCCTTTAGCTGATTGTGGTTATGTGGCTGCAGTTGATCAACGGGGCGTACAACTTCTGCAAAGTGGATCTGAAGCAGTGGGAGATGGCTGTGCTTAGCTTCCTACTTTCTCCTTATTGCCGCCTCAAAGGTAAGCTTGGTGGAAGACCTCTGGCAACCATCTCAGACTATAGGATGCCCTTTGGAATGGAGATCAAGCATGGCAAAGACCACAATGAAACAAACAAGGCAAAACAAAAAATCAAAAAAATGACCAAATAAAAGAAGAAACTGGGGATCAAGTCCCTGACCAATGGAATGGCAGAACAACCCTGAATTGCCTACTTTGAGTCTCTTCACAAGGCAGAGAATATATACATCACCACAGGGAATATAACCACATGTTTTGAAAGTGGGTGTTCATTTGAATTTTCTGACACTTGCAGCCAGACTTTACCCTAAAAAATCCAGGATGTTGGCTGAATATCAATTAAAGGTTGACAGCTTTGGTTTGTGAAATGTTTACCTGTAGCTCTTTATTTTACTCATTGTAATGACCTATATGGATCATTTATTATTTGCTAAGGCTAAATCAAATTTTTGACCATGGTGTCTGTGTTATTCCTATAAGTTCATTTCTATCTTGTCAATATCATTAAAATTTATTCGTATAAATATATTTTCTAATGTAAGGGAGAAAAATGCAAGCAGCCGTTCCAAAATTTAAATGAAAAGAAACATGTTAGAAATCAGCATGAACTTCTGGGAAAATATTAAAGTGAAATATTTCATAACTCATTTCACTGAGATAAATCCAAAGAAGAAAAAATAACTTCATCTATATTGAATCTAGGGGAAGAGTTGTAACTTAAAACAAAAAACAAGGAAGTTATAATCAAAGTTGGAATACA